>NC_140418.1:91262500-92529166 GCF_965140295.1 Lepidochelys olivacea | reverse complement strand
AATTTAAAGCTTTATAATGGTTAAAAAAATAGTCAACATCACATCTCAAAATATACAAAGTAAATGTGATGTCACAGGTCTGGAATCCAGGCTTGTGAGTTCCTAGACAGCCATCGCATCCTGCCACCACCTGACGCCTGCTGAAACATGGCAGGCTGAGGAGCTAACAGGACTACAGCCTCAACCACAGGAGCCCTGATTGGACAGTTGCCCGGCTCCACCAATTGGATGCTATTTAAGCCAGCAGGAAGCACAGGAAGTCGTCTGAGTAACTAGATGGTTCTCTATTGCTGCTGCATTGGACCCAACCTGTGACCGCATTCTGCACCCAACCCTGTTCCTGATATCTGCTGTGCACCTGACCTGCTCATGGCTCCTGCCTTGCCTCTGCCTTCATTCCTAGTTCCCGCTGTGCTCCTGCTCTGTGCCTGATCCTTGCCTCGCCTCTGATTCTTGCCCTTATGCCTTGCTTCTGACCAGTGGTTACCAGTCCTGGTTCTGACTCCTGGCTCCGACTTCTGACCCAGGCCTCTGGTATTTGGCATCTGAGTCCAGCTCTGACATCCAGCTTTGATTTCTGGCTCTGACTCTGGCTTGACCCCCGACTCTGGTAATCAGAAATCGACTCTGGTGCTGACCCTGGCCTCCATTCCCATCACCTGCTCCGCCCACTATATGACTCTGACCACTAGGCCAGGCTACTTACATCCTGGTCCATAACAGTAAATATCCTTAAATCAAGAAATCATACCTGTTTTTACTATTAGTTTGCCAGTCTGTTTGTAACAAGCCTAATTCAAATGTCTAAATAACTGGATTTTTACTCTAATACATGCTCATGTTCTCAAGCAACATTTTTCTCACTTTCCCTATCTGTAAATTTGTTATTATTGTTATATCTTTTTGTCCGTCTATGTGTGTACTGTGAAATCTACACTTTACTGACAAACATCTAATCCTATCTGTACTTCGCCTCTTCACAAAGTGCAGCAAGGGTCCACTGGTAAATATGTTCACCCCATCATTGGGGTGGAGGGATATCCTGTCTGTAGGCACAATGCACCTCTTTCTCCAACCTCCACAGATCGAGTCTACCTTCAGTATTCTCAATTTGATCCTTATATTGCATTGTAGCCTACCCATAAGTGCTCAGGCTGGGGACCCTGGGGCAAGGATCTACGGAGGAGATCCAAGTGCTGCTAAAGTCAATAGGAGTTTGGCTACGGACTTCAGTAGGCTCAGGATTTCACCCAAAATATCAGCGCAACAGCTCTGCTAACAAAGAATTACTAGTCAAGGGAAGTCCCAATCATTTATTTCTCCAGTCGTATGCCGTATATTTAACAAAAGTCAATAAGAAGAAAGGTCTGGGATTTGTATGGCTACAAAGCTGAAAACAGATACACCTCTACCCCGATTTAACGCGGTCCTCGGGAACCAAAAAGTCTTCCCGCATTATAGGTGAAACCATGTTATATCAAACTTGCTTTGGCCTCGAGCATTTCCGTTATTAATAGTCACTTCCCGCCCCCTGACTGACCCCTCAGAACTCCCGACCCATCCAATCCCCGCCCGCTCCCAATCCCCTGACTGCCCTGACCCCTTTCCACACCCCTGCCCCCTGACAGGCCCCCCGGGACTCCCACGCCCTATCCAACGCCCCCGTTCCCCATCCCCTGACCGCCCCGCCCCCAGAACCTCCGAACCATCCAACCCCCCCTGCTCCCTGTCCTCTGACCGCCCCCCCCAAGACCCTCTGCCCCTTATCCAACCCCTCGAGCCCAGCCCAGCACCCTTAACATACTACTCAGAGCAGTGTGCTGGAGCCAGACATGCTGACCTGCTGATCCGCCGGAGCATGCAGCCCCGTCCCCAAGAGAGCGCTGCTTTACCGCGTTAGATCCGAGTTTGTGTTATATCAGGTCGCATTATATCGGGGTAGCGGTGTACCAATGAAATCAAGAGACAACATTCTTCTATTTTTTTGTTGTATGGTTTGGTGTTTTGGGGGTGGGGTGGAAGGGGGGTTGTCTTTTAGCCATACTCAAATCCAATGCAAACTGTCTGGAAAAACATGATCTCTGTGGAAACAATATCCATGCAACTGCCTACAAATATTTTCAAAGCCAGACACTTTGAAATCAGACAGCTACCACCAATCTTTTATTGTTTCCCAATACACAAATCAAAGAGAAGCAGATACTAATGTAGTATCTGATGCTTGCAAAATGCTTAGCTCCAAACATCTGAGTCGTCCCATTGGCTCATGGGAATAAAATTAAGCATGAGAACAAGTGTTCGCAGGAACAGTGCCTTGATTGGGTCAGTGTTTCAATTTTCTACGAACAAAGAATGGACTAATGTAAAGAGAGGTGTGTTCCTAGACACTATCATTTTTATTTTTTCTTAAATACTTCTGTCTCGATTGTGTTTTTCCATAAGAAACTTTCAAAGTGCATTTTGAAAAATAGCCATAAATCTTCTGTGTAACTACCAACAACACTATTCATTTTATAGACAATCTATCTGATAACATATGGGCTGGCACTGTTTGTGAGTGTGCACATTTGGGGTGGGGTTTTTTCTTTCATGAAACCAACACAATTTAGAGTGATATTTTAATTTATTATTATGAAAGGGATGGCAACTGGTTTTTAATGGTTGCAGAATGGTGACTCACAACACGGTCCCAGATGCTGTCACTGTCGCTATGAGAGCAGATTTGCAACATCTTGTCATAGGCACACATCAATGCCCATGCCTGCTGCCTTCATCCCGGAGGACAGCCTACCACCTGCTGCTGGCAGCGCGCCGGGCCTTCAGGGAACAAATGTTCTATTGCTCCTGGGTGATAGGACAGGACAGACTCTAGATTTCAAGTGAACTGGCTAAAGGCACCCTAGGGCTCAGGGAACCCACTTCTGTACCCATATGGTTCCTATTTCTATCGGAAGATGACACACATAGTGAGTGATGGGGGAGGGGGGGTAGCTACATTCTGTAAATACAGGATAAAATAAGTAAAAGTACCCTTCCTGGTAAGATTCTTAGCATTAGTTGTAATTCTTTAGAAAAAAACCGTTTCTGAGTGAACATATTGTTGAAGTAATATGCTCCTCCTCTGTGCTTATGACATTATAAACCTAGGGAAGTGCATTATAGAATCTGTCAGCAAAACATAAGTACAGTGACACTTACTGAAGGATAATGTGCATAGTTCTGCTGGAGAATATACTTTACACCCTTTACAGCACTGGAGAAAATAAACAGAATTTTTATTTCCTAAATGCCTACCAAGCTTTTAGCTGCTGTAGCCTTGTGTTGCCAGATGTACTGTTTTAAGATGACAAATAAGGACAAAAAGAAGGTGGGTAAACATCTTTTGCAGTGGTTTATTTTAAAGGAAATGTTTTTGTCTAACATTACTGCCCTACTGCTACTTTATTTTTTTAAGAACATTACAATTTATGAAACAGCAGCTCCCTGAAACAGAAGGCAATGATAACCCTGCTGTCACCATTTAAGGGCCCGATCCTGGAAATGCTAAGCACCGCCTGCTAAGTGCTGAGAGCCCACATCTGCCACTGAAGTCAATGCAAGTTGAAGGGACTCAGCAGCGTGGATAAGCAGCTGAGTATGTTGCAGGATCAAATGCCTAGGATCCTAAGGGGCGCCCTTTTTCAGTTAATTATACTAAGTTCGTGTCTACTGTGATGATAATAGCAGTATTATCACTTCAAGTGGATGAACAGCAAACTGAAGGGATACGGGTGCTTTTTCTTTTCAAGGGTTACACTCGCATTTCAAATGAGAATGTTTTATTCTGAACTTTTGAGAAGGCTTTGTGTAAAAAGTGTTCCCGGATTTTACTTCAAATATAATGGCAGGTACTGAGAAAGGTACAGTATAATAGCTAGCATGTTAAGAATTTGAATAATAAAATAAAGCGATGGAGCACTTTTCCATCACAGGCTTTGCACAGGAATTAGATACCTGTGAAAATGAGTTCTTTCTCTCTCTCTCTCTCTCTCGTGCGTGCTAAAAACCCCACAGATTATTTGTATATTTATATGCTTGCATGGAGCTAGACTGTAGCTTCGCAGCCCCTTGAATCCTCCCACTGTCTTCAGGGAGGCTTAGGTTAGGCCCTAACTGAGGGCTTGTCTATGCTTACAGCACTGCAGTGGCGCAGCTGCATCCATCTAGCACTTAGGCCTTGTCTACACTTACCGGCGGTTCGACGTGCGGCAATCGATGCATCGGTGGTCGATTTAGACGGACTAGTGAAGATCCACTAAATCAATGGCAGATCACTCTCCCATCAACTCCTGTACTCCACCTGAACAAGAAGCGCAAGGGGAGCCGACGGGAGAGTGTCTCCAGTCGACATCGCGTAGTGTGGACCCCGTGGTAAGTAGATCTAAGTACGTCAACTTCAGCTATGTTATACACGTAGCTGAAGTTGCTTAACTTAGATCAATTTCCCCCCGTAGTGTAGACAAGGCCTTTGTGAAGATGTGACGTACGCCAACGGGAGAGCTTCTCCTGTCAGTGTCGATACTCCACCTCGCCAAGAGGAGGTAGCTATGTCAACAGGGAAGACCTGTTGTTGACACTGCACTGTCTACACTTGGGGTTAGGTCAGTGTAAACAACAATCGCTCAAGGGTGTGGATTCTTCACACCCCTGAACAACATAGTTATACTGACATAAATTGGTAGTGTAGATAAAGTCTAAGTGTGCATTAGAATGAAGCTCAGGGAACATTTCACTCTCACTGCAATGTACTGTAGTCTTCTGCAACAAGTCAATATAGTCTGCATCACAATACATTGATTGACTTCACAGACTAGCAACAGGAGATTGTGGGATGGTCTTCAACAGGAATACAAAAATCCTCTTTTGCTCATGTCAAGGCTGTTAACTGCTGAGCCACCTCACGTAGAGCCATGACAGAATTATCATCCACCATTCCTCTGTTTGCCTCTCCACACATATTTCTTTGTCATTTTTTCTGACAGTCTAGATTATGAATCCAGGAACTCCCAAATTCTAATCCTGGCTCTACCAACTCCTCCTCTTTGGTCCTGGGGAAGTCTTCTAATTTTTCCATGTCTCAGTAGTCCCTCTTGTAAAATAGTGATGATAATATCCACCAAAAGGAGATGGTGAGAGAGTCTATTGGTTCGTTTGCACAGTACTTGGAAAATGGAAAGCTTTTATATAAATGTTAGACATTATTGTTAAAGATTAAAGGCTAAATTCTGCCCTCAGAGGGACACATTCAACTGCTGTTTTGACTTCATTGACCATATTTGCACTAGCAAATAAGTATTTGTTTATGTGCTTTCAGACAATGAGCATAGGTTCAAAACTCCAGCTTTGCGAGAGCACAGATGGGTTTTTCACATGCGGACAGCTGACATGCAAATTGTGCAATCACAACACAGAGCCCTTTGAAAACTTGGACCAAAAGGTCTCTCTTCATCTTCTGTTATCTGAACAGTTTCTTAACTCTGATGAGAAAAAACATCAAAGAGCAGGGGAAATGCCTACCATGGACACTTAACAAATCTCCTAGTTCAAAGTTGCAGTGACAAGGTGTCAAGGTTCCTCCCCCACTCTGAACTCTAGGGTACAGATGTGGGGACCTGCATGAAAAACCTCCTAAGCTTATCTTTACCAGCTTAGGTCAAAACTTCCCCAAGGTACAAAATATTACCCCCGTTATCCTTGGAATGTCCGCTACCACCACCAAACTAATACTGGTTACTGGGGAAGAGCTGTTTGGACGCGTCCTTCCCCCCAAAATACTTCCCAAAACCTTGCACCCCACTTCCTGGACAAGGTTTGGTAAAAAGCCTCACCAATTTGCCTAGGTGACTACAGACCCAGACCCTTGGATCTTAAGAACAATGAACAATCCTTCCAACACTTGCACTCCCCCTTTCCTGGGAAATGTTGGATAAAAAGCCTCACCAATTTGCATAGGTGACCACAGACCCAAACCCTTGGATCTGAGAACAATGAAAAAGCATTCAGTGTTTTACAAGAAGACTTTTAATAAAAAAATAGAAGTAAATAGAAATAAAGAAATCCCCCCTGTAAAATCAGGATGGTAGATATCTTACAGGGTAATTAGATTCAAAAACATAGAGAACCCCTCTCGGCAAAACCTTAAGTTACAAAAAAGATACACAGACAGAAATAGTTATTCTATTCAGCACAATTCTTTTCTCAGCCATTTAAAGAAATCATAATCTAACACATACCTAGCTAGATTACTTACTAAAAGTTCTAAGACTCCATTCCTGTTCTGTCCCCGGCCAAGACGACTACAGACAGACACAGACCCTTTGTTTCTCTCCCTCCTCCCAGCTTTTGAAAATATCTTGTCTCCTCATTGGTCATTTTGGTCAGGTGCCAGCGAGGTTACCTTTAGCTTCTTAACCCTTTACAGGTGAGAGGAGCTTTCCCCTGGCCAGGAGGGATTTCAAAGGGGTTTACCCTTCCCTTTATATTTATGACACAAGGTCAGGCCATTCTTGGTGCATAACAGAGGTCAGGCTGAGCCAATCTTGTCACACTTAGGACATGCTTCTTGAGTAATTTCTTTTGCAAGCCTTCCCCCTGAGTTGTGAAATAGTCCTGGCTATGATCTAGGAAATAAACCACCTACATTCCATTCATCTTAAAGGGTGATGCTACTCTGACTGTAAACATAGCATGGTGGGGCTCCCTGTTATTCTCTCTCAAATATTCCAATTCTACTTTGCACAAGTTAAATGACATTTTTTTCTTACTCCCGGCCTGTAAACTCGTCCTGAAATCTGAAGGCAAATTGTGCTCATTCTGGCTGTGCCATATTTCCACGGTGAAAGATTTTGCCCTCAGTAGTATTTGTGCAGCCACGTCATCTTTGATGGATTCTTTCCTTTTTCCTTCCTTTCTTTGGTTGACTTTATCCTCATGAAAAGCAAGTACCATGGCCCAGATCCTCCAAGATATTAGGTGCTTACTTTCCCTGAAATCAGTAGGAGTTAGGTGACTAAATATCTTTGAGGATCTGGGCCCATGTGTCTTTGGAAAGAAAAATAATTAACTGCCACTTGGGCATCGTTAAAGAAAACCCAAGACCAGTATTGGTGAATAGCAAAATCACTTATTTTACTGAGAAATTAAGCATATTATACTTCATGTTAAGTAAACTCTGTAAAGTAGGCAGAAGTGAGGCATATTCTTGCAAGAGCCAAAACCACATAGTTCAAAGAAATGCATTAAGTACCTTACATTAATGATGTAGATTCAATGCATTTATTGGAAGCCAAGAATAAATAAAGCCAACAATCAAGAGCTTTTTCTTGTAGCAGAACTTGCCTGTAGAGAGAGATCATTCACATTACTGCCTTGAGGATGGGAGGAGCAAGCCAGCCCGTGTTCAGTGGATTGACATAGCAAGCCAGTTTCCAGGAAGCTGCATAGGGGCTTAGATGACTCTCTGCTTTTTTAAAGTTTAAAACAAACATGAGGAAAAGAGACAATCTTTCATCAAGACTTTATTGCCCGTGATCACAGAGGACAGATTCGGGATGGTCCATGAGAAGTGTCTCTTAATTGGCTAGCCAGGCAATTCTCTGGCCATCCCGGATGCAAAATACAAGGGTAGATTAGCTACGTATTTTTAAAAAAGTCTACAGCAGCAAACAAGGATCTGTTGTGCCCCTCTCAAATCACCTCTGAAGTTCAGCAGAACTGGTCACTATAGGAATTGCCTGCATGTTGCAAGAAAAAAAATTATCCATGATGGTGAATAGTTGAGATGCATAGATGGGATTCCCCTGCTTGAGCACTGTGGACCGGGTTCGGAAGATAGTGATAAATGCAAAGGCATTTACCACTGGTAAAAGATTTGAAATGTTAGCTTGGATTGTT
Organism: Lepidochelys olivacea; assembly: GCF_965140295.1. NCBI lineage: Eukaryota > Metazoa > Chordata > Testudines > Cheloniidae > Lepidochelys > Lepidochelys olivacea. Next base: position 92,521,234 of record NC_140418.1, on the reverse strand, counting down.
ATAAAATGGGACCATCTGGCAATAGTAAATCTTGTTATCCTCCTGTATTAGCTCTACAGAGCCACACTGAAGGAGTTGTGTACTTAGCCACGCAGCCAGGGAATCATTATGAGCAGTAGGTGGCACCCCCACACCCAGTTTTTGTAGATGAACCCACTAGCTTGGCGAGGCATGAAGTAATCCAACCCCAGCAAAACCTTTGACAAAACAGTAAACAACAAATCTGAAACTCAGACTTTAGAGTCTATTCTCTATCTAGCTGGTAAAACTACCTATGAACTCTTTAGAACTTTGTCTATACTAGTCACACATGGGAGAGATGGCGACGTTGGTCCAGCGAATACTCCGGGAGGCAGCTGTAAGAAGTATTACAGGATAGTGTGTTTACTCCCTCAGCCTGTGCAGTGCAAGGCTCAAGGGAATCATGCATGACCCCTAACTGCCAACTACTGCTCAGAATGCTTCCAGACTCTGTAGCTACATGGTGAGTCACGGTCGCATCTTTCAGCACGTGGAGCCACTGTGGTGGAGGAAAGATCAGCATCTTGCTGCAGAAATGGTCACATTTTTCACTGAAAAAGTCCACTGAAAGTCAGGATCTTATACTGCAAATCCTGGGGTCACTTAATGTTTTTGATCCATGTGATGCAACTAGGGCCAGGCAATAAAGGTCATCCTCTAGCATTCCTGTGTGTCATACCCTTCCTAAACAGTATGTGCCCCTTTACTGTTAGAAAAATTATAAATGGGTTTTATAAACCCTCATATTGGTGTTGAGTGAAATCAGGAGTGATAACACTTCGTACTAGTACAGCACCTGTACCTTCAAACCACTTTACCACATAGTAGGCCTGATTCTCCACTGCTTTGCACCGTATGTACCCTTTTACCCTTGCGCAAAGTAAGAGAAAAACACTACTATCCTGATCTGGTAGTACTTCACCCTCATTTTGCACAGGTGCAAATGACTACACAAGGTACAAGGTAATAAAAAATCACGTCCAGTAACTCTTTAATAGTTATGCTATCAACTTACTTAGAAAGAGGGAAGGTCATCAGTGGAATTACTCCAGAGTTACAATGGGATATATGAAATCATAGTGCGACCTTCAGTCTCTTGGTCCCAGAGTGGCAGAAAGAGGTTAACCCCATATATTATTGACCAGATACATGACCAGATACAAGAAGAAAATATTCTAAAATGTTAATTAAAATGGGTTTTGACTGACAAATGTTACTGTAAAGGAGTCACAATTTTATATATTCCTGCTAATGAATTGGCTTCTCTTATAAAATGTTCTCACCATGGAAACTGTATTAAAGGAAACAAATTATATTTTCTTGCAAAAATACTCAAGCTCTCCACTGACATTTTCTGGGTTACCATTATCAGAGGTGCCATTTCTAGCTGTCAACTAAATTATGTAGACTTCTACAGTTTCCAGAAGTTTATTTTAAAATTAAAGTTCAATACCTCTGACGAATATTATTTCAAAACAAAAAAAAAGAATTTAATAAACGGAGACTGTTGGCAGTGGAATGCAGCCTTTTCTGATTTTTGTATTCCTAACACCACTATATTTTCTTGAATTACAAATTATTAACTGGGGCTGTCAAGTGATTAAAAAAAGTAATCATGCTGTTAAACATAATAGAATACCATTTATTTACATATATTTGGATGTTTTCTACATTTTCAAATAGATTGATTTAAATACAAAGTGTGCAGTGATCACTTTATATTTATTTGTTATTACAAATATTTGCACTGTAGAAAGCAAAATAAATGGTATTTTTCAATTCACCTCATACAAGGACTGTAGTGCAATCTCTTTATCACAAAAATTGAACTTACAAATGTAGAATTATGTACAAAAATATCTCCAGGCAAAAATAAAACAATGTAAAACTTTAGAACCTATAAGTCCACTCAGTCCTACTTCTTGTCCAGCCAATTGCTCAGACAATCAAGTTTGTTTACATTTATGGGAGATAATGCTGGCCACTTCTTATTTACAATGTTACTTGAAAGTGAGAACAGGCATTTGCATGGCACTGTTGTAGCTGGCATTGCAAGATATTTACGTGCCAGATGCGCTAAATATTCATATGTCCCTTCATGCTTCAACCACCATTCCAGAGAACATGCATCCATGCTGATGATGGGTTCTGCTTCATAACAATCCAAAGCAGTGCGTTCCGACGCATGTTCATTTTCATCATCTGAGTCAGATGCCACAAGCAGAAGGTTGGTTTTATTTTTGGTGGTTCGGGTTCTGTAGTTTCCACATTGGAGTGTAGCTCTTTTAAGACTTCCAAAAGCATTCTTCACACCTCGTCCCTCTCAGATTTTGGAAGGCACTTCAGATTCTTAAACCATGGGTCGAATGCTCTAGCTATCTTTAAAAATCTCACATTGGTACTTTCTTTGCATTTTGTGAAATCTACAGTGAAAATGTTCTTAAAATGAACAGTATGTGCGGGGTCATCATCCAAGACTGCTATAACATGAAATATATGGCAGAATGCAGGTAAAACAAAGCAGGACACATACAATTCCCCACCACACACACACACACACACACACACACACACACACCAAGGAGTCCAGTCACAAATTTAATTAATGCATTATTTTTTTTAATGAGCAGCATCAGCGTGGAAGCATGTCCTCTCCAATAGTGGCTGAAGCATGAAGGGGCATATGAATGTTTAGCATATCTGGCACATAAATACCTTCCAATGCTGGCTACAAAAGTGCCATGTGAACGCCTTTCAGGTGACATTGTAAATTTGAAGCAGCCAGCATTATCTCCAGTAAATGTAAACAAACTTCTTTGTCTGAGCAACTGGCTGAACAAGAAGTAAGACTGAGAGGATTGTAGGCTCTAAAGTTATACATTGTTTTGTTTTTGAGTGCAGTTATGTAACAAAAAAATCTGCATTTGTAAATTGCACTTTCACAATAAAGAGGTGGCACGACAGTACTTGTATGAGGCAAATTGAAAAATACTATTTGTTTTGATTACAAATATTAGCACTCTAAAAATGATAATCAAAAATAAAAACAGAAAGTGAGCACTGTGCACTTTGTATTCTGTGTTGTAACTGAAATCAATATATCTGAAAATGTAGAAAAGCATCCAAATATATTTAATAAATTTCAATTGGTATTCTATTGTTTAACAGTGTGATTAAAACTGTGATTAATCACAATGAATTTTTGTAATTGCGATTCATTCTTTTTAGTTAATCACGTGAGTTAACTGCAATTAATCAACAGCCCTAATATATATATTATATATATATGGAGCGAGAGAGAGGGTGGTATCCATCTAGTTCCTAGGGTGTACGCATATCATCATCACCGCGCCAGGCATAAGGTGGTACCCTTTGTACAGCAAAGGTGAGTGAAAGCTTCAAGCATTTCGGTGACTTTTTAGCTATTTAGGCTATTTCACTTTTCTCTTAGATGCACCCCTTTTTTTGTCCATACTATTCCTGCAGATGAGTTTATTAGCTGGAATGTTTGCCAAAACAGAATTTTAAGTGAACTTTCCAGAAGATTTCTGGAAAGCACATTTTATTTGGCTACCTACTTACTTTCACCAGAAACCTGAGTTATGGTCTGCCACTCAAGGAACAGAAACATGATCTATGTGCCGAAGCAAAATGGTTCCACTATTTGCAATGGTTCATGAACAAGAATTATTCAGACATCTGACAAAGTTTGAGGAAAGTCATGATCTCATCATGGATTATTTATTAACAGAAAAATAGCACTGCTTGCACCTCTCCCTCCAGCTTTTCAATTGCCCTGCACTGTACAGAGGTAACCTACTTGCTTCTCAGCTCTGTTGCCATCACTACAATAGAGGTTAACCCTGAGTAAAGAGCTGCAGGGAAATGATGAGGGGTAGTTATTAAACTGAATAGTTGAATGGTTCTTATAGTTCCCTTATGTCTCTTCACACAACACTTGAGTCCTTGGAAAATATTGACTGTCAACACAATAAGACTGGTGAGTTCTTCTCTTGGCAGAATGCTTTACTATTCTAGGGACTGTCTCTAGCCTTAAAATAAATTGGAAAGTTAAAGAGATTTGGGGCTTGATAGTTATGAAAGATACACACTATATCATTCCTACACAAGAGATTTAATCCTTGCAATGTCAATGCAGCTTTGTCCTCAGATCCAGTTGTTATATATCAGGTGGATATTTCTGCTTAAATAACCAACAGTGGAATAGTTAAACAATGTTGACATATTTTCATCTTCAGGTTTTAGAGTTATTCATTGAGATGAATGGGACTGTTTTCACCTCTGAGACCTATTGTTTCAGGCAACCTACACACTCAGGAAGGCACATTGCATCAGTTTTCTCTCAGTTCATGTGTTCGAGGTTTCCCCTCTCCCCACAGTGCAAATTTTTTCTTTAAAAGTGAAAGTTTAGATTTTAGATTTTTTTTTATAACATGCATTAGTGAACACATTGACAATCATCAAGACAGAGAGTAACATTTATGACTTACAATTATAAATCAAATGTTAACACATTACATTTAAAGTAGCAGGTGTCTTAGAATTGCTACAATTCAAAGCTCAGTGAAGTCAATGGCAGTCCTCATTGCTCTCATTGGGCTTTGGAACATGACCTGGTTGCTTTGAACAGGGCGATTAAATCAAAACAAACGAGTCAATTAACTGTTAGGTTGGTAAGATGTTTCCACTCTGCTGACCAAATTAATAAAACAGAGAGATGTTTGGTCTTCCAGGTGTCTTATACAGCATCCACATGTACTGTAGTTTGCATTTACCTTCAATATCCTTGAGAGATCTCCCTTTCTCTGCATAAATAGTTACATTACATCACATTTTTTCATGCAGCCACAGCATAAGCAGTCGAAGAACTCAGCTAAGAGAAGGCATTATAAAATGTGAACCTCCATTGAAATACCATTGTAGAGGGAGAGAATGTTTATGGGGTTCTGTAAAAAGTAAACAGAGAGCTGAATGTGTTTCATTTTCCCTGACAGTGAAAGGTAGGTGCTGACCCTCGTGTTAAGTACATGAAATGAAATCCATTTGCCATAAGTTCCTATGGAAAGCTATTTTAGACAAATTAATTAAGCAATAAGATATGACAGGGTGAGAATCACTTGGTAATAATTTATGCCTATTGTGTTGTTAGGCAGAAGGCCAAAGGCCATGTGCTGTCAAAGCACCTAGGTGTAAATTATCATTTGATAATTTGAGCCTTGGCATGCCTTATTGTAACTAAGGAGGGTTTTATAGTAAAATTTTGTTAAATAATTCTATGTTTAGCCAATTCAAAGGCATGTTTTGACATTTGTAATCCTATCATTAAAAAAAACAACCTTATTTTTTGTATGATGTTTCATACAACCTGTATCCTAAAATGCTTTTCAGGATTATATGCTATAGTACAAAACAGTGCATGGCACAGAAACCAGTGGCAAAATGACACTGTGCAGTGACTCAATTACAGCATGCATTCATAAGGCCAGTTACAGACACTTAGGAAACATTAGCAGCTGGGGGAAAGGTACAATTTAAAATGAGGTTTGAAGAGAGATGGCAAGTCAGTGAGGAGGAGTCAGACTGCTCCAGATGGCTTTTGTACCAATAGTGGAGGACTGGGTAGAAGGAGGCAGACACTAGGTGAGCAGAGATGACAGGGAAGATGACATACTGGGCCAAACTCCACTGAGCTGGAGCTGAGCCACCACTACTCCCATCACTAGAGCAACAGGGTTGTATCTGAAGCCATATGTCAGCCTAAGATCTGTGGGGAGCAGCTCTATGGCATTTACTAAAAACAAGGAAGTTGACTGGGTCCTGAAATGAAGGGAAAGCACGCGGAGTACAGGGAAGATGTAGGCATGGTCTACACTAGGAAGTTTTACCAGTGTATCTATGCCTGTTATGAAGGTGAAACAAACAAAAAAAACCCCATTCCCTTAGCCACTATAACTATATCAGCAAAAGCCCTAGTATACACACAGTTATGACAGCAAAAGAACTCTTCCGCTAGTATAAACTGCACCTCCCGAGAGGAGTTTGCTGGTATCCCTCTATGGGTATATCTATACTGGGAAACCCATTTAAGTGTTGAAAAGGCCATAGATATGTCTGAATTTTTCATGTTCAGTAACAGTATTTCTTTGCAGAGATGTCCATTTTGAGGTTCTGGTACTTGTGTAAATCCCCCCTATCCCCCCCCTCCACATTATTCAATGCATTTAATCTGTCAGTTACACATCTGTATAAGTCATTCAAACCATCCATTTGAGAACAGCATTAGATTCATTCAGCTCCAGCAGGATGGAGCTGTATATGTTTAGCTTCTGTATCAGAATCTGCTTATTCCCTTTAATTGTTAGGTTGGATCATTCCATCTGTGTATTACTCAGTGATGTAATTCTAATCACAGAATTAACAAGTCTTAGGGGTATTAATTCTTATGACACACTTGGACTGACAAAGGGAGGGATCCTTTTAACACCTTATACTTGAACTCACTTAAAATCTCTCTTTCCATAGTTAAATAAACTAGTTTTAATTTGTAATCTAAATTAATCCACTGTTGTGTTTAAACTGAATTGTTTGCTAACTTCAATTAAAGTAGCAGATTGTTGTCTATTGACCCATTACATCAGCAACGGACCTCTAATATCTAAACTGTCTAGGAGAGGGATGGACGGAGCAGAACACCTGTTTTGGGGGGAAATTTGGGACTGGGAGCAGGTGGGGGTCATCCTGCAGGTAGTAACCCAGGCTGCTGTTACAGTGTAGCTGGTGAGTTCCTGACAGGCTGCTGGGGTCAGAGTGGCTGAACCAGAGCTGCAGTGATACACCGACAGACACTCAGGGTGTGACCTGCATGCTGTTTGGCGGTAGCCCAGGTTGGGGGCTACAGCAATTGTGAGGCACCCAGTGGTCTGGATTGCATCCCAACAGGCAACACATAAAAGGGTTTGATCAATGGCCTCTGTCTCTTGGCAACAGTAAATAAAATAAAATGGTGACCTCAAACCAGCATTCCTCATTTCAGTGGAAAGCGGGAGACACAGGTGAAGTTCCTCTTTCACAAATGAAGCAGCAAGCCAGTTCAAAACTCACCTCCTGGACAGCATAGGGGTAATTTGCACTCAGTCTCTGCTATAAGGGCCTGAGCCAATATTCAGTGAAGGCAATGGAAAGATTCACATTGACTTCTGTGGACTTTGGATCAGACCCTTCTCTTTTGTGGGTAAATAGAGGGCTTTGTTCTACTGACTGAAGGCAGATGTGACGCAAGTCCTAAAAACGTCAAGCCTTCATCTTTCAGAGCATTAGATTCACTCAGAGAAAGAAAACAGCACCATGTTGGACCAGCCATGCCTTCAAAATCAGCAAGGGATCACCTTGTAAATGGTGTAATGGTCAAAAACAGTGTAACTCCTCAAGTCTATTCTAATAAATTACCATACTGCAATCATGTTATAGAGTTTACTATTAGTTTCTTCTTACTGAGGATATATGACACTGTTTTGGTTGGGGTTTTTGGATGAGAGAAGGGGGCTTCTCTAATTTTTCTACCTTCGTTTCACATTGTCACAAAGGCTACAGCACAACCCACATTGCCTTCTAATCAATCAGCAAGATTCATCTAGCAAAACAGTTGATTTTACCATCAGCCCATCATGTTATTAGTAGGTTAGGGTTTGGAAAACTGACAGAGAAACAGATGTTGGGATTATTATATGTAGTATAAATACCATAATGATGTACAGTTGTCAGAAGCTTCTATTTTCTTAGTTTAAGAAGATAGATTATTTCATTTGGGAAATGACTTTGTTTTTCACAAGCTGGGGGAGGGGGAGTTCTCAGGAAAAAATATAAGGACGGGTTGATGAATGTTTAGTCTGTGCCTAAACGTATGTTAAGAACATATGCAATTCATGAAGATGTTTATGGGAATAATCTTCATTGTGCCAGACATCCTAAAAGGTGCAGGTCTCACAAAATTAGAAAGCAATCTATATTTTTAGGACTTGTGTCACCTCTGTCTTCAGTCAGTGCTGAGGGGATCTATTCATTCCTTGATGAAGCCTACTAGCCTCAATAGGAATCATGTATATACACAATAGATATCCAGGAAACAACAAACCATGTATTGCCAGTTTGGTGTATTGTTTTGGGTCACTGATTGAATTTTCAGATTTAAAATATCAAGGTCACGACTTTCAAAACTGACTGGTAATTTTTGATGGCTCACTTTTCAGGTGCCCAAGCCAAGGTTCTGTTCATAAAGAAATTGAGTGGTAATAAAACATGCCATCCTGAGGACCCAGCAACACTTCTTACAGTAAATAGTCCCTCCCATCTTCTTTTCCTTCCCACCTTCCCCAATATCACCTTGTAGTATCAGGTCTGAGTAAGAATCCAAAGCCTGCTGTGAAAATTTTATTGGTCCCCTCTACTGTAATAAATTAAGTCTTGAGGGCACTCAGCACTTTCTGAAGATGCTCAGCACCTGGCAGGAGTGAGCACATTGGGCTGTAAATAACCTGATTAGTCACCTCCTCCTTTCATGAAACATGCCACAGAAGTCAATAGCAAAATTCGGATTGATGTTATTGGGAGTAGGCCCTAAATGAATAAACTTACAAGAAAGCAGTATATAGAGTTACATAAGGCTCTACTAGCTGAAATACAGTGTGAGAAGCATAACATCAATGAAAAGATGGATGTTCAGTCTCGGGGAAAACACCTGAAACGGACTAAGAACAGAAAACTTGCACAAGAAGGTATAGACTAGCAACCCCCCTGAAGGAAGGTTATATAGATATTTATTATTGATGTCAAATATTCTTTTGTTAAAGGCATAAATCTTAGTGACAAAATAGAGTTCTATCTCTCTAAATATATACCCTTAGCAGAGGTATAGGTCTTTATGGATGCCTCCTTTTAACCTAATAGATCATAAAAAACTATACATCTAATAAAGTCATCTTATAGTTGATATAACAGTTGTATTTAGACTACTCTTTTTAATTATAGGATTCTGAGATGGAATATATAGTATAGCTTCTGTACATTTGTCAGGAATATCTCCCTTTGATTTATTTACCCAGCCAGTGGTTCCTGACCCACACAATTTAGTTCAAAGGCAAGTGGGAAAGGGTGTATCTGATAGTAAACTTGATTTTTATTAAGAGATTTAAGCACCAGAGTTTGCATTTTTTCATGCAACTTTAATCAAAACAACACAGTTAAGTTATTTTTAAATAGCAATGCTGATGGCCGAATACCATAATTTTACCTAATTAATCAGCTGATTAAGCTAGTCATTTCTTGTTTATCATTCTATTCTATTTCTTTTTAAATATTAATTGAATAGGTATAATTCACAATGTCGAACAAAATTTTTGTATTGTATTGTATTCTCATATCTGCTTATATCAATTAAATGTTGTGAATTCTTGTCATACTTACAGACCTAGGAAAAAGAGCTAATCTATTGTACACCATGGCCTGATGCTGCTTCCATAGAAATTCGTTCTTAACATCCTACCATGCCAATTCATATTCCAAACTAAAGACAGGTTAGATATTAGAGACAGGTTCAAATGAAAACCATGGATCGGAGCATACTTTAGCCTTGGGGAAGTTCTGATCCACATCCAAACTTCAGCAACTTGCCCCTCGCTCTCTGTCATCTGCTAAACCAAACTCCTGGATCTAAATCAACCCAAGATATTGAAGTAGCTGTTGCAGTTAAGACCCATCTCTGTTAGCTGCTGTGTAACATACAACTGCTAGCAAAAGTTACAAATACAGAAACATCTGTGGGCTTTTTGTGTACATAATGAAAGGTGCCAATGGCCTACAAATCGCCATTGTAGGACATACAGGGATTCTATGATTGTGAATATTTAAAATATTTTGGAAGTCTTTTTGTACTTGTAATCTGATTAAACTAAATTCCACAGGAATGCAAGCAAGCTTGCCGTCAAAGGCAGGAACTGCCGCTAAAGAGAAATAAATTAGGAACACTCCAAGCAGATGATTTTATCCTTAGGATAGATGGGTGGGATAAATTGCCTTCCTGGACTAGTATTTTTCCCCCGGAGGAATAACCAGAATAATTTAATTGTTTTTATGGTGTCCAGTTTAATATAACAAGTTATGGTATTTTATGGTTCTTTCAAATAAGAAATCTGCACTGGGAAACTTTTGAAGATAGCAATCAGCATAATACAGAAGTTCTGTATCTCTGCCCTTATGAGTTCATTTTATAGCTGAACTGCTATAAAGTGAGGTTTCCATCAGACTGTTAGACAGGCACCCAGTTTCAGTACTGCTCTCTTGTACTATTTGTGAGCAGTTCTGAAATAAGATTTTTAGGGATACAAAGTGAGCAGGCTCTATTCCCAGGGTAAAGTAAGACTGTTTCACAAGTTACTTTATGGACCATATGGTTATGATTGGTTACATTCAATGACATAACATCACATTACATTAAGCAACTTAGTCTAGTGTATCCAGACACTAAGCAATGCAAGTGGAGCAGTACAGCAGAGCTTTAAAGGAGCCTCCTCTTTTCCCGCATGGGTATACAGTGTTGAATATAGTTGTTAGCCATGTTTCCCATAAGCCTTTAACACTCCAGCTACTCAAACTAGTTTGTAACCATTCAGCACAAGGGAACCAAAGTGTTCTTCTCAATTCATTCTGAAAATAGAAAATTAAGTTATGACTAGTTAAAGGGAACACTTTAGGGTTTCATACATCCTTTGTTAAATTGACAAATCATCCCTGATGTGAAACTACCTGCATCCCTAACCCAACCTACAGAAGTCACTGCAAAGACTCCCATTAATTTCATTGAGCTTTGGATCAGGGCCACTGTTAGGTATTTCCGAACTCTAATCATAGAATATCAGGGTTGGAAGGGACCGCAGGAGGTCATCTAGTCCAACCCCCTGCTCAAAGCAGGACCAATCCCCAACTAAATCACTATGGTATCTTAGAACCACATTGAGGCTAAGCCCTTCACTCTTGGAAATGACAAAGACTGGGAGCATGAGAGAAGAAAGGAAGACCCCAAAAAAGGAATAAAGAGTTAACCCTGACATGCCCAAAGGTGACTGTCTTACCCAGTCTAACAGATAATTGTCCAATGTATACAAGGCTGGCATGATTCTGGGGTAAAGTGCTTCTCTGGCCATTGCTGTCAGGAATGCTTTTACCCTGTTTATCTAATTGGATTGGGTGTGTGCTTAATTACACTCTGGCAAAAACATATTTCTAATAGCAGGGCTAAAATATTCTATTCTATATTTAAAATGCATTAACTTTGGACTGGAATATTGTATTTGGGTACATTCCACCTTTGTTATAAGGTCTCTCTATGGCATGCTACTATTCATTATCTTGGCTTTCGGGTCATGGACCACAATTATAAACTCTTTTTATTAGTTGTAACAATGATAGTGTTATACAGAAGATGTGGTGTATGCATAACTACGGGCAAATAGATATTGAGGCTCTTCATAGCTTCTGCCATTCATGAGGGAATGTTTATTAATGTCATAATCACCACCTCCCCTCCATAAACAGAAGCAGCATTTTGTGTTGGCTTCATGTTTCTGCATTCACATCTGCTGCTTGCTCTCCAATCTTCTGCTCTTGTCACCCTCCAATCCAGCTTCATGGTACATTGACAAAAGTTACAATGTTTGGTTGCCAGCAAGAACATTTCAGCAGAACAATCCTGAATCTGATTGTTGTTAACTAACATGCTGCTCCAACGGATTTCAGCCCTTTCATAGGAAGCTCCAAGCTGCACTCCCAAGATTTGACATTTTAGGCAGTTCTGATTCTGTCTCCTCGCCTTCACTTTCAGTTTTTAAGAACAAAAACATACTAAGAAAGGCTATTGGGAAGCACTGTCCCAAAAGTACTTTTTTTGCACTGCTCCATACCAACAATAACATACCCCCAATAACATACCCCCCTTGCATGGGGCTTTACGTCTTCAACAAATGAATCTTCATATAACCCTTCCACGAGGCAAGTAATTAGTACCTATTTTACACATGGGTAAACTACAAGGACATGCAGTAAACCAGCATCAGCCACAAGATTAGAATTTGGGAGTCCCGACTCCCTGTTACCTGCTCTACCCATCAGACAGCACTCCTCATCATCATGTCAGTCTGATTCTGGAGCTATTTCAAGTTGCTCCTTAAGTCAAGGAACTGAAATATCGATACGCTGAGCACTAATCTGATAACTCCATTCAGTTAGAAGAAAGAGCTCCATGTGGGTAAGCGGTTAATAGCTGCTACTCCAATTTTCAGGCAATGAATGACTTATAAAATATAATTGCATTTTAACAGACACGGACACTCAGAGTTAACAGTGAAATAAGAAATTGTTAACAATGGTTTTGTTCTACAGAAAGAGGGTTATGCTGGGAATGTATGTCAAAATAAAGTAATTTGCGCCTAATTTAAATGCATTGTCATTTTATGCAACATATGTTCATTTTTTAAATACTTGCCTTGCCAGAAGCTAAGGAACCGGCCATAAAAATAAATTAAACCAGACAATGTCTGGTAAAGTTTAGAGAAAAAATTGCTTTAAGATGTATTGCGTTTTTGTAGTTGTCCCTACTGTACTGTGGAAAGAGATATAGTTATATCAAGCTGATGAGGTTAGTTCAAACATGCTAGATGAAAATTACTAATAGTACTGAAAAAGATTTCTGCTTATACAGGAAGACAATGCTTGAGGGGATTGGTTAAAACCAAACATCTCCATCTTCGGTGTGTTTTCTTGTGTCTAGTGGTGACAGGTTTGAAACAAGCAGAACAAAATGACTTTTTCACTTCAGCCCCCATCCAGTTCTAGTAGGAATTGTATACTCATTCAAATAGCCATAGAAATTATGGGATGGCCAAGAGTGGTGGGTACCACCTAGCATGGATGATACACCAGGAGCTGAAGGAAGCTAAAACAGTAGGGGATCAGGCAGGAAGTGCAAGAAATAATCAATTATAAGGAAAAGGAATATGGAAGTTAGTTAGAAAATATCAGTTGTAGAGAGAAATGGAGGGGAGGAAGTTTGCAAACTGAGATTAAGGAACTTGAAACAATAATAAGAAAATGTAAAGGCTCTCAGTGGGGAAAGTCAAATCCTTAAAGAGTTCAGGCAAAATTTCTACATTAGACAAAGGACTGGATTCATTACTTGGATAATGAACTGCACTGAATAAATCACTAATCACTGCACTGTACTTACTCCCGTGCCATTACTCCTGAGCACAGCCAGGCCCTCTTTCTCATTTCCACAGTTCCTGGATGAAAGCAGATGATTGTACCTGTTTTTCATAGATGCCTGTTAAGACACGGGCAAAATCCATCCCTATTGTAAGCAGGTACAATGCCATTCAACCCGCATTCTACCCACTTACCCCAAAACTGAAATTAGCCCTGCATGCTGGTGCCACAGCATACATGACATCAAAAGAATGTCATTTGAGGAAAGGCAGCCAAAGTGCAGTAGCTGCAGAGATTATGGCAGCTGCAAAGTGCCAACAGACCCAGCTCGGGAGCAGAATGGCCAAGACTCAGCTTCACCATGTGATGAGACAGATTCCATGACAAATGCACAGTGACATGGAAAATGTCTCCTAGCAAAGTCCAGAATTCACTAGTTAACTCCTCTGATAGCTGCTCTACCCTGATTTCTATGGTTATCCCAGCTGTTCTGTGGCTCCTGTTCAGAAGAGAACACTGGCAAAGCAGAGTCATCATTAAAAAATCAACATGAGAAGGCCGGAGGAATGGTAAAAAGTATGTGTGTACACTAAAAAACGTATTTAGCTATTCTGTTTTTTGTCTGATGGTTGGCCCTTTGTGCATCAAATTGATCTTAGAAGTCAGGAGGCACTCTGGGGTATACAAAAGCAAACACACAGATCCCAAACTTGGCAATACAAAACAGCTGGAAACCCATCAATTCCCCTGGAGGGGAAGTTCCCAGTTAGTGAGTCGAGCCAATGTAACCTGTCTACCTTACATTACACTCCCTCTTGGCTTCCAATGTTGGGGATATTCTTAGGGGAAAGGATTTTGCTCAAGGTGCCCTTATGCCCTGGTGATCCCCAGCTGCAGAATAGCCACTTGTGGACAAACAGACATAAATTAGAATAGTCCTAAGGCTTATGTGGGAGGCCAGCCCAGCGTCAGGAAAAAACAACATAACACCACCTTTACGCTTCCCTGCTCCAAGTGTAAAATGACTAGATCACAGAATCTAGGCCTAACAACCTCATGTTTCCAGAGGATGGATGTGAATCTTCCCATATAATTTTAGTCACCTTCAAAATCAGAAATGGGCCCAATTTTGCAACTGTGTTTCAGATTGTGGTTGAAATCTAACAATAGCTGACCTGAAGAGCTCATGAAGTTCTGTATTGTCAAATCTCCATGGCAATGTGACAGAATCAGGGAATAATAATTGGAATGTAGCAGAATGGGTACATTCCTCCTTTATTGTGAGAAAGGGCTGTCAGCTGACTTTCTTGGCAGGCTTGAACACCATACAGTCTTGCCTATCCTCAGGGTGTCTGTACATCTGCATTAGCATAGGTGCCTGCAGTAACATAGGGTCATGACATAAAATAACTTTACACAGCTCCTTTAGAACTATCGTACACCTCCTTGACTGCGTGGCAAGGCAGAGGATTTCACTGTCTTCTAAGCAGTACTTTATATTCCCAGGAAGAGATACCTTCTACTTAAACCCATGCATGGTCATCATCTTTTTAAAATAATCATTTCAAGAGAATCTAAGGAGTGGCAGTATTCCAGACACCCACCGCCCAAGACAAACTCCTTAACACCTAATTCCAGCGGGGATTCCTCTAATGTTCTTCCCCATTTGCTGAGCCTGATATTTCTAATTTCCATCAAAAAGATTGCCTGCAGCAGTTCTCAGTTTGAGGTCTCAAATACCTTGTCCTTGCTGAATAGGAGTGGGATTCCAGCCAAATCCCAGTTAGGCAGGAGGTAGAGCCTGAAGTGTCCTCTATGAGAAAAAAAGGATAATGAAATGGAAAGGTTTGAGAATCCCTGGCTACATATTTGCCAGTGGTGGCTCTTAGGTTTTCATCTGCATTTGGATGCATGACTTCCAAAGGCAATAGGTCCAATCTCTTCTGCCTTGCACCTTGTGTAGCATTTAGCAAAGGAGATGCAAAGTGAGTGTAAAGCACCACCATTGTAATCTGGGCCCGATTGTGATCTGCCAACAGTTTCACATGCCTGTCCCTATATGGACACGAATGTAGTTATTCTTGGTTTACATTTGTATGGCAGTGGGGGGAATGACATGCCACTGGCCTTGCCCCAATTTCTTACTCAAAACATAAACACTGCTGGCCTGACCACGGGTGACTGGCTGACTGGGAAGGAGCTGGTCAACTTTGCATCTGCCCATACCCACACCACAAAGCATAACAAGTACAGATACAGTGCTGGAGTTTTGCTACCCCCTCTGCAGTTTGGAAGGGATGCTTGAGGGGCAGTTGGGGGAGCAGCTAGAAGCATGTGGGTGCTGTTTGGAATGTTGTCTATGGCTAGTAGGCATGGCAGTTCTCTTGCTTGAGAAGACCCCTCTCAAAACTGACATTTGGGGTGGAGCCCCCAAAACAAATGCCTCCTTCCCAGGAGTGAATTTACAGGAAACTTCACATATTGAAAATTACCGATTACTGACCAGAAACAGAATGTCACTGACTAAATGAAATAAAATGCCATAAATAAAATGCCATAAAAGAGAGAATTTTTATTTTAAAAGGCATATTGTTGGCTATCTGAAACCCGTTTGTTTCTCATGATAGCTAATCACAGGGCTAAGAAAATATGCAACCATATAAGTTTGGCTGCAATCCTGTCTGATCTTGCAAGTTAAATAGAGCCAGACCATGTCAATGTTTGGACAGAAAACCTCCAAGGAATATCTGGTGATTCAGTAAGTGACACTGTTGCTGTAGAGTTAAATCAACCCAAGACCCAGCCTGGTACTAGGAGCGGTGGTGGTGCTGTTTTTAATATGACATGTAAAACATCTCGTGGCACTTTTCACAAGAGTTGAAATGTTCAGCTCATTGTTTTGGTAATTACAGTCTATCTGTAATTCTACTCTGTATTTTGAATTGGATGTGGCTTTCTTTACTTCATGATTTAAAGTGTTGGATAATGATTTTTGATCACCAATTAAAAAAAACACTAATGTATTCCACAGTAGAGGTGGCTGCATTTCTGCAGTGGGAGAAGTAATTCCTGTTTATATATAAAGTTTGGAAAGCATCTGTAGGATCTTCACGATGAAAGGCAACAAACAAAATGTATAATGTGTGACAGGGTTGGGCCAAATGGCTAGAAGAGAGTAATATATCTGCCTTCTATTAGCCCCAGGCTAAGTAGGTCCCTTTTCCCTGGGTAAGGTAACAGGAAAGGTTTTTGGTGTTTTTTTTTTGGTTTTTTTTTTTGAAACAGAAAAGAAGTTTATTGGTAACACTTACAAAATTACCAAAGGAAACAAAACAACTATGCAACAAAACAACGCAAACAGAAGGTATAACACAGCAGCTTTCAGGAGGGAGAAGTGTTCAGGCTAGCCTGGGCCCAGAGCGGGGGGGCTTCCTTGACACTCGTGGTCTTCCACCCTCCTGAGTTACCTGGTGGCCTAGAGCGGGGGGGCTTCCTCGACACTCGTGGTCTTCCACCCCCTCGAGTTACCTAGTGCCGTGCTCAGTGTCACCGATCCTCCCTCTCCTGAGAGTGCCCGGCAAGATGGGCACGGCTGCGGGGTGGGCGGTTTAGGGGTGGGGGGGCAGACACCCATGTATTATAGGACCCCTCCTAGATGACGGTAATAATGGTATCCACAGCGGCAATGGCTGGGGCTGGCGTCTCTCGCTCTTCCCCTCAATCAAAGGGTCAGACGGAGGGAACCAGACGGGGTCACCGAGCAGAGAACCCCGGACAGCGCCCACCGCTCCTCGAAAGCATCAAGGGAGTCGGTGGACGCCGCCCAGAGGAACTCCGCCCGGATACGTGAATGTACTGAGGATCGGAAAAAGGCCCCACAATCGCAGGACGTTTCATGGGCCAACTTCCTCTCTCTGGTTTTATAAATGGCTGTTTTAGCCAAGGCTAGGAGGAGGTTGACCAGGAGATCCCGCGACTTTGTGGGGCCACGGATGGGAAGTGTATAGATAAAAAGTTGAGGGGAGAAATGAAGCCAGAAGCGCAATAAAATATTTGTGAGGAGCCGGAAAAGGGGCTGCAATCTAGCACACTCTAAATATACGTGCGCCAGGGTTTCCCTCACATTACAAAAAGGGCAAGTATCCGGGATGGGGGTAAACCGTGTCAGAAACACGCCCATGCTCACAGCTCCGTGAAGGAGCCGCCAACTGATGTCCCCGACGGGCCTCAGGACCAAGGTGGAATACAGGCTGGCCCATCGAGGTTGCTCACCCTCCAAAGGTGGCAGGAGGTCCCGCCACTTTGTATCGGGGCAGGACACCAGGGTGTGGGCGTGAAGGGTATGAAGCGTGAGTGTGTATAAATATTTCCGTGGTGCAATTTGAAAACTGACCGGCTGCAGTTCATGCAGCCGGCTTGCAGTGAAAGGGTGAGGGGTTCGTTGGGATCTACGGGGTAGGGGCCCAATGGAAAGGTCCGGCAGGCCTGGGGTGGAGGATGTGGGGGTGCGCCCTCACGCAAGGCTCGGTTGACATAAGCCCGAGCAGCAGGGGTCAAGGCGGCCTTCGCCTCCTGAAGTACGCGCCGGGGGGTACGGGGGCTGGAGAGCCCCATGCGCCGAGCGAGCATCAGGGGATCCAGCCAGTCTCTCCGGTCGTAGTCCAGGAGGTCTCCGACCCTCGTGACTTCCACCAGGACCAACCTCTGGCGCACCGAGCGGGACTCCGCCACCTGCACACGGAGCTGGGGGTTGTGTAGTAGGGGCTCCGTGAGGAGATCTGCTCCCACGGTGGCCGCCACGGACCTGGTCGTTAGAAACAGTTTCCAGGACCGGAGGAGGTCCTGGTAGAAGACCGGCAGCCCGGAGAGGTCTCGCGGAAAACCCCTCGGAGAAAGATAAAAGAGCTGTCGGTCGTATCGGAGCCCTTGGAGGCGGCGCAGGAAGGCGTGCGCCAGTATGCTCCACGCCGAACTACGTGCACTATAAAAGAGCCTCTGCAGGGCCTGGAGGCGGAAAACGCGGACCTGAGTGTACAGACACTTCAGGCCCTGCCCTCCTTCCTTCAGGGGTAGATGAAGAACTCCAACAGGGGCCCAGTGCATTCCTGACCAGAAGAACTCTAGAATCAATCTCCGGAGGTGGGTCAGGAAACCCGGGGCCGGGACCGGGGCCAGGGTGTTGAGCTGGTACCAGAGCGTGGACAGAACTAGTTGGTTAAGCACCAGTGCTCTCCCTCGGAGGGAGAGACATCGGAGTAGCCTTGTCCATCTCCGGATCCGCTCTATCACCCCGCCCTCTAAATTTTGCCAGTTCTCCGGTGGGGAAGGGTGCGTGGCGGAAAGGTAAACGCCGAGATAGAGCAGTGGACCTGCACTCCACCGGATGGTCTGAAGCGTGGGTGGGAGGGAGCTCACCTGCCACCAGTCCCCCACCGCCAAGCCAGAGCTCTTGACCCAGTTGACTCGGGCGGAGGAGGCTGCTGAATAGATGGCCTGGCATGCCTCCACTCGCGCCAAGTCGCCCGGGTTCTGGACCACGAGGAGTACGTCATCGGCGTACGCCGACAGGACCAGTCGCAGCTCCGGCTCCCGCAGCACCAACCCTGTCATCCTCCTGCGGAGGAGACAGAGGAAGGGCTCGATCTCCAGAGCGTACAACTGGCCCGAGAGGGGGCACCCCTGCCGCACTCCTCGCCCGAAGCTGACCGGTTCAGTCAGGGTCCAGTTGAGCCTAACCAAACACTCCGCGGAGGCATACAGCACCCAGAGAAAACTCACAAACTGAGGTCCGAATCGAAACACCTGCAGAGTGCTCAGGAGGTACCCATGGTCTACTCTATCGAACGCCTTCTCCTGATCAGGAGACAGGAGGGAGAACGACAGACCATCTCTCCGCTCGAGTTCCAAAAGGTCTCGGACTAGAAAGAGGTTGTCAAAAATGCTGCGTCCCAGGACAGTATAGGGCTGGTCATAGAATCATAGAATATCAGGGTTGGAAGAGACCCCAGAAGGTCATCTAGTCCAACCCCCTGCTCAAAGCAGGACCAATTCCCAGTTAAATCATCCCAGCCAGGGCTTTGTCAAGCCTGACCTTAAAAACCTCTAAGGAAGGAGATTCTACCACCTCCCTAGGTAACACATTCCAGTGTTTCACCACCCTCTTAGTGAAAAAGTTTTTCCTAATATCCAATCTAAACCTCCCACACTGCAACTTGAGACCATTACTCCTCGTTCTGTCATCTGCTACCATTGAGAACAGTCTAGAGCCATCCTCTTTGGAACCCCCTTTCAGGTAGTTGAAAGCAGCTATCAAATCCCCCCTCATTCTTCTCTTCTGCAGGCTAAACAATCCCAGCTCCCTCAGCCTCTCCTCATAACTCATGTGTTCCAGTCCCCTAATCATTTTTGTTGCCCTTCGCTGGACTCTCTCCAATTTATCCACATCCTTCTTGAAGTGTGGGGCCCAAAACTGGACACAGTACTCCAGATGAGGCCTCACCAATGTCGAATAGAGGGGAACGATAACGTCCCTCGATCTGCTCGCTATGCCCCTACTTATACATCCCAAAATGCCATTGGCCTTCTTGGCAACAAGGGCACACTGCTGACTCATATCCAGCTTCTCGTCCACTGTCACCCCTAGGTCCTTTTCCGCAGAACTGCTGCCTAGCCATTCGGTCCCTAGTCTGTAGCTGTGCATTGGGTTCTTCCGTCCTAAGTGCAGGACCCTGCACTTATCCTTATTGAACCTCATCAGATTTCTTTTGGCCCAATCCTCCAATTTGTCTAGGTCTTTCTGTATCCTATCCCTCCCCTCCAGCGTATCTACCACTCCTCCCAGTTTAGTATCATCCGCAAATTTGCTGAGAGTGCAATCCACACCATCCTCCAGATCATTTATGAAGATATTGAACAAAACCGGCCCCAGGACCGACCCTTGGGGTACTCCACTTGATACCGGCTGGGTGGATCACGTCCGCCATCACGGACCCTAGCCGCAGCGAGATTGCTTTCGCTACGATTTTGTAATCCGTGCTAAGGAGTGAGACGGGACGCCAGTTTCGTAAATCGCGGAGGTCCCCCTTCTTCGGCAGCAAGGCGAGCACCGCTCGTCTGCACGACAGAGGGAGGACCCCGCTCTGCAAGGACTCAGCCCAGACGGTGACTAGGTCTGGGCCGAGGATGTCCCAGAACGTGCGGTAAAACTCCACGGTCAGCCCGTCCATGCCCGGAGATTTATTGGTGGGCATGCGATGGAGGGCTTCCGAGAACTCGGCCAGGGTGAGAGGCAGCTCTAGTCGGTCTCGGTTGCCCACGCTGACCGTGGGGAGTTCCTCCCAGAGCACCCCGCAAGTGCCAGGATCGGTCAGATCCGGGGAGAAAAGGCTTGTATAGAAGTCACGGGCCCTCCCACACATCTCCCCCGGATCCGTGAGGGGGGTGCCGTCTTCCGCAAGAAGGCAGGTGACGTGTTTCTTGGCCCCCCTCGTTTTCTCCAGGGCATAGAAGAAGCGGGAGCCGCGGTCCATCTCCCGAAGGAGGCGGATGCGGGACCGAATGAAGGCACCTCGGGCCCAGTGGTCCTCGAGGGCCCGGAGCTCCTCCCGCTTCTCCCAGCACGCTCCGCAGAGGGACGGGTCCTCGGGACTGGCGGCCAGGCGCCTCTCCATCTCTAAGACCTCCCATTCCAACTGCTCTATTGCCGCAGTTCGCCGTTGGCTGGTGCCCCGAGTGTAGTCACGGCAGAAGAGCTTGGCGCGCACCTTCCCGAGATCCCACCATCGCCGCACCGAGGGAAAGGCACGCCACTGCTCTCGCCAGGCCAGCCAAAACTCCCGGAAGGACGTCACGAAGCTCTCGTCCTCCAACAGGCTGTTATTAAAATGCCAATAGGCCGGCCCCGGTCTCTCTGCACGGAGGGAGACCATTACGGTGACTAAATGATGATCGGAGAATGGGGCCGGCCGAATGGCGGAGGAGTGGGCCTGTGAAAGATGGAAACGGGATAAGTAAATACGGTCCAACCGAGAGTGGTGTGACCGATGGGCCTCCACCCGGACAAAGGTGAACGTGGGAGTGTCATCTGGGTGATGGTCACGCCAGACGTCCACTAGGGAGTGATGTTCAACTATCCCTCAGAGAATATTCGCGGCGGCCGGGCTCAGCTCGGCCCCTGAGTGGTCCCGTTCCTTGAGGGTGGTGTTAAAGTCCCCTCCCAGGACCAGGCACTCGTGCGAATCCAGGGAGCCGAGAAAGTCGGACACCCGCTGATAGAATTGTGGCCGCCTGGAGCTCATTTGCGGGGCATAGATGTTAACAAGATTGACCACGAGCCCCTCCATATGGACTCGAAGGTGCAGCAGGTGGCCCGGCACGGCCTCAGTGACCCCTTAGCACCTCGGGCCGTAGGTTGGGGGAGAACAGGGTCACCACTCCAGCTTGCCAAGTCGCGAAGTGGCTAAAGTATACCCCGTCCCCCCACTCCAGCCGCCACCTGTCCTCAGCGGCGGGGTCCGTATGGGTCTCCTGCAGGAAAACTACAGAGTACCCCCCTTCCTGAAGGTAAGAGAGCATCTGGGACCTGCGGAGAGCCATCCTACAGCCCCTGGTATTCAGGGTCGCAATAATAAGAGGCGTCATGCGGAGGGCTGGGAGGGTGGGGGTTTCTTGTTGGCGGGGCTGTTCAGGGCCCCCGGCGGGTTGCGCAGCAACCCGTGACCCATCCCGTGGATGAGTAGATCGTGTCGGAAGCCGCGGGCTCGCTCGTAGGCCGCAGCACCGCACCTTCCTTGCCCCCTGCCCTCCTTTATAAGGGCCCTTGTGGCCTGGAGGATTTGGTCAAAGTCCCCCCATAGCTGAAGAGCCAGCTGTGCCCTATTGCGGGCGCCACTGGTGTGTTCTAGGAACTTCCGTAGTGCATGCCGCAGCTCATGGGGGGGTGGGGTTACAATTTCCAGGGTATTCCCTGGTGGGGCTCTTAATGCAGCCTCGTGGTCCGCTAAGGCAGGTAGACAGGGTGCGGACCACCGACGGGGCATCTGACAGGCTGGGGTTATTAAATTCATTTCACGCCTTGGGGTGGAGGGGGATGGCAGGGAAAAAATTGCAACTCCTAATGGGTCGCGACTAGAAAGTGCAAAGACTGCTCCCTGGGGGGAATCTGCGAAAGGCGGGAAGGAAATAACCCCAGGGGCGGCATTAGCATTGCAGGAGGAGGGGACTTGGGCAGGGACAGGGGTGGGTGCAGGGGCAGGGGTAAGGCTCTGGGGTTCAGGAGGCAAGCAGCTAAAGGAAAGTGCCTCCTGAGCAGAGTCAAGTGATAAGGGGTAAGGGAGGGGGCTCTCAATAATGCTAGGCACTGGTTCCATGGTGGTCTTAGCGGCCATGGCATCAGGTGGTGGACCACCTTCTGCAGGGTGCTCGCCCGGGAAGGCAATTAGGGGGAGGGAGCATGGGGAAAGGGGGGCTGGGGTAAGGTTGCCCAGCTCGAGGGCAGCCGGCAGTAGATCATCCTCTCCCTGGGTGACCAGGGTCAAATCTAGGGCCTCAATCTCCGCATACACGGGGGAGAGGCCAGCTCCTGCTACCCCGGGGGCCTCTCCTCTAGGGCCCGCCTCAATGGTCGCCTCGGGGTCCGCGGGGGGTTCGGGTGCCATCCAGGCAGAAGGGGCGTCCTCAGGAGTCTCGGAGGGGAGGGTCTCCCATGGAGGGGGGATTCTGCCCTCCAATGCCAGTCCGTCTTCCCCTCCCGACACCAGCGGATGGATCTCACTCGTGGCCATGGCAGGAGGCTCGATATCAGTGCCTCCTTTCCTGGTCTTCCGGGGGGCTTCCGCGTCGGATGGATGCAGCGGAGCTCGAGCCTTCCGCTTGCCTCACTTCCCCTGGACTAGGGTCCAGCCCTCCATAGCGTCATCTGGGGGTTGGTTAGCAGGGGTCATGTCGGGGGGCGGAGGCGATGGTTCAGGGGTTTGGGGGGGTAACGGTGAGGCAGCATGGTGGGCGGGGGGTCCTCCTTGGGGCGAGCCCTCTCCTATACCCGGTAATATCCTTGCCACACCCTCCTCCATAGGCTCTGCTGGATTGGTAATAGCAAGGGTGGAACTCCCTTGCTCGCCCGGGCGTTGTAGGGAAGGTATCTCTTGGGCCCGGATGGGAGCAGCGATGGGTCGAGTAGGAGGAGGGTTGGTTTCAGGTGCCGGGCAGCCAGGGGCGTCGGCAGCGACGGGGCCGATGTCCTGCTGCGTCTCGGGGGTTTCGGGTGCCCCTCCCCCTCGGGCCAAAGGGCAGTCTCTGCGGACATGCCCCGCTGAGCGGCAGAGGTAGCACCGGGCCTCTCCGGTAGAATAAAAGACCCGATAGCGGGCTCCCTGGTAGGGGACTAGGAAAGACCCCTCGAGCGCCTCTTCGTCACGCGCCCCTGCCGGTGGTAGAAGCTGCACTTGCCGGCGGAACGAAAGGACGTGACGGAGGGTGGGGTCCTTGCAGCCCAACGGGAGAGGGCTGATGACAGAGACAAGTTTCCCCAGAGTGGAGAGAGCAGGTAACTGGGCAACACTGGGTAGAAAGGGAGGGATGGAGGTGAGGACTAGGCAAACGCCCAGGTCTTCTAGTGGCTCTAGGGGGACAAACACCCCCCCTACCGCCAGGCCCCTCTCCACCGCCTCCTGGGCGGCAGCCTCCGAAGCTAAGAAAAAAATGACCTTCCCATACATCTTGGAGGCCGCCACAATAGCCGTGGGTCCTACCACCTTCGCCAACGCCTGCACGTATGTCTCCACGTGGGGCGAGGTGGGCACCAGGAGGCAACAGACGCCGTGCTTTCTGGTCAAGGTGGGGAAAGGGCCCCGGCCGCTGGTGATGGTGGCGGAGGCGGGGGGGGCGAGATGACGAGGCGGCAGGCAGGGGGGAGCTCGCTGCCGCCCAGGCATACGTCCTGGGGGCCGGGGGAGGGACAATCACAGAGCTGGTGGAGGGAAACGCAGGGAGGGGCGCCACGGTTGATGACGAGGCCACAGCGGTGGGGGCAGCCCCTGCCATGGAGGGCATAGTGGTTTTAGCGGGGCCCTTTCCTTTCATCCCGCCCTGGCCCTTCCGGCCAGCTAGGGGGGGTTTCCTAGAATCTGGGGGGCGGTGGGCGCAGCAGCAGCAGTGATCACCCCGGTGCCTCCTGCTGCCGGTGCCCCAGCGGGGGGGGTAGCAAGTATCTTAACAATAGTGGTGGGGGAGGACCTTGGGGGTCGGGCAGGGGGGGAGGTGGGGGAGGGACAACTGATTTTGTTGGAGGGGCCTCGCCCCTCTCAGTCCCCGCCATTGGGAGAGACAGAGAGACACCGGAAGGAGGAGGAGGGAGGGGGAAAGCAAAGTAACCGCTCCTCCCCGCTGGGCTGCAGGCGGGGGGGTGGAATGCCAAGGGAGTTGGACTGGGGGGGGAACAAAATCGGGGTCCAGTAATAGGGGCAAGCTGTGGGATAAGCAATCCGGGGGGTGGGGGGGTGCAGACCCACACACGTTTGTCCAAAGAGTCTCGGTTGGTCGGCTGTTATGTCCGGTCTGAAAGGCAAAGCGGGCAGCTGGATCCGAAGGGAGATGGCAGGTTGCCAGCAGGGACGAACGGCGGGGGGGCCGTGACAGTTGTAGTAATGGTGGGGGGGGTTAGGGGCACCGATGGATCAGGGCGGGCTCCGTGCCACACCCCCTGTGCCGCCACAAACGCAAATAAACCACAGTCAAACTCCCCCCCATGAGAGTATAATTCAAAAAATTACTCAGTTTTACGGCCCCCTTCACGATGATTTATAGCTTCCCTGGATTATTTCTCCTGTCTTCTGAAATCTTCTTCTCCAGCTGTGTTGGCTGTGTTCCAAGGCTTCCGGCATGCTGAGAATGTTGTAAAGTCCGAGCTGCCAGCAAAACGGCTGGGTCTGGGAGTTTCCACTCCCCCCTCCGGACAGCAAAATCGGCAATCTTCCCCCCCCCTCCTCTGGGGGGCTCAGCTGAGGCAAATAGCTGCACCCAAAAGCAGGCGTGGGGGGGCGGGTGCTGGCGGCAAGCTGAGGGCCGACCAGCACGTAGACGGGAAAAAAAACAAAAAATCAAAACAAAACAAAAAAAGCGTCTGGCCCGGTTGGGGGAGGACTAAGGCAGGTTCAAAAAGTAAGAAAAATCCAGGCCAGGGGGCTTTAGGAAAGAATAGAAAGCAGATAGCTGAGGAGCAAGCAAAGGACGTTTCGTTTCCCAACAGGGAAGGTTTTTTTGAAACAGAAAGGAAATTTATTTGTAACAGTTACAAAGAATACAAAGGGATAAAAAAAAACTTAGCAACAAAACAACGCAATCAAAAGGTATAACACAACAGCTTTCAGGAGGGAGAGGTGTTCAGGTTAGCCCAGGCCCAGAGCGGGGGGGCTTCCTCGACACTCGTGGTCTTCCACCCTCCTGAGTTACCTGGTGGCCTAGAGCGGGGGGGCTTCCTCGACACTCGTGGTCTTCCACCCTCTCGAGTTACCTAGTGCCGCGCCCAGGGTCACCGACCCTCCCTCTCCTGAGAGTGCCCGACAAGATGGGCACGGCTGCGGGGTGGGTGGTTGGGAGGGAGGGGGGTACACCCATGTATTATAGGACCCCTCCTAGAAGACAGTAATGATGGTATTCACAGCAACTAACGGCTGTGACTGGCGGCTCTCGCTCTTTCCCTCAATCAGAGGGTCAGACGGAGGGAACCGGACGGGGTCACCGAGCAGAGAACCCCGGACAGCGCCCACCGCTCCTCGAAGGTGTCAAGGGAGTCGGTGGACGCTGCCCAGAGGAACTCCGCCCGGATACGTGAATGTACTGAGAGTCGGAAAACGGCCTCACAATCGCAGGACGCCTCATGAGCCAACCTCCGCTCTCTGGTCTTATAAATGGCTGTTTTAGCCAAGGCTAGGAGGAGGCTAACCAGGAGATCCCGCGACTTGGTGGGGCCACGGATGGGGAGTGTATAGATAAAGAGGTGGGGAGAAAAATGAAGCCAAAAGCGCAAAAGAATATTTGTGAGGAGCTGAAAAAGAGGCTGCAATCTGGCACACTCTAAATAGACGTGCGCCAGGGTTTCCCTCACGTTGCAAAAAGGGCAAGTCTCCGGAAGGGAGGTAAAACGTGTCAAAAACACGCCCGTGCTCACAGCCCCGTGAAGGAGCCGCCAACTGATGTCCCCGACGGGCCTCGGGACCAAGGTGGAGTACAGGCTGGCCCACCGAGGTTGCTCACCCTCCAAAGGTGGTAAGAGATCTCGCCACTTTGTATCGGGGCGGGACACCAGGGTGCGGGCATGAAGGGTATGGAGCGTGAGTGTATATAGATATTTCCGTGATGCAACTTGAAAACCGACCGGTTGCAGTTCATGCAGCCGGCTCGCAGTGAAAGGATGAGGGGTGTGTTGGGATCGACAGAGTAGGGGCCCGATGGAAAGGTCCGGCGGGCCTGGGGTAAGGGATGGGCGGGGCGCGCCCTCGCACAAGGCTCGGCTAACATAAGCCCGAGCGGCGGGGGTCAGAGCGGCCTCCACCTCCTGAAGCACGCGCCGGGGGGTGCGAAGGCTGGAGAGCCCCATGCGTCGAGCGAGCGTCAGGGGATCCAGCCAGTCCCCCCGGTCGTAGTCCAGGAGGTCCCCGACCCTCGTAACTCCCGCCAGGACCAACCTCTGGCGCACCGTGCGGGACTCCGCCGCCTGCACACAAAGTTGGGGGTTGTGTAGCAGGGGCTCCGTGAGGAGATCTGCCCCCACGATGGCCGCCACGGACCTGGTCGTTGAAAACAGTTTCCAGGCCCGGAGGAGGTCCTGGTAGAAATCCGGCAGCCCGGAGAGGTCTCGCGGAAAACCTCTCGGGCAAAGATAAAAGAGCTGTCGGTCATAGCGGAGCCCATGGAAGCGGCGTAAAAAGGCATGCGCCAATATGCTCCACGGCGAACTACCTACACTATAAAGGAGCCTCTGCAGGGCCTGGAGGCGGAAAACGCGGACCTGAGTGTACAGACACTTCAGGCCCTGCCCTCCTTCCTTCAGGGGCAAGTGGAGAACCCCGACAGGGGCCCAGTGCAATCCTGACCAAAAGAACTCCAGAATCAATCTCCGGAGGTGGGACAGGAAACCCGGGGCCGGGGCTAGGGTGTTGAGCCGGTACCAGAGCGTGGACAGGACTAGTTGGTTAAGCACCAGTGCTCTCCCCCGAAGGGAGAGACATCGGAGTAGCCTCGTCCATTTCCTGATCCGCTCAATCACGCCGCCTTCCAAATTTTGCCAGTTCTCCGGCGGAGAAGGGTGCGTGGCAGAAAGGTAAACGCCGAGATAGAGCAGAGGGCCGGCACTCCACCGGATGGTCTGAAGCGCGGGTGGGAGGGGGCTTACCTGCCGCCAGCCCCCCACCGCCAAGCCAGAGCTCTTGACCCAGTTGACTCGGGCGGAGGAGGCTGCCGAAAAGATGGCTTGGCATGCCTCCACTCGCGCCAAGTCGCCCGGGTCCTGGACCACGAGGAGGACGTCATCGGCGTACGCCGACAGGACCAGCCGCAGCTCCGGCTCCCGCAGCACCAACCCCGTCAACCTCCTGCGGAGGAGACAGAGGAAAGGCTCGATCGCCAGAGCGTACAGCTGGCCTGAGAGGGGACACCCCTGCCGCACCCCTCGCCCGAAGCTGACCGGTTCGGTCAGGGTCCAGTTGAGCCTAACCAGACACTCCGCGGAGGCGTACAGCACCCGGAGAAAACTCACAAACTGAGGTCCGAATCCAAATGCTCGCAGGGTGCTCAGGAGGTACCCATGATCTACCCTATCGAACGCCTTCTCCTGATCGAGAGACAGGAGGGCGAACGACAGACTGTCTCTCCGCCCGAGTTCCAAAAGGTCTCGGACTAAAAAGAGGTTGTCAAAAATGCTGCGACCCGGGACAGTATAGGTCTGGTCTGGGTGAATCACGTCCGCCATCACGGACCCTAGCCGCAGCGAGATTGCTTTCGCTACGATTTTATAATCCGTGCTAAGGAGTGAGAGGGGACGCCAGTTTCGTAAGTCGCGGAGGTCCCCCTTCTTCGGCAGCAAGGCGAGCACCGCTCGTCTGCATGAGAGAGGGAGGACCCCGCCCTGCAAGGACTCAGCCCAGACAGTGACTAGGTCTGGGCCAAGGATGTCCCAGAACGCGCGGTAAAACTCCACGGTCAGCCCGTCCATGCCCGGAGATTTATTGGTGGGCATGCGACGGAGGGCTTCCGAGAACTCGGCCAGGGTGAGAGGCAGCTCTAGCCGGTCTCGGTCGCCCACGCTGACCGTGGGGAGTTCCTCCCAGAGCACCCCGCAAGCGCCAGGATCGGTCGGATCCGGGGAGAAAAGGTTTGCGTAGAAGTCACGGGCCCTCCCACACATCTCCTCCGGATCCGTGAGGGGGGTGCCGTCTTCCGCTAGAAGGCAGGTGACGTGTTTTTTGGCCCCCCTCGTTTTCTCCAGGGCGTAGAAGAAGCGGGAGCCGCGATCCATCTCCTGAAGGAGGCGGATGCGGGACCGGACAAAGGCACCTCGGGCCCGGTGGTCCTCGAGGGCTCGAAGTTCCTCCCGCTTCTCCCGGCACGCTCCGCAGAGGGACGGGTCCCCGGGGCTGGCGGCCAGGCGCCTCTCCAGCTCTAAGACCTCCCGTTCCAACTGCTCTATCGCCGCATTTCTCCGTCGGCTGGTGCCCCGAGTGTAGTTGCGGCAGAAGAGCTTGGCACGCACCTTCCCTAAATCCCACCATCGCCGCACCGAGGGAAAGGCACGCCACTGCTCCCGCCAGGCCAGCCAAAACTCCCGGAAGGACATCACAAAGCTCTCGTCCTCCAACAGGCTGTTATTAAAGTGCCAGTAAGCCGGCCCCGGTCCCTCTGCACGGAGGGAGACCGTGACGGCAACCAAATGATGGTCAGAAAAAGGGGCCGGCCGAATGGTGGAGGAGTGGGCCTGTGAAAGATGGAGACGGGATAGATAAATACGGTCTAACCGAGAGCGGTGCGACCGACGGGCCTCCACCCGAACGAAGGTAAACGTGGAAATATCATCTGGGTGATGGTCACGCCAGACGTCCACTAGGGAGTGATAGTCGACTATGTCTCGAAGAATGGTCGCGGCGGCCGGGCTCGGCTCGGCCCCCGAGCGGTCCCGTTCCTCGAGGGTGGTGTTAAAGTCCCCTCCCAGGATCAGGCACTCGTGTGAATCCAGGGTGTCGAGAAATTCGGACACCTGCTGGTAAAATTGCGGCCGCTGTGAGCTCACTTGCGGGGCATAGATATTAACAAAATTGACCACGAGCCCCTCCAAACGAACTCGGAGGTGCAACAAGTGGCCCGGCACGGCCTCAGTGACTCCGAGCACCTCGGGCCGCAGGGTGGGGGAGAACAGGGTCGCCACTCCAGCTTGCCAAGCCGTGCAGTGGCTAAAGTATACCCCGTCCCCCCATTCCAGCCGCCACCTATCCTCGGCGGTTGGGTCCGTGTGGGTCTCCTGCAGGAAAACCACAGAGTACCTCCCCTCCCGAAGGTAGGAGAGCACCTGGGACCTGCGGAGAGCCATCCTACAGCCCCTGGTGTTCAGGGTTACAATGATGAGAGGTGTCATGCGGAGGGCTGGGGGGGTGGGGAGTTCTCAGGGGTGGGGGTACTCATGGCCCCCGGCGGGTCGCGTAGCAACCCGTGTCCCATCCCGTGAGTAAGTAACTCTTTCCGGAAGCTGCGGGCCCGCTCGTAGGCCGCGGCACCGCCCTTCCCTTGCCCTCTACCCTCCCTCATAAGGGCTCTCGCGGCCCGAAGGAGTCGATCAAAGTCCCCCCATTGCTGGAGAGCCAGCTGTGCCCTATCGCGGGCACCACGGCATTGTTTCAAGAACTCCCGTAATGCATGCTGCAGCTCATGGGGGGGTAGGGTTACAACTCCCAGAGCAGTCCCTGGTGGGGCTTTTGATGCAGCTTCGTGGTCCGCTAAGGCGGGTAGGCAGGGTGCGGACCGCCGACGGGGTGTCTGACAGGCTGGGGTTATTAACTCCATCTCGTGCCTTGGGGCGGGCGGGGATGGCAGGGGGAAAGGTGCAACTCCTGGGGAGTCGCAACTAGAAAACATAAAGACTGCTCCCTGGGGGGAATCTGCAAAAGGCGGAAAAGAAATAACCCCAGGGGCGGCGGTAGCCTTGCAGGAGGAGGGAGACTGAACCGGAATAGGGGTGGGGGCAGGGGCAGAGGTAAGGCCCTGGGCTTCAGGAGGCGCACAGCGAAAAGAAGGCGCCTCCCGAGCAGGGTCGGGGGTGAAGGGGCAAGGGAGGGGGCTCCGAGGAATGCTAGGTACTGGCTCCGGGGTGGTCGTGGCAGCCATGGCCCCAGGCGGTAAACCACTTTCCGTGGGGTGCTCACCCGGAAAGGCAGTCAGGGGGAAAGGGCATGGGGAGAGGGGGCCTGGGGTGAGATTGCCCAAATCGAGGCCGGCCGGCAGTAAATCATCCCCTCCCTGGGTGACCGGGGTCAAATCCAGGGCTTCAATCTCTGCATACACAGAGGAGAGGCCAACTCCCACCACCCCAGGGGCCTCTCCGCTAGGGCCCGCCTCGGCGGTCACGTCGGGGTTCGTTGGGAATTCAGGTGATATCTGGTTAGAAGGGGCTTCCCCCGGGGCTTCGGAGGGGAGGGTCCCCCGCGGAGGGGGGATTCCACCCTCCAATGCTGGTCTATCTTCACCTCCCGACACCAGCGAATGGATCTCACTCGTGGCCGAGGCGGGAGGCTCAGGGTCGGTACCTCCCTTCCTGGTCTTCCGGGGGGCTTCCGCGTCAGATGAATGCAGCGGAGCTCGAGCCCTCCGCTTGCCTCGCTTCCCCTGGACTACAGTCCAGCCCTCCATGGCGTCGTCCGGGGGTTGAGTAGCAGGGGACGGAGCGGGGCGCGGAGGCAGAGGTTCAGGGGTTTGGGGGGGTAGCGGTAAGGCAGCATTAGGGGCGGGGGGTTCTCCTTGGGGCGAGCCCTCTCCTGCACCCGGTAAAAGCTTTGCCACACCCCCCTCCATAGGCTCTGCCGAGGTGGTTACGGCAAGAGTGGGACTCCCGTGGTCGCCCGGGCGTTGTTGGAGGGGTGCCTCTTGGGCCCGGACGGGGGCAGCGGTGGATCGGGTGGGAGGGGGGGTGGTGTCGGGTGCCGGGTGGCCAGGGGTGTCGGCAACAACAGGGCCGATATCCCGCCGGGTCTCGGGGGTCTCAGGTGCCCCTCTCCCCCGGGCCAAAGGGCAGTCCCTGCGGACATGCCCTGCCGAGCGGCAGAGGTAGCACCGGGCCTCTCCGGTGGAATAAAAGACCCTATAGCGGGCTCCCTGGTAGGGAACTAGGAAGGACCCCTCGAGCGCCTCTCCGTCACGCACCCCCGCCGGCAGTAAAATCTGCACTTGCCGGCGGAACGATAGGATGTGACGGAGGGCGGGGTCCTTGCAGCCTAACGGGAGAGGGCTAATAACAGAAACAAGCTTCCCCAGGGCAGAAAGAGCAGGTAACAGGGCAACATTAGGTAAAAAGGGAGGAACGGAGGTGAGGACGAAGCGAACGCCCAGATCTTCTAGCGGTTCTAGGGGGAGAAACACCCCCCCCACCACTAGGCCCTTCTCCACCGCCTCCTGGGCGGCAGTCTCCGAGGCCAGAAAGAGAACGACCTTCCCATACATCTTGGAGGCCGCCACAATGGCCATGGGTCCTACCACTTTCGCCAACGCCTGCACGTATGCCTCCACGTGGGGCGAGGCGGGTACTAGGAGGCAACGGACACCGTGCTTCCTGGTCAGGGCGGGAAGAGGGCCCCGACTACTAGTAATGGCAGCGGAGGCAGTGGGAGGGCGAGATGAGGAGGCGGCAGGTGAGGGGGGGCCTGTCGCCACCCGGGCATACGTCCTGGGGGCCGGGGGAGGGATGGTCGCAGAGCTGGTGGAGGGAACAGCTGGGAGGGGTGCCGCGATCGATGACGAGGCCACTGTGGTGGGGGCGGCCTCTGCCACGGAGGGTCCAGCGGCATTAGCAGGGCCCTTCCCTTTTGGCCCGCTTCGATTTTTCCGTCTAACTGGGGGGGGGTTCCTAGAATCTAGTGGGGCAGGAACCAGAGCAGCAGTAGTAATCGCCCCGGTGCCTCCCACTGCCGATGCCCCAGCGGGGGCGGTGGCAGGGGTTCTAACAATGGAGGCGGTGGGGAAATCTTGAGGGGTGGGCAGGAGGGTAGATGGGGAAGGGGCAACCAATTTCGGTGGAGGGGCCTTGCGTCCCTCCTTCTCTGCCATTGTGAGCAGGGAGAGACAGGGAGACACTGGGAGGGGGGGGGGGCAAAAATCGGGGTCCGGTAGTAGGGGTAGGCTATGGGGTAAACAATCCGGGGGGGGGGGGGAGGACAACCCACCACAAGTGTCCAAAGAGTCTCGCTTGGTTGGTTATTATGCCTGGGCCAAAAGGCGAAGTCCAAAGCAAACAGCTGGATCCGAAGGCAGATGGCAGATTGCCAGCAGGGACGAAGCAGCGGGGGCCGTGATAGTTGTAATAGTGGTGGGGGAGTTGGGGGCACCGATGGATCTGGGGGTAGCTCCCTGCTACACCCCTGTGCCGCCGCAGGCGCAGCTGAAATGCAGTCAACTCCCCCCCCCGAGGGTAGAAATTCAAAAGAAATCCCTCAGTCTTACGGCCTCTCTCCACGATGATTCATAGCTGCCCGGGAGTACTCCGGCCTCTGGCGTCTGCTACAGCTGTTGGCTCTGTCCCAAGGCTCTCGGAAAAGGTCCAGGCAAAAAACAAAACAGCTGGATCTGGGGGGGTCCACTCCCCTCCCCGGACAGCAGGTTGGCAGTCCTCCCCCCCTCCTCCAGGGGTTTCAAATAAGCAAGGAGCAAAGTCCAAAAGCAGGCATCGGGGGGGGGGGGGGTGCTGGCGACCGGCCAGCACACTGACGCAGCTCAAAAAAACGGGAAAAAACAAAACCAAAAAAACAAAGCGTCCGGCCCAAACGCGGGGGGGGAAACTAAGCAAAAGGAAAAGTGTGAAAAATCCGGGCCGGGGGGCTTTAGGAAAGAAAGGAAAGCAAATAGCTCAGGAGCGAGTGAAGAACGATTCCGGCTCCTTAACAGGGAAGGGTCCAGAACAATCAGGAACCTTCTAGAGACAATTAAGACAGGCTGATTAGAACACCTGCAGCCAATCAAGAAGGTGCTAGAATCAAGTAAGGCAGGCTAATCAGGACACCTGGGTTTTAAAAAGGAGCTCACTTCAGTTTGTGGTGTGCATGTGAGGAGCTGGGAGCAAGAGGCACTAGGCGCTGAGAGTGAGAACACGGACTGTTGGAGGACTGAGGTGTACAAGCATCATCAGACACCAGGAGGAAGGTCCTATGTGAGGATAAAGAAGGTGTTGGGAGGAGGCCATGGGGAAGTAGCCCAGGGAGTTGTAGCTGTCACACAGCTGTTCCAGGAGGCACTCTAGACAGCTGCATTCCACAGGGCCCTGGGCTGGAACCCGGAGTAGAGGGCAGACCCGGGTTCCCCCCAAATCCTCCCAACTCCTGGTCAGACACAGGAGTCAACCTGGACTGTGGGTTCAGAAAAACGGCCAAGCTGAGGGCTGCCGTGAAGCTCCAAGGAGAGCAAATCCGCCAATAAGCACAAGACCCACCAAGGTAGAGCAGGAACTTTGTCACAAATGGTTTATAGGTTGCTTGGAATTTTAAATCTTCATTCACTAGCATCAGTATAACAAGGGGCTAGAGGTTAGACTCTAGGAATCCTATTCCTGGTTCTGCCACTGACTCACTGCATGATCTTGATAGAACCAATTAGCTCTTAGTGCCTCAGTTGACCCATTTTTAGAATGAGGATAATCCTCACCTACACTGCATTGTGAGATTTAATTAATGGACATAAGGCTGCATTCCATGAGCACCTAAACTCCACTGATGGCTGTGGGAGCTTTGGGTACACAAGGAAAGCAAGATCATCCCCCGTGTATATTAAGAACTTTGAGATCCTTTGAGTAGTCGTCTTCTATAACTGCTATGCGTAACACAAAAATGCACTCAACTATTACAGCAAGAACAGATGACCATTTTTGCAGAGGTCAAAACATAATTAAAAATTTTTTCACTTTTTACAGTTTGTGTTTCTAATAAGATTCCATGGCATGTCTAAATCTTTATACACAAAGGTCTATTCTAATAGCAGCAGACTCATAAAAAACAGGACCAAATGATCAGCTGTCTCCTGACCCATATACGTATTTACAGTAAAAGTACTTCAATAAAGGTAGCTACATCCTCTAGATCCCCAGACCTTTATTTGAACTCTTTGCTGTAGCATAATTGATGGATAGAATTAGAGTGGATATTAAGACCTGGAACTGAACTTTTTCCAATATGCTCAGCTATACTCACATTACTCGTAAAATTAAAAAGAAGCTCCATAATCATATTAAATGATTCCATCCTGACCCAGATTAACAGAATATGCAATTATATTTAAATGCTGTAATTGGAACATGCTGTTAAGTGGCTACTGTCAGTCCTGCATTCCATTCCAGGCAAGAAAACCACTTCTTCCTTCACTCTATATATTTAATGCCATATTCTCCATCCAGAAATCGCTGATATTTCATCAGGAACACTTCATTTATTTCAATTCGCTGTGAAAACTTAGAACTTGGGAACACTTTAAGGTGCAGATTTACTCTGAAAAGTAAATCTGTTTAAAAAAAGAAGGCATTCTGAAGTTCCATGTGTATTGTGTTACACTGATTCCGTAAGAAATTTGCTTAGTCCTGCAAACTCAGCTTGCAATCTAAAAGCCAAACTGAGTTAATTCATTCACACATATCATCACTGCTAACAAAGATCCACTCGCCAAATTAGGCCTTTGGTACAGCTTTGCAGTTCCACTGACCTTAAATTATGCCCACGCTCCTGCCTGTGCTGTCCTCTTGATGAATAATGGCGCTGCACAGGTGTAACTGAGGGCCTAATATGACCTGCAGAATCTCTATTATTTGGGATGATGCATGAGAAGGAAAGAACCCAGCTTGACTTTCAGACCCCAGACTGAGATTGCAGGGCTGGCAGTTAGGGGAGGAAAAAACACCTTTGTACTTTTAAAGTGAGATCTGATCAGCCAAAGTATATGATTGAAACCCCTTACAGAATTACTCGTCAGTGAACAGCCTCACTTTGAATATCTACAGAATTTACTGTGTATGTAATAAAGTTGTTCTGCATTAATTGTCAGTCAATTGCTTTACTAGATTGAGTGAGGATATGGCACAGCTCTAGCTGTGACATAACTGCTTATGTCTGAATCCGTCAAGGTTTGTTTACTTCTCTATCAATCAAGTCCTAATTATTTCCTATTATATCAAATTGTAATGGTTTTGGCTAACATTTAATAGGATTTCCAGTAAGTATTACTGCTCAAAGAGGATGAAGAGTGATAAAACAATGACTAAAGTATCAGGCAAAAAAAATCTCATGTTTCTGAAAGATCTGGAATGACCGAAGAACGAAGCCCCATATTTAACAATGGAACAGCCTGGCCATGAGCAGTAGTCTCCCTACACTGCCTTGCAAAAGTGTTTCAACCTAGAATGCTTCTAAGGGTAGAATATACAGTTGTACAGTCTCCATATCCATGCAGTCTTTGACAGGGCTGGATTTAGGAGCGGCCAACCCAGGCGACTGCTGGGGGTACCGGGCTCATGGACTGTTTTTGTTGTTAGTGACAAAAGGGAAAATTGAATGTTTGAAGTAAAATGTTTCAGGTATTCTGTATGTGGATTCATTTTTCACTAACCTCCTAGAATGTTCTGGACCTCTGTAGAATCTCATGGAAACCTTTCAGGCTTTCTGAGAACTACATTTTCCTTCAACCTCCTAAAGTGTTATCAGCAATGCCCTCACAGGGGGGGGGGAAGGGGCAGGGCGTCGCCAGTCAGTGAGATATTTGAACGAAGTGAGAGCCCAGCTGTGATACTGCGAACCTTGATTTAGTGTAATTGTGAAAGTATACTTGTGTTTTAAAGACTTGAAGAGTGTAAGTAGTGACTAATAAAAGGCATATTTAATGAGACACCAGAAATATCTCTCAAACCCCTATCTACGCAACCCCATCTATGCAAAAGAAAATTTCTAGTCTCAGTTGTGGTTTGGCATGATATCCTGTTCCGAGTAAACTTTGTGAGAATAGCATTACAAACTCAGTCACAACCACTACTTTGATGAGAAGCTGCCTTGATTTCATTGTGTCCTACAGAGACAATGGATTTGAAGATGCCATCTCTGCTGCAGAAGAAACGGCAGAAAACTTAGGAGTTGATCCTGTCTTCAAGGAAACTTGAATCCATCGGAAGAAGAAACAGTTTGGTTACAAGGGCAAAGATGAGGTGATGGGAAGCTCGGAAGAAAGATTCAAGAGGAATTTTTTTTGCTCACTCGTTGACACTGCTCGAGTGTCAATCGAAAAAAGGTATGGACAAATGAAGCAACACGAAAAGACATGGGGAGTTTTATGACCTTAATAAGATGCCAGTGGAGAGGAAAACTCTCTTGAACAATTGTACAGACCTTCACCAGAGGCTGACACAGAGGAAATGTTCAGACGTCAATGATAAAGACCCAATGTTGAACTGAACAATATCTGTCACATTTTGCAACACAGGAAGCACTCTCCACTCCAAGTTCTCCAATTAATTCATGATGCAGAGCTAAAGGACACTTTTCCTAATGTGTGGATAGCTTTGAAGATTCTGCTCACACTCTGGTCACAGTCACGAGTGGTGAGCGCAGCTTTTCAAAGCTCAGACTCATTAAAACATACCTTTGATCGACCATGGTCGATGAGAGACTGACATTGCTTGCTATTTTATTGCTTGAAAATGCCATTGGCCAGTCTTTGGATCTCTCTGATGCGGTGCTTCAGTTCACAAGGGCGAGAAAAGCGACCATTTGAACTAAAGGACTTAAAGTTAACATTCTAAGGTTGTCACTTACTGTAACACTATTTAATAGTGGTCCACCCAGTGTTGATGCACAATTCAATTTCTTGATGTTAGTACATTTCAGATATTCTTAAAATTAAAACACTTCTATACGCTTATATATGGCATGCATAAATATAGATTTACAGATCCTAGCATGTAAATTTATCATCTTATATAACAGGGATGAATCATGCATGCAAATCATGCAAAGTCATGAATTGGGCTACAAATGCAATAAAAAATAAGGTATTCAGAAGTTTAACAAATGGGGGGAGGCGCCGAAGACTCTCCTCACCTGAGGTGCATTTGATCTAGGGCTAGCCCTCGTCCTTGATCTCTCTGCAGAGGCTGCTAATGGCATGTTAGCTGGAGGCCCTTATGCACAATGGTGGATTTGTGATGCAAACTACTGTCCACTAAGAATTTGATCTGAGACCACTAACTCATTTCACATAGACGTTGTCTACACTTGCAGCGTTATATAGGGTACATATAGCTACATGCCACAGTGAAAGGCAGTACTGTGTCCACACATTACAGTGTGTACTTACACGTGGTAGTGAAAGACTTTGGCAGGAGGGAGGCATCAGGGAAAGGCTCTATCAGTGGGGAAGCAGCAGGACATGACACTGCTAAAAATAGCAGCGTAGACATGGGAAGCATGACTTGGGCGTGGAGAGAGCCATGCAGGGTACATATCCTCGGGTTCAGGTGTGTAGGCCACTCTACTCACCTAAGCCATGCTTCCTCACCTACACCTCTATTTATATCTGTGCTATCAGGGCATGCAACAAGGAATGTACTTTACACACCACCATAAGTGTAAACCTACACAAAAGCCACAAAAAAAGCAGTCAGGTAGTAAAATATTTAGATCATTTTGGAACAAGGCTCTTCCAACAAATGGGTGACTCAAAGGAAGAAAAGGCTCTGTATCCCATTATAAAGCCTATCTTAGGCCCCCATCACAGTAGTATTGGAGCGCCTCACAATATATTTATCCTCCCCATGCCCTTGTGAGGTAGGGAAGTACCATTCGCCTCATTTTACAGATAGGGAACTGCTAAGTGACTTGCCCAAGGTCACACAAAAAGTCAGTGACGGCACAGGGAACTGAACCTGCAGCTCCCAAGTCCTAGGGGAGAGCCCTAACCATTAAACAATTCATCCTGTCTGACCAAGCGGCTCTCTCCTGATTCCAGAGTGATTAGATGTGTCAAAGAAATGTATACTCAAAAAGAATTTGAAATATCATTTTTTTTTCTAAGTTACAATTAGGACCAAAGCTATCACTTTGAGCCCACTGTATAACATTCATTTTCACAGCAGGCTGGTGTGCAATTAGATGCACATTCTCAATGGCAATTCCTGGTGTTGCTTGTCTGATTTTCCACATACAATACCAATGCTAACGGTATTATATCTATGGGCACCAGAACCCTTGGAAATCCTGATATAATCCTTTCTGTTGAAGCAGAGGTTCTATTGAGAAAACAATTTGTATATCAATAGCTTTATTGAGAAATGCACTGAGATCTGAAATGATAGACTGGGCAGTGCAAGAACAGTTTACTCTGTATTGTCTAAAATCCCCCTATTAATTGATTTCTGCTTTCTGTTTTTTGAAAACACACATTCCTCTGTGAGTAAACACCACTAGCCATCACAGAGGGGGCCTTATCTCCTCTGTCGAAGCACGAGTCTTAAATGGAGTATTGTTTTCACAGTACAGAGAATGCTAGGACCTCACACAGAGACTCATATGACATTGGGTGAGGCCTGTCTGTGTGATCCAGAAAAGAGTCTAGTCCAATTAATTCAACTTTCTGTGAACTGCCAGAGTTGCAAGAACAGCCGCATCTTCCTCACCCCCTTTTCCAATATGGCCATGCTGGTATATAGCTTTTAAGCATGGCTACTCTCTGAGATGCCCAACAAGGGCAACGAAGCTTACATGTGCACTGTGATGCTGGCAGATCAGGTGCCAGCTCATGCCAAGGCCCCTAGGTCTCATTGAACACTGATTAATGTATAGCTGGGAACCAGTCTGACTCACCTCTGTCTCAGCATTGTTAAAATAGATGTTATATTTATAAGAATGTGTTTAGACTTTATGAAATGCTTCTAAGTTGCTGCATGCATTAATCTCATAATATCCGTACCCTAATGCTATAAGGTAATATTTAAGTGTTTGCTTTGTAAATATAAAGGTGTTTGCTTCGTCAGGAGAGAAGCATTACCAAGTGTGAAATACTAGTTTACCACAAGAGGTGTCATCTCCTGCCCAACAAAAGAAGGCCTATAGACATCAGGCAAATCACTGTGGAATCTCAGTGGACAAAATACTTTGTTGATTACTCCCTCCCATACCCATGAACTGGAAACATGCGCATCAGTTTGAGCTGTGGGGGAAGGGGATGAAAGTCCCGGGCAAGAAAAATTGTCATTGTGCTGCTTGGAATTTGGAGAGGACAATATTTCTAAGCATAAGCAAGGGATCTCCAAACTACTTAGCCCTAAAGGACATACAAAGCCTGCATATTACAGCAGCATCTATTACCTTTTTGAAAGCTAACACTGTAACTCATTTGTGTGAGTGTCTTTACTTGCTTTAACCTTGTAAGTAACTCTCATTTCTTTTTCCTTGTTAATAAATCTTTAGTTCATTACATGATTGGCTACAAGCCTTGTCTTTGGCAAGAGATCTAAGGTACAGTTAACCTGGGACAAGTGACTGGTCCTTTGAGGACTGGGAGTAACCTGAATAGTGTTGTGGTTTTTGGTCTAAGGGACCATTTATCACAAAGGCAGGCTTGCCTGGGTGGCAAGATAGGCTGGAGTACCAGGGGACTCCATGTTAAGGCTGTTATAGTGCTTGAGGAGTTCACACTTGATAACTGGTTGGTGAAATCTACTTATAGTACACACAATCAGTTTGGGGGTTGTGCTCTGCTTCTTGACAGTCTGCCCTGAAGTTGGCACTCACTGCCGTGAGCCACTCCAGACAGCCTGACGTGCACATTTTTAATTTAACGCAATATTCGTGTATAATGTTTGAAATTCCCACATGCAGGCACAATTGCTTGTCACACTCTTCCTTCCACACAGATACAATGCAAAATGTTAGAATACACAGTAACACTATATCTGAACTGAGATGGAGGACAGAAGGGATTCAGGTGCTTTACTGGAACACCTTCTCAATAGGATCTCTGTTCCACTCACAGAGAGACATCACGGGTTAAACAATGCCTCCTCTGGATGTTACAGTAGTGTAAAGTGGCCTTAGCATAAATGAGAATCTGGTGTCAAAAGTGAATATCAATATTATACTGGGAACGATATAAACATTAACATCAGTGAACTGGTTTTCTTCGTTGTGCTGATCAAGAAGGGAAAATGCAACTTCATCATATCCACTATTATGACATTCAGTGCTTGTGCACTCACAAAGACCTTGGTGGCAAGGCAATAGTTTTAGACTAACATTCAGTATGACTGGGAATCCCCACAATTCCACTCTTCAGTCTCGGCCACCTTTTTCCTTCTTCTATCATCCTATCTCCCCTTTCTTTTAGCAGCATCCTTGATTGCTGCATTTATCCTGCACTGGAGGCAGCCTCCTTCAGGTCTATTAGCTACTAGAGAAGGTAAAGTTAAGATTACTCTCACCTTGGATGCTGTGAATGTCCCCTCTGTGATAACCCTAGCCCACATGCCTATAGAACAA
The DNA here is from genome assembly GCF_965140295.1 of Lepidochelys olivacea. Taxonomy (NCBI): domain Eukaryota; kingdom Metazoa; phylum Chordata; order Testudines; family Cheloniidae; genus Lepidochelys; species Lepidochelys olivacea. Next base: position 92,480,192 of record NC_140418.1, on the reverse strand, counting down.
GATCTAGAATAAGGCTTGGCTTTCGGTCTACTACTGCTGCCCTCTCCACTGTGTTTTTGAGCCAACCAAGGATCATATTTTTTTAAGATGTTTCTGCTCTGTTGTACTTGATAATCAGCTTTCTTAGGATTCCCATTAGAACATGCACAGTGAAATTCTGGCCCCGCTGAAGTCCATGGCAAAACTCCCATTGTCTTCGATGGGCCAGGACTTCACCCGTAGAATTAAAAGTTAGAAATGCAGGCCAACAGGCTACAAAAATACAAATGGAGTCATTTTCAATCTACTGCCATAACTGAAGCTTCTATTTTGGAAGTGAGACTTAATCCCCACATTAGGCAACAATACGTCTTACTAAGGAACGAGTGGTAGTGACAGTGAGACTTAGAGGTTGTGACAGGCTTGCTGTCCTAATTAATAGCTTGTCAATCTTCACATGGAGTCAGGCTATTCTATCAGTGCAGGCCTCTAAGCCTGGGTACACACAAAGGCAGGGTTAATTGAAGTTGTGTACTCATTTAAAATATCATGAAGTTGGGGGGAGGGGATTGAAACATTTGGTATAAACTTCTGATATGCTGTGATACCTCAGGACCTTTAGTACATGCTTTTAGCAAAGGGTCTGCCATTGCTACGTAGAATAAGCCAGACATTCCGAAGTCCTGTCATGGGGACAAAAGGTGAAGTATGTGTGCCTAAAGGAGCAATTATATCTTGAAGCTCTGTGAATTTAGCAAAACAAACAACTCAAGGTTCATTCTCTCTCTCTCCTTTTTTTGGGAGGGGGTCAAACTCTGGAATTGTTGGGAGATCTCAATTATAATAAATAGGAGAGGATGGACATCACAAAGAAGTGAGATATAAAATGGTGAAAAATATTAAATACATTTCATGTGCACTCTGTAAATGAATTGGAGATAATTCTTGGGAAGAATTTGTAGGAAAAGGGAAGAATGCACAGATACAAGGAGTTGAGTAAAGTCACAGACAGTAGTAGGCCAAATTCTGCCCTCAGCTGTCTATCTGGTTAGATCCTTCTGTGAACTTCCTTCACCAGAGTATCTGAGTGTCTTACAAACATTAAAGAATTATCCTCATGACATCCATGTACAGTAGGAAATTATTTTTCCCTTTTTACAGATGAGGAACTGAGGCAAAGAGATTAAATGACTTGACCAAGGTCACACTGAAGCCAGATTGCCTGTATCCTAAAACAGTGCCTGGACACATGAATATAAGTGTAAGCAGAGTCAGGATGAGCTCCACTCTGATATCTGGTGGTGAGGTGTGGCAAGTTGTGGAAAAGAACTTCAGGGGCTGATCTCATTTGCATAGGCACACCCACCCCGCCTAGAATGAGGCCATAACTGCCCAAATGGTCACTTTGGCTGTTGTGGGATCCCCACTGTCTCTGTTATTGGGGGGGGAAGAATAAATTGTTATTACCCTGATTATGGGAACTGTGCTTGGAACTGTAATTGGCCTTTTGTTATGATGGAGGGACTCACCATCAACTAAGTAGCACTCGTTAGGCAAGGGACATGGGTTCCAAAACTCTGTAAATTGAGAGAGGTTTGAGACATGTATTAGTACCTGGTGGTGTGGGCCCCTTTGTGAGGGCCTGAAACACCAATTGCACCTCTGTCTCTCTCCACTGTGGAATGTCAGAGCTAATTTTGGGTCTATTAAGAGTCTTGCTACAGGTACTGTGCTGGATTCACTTTCGCCTTATGGTGCACCAGCACTAAGGCTCCCACTACTATGAGCTGAAATCACTGAGCACTGTGTCAAGTAGTGGGGAGCCAGAAGATCTAGAGTGCAGTGGTGCTGTTCATGAATAGGCTGGCAGAGTGTTTGTGAGATGGCGAGGTGAGCTGTGCAGAGCGGAGCTGTTCGTGAGACAGCGAGCTGTGCAGAGCAGAGCTGTTCGTGAGACAGCGGAGTGGAGCGTTCGTGAGACGGCGAGCTGTGCAGAGCGGAGCCGGTCGTGAGACAGCGGAGCGGAGCAGAGCCCGGTGGGGCAGTCAGCTTCAGGTCACGTAAGGTGCCCCTTACCTCTTTCCCCCACACACAGGCACATTTTAGCCAGACTGGGGAGTAACACTATGCAGATGAACTTTTGAACTCTGGGGCTGGATTTTTTGGACTTTGGGTGATCTGTGGATTGCTGGACTCAAGAGACGTTTGGGTTCTGGAACTCAAGAACCCGAGGGAAAGGATGTGGCCCAATTTGCTGGGGTGGGTCTTTGCTCATGGTTTGGTTAATGAACACTAGTTGTGGTGTTTCCCCAATTTAATGCTGATGTCGTTTACCTCATGTTATTAAAGATTCTCTACTATACCGAGACTCTGTGCTTGTGAGAGGGGAAGTATTGCCTCTTTGAGGCGCCCAGGGGGTGTGTAAGATTTTCCCAGGTCACTGGGTGGGGGCTCGAGCCAGTTTTGCATTTGCTTTGATGAGAGGGAACCCCTGTGTACTGAACCCGGCCCTTGCTGCTATCAACTTGGCCTGGCAGAAGGGTTACATAAGGGCAGAATTTGATCCAGTACAAGAGTCCATCCCAGTAATCAAGAAAGAAGTGCTTTGTGCTTAACGGTGAGCCAACCAACATCTCTCTCTGTTTTGTGTCAGCATGATAGAGATAAAATGACTTCCCAATTATTTGGGGCCACATTGCATTGCCCACTCTACTCTCAGAAAATGGATTTCCATATCTAGACTTTAAGTACTTTCCTGAAAAAGTTACATCAGAGATGGAGACTAGCTCCACCCTCCACCGAATTATAGGAAAAGTTGGGAGCTGAACTCTGTGGCTCATATGTCTCCATCTACAGCAGGCCATTATTAATAATCCAAATCTGAAAATCCTGAATTTAGGGAAAGTTCAGATTGAGGTCAGAAATTCTTAGCTCAAACCCATCTCTAAAGTACAGTTTAAATCAAAATTATTGATTGAAGTTTTGCATATCTTTAAAAAAAACAGATACTTATTCACTTTCAACTTTTAATCACTGAACACCTAGATGGCAACCATCCATCTCAAAAGATGATGGTGTAAGCATTAAAGCAGCTCAGTTACTATGCATTAGGCTGCAGCATCATGAGTAAAAGTCCAAATCTCGAGCAGTAGTCTTTGCTACAGCAGTAAAATACCAGTGTAGACAAGCTCATTGATTTCCTATACAAAATTGGCTTCTGCTAACCCATAACACATTTTACTCGGGGGGTCCAAATTTCAAGAAAGCCCTTGGAATGCCTTTAAATTTTAAAGCAGTCAGATCAGTGGGTTCAGCAGCGAGGGGATTGCTTCCTTTGTACTAGATGTATTAGTACATCTTGATCTCACCTAGGAGTAGACTGTGCTTCCTGAAGAAGCTTCTTGATTGAAAAGAAGAAGACTGCCCCCAGAAGAAAACACAAGTTGTGTAGAGGATAGGGGAAATGGGCTGCCACATGAAGAAGAGCCAATCCATCTCTCTTGGTGATTCCCATATCACCTGTCCTGTCATATCTAAGCTCCTTTCGGGTAACGTATTTAGAAGATTCATCACAACATTATAGCAACCAGCCAGAAGGGGGCGCTGACATCCAGGTTGTAAAAGCTCAGAGGGCCAACTTAATCCTGGGTGTAATTCCATGGATAGTGTGTAGAAAGGATATGTAACAGCCTTGATATGTAGAAACAGAACACTTGGCTTCATTTCTTACACCATGAGGCTACTGAACACCAGGGACAAATTTGGCCACAGTCTGAGAGAAGCTGTTGCTAGATATATTAACTGCTAGGGGAAAGGAGAGTTACAACTAACAGACTTGAGTGATGTGTGCAGAGGAGAGTGGATGTTGGAAAGTGTTGGGAGGACACAAGGGAAGCATTTGGGAGGGGGGTCTGAAAATTGCACCTCCCTCAGGGAAACTAAAACAGGTGGCCAGATGTGAGAGGCCAAGTAAATGGTAAAACGTAACAAACTTAAAGGAGTTTATGTTATATAAAAACATTGGACTAGGTAAAAATATGGAAGTTATTTGCACTTATTTGTGGAAAATTGTCAGATCTGAAAGCTATGACATCATCCATGAACTTATGAAAATAAATTCTATATTTCCATCCAGACCATTATACATTATTTCCATACACCACAGAAAGGGTAAAGGAAGCAAAATGTCAAACCTTTTAAGCCATCACGGTGACAGGTTAGAACCCATACGTTCCGTAAAAATATATAAAGTAATCGCCTGCTGCCTTGGCATGTGCTGCCTTCGTTTCTGACTGACGTTTTGTATTATTTGTTGATTGTTTCAGAAGTCTTCCCCCTCCGCTCTTCCCCGGAGGTGTACAGTGTTAAAATCATACTGTTTCATAACAGGGCTTGAAATGAAAGCAAAACCCTACATGGGGCTTGCCTAATGCTCAGTGTGGAAATTTGTAAACAGATGCCAGTACTAAGTGCTTACATTAGATAATAAATGGCACCTATCTCCCGAATGCTTTGCACACCATTTACTCTGTATGCAGCCTGGGAATTTTTATTTATTTATTTTATTGTGCTTTTAGGATCTTTTAGGCAAGCAATTTGCTTGTGAATCTTGCACAACTGTCACTGGTTTCATGCAGGCTTAAAAGGGATTAGTTCTTTTCTAAAGGGTCCCAGGTGGATTCTTTATTAACCTTTTGAGTAATAAACATTTATCTCATTTTTACAGCAGCATTTAACACTATCTATTTATGGCCAAATATCTGCAAATCCATTACATAAGCCGAATATGCACCTGCTTCTTAAAAAAAGGCTCTCTAGAGAAGCCTCGGCAGGCGCTGATAATTGTAAACAAAACAAATAAGAGCCCGTAAAATAAAAATGAAAGTATTACCCTGAGCTCTATGTCTTACAAAATGACTTCACTTTGAACATAAACCCAATTATCATCATAACATGGCTATAAAAAAAAAAGAATGAGGGAAGATTGAATGAGTCAAACTGAGGAAGATGGACACATTTGCAAGCCTGAATGGCTTTATCTGTAACTTTGTGTTCGTGTAATCAATGCCAGGCCTCCTATTGTGGGGACCATGGGTCTGTCGAGTCTATTATAATTGTATAGCACCCAAAAGTGCACAAGGTGCTTCAGAGAAAGAAATAACACAGTCTCTGCCCCAGTGAGCTTACAGCCTCATTGTTACATTTGAAAGAAAGAATGAGGGTGACTTAAAGGAGGGAGAGGATGGAGTAAGGGGGACAAGGGTTACAGCAAGGTGGCCTTATGGGTTGATGTGCCTACACATCTTGGTGGTTCTGCTGAATTTGGTATACGGCCCTACGTGTCACATGGAAGATAAAGACACAGGAGTGGTTGATCCTGACTCACTGTGCAGCAATGTCAAAAAGTTTGGCTCAGGTCGAGCGTGCAATTAGACATCTCACTCCTCAGAGCAGCTGGGGCTAGGATTCTAATGTGGGAGAATGAAACAATATCAGGTGGGATTTTCAAAAATGCCAAAAAAACCTCCTGGGCACCTACGTCCCATTGACTTACAGGGGGAGCTGGATGCCTGTCTCCCGTAGGCACTGTTGAAAATCCTGCCCATTGTCCTCGGAATGTCTCCCTAGGCTGCAGATGCCTACTGGAAGTGAGTGCAGTTCTCAGAATAGAGACGATAAGGTATAGAGGGCCTAATCCTGTACCACGGATGCCAAGAGTACAAAATCAGGCACACAGACCCTGAATCATCAAGGTGCTTAAGCACGTTAGCCCCACTGTCTTCTCGCATGCTTTGAGGTAAGCACATGCTTAAGTGTCTTGCTGAATTAGGGCCATGGTGAGGAAAATGCTAATCACTGTCCGTGTTAAAAACAAAAAAATCCACACCACACACAGGACACAACTGGGACTTATCTAAAGGAACCAATAGTACTCTAAGGGTATGTCTACACTACGAAATTAGGTCGAATTTATAGAAGTCGGTTTTTTTGAAATCGGTTTTATATATTCGAGTGTGTGTGTCCCCACAGAAAATGCTCTAAGTGCATTAAGTGCATTAACTCGGCGGAGCGCTTCCACAGTACCGAGGCAAGCGTCGACTTCTGGAGCGTTGCACTGTGGGTAGCTATCCCACAGTTCCCGCAGTCTCCGCTGCCCATTGGAATTCTGGGTTGATATCCCAATGCCTGATGGGGCTAAAACATTGTCGCGGGTGGTTCTGGGTACATATCGTCAGGACCCCGTTCCCACCCTCCCTCCCCCCGTGAAAGCAAGGGCAGACAATCATTTCGCGCCTTTTTTGTCTGCTGCCAGCCAAAGATGTAAAGGATAGATGGAGTGGGTCAGAACAAGAAATAGACCAGATTTGTTTTGTACTCATTTTCCTCCTCCCCTGTCTAGATCACACTGCAGTCAGTCACAGAGAAGGCGCAGCGAGGTTAATCTAGCCATGTATCAATCAGAGGCCAGGCTAACCTCCTTGTTCCAATAACAACGATAACTTTGGTGCACCATTTCTTATTGGAACCCTCCGTGCAGTCCTGCCTGAAATACTCCTTGATGTACAGGCACACCCTTTGTTGATTTTAGCTCCCTGAAGCCAACCCTGTAAGCCGTGTCGTCAGTCACCCCTCCCTCCGTCAGAGCAACGGCAGACAATCGTTCCGCGCCTTCTTTCTGTGCGGACGCCATACCAAGGCAAGCATGGAGGCCGCTGAGCTCATTTTGGCAATTAGGAGCACATCAACCACCACACGCATTATCCAGCAGTATATGCAGCACCAGAACATGGCAACGCGATACCGGGCGAGGAGGCGACGTCAGCGCGGTCCCGTGAGTGATCAGGACATGGACACAGATTTCTCTGAAAGCATGGGCCCTGCCAATGCATGCATCATGGTGCTAATGGGGCAGGTTCATGCTGTGGAACGCCGATTCTGGGCTCGGGAAACAAGCACAGACTGGTGGGACCGCATAGTGTTGCAGGTCTGGGACGATTCCCAGTGGCTGCGAAACTTTCGCATGCGTAAGGGCACTTTCATGGAACTTTGTGACTTGCTTTCCCCTGCCCTGAAGCGCATGAATACCAGGATGAGAGCAGCCCTCACAGTTGAGAAGTGAGTGGCGATAGCCCTGTGGAAGCTTGCAACGCCAGACAGCTACCGGTCAGTTGGGAATCAATTTGGAGTGGGCAAATCTACCGTGGGGGCTGCTGTGATGCAAGTAGCTCACGCAATCAAAGATATGCTGATATCAAGGGTAGTGACCCTGGGAAATGTGCAGGTCATAGTGGATGGCTTTGCTGCAATGGGATTCCCTAACTGTGGTGGGGCTATAGACGGAACCCATATCCCTATCTTGGCACCGGAGCACCAAGCCGCCGAGTACATAAACCGCAAGGGGTACTTTTCGATAGTGCTGCAAGCTCTGGTGGATCACAAGGGACGTTTCACCAACATCAACGTGGGATGGCCGGGAAAGGTGCATGACGCTCGCATCTTCAGGAACTCTGGTCTGTTTCAAAAGCTGCAGGAAGGGACTTTCTTCCCAGACCAGAAAATAACTGTTGGGGATGTTGAAATGCCTATATGTATCCTTGGGGACCCAGCCTACCCCTTAATGCCATGGCTCATGAAGCTGTACACAGGCAGCCTGGACAGTAGTCAGGAGCTGTTCAACTACAGGCTGAGCAAGTGCAGAATGGTGGTAGAATGTGCATTTGGACATTTAAAGGCGCGCTGGCGCAGTTTATTGACTCGCTTAGACCTCAGCGAAACCAATATTCCCACTGTTATTACTGCTTGCTGTGTGCTCCACAATATCTGTGAGAGTAAGGGGGAGACGTTTATGGCGGGGTGGGAGATTGAGGCAAATCGCCTGGCTGCTGGTTACGCGCAGCCAGACACCAGGGCGGTTAGAAGAGCTCAGGAGGGCGCGGTACGCATCAGAGAAGCTTTGAAAACCAGTTTCATGACTGGCCAGGCTACAGTGTGAAAGTTCTGTTTGTTTCTCCTTGATGAAACCCCCCGCCCCTTGGTTCACTCTACTTCCCTGTAAGCTAACCACCCTCCCCTCCTCCCTTTAATCACCGCTTGCAGAGGCAATAAAGTCATTGCTGCTTCACAGTCATGCATTCGTTATTCATTCATCACACAAATAGGGAGATGACTACCAAGGTATCCCAGGAGGGGTGGTGGAGGAGGGAAGGAAAATGCCACACAGCACTTTAAGCACAGCACTTTAAAAGTTTACAACTTTAAAATTTATTGAATGACAGCCTTCTTTTTTTTGGGCAATCCTCTGTTGTGGAGTGGCTGGTTGGCCGGAGGCCCCCCCACCGCGTTCTTGGGCGTCTGGGTGTGGAGGCTATGGAACTTGGGGAGGAGGGCGGTTGGTTACAGAGGGGCAGCAGTGGCAGTCTGTGCTCCAGCTGCCTTTGCTGCAGCTCAACCATACACTGGAGCATTCTTGTTTGGTCCTGCAGCAGCCTCAGCATTGAATCCTGCCTCCTCTCATCACGCTGCCGCCACATTTGAGCTTCAGCCCTGTCTTCAGCCCGCCACTTACTCTCTTCAGCCCGCCACTTACTCTCTTCAGCCCTCCACCTCTCCTCCCGGTCATTTTGTGCTTTCCTGCACTCTGACATTATTTGCCTCCACGCATTCGTCTGTGCTCTGTCAGTGTGGGAGGACAGCATTAGCTCGGAGAACATTTCATCTCGAGTGCGTTTTTTTTTCTTTCTAAGCTTCACTAGCCTCTGGGAAGGAGAAGATCCTGTGATCATTGAAACACATCCAGCTGGTGGAGAAAAAAAAAGGGACAGCGGTATTTAAAAAGACACATTTTATAAAACAGTCGCTACACTCTTTCAGGGTAAACCTTGCTGTTAACATTACATACATAGCACATGTGCTTTCGTTACAAGGTCGCATTTTGCCTCCTCCCACCGCGTGACTACCCCCTCAACCTTCCCCCCTCCCTGTGGCTAACAGCGGGGAACATTTCTGTTCAGCCACAGGCAAACAGCCCAGCAGGAATGGGCTATACTGAGTGTCCCTGAAGAAAAGCACCCTATTTCAACCAGGTGACCATGAATTATATCTCACTCTCCTGAGGATAACACAGAGAGAGAAAGAACGGATTTTGGTTGAATGCCAGCAAACATACACTGCAATGCTTTGTTCTACAGTGATTCCCGAGTATGTGTTACTGGCCTGGAGTGATAAAGTGTCCTACCATGAAGGACGAAATAAGGCTGCCCTCCCCAGAAACCTTTTGCAAAGGCTTTAGGACTACATCTAGGAGAACCGCAAATGCCAGGGCAAAGTAATCCTTTCACATGCTTGCTTTTAAACCATGTATAGCATTTTAAAAGGTACACTCACCAGAGGTCCCTTCTCCGCCTGCTGGGTCCAGGAGGCAGCCTTGGGTGGGTTCGGGGGGTACTGGCTCCAGGTCTAGGGTGAGAAACAGTTCCTGGCTGTCGGGAAAACCGGTTTCTCCGCTTGCTTGCTGTGAGCTATCTACAACCTCCTCCTCATCATCATCTTCTTCGTCCCCAAAACCTGCTTCCGTATTGCCTCCATCTCCATTGAAGGAGTCAAACAACACGGCTGGGGTAGTGGTGGCTGAACCCCCTAAAATGGCATGCAGCTCATCATAGAAGCGGCATGTTTGGGGCTCTGACCCAGAGCGGCTGTTCGCCTCTCTGGTTTTCTGGTAGGCTTGCCTCAGCTCCTTCAGTTTCACGCGGCACTGCTTCGGGTCCCTGTTATGGCCTCTGTCCTTCATGCCCTGGGAGATTTTGACAAAGGTTTTGGCATTTCGAAAACTGGAACGGAGTTCTGATAGCACAGATTCCTCTCCCCAAACAGCGATCAGATCCCGTACCTCCCGTTCGGTCCATGCTGGAGCTCTTTTGCGATTCTGGGACTCCATCATGGTCACCTGTGCTGATGAGCTCTGCATGGTCACCTGCAGCTTGCCACGCTGGCCAAACAGGAAATGAGATTCAAAAGTTCGCGGTTCTTTTCCTGTCTACCTGGCCAGTGCATCTGAGTTGAGAGTGCTGTCCAGAGCGGTCAGAATGGAGCACTCTGGGATAGCTCCCGGAGGCCAATACCATCGAATTGTGTCCACAGTACCCCAAATTCGAGCTGGGAACGTCGATTTAAGCGCTAATCCACTTGTCAGGGGTGGAGTAAGGAAATCGATTTTAAGAGCCCTTTAAGTCGAAATAAAGGGCTTCACTGTGTGGACGGGTGCAGGTTTAAATCGATTTAACGTTGCTAAATTCGACCTAAAGTCCTAGTGTAGACCAGGGCTAAGTAGCAGCCGTGTTAGTCTGTATCTGCAAAAAGAAAAGGAGGACTTGTGGCACCTTAGAGACTAACCAATTTATTTGAGCATAAGCTTTCGTGAGCTACAGCTCACTTCATTGGATGCAGCTGTAGCTCACGAAAGCTTATGCTCAAATAAATTGGTTAGTCTCTAAGGTGCCACAAGTCCTCCTTTTCTTATAGCACTCTAGTGATCAGAACTTCTTGGAACCTTAACATTTTGAGTTTAAGTTAGTTTCAAATTTAAGCAAAGATTTGGATTGTATCTAGCCACACTTGCCCCTGTTCCATAGTTACCCACGGAGATGCCACCTATCAGTATGCACAAGGTTCTGAGAAAAAGTGACATTTCCATATTATGGATGCCATTCAATTTTTAACACTTATGCTTTCCAAGTTTATATCAGCTTCCATTACATCACATGGTGTTAGTTACCTGCTGCAGTGAGATAATCTAACACACGTCACACTGCGAGGCATGTTGATCTCTCTCTTGTTTAAGAAGTAAATACTAGTCCTAGTGGGTTATCAGCCTAGCATGGCAGGTGTTTAGCCCACATACCTGCTAACAGAAACAGTGAGTGAGTATTCTACTAGCAGCACTAACTGCCCCCCCCCACCCCCACCACCTCAGTGTGATAAAAATAAGGGTCAAAGAAATTACATCATTGTGGCATGAAAGAAAGCAGCATTCCTTTCGCTGGGCTGATCAAATTAATTATGCTAAATAGCTGAAAACAGAGAGAAATGAAACAGAATTAGCCCTTCAAATGGTGCTTGAGGCAGAGCCAGAAATGAGACCACTTTGGAGTGGTCCAGTGATATTTACAAATCAGAATCTCATGCCGTTTCCTCTGGCTCTGACTGACACCAGTTTCAGTTATCATTATGGATTTCTGTAGCAGAATCGCAGTATACAGGAGTGCAGGGTGCAAGCTCTGAAGTTCTGAGCTGCTATCGCTAGAGATACAATTTTCTTTAAAGAACTTTCAGCAAGTTATATGTCATTTGTAATGTCATTTACATAATGTGATTTTCATACAAGGATAATTCATTCTGAGAGTTCTTGGATCTGCATACAATAGACACACACATCAGGACAAATTCTACATCATTTACACCTGTGCAACCCAAATGAAGTTACTCAGCTGAACAATTATAACTGAGCAAAGAATTTGAACCACCGTGTCTTATTGTTTGGGTATTATTTCTTTTTAAATACATTAGCCTCCAAGAGCAAAGCAAACCACAAAAATACTCTTTAAAAAACAAACTAAAACAGCAGCCCCATCTACTCCTGATAGGGTTGGTGTGCAAACGAATGACCTCTCATGATCAACACTACCAAAGGCCATTGATAATCCTAACAATATCAGCATAGACACCCAGGATGAAATCCTGGCCCAACTGAAGTCAATGACAAACCTCTCATTGACTTAAATGGGACCCGAATTTTACCCTGAACTTCATCCATTACCAAGAGGGAGATCATATGCCACTAGACATCATCTCTTGGCTGTACCCAGATTTGTACCAAGGTTGATAAGGCTCCAGGAGATCTGAGGCATCCAGGTGCTACAACAGCTGTCTCGCCACATCCTTTTAAGTCATCTTAACCAGAAATGGTAGATGAGACACTGTATGGTAGATAAACAGATTGCCAGCATTAAATTATATTGTTCAGTAATGCCATTCCTTCACAGAAGCCAGTCCTCTGCCCTTCCTATAGAATGTGTAGACAATCTTCACTGGCAATGGACTAACTTCTTTCCCACCAGCTTTCATCAATCAAGGAATGCATGAGTCAAAAGTACAGGCTGTGGCATGACTTATTCTCAGTACCTCCAATACCACCGTGAACATCACTGGTCCATGCTCAACCCATAAAGACTTAACATGGGAAATGAATTGAACGAGGTTAAAATCAATTTGCCATACAAATGTTTCAAGCAAATGAGGGATCAGAACAACATCTAGGGTTTATAAAGCACCTTTTTATCCAAAAATCTCAACATTATTGACCTTTGTAAAGCGAGTATTATCCAGGTCCCCTGCCTCCCAAGAGATGCCTGTGCTTTAACCACTATACAAAATTGGCACACTATGTAAATAAGGTAAGTGAAAGGTTACAGAGCCCCAAAAGCTATTTCAACAGAAGGGAATTGACACTTTGCTGAAGATGATCATGGAGCAACTCTTGAAGTGGTGTTGGAATGGTTTATCGGCTGATATAGGTAGGACAAAGCTGTTCTTAGCACCATTATTCTCGAGAAATGATGGAATGCTTAAGTGATGGAGCTACTTTGCCTACAGGACTAATAGAATTACTGATTACAGGAACTTTTGGGGGACAATTGGTATAGATTCTCACAAAAGATGTATCCACAAAACACTAAAATATTCCACAGTGAGCTGCCTGAATGGATAAAGAAGGGGTCTAGATATGAAAAACAGGGGATGCATATGAAAGAAAACAGCTTCAGATAGGGAGGAGTGTTGTGTCCCTCAGTATTATTAGGACAGACCTTTGCCATAAGATTCTTCTCATATAAAGGTGATAACATTTGCTTATGATACGAAGAAGTCAGTGCAATTCCGAATGTCTTGAAATAGCCTAAGAGCATGAGTTACTTATTCAAGTCAATATAAAGAAGAGTAAACAAATAAGACTGAGGTGGGGAATTAAACAATTAAAAATAGAGCATTAATTCTCATATACTATAACAATGAACTGGAGAACAGCACGGTTGTAACTGAAAAAAGCCCTTTGAGGTCTTGAGCATAATTCGTAACAGCACTAATAAGGGATCATCCTTCAGGATAGGTTGTAGATCCTTGATGATGCATTGTAGAGGTTTTAGTTGGGGGCTGAAGGTGGCGGCTAGTGGCGTTTTGTTACTTCTTTGTTGGGTCTGTCCTGTAGTAGGTGACTTCTGAGTACCATTCTGGCTCTGTCAATCTGTCAAGGATCTACAACCTATCCTGAAGCACGATCCCTCACTCTCACAGACTTTGGGAGACAGGCCAGTCCTCGCTTACAGACAGCCCCCCAACCTGAAGCAAATACTTACCAGCAACTACACATCACACAACAAAAACACTAACCCAGGAACCAATCCCTGCAACAAACCCCGTTGCCAACTCTGTCCACATATCTATTCAAGGGACACCATCATAGGACCTAACTACATCAGCCACACCATAAGGGGCTTGTTCACCTGCACATCTACCAATGTGATATATGCCATCATGTGCCAGCAATGCCCTTATGCCATGTACATTGGCCAAACCGGACTGTCTCTATGCAAAAGAATAAATGGACACAAATCAAACATCAAGAATTGTAACATTCAAAAACCAGTAGGAGAGCACTTCAATCTCCCTGGACACTCAAAAACAGACTTAAAAGTGGCAATCCTGCAACAACAAAAAAACTTCAAAAACAGACTTGAACAAGAAACTTCAGAACTGGAATTAATTTTCAAACTGGACACCATCAAATTTGCCCTGAATAAAGATTGGGAGTGGATGGGTCACTACAAAAAGTAATTTTCCCCTCTCTTGATATTCACCCCTTCTTGTCAACTGTTGAGAATAGGCCACGTCCTCCTTAATTGAATTGGCCTCATTAGCACTGACGCCCCCCCACTTGGTACAGTAACTCCCATCTTTTCATGTGCTTTTCATATACATACACACACACACTGCTTACTGTATTTTTCACTCCATGCATCTGATGAAGTGGGCTTTAGCCCACGAAAGCTTATGTCCAAATAAATTTGTTAGTCTCTAAGGTGCCACAAGGACTCCTTGTTGTTTTTGCTGATACAGACTAACATGGCTGCCCCTCTGAAACCTTTGAAGAAAAGGTAGCTAGAGCACTGCTGGATTCTTCAGTTATTTGCAAATTCCTCCACCATGAAAATAAATCTCTTACACTCTTCTTACAAGATTTGTCCCTGCCATATTATCTATTTTAATGCCTTATTAACTAGTCCAAACATCTCATCTGCTTTTACTGTAGCCATATGTGCTTCGGCTCATGTCACTGTGACTGCAAAAGCCACAGAAGATTGTATGTTTTCACCACACAACGGTATGGAACTTTGACTCCTAACTCTCACTCTCCATCTAAGCTCTAAATTTTCGCACAGCTCTATCAATAAACTGCTCAAGTTTTTTTAGTTGAATTTATCCTCTCCTTACCCCTGTTCACAAGCACTTTTTGAGTTCAGCTCTTTGCCCAGACAATGTCCAAAAATGTTACCTTCCTCTCACTCCAGAGTTCATTACCAACCATGGGACTGCTATTAGCATGGACCTCCAAGAGACTGACATTATCCCACATGGCCTGTGCCCTTTCCAATGGCCTTGAGAGGGTTATAATCCCCGCCTGAATGTATAGTTCATCTTGTCCATGAACTTGTTTTCTTAAAGCCTGTCAATTAATTAAGCTTATTACCTTTCATTTTGGGGACATGGGGTTTAGAGGGCTCTGGGTGCATTAGCAAGATGAACTTAGAACACAGGGCTAGATTTGTGTCAACTCACATGGCTATTCAGTTGCTGCTACAGGTACAGCTGAATTCCAGATAAGGCACAAGAGAGCGAAGGATGAACAAAGCCGTTTGGCTAGAATAAGAATTGACCTGAAGCTTCACCCAACAGGGAAACAGAACCAGACAAACTCTTCTGTGGACCACAAATGTCTGGTTAATCTTTATTTTCTCATAAGCTTTAATGGCCATTGTACTGCCAGGTTTCAGCCAGGCCTGAACTAGATGCAGGGGGTAGGGGGGAAGCTATGAGACAGGCTGTTTTTAGGGGCTTCTGTCCACCCAGAGTTCCCACAAGGAAAGACAGTTATCATATTTCCAGCCCAGTTTTATATGAGTAAAGTTTGGACCAGCCTCCAGGTTTTGGGTATTTAGCCCAACTAAACCTCTGAGCCACTTCAGTCTTGACGATTGGGGGAGAAAATAAATTGCAAGAGAAAGATGTCTTTTGCATAGACACCTGCCAGCTAGTGGGCATAGGTCCCTATTATATGTCATTATATTAGGGCACTGGTTCAGCATTCGTTTCCAAGTATTTCTACAGCTCTTATCACCTTTGTACTGACTGACTAAAAAGCAAAATGCCACCACCTACTGAACTCTTCCTGCAGTGCCTGGGTTTTCCTTAGTCCCCCATCCAAGCAGAGAAAAAATAACTTAAAGGGTCAGATCCTTAGCTGGTATAAATTCACATGGCTCCTTGAAGCCAGTGAAGCTGTGCTGATTTACAACAGCTGAGATTTTGATCCATCCCTGGACTCCTGAGTGATCTATGGTTTTGCCTCCTAATCCAAATCCATATACTAGATCATCCTTGCTGTGCAGTTGTATTAGCCTTTTCCAATCTCAACTTCCACAGTGGATGTGTGTTGCACGTATGTGGGGCCTGGTATAGTTTCATCAATGCAAAGCAGCACATTGTTTACTTATGTGGGTGGAAGTGGTTCTTATTACGTTCACTCTTGCATGCTCAATTTATGGCTCTTTTTTCAACTCAGGCTATTTTGCATAAGATTTAGATTGGCTATTTATTGTCCACCCCCTGTAAAAAGAAGCAGAAGTGTTAGAGCACATTCAAAGTATTCACTTCTAATAAGAGTCAATACCATCACCCATAGTCCTACATTTTGATAAGTACCAACTTGTGTCACTAATGTCGCTAACTATATATAATTTATTGTGTGCTGATATCTTCTGACTCTGTTGGTTGCACTATTGCATCCCAATAATTCTCCGTATTTTTATTCATACTTCTGCAAAAGAGTTCAAAGCTCCACTAGCTGTGTGAGAATATGCATGCACCACGCTTCTTAAAACTTGACAGTGAAAAAGAAACTGTAGGAAATAAAATTGTTTTATTTGGACAGTGGTTACATAAACCATGCTTCCTTGTAGAACTGGCAAGTGCGTAGCACAATAGTATTCATGTCTGTTCTTAGAGTAATTTTGCAATGTACTTTGGGCAGCAGAGTTAAAGCTCTCTGCTGCCAATATTCTGTTGCTAGGGTCAAACAGCATTCAGGCTCTTGTCTGATTTCAATGCCAGCAAACTGAGTTTCCACCACTACTAAAGTAACAATACATCAGCAAGACCATTAACCTTTGCTAGCACACACTCAGCTCTGAAGTGGATATTATTTATCAGGCAATGCACAGTGCAAATAACTTTAGCAGAGCAGATTTGATCACCTCTATGTTCCTTCTTTTGCTGAATATATTGAATGTAATGTCTTTACTCTTCTGCATAAATAGGGATGGGTACTGATAATACTTAATACTAGATATGTCACAGAGAGCAAAAAGGCCCTACTTCAAATCTAGGAAAAATAAAAATGAAATATTAGTAGCTATTCTAATTCTCCCTTCACTGAGCTACAAACCAAATGATTTTTACTATAGCTGGTCAAAAATTTTCAGTTGCAACAGTTTTTCAATGGAAAATGACTTTTGCAACAAAAATGAAGATTTGAGAAAAATTCCCTATATGCCAAAAACATTCCAGTTGTAGGGGTGGGAAACCCTTGAAAAACTTGAAAACTGAAAACATGACTTCCCAACCAGCTTGATATTTTACCCAAAACCCCAGCAACTCCACCCTACTTCTTAACACAGCTCTTTGGCGAAGAATCATATTATTTTCTTCAAATTTTACAACTCTTCCTTTACTATCAACTGTCCTTGATTTTTTTGTAATCATGTTCATTCACCTACTTTCTAAAATACATATTTAAAAAAATCATTAATTTACAGTGGGTCTCCCAGACATTAGCAAGGGATTATTGTACTGATAGTGAGGACAGGGCTGGCATTCAGAGCTCAGTGGAGCAACTTATTTACACAGCTGAAGTTCCTTTCTCTGCTTCTCAAAGAATACATTATAGACCAGATCCTGGGTGGCAATTCAGGAGCAGGGGGCTGTACAAAGTTATATCTATATAATTTATATATAAATACAGCCATCAAAATATTTTTACTCACATAGAGGCACCCAGAAGCAATCTCTTTTATTCTTGGGACCACTAGCTATGGCAGTCAGAGTAGCTGATAACACCAAAGGAATCATAGTGGCTGGATGGACAGTCCTAAGCCTAGGTCAAGTTGCCATGTGGCAGGCAAGGCCCTGTGCCTCACAGTTCCCTCTTTTGTCAGAGCCCTTCATAGCACAAACCCACAGCCTCCTCCTCCAATGTCCTATTTGACCACCTACACCCTGAAAGATTAACTGTGGGACTCTAAACATCCCTGCCTCTCTTTCTATTGATGAAAGCCTTCTGACTTCCTACCCACCGGTAATGGCAAGTGCCCTGACACACACTCCTAATGGCATCCCAACATCCCTAACCTTCCAGATGCACTGGGCCTGATTCTGATCTCACTTATACCAGAGCAAAATCCAGATGAAGTCCATTCAAGTCAAGCAGCCTGGTTCAAGATATGGAAGTATACCTTTAAGCAGCATATGTACAAAAATGTATTAAAGTCATCAATATTTATAGAGCAGGTAGAAGTCATACTAGGCTTGTTATTTGTCAAAATAATCTTGATTCCAACTTGATATCCAAAACAATGAGGACTAAAGCTGGAGCCAGCTCCTCCTTAAATTGGGTTAAAAGACAACATATTACCATGCCAACAAAAGTAAAGTTATCACATAAATGAATCCTAAGGGATATCCCTATTTATCGAATCTCTGTCAATTCTAGGCATATACTGAAAATCTCCAACACTGCACACATCATTGAGTAGCCCAGGGGCATAACTTTGTCAAAGTAATTTTGTCCTTCAGAGCAGAGTACTAATTGTTCGGAAGTCTTCTGGGTGAATTATGCTAAAAGTAAATTAATTCATGACTCAATCTCCAATTTTCCAAACAAAACATCAGATTAGAACAGTGGGCCACAGATAGAACACTCTGACATAGGATATGTTATCTTATATAAGGGACAGGCTAAAAGATTCCTCTTATACAGAGGATTTCTGAATTCATTTTAGAAAGTGTTGGGATTTAAATATTTAGGGTCTGATCTTTTGTCGGTTGAAGTCAGTGGGAACTCTACTATTAACTTCAATGGAAGGAAGTTCATGCCCTTACTGGAAAAGAATTTGCTACTGTGGGTATTTAATGCTTCTAGAACAAAGTCTGAAACCAGGCAGAACTCACTTAGCTTCTAATTTTGTTACAAACCAGAAACTCTGAGCATATTTGCCAACCAGGGCAAGAGTTATGATTTGAGCTTAGGCCAAATTTTAGAAAAACCTCAGCCATCTCAGGGTTTCATATGGTTGCAGTTTCAGCTGGAATAAGTTTTGCTTTGAGGTTTTAGTTTAATTCAAAGCAAAACAACTTAAAGAAAAAACTTAACTGGGGTGAACTCACACAAACCAGGGCAAATTAAAAAGGACTATGCTAACCCAGGAGACCTAAAACATGATTCCTCCTATGTGTTAGCCTTGTCTAGATTGGGCAAAGAGGTTGTGGTTGACATCTTGTTAGCTAACATACCATGATTTTGACCCTAGTCTAGACACAGGTTAACACATGCTGATTGTGCTTAAACCTAGGCTCCCCCAGCTAGACTTAATGTCAACCAGCTAATATGTATTAAACAGAGATCATCTCAATCTACACTAGGGGCAAAATCATGGTGGAAATCATATCAGCTAAAACAATGCCAACCATCCTGAGACCATATGGAATTCCAGCAAAGATTGTTAATTTGATAAAAGCTTTGTGTGACCAGGCTATGCATGTTCTGCTGTATTTTAAAGTGAGAGATACCAGACAGACAATACTTTTTCCCCAAAATGGACCAGCTAATGAAGACATTTTAATGCAAATATCTGCTTAATGTGTGTTTTGTTGATTGTTTAATCCCATCGTTACACACTAATTTAAATGTAAAGAGATAAGCAATCATTCCAGGCTCATTTTCCAACTCAAGCCTCCTTCCCACATCACCAAAGAGAAGGGGAAGTTTGCTGCTGATTTTAACGAGAGCAGGTTAGAGCTCGTAAACCTTTTTGCCTGTAAGCCTGCACCTACTTCTTGGAATATTACGTTAGGGCAATCAGAGCAGTCACTTTTATTACATGTTCTAAAGGCAGCCAAGGAAGGAAAAGAAATCTTCATTGTTTGATATTCCAGCTCATAGCTCTTGGAACAAAGATGTACGAATGCTAAAATTGTACAGAGCAGACAGGGGGCTGCACACAGGGGGCCTGATTCTGCAACAAGCTGAGCATTTCTTACAAGGTGGTGAGTGCCTTCAACTCCATTGGCTTCAGTTGGAGTGAACGGTTCTAAGTAACCCCAGCATTCAGCCTTCATCAAAAACATTTCAAGGAAGACTAAGTATAATTTAATCTATTACATGATTGTGCAAAAATTACTTAACCACATCAAAGCAGCAGTGGCATCATATTCTGGGAACAGATGTTGCAAAATAGTTCTCAAATACAAAATGCAATCTTACAGGTGATTTAGTCAGGGGAATGCATCATTGAATATATGTTTCATTTATGCCTCTAAGATTAAAACAAGGGACCCATTATCAGAGACAGAAATGTTAGAACCATTTTCCTTATTAGCTCTGGTCATTAGAGGGGCATTTAGCTATCAAGCAATTTTTACTCTTTTTTTTTTTTAAATCAAAGTTCTTCTGAAAAGAATCCTTACTAAAAATAGAGGGAGGCATTTCCAAAGGGTCAGGAGAAATATTTTTAACGAATAAATTGCCTAGGTGTCTTTCATGCCAATTGCACTATTTTCTTTTCAATAAAAAAAAGTTCCAACCCAAACTTTTCCCATTTCTCTTCTGAAACTTAAAGTTTTTTTATGATACTCAATAGAGAAGTAATAGTGTGCCCATCTCCAACTCAGAGTAATATACTCTCCAGCACTGTTTTAATTTTATCTAGTGATTCAAATGTACAAAGCTTCAGTTGGTTGGTTCAGACAGACTCAAATCAGTTTGAATACCTACCTGTATTGTTACCCCTTTTCAATTGAACTGGCTAATGAAAGTTCAGGACCTTGTAGGTTGTTCCAGTTGGAAGTAGAAATTGATGATAGAGTCTGGTATTTTCTTGGATGCAATCTTGTTCATTTACAAGGAATGTACAAAGTCATGTTTCTCTGAAGGCAGAAGAAACCAAAAACAAAAGGAATAGTTTCTTAGCTTTCAGCCCCACATTCTTTCAGCCAGTACCCCAACCCAGAACTTAACCTCTCTCTCTCTAGTCTTCTCCCAAGGCCACACCATTCTTATTGGCAGCACCTTAGCTTTCCTCCTTTGCCTCTCAGTTTCTCACCTATCCCTCCATGCCGCACCTAGTCTTTCCCATGCCCACAGACACATACCTCCACCTTGTGAGAACAATATGTAGAAACCTCAACCCACGTGGTGCTTCTTTTCGGACATCAGGCCTTGTTTTAGGTGTGGCTCCTTAACTATCTCTTACAGCTATCTTAAATGAACACTGCATTCACGCTCATCAGTTTCAATGAGATCTTAACTCAACCCATAACAAGGTTTAACCTAACTCATAACAGTTCCTTATCCAAGTTATCCAATCCAATTAAAGCTGGAAAAATTGACTGAAAAACTCTCAGAACCAGGCTTTCTTGAGTGATTTTTGGTACAGGTCAAAAATACCATTTCAGAAAGGCCCCACATATCACGAAAGCAACTTTTCATAATACAATTGTCTTTTTGTTTTGTGTAGGCTATATGAACCTAATTCTGTGAATCCGTGCAAATCCAAAGAATGTGGATTTAAGTCACATCCTTAATTACTATTTGCTCTCCCTTGATTCTGGGGCCATTTTAATTTTGTGTTCACTGTCAAGAGCACCAATAGGATATTCTGGCAGCTGAGGAAAGCAGGATTCTCTTTTTCCCAGCCATATCCTCTGGATGGGCATCTGGGAGAGAGGTGGTATGATACTCCTCATTGCCTGTGTCTGAGCATCCATTCAGACAAATTCACTCAGTTACTTAATGATCAGATCCATCTCAGATGCCAGAAATACCCCATAAACCATTAATCATTAAGGGTCCATTTCACTGTTATTCATGTTATATAAGCTGAAGGACCTGGAACTGCCTTTGAAGTTTCACTTAGAGGCTTTCTGAGAGGAAACTGAAGAGATTGATTTTAAGTGGCTGGGGGGGGGTGGGGGGGCTTGAAGTATATAGGAATAGGGTGGTACCCCTTTCAATAGATAGTGATTGCCTCTACTCTATTCCTATACACTACTGTAGTCATGGATGGAAAAGATTGAGTAACCCTGCCATATTTTTCTGCATCTGTGCAGTATATATTCGTTGGGAGAGGAGATAAGCCTGAACTAAAAAGCTGGAGTTAGGCCCACGCCCATCTCTGTTTAAAAGAGGAGCTTTTGTTCTCTTTGGAATTCTTGTTCTGTGATGTCCCTGGTACCCATTTTAGGCAGGAGATGCTGAATGCTTCCATATCCTGGTACTACTGAAATGAATAACAAAGCTCCTATAGACGTCCATGGGAGTTGAAAGCACACAGCAGATTGCAGAATTTGGCCCTTAAAACTTTCAGATGGGTAGTGTTTGCTTTGCTGGGACAGAAGGTTGCAGGCTTTTGTTAAGAACCTTCTCATTCCTTGATTTCATTTGGGGTATTGCAAAACCACTTCATTTAGTAGAGTAAAAATATAAGATCCTATGGTGACATACTGCTTTTGATTAACAACTGACATGGAGTTTGCTTCTTCCGAGAATTAAATGTAATAGAGTAATAATTCTCTACTCAGATGAATAGGGGTTTTTTTGTTTTTATTCAGACTAATTAAATAAATGTGTTCCTCAGCAAAGCTCTGCAGTCCGGAGTGAAATTCAGTATCCAGGTTAATATAAACCCCTGAAAATAAGAGCTCATGACAGAAGTGCTGACACAGCTTTAGTTATGGCAGCAGAACTATTTGTGCTGCTGCAATAAAGATTTGATTGTACTTCAGCCAAGAACACCTTGACAATCCTGTTTGGCCTTTGTGATTAGTTTTTAGCACTTGTATGCCATAGCTCAGTAGAACTAAGACAGTGGATTTAGCAGAGGTTTTGTGATTACACTGCATGAAGTAATGCTTCTGAAGCAGAATCACTTTGGGTGCAAATAACAAATGAATTGCCAACGCATCTCAGTGGGCAAAGTCAGGACACTGTTGCTCAGAATGTTCTTATTTAAAAGCCCAGAAATCCTTCTTTCGTCCTCCTTCTTTATTAACATAACTGGAGGAAAACAATGATCGTTGCCAACGCTACAGAAGCCAATGCCAACAATTTAAAATTCAGTATAGCTGAACGGAAGATAAACTCATAATAACCCACATAAGAGAAAAATCAGGTGGAAGGCTGTTAATGTTTTACAATTCTATTTCTAACAATATAAAATTAACAAAGTACTTCTCAGAAAAATATTAATAAAATTCCATGAAGTACAAAAGTTAGGGGCCAAATTCTGCTCACAGTCATACCACTGTAAATCCAGATGATCTGCTTTGAAGTTAAGTATTTATACTGGTGCAAATGAGAGCAAATTCTGTATATATAGCTAAAGTCCTCCCTTGGGAACACAAGTCTGATTCCCTGGGCAGCATTGGGATTGAAAAGTAAAAAATAGCATTGCTATTAAGATATCCACGGTATACCTGACTAATTATCAGAGCCCAAATATGAACCACAATATGGGCTAAAGATACAAAATGCAAAGAGGAAAATGTGCCCAGAAGGATTAGAAAAGGGTAGTCTTAACAACGCAGATGAATAACTTTTTCTGTAACCTCACCCTCAAAGGGCTGTAGCATGTAACAAAGGCCAGTCAGGGTGGAAAGTCCCCCTTCAAAATAGTGCTTTTCAAAGGTGCCTTCTTTTTTTTTTTTTAAAGGTGCTGCCCAGTGCAACAATAAATAGCATTCTACTCACACAAGTGCAGGCTGAGAACTTGCTGCTGGATTCAAGTACAGCACAACAAACTCTATGTAGGGGGAACGCACACTAACAAACAGAAAGTGGCAGAGCATGTCTCCATCCCCTAGTATTGTGTTCTGGAATCCCAATTAAGCGGATAGTGATCACTTTACTACATCATTCATAGGCTCAAGTATTACTACCAGAAATACACATCGCAGGGGCACTCAATCTCAGTTTTGCTCTGGGATTTAAGGAGTCCTGAACTGCTTGACGTGGAAATCAATTTTAAAGATCCCTGACTCCCTTTCCTCCACCCCACTCACTAGCTTGACATTTTTCTATTTTTTTTCCCCTTTAAAATCCATTAAAAACAACAGGCCCTCTTAGCTTGCTGTGGGGATAAGGAGATGCCAATGCTGTCTAATCATGAAGGGAAGAGAAAGCAGAAAAAATGAACAAGACAAGATCATGAAACTGTATCTGCTAGTGAAGTTTCCCAACTGAGTCCACAAGACTTGGCCACACTTCATTTTGGCCACTAGTTGGCACTGTGTGCGCCTCTAAATCACAAGCAGGCCCAGAGCCCCAGGTGATTCAAAATGAAGGCTTCCTTGGGCAAGCACCCTCTGTTGCTGGCTCTCCAGAGGATCCAGCTTATGGGGGATGATTTCCTCTTTAGGGAAATACTTCTCCAGGTAAAACAGTGCACTGCAAGTCCTGAGTTAACCTTTGCAGTTTTCAGAGTAACAGCCGTGTTAGTCTGTATTCGCAAAAAGAAAAGGAGGACTTGTGGCACCTTAGAGACTAACCAATTTATTTGAGCATGAGCTTTCATGAGCTACAGCTCACTTCATCGGATGCATACCCCCACTCCAGCACTTCTCTTAGTGGCAGACAGCTTTGGCACACTCAATACTGTGTAGTAATAACTGAGGACGAGATTATGCTTAATTCAATTCAGCCTACAGTAAGGGAGTGTGCCCACAGCTACTGGCCTTCAGGGCTTGCAGCATATGTCTGCTGCTGTGCCAGACCTGCTTCCTGCACCAGGGAGCGGGGCCTCTCTGGAGGTGGATTACACTGTTGTAGTGCAGGGAGAGAGCAGTCTCTGAGCTTCATTGAGTTCAAGGCCTGCAAAGGCTGCCCCTTCCTCAGGACACATGAGGTGTGGAAGTTTGTCGAGAAGGCAATATGTCTGTTGCTTCCAGGGCAGATGTTGGGAGTGCAATGCTGATGTGAAACTAGCTGCTAATATCTGTGTTATAGTCAATAGTACTGGGGATGTGAAATACATTTTTTTCTTTTTGAAAATGCACATGAAAGAAAGAGTTACGAATTTAAAGATGAGGGTGAATACTGTGATGCTTCAAATAAATGTCCATGGCTGATTTGCGTGGTTTGGACCTTTGGGCTTCTGGTCATTAGCATATTTGAATCCCTGATGGGAAACCTCTATAGACTGTGAGCAGTGACTCTGGGGGAGGGAGAGATGGACTTTGAAGCCCATATGGAAGAGGCTTCTAATTCAGGGGTGGGCAAACTTTTTGGGGTTCCAAAACTTAAGAGCCACATCGCGGTTCCAAAACTATATGGAGGGCCAGGTAGAGAAGGCTGTGCCTCCCCAAACAGCCTGACCCCCTCCCCTTATCTTTCCTCTCCCACTTTCCACCCCATGACTGCCCCCCTCAGAATCCCCAACCCATCCAACACCCCTGCTCCTTGTCCCCTGACTGCCCCCTCCTGGGACCCCCTGCCCCTAAGGCCGCCCCCCGGGACCCCACCCCCTATCCAACCCTTCCTGTGCCCTGACTGCCCAGTCCCCTATCTACACACCCCACCGACAGGCCCGCCGGGACTCCCATGACTATCCAACCGCTCCCTGTCCCCTGTGACCCCTGCCCCTTATCTAACCCCCCCGCTCTCCATCCCCTTACCATGCTGCTCAGAGCACCAGGACTGGCAGCTGCGCCGCCTGGCCAGAGCCAGACATGCCGCCGCGCAGTCTAGAACACCGGGGCAGGCCGGCAGCTCTCGCAGCCGCGCTGCCCGGCAGGAGCTCGCAGCCCCGCTATCCAGAGTGCTGGCAGCGTGGCGAGCTGAGGCTGCAGGGGGGGCTAGGCTCCCCGGCCAGGAGCTCAAGGGCTGGGCAGGACAGTCCTGCTGGCCAGATGTGGCCCACGGGCCGTAGTTTGCCCACCTCTGTTCTAAAATATGGAGCTGCTTGTGCTTCTGCCACAACCCTCCTATGTAGGGACTAACAACTGAATTGTGCTTTTCTTAGAGGGGTTGTCTCTCGTGTCCTCCTAAGGCAGTGAAGAATTGTGTTGCCCCTGGTTCAGGGTTGTGGCTTTTAAGCCTCAGTCTAGCCTGTATAGAAAATAATAAGATTTCTATGTAGTTTTGAACTATCCAATGGGATTTCACAGAATTAAATCCCTGCCAGAGAATTCTAAGTGTGGGTTAAAATCCCCTATATTAAGAATATCAGTCTCTGTTCAATTTATTGGTCTCTTCAGAATAATTTCTATAGAACCTGTTGTTTTCTTCCTTATTGTACAGGACTTTTCTATAAAGAAGTATTGATTGGGGAAGATGTTTGGTTCCATGGACTTCAGTGGTGAGTTTAGGAATGCTTTTTGTGCTGGAAATATTTCTTCTTCTTCTCTGTGTGTCTAGCCTATGGTATCAAAAATATCTACTGCTGGAAATTTGAGTAGGTTATTTTGGTTAATTCAAACACTATCCTGTCTGTGCATTTGATTTATAGTTCAGAATATCACAGAAACACAGCCCATCATGGGCTCTGAATAAGTCAACAATATACAACATTTTCATGTATTCATGTCCGTTTTGCATATGTGTAAATTTTTTAGGGCACTCTATTCTGTGCACTATGTAGTCTGAGAGAATAATAGAGACAATTGAGAGAATGCAGAGGACCCAAGACCATGTCTGCTAAAGAGCATATGGTGTTTCTGGTCTTTGGCATATGTAATTGTGTCCATAAGAATTGTGCTAGAAAATGTAGCAAGTCAATCTGCATATGGTGATGCTGATTAATCTTTCCAATGATTAGAGATCATATCCCTGGCTACAGGAAAGAATATTAAACTGGCTTGTAGAGGAAGAAATGGGAGAACCTTTGTTTCTGACAGGCCTAAGTCTGGATACAGCTTAGTATTACCCAAAGTCAAGCAATGACTGCAGTAAGAGTACATGTTGACCAACATTTTCAATCTTGGAAAGTCAGTGAGAGACACAGGCATGACCCTTGGCACTGAAACTTGCAAATGTGTGACTTGTGATAAAAATGTGGAGCATCCATATTTTTTTGTGTGTCACTTTATAATTGACAGATTATAAAGCTTTTAATTGTAGAACCTCTTTTTAAGAATATTCTTTCACTGTGGGAAATAAATAAACCTGTTGTCAATTTATGACAGCTCAACTGTGTATTTGGGGGTGTGGGGCAGCTCTTACAGATTGTAGAACAGATTTATTTGTATCCCACGGTGGGAGACGATCCTTAAAAAACAGGCTTTATCATTGGAAAAACATCGTAATCTTTTGCCTGTAGCTTGACATGTAATGGAACATGTGTTCTGTGTTTTGGTCATTTGGAGTCTGGCTTGGCATGGGTCCCTGCTGAGGATATTATGGAGGTAGGAACAGGACCCCTGCCCTGTCAGCTTGTGGGGCACTTTGGGGCAAAGGGAGAAGGATCCCTGTTTTGACAGCCCCAAATACAGTTCATGCCTCCCACAAACACAGTTCATGCCAGTTCTCTCCTCCACCACACACACCATTAATGCCACCAGCCCTGCAATTAATGAGCCCCGACAATTAATAGTGGCTGCTCCTTCCATCCCCTGCCTCAGGGCTGCTGCAGCTGGGCCCCTGCTCTGCTGGGGCTCAAGGATTCTTAACAGCATGTTCTATTTTAGTTGCAGGCCTCTGGTTTCTCACCTTCAGGGAGCACTGAGAAGCGTGACAGGCAAGCAGAGAAGCAGATTTCAGATGGGGGAAGGGAGTAGAGGGAAGGAGTTGCTCAGGTGAACCAACATCTTATCCGTGGCAGGGGAGGTGACCTCATAAAAAGCACAGCAACTCTGAGTTGGCTTACGCACCTCTCCCCGGGCTTCCCCTTCCCAAATAATGTATGAGCTCAGTTCCCCCCTCAGACCAAAATCTATTGGCAGCTCCTTCCTTCCTTCCCACATCCCTTCCTGTTCCATAACAGTATGGGGAGCTGCTGGAAAGAAGTAAGGGGCCCGGAAGTGCTGCAACAGCAGGAGCATGCCACCCCTGCCACACCTATTTGGGACACAGTGCAGTGGGGCAAGAACCCTGAACTCCAGCAGTGGGGCAAGTGCAATGCAGTGGGCAAGAACGAAGAACATTCAACAGTGCAGTTGAGAACTCCATGTACAGGCCTGGCACCTCTGGAAATCAGACCAGTTAGGTGCCTAATTTTGGAACTCAAGTTGCAAAAGTTGGTCATGTTGGGATCAATTTTCTGGACTTCAGTTGCTGACTTCAGTTAGTGTGGCTCAAGGAAGTCTCCCTAAGGTCCAGTAGCTTCTAGTTTATTCCTAATTTTGGAGAAAGCTGATTGATAAGGTTCTTTTCATTTTTCCTCTGCTCATGCTGTGTGAGAATTGGTTTAAAATTAGTGATGAGAGAATCGCAAATGTTTCAGAGCTTTGGCTGGAGAAATCACCCCAAAATGTTAATGCTGAAGGGCTAATCCCAGAGCAAGGGTAACCACAGCCAGTGCAATCAGAAGTTGCTGATTTCTTTTTTTTTCAGAACTAGGCTGGAAATTGGGGGGAGGGCGGGGGGGGGGAAGGACTGTTTGTTTAGATTTTCCTGTACTTCCTATTTCCAGGCTAGAAAAGCTACATGGACAGCCTTTCTCACTGTCGCAATGACATCTGTTGGCCCAAATCTTACTGGAACAAAAGACTGTAGCCATTGATTATTAGAGGGTAATCATTAGATACGATGCCATCAAATTAACCCTTATTTCGCTTGTGTGTGATCTCAGGACTCAGAGTTGTTTCCCTGATCCCTCTAAGATGTTACAAGATATTACAAGAGCATATTTCATGGGTGCTAACTTTAGACTTCTTCCCTGTTTAATTACTGTTATTCGGGTTATCAACAAAATGTGAGGAGGGAAATTGATGAAAACAAGTTTTATTAATACATTGAACACAAACTATTAGAGGTAACACACAGGATTATTAACAGGGTGTGTAAACAATGTATGGAATAAAATATAAGAGAATACACACACAGTACAATGTTATTATGATATATATAATGATGTTAAGGGGGTCTTCTTTGTTTATAAGAACAATTCTGTTACAATTGTTAATTTAATTTGTAATTTTCTGTTACAAAACCTTATCAGTCTTAAGATTTAAGGAAAGATCTTACCAAAAGCCACCCTTCAGAGGCTCATTTCCCCCAGTGATCTCAAGAGAAAGGAAATAAACTACAATCCCCAGTCTGGAATTTTCTTTTCTTTTTTTCTCCCCCACCAGTGAATCTGAGCAACCATCAACACAACTTCCAGTCTTTAGACACCCAAGCCAGAGTAAATGCACAACCTTCCAGTATGGCCTCCAACTGCCAAGTCAGGGAGCAACCACATCCATCCAGTGTGGTTTCCAACCCTTGAAACCAGAGCCAGTGTAAACACACTGTCTTTCAGCTTGCCTTCCAATCCATAACTGATTCTGGATCAGAGGTGGGGACATCAAGGAAAAAGATATGTTAGAAGGTTCATCATGAAGTTGCCATAGAGACACGATTTAAATTCTGTGACCTCCCCCTGCAGACCATTCTCATGAAATCTCAGAAATTCTTTTCCTAGCTGGAACTAGGAAATGCCAAAATCCTTATAAGAAAAATGTATTCCTCTAGAAGACCATAGTTTGAGTGACAGAGAACTTCACTGTAAAAATATTGTACTATTGTTTAATGAAAGGGTGCACTACAGAAATTGGGGGTTGGAGGAGGGGACAGCTGACTTTTTTTTTTTAACCTTTTAGGTTCCATTCAAATTTTGTGTGAAGATTCTTATTTTAATATTTTCCCCAAAACTCCCCCCACCCCAATCTCCTTAAAAATGTTATAGAAGGCACTTGGAGAAAAGCTGTGGGGTGTGATTCAGTCACTCTTTGCTGAGAGGGAAAGTACAAAATTGATAGAGAAAGGAATTATATTTTCCAGCCTTTAAAGGAGGGCAAGGGCATTGCAAACAATTGAGATTAAATAGAAAATTAAACTATAACAGAGTATTTGACAGCCTCTTTCTTCTGCATTTATCAGAATGTGCTGCAGAAGCTAAAAGATGGGGCAAGAGGGTAATCTTTGCTCTGCTGTTTGTTTTTAATATGGTCATGTTTTTGGCTCCCAAGTACATCTAACTCCTGAATAAATGCTGCTTGTATCATTCAGAAACACACCTCATTATCTCATGTTAAATGTTTAGCTGCTAGAAAACCAACTGTGGTGGATAGTATGCCTCTGAAGTTTATGGCATACAGGAAAGATTTAAGATCAGAATATCTTTGCAATCAATGACAATACTGTCTGCTATTCCATTATTATGCCTCTTATCTTGTTCTTAGTCATACAGACGCGCCCAGGGTTACACAAGACCCAACTTACGTAAATTTGCACTTACGGAAAAAGTTCCATAAGCCAGAAATAGGATTTTCAAGTTGTGGAAATTTTTGTGTAACGTACGGGTATATGTTTCCGACTTACGCAAAATTCGAGTTACGCAAGTCTTTCCGGAACGGAACGATTGCGTAAGTCGGGGGGGGGGGGGCGGGGGGATCTTGTAAATATTTTGTCCCCTCACCTTTTCGGCAGATCTGCATTGGGGGCTAAGTTTTGCACAACTGGTTTAGCTATTATTGCTCTGCTGTTTATCTCAAATGTGCTAATTTATGCATATTTGGCAAAATAGTCTAATAAAACATATCAACAGGGATGGAGATCAATGGGCATTTTTTAAGCTGTCCTCACATGGAAAGTGGAGGCTGATTTGAAAGCCATAGTGCTTAATTTGAGGAAGGGGGGAGTTAGTTTTAGTTCTCTGAGTCTTGTTTTCAGGAACTGAAAAGCTAGGTCCAGGTTTCAATGCCTCACTCTTGAAGCATTGAACAAAATCATTCTTTGTTCTTCAGTGAAACTTATCTGCAGAGGAGCTGCATTACTTCCTGTGAAATACAGCCTTGCAGATGTGCTTTGCTAGGAGTCACTCTGCTTCTGCTTCCTTTCGGCGAGCCGTCAAGAATAGGCACTTTGTGCTGGAGTGAAAATGATGCTGCGTTGCCTGTTCCCAGCTGAGATTGAGCCCTGCTCACCAAACAGGCACGACTTCCTGCTGGTTATTCTGTTGTTTGTTTATTTGCAGTGAAATGGAATATCACTCACTCAAACCAAAAGCCTCACGCATTCAGATCTTGGAACAACAGGCAGCAGATTCTCAAGCAAGTGCAATTTGAACCAATAATATAAATACATTAAACTCGAAAATATGTAAGGGAGCTTGTCAAGGGCTGCTGGGACTGTGAATGTGCTTTGCAATAATTAAATAGTTTAGCTCAGAAAAGCCTGAGATTAGGGTTGAGGTGGAAGCTTGTCCCATTTTTAAGAAGTCAGAAAATATGACAATTAATTGCAGAAAATTAAGGCTTTAAGTGGTTAGGTTATAGAAACCAGAATAGAAATTGATTTCATAATGGTGCTTTGCATACTCAAAGAATCACTAAGTGCTTTACGGTTTAAATACTGGTAGTACAGTATTTGTGTGGTTAAATGAATCAGCTGTTATGCTCTGAACAATAGTTCACCGGGTCTTTGAGATCAGATTGGGCTAAATTTGGCCCTTCATGCATCAATGTTTCCCTTACCATCACTGGTTTTAAGGTCATGGCCGTGTTGTGCTAGGTGCTGTACAAACAGAAGTAGACAAAAAGTTCCACTTCCAAAGAATAAACAGTCTAAGAAAATAAGCAGCATACAGAGGGTGGCTGAGAAGGAGACAGTCAACTGCATACACGTGTTCCTATACTTTATGTAATTACAAAAAATTCAATTAAATAAAAACTGAATTACTCCAGTTGCCATTAAGCATTGTTTCATTTCTTCCAGAGGTTATGGCAGAACTGGATCTAGAGGAGGAGACGAAAGGGTAAAGACTCTAATCATAAATTCAGGGCAGTATGTGAATGTAGAATGGGAGTGGGAGAGGTAAAGAAATGAGATGATCCAAACAGTAATTAGTTCTCTGTTCTCCTTGCTAAGTATTCAGGACGTCTTGCAGTTCTGCATGCTGCCCGTGGTTTCACCATGGGCTGCTACTGTGGAGTGTGCTATCTAATTTTCCTCCATTCTGGTTCCTTACACAAAGGTAGGGCTCCTTGGGGAGTGGGTTCCAGAGTGGTGGTCCAGCTTGTTGAGAAGGCTTCTGTTCTCTTATTCTGTGCCTGGGTTACAGCAAACCTCATACCTTCTGTTCATAGCTATCATGAAAACTTCATGAACAATGGTGGCGAGTGACGTAATGGCTTTTTATGCTGAGCATTAGTGCTGGATTAAAGAATTTTTGGGCCCTGTGTGCTATAGTAATTGAGGTGCCCCCCACACCTTCCTTAACCCTGAGGGAGAGAGGAGTCAGGTCCTGACCCTGGAGGGTGGGAGGCCCTGGGGAGGGGGTTGGAGAGTGAGTCCGTTTCTCACTCAACCCAAAGCAATGCCTGTCCTATGGGGCTGGCCTGACTTCCTGCTCCTGACCATTAGTTCTCGCCACAGCATGCAGACAGAGCCTTCCCACTGTTCTGCCCTGCTGCCTTCCTGGCCCTGGTCTGTTTTGCTCCTGTATGTTTTTGGCTTTGTTTCTCCTCCCCACAATAGTCAGGGGCCCCCACTGAAATGGAGCTCTGTGGAAGTGCTCCTAGTGCACATTGGTTAATCTGGGCCTGCTGTGTAAGGCCACAAACAAGCAGTATTTCAGACTGGTCTAAGTGGCATGCTGTTCCTAAAAATCAAGTGAGATATGTATTTCACTGATTAAGATGCCACAAATTTCTGCATTTTCTACTACATAATATTACAGTGTGTACCAGCCAAGCATTATACTTGCAGCATTGACTATAGTTAAGCTGCATGTAAAAAAGTTATGGACAAAGTTTTGTGTACACACTGGCAAGTTGGAGCTAACTTCTGTGGTTAGTGTTCTCAAACTTTCAGAAATATTTTCCTTGGTCTTCAGAGGAAATCTGGCAATTTTCAGACAAAATGAATTTCCCAAACCAAAGTTATAGGGGATCTAAAATACAGCTTTGTAATAGAAGCTGATTGCAACCTTTGTGAAGAATTATGAACGAGAATAGTGCAAAAGTACAGGTACAGGGTTGTAACTGTGCCTTGGTGGGTCACAACTGAGGGTGCCAAATTCAGGACAAACTGCTAAGAAATAGGGCAGATACACCACAAGACTGGTGGCTAATCCCCCATAGGATATACCAGACCAGCAACAAAAATAAACCTCTGTCTCGCCACACTGGCTAACAGGAAGTCATAACAGCAGTTTCCTTAGACATACCAGTCCTTGTATCACCACCAAAAACATTGGCTATAAAGATGAGTGGTTCTTTAAAACCAATCTCTTCAAATAAAAGCTTCTTCTGATCCCAAAGGACCAGCCACATACTCAGGTCAATATATAACTCAGATTTTACCCAAAAATCATGCCGTTGCCATACTTTAGTATCTAAAATCTAAAGGTTTATTCCAAGAAAGAAAGAAAGATGAGAGTTAAAATTGGTTAAAGGAATCAAATCCATACAATAATTACAAAGTTCTTAGTTCAGGCTTGTAGCAGTGATAGAATAAACTGCTGGCTTGATAAGTCTTTGGTTGCTTCCAAATCATTGGTAGGTCCTCAGTCCATTGGTTAGAATGCTCCCATTAGTATAAATTCATAGTCCAGAGGTTTGGGCAGGAAAGATGCTGGAGCAGAAAAGAGGCAAAATGGAGGGATTTCCAGGACCTTTTATATCTTCTGCCATGTGGAGGGATCCCATTGGTCGTACTGTGGAAAAGTACTGTAACAAGATGATGTCACAAGTCCTTGCATAATTTTGCTTAGTCACAGCAGGAAATCATTATCTATACCTCAGAGAGTAGGTTTGCAGGATAGTCCATTCAGTGTAGATGGGCGTCTCCAATGGTCCATTGTCAGTTTAGTGTTTCTTGATGAGCCACTTAATTTGAATAGTCTCTCCAAGATGTGCAGGCTGACTACCTGGTGGGCATTACCCAGGAGCAAACATTTTGAAATCCAGGTATAGAGCCAGTATTCATAACTTCAAATACAAAAATGATACATGCATACAGATAGCATAATCATAACCAGCAAATCATAACCTTTTCATAGACATCTTACATGCCACATTTTGTACAAGACTTGTTGCAAATATAAAACAGTGGTTGCAACAATGATCTATATGGTCAGTTTAATCAGATAATGTCACAAGCATACAATTGTATAATATATTAAAGACTGTATCATATAACGCACAGAATAGGGGAGTTGAGGATGTGCTTTTTTAACTTAGGTATCTTTTTACTTTTGTGTGATGAATTGCACAACCTTAATGTTAATATTGGACTATTGTTGGTGGGACTGGTAGCCTATTATTAAGGTTGCCTGGCACTTCCCATTATAAGATCCTATTTTCTGGAGCTTTTAACTTTGCTAAACTTTAAGTGTTTGGGCTGAAATTTTCTATCCTGGGTATCTGCCTCAGGTTGAATTTCTTGAAAAAATTCAGCAAAACAGCAAAAAATTCAGCTGTTTCTGAGAACAACATCAGGGAAAATTGTTCAGTACTTCTGGCAACCTTTTTTTTTTTTTTTAAAGGAAGATCTGGCACATCATGGAAATTTGGCAGCGGAGCGTTCTTTGTTTCAGCGATGTGCCCTTTTGCTGTCCCCAGGAAAATTTGATCAAACTTGGCCAACTGATAAGCCTTTGAAAAATGGCCATTTGCGCACAATCAGTAGATTTCAGTAGAGATTTTCTAGAGTTTCACAGCTAAATTCCCAGAAGATTCCATCTGCACAGGGCATGCTCCAGTCTGGGGCTGAGCAGGACTTTCCCAGCAACTGCACCTCTGGGCTCCTGTGGGATGGGACAGGTCCGGGCACTGAAACTGAAAGCAGGGAGTCTGCCTCACTGGCACTTTGATGCCCTCCCTCCTGGGCCCAGGCAGCACAGAGAAGGCAGTGAGGGACTGCAGAGGGGACCAAAGCTGAACCTTGGGCAGAGGGCGGGGAATCAAGCAGATTACATTGGGAAAAGGCTCCTGGAGGCAGGGGAGAGGGATACTATGAGTAGAGGTGGGAGAAGATCGGGAGCCGGCGGCTAGGGGTGAGAGACAGAGCTTGGATAAGAAGCTGAGGGAACTGGGCAAGGAGATTGGATCTGGGATGAGAAACCTGAACAGCAGTGATTAGGAATGTCTGTCTAGCTGAGGAGAATGGGACTGGGATGAGGAGTCAGGGGTGGGAAAGAAACAGGACTGGGGCAGGGGCAGGTTGATGGGAATGGGGCAGAAGGGATCATGCTTGTGGGGAATCTTCTGCCCACGGAAGCACATTCCTCTTCAGAGCAGGGAACGGAACCAAAGATTCCTGAGTTACCCCATTCCTCTGCTGTCAGCAAACATCTGAAACCCACTGGCAAATTGTCCCATCCTCCCCTAGTGCTGGTCCACACAGAAGATGACAACCTACTATGCTATCAGTTAGGATTGGCTCAAGAGGCAGAGGTCTGTATGGAGAATCTAAAGTTCCAACCCTGCTCATGACCCATGTGGGTATCAATATGATGCCACATGATAGAATTCCTGCTTTTTCACTTTAATTTTTAATTAGGTTTACTGGAAATTTCACACCAGTGTATGGTCAAAGACTATTCAAGCCTTTTACACTCCCTCGTGCATAATTCTTTGCTCTGTTCTTTAATATTACACGGTCCTAGGCATCGTTTCCAATAACAGACTCTTGGCACATATTTGTGTTGTGTGACATTTTTTATAAGTATTGTCTGGGATAATCCACTGTGGAATAATCTTTTGGATTATCCATTGGAGCCCTGGTCTTCCAGAACAAACATAAATGTGCTCCAAATAATGCTGTTCCCGTTTAGGAAGACAATCAGTACACAGTCAGGTAAAGCAATTACAAGAAGGAACCTATTCTATGTTTTTTAAGCCAAAATGAGTCACACTGATCAAAATAAACTCAGTATTGATTGACCCTGTGTGCTTCAAAAGTACTCATCTACATTTATGAAAGGATAAAATGAGGAACAGGGGAACTCGTTTTGCCTAATTTGCAATCTTCTCAAATATTGTGGGTCTGAAAGTTCAACTCAAATGTTACAGGGCTTATGCTTTACATAGGTGCAACCACTGAGAGAGAATCAGAGAGGAGAGCAAAATTCTAATAAAACAATGCATTCTGTCTCTGTGTGTGCACACAACTATATATAATATGCATGCCATAGAGTGGGCACCTATTTCTGCCAGTCTAGCTTTTGAAAACAGTTCTTCTGTTTCGAGTACTTCAGCCCAGGCTTCCCTGTCGCTATACCAAAATACATTGCCTTGGATAGTGGATTAAATTACATTAATTAAATTAATTAATTAAATTAAATCCATTTAAATGGATGGGGGGAGGGATAGCTCAGTGGTTTGACCATTGGCCTGCTAAACCCAGGGTTGTGAGTTCAATCCTTGAGGGGGCCATTGAGGGATCTGGGGCAAAAATTGGGGATTGGCCCTGCTTTGAGCAGGGGGTTGGACTAGATGACCCCCTGAGGTCCTTTCCAACCCTCATAGTCTATGATTCTATGAAATAGTGGATTAAATTACAGCAGGGAGAAGTTTATGAACTTGAATTTATTTTCAGAGCGGTAGCCGTGTTAGTCTGAATCAGCAAAAAGAACAAGTTTCAGAGTAACAGCCGTGTTAGTCTGTATTCGCAAAAAGAAAAGGAGTACTTGTGGCACCTTAGAGACTAACCAATTTATTAGAGCATGAGCTTTCGTGAGCTAAAAACCACTTCATCGGATGCATGCAGTGGAAAATACAGTAGGAAGATAGATAGATTAGATATACACAGAGAACATGAAAAATGGGTGTTGCCATACACACTATAAAGTGAGTGATCAATTAAAGTGAGCTATTATCAGCAGGAGAAAAAAAACCTTTTGTAGTGATAATCAGGATGGCCCATTTCCAACAGTTAACAAGAAGGTGAGAGTAACAGTAGTCAACTGTTGGAAATGGGCCATCCTGATTATCACTACAAAAGGTTTTTTTCTCCTGCTGATAATAGCCCACCTTAATTGATCACTCTCATTATAGTGTGTATGGCAACACCCATTTTTTCATGTTCTCTGTGTGTGTGTATATATATATATATCTTCCTACTGTATTTTCCATTGCATGCATCTGATGAAGTGGGTTTTAGCCCATGAAAGCTTATGCTCAAATGAATTTGTTAGTGTCTAAGGTGCCACAAGTACTCGTTCTTTTTGCTGAATTTATTTTGTGAACTTAACATTTAATTCATAGGATCACAACGCCTCAGTGAAGTTTAACCATCCATATTTTGGCTCACACACTTTTTTTTCCCCTTCCAAGACTGAGAATCTGGCCCTGTATATGTGAATTATTTGTGGGGTATAGGCATGCTAGTGCTTTATTTCCCATCTCAAGATAAAATGGCACCAGTTATTCATATTGCATTCTCTGTTTACAGTAGTGATAAAATGAGTGCCTTATTTCAGGGGCTAAAGTTGCATGAAGATTAAATCGGTGAAACCCAAAGTTCAGATAAGCACCCAGAAGCTGGGCAGCTTATCGAACTATAGGCTAACTATTTGAAAAATTGAGCAACCGAATAGATGCCTCTGTCTTCTGTCTTAGCACTGTCTAGTTCTGTCTGTGAACAAAATTGGAAGCACCAGTGCACAAGTGCAAAAAATTAAAAATTAGACTTTTTTGGACATCAAAAAGGGGTTGGATCATGGGTTGATTAGAGCAGTGGTTCTCAACCAGAGATATGTGTATCCCTTGGGGTACACAGAGGACTTTCAGGAAGTACATCAACTCATCTAGATATTTGCCTAGTTTTATGATAGACTACATAAAAAGCACTAGCAAAGTCAATACAAACTAAAATTTCATACAGACAATTTGTTTATACTGCTCTGTATACTCTACACTTAATGTAAGTACAATATTTATATTCCACGTGATTTATAATTCTATGGTAAAAATGAGAAAATAAGCAATTTTTCATTAATAGCATGCTGTGACACTTGTATTTTTATGTCCAATGTTGTAAGCAACCAGTTTTTAAGTGAGGTGAAACTTGGGGGTACTCAAGACAAATCAGACTACTGAAAGGGGTACAGGAGTACTCCTGGAAAGGGTGAGAGCCACTGGATTACAGGACTAAATCAGCTGTTGTTTTAGCCACATTATCTTGTCTATCCCTTAACTGACCTGCAGCCAGGCTCACCTGATTTATACTATGCTGCCTGGACTTATTTTCTAAAATTATTATTTTTAACACCATTTTGCATACTTTTTAAAGTGAGAATTTAATTCAGAGCTCTTCGGGTTCTCTATAGGTCTTTCCCAGAATCTGTTACAATGCAAGCTAAGTAAAATGATTTTATCCTATGTAAAATTCTGTCCAACATTGACAAGCTTAAGGTGTACCAGTTCCTCTACTGTCTCTATTTTAGCATCAGCTTAATAATTATTTGGGTTTTGAAAGAATAAGGGGACAGTTATTAGTGCTTATTAATATGAGGGCCTATTAGCACTACTGATACTAATGCATACAATAGACAGATATTGTGCAGCTTCTCCTGCATAGTTCTCTCAGCGTATCTTATTCCTGGCTTATCACATCCCTGCTACTTTATTTTAGTGCTGAACTTGAATAGCATCCCAATGGCTTAATGAGATATTCTCTTTTAGCTCTTGGTCCTTTTCTATTGGTTTATTTTTTCATCATCTGTATGTTTTTTCATAATATATGTTTTGCATTTAGGAGGTGCTTTATAGCTCTGCTATCATTTCTGTGGGCTGACTTTTAACTAGGGGTATGTAAACCATGGATATTGCTTTCTGTGTGTATGCATGAGTGCAGTTGCCCATGAGGTTCAGCAAAAATCTGATAATATGTGATGTAGTCCAAACTCAGCTTCCTCTGTTTGCCTTCTTGGGATGGGGTAATCTTCTTAGATGACTCCTTCCCAATATGGTAAGGTCTTTCCCCTTGCTCTTGGGTTTGTATCACAAGCTATTCTTGATAAGTTTTTACCTGTACTTCAAGGATAGGGTTCCCACAGCGCAGGCCCATCTGGCAAATTGAAATGGAAGACTTCAATCAAGCCATTTTGTGTAGGTTTGAAATGTCACCCAGTTTAATTACCCAGCCATTGTCCTACCATATTGCCCTGAAGGTAAGCTATTTTACGTTGTCTGCTAATTGTTGGTACTGGTAAGTGGCTTACATTGAAGAAATAGGCAACAGATTTATTAGGCCATCGGTGGCCTCTCTAGGCAATCTGGTATTGGAACTGAATTGAGTTAGTTAACAGCACAGGCTTTAGGAAGAATTGAGCCACACAAAGCAATTGTTTGAATGGTCTTGCAGAAAACACTCCTATTGTGTCACAAATCAACAAAATGCTACACAAGTATAGAGACCAGCACTTTCCCTGCCTGGAATAGCTTGGCAAGACACAGGACCACAGTTCTAGTAGGAGAGAATAAAGAATCTTTCTGAGGAACAGAAGGAAGAAAGCAATCTGTAACTCTTCAGCAGTGCTGTCCAGCCTTTTCAGCCTGAGAGATGAACATATTATTTCTAAAATGTCAAGGAATCGCAATCAGCTCTTGGGGGCAGATGTTATGCCCTGATTTGCTTCCTTTGCACTGCTCAAGGGGAGCAGAAATCAAACACAACCCCTGCTGGGGATTCCCCTGGTGCAGGGAAGACCCAAGTGGACATGGAACTAGCAAAGCTGGCTCTTACACCTCCCTCCATGAAGCCCTTGGCACAGGGGGTGTTTCAGTGGTTGGGAGAGGAGTGGTGCTCAAACTGTCCCTAGATAGTGTATAGTTCCTTGGCACCATAGCCAGCTGTCACCAGCTGGAGCTC
Source organism: Lepidochelys olivacea (assembly GCF_965140295.1). Lineage (NCBI taxonomy): Eukaryota > Metazoa > Chordata > Testudines > Cheloniidae > Lepidochelys > Lepidochelys olivacea. Next base: position 92,440,597 of record NC_140418.1, on the reverse strand, counting down.
TGCCCTCTCCAGCTCAGACTCAGGGAGATGAAACTGGTTGTTGGTTGTGAGCTTTTCCTCCTTTTTTTGATGCCTGGAGGAGAGGACCCACCCTTTGCAAGGCACTGTCCCAGGCTCAGTCAGAGCCAGTCCAGCATCTGTCCAGCTGCCCCTGGGGCTTCTGCAGCCCAGTGGGCAAGCCCCCAGCCTGCTCCCTATAGTGAAGGGAGCCAATTCAGACACTTCAGTTTTAGAAGTTGCTGGGTGCAACTCAGGGACCACACTTTAAATTTATAATGCCAGGCCCCATCTCTTCTCAGTACAATCACCTTCAAAGGCCACAGCGTAGAACCTTGAGAGCCACACATTAGCAGCTCTGTGCCACTTGAAAGCGTGTCTCTGTCACCAAGAGAAGTTAGACTAATAAAAGATATTACCTCGCTCACCTTGTCTCTCTAATATCCTAGGACCAACACAACTACAACACCGCAAACCCCTATTTATAGCATTCATCTTTGCTTAGACTATTCAGAGACCGAGTGAGGAAATAGTCTGTACATGCCACAGGAGTGGAAATGTAACCCTGTATAGTCTAAGAACAAGCTTGTGGTTTACCAGAATATTTCTGTTTCATTCTGAGGTTTCCAGCTAACAAGAGAAATTTACCCAATCCATGTATTGACATTTAAATAAGGGTTATGGTCAACACATAAATCCAGTACTACTTTACTTTGTACTTTAAAACACTTTCTCAGGAGCATTGTTGACTACAATGACTCTGCTTATGTTTTTGCTTGAAGCGTCAAAGCAGCCGCTGTTAATCTAGATATACATTCCAGCCATGTCTACAGCACAGGCTTCAAAGCCAATCAGAAATGGTTTCAGGACCTGTTCAGCGCAGAGGACATCCAATTTCAGCCACAGAAGCGAGTTCACTTTACAGATACTCCATACTGTGTGTCTAGAAAGATAAAACAAAGGACTAAATTCACTCCAGGATTTACCCTGTCTTCTGCTGGCACAGAGCCTTGGAGAAAATATATTGAGGGACAAAATTTCAGTGGGGTAAAGTGGCCACAACCACCCTTGCACCAAAGGGCCTGTCACAGTATGTCTACACAGCAAATTAAAACCCATGGCTGGCCTGTGCCAGCCAACTTGGGCTCACAGGGCTTGGGCTGCAGCGCTGTTTCATTGCTGGTCAGACTTCTGGGCTCGGGCTGCAGCTCGAGCTTTCAGATCCTCCAGAGCCTGGGCTCTAGCCCAAGCATGGAATTCTACCCAGCAGTACAACAGTCACCATCTGAGCCCAACAAGCTCAAGTTGGCTGGCATGGGCCAGCCATGGGCTTTTCTTTGCTGTGTAGTCATAGCCTTAGATGTCAGGCCAGCTTAAAAAGTGGGCAGCACTGGCCAGGATGGGGTTCTAAACAAGGTGTCTGGAGACTGCACTGGTTTAGCACCTCCTTTCAGCAGCACCCATTGGGAGAGCTCCAGAGACGTCCCAGTTGGAGTTATGGGTACAACCCATCTCAGCAAAAACCCCATGGGAGAATGGGGATGGAAAAACCATCTAACCTCTCTCATGGTGGATTCCTCCACTGGAAAGAGGCTTACTTAGCACCAGGACATGTAATGTATATCTCCCTTCACTCGTTTTTCTGAATCTGTTCATGGTCTTTTGACTAAAGAAGATCTAAGCTTTTAAACATCTCTGTGTTCCAATTGTAACACTGTTCATTATTCCATGCAAAGGCGAGTGTTCTCACAATTCAGGAAACACAGACTTGTGGTGGAAAGCCTAACTGTAACTCTGTCTCCTTGATCTTATGTTCTAATGCATGGTGTCTTGTGTTATTACTATAAATGATCAATTAATACAAGATCTAATATCTGCAAACTGGAAGATCTTGAACAACCTTCCATGCGGTATAGTAAGTTATAGTACATCAAGTTTACATCTTGATTTGATTTTTAGTTTCAGCCAAGTTTGAAGAAAATTGATTTTAGTAGTTCTAAAGTTATAAAATAATTTATAAACTTGGCAAGTTGAAACTTTTTCCTTTTTCTTTACTTTTTTTTAAAAATCAACTCAAACCTGTGAAGACTTGCAGATATTTTCCACCAAAAATATAAATAACTTCCAGGCTGGGACTAAGCATGGAAAATTTCAGCTCCAGAGGAATTTTTTGCTTAATAACTTTGACAATCTGAAAAGAGATTTACAGTGAACCGGCTTCAAAAGGGGGAGAGTGCTCTGCAGTGAAAATAGCTTAGACCATCGTAGTCCCCATTGGAGTCATGCCAGCAGAAAATTTGGCCCTATCTTCTAGGACCCTTTGAATACACTGTGCTCAGAGACCGACTTTCAAAGATGTGTTTTTCCTTTAATTCCAGTGGTGTGGATTAAACAAGAGGTTTATATGTTCTGTTCATATATCCTGAGGTTAGCCATGCATTATCTTGCTGTATAATGTTCAATAATCCAGAGCCACTTAAATGGATTATCCCAGACTTGCTTACAAAGTTTACATGCAGCTCAATCCTTTTCAAAGCACTTGGGTATGTGAATCCTTGTCTAAGTATATACCTATGCTGCTCAGCACATTGACTGCCATTCAGGTGGTATCATCAAGAGGATGAGATCAACATTCCCTTTGGAGATGCAGCAAAAGAAATAGAAAAGCATTTAACAGACAACTGAGCTGGCAAACAGGAGCAATAGCTAATATTAGAGAATTGGTTTCTAAAATCAAAACAAAAATGGATTTACTTCTACTCTGCTCAAGAATTGCAAGTGAATGTAGGCAACTAAGTTGGTCAGTCTGCATCCATATTTGTCTCATGGCACTGTGGGCACTGTAAATCCATAATGATTCATTGTACTAGTTGTTTTGATTATATTTTATCTGCTCTTGGGGCATTGCTCTTTGAAATAAGTTGATGTTCGTTGTTACGTCGGTCTTAAATACTGAGTGGTCTTTAAGAATAGCCCTCAGCAGAGAGCACTACAGAAGTCTCATATTAGGGAGGAGGAGTTGCAGCCTTCTGTTCAGCTGTAGGTGGTAAAAGGCATCATGAGCTAGCACTGTTGCTTGAGAATCCAAGGGCATTGATGGGTCCAGTAGGAGACACAGACTGTGAGCTATTTTTGGCGAAAGGCATTGGGCTGCTCCTCCAAATGCTTCCCCTGGCTAACAGTCATTATGTCTTCCTTCCCAGCCATTTGTGAACAACTCTTACCTCAGCCAGAAATTGAGATAATAGTGAACATCTAAAATATGAGGCCAGTGGAGAGACAGAGATGAGTACCATGGGCCTACCTACTGATGTCACAGCGATCTCTCCGTCCCCCTAATGGCCTTTCCAACACACTGAAAAGGAGAGGTGACAAGCTGAGCAGTGGGAGCCACCCAGTGACACCCCAGAGTGACAACAAGCAATTGCCCAACTGTACCAACTAAAACATTGAGGAAGGACACTGTGTTAGAGAATGTGTCTTGAGCAAAGGCCTAGCCAGTGACTTGCCTGTGCAAAGGGAATGTTAATGATCCACATATTAATGCCCATCATTTATTTCCTTAATTACTTCCAACTTGGTTTTCATAATACACCTATTACCTAATGAAAATAGCACCAGTCATTCAAATGGTTAGACTGCTAACTTGTCAAAGTTAGGACAATATTTAAGCCATTCACAATCCAGCTTTGCATTGTATGGACTGTGCAGTAGAATAATAAAATTGTGCTCTTATGAATGAGGTGATTTCCAGTTGGCTGACGCATGAAACAAGTTCATCCTATATATGCCAATTTACCGAGATGTCCAATAATAGTAAAGAGACCAACTGTTCCACAACTCTGCCAATGTTCATCAGACACAATGACAGTAGCCACATCATTAATCACACGGTATATTAGAAATAAAATCACTGGAATGGAATGGTGTCAAAGGATAAATGTTTCCCACTTTGAAAATAAACTTCTCAGTTTCACCTCCAATGTTTTTTGATTCCAGTAAATCTTTTGGTTTCACCTGGCATTTATGTACTAGTAGGAGACCAATATCCTATGACAGGGGCTTATTCCACAGACAGCTATGTCTTTAGCATACTCTTAAATCTACATAATTACTATGCCAAGACCTCTTCTTTTCCTTAGAGGTTAAATATAAATTACATCTTGAAACAGTGTAACTAGATGTAATTAGCCTTGTTTAGGCACTCACACTTTAAATTATATTTTAAAATCTATGATGCTTTTCAAGGCATTTAACCTTAAAGAGGTTTACTTTTACATTCATCTTGTCACTTTTAACTTTATTCACAAATAACATTCTAAAGATATTTGATTAGTTTATTCAATTACACCAGATGAACCAACATATACACTCTCGCCTTAGCGGTTATCATGCTTAACAAAACATGCTTTAAAATAATAAACTCCATGAAGATTGTAATTAAATGTACAAGCAATCTTTTTCTACAACTTTAAGAAGTATTTCTGACTGTATTTTTTTCCTTTCGTTTCCTTCTTTTTTTTTTTTTTTTAAAGTTTTGTTCCATAGGGATTATAGCTCCCCTGCTGTTTAGAAAAGATAATTTCACTTGTAACACTAATAACTTGAGCAGGGAGAAGGCTGGCTCAGTGAATGGAATGCACTTCACTGCACATCTTGGCTTAGTTAGAAATCGGAAACAGATGGTCCTTGCGGCTGGCTTCCCACTCAGGCCTGCTCAGTGCCAGCCTGTGGTCGTTGGCTGGTTGCTGCTGGCACTGTGTGACTTGAACATAGTAGGACAGTGGCAAAAGAAATCAAATCTTTTTCATTGAGCAGCAAACTGTAATGAAATTTGACAGATCTGACATTCTATACCCAACATCTAGTTAGAATATATTAACCTTTTAGTTTTCTTATGCTCCTTTCATACAAGTTCTGAATCTCCTTATGAGAGTTATACAGTGGATTGAATCCTTTGCTAGGGTTACAGAAGAGAAGCAGAAGTCTTTTGGATGTCCTCTAACATCACAAGCAAAATAAATATTTCACAAGATAAATGAAATACTGGGCTTGTAATTCCTCCCCAAAGAGTTATATGTAAAGGATTACAACACAAAAATATAGGTTTTTAGATTTTTTAATGGTATTTCATGTTAGGAGGAAAAAATCCATAGCAAGGTGAGAGTAAAACTGGTGTGAGTATTTGGAATATTCTCTCTTTTCATTACCTAAATACTGTATTTTTAGCCTCATATAACTTGTTTGCATGTTGGGGAAAATGTCTTAATTTTTTACACTTTTTAATATTTTCTGTCTTTCCTCCTGCATCAAGTAGTCCCACTGACCTTAGCGAGGCGACTCACAGTAGAAAATATCATGCCTGATAATACATGTTTGCAGGACTGGATCCTAAGGCATTGGAATTAGCACTTTTCCAATAATTTAATTGGCTGTGATTTGGGCCCTGATTCAGCAAAGCACTTAAGCAAGTGCTACAATGGGACCTATAACATGTTCTTAATTTCATGTATGTGCTTAAGTGCTTTGCTGAATTGGGGCCTTAGAATGAGACCTGGTATATTACAGAAGATGTTCAGTTATGTCAGCGTTAACAATAAATCTGCTTACACTTCTTAACGCATTGGGGGGATATATTTTTTTAATGTTTTAAAATGTTGAAACAAGATTTTCCCTCTCTTCTCTCTCTCCTCTAACTTGATACTGATGTCATAAGTCATAATGCTGCATCTCTGACATCAATCTAGTCTCCATAGTAACAGATTGTGTCAGAAACAGAGGATTATGACTCCACTTGAGGATTTGGCAGGAGGAAAATCTGGGTGACAAGAAAATGAGTGATGGTGGAGAGGAAGAATTACAGCTAACGGGTTGTATGCACTGAGTAAAATTACAAGTACTGTACACACAGAGTAAAAAGAGACCCGTCAGTAGCTGGGGAAGAATCCTCTCCCTCATCCCTGCGGGAGGGTACAAATGAGCTGCCCCTAGGCAGCTTTACAGCATCCCGAAGTCTCCGGGAAGATCTTCAACTGTTGCACTCATTTTGGCCAGTGGATCCATTTAGTTGCAGAAACACTGGCCCCATGCTGCATCACTCCATGTTTATGCCTTTAGCTACAGCAGAGCCTGTTGACTGAAGCCAGGATCGTAGGATTTCCAAAAGCTAGAACATACACTTGATGTCAGCGACTTTGCATGAGTTCAGGGCTTGTCCAAAAATCAACTAATTGTAAAATTATGCTGTTGCACTCTGTTTAGAATTAAAGCTTCCAACTAATTGCAGCTAAAGGGATATGAGAAAATAGATAAAGGGTTAATGGGCAATAGAGACCATATAAAATAAGTAGATAATCTAGTATATACATTGAAGTAAGTATCTATTACTGGGAGCTGCATGCATCTGGAATGATACTACCTAGCTGCTTTTACCAGTGTGGATATTAGAAACCAATGCTGAGAGAAACTGCCCAATGAAGCAAAATTTATAATGTTCTCATGCAGTCAATTTCCAATAGGATATATACCAGCTTGAGATATTCATCTGAATCAATGTACTTTGTTAGCCTGTTTTAGCATTCTTTCCTGGTGTTGTGCTCTTGATAGTAGCAAGGACCTCATCAGAATGCACTGGAGAGGGTAGATACACAGGAAATACTCATGCTGTTTTTGCTGTACCTCTGCTCAACAATTAAGCAAATTATCTTTGGATAGTTGGCTACATCTCCAGTAGGAAGCCAGAAAGTGGTTGGCAAGTACCTCAATCCATTGCTTGAGGCCTAAAGCTGTTAGAAAACAAAACAGTAGTTCTGTAGCCACAGATACAAACATCTAGTCAATTTCCAACACGAAATATCAGTCATGAATCACCAGTACTTTTATTTTGCCACTGTGTCCCTACAAATGTATGTATAGCACTTAGTTTTTCTCCCTGCAGAACAAGTCTAGGTTAGTAGCAAACCTCTTTGTGGTTTATTGTTGTTCTGAAGGCATCATTTTGTCCTTATACCATTCACATGCAGTGTTGTGCAGAATGCTATTGACAAGAGTTAAATTCAAAACATGTAGCCATTTTCTTCTGTGTGGCTTTTTTTCTGATTGAAGGAAAACTATTTAGATGTTGGTTTCCAAAACGGCATCTGCCAGCAATCAAAGGGAAAAATTGCATAAAACAAATGTAATTGTTTGGAGTAACATTTCCTGGATCATGTTAAATGCTTGATTTGCTCCCCATTATGCTCACCAAATAATTTTATTTTCCACAATAATTGCAATATTTAACATGTATTTAATCTTGTTTTAATATTAACAGCCCACTTACGATAGGAGTAATTGCTCTAGGCTAATAGATCCACCACTGCCATCCTCATTAAAAAAAAAAGTGAACTTAACTGCACTTAATTGTTTGGGATTTAAAACACTACTATCCCACAACAATTATCATGTCTTTCAAAACTACTGTACCGTTTGGAAGAAAATGATTTCATGCTTCTGTCATTCATAAACTGAAATCTGTATCCTTTTTTTAAATGACTGTTTATTTGATGTCTTTCTATTTAATATTGTAAAGAAAAGTCTCTTTTAGGCTTAGGAAGACCTAAGCAGTGGTTATTATAGGAATATAGGCAAACATTGTCAGCTGATCTATAACCACATCAGGACACGTAAAATGACATAGGCAGGAATATAAGTTTTGTCAGAATTTTTTAATGGAAAGACACAAAGCAAGTCTGGCTTTGTAATAATAAATTAATAATAAGAAGGGTGAGTAGGATGTTTGATTTGAGAGATGTAGAAGAGAAGGCAGAATGAAATTGAATCTGACATTGGTTCAAAGGTTGACAGTTGCTTAATCATTTTATTTTATATTTTGCATGATTATTTTGAGAGAATGCTTCCACTAAGCAATGAGGAGTAGCATTAACTAAGCTGAAGTAACACAACACAGTAAATGTTTTGGCTGGCCAGTGCAGGGACAGTTCCTGGCAGAGTGTCCATTTTCTTCCTGGACTCTGACTACAACTTAACACTTCCCATACTAGTCAGACCTTTTCCTGTAAATAAAGTTGATACTGTACCTGCAATCTGGACTGGTGAAGCACATTGGGATGCTGTACAGACAATATGTTTATATATATTTTAATTCTGTCCAAACATATTGTTACGGTTGGCATCAGGAAGAGGGAAAATAAAGAACAGTTCTTGTTGTTGTAATAGAGCAGTTCAGGGTTACCTTAAACGTTTGTCATCTCTCAAATCACAAAAATCTCAAGGTATAGTTCAAACTGAATGAAAGAAATTCTATACCATAGTGAATAACTATTTTGTAAACTATATAATCTGGAAGGGTATTTTGCTGTAGCCAAATAGTTAAACCATCATTAGCATGCAGAACAATCTGAAAAATTATGTGCCCGCAAACTCTTTGCTTTTGATCTAAACTAAATGGATATTGTTTAATCTAGAGTGGAGATTCTTAATACATTTTCCCCTTGTGTCTAAATAGTGAAAAGACTTGTACAGCTGTCTTTGAATGACTTTATCAGTCATAGTTTAATAGAGGTTCGAAATAGCACTGGCAATCGGCTGCAAGTTTACAAATTCACTCTTGGAGCACATGAGGGAAAAAACTACTGTATAGATTGCAGTGCCCTATTATTTTATAATGGTGGTTATGTATTGTACATCTGTCTCCTGATATTATAAAATGGTCTGATTTAAATGTAAACCATTCAGTGCCTATTTAATATTCTATCGTAATAAAAGTGAAAATTTACTTCCTGGTTTCATAATGCACTGAGATAATTTACCTCCTCCATATTTCAATTCTATGATTATCTTTTATTTTATTTTCCAAGAAAGGAGGATATTGTTTAATGTCAGCATTTCATAACTTTTCAAAACTGTTTTTTTGTGATGTCCTCTTTCCATGTTAGGGTATTGTTTCCTCGAATAAAAGTTGTGTGTTAATGAGAACACTGATGCATAGAGAAGTTTTGCAGTGGAGAAAAACAAACATACATGACTGCTATGGTTGTTACCAAACGATATTATAAAATGTTACATGAAAAACAAGTTTAAAGAATGAAAAGGTGGAGAAACTGTATTGAAAAAAGAATTGTTTGATTAGCTCTTGGGTAGTCCTTTAGCCATCTGATCTACATATGGAAAGTCATTCATTTAAACAACATTCTCTAGTATCTGAAAATAAGGATGGAGCCAAATCTTTCCCTTTTTTAAAAAAAAATGAAAGAGCGTATTTGATTCCTTTGGAAAGCTCTATCAATCACTGGGGCGGGGAATACACTTAGGCAGTCTATACATTTGTTTTGCTTTTTGTTACTAAAATGATTATGTCCATAACTATTAAAAAAATCAGCAAGAAAAAAGAAATTGAAAACATTCAGTAGGTTGTTCCCTCACTTACCCCTCCCGGTCATGTTCATGGGAAAAGTAGCTGCGATAAACAGATACTGAATGAGACTGAAACTCTTTAAAAAAAAAAAAAAAAGCCCAAACATTGCATGATAGTCTCTAAGCAGTTCCATCTGTCAAGCAGAAATTTTAGGCTAATAGCCTGTGGCGATCTCCCTCCGCAGTCCACTACCTGCCTTTGTCCTATTAAATCTCTTTATTCTTCTTAAAAAGAAGAGGGGGGGGAGGAAAAACCTTGTAGACCAAAATTATGAGTGATGAAACCCTAATTCTGACCGCCTCTCTTTGATGTTGAGCAGTGGGTTCTTATTTTTTAAAAAAAAGAGGGGGGGAGAGAAGGGAGAGGACAGTGCTAGGAGCAGATGACTTTTCATCTCTACTTCACCTTGCCACTGGGTCTGTGAGAGATTGGTTCATTGTCAAGGAGATTTTTTTTTTTACCCATGATTCCATATGGTATGGACCGGGCTACATGTTGCCCAACATGCCAGTGCAAATGTTTTCTCAATTAGGTGTCTTATCTCCCGTGAGTTAGCATCAGATGAAGCTTGCTGACAGCATAATGGCAGGGAAAACCTCCGACGGCTCCATCAAATGGCAGCTCTGCTACGACATCTCGGCCAGAACTTGGTGGATGGTGAGTTGGCAGCAGGGCTGCTTTTTTTTTTTCCTCCCTTTTCTGCTTTCCCTCCCTCTTTGACAAAATGTCCCAGACCTCACATTTATCAAATTAACATTTGATTTTTTTCACACTCTTCCATGGAGCAGCCTCACTCTTGTCCCACTTGTATGCTTTCCTCTCTGTAACAAGAGACCGTTAATGTGAACTACAGTTTCCACAGGGAAGCTTATTCAATTCTCTTTTAAAAAGTACACGGAGAAGTAGTTTGAAAAAGCCTGGTGCAGAGTAACTTGTCTCAGGCAGCTCCCTCAGGCTCTCAGCTTTGTTTTACTTTTATCTGCTGCTTTTCAAATATGGCATGTATGTGTATGTGTATTTTTGCCATGCAATATTTTCTGTAGAGGGGAGGGGGGAAGTTCAATACATTACAGAACAACCTGATTACAGTAAAACTCTGGGATGGTACATTTATGACACAGTGTAAAATCATCACGTGTGAGAGAAGTGTGTTTTGCAAAGCGTTGACTTTCATCTGAGACCCCAATCTAACTTTTCCCTCCATTTGTTTACGTTAGAACAGGTTACCATTCTGTTATGATCCCGAGCTATGTGTTATAGATCCCACATAATCTGGCTCGAGCTGCGTTTGGGCACAATTAAAGTTTTAATAAAGTTCCAGTGAGCTCCGCAGAACGAGTTAACTAGCATGTCATGGTCAGTCGGGCCAGACAACCTTTGACATCTTGAATCTATAAGAGGTATAGTGAGTTAGGAGGATGCACAATAGCCCATTGTAGCAGAAGATGCAAGTCCTGTTGTGATGAAGAGAGTCCTCAAATCATTACTGCCCTCGTTAGCGTGTTGTCCGTTAGGGATTAATTCGTTAGCAGTGCATTTTTAGTTTTCTGTAATTATTATTCTTGAGGCAAGCGTGAATTCTTCCAGTGAGAGAAAAAGTTCGCTGCCAGGACAATGAATGTATTATCCGTTCCTAACTGGACCGTGAACCTCAGCTCATTTCACATAGATATCAGTTAAAAAAGGACTGGCGAGTGGAATTACAAAACAAGGCATGATCAGTTTCATTGTATGATACGCTGAAACAAGTAGGGGGGTTTCCCTCCCCCTCATCTCCCTGTACCACTTTTGATATCATTTGGAAAGTTTAAGACCTCTGAGGACTTGAAAGACTTTTAAAAGTGAGATACGGAAGGTTTTTATTCTGCTCCTTGGTGGTGGCCATTGTGTGTATCATGTGGCTTGTGTTTAAAGGTGTTCAGGCTTTTGTGGGGGTTGTTTTGTTTTTGTGTTTTTAGTGTTTTGTTTTAACGTTTAATTTCTTAGCCATCCATTAGAGGTTTACCAGTGCTTGCCGTGAAACATTACATGAAGCTTTTGGTTAATTATAATAGTGGAAGAATAACCACTTTACTTATACTACTGATTTTCCAATTAGACTTTCTGCCAGAGAAAATGGGAGGGAAAGGGGAGGAAAAAATGGAATGTTTGCATGTTCAGTAACTGTTGACTATTCATTTGATTTTTTTTTTTAAGCTTGTAAAACTCCAGTAAATAACCCTATTGATTCTCAGCTATCATTTTCGAAGCAAAGTTGTAAACGGCATATTTTAACTAGGCACTTGATGTCACACTGTAATTTAAGCTTATTCTAATTCACTTGTCTATTTTATTAGTGTTCCTGTTTTATTGTTTATCACCTTCTTTTATGACAGGGTGTCAGTGTTTATTTTTTCATAAGTATCTTCAAATTCAGTTAGACAACTATTATCTCCCTTTGGAAAGTATTCCTGGAAAGTTGCTTTTCATTCACAATTATTTCACAGATGTTTTACTGCTGTGAATATAATATGTAAAAATGCTCGAAACATTTAGTAATGCACTTGACTAAAAATAAACAGTTTTACAACCACACATGCTGTTGTTTAGATTAAACATTGCAGAAAATTCTTCTTAAATGTGAACAGGTCACACCATTTATTTTCTAAATGAACAAACAAGAAAAAAAACCCAAAGAACCCCATAAAACAGTCTGTTTAAAAAGAAGTTGGGCTACATGAAAGAGACTTTATTTTAACTGAAATGAATAATTCAAGAACTTGTACAATAGATATGTTAGTTACAAATAATTTTAAGATGAGATTTCAATTATTGATGGGAGAATAACAGTTTTAGTATACCATCTGAGTCTATAATGTCTAGTATAATCAAAAGTACAGATGTATTAGTTATTTTTACTCCAAAACCTCCTCAGAGTTGCTACAATTGTTTAATCAAAAGTAAGCTACAAAGCAGATTTTAATGTTCTAAAGGCAAATAAAGCTTTTAAAATTACCTCATGCATCTTCTGGCTGCACAACAATCTCTGCTGCATAGTGCTAAACTTCAGTTTGGGTACTGCCAGCATACAAAGAGATGAGTGAATACCCCTTCCATCCATACGGACTCAGCTGCCAGCACTGGGATATGCAATTTTGCTTTTTAATGAATTGAAAACAATTTGTGTATCAAATGAGTGAGTTTGTTTTCTTTCTGGAGCAGGTTCTGAACAAGATTTTAAGCCACAGTCATCTACTGTATTGAAGTATTATGACCAACTTTAAAGGTTCTGTGTCCTTATGATGAAAAGACCTGTTATAATGAAAGAAAATGCTTTATAAAAAGCTGCGTGTAGTAATCTGTCTCTCAACCTCACGCTCTTTCACTCCAGTCTACATTATGTTTATAGCTAGATAGCTGGAGATAATGGCGATTGGTTGATGGGATGATTAGTAAAAATGAATAGATTTTATCTTTGGGTAAAGCAGCCTGCATTTTTAAAAAGAAATGGAGGCTTTATCATATGGAGTTCTGATGCTGACATTATCTTCTGTCATAAATAAGGCTATATTAATGCATCTCTAATAAATGCACTTTTCTATACTGCGGCTAGTATGTTCTCTGTAGCCAGCACATGGACTGGCTAATGAAATGTATCTTTTGTCCTAGTAAAACAAAAAATGTAAAGTTTTTGTTTTAACCTGAGTTATAAATGCTTCAAAGTATTTAAGTAAGGTTTATAGCATGGGTATATTTTAAGAATAATTACATTTGTCACAGCAAATCTTTTGAAATCCGATCCACTTCTCTTATGCTTTAATCATGCAAATCCAGAAATAGATATTAGTTTAGCTTTACTGTGTTGTGACATCTCTGGTTGAAAACGTTCACAAAAGTTTACAGAATTTCTTTTGATTTCGCCCCTCCCCCCCCTTTTCAAATCTCTTAAACAACATGCAATATATCAGAAGTTGGAAAAAATTGTGTAAATGAACATATTGGAAAAATGATAATGGAACTTTTTATTTAAATTTGATGCTGTCTGAAAGACACTACAAAATATTAATCAGACAAAAGTTCCACTGTTTTTGCAGTCTTGTTTGTAACAAATAGAAATTGCTGTACTTGTTTTATAAACATTTTGTTTTCAAAAACTCGCATATCCTAGCAAGTTGGTATGGTATGATGTTGGTGCATTTAATGAGGGAGCCACCTGTATAGTTCCTTTGTCTGTGATTTTTAAATGAACATATACCTAACTCTATATATGGGGAAAATTCTCATTTACAATATGTAACTATACTGTGTAAAGATACTGAGCCAAACTTACTCTCGGTTTACATCCGTGTAAATCTATAGTCACTGCATTGAAATGAATGGAGTGGCTCCAGATTTAGTCACCTGTGTGGCTGAGAGCAAAGTTTGACCCATTATCTATAATTTTATAGTCAAAATTGTATTAAAACACAAACCATTGTCCTCTTCCAAACTTCTCTAGAAAGATGCCTTATTAATAAATAAAAAGCCATTTCAGTGGAGCACATGTAAGACTTAACATGCAAACTATTGTCATTGTGACAGTTAAAATGGATCCTTCAACTCCAGTAATATTCCAAAATTAATTACAGGGTTTTTTATGTACAACTAAAAATAACGTATTTCAGTATCTCCTTTTATTTCTTTAGGTGCTACCATATTACAAATACAATTTTAAAAAACCCAATTCATGTAATGAACATGCTGGAATCATCTGAAAGTGGTCATTTTACTAACTTAAATGTTTTTAAAACATCAGTTCTTTGCTCTGCAGCTCTTGAAAATATTTTTCTTTCATGCCTTTACGCACAATTTTCTGTGCAAGTGATTAAAATTGTTCAGGTAATCTCTGCAGCAGCTAAAGCATAAAAATGGTCAAAATTAGTAGCAATTAGTAAATTAAGAATGCGTAAAATCCTCAATGTAAAGTATTACCACAGTGGGGAATGTAAACAGTAACATATTTAATGAGATGAAATAAAACATTTATTATCTGGAAACCCAATCATTCTTTAAAGATGAAAAAATATCTGTCCGCGTAAAAGCCTATAACTGCTTGTTATATGTGTTAAATGGATTCTAACTACCCTAACATGCTGTTGAGCTGTACTTGGCTTTCCTAATTTTAGCCTCCTGCAGAGAGTTTACTAAATAGCAAAAGATTTACATATATTAATACTTATCCTTGGCATGCCATTATGAAAATAACAAAATGGAAACAAAATAATATTGTATTAAAGATTTTCCTTACACAGTTTTGTAAAGTAATTTCTATGTAGTTGTAAACTCTTCAGCAGCTGCAGAAATATATTTAAAATACTATTTTTTTAAAAATGCCTGCCCCGTTAGTGTTTTCAGACGATTACCAACATGTAACTTATGCAATAATAATTTGCTTACATGCATACAATGCATCATTAGATATACTTCAGCTACTTGAAAGTCTCTTGGTTTTTTGTTATTCAACTGCTGTTTCTTTAATGTATATGAATTTGTCCTCCTTTATTTTCTGTTCTCTTTTTCCATCACCTGTCCTGAATATTGTCAGGAATGTTTCTAATTTAAAGCCAAAGGAGTTAGTGCCTGATTAGAAGACAGGAAATTGGAGGATTAAACTGTCTGGTTGAACTTCCTTTACTATCAGCACTCAGTAACTTACACTGGATGACAAACTCAGCAGGACAATTTCTACAATGTGTCATTACTTCTGTTTGTTTGAATTTTATTTTTTGTTAAAAAGCAGCAAAATGGGGGAAAGAGGCTGTTAGTGACACTAAGTCAATAGATCTGTGCAACATTGACATCCAGTAGTCTTAAAACATCATCAAGTCTGTATCAGTATCTTCATCCTTAGATCTGAGAGTTCATTCAATTTCATAATGTTGATGTATGTAATATAGATGTATTAAATGAACTTTAGCATGTAAACAACCAAGCAGCAGATAATGAAATACTTTCCGGGAGGAAAGAATGACGTTATTTTGGTAAGAGGAGAATGCATCACATTAACCCTTATTCAACCCTTTCCCCCTCAGAAACATTCAGGTTCACTGTAACATAATGGTATAGCCAGGCAACATCCTAAGGGAGGGATAGTGAGAAAAGCCAATTTATCTGGAAGACTTAACTCTGATTCCTAGTACTACCAACTGCGCCAGGAATCTCAAGTGTGATGGTTTAGTTCATAGCTTGCCAGGTGAGAACACTTCACAGAGCCATTGATAACAGACAGGGATATGGAGAGGAAGCATTTCTTCTTAACTTTATAGGCAAACCCATCTGCTCCATTGACTTCAGTAGAATTACTCTAGAGATGATCATGGCCCTCTATTACCAAGTTTACTGTAATACATGAAAATAGCAAATAATAATGTAGCGGGGGGGAAAGGGGGTAGGATCTCTCTCTTGTGGAGGATATCTAATAGTAGCTCTAAACTTAATCTGTGATGGACTTTGCGCCTCTCTGTGCTACCACTGTCCACCATCCTTGTACACTAAATACTATATTAAACTGGGATCCCAAATGCCAGTGAAGATTAGAGCACGCAGCTGAGTGGGAGGAAATGGGCACTGTCTGGTAACGGTAGGTCTGCGACTGTGATCCTGCAGGGGCTTACTTACAAAGGCAGTGGGACTACTCATGTTTAAAATTAAGCATGTGTATAAATCTCTGCAGGATTAGAACTTTAGACTGAGAAACTAGAAGAGTTGCCAGGAATGGTTGGGAACCGCCGATGTACATGGTGCTTTTTGGCTGCTTCCGAGACGTGTGGGGTTGAGTCCTCCAGCCGGACACCATGATTGATACTGAGAACAGGTGAAAACAGAAGTGGAAGGAAAGTATATTTTTAAAAGGCTTAGTTGGTAAAGATGGATCTGTTTCAATAAGAATATGAAAGATTCTGAATCTCTCTCTAATGAAACAGAAAATACTATGAACTATCATTTAATTTGCATAGAGAGGAGAATGGAAAGTTTATTGGTGTAAGCACAGAACTGAGAGTAAGGGATCTATGAGGTTTAACTCTAATACTGAATGATTTCCACTGTGGCTGTCAGCAACTCACCTCATCTCTCTCCGTCAGTGTCCAGATCTGTATTTATTTATTTTCCTAATGGCACTTATTTATTTTTTAAGATGTGAGGATAAAAGTTTTGCAATTCACTTTAAAGATGAATAGTGCTAAATGTTCATAACTGCACAAGGTCCTTTAAAGCAGATAAAATATTCTAACTGTAAATCAGTGCCTCAGACTGGGGAAAACATGATTTAGTTCACTAATATCTTTGGCCAAAATCTTTACGAAGGTACAACTCCCTTTAGCTTTACTGGGAGTCTTGGTGGACTTTGCATCTATTAGCAATTACAAAGCTCATTTGAAAATTTAAGTTCTTCATATAGGCAAATGCATGCACAAACACTGAGGCCCTGATCCTGCTTCCATTGAAATCAATGGCAAAACTCCCCTTGACCTCATTGGTGAAGAATCAGTCCTACATAATAAATGAGGCCAACCAGATTGGGACCCCACAGTGCCAGGCACTGTACAGATGCCCCAAAGCTGTGAACAAAAATTTACCATAATAAAAGTCACAGATCTGATTTCCATTTACTAGATTACTGAAAAGTAATTGAGTGATATACGAATTCATAGAAGAGAGAAAACAGATATATTGGCTAATGGAGTGGAATTCAAACCATTTGTAACATATAAACATATATTTTCCAGAGGGCTGCCAAACACAAACTTAACAATACAGCTAGAGATTTGTTAGAGTGTGGTATAGTACAGATGCCACATGTTTTGCAGACTTTTACTACCAATAATTACAAAGTCTTTGCTTTCAAAGGAAAACATGCTGCCCTCGATCCACACAATCAGCCCATATTTATTTCAAAACTCAAGTAGAATTGCACACATGGATTAAGGCTGTCAGTCAGAGCTGGGTAAAAATTGAAGGCTGTATGTAGCTTCATTGACTATGGCTAAAACAGGACTACTCAAAATACATCAGGGCATAGTTTGCCATTGATCAGAGCACACTTCTTACTTAAATCAATGGGAGTTTGGTTCAAAAAGATTTATGGTAAGATTCAGCCCCTAGCAAAGTGCTTCCACAATTTATATCTGTGGTATGTAAAGTAGAAATTATTTTGCCCAGAAAGAGATGGAGAAAATGAGCCAAATTTTGCACTCAGGTACATTTCCAATTGAATTCAGAGGAATTCTGCCTTATTAACACAGTTGTAACTAAATGCAGTATGTGGCCTAAAATGTATGTGTAAAGCAAATGTGAAGCAAAGGTGTTATATTTTCAAGGTTAGTATAACCGTAAATTTGGCCTAAACTACCTGTATAACTCTGTAACAAGCATACCTTATATGTTTCTTTAAAATCGAAACAAAACAAAAAACCACACCCTAATTCTCCAAGGAATTCTCTTCAAACAAAAGTGCAGTGCCTAGAGCTAAGTACTCATGCTCAAACCCCTACAACAATGAGCATTGCCCAGCCTGCAGGGGCAACCCTGCAATAACAAGTTTGCATGCATATGCAGCAAGGAAAATGTTTTGGTAAGATACAGATTTGTTCAAGTATGCAACTGGTTATTGAGGACATCAATGCATTTTCACAATTATTTTCTCATTCTTAAATACTAATATTGGTTCCATATTAGTAAAAAGCACTGAGTTTAAAAGAGAAGTTTTTTCTGTTAATATTTTGCTTAAATATACTTTTGAAATATTTGCTTTAAATAAAGAACTCCAAGGCTGCAGCGCCACGGAGGGTCTGATACCACGGTGCAGGGAAGTTAACATAGATTTGGAGAAGGAAACAGTTCTTCTCTGACCGCTATGGAATGCCTCATTAGGCATACTGTGCTGCTCTATTCCCAGAAGCGGAGCTTCTTAGTGAGCCCAGATTGATCGCCATCTGACAAATGAAGTTGGGGAGGGGTGAACTCCACTAAAAAGTCCTTGTTCAGAACAGGCTCTTTCCCAGGTGACTGGAAGCCAGCCAGTCAAGAATTTTAAGAGCCATCACTCAGCATCCTGGTGTCCTAACCAGGTTCTAGCTGGGTTAATTATATCCTGCCTACCTGGACTGTCAACTGAATACAGTAGTCTTCTTCACTTCCTGACCCAAACTATTGTGTAGAGTTGCTGTTCCGTGTTAAGCAACTGCTGTGTTCCATCGTTGACGTAGCTGCATTTCCGTGGTGATCCTGCTACATCCAACAACTACCTCCCAGGGATGCTGTGAAAGCTTAATTTAAAATGTGTAAAGCACTTTGAGATACTCAAATGAAAGCTGCTATTGAAGACAAAATGATTTTTTTATTGTCTTCCCGTCATTGCTGGCTAGAAAGCTGAAAAACTCTTTGCTCGTTCATCTTGGCATCACTCAGCACTTTTAATTACCCCAAATCCTAAACCTTGTCTGAGGTAGTTTACTTCCAGACACTTTCACCAAGGGCTTTTTGAATAAATTATTTCTACATGTGCATACGTGCACACACTCTCATTTTGATAGCCGTGACTTACAGAATTTCAGATTCCAGTATGATAGAGAGAAATCACTATCACAGTGCAAGGGGCCAAATTCTGATGTCATTTTCATTGATGCACATCTGGAGCAACTCCGTTGACTTCAGAGTTACACTAGTTTAAATGAGAGTAGAAACTGGCCTTATGCACTTCCATAGTGCTTAGACTCTGAGGATCTCAGAGCATTTACAAATATTCATTAAGTCTCACATCACCCATGTGAGGAAGATCACCAGCAATGTACCTATTTTACCGAAGGGGAGTTAGTTAAACTGACTCGGCCAGGGTCACACACAGACCAATTGCAAAGGTAAGAAGAGAAACCGGGCTATCTGATTTCTGAAACCTTGCTTTGACCATTTGTTTACATGCTTACTCTTAGGAACAGAGAGCACATGCATGTGTGATGTACACACAGTTTGCCTATAGTAAATTTTACCAAAAGTTTTCCTTTATCTTTCTGTCTGAAAACATAGGTTTGAAAGGGGAAAAAATGAAGGAAGGGGTACTTAAGACAGAGGTTTAAAGATGGATGGATTACCAAGGTGTCTGAGCTACCGCAGTTGACAGCAGCAAGCTTTCAAAAGCAATATACAGATACAGCTAAATCAAAAATGACTTTTAACTTTTGCTGTTGCTAATAGGTGTTTGCAGCTCTTATAAATCAAGGTACACATGAGCATCACAAGAGGACTTTTTGCTTCCTCTCTCTTCTTTTCCTATCAATATTCTTAAAAAATTCCCATCTCCACAATGCCAGTCTCTAATGAGTAGAGAACCGGATGAGATGTATATGTAAGGCAGATTATCCTACATGTCCCTACTGCGGGATTCTGACACAATCCACATTCACCTCTGCTGCTGTTGGCTCACATGTACTACACACACCCAGTGGCACTGTGGAGGCCGTTCCCTATTGTGATTTGAAACTATCCCTTCAGCAACCATGGTAAGGTAAATTCATCATTTATAAAGGCAGAGTATGACTACTCACATTCTGCCATATGTGATCAAGACAATGATTGCTGTAGACTTCGAGCACACACAAGAAATTCCCTTATGTTCAAATCTGTATGAACAGTTCCCAAAGAATTTAATAGAGAATAACTTTTCTATGAGTATTTTTGACTATCTTATATAATTTAATAGAAAGTTCTATTTCTGCTCTTGGATTCTCTAGGGTGGTTTTAAAAACCTATAGAAAAGACCTCAGTCTTTAGTAAATCCCGTAGGATTTTATAGTAATTGCTATAGAATCCTACTACATTTCTGTAGATCCCTGTTGTTCTCATCCATATTCAATTCTATAGTGCTATTCCATGTGGAAATATGGGGATGTCCATTCTCCAGGTGACTAGCAAGGAAACAAAAGCGGTATAGTCGTAAATTAGTGGGGTTGCCCCATGGTGAAAACCTCAGACCTGTCTGCCAGTGAGAGGTGCTTATCCCTGCCATTGATTTCTGCTATAGAAGAACAAAGCTGAAGAAGACAAAGAAAATGGCCAATGAAAGCCCAGTGATTCAACGACTTTCCCTGGCAGGTAGAGAGAAAGGATTCGAGCTAGAGGCTCCCTTTTCTGTCATTGTGGTGACTGATGGTCAGGAGATCACACTTGCTGCACTTTGGTGATAGGGGGTGAGGATAAGGGCAACCTTTCATCTCTTACTCCACATTACTTCTAGGTCAACTTATTTTCTACTAAAAATCCAGGCCTCTAACAATCAGACTGCCAAGCTCCTTGGTCCTCCACCCTCTGGAGCACCACACAGTTGAATGACATTGGTTTACAGCAGGAGTTAACTTCTTGCTTCACACTCACACGTGAGGGTTTGAAAGGGCTTGAAATTGAAGATGAGGAGCTCACTGGTGTGAAGTCTCTATACTGGGGCCAATCCACAAATTGAAGCCAGGGAGCTCTTTTATTGACTGAGAAAAGAGAGGCCACTCACATAACTCTGTGGCTTTTCTCTGTTTGTCAGTCTGTCCATAATGAGAGAATTTTTGAACACCACATCTGATCCATTCCAGCATTTTCAGGGAGTGATATAAGCTTTGCTGGGCAGAGCCCTATTGCTTTTGGTGAAAATTAGAAAACTGGAAAAGCCTGATTTCAGCTGGAGCAAGTGAAAGGAAAATGTCTCCCATTAGATATACAGTTTGGCCTACATAAGAAAGAGTGTGCAATCTTCTAGTTATTTGTTTTATGGAATTCCCCGTGGTCTACCAGCCATTTTCCAGAAATTCAAGAATCAGCTCAGTTCACTGTAGGTGGCACAGCAGAAGTGGGACTGTATGAGAACCTTAAATGTGGACAGGATAAAGGATTTGGCGATAGGGTCAGGGAGGTCATATTGTGCAAAAACAGGCTGTGTGGAAGCAGGCATGGAGGTGGCAGTGGTAAGCATGTAGATGAAGGTAAGAATATGGGCAGAGTGGAGGCAATGAAGTTTGACCAGGAAGGGTAAGTGGGGAGGGGCAGAGCTATAGAGTCTTGAGCATGGTGACAGGAAGCTTAAATTTGAGGTAAACATCTGCTCGTGTGCCTTGGATTGAAACACCTGTCCAAGCGTGTGTTGGCCTGCCCGTGAAAAGCCCCTTAGTCCCAGTGAGTTTTGTGAATGTAAACTCTAACGTGTGTGTACGAGCAGGTATAAGACTGTCTAATGAGCATGAGCACATTTTAGAAAGATGAAGTTTGCATCTGCAAGTTGTAGGTGGTTGGGACACTAGCCTAGGACGTGGGGGTTCAATTCCCTGCTCCACCACAGATTTCCTGTATGACCGTGGGCAAGTCACATAGCCGTTCCATGCCTGAGTTCTCCATTTGTAAAATAGGGATAATAGCACTTCCCTACCTCACAGGGATGGTGTGAGGATTAAAATTTTAGATTGTGAAGTGCTTTGAGATATACCGATGAAAAGTGCTATATAAGAGGTTTTATTATGTGTGTGCGTTCTCACAAATGGCGACACAGTGTAATTCTATTGACTTCAGTGGAATTCCTCTAGATTTACCACTTTAACCTCTCCATGCCTCAGCTTCCCCATCTGAACAATAGGGATAATAAAACTTATCTTCGTGGGGGGTGTTTTAAGGCTTAATTAATGTTTGTGAAGGGCTTCTAGATCATCTGATGAAGGGTGCTATAAATGACACATTTTGTGTATGAGAGAGAATATACTTAATGTTTTCATACAATTACAGAAGTTAAACATGGAAAAGACCTAAATGGTTATGTAGTCTCAGTTTGTCTCATGATTGTCTCAGTTTTTACTGTGTATTTATTGCAGATTTTATTTTATTTGGCCTATAAGCCAAATGCTATAGGTTACTCATATAGCATATGCTTCTTTCACTCTTAGCACAAGTTAAAACAATATGAGTTGTTCACTGAATTATCATTCTCAAAAGTTACATGAAGATACTGTAGTAAAACTTGATTTAAAAAGCCTAAAATGATAGGCATGCTTACCACATGCCTCCAGACAAAAAATGCTTTGTGCATTTTTCTTTCTGCTCAGAATGTGTGTGTCACTATTCTAAATAAAACAGGACAGTTTTGTAAATTGATGGGATCGCTAGGCTTTCATTTAAAAAGAATAATTATTGGATTAATCTTTGACTTACGCTCATGAAGAAACAAATATGTACTTTAAAAAGATATTCAGTATATACTATACCTATTTACTTGTGTGTGTCTCTATATAAGATTGATATTAGAATAGTATTAGCAAAGTCTGTAATTATTAATCAATTCAGTTATTCATATATTGGCTGAAATGAATGGCTTTGCATGGCAGTCACTGTGCAATTTTATATTTTCATTGCATTGAATGAAGGTTTATTTATCCCATGAGCAATGTTGGAATTCATGACCAAGTTCAGTTTGTCCCAGTTGTTTTCTCCTCAACTATTATTTTATTCCGTAAGGCTCTCTTACTGTTGATACTTTAGAAGGGAAGTTGCACTCTACCTTTTGCATCAGAGTCTGTCGGCCTGCATATGCAGGATTTGCATCTGTGCAAGGTGCTTTCTCTGCTTGGTTTTAATTAGAAACCAGGTGGTAAAACCAGGGGAAAAGATTTGTAAAGATCTGAAAATGTCTGAAGTGAAATGGCTTGTATCACTGTATTAGTCATGAGGCAGAAGAGGAGGAATGTTGACATGATTCAAAAGTAACATTGTTGAGTCAATGAAGACGTGAGAAACACTTGCTAAACTAAATGAGCTCTGCAGTTTGGTGCACATTTATGTAATCCCATTCATTGATGCTTCAAACAATTTGTGGAAACAAAAATAGAAACAAACCCATTAAAAAAAAATGGTGTGAACTATTTATTTCTTATTTTTAAAAACTGCTGCAATTCAGCTGCCATATTTCATGCCTGACATGGGATAAGAAGTGAGCACAACATTTTTTCACAGTATAATTCTATGCATTTCCCCAGTTGGTGACAAGTGACCTTTGAACTTTTGGTTTTTGGGGTTGATCTAAAAAGGGCCCCTCCTCCTTTATGCACAAATGTAGTTATGAAAAGGAGTTTTGATGCACTATACCTCCCCATAGCATCTACAGTGGCTGTTTTTAGATGATAACTGAGCACTTTTTCCTACCAAAGTATGGAATGAGGTGTACGTAAAATGGAAAATACTGTAGTTTGAGTGTCTCTTGCAGAATAAAATAAAATGAGTATAACCATACACTCATTTTGTAATACTATTTTGTGACTGATTTTTCTCAGTATTGGAGTTTGGGAAGGGTCTTTTTTTATAGTCACTTTTCGCTATGTTAGCTCCCTATATGCACCTCTGACATTTACTCATCTAGCCTGTATCTTTACCTTTGTGCCATTATATTTGTTGCTGTCTTACTCAGTTAAGAAGTACAAGTAGCTGCAGTCCCAGACTGGATCATTACTCCAGATTTGAGGTTAATCAACTGCAAATTCTATTAGCTTCATACAGAGTGAAAATAAAGAACAGACTGTCTTGCATGTGAGCCAGAAGTCAGGTGCAGCACAATAAAGCTAGCCTTCAGGTATAGGTGTTTGTTTTTTTCCCCTTTCAAAGGAACTGTTAGGGTTTCCTCCCCACTCCGACACTCTAGGGTACAGATGTGGGGACCTACATGAAAGACCCCCTAAGCTTATTTCTACCAGCTATAGGTTAAAAACTTCCCCAAGGCACAAATCCTTCCCTGTCCTTGGACGAGTACTGAGTTAGACAAAGATTCAGGAAAAGGACCACTTGGAGTTCCTGTTTCCCCAAAATATTCCCCCAAGCCTCATCACCCCCTTTCCTGGGGAGGCTTGAGAATAATCTACCAACCAGATAGGTAAACAAGGTGAGTACAGACCAGACCCTTGGGTTTTTAGAACACTAAAAACCAATCGGAGTCTTAAAAAACAAAACTTTATTATAAAGAAAAAAAAGTAAAAGAAACACCTGTGTAAAATCAGGATGGAAGGTCATTTTACAGGGTAATAAGATTTAAAACATAGAGGATTCCCCTCTAGGCAAAACTTCAAAGTTACAAAAAACATAAATAAACCTCCCTCTTATCATAAAAAAAATTCACAAGCTAAAACAAAAGATACTCTAATGCATTTCCTTGCTATTACTTACTATTTTTTAAGTTTAGATGTATCATTCAGTAGGAGCTGGATTACTTGCTTGGTCTCTCTCTTTGTCTCCGGAGAGAACACACAAAACCCAAACCAAAAACCTTCCCCCACAGATTTGAAGTATCTTCTCCCCTTATTGGTCCTTTTGGTCAGGTGCCAACCAGGTTATCTGAGCATCTTAACCCTTTACAGTTAAAGGAGGGATTTTATGCTACCTTTAGCTGTATGTTTATAACAGGAACATTCCCAAAAGATAAGGGGATAAGGATCAAATGAAAAAAGGGTTTTCAGGGAAGCTTTGTAGAAGCCCAAATCTCTTAAACATATTTCCTTTTCCAGTGACCAATCTGAGTTCTTTCTAGCATTTTATCTCCGCCCCACTGACCCTGTTCTGAAAACTATGGAAAGCTGCTATTGAGGATTTTATTCACAGATGTGACATCCTCTATCCACTTGATTGTTCCAGTAACTTTCAATATTGCTTAAAGAAATATCAAAGTGCAGCTGTCTGTACTGTACTGTAAAGAAATGCAGCTTTTGTGACCGAAATCCTATTTATTCAGGCCCCAGTCCTGCAAACACTCATACAGTGCTTACTGTTACTCAAGTGAGTACTTCCACTGACTTCAATGAGGCTGCCCACACATGCAAAGTTAAGCACAAAAGTGCTTGCAGGATCCAGGCCTAAATACCTTTCTGCTGCTTTTATTTTCTTAGTGTCTAAATAGCACCTATTCTTTTTGCCATTAGTTGGTTTCTCATTAGTATATTGTCTTGAATAGCAGTTTATATTTTTGTGTTACCTTGGTTTGTTTTTGAACAATGGCCCTCTTATTTGCACATGTAGTAAAATTTATTCATTCAAAAAAAAAAAAAAAACCACACACCTGTAGTTAAAGCTGCAGTAGTCTGAAAATGATGCATCTGACACCCCTAGTTTCTCAGTCACAGCTATTGAGACAAAATCTTTGCTATTAAAATTGAAAAAGGTATAAAAGTTTGATTAAAATTAATACATTTGATACATTGTATCATTGTACATTAATACATATGCATTGTTTACTGGCCTCTTTCCTGCTGCAAATTGAGAAATTCACATTAAAATGACATTACTTAAATCATTTTGATGTGACCCTGATTTTTCTTCTCCCCCCCCAAATTTTATCTGTGTAATCAGTCTCTAGGTATACAATGAAACAAATATTTTTTGCTAGATAATCACTTGGGTCCCACTATAAAGGGTTAGGAAAAATATTGCCACCATTGAAACAAAAGATTAAATAATCCAGTCTCTGGGAACTATAAACTAACAATCGCGATCACAAATAGGCCCTTTCTAATTATAGTTTGTGGTGGAATGAAAGATGCAATTGTCTGGAAGTGATGAATATGGGATCCATGCTGGCTTAAAGGTCAAAGGTCATTTTATGCAAAGGTCCCTTTCTCTCTGGCACTGCTTCCTTTGTATAGCATAGTTTGGCAGCTATCTCTTTGCACTTCGGCTACCTGCCAATGCAGCTGGTACTGTGCAACTGTCTGGTACAGCCTACAAAGCATCACTCAGCAACCAGCAGCTCTGCATGGGGCCCCTTTTCTAGGATGACAAAGAAA
Organism: Lepidochelys olivacea; assembly: GCF_965140295.1. Taxonomy (NCBI): domain Eukaryota; kingdom Metazoa; phylum Chordata; order Testudines; family Cheloniidae; genus Lepidochelys; species Lepidochelys olivacea. The sequence continues at coordinate 92,414,383 of NC_140418.1, read as the reverse complement.
GATGGGCTATGCATTCTGCCATCTCTGCCCATTAAAGGGACTCTTAAATTGCATTACTACAAGTTATTGTTAATTATGTAGTAGTCTCTGGATCTCTATGATCCTTTTAGGGGATGATAATCTTTGCTCTATGCGATCAGTAGAAGTATTCAAGGGGGGAAGATCTTTATTTGTGGGATAAAATGTAATGTAAGTACTAATGTAGTAAGTCACTCAGGCATAACCATATAACTGAAACCCTCATTTTGATTATCTGCCTCATAGGTTAGTAGCATATGCAACAAATAAATCAACTGAACCAAGCAGATCTCTGGTGAAGTCATATCCGTACAACTTCACAATTCATGTTATAGTTAGGGTTGAGAAAGCGTGTTTGTTGTCAACCGTTTATCCTGAGAGCTTTGTAAAACTGATTTTCATAATGTGCTGTGAGCTGAAACTGAGATTTAACAAAATGAAGCTGCTAGTTAGGACTTGGTTTCATTCTGCTTTCGCGTAACAAAAAATAAAAAACTTAAAAATTAAGTTTAGAAGCCATTTAGAGTGTAACCAGTGTTCCCTTGTGGGGTTTTGAAAAGAAAATGGCAGCATTACACGTGGAATTCTATATACTTTTTTCTCATGGTTCATTTTGTTTCCCTGTATCGTTTCTTCAACAAACATCTTTATTGTGACCAGTTGCAAGGAAAATCTTGGTCTCCCTCAGTGTTTGACTTCTGTTTGTTTTCCCTGTAAATATCTGGAGTGTGTTATCTAGTTCAGCCGTGGGACAAAAAAATATGACTCCTGTGTCGGGGGTCAAGTCAACAGGCCTGATTCTGATGGATATTTTCCAACCATTGTGATTCCAGTGACTACAGCTGAGTTATTCCAGATATTTACTGGTGCAAGAAAGATCACAATCAGTCATAATGAGATGTACAGATGATTTAGCACATAGATCCTAGTCATTTTAACTCAGTTGGTGTTAACTGGCATAGCTCCTTTGAAGTCCCTGGAGCCACACTGATGTTCACCAACTGAATTTCTAGCCCCCGCTTTTTCCAAAGTCTAAAAAAAAAAGTATCCTGGAAAAGAAAATACATGGAATTTGCTTGTTTACGACTTTTTTTTCTGCTCTCTCTCTGCACTATTTATGATCTTTCACAAGCCTCCTGTATAGCTGGCAAGTTTCCTGAGTTGTGCACCAGATTCTAGAATGGGAAACAACACCAGCTTTACATAACACCATTGCAAGAGTTACAGCCTGTAGAACCACTCTTATTTCCTCTTTTGTTCAAATTACACGAAAATCCGAGAGATGTGGCATACAATAGGAGGAGAGGAGAACCGCTTGTCTTCAGTTTCTACAGTTCCTCCTTGTGTCTAATATTCCATTTCTTGCATTGTTCCAATATCAGTTATTTGAAATAGTTATATATAATTTAACATTATACAAAAGTATTGTCATATCAAACATAGTGAAATGGATTCCAAAAACACCATCTGGTATTTGGGAATGCACTGTGAGTTGGGAACGTGAGAAGAGATATTCTTTGCCACTTTGCTTGGGACCCAGCCATTAGCAGTGTAATTGCCAAGAAAAGGTGACAGGCTTCAGGCTTAATGCAAGTGAGGGGTTTTTTTTTTCCCCCTTCTCCCTCCTATTAACTCTATGAATCCTAAAGTAGATGCAAAAGGCCCTCTAACGGCGTCACAATTTTGAAAAACAATAAGCTTCCTTAAATTAAAAGGCGGAGGGGGGAAGAAAACAACTATTGGGTTTTTGTAAGAAGAGTAGAATTAGTGAAAGCAAAATAAGCTTTTTAGGAGGAGGAAAGAAATCGAGACATTTATGCTTCAAAGCTGTGGCGCACTGTAAAGAATTTTTCTCATAAGAAGTAGATTTGCAATGATTAGAGTTTTCCACGCTTTATCCAAAAGCTCATTTCAAAGCCATCATCACTTTCTTCTAATCCACCCAAAATTGCAAAACCCGTATTGTGAAGGTCATTTGTGGCCATTCTGTTTTATTTCATGTAGTATCTAGTCTTCCTCTGTCTCTCGCATTCTTCCTCTTGTTCCCCACCCTGTTTAGTGGAGGAGGCAGGAAGGAAAAAGTTGATAAACCTTTGTAAATTCTCAGATTGCTTGCTGAGGCCATATTCTGGCATGTAACCCTCAAAGGGATGTGTAAAGTCCAGTTTTTATGATTTCTCACTGATATCCTGGGACAGATCCTTGGCAAGTGTAAAGCCAACGAATTAGACTGATTTTTCCCAACTGAGGATCTGACAGTGTGAGACCAGATCAATCGTAACAGGTGTAGGGGACAGGGAAGGAAAGGTGATATTTGCATATGGATCGAAGTCTGTATCATATCTGTAAGCAGGCAACAAAACTTTGTAGCAGAGGATGAAAATAAGAGAACAGCAAAAGGAATGTAGGAATCTTTCTCTGTCTTTGTTCCCTTTAACTTGTGAAATACTGCTTTATATCAGTCCTGAACTTAAAAAAAAAGAAAAAAAGCCACACTGATTTGTTTCAGTATGTCACAAACTGTGATGCTACAATAAGTCTGCTATTAAATTACACAAAATAAAATGATTTCTGGTGGGTGTATCTAATGTTTGCCAGATTAGACGGAGTGAAAGTTAACCCTCTTAGTCCAGCTCTTGTTTTTAAATATTTGTCTTTAACAGACATTTGTGTGTGCCGTGAAGGGGCACAGAAAAGTCCTTTGCTATCTGTCAATGTACATACACGTGCAAAGTTCTTACAGTCTCAGTACCAGAATCAGGTAAAATGTTAGTCACTGTAAGTTATTTTCAATTACATTTAAACAAGTTTGTTAGTTTGAGAAAATGCCAGGCAGTCCTTGTGATTTTTTTTTTAATTAAATTATACTGCAAACATGATACACCTCCCGGTCTAAAACTTTCTGCATGTAATGCAGACTTTCAGTGAGGAGTGTGAAAATTCAGTGTAAAGGAGGTGGCGGCAGTTCAGCATACACCAAATAGCTTGGGGGGAAGGAGCATGGGGCTGTGAGCCCAGACTTCCCATGCCTCCCACTGACCTGCCTTCATAAAACTTTGCCCTTTTGCAGTGCACTTTACAAACATTACTGAATTAGGTCTCACCACACGCTGAGAGGTGTGCAAACAAGCCAGACTTTTCACGTAGGGCCTGATCCAAAGCCTGTCAAAGTCAATGGGAGTCCCTCTTGACTTAAATGGGCTTTGAATCAGGTCCTAATTTTCCCAAGCCCTACTCCACTTTTGATACCATGTTCTCTTGAATGCACTGAAGTTATCACAATGAGGACTAGGATTCTTGTGATGGGGTTTGTTTAGCTAGTGAGTCAGAGTCAGGTGTATTTGGCATTTAAAACCCTACTAACTAATAACCCAACGTTGTACGACCTGGCAACTAAGAAGGAGGATATGTATCTGGCTCATGCTAAAAATAAGGCATTACTTTTCTCAGCAGAAATCACTTTTAGTTTAATAATAATAATTTTTCCTTATCTGTAATAGTTAATTTTAAAACCATATAAGAGTAAGTCTGTCAACACAGAAATTTAATGAAGTTTAGACAGGGGGTAAATTGGGTCATGATTACTGAGCCCAATCCCCAGGAAACTGAGTTTGAATTTTATCACTTAGGTTTTTCTTGATAATAAGCCAAACAGAAATACTGAGCTGCTCTGAATCTGGTTCAGCTTCTGATACGCAAAGAAGCTTTGCTTTCCACACCCAGTTCTGCTTGCAGCATTGCTGTGAGGTAAGTATTATATGGATTCTACAGATGCAGAAACCAAGGTCATACAGGTTTCAGAGGGGTAGTCTATATCAGTAAAAACCAGGAGGAGTCCTTGTGGCACCTTCATCAGTGGGTTATATCCCACGAAAGCTTATGCACAAATAAGTGTGTTAGTCTCTAAGGTACCACAAGGACTCCTCGTTGTTTTTAAGGTCATAGAGTCAATTTAGTGGCAGAGCCATGAACAGAATGCAAGAGACCTGACTCCCAGTCCCCTGCTCTAATCAAACCCCACTGAAAAAAAATCTTTTCCAAATCCAATATTTAGAAAGACACATTCTTATATGGCAAAAAGAAAGGGAGTACTTGTGGCACCTTAGAGACTAACAAATTTATTTGAGCATAAGCTTTCGTGAGCTACAGCTCACTTCATCGGATGCATTCAGTGGAAAATACAGTGGGAGATTTTATATACACAGAGTACATGAAACAATGGGTGTTACCATACACACTGTAACAAGAGTGATCAGGTAAGGTGAGCTATTACCAGCAGGAGAACTCTATATAAGAGCTAGGGAATATTAATAATAATAAAATACAATACTTATATTACAGTCCTGCCTATAACAGAAATAGCACTGGGTATCTAACTGTTTCTTTGTTTTTCTTCTTATCAAGGAATAAACTTAGGTCTCCAATGTTAAAAAATAAATAAATCAACAACAAACTGTCCAGAGGTGTATTCAGTAAATTAATATTACTAGAGATGTTTAGAGTCACTGCAGAGCAACCAGAATGTACATGAAATAATAAATGCTTTATGAATAACAGTAATAGTACTTCTACACAACACAATTATCCCTCCCTCCCCAATACACAGGGAGGAATGTAGTAAAACATTCAGTAGTTTAGAGGTGTCAAAATAGTTTGCAGAAGCTAATTTACTCTTTGCATTTAGCCCCTTTTTCTGCCTCCGAGCATTTTCTTGAATTTGTTTGTTTGAAATTGCTGGAATTGTGTGTGTGTGTAGATTGGGAGTTGGGGGCGTTTTTTACTCGGTGAATTGAACGTGAACACTTAAACACAAGTGGTCAAAACCAAACCTGTGCTGGTTAGTTGGGAATAGTCATGTCACATGGAATTTTTTCTGTTCCATCATTGAATGAACATACCTCATATAGGTCCTGATCCAGCAAAAACTTACAGTAGGTAACATTAAAGTACTCAGGTGAGTACTCCCATTAAAGCCAATGGGGCTTCTGATACTGCGTAAGGCTAAATGTGTGCCTAAGATTTTGCAGGATTGGGGCCATAACTGAGAGGAGAGCTTGAAGAAGCCTCTAGGCTTTTGAATGTCTCAGGGAGAAGTAGTGAGAGGAGTATTAAGGGAATTTTAACCTTTTTTGGGAAATATAACCCTTGCCCAAGGAATCACTCCTGGAGTCAACAGGCTACTGTCACATTAGTTGGCTGGGTGCATGCTTTTAAATTTAAATCTTTCCCCGGCACGGCCCTGTTCTTGAAGGTTGTGGTCAGATCGTTGTTTGACTCATGTAATTGCCTGCGTGCCAGGGCTCTGGCAAGGGGCTTGGAAGGAACATTTCCCCTCCCCGACCCCCCCTTGCTGTGCATTCGTGGAACTCAAATTTGGTAATTAGAGTTGTGGTGGAAAGCTGTCATAAAAGAAGCAGGGGCGTATCAAAAGAGAGAATTCATTTTCAAATCTGAGCGAATGCTTTCATTGTGATACTCAGCTAGTTCTAGTAGCTGGCCTCTTTCATGCTAAAAAGAGCCTGCCACACAATGAAACTTAGAAGTGTTAGATTTTCCTGTTAAATAACTGTCTTCTTTGTCTTAGACGCCATATACTTTCCCTTCCTGGTGTGTATGTCTACCGTTTGGTTTGGTTTTCCTGTGATATAATGAGGGATTGTAAAAGTACAGTCACAAGTAGTTTTGAATTAAAAATATTAAAAACATTATTACCTGCCCTACCCCCATGCCATACCTCTCTTCCTTTTCCTCCTGTTTTGATGGCAGTCAGATAATGCAGATGCCAAGCAGTAGAAGATATTTTTAAGCAGTAGCATCTGGCTTCTTGGCAGACTCCACAGGCAGTTGGGTTGGTTGTTTTGGAGTTGCCTCTGGGTCTGTCACATGTTTTGGCATCTGATTAATTGTCTGGGCCGCCTTGTCTTGTTGGACATATTTTTTCTTTGACTCACCTCTGATTCTGAATTGTCTTTATTTTCCTTTGCCAGTGAACAACAACTTTAGCAGATCCTGGATTTGTTTATATAAAAATATTCTTATTTACTCCATTCCTAGTGTATGACTCAGAAATCTCGTAACTGCCCAAATCTCACCACCAAAGGCAGACTGGATCGCTGAGAATGCTGCTTACTTGGTATTCAGGTCTTTGTCTGATAATGAACATTGTCCTGCCCAGATACTTTTCTGAGACATAAACTGTTCCAAGGGGGGGGGTAACTTTCCTGTACATTTCCAAGGAGAGGCATCTCAAAAACAAATAGAACCAATAAGACAATTTCTCCTGGTAGATCCTGTGTGTGCGTGCGCTACTTTTTTTTAATTTTTATTTTTGTGTTTTGCTTTCAAAGATTCACGTTGAGGAATTCCCGCAATGTCTGGAAAAAAATGCGGCTTGAATTATTAGCCCTACTACAGCACATGCACCATAAAACTATAACTGGCAATGGCAGAAATGCTACGTATCTGTGGTGTTTGTTTCACTGTCTGATTTCTTAGCATGGTGGATCTTGGACTTGGAAGCCAGTCATGCCTTCAAACAAAACTGCCTGCCTCCCTTCCCACCCCGCCCCCAGATGATTCGTTGAGGAGGTTTTCTTAGCATGACCTGCTGCAGCCAGCCAAGCTAACCCAGAATTTTTACGACTGTCAGGACACTGAGGCTGACAGAAACAGGTGGGCTCACAGCAGGGAACAGAAGCAAAAGCCCAGCACAAGTTATGATTTTTTTTTTAGGTGGCCAAACTAAATCTAATTAAACCAAAGCATGTTTAAATAAGCTTCATTTAATGTGCACTTCATATAGCTTCCCTATTAATAGCTCCTTTTTTATTAGTGCTGTCATTTCTTTGACTCCTGGGAGCTCAGTGAATTATCTGTTGGGGGGATTTGGGGGGCAGGGGTATTTATGTGTCTAAAATCTTGTTATGGAGCTGTACTGTGAGCCAGCCCTTGCTGTGCTCAGCATCATGGAGATATAAGTCTGTGCTCTCAAATTAAAAGGAAACCATGCTCTGTGAAGAAATAAATTGCTATTACTTTGAATGTAACCTGGCTTAACGTAGATTTTAACACTCTGTTGTAACAAAAATCCCTTTGTGGTGGGTTTTTTTTTCCTTTCTCTTATTTAGATCAGGGAGAAAGTGGAGAAAATTCATAGTATGCCTTTTTTAAAATAGCTCCCAAATGTCCATGAAAATAAACACGTCCATTGACTTATTGTTGAAGTACATATTTAGGAACCTCCATGTATAATGTCACTGTAAATATCTGGGATGTCAGAGACCAGCAAAGTGGTGGTGCTATGGAATGAAGCTCTCTATGTATCCACAAGGCAGGGTAATAAAAGCAGCTGGGATACACATTTGTTCCTACAGACTTCCAGTGCCCTCAATCTGGACATGGAACATCACTGGGAGGTAATTTCATAGTCCGCTTCTGAGCCAGGTGGAGTCTGCCACGACTGCGACGTCTGATTGTAGGAAATTAAAAATGGAAAGGGAAATCTCAATTTTCAGGGTTTTTAAAGGTAAATTTCTAGCCATACATCTTGCAAAAATCCTTGAAAATGTAAATTGATCACTAAAGATGAAAGGAACAAGCATCTGACACACACACACTTTTATTTACATAAAATGAATCAGATTGGAAAGGCAGTGTTGCCAACTCTCGCAATTTTATAGTGAGTCCCATGATACTTGATGTTTTACTTAAAGCCCCTGATGTTGGAGACGTGACTGTGAGAATTTCAGATTTTATGTTTTTAAAGTAAGTTTATAACCCTTACGGTTGCAGAGAAAAGCCTGAAAAATGTGGCCTGAGTGTACCCTAAGGGCTCAAAAACCAGATGGCAGAGAAAGAGAATCCAAATTTTATTTTTAAAAACTCATGATTATTAGGCCAGCCTCATGTTTTTTAGGGGGTCTGGCTCACGTTTTTTGGAACACGTGGAGTTGACAACACTGAAGAATCATCTAGCTCATCTCTCCCCGTCCTCCACAAACAGGAGTCTGATCTGTTTGAAATAGAGTGGGGTTGTAGCAAAAAATCACTTCACAAGCCTGCCCCCAAAATGCTACGGCTCCTGAGAAATTCAGTCATTTCCCTGTTAGATTTCTCAGTGAGAAGAGACCACAGTTCCGAGTGAGCTTTGCTGGATTCTGTGAGGCAGATTTGTGATATGAAAACATTGTAAGGGTGCTTTCACTATTGTTTAGAGTAACCAGATATCCCATTTTTAAAGGGACAGTCCCGTTTTTTGGGACTTTTTCTTATATAGGCTCCTATTACCACCCACGCCTGTTCCGTTTTTTCACGGTTGCTATCTGGTCACCCTACCATTGTTTTTCTGTACCTGCAACATTTGGCAGATACACTACAAAGCAGCAGCACAAAACAAGATAGTTCCAAATTGTAGCTCCCTCCTGTGATACTGTCCCCTCTGGGCATGAGCAAATAGTAGAAAGCAGCTTACAGCATTTTGCCAAACTATCCGTATGGGACAATGTGGTTACGGTAACTAAACTAATTTTAGTACAATCTTCTTCACACTACTCTAAGGCCTGGTCTACATTACGGGGTTAGGTCGAGGTTAGCCGCGTTAGGTCGATTTAAAAAGGACGGCGTCTACACAACCAACCCCGTTCCGTCGACCTAAAGAGCTCTTAAAATCGACTTCTGTACTCCTCCCTGATGACGGGAGTAGCGCTAAAATCAACCTTGCTGGGTTGAATTTGGGGTAGTGCGGACGCAAATCGATGGTATTGGCCTCCATTGTGCTATCCATTGTGACCGCTCCATTGTGACCGCTCTGGACAACACTTTGAACTCCGATGCACTAGCCAGGTACACAGGAAAAGCCCCTGGAACTTTTGAATTTCATTTGCTGTTTGGTCAGCGCGGCGAACTCAGCAGCACAGGTGACAATGCAGTCCCCCCAGAATCGTAGAGCGTAGAATGTTTCTACGCTCCCCCTATCATCTCTGTACCTGAGGTTATCGCAGATTAGAAGGCGAAAAAAAACGCACTCGCGATGACATGTTTGTCCTCCCGCACTGATAGGGCACAGCTTAATGCATGGAGGCATTCAGTGGCAGGAAAGAATTAAGCGAGCGCGAAGAGCAGAGGTAGGACGCAATGGTGAGGCTAATGGGGGAGCAAACGGACATGATGAAGCATCTGTTGGAGCTGCAGGAAAGCCAACAAGTGCACAGACCCCCGCTGCATCCACTTTATAACCACCTACCCTCCTCACCATGTTCCATAGCCTCCTCACCCAGACGCCCAAGAATGTGGCAGAGGAAGCTCCGGGCACCTAGCCACTCCACTCCAGAGGATGGCCCAAGCAACAGAAGGCTGTCATTCAAACAGTTTGATTTTTAGTATGGCTACAATAAGCCATGTGGGCTTGTCCTTCCCTCCTCCCCCCCCCCCACCCACCAGGACTACCTTGTCTGTTATCTCTTCTTTTTTTAAAATTAATGAAGAAAGAATGCATGGTTTCAAAACAATAGTTACTTTATTTTGAAGGGGGGAGGGTGGTTGGCTTACAGGGAATTAAAATCAACAAAGGGGGCGGGTTTGCATCAAGGAGAAACACACACAACGGTCACACCGAAGCCTGGCCAGTCATGAAACTGGTTTTCAAAGCCTCTCTGATGCACAGCGCGCCTTGCTGTGCTCTTCTAATCGCCCTGGTATCTGGCTGCTCAAAATCAGACGCCAGGCGATTTGCCTCAACCTCCCACCCCGTCATAAACGTCTTCCCCTTACTCTCACAGATATTATGGAGCATACAGCAAGCAGCAATAACAATGGGAATGTTCTACCCCATTCTACCACCATTCGCCACTTGCTCAGCCTATAGTTGAAGTGCTCCTTACTACTGTCCAGGCTTCAGGAGCCATGGGAGCAAGGGGTAGGCTGGGGTAGGTGCGACCACACAGTGCTGCCGGCTGGGAGAGCAGCCTGAGGCAGAAGCCTCCAGCTCACATGATATTCCAGGCAGGACTGAAACTCCATGAAATGAAACTTAAAGACGAGAATGACCTGGAGTCTCTGGCTCCCATTCGGTGCTCTAAGAGGAGGATAGCCATGTCTGTCCAGGCGCCCCGATCGACCTCACCGAGGTCTGCCAGGAGCACCCAGGAGACATACGACGGCTATCAGTCCTACTGCACCGTCTGCCGCGAAGGCAAGGAGCTCCTGCTGTGTAGCAATGCAGAACTGCATCTGCCAGCAGCACCCAGGAGACGTATGGTGACGGTGAGCTGAGCGGGCTCCATGGTGGTATGGCATCTGCATGGGTAACCCAGGAAAAAAGGCGCGAAACGATTGTCTGCCATTGCTTTCATGGAGGGAGGAAAGGAGGGGGACTTGTACCCAAAACCACCTGCGACAATGTTTTTGCTCCGTCAGGCATTGGGAGCTTAACCCAGAATTCCAATGTGCAGCGGAGACTGCGGGAACTGTGGGACAGCTACCCACAGTGCACCACTCTGTAAGTCAATGCTAGCCACGGTAGTGAGGACGCATTCCGATGACTTAATGCTCTTAGTGTGGACATACGCAATCGACTGTATAAAATCGGTTTCTAAAAATTGACTTTTATAAAATTGACCTAATTTTGTAGTGTAGACAAGGCCTAAGTCTCTGCAGGTATGTCTAATAGGAACCTTTGTTTTCAGGACTTCTCTTTCAGCCCTAAGAGTCTCAGATGGAAGTCTGCATACAAGATTTTTCACATGCAGCTGTATTTCAGTTTAGAGTGAGGAGTCTGTACTGTTCGCTTGGCCAACAATCAGTCAACAAAGAAATCTCCAGGAGTGTATGAATGCTTCCTAAATGCTCTTGAATCTCTTAATATTATGGAAGGCCCGGAGTCACTGCAGCTGGACAGACATACTTTGTAAGGAAATAAACTCAGAAACCCTAAAGGGTTTTTCTTTATCTATTGGTGACTCAAAATACAATGCAGTTCAGTCCAGAGTAACCAGCTGTATTTTCCCTTCTTAGTGTTAACAAAGGCCATAGTCAAAATCAAAAAGTTACAGTAAAGCCTTATTTAGCTAGTCCTCAGTATCTCTTCTAAGCACTTGGAACTTCTCAGAGTTGGTGGTCCTGTCTAGCTGTCTGTCTTCCTTCAGTGAGAGGCCTTTCCATATTTTACTTTACAATAATGATGCTTTTAATTTCTACAAAACTGTTTATCTGAGGCTCTCAATGCATTTTGCAAAGAGTAATGAATTAGAGTCCTGCATCCATTTGACAGGGGAGAACCACTATTTCTATTTTATAGATAGGAAAAATGAGGTTAATTGATTGATCTTCTACACTTTCCACAGTATGCATCCGATGAAGTGAGCTGTAGCTCACGAAAGCTTATGCTCAAATAAATTGGTTAGTCTCTAAGGTGCCACAAGTACTCCTTTTCTTTTTGCGAATACAGACTAACACGGCTGTTACTCTGAAACCAAGTTTATACAGTAGCTTCTGGCAAAACCAGGAATATGATTCTCTACCGCCTTGCATCCTGTGGTAGCATTTCATACGCACTTGGCTACACATCAGAACGGGAGGGCTTTTACACCCATTTTGCACAGATGTAGCACAAATGCAAAACAATGGAAATCCCCTTATAACCTGACTTCTGTTCGCGCACTTTGCCAAGATCTTTCTTCACCCTTAATTGGTTTGTTTTTAGAGCAGGTGGCCTCTTTGCCTTTTTAGCTGAATTAGCAAGGAGGTTCATCTGCTTCCCTCCATTGAGATAAGCTATGGAGGGAGGAATACCTAGCCCATTCTTGAGATGTTCCTCTTCCAGGGACCCAGTAGAGCTGGCAAAGATCAGGGATAGGATTCAGTATTAGTCAGCACAAATCCCCTGGGAGCTATGGCTGATTCTTGTGTAGTCACCAATGACCTGTACACAGTGGCAGGCTGTTTATAGAGATGTTGGAAGTATCCCCTGGTATAAAAATTAGGGCACAGAGTTTGACTTTTGTAAAGCATTTTTCTATCCCACATTGAAAGGGGTTATTGTTTGTGATAAGATTTTTTTTTCCAAAATGGGGAGTGGCTGGGCCACTGTTTGGTGGAGTTAGCCACATGGATAAGTTGCTTTCTTTGTTGCCATCTGACACAGGTGGAACTGGTGCCAATATAGCAAGAGTCAGTTGAAGCCAACCTGATGTGGACTAACCTGTGCGTGAGCCTATGTAGCTGTATAATTGCTGGGCATGTATTTTGGCCCTTCGTTTGTCCCAAGTGGTAAATATATGAATGAGTTTGTACAGGTAATGATTCTTACAGACAGCTTCTTTCCTCTCACTATTACACAGGTGGAAAAGGTATCAAAGAGGTTCATGTTCATTACAGAATACTAAAGACTCATAGTTGTTCAGAACTTCCTGTTAGCCATCAATCTCTCCTATACAAATACATGTTTTGTAGTGTTTAATTTCAATGTCCAGAACAAGAGAACACCCTCTGACTGAATCATCATTGGGAAAACCAAAACAAGTGCATTTCAGAAAATGTACTCCCCAGTGTATGTGGTTGATTTGTGCTACAGCCAGTAAAGAAGTGGCTTGAGATCCTGGCTAACATCTAGAAACTAAACTGAAGCACACTCCATGGAACAGAACAAGTGGAGACCACATATGAACCAACAGTAAATCTGGGTTAAATATTGACCAGAAGCATGTCTCTGATAACCTCTCCCACCAGTAAAGCCTCTTGCAGAAATGTGTAAAAATCAAAGAGACAAAGTGGGTGAGTTAATATCTTTTATTGGACCAACTTCTGTTAGTGAGAGAGAGAAACTTTAGAGCTTACACAGAGCTCTTCTTTAGGTTGTCTCTCTCACAAGCAGAAATTGGTCCAGTAAAAGATATCTCATCCACCTTGTCTCTTTAATATCCTGGGACCAACACAGCTACAACAACACTGCATACAACAATGCAAATCAAAGGGCAAATTAGCGTAAATTCCACTTCTGTTCACGTGCTGAGACTTGTTGATATTTTGAGGTTATAGAAATGAAGTCCTCGGCATTCACCATGGATGATATTAAGGAATATCAGAACATAAGAACTGCCATACTGGGTCAGACCAAAGGTCCATCAAGCCCAGTATCCTGTTCTCTGACCGTGACCAATGACAGGTGCCCCAAAGGGAATGAACAGACAGATTATCATCAAGTGATCCATGCCTTGTCACCCAATCCCAGTTTCTGGCAAACATTCCTGCTCATCCTGGCTAATAGCCATTGATGGACCTATCTTTCATAAATCTATCTAGCTCACTTTTGAACCCCGTTATAATATTGGCCTTCACAAAACCCTCTAGCAAGGAGTTCCAGAGGTTGACAGTGCGTTGCGTGAAAAAATACTTTCTTGTGTTTGTTTTAAACCTGCTACCTATTAATTTCGTTTGGTGGCCCCTTGTTCTTGTATTATGAGAAGGAGTAAATAACACTTCCTTATTTACTTTCTCTATACCACTCATGATTTTATAGACCTCTATTATATCCCCCCTTAGTCGCCTCTTTTCCAAGCTGAAAAGTCCCAGTCTTATTAATCTCTCCTCATACGGAAGCCGTTCCATACCCCTAATCATTTTTGTTTCCCTTTTCTGAACCTTTTCCAACTCCAATATATCTTTTTTGAGATGGGGAGACCACATCTGCATGCAGTATTCAAGGTGTGGGCATACCATGGATTTATATAGAGGCAATATGATATTTTCTGTCTTATTATCTATCCCTCTTGATGATTCCCAACATTCTGTTTGCTTTTTTGACTGCTGCTGCAAATTGAGTGGATGATTTCGGAGAACTATCCACAATGACTCCAAGATCTCTTTCTTGAATGGTAACAGCTAATTTAGACCCCATCATTGTATATATATCGTTAAGATTATGCTTTCCAATGTGCATTACCGTGCATTTATCAACATTAAATTTAATTTGCCATTTTGTTGCCCAGTCACTCAGTTTTGTGAGATCCTTTTGTAGCTCTTTGCAGTCTGCCTGGGACTTAACTATCCTAAGTAGTTTTGTATCATCAGCAAATTTTGCCACCTCACTGTTTACCCCTTTTTCCAGATTGTTTATGAATATGTCAAATAGGACTGGGCCCAGTACAGATCCCTGGGGGACACCACTATTTACCTCTCTCCATTCTGAAAACTGACCATTTATTCCTACCCTTTGTTTCCTGTCTTTTAACCAGTTACCAATCCATGAGAGAACCTTTCCTCTTATCCCATGACTGCTTATTTTGCTTAAGAGCCTTTGGAGAGGGACCTTGTCAAAGGCTTTCTGAAAATCTAAATACACTGGATCTCCTTTGTCCGCATGCTTGTTGACCCCCCTCAAAGAATTCTAGTAGATTGGTGAGGCATGATTTCCCTTTACAAAAACCAAGTTGACTATTTCCCAACAAATTCTGTTCATCTATGTGTCTGACAATTTTGTTCTTTACGATAGTTTCAACCAGTTTGCCCGGTACTGAAGTGAGGCTTACTGGCCTGTAGTTGCCAGAGTCACCTCTGGAGCCCTTTTAAAAATTGGCATCACATTAGCTGTCCTCCAGTCATTTGGTACAGAAGCTGATTTAAATGATCGGTTACAGATGACAGTTAATAGTCCTGCAATTTCACATTTGAGTTCCTTCAGAACTCTTGGGTGAACACCATCAGATCCTAGAGTCTTATTACTGTTTAGTTTATCAATTTGTTCCAAAGGTGCTTTGTGTATGAGGAGGATATTCTAAAGTGACAGTGACATTTAAATATTACTCTAAAACGCAAAAGCAAGTTTAATCTTAGAAAAATGTGAGAAGGAATATACTGGTCATCTGTGCTCTGCACTCATTTTCAGGCCCTTAACCCTTCTCTCTCTTCCCCACTAGGCACAGCCTTCTGTGCTTTCCATCTGGCTCCTCCCTTGGCACCCTCTACCAAGTAGCAGAAGCCCTCCCTCACTCCTCTGAGTGGAGAATATCATATTCTTTCCACTTCACTTCACTGGGGGTCCCACCTCCTGGCTTAAAATTGTTCTTTTATTGCCTGATAGAATGGGTCAGGCACCAGCAGCAGTGTGAAGCTGATGCCAGGAGAGCAGGCTCAGGGGATTTATTTCAGGAGGGTTCATTGGGGGCTCAAGCCAGGCATGTGTTCCACCCCAGCAGTCAGACACTTTCCCTACCTGGCATAGTGGCCACCCGAAACCCTTGGCTATTCATTCGTGGTGATGTGCTTTTCCTGTACACAATGAATTGGGTGAGCTAGAGCCAGAGCTTTTTACTAGCCCAAACTCCTCTTAAAGGGCTTGGTTTTGTGGGTTTGTATCTAATCTATACATCACTTCAGTGCAGATTGTGGTTTAATATATGCAGCCAAAGGTTGAATTCATACTGTGTTCTCACAGGTGAGACTCTGCTGGATTGTGCCAAGCAATATAGTCTGTACTTTCCCAGTTTATATATTAAACCTGCAATACAGGAGTAGGAAATCTCTGATTACTTACGTGCAATGAAAAATAGCATTACAGTAGATGTATGTAGTTTCCCAAGGAAATGAGTTGTCTCTCCTTTGAAGGAACATTTAAAGTGGAAGAGATCATTGGAATCAAGACCAGCTCCAGCGTTTTTGCCGCCCCAAGTGGCAAGAAAAACAAAACAAAAATCCTTGCCGCCGAACACAGAGGCGGAGTGATGGTGCGGCTGCCAAATTGCCACCAGCAACCGAAGAAGAGTCATGTCCCCTCTGCCGAATTGCCGCCGAGTGTGAAACGCACTGTGACAGAGCCGCTGCCGAATTCCCGCAGCCGCCGAGGGCGGATTGCCGCCCCAGAGCCTGACCTCCTGCCGCCCCTTTACATTTGCCGCCATGGGCACCTGCTTGGTTTGCTGGTGCCTGGAGCTGGCCCTGATTGGAATACAGTAGTACCTCAGAGTTACAAACACCTCGGGAATGGAGGTTGTTCAAGTTTACAACTGAACATTTACTTAATACAGCTTTGAAACTTTCTATGCAGAAGAAAAATGCTGCTTTTAACCATCTTAATTTAAATGACAAGCACAGAAACAGTTTCCTTACCATGTCAAATCTTTTTTTTAAACTTCCTCTTTATTTTTTTAGTAGTTTACATTTAACACAGTAGTGTACTGTTTTGTTTTGTTTTTGTCTCTGCAAATATCAGTGAGGGTCTCAAATCTGGTCATTAGTATGGTATTATTGACTTTAAACTATTACTGAATCTAAGATTTTGTTTACATCAGGGTGCAAAATCTGCAGTGAAATATTTGCTCACTGTTATTAAAGAAAACAATTTGTGGTAAATGGGTGTTCTCCCACAATTGGGGGAAATGCTTAATAAGTAACCAGGTAGCAAATTTTGAAGACAAAGGTGAGAATGAGGTGGGAATTATCGGCACTTTGCCATCACAGTGAGAGGCACTATATAAAAACCTTAGATTTTTATGTCCGTGAAAATAAATTGCTTCTTTGAATATTGCTATGCCTCAGTACTGCTGCTCTCTCCCATTTTCTCCTCTAGAGCATCTCTTTGGAAGAGGGATCATCTTTTTGTTCTGTGTTTGTACAGCATGCTGGGATCCTGTTCATGACTGAGGCTCCTAGGAGCCACTGCAATGCAATTAATAATCCTAATAAAAATTCAATCTAGAATATACATGTTTAAAGTATTCTGATGAAAGAATTAGAATTGTCCACATTTAAAGAAGCAGGGTTTTTGTCTGTAAAGAAGAAAACCAATCCAACATACTTCTGGAAAAAACTTCTGACTTGAGAGCTCTTGTGGTGGGTATGTTTTGACCTGAAAAAATGAGTAGCACTATTAACCCTTAGAATGCTAGTGTTTTGCATGCTGCCAGCTAAAATAAGTGCTTTGGAGGAAATATATATAGACGCTGCATGAAAGGTCTCCAAACAGACTGTAGTAGGAACAGGCACAGATGGAAAATGTGTGTGTCAGGGTTGTAATTACAAGATGGATTTGAAGAGACCAGTTTAGTTTGATGTCATGGTGGTAAAAATAGTCCTGCCTCCACTGCAGCCCCTACCAGTGCCACCAGCAGTAAAGCTTTACCTGTTGGGGAATAGAGGTCCTAATTTTGAAAATTTAGACAAGGCCTGTAATGAGGTCTCTCTCCTGAACTCGAGCTAATTGCCTTTCCAAAGAAAAATTCTGTGAAGACATCTTTATTCCTTCTGGAAGACCTCTCTAATTTGAGAATTGTTTTTTAAAATGTTTTAGTAATCCTATTTAAACTAAAAAGAATGGTACAGTCAAATCCCTCCGTAAAGCACTTCTTCTTTCAGTGATAATTGAAGATGGGAAAGGGGGGGGCTAGGAAGGACTGTCTCTTGGCTAAGGAAATAGTTTGGGACTCAGGTAATCTGGATTCAGTTCCTGACTTTATCAGAAACTTCTTGTATGGCCTTGGGGAAGTCCCTTAATCTCTCTGTACCTCATTTTCTGTGTCCATAATAATACTGCATAGGATGTTATGAAGGTAAATCCATGAATGCACAGCTGTTACAGTGATCTGGCCTGATAAATATGTATACAAATCTGCCTAAGTAGGGCCTTCAGCCTGTGTATCTGATGTTTGTTATATCTATATTGAGTATTAAACTGTGAGCTTCTTGGGGCAGGGACTATGTCTCCCTGTATATTTATAGAACACATAATATAGATACTGTATATCAAATGAAATCTTGTGGATACAGATCTCAACACCTTGTAAGATTTTCTGATGCTTAGCTTGAAGCCGTTTACAGTTTCAGGCAGAAAGAGGCTGAAAAGATTGTCCTTTGATACAGAATAATCTCATTTTAGAACAGTGTGTAACAGGATTATCCCACAAGAAGATATAGACACTGATGACTTCATGCTATGATATGATGGTCTTAAAATAACTTCTTGCATTAAATCATTGCTGTTTTTTTACAGTAGCAACGTGAAGAGCAAGCTAGTTAGCAGACCAGCTTTTCAAATTTGAGAAAGCTGGAGTTTGTGTGGATAAGTGTTCACCAGATCTGACAGGATCAATTTTCAAAATCCCTGTGTAATGACAGAACATTTCAGGGCTTCTTTTGTAATGGGTTGCTTGTATTTAATATGGCATGGGAGGTGAAATCACTTTCAGTCCAGCACAGACTGCACTGTGGTATTGTGCTGTATAGTTTCAGCTACAGTGTCTGCAGTCAGTGCTGCAGTGATTGATGTTTCACTGAGATTGGTTGTGATCTTACCGTTTATCAATGGACATCCCTGTAGAAAACACCAAAAAGATTCTCACACTCTGAGATGGGACATAAGAAACCCATCTGAAGTTTAATCTTGTAAATACTTTTCCCTTTGAAACTGTACTCCTTGTATATTCAGACTCTCTCAAATAATGGGATTTCATCTATTTTCAAGACTGCGTTGCACAAGATATTGATATCAGAGTGTAAGGTTACACAGAACGCATTGCCCTTTGGGACAGAGGCGGTGTCTTTATATGTATCTGGACAGCACCTAATAGACTGTAGGTGTTACAGTGATATAAATAATGAAAAACATAGCCCTTTCCTTTCTTAACTGCTGTAAATAAATATATACCGATGTCTTCAGACTACTAGGTTCAGCACATAGCTCCATTCTTCATCTGATCCATTTCTTAATGCCGCTGTCTTTCCATATTCAGTGTCCTCACAATGTTATCTTCTTACAGGTAATCTATTTTTGTCATAGTCCAGTATCATCAACTCTCCCAATATTTGGTGTTTCTCCTAAAGCTCCAGCTCCTAGAGTCCTGTGATTACATTAAATTCTTCTTTGTGCTCAGATTCCCCAGATCCCTTGCAACAGGTACTTCAGCCTGCTTGCAACTTGGGGGCAGAACCAGACTAGTCAATTGCTGGCAGCAGGGGAATACTCTGTCTCCTGAAGTTCCCTGCAGGTACCTGCCCACCTCCTGGGGGAAGAGCAGCCAATCAAGGCTGCTGCAGGAAACAAGCAAAGTTCTCCCTGTTTCCCACAGGAGCTGACACTATTATCACAGGAGGTGAGGTATTTCCAGGAGAGCCAAGAAATCATTATTACCATTTGTGACGAGGGCGCTCTACTCAAGGCTGGAGGGCGCCGCTTCCTAACCATTCTGGGATTAGCTCTACCAGGCTGACGCCCCTTCTGGCGGTCGCACTCTGTCTCTTCCTCTTTCTGCAGAATCTGCCTCATTCCAGGAACTGTAGCCTCCTCTTTGTGACTTGGGCCTCCGGCCCGATCACTCCATTTTTTCCCCTTTCTAGAGGTGAGTCAAAGTCTCTTCTCGCCAGCAGTCTCAGGTAGTCTTCCCATTCACTGCCTCAGGTGCCATTCCCTCAGTGGCTTGTAGGAAAACCCAGGCTCGCTCTCTACTCTGGGTTCCAGCTCAGAGACCCTCTAGTCAGAAGCCAAGGTCTGTTCCTTCCTGGACCTTGCTGCCTTTTTCTGAGCCTCTTCCATACCTTCTGGCTCCCACTCCTCTGGATTTGCCAGCCCAAACTCCCTCCTTCCAGGAAGTAATCATAGGCTACCTGCCTCTGTAGCCCTGATCACACCTGCCTTCTCCTGGTGAGTGACTGCAGACTACTTCTCTGCACCCCCCTTCTGTTGCCAGATTCCTGGCTTTATAATTCCAGCTCAGCTTCTCCCCCAGCTGGGCTTCATCAGCAAGTTAGGCCTTAGCACTCCCTGGCTTTCCTTCAGGTGCAGCCTATAGGTTAATTGGCGTAATTTACCCCTTCCGGCCTTGTGTGTGGGGCAGACATCCCATTACACCATTGTACAAGGCACTGGTGAGACCTCATCTGGAATAGTGTGTGCAATTCTGGTCTCCCATATTTAAGAAAGGTGAATTCAAATTGGAACAGTTGCAGAAAAGGGCTGCTAGGATGATCAGAGGAATGGAGAACCTACCTTACAAGAGGAGACTTAAGGAGCTTGTCTTGTTTAGCCTAACAAAACAAAAGCTAAGGGGAGGTATGATCACTCTCTATAAATACATCAGGGGGATAAACACCAGGGAGGGAGGGAAGTTATTTAAGTTAAGTGCCAATGCTGGCACAAGAACAAATGGATATGAACTGGCCATCAAGAAGTTTAGGCTTGAAATTAGATGAAGGGTTCTAACCATCAGAGGAGTGAAGTTCTGGAACAGCCTCCCAAGGGGAACAGTGGGGGCAAAAAACTTAACTTGTTTCAAGACTTAGCTTGATAAGTTTATGGAGGGGATGTTATGATGAGGTTGCCTACAATGCAATATGGCCCAACTGTGACTGCTATTAGCAAATCTCTCCAGCAGCCAGCGATGGGATGCTAGATGGGGAAGACTGAGTTACTACAGAGAATTCTTTCCCCATTGTCTGGCCTGTGGGTCTCACCCACATGTTCAGGGTCTAACTGATTGCCATGTTTGGGAGAGAAGAAGGAATTTTTCCCCAGGTCAAATTGGCAGAGACCCTGGAGCTTGGGGTGGGTTTTTTTTTGTTGTTTTTTTGGGGAGGGGGTTGTTTTGTTTTTTCTTTTTTGCCTTTCTCTGCAGCGTGGGGCATAGGTCACTTGCTGGTTTCAAGTAGAGTAAATGTGAATTCTCTGTAACTTTAAGTCTTTAAATCAAGATTTGAGGATGTCAGTAACTCAGCCAGAGGGTACAGTCCTATTACAGGAGTGGGTGGTTGAGATTCTGTGGCCTGCGATGTGCAGGAGGTCAGACTGGCGGTTCATGATTAAGGATACAATTTTGTCACAGAGGTCACAGATTCTGACCTCCATGACTTCCGCACCCACTGCAGTGGCAGAGCTGGAGTGGCAGCCAGCCCCCAGCAGTGGGGCTCAGACCATTAGTTCTCCCCTTCCCCCAGGGTTTTTTTAGTAAATATGGCTAATAGTAAACACAGACAGGGGTGTGTGCTTCTTTGAATTTTTGTTTATGGCCCGTGACCTGTCCATGACTTTTACTAAAAATACGCATGACAAAATCTTAATCTTAATCATGATGGTCCCTTCTGGCCTTAAAGTCTATGAGGGGAGAGGGAGGAAGCAGAAAGAGCCCAACAGTTCAGGGTTTCTCCACTCCCTCTTTCCCTACTCCTCCTGTGAGCAGTTGGATGAAAGACTCTGCTCCTTTCACCTCCCCTCCTGCAAGAAGGGGCCTCCCTGCCATTCCCTCAGGCTTGGGAATGGGAGAGGAGGACCCTCGGGATACACAGGAGGAACAGAGGTGAGGCAGGGGTGGGGAAGGGCAGAACTGAGGGGATCGGAGAGGCAGAATTGATGTGGGAGCAGAATTTATTATAGGACATCTTGTATCATTGCGTGTCTGGATCCCAGCTATATATTAAACACTCCAGTTTTAGCCATTCTGTGCACAGACTGGTGCTGCCTTTTCTTTCCTTCTTAGCAAATGTCTCTCAAATTTCTTACACCATGTACCAGAGTAAAATTTCAAAAAGCAGCGCTCCCCCTACAGAGGAGATTAAGCTCCTGCTGACCTTTCATTTCAGAGTCAGTTGGTGAAATGTGGCTTTTGCTGCCATAATTAATTCTTTAAAGCAATGATTATAGACTGGATTTATTAAATGTCTGAATGGGGAAAATGCTTTCATTGATGTTTGTGCTATGTTGTAAATAATTTGATAGTCACTGCCATGGAGTTTCATTTCTCTGGAGTACTTTATTTACACATCTTTCATTCCTCTTAGATTTCAGATACTGTGACTGGTATATTAATTTTATGCTTTGATTATTTCCCCCTTATGTGTCCTACAATACCTCTTACTCAGCCTTCTCTGATCAATAAAAGCTACAAACAATTTGCTTGTAGCTGCACATACAAAATCAGTAATAAAGTTCTTCACGCTTTTTAATTTTCCTCAGTGTTGCTGGATTTATTATGTCTTATTAACACAGTAGAATGGATCAGACAATGACCTGCTACAGCTAAAGGCACAGTGGATTTAGCATACAGCCCTGGTGCAGAAGGCCTCTGGAATTTAATACTGAATTCTACAGGAGAGAGAATTCTTTAGCAGGGATATAATTCTCTGTTAAATTCTCTAGAATGGCTTTTAAATTCTGTAGAAACAGTAGGTTTCACATGGTTTCATCATTATCAAATCCCTCCTTAAAATCTGTGAGGTCAATTAGATCAGTGGTTCTCAAAGCCAATCCGCCGCTTGTTCAGGGAAAGCCCCCTGGCGGTCCCGGCCAGTTTGTTTACCTGCCACGTCCACAGGTTCAGCCGATCACGGCTCCCACTGGCCGCAGTTCACCGTTCTAGGCCAATGGGGGCTGCGGGAAGGGCAGCCAGCACATCCCTCGGCCCGTGCCACTTTCTGCAGCCCCTATTGGCCTGGAGCAGTGAACCACGGCCAGTAGGACCTGCAATCGGCTGAACCTGTGGACACGGCAGGTAAACAAACTGGCCTGGCCCGCCAGGGGGCTTTCCCTGAACAAGCAGCGGACCAGCTTTGAGAACCACTGAACTAGATGATTATGATGGTCCCTTGTGGCCTAAAATCTGTGAAAATGCTATGGAAGCTAAATTGTCCCTAGCCGTTACTTGGCAGTTTAGAGGAAGGAGTAAGCACACTCCTCATCTTCCTGCTGCCTCATCCCTTCCCTCATAGAATCATAGAATCCAGAGTTGGAAGGGACCTCAGGAGGTCATCTAGTCCAACCCCCTGTTCAAAGCAGGGCCAATCCCCAATTTTTGCCCCAGATCCCTAAATGGCCCCCTCAAGAATTGAACTCACAACCCTGGGTTTAGCAGGCCAATGCTCAAACCACTGAGCTATCCCTCCCTTCCTCTGCACAGCTTCCAGGCATCTTGGCTCAGGCCTGGGGTCAAGAACAGACTGAGGACCCAATTCTCCTGCACCAAGTAGATGAGTGGAAAGGGGCTGGATGGAGCCTTCTATGTGTAGCCAGAGGAGCTGAGCAGATGCGAGGGGGTAAGGAGCATGTGCCGTAACTAGTGAAGGGCTGTAACAAATGACTCCAGACCAGAAGCAAGAGGGAACAGGAGAAATGTAACTCTAAGGGTATGTCTTTGCTGCAGCTGGGAGTACAGTGACCAAGTGTCCAGTTTTTGACCGGAACACCGAGTCAAAAAGAGACCCTGGCGGCTCCGGTCAGCACAGCCAACCAGGCCATTAAAAGTCTGGTCGGCAGTGCTGCGGAGCCAAGGCAGGCTAGTCCCTACCTGTCCTGGCACTGCACTGCACCCTGGAAGCGGCCAGCAGGTCCGGCTCCTAGGCGGTGGGGCCACAGGGCTCCGCGTGCTGCCCCCACCCCGAGCACCGGCTCCGCACTCCCATTGGCTGGGAACCACGGCCAATAGGATCTGGGGGGATGGTTCCTGCGGGCGAGAGCAGCGCACAGAGCCTGCTGCCCCCCACACCACCACCACCTAGGTGCCAGACCTGCTGGCTACTTCCGGGACTCAGCATGGTGCCCCACGACAGGTAGGGACTAGCCTGCCTTGGCTCCACCGCACTGCCGACCGGAAACCACCTGAGGTAAGCCCATGCCCCAACCCCTTGCCCCATCTCTGTGTCCCCCCCCAAAACCTGGAGCCCCCTCCTGCACTGAAACCCCTCATCCCCGGCCCCAGCCCACAGCCCGCACCCCCTCCTGCACCGCAACCCCCACCCCAACCCCCTGCCCCACCTGGAGCCCCCTCCCACACCCTGAACCCCTCATTTCTGGCCCCACCCCAGAGCCCTCACCCTCATTTAGAGCCCTCACCCTCACCCTCTCCCACACCCCAAACCCCTGCCTCAGCCCAGTGAAAGTGAGTGAGGGTGGGGGAGAGCGAGCCACCGAGGGAGGGGGAATGTAGTGAACGGAGGCCGGGACCTCGGGGAAGGGGCAGAGCCTCAGGGAAGAGGCAGGGCTAGGGTGTTCAGTTTTGTGAAATTAGAAAGTTGGCAACCCTAGCTGGGAGCATGCTTCCCAGCTTGGGTAGACAGAAATGCTAGCTCTGCTCGAGCTAGCCCACTAAAAATAGCAGTGTAGCTCTGGGTAGTATGGGCAGCAGTTCAGGCTAGCCTCTTGAGTACAAACCTGCTGGGACCCCCCTCTGGTAGCTAACCCAAACCGCCACCCAAGCTACTCCCAGCTACACAGCTATTTTAGTGCACTACCTTGAGCAGAGTTAGCATGTGTGTGTCTACACCTAAACTGGAAAGCACTCTCCCAGTAGCAGGTGTAGACATACTCCAGGGCACAGTTCCTTATGAGGGCTCCTCTTGGGACAGTGTAGCTACATGGTGCCCCATAGAGTCATAGAATATCAGGGTTGAAAGGGACCTCAGGAGGTCATCTAGTCCAACCCCCTGCTTAAAGCAGGACCAATCCCCAATTTTTGCCCCAGATCCCTAAATGGCCCCTTCAAGGATTGAACTCACAACCCTGGGTTTAGCAGGCCAATGCTCAAACCACTGAGCTATCCCTCCCCCCAAAAATCCTGGGTTAAGCAGGCCAATGCTCAACCCACTGAGCTACCTCTGCCCCATATTCAAGGCATTAAGCTCAGTCTAAATCCTAGCCCTAAGGGTACCTAGTGCCTAAGGGTACCTAGTGCCTAAGGGTATTTCATAGATAGGTCAAATCAATACATGTTTGGCTTCTCCTGCTGAAAAAAAATTGTTCATATTATTTTCCATAAACCGTGACCTAAATTTTGCTCTCTTTTATTTACAAAAGTAGCATCAAGCAATTAACTTGAATGAGACTTTGTCATATGAGTAAAGGAAACAGGATTTGGCCCCATGACAATTCTAAAATATCCCAGGATTTGTTCCGCTTGCAGCCATCAAAAAATGTTCACAAATATTTGCTCATATTCCTTGTTTTTCACTCTTTAAAATGTTGTTTGAGCTCTTTTTAAAAAAAAAAAAATCTCTTTCCACACTTAGAGGCCATTTTAAATTCACACCCCTAGAGCATTAAAACAACACTATAGGTCTGATTTAAAACTAACAAAAATCAGGAAGCTTGGTTTTAATGCCCTGGTCTCTGAACAGTAGGTGATCTTAGAGACAGCATTAGTGTTAACACAGAATTTCCTTTCTCTTGTTGGTTCCTGGTCCAGACTTTCCAAAGTCTATTTCTGTTAAAGTGGAAATAAACTTTCAATGTAAGGGTATGAGACCTGACATGACAGGAGTCATTATATATATATATATATAAGATTTATCATACAAAGTGAAAGTTTTGGCTGGATAAGGCTTAATAATGCCAAACATTCTTGTCTGCCAGTAAATAGATATTTTGTCATCGGATAGATATCTGCCTAGCAAATATACATTTTTTTCATGTAAGTGACGGTGTTTGGGAAGAGTGGGAATTGAATCCAGCAGCTCTCACACTAAAAGCATGGCTTACTGCTTGAGTTTAAGAACTAATTCCCATAGCTCACAACAGTCGTATATTCATTAACAACTTCTGTACACCCACCACTAGAGGAGACAGACATCCACAATCTTCTTGTGTGGGTTATGTGATAACATGGCCTGCTTCCCAAGCCTGTGAGAGTGAGGGATCGTTTTCCAGGAGAGGTTATAGATCGTTGATGATGTGCTGGAGAGGTTTTAGGTGGGGGCTGTACGTGATGGCCAGTGGTGTTCTGTTATTTTCCTTGTTGGGCCTGTCCTGTAGTAGGTGACTTCTGGGTACCCGTCTCGCTCTGTCAATCTGTTTCCTCACTTCTCAAGGTAGGTATTTTAGTTTTAAGAATGCTTGATGAAGAACTTGTAGGTGTTTGTCTCTGTCTGAGAGATTGGAGCAAATGTGGTTGTATCTTAGGGCTTGGTTGTAGACAATGGATCGTGTGATGTGTCCTGGATGGAAGCTGGAGACATGTAGGTAAGAGTAGCGGTCAGTAGGTTTCTGGTATAGGGTGATGTTTATGTGACCATCACTTATTTGCACTATAGTGTCCAGGAAATGGATCTCTTGTGTGAACTGGTCCAGGCTGAGATTGTTGTTGGGGTGGAAATTGTTGAAATCCAGGTGGAATTCTTCAAGGGCTTCTTTTTCATGGGTCCATATGATGAAGATGTCATCAATGTAGCGCAAGTAGAGGAGGGGTGCTAGGGGACAAGAGCTGAGGAAGCATTGTTCTAAGTCAGCCATAAAAATGTTGGCATACTGTGGGGCCATGCAGGTACCCATAGCAGGGCCTCTGACTTGAACGTATAAGTTGTCGCCAAATCTGAAATGGTTGTGGGTGAGGACAAGGTTACAAAGCTCAACCACCAGGTGTGCTGTAGCCTCATCAGGGATACTGTTCCTGACAGCTTGTAGTCCATCCTCCTGTGGAATATTGGTGTAAAGAGCTTCTACATCCATGGTGGCCAGGATGGTGTTTTCAGGAAGATCACCAATGCATTGTAATTTCCTCAGGAAGTTGGTGGTGTCTCGAAGATAGCTCACTCTCAAAGACCTTGGAAGCAGGCCAGTCCTCGCTTACAGACAGCCCCCCAAACTGAAACAAATACTCACCAGCGACTACACACCACAGCACAGCAACACTAATCCAGGAACCAGTCCCTGTAACAAACCCTGTTGCCTACTCTGTCCCCATATCTACTTTAGCAACACCATCATAGGACCCAACCACATCAGCCACACCATCAGGGGCTTGTTCACCTGCACATCTACTAATGTGATATATGCCATCATGTGCCAGCAATGCCCCTCTGCCATGTACATTGGCCAAAGCGGACTGTCTCGATGTAAAAGAATAAATGGACACAAATCAGACATCAGGAATGGTAACATACAAAAGCCAGTGGGAGAACACTTCAGTCTCCCTGGAAATTCAACAGATTTAAAAGTAGCCATCCTTCAACAAAAAAACTTCAAAAACAGACTTCAGAGAGAAACTGCAGAGCTACACTTCATTTGCAAACTTAACACCATTTATTTGGGCTTGAATAGGGACTGGGAGTGGCTGGCTCACGACAAAAACAATTTTCCCTCTCTTGGTATTGACACCTCTTCATCAATTATTGGGAGTGGACCACATCCACCCTGACTGAATTGGCCTTGTCATCACTGGTTCTCCACTTCTAAGGTAACTCCCTTCTCTTCATGTCCCAGTATATATATACCTGTATCTATAATTTTCACTCCATGCATCTAAAGAATTGGTTTTTTACCCACAAAAGCTTATGCCCAAATAAATCTGTTAGTTTAATGTGGCACTGGACTCCTTGTTGTTTTTGTGGGTACAGACTAACACAGCTACCTCTCTGATACTAAAGGCCATGTGGCTTTTAGCTCATGCAGTAGAGGCTCATACATTTAGCTCCCAAGGTCCCAGGTTTGATCCTGCCTGCCAATAACTGGAGTCTGTCGGTGTTAAAAGTGAGGGCTCGTCCGGGATGTCAACTGGGAAGTCTCTGAAGTTCAGGACGTGCTTTCTTAGCTAGGGGAAGTATGTAACCCACCCACCTCCTGGGGTGTGGTATTCTGCCCCTTCTCGTGGCACCGAGGTCGCTTAGAGATTAATGAGTCTGCTACAGCCTTAGCTAAGGGCCATGTGGCTTTTAGCTCATACAGTAGAGGCTCATGCATTTAGCTGCCAGAGGTCCCAGGTTCGATCCCACCCACCGACAACCAGGGTCTGTCAGTCTTAAATACACACACACAACATTGTGACTAATGTCAGCATCAGAGTCCAAGTCATAGTCATCTTCTGTCGAGTCTTTTTCATCCATTTCTTTTAGCCAATTACAGACCCAGAACAAATGTGATTTCCAAAGAGAACAGGATCTCTGGCAAGGTAAAGGAATGCGGAAGGAATGCAGAATGCTCTAGTGGGCTGAGAGACAGAAACTCTTAAAATCAAATCCCAACTCAGAAAAAGACTTCTTGTGCAACCTTGGGCACAGATTCTGGCCCAACTCCTGTGGAAGTCAATGTGAGTTTTTCTATTGACTTTGTAACCCTTCTGCCAGGTGGTGTCGGCAACAAGGGCCAGGGTCCAATATCTAGGGGTTTCTCTTAATGAGATAAAACAGAACCAGCTTGAGCCCCCACCCACTAATTTGGGAAGACCAAACTCAACCCTGGGTGCCTCTGAGGCCATGTCTACACTTACTGGTAGATTGGCACTGCTGCGATTGATGCAGTGGTGTCGATTTAGCGGGTCTAGTGAAGACACACTAAATCAATCGCAGAGCACTCTACCATTGACTTCGGTACTCTAGCTCCCTGAGAAGTGTAAGGTAAGTCGGTGGGAGAGCGTCTCCCGTTGACACAGCGCTGTGTAGACACTGCATTAACTCAACCTAAGCTACATCAGCTTCAGTTACGTTATTCAAATAATTGAAGTAGCATAGCTTAGGTCGACTTACCGCGGTAGTGTAGACCAGCCCTAAGAGGCAATACTTCCCCACTCGCGAGCTGTGTATACACTGATTCTGTGTATAGCTAAAGGAAAATTTTTGTTAAAAGGGAAAGGGCACCCAGCATTAATTTGGGAAAACACCACAACTGTGATTTGAAACCATATAACCGTAAACAAACTCCCACCCCACGGTACGTTAGACAGTGTCCTTGGCCTCAATTTCCCACCTTGTGGTGTGAAAGTCCAATGAACGAATATCACTTTAACATGCCATTCCTCTTTCCCACCACTCCTCCCCACTCACATTTGGTTGTCCTCGGTCAGTGAGGACCCAGAGTTCAGAGGTGTGTTCACATGGGTTCACCTCCTGCTCCTTGAAAGGGGGTGGAGCGCTGAGCCAGGCCTCTGCTGCTGCGGCCATTTCAGTAAATGGCTTGTGGCTGCTGCTGCTGCTCCTTGCTGCCACTGTTGTTTTCTCTGCTGTTGCTGGCTGCTTAAGAACATAAGAACGGCCACACTGGGTCAAACTAATGGTCCAACTAACCCAGTGTCCTGTCTTCTAACAGGGGCCAATGCCAGGTGCTTCAGAGGGAATTAACAGAACATGGCAATTAGCAAGTGATCCATCCCCTGTTGTCCACTCCCAGCTTCTGGCAATCAGAGGCTTAGGACACCCAGAGCATGGGGTGGCATTCCTGACCCTCTTGGCAAATAGCCATTGATGGACCTATCCTCCATGAACTTATCTAGTTTTTTTTTTAACCCCATTATAGTGTTGGCCTTCACAACATCCCCTGGCAATACGTTCCGCAGGCTGACTGCGTTGTGTGAGGTAGTACTTCCTTTTTGTGTGTTTTAAACTTTCTGCCTATTAATTTCAGTGGGTGACCCTTGGTTCATGTGTTATGTGAAGGAGTAAATAACAATTACTTTCTCCACACCGGTCATGATTTTATAGACTTTTGTATATCCCCCTGTAGCGGGGTGGTCACCCGCTCCGGCCCGGAAGGGGTTAAAACAGCCCTGGGAAAGGGCTGCCCCGGGGAGCCAATAGGCTTGGCTGATTGGGGAAGCAGCCACAGTTGGGGCCACACCCCAGTCAGGCTGCAGCTGGCCCTATAAAAGGGCTGCTGGACAGGAGTCAAGTGAGTCTCTCTCTAGCCTTGGAGGGAGACTGACTTGGCTGTGTGGGACTCAGGGAACGGAGCAGTGCTGGGGAAGGGGCAAGCTGAGCTGGGGAGCTCAGGCCTGGCAACCTCCCAAGCTGCGGCCTAATAGAAAGGCCAAAGCAGGTACTGGGCTGCAGGGAAAGGCAGCAGGTCCAAACCCCACTTGCTAGTGATGAGTGGATTACAGACTGCAGTCTGCCCCAGTGCGTGGGGACTAGATGATGACTGGTAGTTGCCACTGAGGCAGGGTGGGGATAAAGGATTGGGGGTTCTCTGGGGAGAAGAGACGCAGAGACTGGGGGTTCTGCAGAGGGCAGAACCCTGAGGTAAGGGGCACTGGGGTCTGGGAGGGACACAGGGGCCTGAGACAAGTGGGACATTGCCCAGCAGAAGGTGCTCCAGAGCTGGAGAGCTAATTCCCAGGATGACTGACAGGAGGCGCTGCACTGGTGAGTCTTGCCTTGCTACACCCCCTAGCTCTCTGTTTTCAAGTTGAAAAGTTCCAGTCTCTTTAATCTCTCCTCACATGGATGCTGTTCCATGCCCCTAATAACTTTTGTTGCCCTTTTCTGTACCTTCTCCAATTCTAACATCTTTTCTGAGATGGGGCAACCAGAACTGCACACAGTATTCAAGGTGTAGGCATACCATGGATTTATATAGTAGCATTATGATATATTCTGTCTTATCTATCCCTTTCCTAATGGTTCTTGGCATTCTGTAAGCTTTTTTTGACTGCTGCTGCACACTGAGTGGATGTTTCAGAGAACTATCCACAATGACTCCAAGATCTCTTTCTTGAGTGGTAACAGCTAATTTAGACCCCATCATTTTGTATGTATAATTGGGATTATGTTTTCCATTGTGCATTACCTTGCATTTATCAACGTTCCACCACTTCACCCAGGTCTTGGTGATTCTAGTGCTTAGTGATTCACGGGGAACCTTATTGCTAGTGTAGCTTCTGCGTTGTCTTTCCCTGCAACACTGTCCCCACATCAGTTCTAAGGCTTAGCTTTGAGATGGCTCATTGGTGACTTCAGCTCCAGCAATCACTGTCCAATTAGCTTGCCTTTAAACACTAGAGAGGAGAGAGTCAAGTGGTGTCTAGGGCTTTTTTTAAGCAGGGTATGCCAGCAGGTAGGAACACCTGTCCCCACCCCCTCTGACTTCCACTGGGATTTGGCATCTCTTCCCCCTTTTTATCAAGTGAGGTTCAATTTAGGATGACTCCCTTGATCAGGATATGCTAAGTACAGTTCTGCTGCCCTTTACTCATGCAATAAGGGTAACATTTCATTACCCTGCATTCAAATTTAAAATTTTCATTAAAGCTAATGTTAAACAATTATATAATACACAGGTTAAGAAAAGAGTGTATTTGTGGATAATCTAAGCACTATGCCCAGATGTTCAACAGACAAAGTTAGATTTAAAAGTCATAAGATACATATAGTATATAATCAGCAATAACCCAAATTTAGGTGAATAAATTTAACAGTACAGTTTAGATATTTGCATCCAAGTATTCGGGTACATCACTCAAGAAAAGTTGTACAGAGAGTTGGTTGTAGAAAGCAAAATATATCAGAGTGAACATTGTCCCTACTCAAGTGAATTGTAACCCAAAACCAGCCAAAATTGATCACTTTGGCAAAGCAGCTCTGTCTGCTGAGCACCTAGGCAGAGTAGCTGAGACTATGCAAATATGGTCTGCTCCTGAAGTCTCTTCCCCCAATTTGTCACCGGATATCAGAGGAAACTTCATTCAGACCCTGCTTACAACTTCAATGGGAGATGCAACAGGCCCTTAAACCTCTGTCTCCATTGTGTCATCTGCGAAATGGGAATAATACTTAAGTACTTTCACATGTTGTGAAGATTAATCAAGGTGTATAAAATGTTTTGAAGTATAAACTATTAGCTTCCTCTTTTATTATGGCCTTAATAAGCACCAGTGTCTACTTTAATGTGTTGTAAGTTTAGGCCCAGAAACTTACAAAATGTATAGTAATTACCTTTTCATACCCTGCTATAAAGATAAATGCTTTATCCTTCAAGTCAGGATTTAGCAATATTTCAACAACATGCACTACATTGAAGGGTTTCCGTGCTATAGACCAGAACATCCCAGGAGCATTAGAGATGGGCAAACTGATTCAGGTTAAATAAGATCCTACAGCAGAGCCAAAAAGTTAGCCTGAAACTAATTGAAATTTGAAAAAGTTTTGACATTGTAAGTTCTTTTGGGATAAGTTCTCACTATGCATTTGGACAGCATGCAGAGCTACAGTAATGCAAATAACACTAACTACCTTTTCCAGACCATTAGATTTTGGTGTCCTGTAACTTTGCATTTTTATGTTTATGCTAGACGTAAAGGCAGAAATGCTGCAATATGGAATATACTCTAGTCAAGCACAGGTTATTAGGCTCAATACAGGACTAATAAAATTCTCAGGGCAGTGTTATGTACAGGATGTTAGACCAGCTGATCCAATGGGTCTTTTCTGGACTTAAAATCTATGAATCCAAGAAAATATAATGAAGATGCTGTGGACTGACGTTGAGGATAGTTTTTCCTGCCCAACCAGAAGCAGAAAGTGCTCGAAATCTTGCAAGACGTGATTTTGTGAGGTTCCAGCCCAGTTTTTGATCCCCATACAGCAGACATGATACTTTTAAACTTCTTTTGACCTTTATGTAGGCATGTCAAGCACCTCCAGTTTTTGCCCCCTAAATCAACAAAAGAAATCTAGAGTCCTCAGTTGCACGCATGTGCTGATGGCTGTAAGGGAAGGCAAAGTTTGCCCCCTACAAAGCAAATCTTGACTTAGTACTGAGTAATGGAGTGACTGTGGAATGAATGTGCATGGAAGCTCACAAACAAGAATAATCATAATCTAATCACATGTCTAATTAAGATGAAAGTGAGACCAAAAAGGGAGATGAACGAACATGTAGACTTCCGGTAAAGCATACATTCGAGGACTGCCAGCAGTGGTGGGTGAAATACAGCACAGAAGGCAGAAGAAATAGAGACAACAAAGTGCTCAATGAAGAATGACTGCATCCACCAAGGATAGGCATGCCCCGCTGCTCTCGCAATAAATACACATAGTAGAATGATAAACAAGGTGATGCAAAAGTGCATCAAGGGTAAGGAAAAGGCTTCAAGGTGGGTGTCTTAAGAGGTCAAACAAAGAAATGGGGAACTGGATAGATTATAGGGGGAAAAGCGAGTCTCAAAGTGCTAACAAAAGCAAAGGCTGAGAATTGTCTGAAGATTGCACACATACCGTTCTAAAGAATGGTAGGAATTTTAAACACCTTTATGGTATACTAGTGGGAATAGAGGCTGTTTATTAGCCATTGTGGTGGATACTGTTAAACATGTAAGCTGAAATAAGTTTTTGTCATCTTTGAAGAAATACCATTAAGCTGTTCCTGAGAGAACTCCCCAGCTCAGCCATGTAGCTATAGTCACAGAATATCTGACTCCTGGAAAACATTGTTTTCTTTCTTCAGTCTGGGTCTCTGCTTTGTTTTAAATGAGTGCATAAAGATCTCCAAACCTGTGACAGCCACCTAAGTGCAACCATAGGAAATATGGGCTGACCCTTAACCATAGAGGGCTGTGGAAGGAACTACTCATAAGGAGATCTAGCAAAAAATATTTGCCTGTTAGATGTTTGAAAGTAACTAAATTGGAGAGAGAAGGGAAAGAGAAGAGGCCATGGACTGAAGTTGAAGCAATTCAGCCTGAATTTTCTGTGCACAAAATGGAATTAAGATGGGCCAAGGAGGTGATATTTGGATGTGGTTTAGTCTAGAATTCAGAGTTCAGTTTCTTGTGTGAATCAAACATAAGCCCAGGCTCATATTTGGTGCTGCCAAACTCTTACAAGCTGTTCTTATGAAATATCAGCAGACAATCATAGTCTTGTGAGACCCACTGAAAGGTTTCCACTACTTTGAGCTGCAGCCAGAGTAGATTTTAAAAATGGGGTCCCTTTCAGTTGGATTCAAAACCAGATCCAAACAGATACTGGGATTTGAATCCAAAAACCCTCTTCACAAATTAATGAGGTTTAGCACTGATATTCTAGATTGGATCCCCTCTTCTGTGCCCCCCC
Source organism: Lepidochelys olivacea (assembly GCF_965140295.1). Lineage (NCBI taxonomy): Eukaryota > Metazoa > Chordata > Testudines > Cheloniidae > Lepidochelys > Lepidochelys olivacea. Next base: position 92,380,648 of record NC_140418.1, on the reverse strand, counting down.
TTTTTTTTTCAATTGGAATATGAAACAAGTTCACAACTAGTGGTGAGGGAACCTCAAAAGGTAAAGAATTTCTGTTCAAGTCAATAAGCAACTAGTAATTTTATCTAGATCCCTCTGTTTTAGAAATCTGGTTTTCTCTAAGCTAGACAGAGCACAAAGGTAGCTTTTTCTAATGGTATTTCTGCTTCTGGGCAAAACCAGCAAAGCTGAGGCATGAGGGAAAGTAATTGGGTGCATGTGCGTGCACATACAGGAAAGGGAGTGGGTGGGAAGGGGATAGGTTCAATTTGAAATATGGTTTTGTCTTGGTTCTTATTTTATACGACCCCATTTACAATGTCAGAAGCTGGCAGGAAGTACAAGTGAATATGGTTAGATGAAATGTCCACTGGAGATGGATAAATATTTGAAAAAGTAGGGAGTGTGGCACTTAAGACACTAAGGGTGTTTTTGAGGTAAAGATGATGAGGGATCATGTGGACTGGTTTGTTTGTTTCTTGATCTGAAAAGCTCAGATCTTATTGGACTATATAATTCCCACCTCGTTGTCGCGTGCATTTATGGTGAGGCACAAGAGTCCGTTCCTGCAATCCTTACTCATGTGAGTACTCCTAGTGCAGTCAATGGGGCTACTTGCATGTGTAAAGATTGCAGTTTTGGGCACATGATCAGAAAAGTTGTAGATCAGTCCCTTGGCATGAAGAAGCTTTGTGGTGTCTGAGAGGTCATTGTTGGGCCTGAATTTAAGAGAAGCCTCTTGTTCCATTGCCTCCCAGACACCAATGCCCTGTTTTACTTGGTTTCCTGTGTGTGCTGAAGCATCCAACTACCAGACTATTTCTCAAACATTCATGACTTATTTATATGTCCATTCAGATGCCTGACTTGCATCTTTCACACTGTTTGGAACATTCTTTCCCCTGTAATCATTCCCTCTGTGATAATGCTAGCTTTAAAGCAGTGGTAGTGAAACCTCTGAGCCTACTCAAGGTAACTATGCTTCCACACAGAGTAGTGACACTTGGAGTTTTGAAATTATCACTTGCTTAATAAGTTACATCCGTCATTCTTGGATGGAATCCATGGCAAACAGAATGTGATAAAAGTTAAAACTAATGAGCGTCTTCAAGAAAGGATAGGGAGCTTCTGTTATTTCATTTAGTCGTAAGAATTTAACTTCTGGCACTTCCATCACATCTCCAAATGGTAACTAAAGGTTGTTACTTTTTCAGATTGTGCTGTGTAGCACATTTCATCAATTAAAATGCACCCTCAGTGTAAAATCACAACAGGGCCAGGCATGAAGGATGCTATCATGTGATTTTTTTTTTAAAGGATACTTTTGTTTCAAGTTGCTGAGATCTGTTGTATAGCAGATTTGTGCTAAAGATAACATAGCATTACAAATATCCACTAAATGAATGCAACATGTTCATCTTAGAGCCATGATGCAATTTACATTGCAAGTAGAAATATCTGTTTCAGGTACCTTAATTATGTTTATAATGGTGATTTTGAACTTTTTTGTCCTAAAAGGAAGGAAATTCCTCATTGCTGTGGATTTTGTGCAGTGACAACACCATATATAATGGTCAACAGGCACTATACCAATGAGGCTTGAATGTAGTTTCAAGACCTTGACATGGATGTCTAGGATTGTGCTGCAGAATATACAGTAGTTAGAGCAGGGGACTGATGGTGAGGACAGCTGGGTTCTATCCCCAGCTCTGCTACTGACTTCATAAGTGTCCTCTGGTAAGTAATTTAACCCTGAGTGCTGCTCCCAACTCAGACACTGACTTGCTGTGTTATCTTGGGCAATTCACTTGCCCGATCTGTGTCTTTTCCCCATCTATAAAATGGGATAATAATGCCTTGAGATCCTCCAACTGTATAAGTGCAATGGATTATTTTTCATTCTTCTTGCAATTTTTATTAGTGGCATCTTCACTACATGTCATTTCCTCTTCTCAGCTCTGCATTTGTCATGAGAACGGTAATGTCAGACTGTTCCATGCATCTTTGGTAGCCCTTTCATTTTTCTTTTATGTTTTGTATCTTTCTTTGTATAGGGGACGGTGAGTGGAATTGCTAATGGATCAAAATAGTAAAACACAATACCGTGTGGTAAAGTTAATAAACTTCCTGAAAAAAAATTCATTCTGGTGACAAAAATTCAAAGACTAGCGATGACACTGCCTTAGATATTTGTACTAATGTTTTTAAATTAAAGGCCAGGCCATCAGCTGGTATGAACCAGGATAGCTCCATTCACCCACTCTCGTGCATCTTTATATGGATACTGTATACAGAGAGGTCACTTGCATAGAAATGATTAGGTGATGACAATCTTTCATAGTGTTCAAGTACAGTAATATATCTCACATAACATGCCACTGGATAAGCTTTGTATATTTCTGTTACAATTTATAGTGAGTGACAAACTTGCAGTCTGGGCCTGAAGAAAATGAGCAACAGTATAGCAAAATACCTTACACGCAGTGAAGAAAACTACCCTTTGTGAAACTGAGTTAGACTGGACAAAGCAAGAGACCTAATAATCTAAGTCAGACGTGGACATGTGCCATGAGTTTAGGCAATCCCAGTCCATTTACAAGAATATGTCTAAATCAGGAATGCCTTGGCATAGACTGAGCTGTCTCATCTTTAAGTGACATCAGGACCAAAAGCACTGAGAATAGAAAGGGCTCCCCAGCACCATCAGGAACTCTGCTGCAGTAGAAGATGTAAGGGGCCTGTTGCCCCCTTACTAACATTCAGTGGGGGTGTTTTAGTTGCTAACTCCCAATACTAAAAAGGGGGAAGGGTTGATGGGGAATCAGGACCCTGAGACTGACAGCCCCCAGGAACAATGGGGAGAGGCCAATTCTCCAGGTCAGCCTGAATGACAGGGTGGGCAGGCTTATCAGGGAGTTAGGAGGCCAGGGAGGTCCCATCCTCCCTGTGAGCTGGAATTGGCTGGGTCAAACAGAGTGGGGCTAAGGAGAAAGCAGGGCCCCAAGCTAAGCTGGGGAGCAGAGCTGTGCCAGGACCAGAAAAGCCACCCAGAGAGAGCAGACGCTGTCCTGGGAGCAGAGCTGCAGCCCCAAAGCCAGAGGCACAGCCCAGAGAGAGCAGACTTGCCCTGGGAAGAAAGCTGCAGCAACCAGAGCCAGAGGGGCCAGCAAAGCAGCCCATGAAGCAGGTCAGTGCTGGGAGCAGAGTCACAGAAGCAGCCTGCAGAGCAGACCTGTCCTGGGAGCAGAGCTGTAGCAACCAGAGCCAGCGAAGCAGCCCACGGAGCTGGAGGCAGAGCAGCAGCAGTGCTGAGACAGATTGGTGGAGCTGGAGCAGTCCGGAGCTGGGTGCGGTGAGGAGCTGGGGAGAGCGAGGGGGACCCTGGGCAGCGGGCCCAGCACAGGGAGACTCCTCAGCCAAGAGGCTCTGCAAGCCAGGCTTGGATCGTAACCATGAAAGGGCGGGGATGACACTGGGGAAAAGGGTCCTACCACTTAGAGCCTGAGAGCGTGTGGCCATCACCAGAGCGAGTGTCCAACCCACAGCATCCCTGCAGCACAGCCAGGGCCTGAGAAGGAGGCCTGGGACTTACAAGGAACAGACTGAACTGCCCTGACATTCCAGAGACAGTTTGTGATGTTCCCTGCCACAGAGCAGGGTGATGTATTTCCTTTAACCTTTTCCATTTTTCCTTATTCTTTCTAAAAATAATTGATTAAATAACTTGCATTTGCTTTAAATTGTATGTAATGGTCAGTGGGTCAGAGAAGTGCCCAGTGCAGAGAGAGTACCCCAGAGTGGGGACACCCTAGCCCCTGTCCTAGGTGACTGCAGCAGGGTTGGGGGTCGAGCCCCCCAGGAATCCTGGACCCAGCCTTGTTGGGATTACAAGGACTCTGCTAGACAGGAGAGTGGAAGCGGAGCCCTCAAGGGTAGGGGAACCACTGGGTAAAGGAAGTGGGAGCAAGGACTCAGATCCTTTCACTAGCCCACTTCGTCGGGGTAGTGCAGAAGCGAGGAAAGTTCCCCACAATAGCAGGACTATTCCCCCGCTTACAAAGAGCAAAGATAAAACGTTCAAATCCCATGACATTCATACCCCAAAGATTTCTTAATGCTTTTGAAAACAAATTGAATAATGCTCTGTTTTCTCACTGTATTTAAAGATGCTGAATTTTGGCTCATTTTCTTTTTATACCAGATAAACAGCATCATCATAATCTTTGCTTATTGATCACTCTGTAGTTAAGTGCTTCAACTGGTTACATGACCACAAACCTTGCTAATCTAGATGAAATTTGTCATAGAGGGCTGAGCTACACCTGTTTACCTGGCCTTCAATTTCTATTTCAGAGAAGTCTGGGACAGAGTCCGATATTAATGTTGGTTCCACAATGTGTTTTCATTTCTGGTGAACACTCCTCCCCAGAGCAAATTGGGAGCAATTCCAAGGCTGATTTATAAAGAGGTGCATGAATTTTGCAGAGAGAACAGTTTCACATAAAACCACAGATCGTGACCTTATTACAAGGTAATAAATAAACATAGGTCAAATAAACATAGGTTTCCCATGGTTTAATCTCTGTAAATTTATAAGTAAGGTTTGTATTGATACAGGTTCATGCCAGTTCTCCAGAACCAGGCCCAGGCTCTGATGTAGTAACGTAATTGACTGCAAAGGACATGGAAATGTTTCTGTTAGAATTAGGACTGTTCAATGTTTAAAAAAAATAAATCTCAATTAATCGTGAGATTAAAAAAATAGTTGTGATTAATTTCATTTTTAATCACTGTTAAACAATAATAGAATACCAATTTAAATGTATTATATATTTTTGGTAGGCTGTCAAATGGTTAAAATCACAATTAATTAAACGAGTGCAATCTCTTTAACGTGAAATTTCAACTTACAAATTATTTTTTTACATAACTCCACTAAAAACAAAACTATGTAAAACTTTATAGCCTACAAGTCAAAGCATGAAGAGGTATATGAATGTTTAACACATCTGGCACGTAAATACCTTGCAACGCTGGCTACAAGAGTGCCATGCGAATGCCTGGTCTCACTTTCAGGTGACATTGTACATAAAAAGCAGGCAGAATTATCTCCTATAAATGAAAACAAACTTGTTTGTCCTAGCAATTGGCTGAACAAGAAGTAGGACTGAGTGGACTTGTATGAGGTGAATTGAAAAATACTATTTTGTTTAACTTTTTTACACTGAAAATATTTATTACTATTTTTGATTATATAAAGTGAACACTGTATATTTTGTATTGTGTTGTAATTGAAATCAATATATTTAAAAATGTAGAAGAACATCCAAAAATATTTATAACTTAAATTGGCATTCTGTTTAACAGTGCAATTAAAACTGCAATTAATTGTGACTATTTTTTTAAATCTAGCTAATTTGTTTTGCGTCACTCACAGTTAATGCATGCGATTAATTGACAGTCCTAGTTAAAATACAAACGTCAAAGAGAACAGATCCTGAATGTTTCTGAGGCTTTCTCTGTACCAGTGTTAATTTCAGTCTGAATCATTGCTAGAGTGCCTCCCTGATTTATCCACAAAACCATAAATTGCTCTCATTTTCACAAGTTTGCAACAAAGTTAAATTATATTGTTTGCTTTGAATATTTGTCAAATAGCTGTTCTGTTTTTCTTATATGGAAAACTCTTCTTTCTATGCAATGCTGTGTTCGCAGACAAACAGCAAAATTATACTGTTGATCAAATTAGTGACTATCCGTTTATGCAGTGTAATATTTGTGAAGGTTAAACTGGTCGCTGTTGTACAAATCTAATCAGTACCGATTCAGCTAGTCAAAAGCCTTTCATTCTAATCCAAAGCTGGCATTGAGCTGACACTTCATGGTATTGAAATACCAATCCATAGTCACATGGGCCCAGATTTTGAAAGGTATTTAGGCATTGCTCCGCTTAGTAACACCTAAGTCTCATTTTCAAAAATGATTTAGCACTTACGAGCCTAAGTTCCACTGACCTTCAAAACCCTTTAAAAATCTGGGCCAGGGAGTCTTTCCATGATATCAGTAGGCTTTGGATAAGGCCTGCAGATTACAGGGGTGATAAAGCTATACATACTAGCAAATAAGTGGGTTCATTCTCTTATTTAAAGTTAATTGTGTAGAAAGTATTCACTGTGTAAAAGATTCCTACTACGTTTGTTACAACCTTTTCAGTTCTGATCCCTATTTACCTCTAAATTATTCATTCTTCTCAGCAAATACCCCCAAACTACAGTATAGTATATAGATTTCACATATCTCACAGAATATCCTGATCAAATGGGGCCAACCTTTTAGCAGGCCTCCAAAATTTCTGAGGGCATCCATTTTGTGTGTCCACAACAATCATATATAACATGGATAATTGTATGTACACATGTTAATTAGGGAATGGAAACTGGTATTTGCATGTGCAGTTACCATCAACAAGTTTAGGCTTGAAATTCGACAAAGGTTTCTAACCATGAGAAGAGTGAAGTTCTGGAACAGCCTTCCAAGGGGAACAGTGGGGGAAAACCCAACTGGCCTCAAGACTGAGCTTGATAAGTTCATGGATGGGGTGGTATGATAGGCCACATGCCATTGTAGGCAGTCCCATCAGCAACCGCCAGTAGCAAAAATCCCAAGCTGCTGGAGACAGGCCAGTAGATGGGGAGGGCTCTGAGTTACTACAGAGAATTCTTTCCCAGGTATCTGCCTGGGGGATCTTGCCCACTTGCTCACGGTCTAACTGATTGCCACATTTGGGGTTGGGAAGGAATTTTTCCCCAGGTCAGATTGGCAGACACCCTGGGGGAGTTTCGCTTTCCTCTGAAGCATGGGTCATGAGTCACTTGCAGATTTACATTAGTGTAAGTGGTGAATTCTTTGTAACTTAAAGTCTTTAAACCATGATTTGAGGACTTCAGTAGACTTAGGGATCTATTATAGGAGTGGGTGAGATTCTTTGGCCAGCTATGTGCAGGAGGTCAGACTAAATGATCATGATGGGCCCTTTTGGCCTTAAAGTCTATGAGTTACCCATCCTTCTCTTCCAGATTTCAGGACTGGTGCACTCATTTAATCAACAGGCACAAGCAAGAAGGCTACAGCTGGTGTGCTGTGAGTGTTGCTTATTAAACTGGTCCTGATCATTTGGCAGTTGCCTTGTATCTCATCTTATACTTGGACTGTAAGCTCTTTGGGCTTGCAACTGTCTATTCAGTGGCTTTATACAGTGCCTAACATAAAGGGGCCCCGATCCTAATACAATTCATGAAGAATAATGTTGATGAAAATTTGGTACTGGAACCTTGGCAAATTTTAGAGGAAACCATTTTTGTGTTCTTTATACATTTTGAATAGGTCCAGGTAATGGGGCATAGAGTTACTTTGAAGAGAGGTTTCCAAGAAAGACAAATACATACTTTTTTTTTTGTTTGTTCAGGGTTTTTTTTTAAGGCCAGAAGAGACCATTAGATCCACTTCCTGTACAACACAGGCCATAGACTTTCATCCAGTTATTCCTCTATTGAGCCCAGTAGCTTGTGCTTGACTAAAGCATACCTTGCACAAAGGCACTCAGTCTTGATTTGAAGACTACAAGAGATGAAGAATCAATCACCCCCTTATTCCAATGGTTAATCACCCTCACTGTTAAAAACATTTGCCTTATTTCTAATTTGAATTTGTACAGCTTTAACTTTCAGCCATTGGTTCTTGTTATGCCTTTCTCTGTCCGATTACTGTATTCTACATAAGGCCAATAATAATAGTACTAGTAATAACCTCCTAGTCGTTATTGACTGTGTTTTTGCATCCAATGTGCCAAGTAATGCAGGTGTTACAATTATATTGAAAGAGGCCCCCTGTATCTCTTGGTTGCAATAGAAAAGCTGCCTGTGTTCTTGTTTCATCAGCATCCAGTGTCACCTTTAGAAGGCTGTAAGTTTTCTTTTGCTTTTGCTTCAGCCTTCAGCAAACAGAAAGGTTGTGCACCTTTCCCATTGCCACTTTGTCTGATAACTGTCCGTGCAAGATCTAGCCAGATGCTACAACCCACCTTCTTATTTTAGTTGGGAATGAGGTGCTTACCCGTGGCCACAATCGTATTTTTAAAAGTTGTGCTGCCAACAAATATGGGAAGTTATTTCATCCTTGTCATTTGGTGGTGGCGTGGGTATTTTTAACTTGCTGACAAGATTGGCATTAGAGGCTGGATGCTAACATTAGATCCTTGGTTCAAGGCAGTGTAAAACTGCACCATATCCTGAGGAGCATTAGGGGGGGTTGTGCATTAGGAGTACAATTTCTCCCCCAGCTCCCTCATGAGCAGGGGGTGTGCACCTATCTTGCCATCCTTTTTAAGATGGCAAGGAGCTGAACATGCTGCACCATCACATTTCAGTGCTATGCCTTTTTTCCACCATGCCTCTTATAGGATAGATTGCATATTAGGCAGTCTTGCCCTAAAAGGGGATTCAAGGAACAAATACCCGAATGGTATAAACTTCCATGTGTGGTGGTATAAATTGGGTACACAGGCAGAGGGGACTGATTAAAATAGGAAATATAAGCAAAGTGGTTGCATCCTTTTGCAATCAACTGTTATAAAGGCTGGCCATCATCTGTTTAACAAGATGACTTTCCCAGTTTCCAACAAGCCTAGTTTCGTTTTACATAATTGCAACCATCTCGGTATGGCAATTCAGATAGAATATTACCTTTGAAATGGCAGCAATTAAAGGTTTGAAAATTGAATTTTGGATCACAATTAGCCTGTTGTACATTGTTCTAGTTTTCTGAAATGTATGATTCGACCATTTTTCATACATACAGCAAATGCAATCTTTCATTTTTTAAAAAACAAACAGACTTGTGGAGGCCTATGAGTAACAAACAGCATAGCAAAATGAGGAGAATGAGTTCTCCTATTTGATTAGAATAGATTTAAAACTTATAGTACAAGAAAATGTTGAATTTAGGGTAATTGGTTGCTGGATTTCTTCAGAATTGAAATCCTTATGCCCTGGCAATATTCCAAGCCATCTTTTTCTTTTTTCTTTTTTTTTTTTTAAGGTTATGGTTAGAAACAGTGCGGAACATACTATAATGTTGTAGTTGTTCATGTAATGTCACTGGCTTCTGAAAATAGACAAAGGACTTCATGTCCTGGAGTGTTTTACTGGTGGAAAATTGATAGCAGCTTGAGATATGCTGTTACTGGGTCTTGTTCTACCTTCAAATTTGTGCTGACTAAAGTGCTTTTGTGCCTGCAAAAAAACCCAAAAAACTCTTGTCTAGAGGAGGCTGGAAGCTTAAAACAAATGCAGTTTGGAGGGCATTGATTCCTAAGCAGGACTCTGTGAATTTAGCTGGGAATCAATAAATAACAACCAAACTACTTTACTTTTGTCAATTGTAATTTCCTGAAAGAACGTGAATGGCAAGGAATAATTTTATTATTTCCAAGACAAAAATAAAAATAAAATAGAAGAATTAAACAGTGTTTTCCCTACTATTGTCAGTTTAGTCTGGAGTGATTGCCAGGTTTGTATACACTACAATCTATTCAAGCATTACTGAGAGATAGGAACCAGAGATGCAGTTTGAATGCAAATGAAGTATGTGCTTTTTTACCAAAGCAGCTCAGACTGTGCGTGTGACCATGGATATATGAACCCTTCCTCCACCCCCTGCCTAATATAAATAAATCAAACAAGTAGCACTAACCACCCCACCACACCTACACTGGAAATCAAAGGCTGAAATAAACCATCATTAATCATAAAAAAAATTGCCTAGCCTTACCTTAATCATACTGTGTGAGTTTGCTGGCATATCAGGGACAAGAGGATGCATGGCTAGAGCATCTTGAACTCTGGAGACCCCAGACAGTGGAACTATTTCTAGAGGACCATTACTGCCAGTGTAACAGAGCAGCCCTTGGACTCCTCTAAGTTATGGTAAGTGACAAAATGGCCCTCAGCCACCTCCAGGATTTGGGCAGTAGAAACAGGGCCACCTCCCTGCCCCCAGTCTATTCCTCTATCTCAGGTCCTGCAGTGAACATAGCTTGGCCATTCGCAAAGTTCTGGCCCATTATTTCCAAGAAAGATTGTTAGATACTGATGCTTTTACCTTTCAAAGCTACCCTTTAAACAACATGCTTTCCTCTCTGGGGTTCACTGCCCTTTTTCTTTACTAGATGCAGTTTCTTTCATAGAAACTTTCCTTCCCATTTTTAAATTAAATTAGTGCCTCTGCTCCCCATTCATTCTCTATCAGCCCAAGGCACTGTGTGCCATGGCACCCTGTATAATTACAGCACAGCACCCACCTGAATGGGTCTTTCTTACTCAATTATAAGACTAGGTTTGGTGCGTGCTCTGCACTTGTTTGATTTTGAGGCTGTATGTAAATTGCAAGTTGCAACATCATGTAATTGGAGTTGGGGTCATAAGCAGGAATGTGTAACCCATTCATTTTCTTGGACTTCGCTAACTCATATTTAGAGTAGGTTTCATGTGAGGCCAAATCAGAGGTAGGGTTCAGATGTGCTGTCAGAATCTCTCAAACTAATCTTGTGAGATGTTGACCTAAAATGGCAGAATTAGTCCAAAATCAGCTGTTTCCAGATACACTTCTGACTGGGCTCCAAATACAATTCCTTCCCAGGACCAGTGGCAAAATACAGAGATATGAACAAGTGCAACTCTAGTGACTTTAGTGCACATGCACGCGTGCTGGTGGATGATGCTGGTGAATTGGAATTTGCGGTCTTTGGCCACTGCACTACTTACTCTTGCAACAAGTGCCATAGGAACTTTAATGATTAGAAACTGTCAAGTTCCATCTTTCAAAAGATGACACCTCCATCAGTAGCTGTTTGACTCCAGGGTGCTTGTGTTGAATATATACTCTGAAGCAAGAGGATGACCTGTTGAATCACCACCATTATTTCCCACATCTGGTTGACCCAGGGAGAGTGCTCATTCAGGTATTGGCCCAACCCCACTTAGTTTGTGAGTGGTGACAGACTCGGAGGACAACATGGTATGATGGCCAGCTGTTCACCACTGGGTGCTTCTCAAAGAAGACCTCTCCAACAGTATTTCATGCCATGCTGAGATATAGCTTTACTACTGACTCTGAGTGAAGAGTGTCAGAAAGGAGCCCCTATGTCAGGAGCTATATAGCACTGTCTTTTCTTCTCCATCTCAGGCGGCTCCACCATCAGGCCGGCCACCCTAAACAAGCAGATTCTACACAAAGGGTAGCTGACTGCCCCTCATTCCCTGCCCACTATTGCTACTCCAGCCCATACTGCTCTTACTTTCTCTCCGCACTCCTGACTAGATCTGGGCAAATTTTCAGATGAATAGTTTATTTGCTGAAAAATGCCATTTTGAGCCAACTATAACTATGGCAATAAATTTGCCAAATAGTTTCAGGACCAAAAAAGAGAGAGAAATTAAAAATCAGGTTTGACTCACAAAGGAACTTAGGCACTATTCATAAAATAGGTGATGGGGCTGTTGCCCTTATTCTTGAGAGTTCCATGGCTAGGGCACTCATCTGGGATGTGAAAGACATGGGTTCAAGTCCCTGCTCTGGAGCGGGTGTAACCCAGATCTCCTTTTACCCAGGTGAGTCCCCTTACCACCAGGCTGTTAGGTATTAAGTTTCTCTGAATCTCTCCTGGTGAAGCTAATCATTGGAACAGAGACTACAAACTGGATCTTCCCTGTCCCAGCTGAATACCCTAATGATCAGCCTGTGTAGAGTCCTCTTGCTCTCTCTCTGGCCCACTGATTGTTCAAGTATTTCATACAAAATGGAACTGCTTTAACAGGAGAGATTGAGAGCACCCCAACCATGGGATATTGGGTGTAACGGGGGACACCACCAGCTCCTTCTCCTTTTCCGGTGTTGTGAACCTAGCCCTTCATTTCCATTGCTTTTATTTTTAAAAAATGCCTGGAAATGTAATGCTTCAGTTGATCTAAAATGAAATTTTTGTTGACTTTTTTGATTCACCGAAAAGTCCCTACACTTTTGGTTTTATTTTTAACCCAAACTAAACGAAAATTTTTAAAAAATTTCAGAACTGCCAGTGAACTGAAAAATCAGTTATTTTCCTGTCTGAACTCCTGGTATCACCTTCCAGTGAACCAGGTACTGCCCAGGGAACCCACTTCAGAAAGTCCTGCGGCTGCCATGAATTCCCCTATTATATAAAACATAAAAATCAGGACTGAAGGGTTTAGCATTGCTTCTAATCCCACTGCCCCAAACTACCCAAAAAAAAAAAAAAAGTCCCACAATATTTCAAGCCTGGGCTTCATAGCTGATTCATTAATTCTATACATGGGCCCATACCCTTCATCTTAACACCCCGTACAGATCTGCATTTTGATGGTGACCTTTATTTATAATGAGGCCACATCAAAACCCCAGATTCTAACCATTAGGCTTTAGGAAGTTCCCAGTCAAGGATCTAGATTTTGTAACATAGGCGCTTCTCTAGTTTATACTGTCCTGGTAACTGTACATCACCCTTTTTATAACACCTGTGACCGGGTGCCTGGGAGGAACCACACTGAGAATGCCACCCTCAGGCTGCAAGAAACCGGGCAGACAATCCCCCAGACTGGTGGTTTATTCTATAATTAGATTCACCAAGCCAGTAACAAAAGAGCTTCTACAGTACCACACTGGTTAACCAGAAGCCAAACACAGTCCCCCTTAGGCATTCCAGACAAAGAGTTCTAATATAGTGAGAGGTTACTGAAAACCCAGTTCACATATATGAGGTTTGTATTAATCCCAAAGGATCAGACACTTACCTCCAGGTCAATATATATCTCGGATCTTACCAAATATCACACGGTCAGTCAATCCTTAGTAAACTAACTAAAGATCTATTAATAAAAGAACAAAGAGAGTCAAAATGGTTAATAGATCATATATGTACAAATGATTGTGAAGTCCTTATATCAGGTTTGTAGCAGTGATGAAATAGTGTGCTGGGTTGCAAAAGTCTGTCTGATAACTTCCAAAAGATTGGCAGGTCCTCAGTCCATAGTTCAAGATACTCCTTTTAGTTGTAAATCCACAGTCCAGAGAATTAGAGCAGGAAAGAGGCAAAATGGAAACATCTCAGCTATCTTGTATATCCTCTGCCATGTGCATGAAATTTACTGCCCCAAACAAAGCCCACAGTCCCTGTGTATGAAAGTTACTGGCCCAAGATGGAGTCCAGGGTCATGTGAGCATATCAAATGCCCCTACATGTTTTGCTAAATCACAGGGGGTGGCCATTGGCTCCTCACTCTCTGAGACATCCACAGGAAAGGCCTTTTGGACAGGCTGAGATTCTTCAATGGCCAGTTGTGAGAGATGAGTGTCCTTAATAGGCCACCAACACATAGCTGGCTAGCCCTGATGTAAATCTATCTATGAGGGTGTCACCCAGAAATACAACACATGTTTATGATACCAGTTCATAACTTTAGATACAAACGTGATATGTGGATTTAACCAGGATAATCATACTTGATGGATTGTAATTTACTATTGACACCTTATATAGGGGGCGGGAAAACTTTTTGGCCTCGGTGTCACACTCGGTTTCGGAAATTGTATGGAGGGCTGGTTAGGGGAGGCTGTGCCAGGCTGTGCCTCGGCCCCCATCTGCCCCCCTTGCTTCTTGCCCCCTGACAGCTCCCCTCCCTGGGACTTCTGCCCCATCCAACCCCTCCCTGTTCCCTGACGGGCCCCTCAGAACCTCTGCCTCATCCACACACACACACACACACACACACACTGCTCCCTGTCCCCTGACCGCCCCTGGAACTCCTGCCTCTGAGTGCCCCCCACCGCCCCATCCAACCCCCCTCCTTCCTGACTAACCCCCACCCCCCCCCGGGACCCCTGCCCCCGTTCAACCACCCCCCCCATTTCCTACCCTCTGACCACCCCGACCCCATCCACACCGCCACTCCCTGACCACCCCCCCGAACTCCCCTGCCCTCTATCCAACCCAATCCCCCCCCCCCCCCCGCTCCCTGCCCCCTTACCGTGCAGCACAGAGCACTGGTGGCTGGCAGCACTGCAACCGCCCCGCCCAGAGTGTTGCCCAGCCACCCCGAGCTTTGTGCCACTGTAGTGTAGTAAATTGCTCTCTGTCACTGCTACCAATAGCACATTCCTATGCAGGGCAGTTTAATACACTACACCGGCAGCATGGCACAGTAAGGCTGCGGGGGAGGGAGCACAGCGGGGGAGGGATCAGGGGTGAGCCTCCCGGGCCAGGAGCTCAGGGGCCAAGTAGGAGGGTCCCGCAGGCCGGATGTGGCCCATGGGCCATAGTTTGCCCACCTCTGCCTTACATGATACACTTTGTACAAGATTTTTTGCAATTGTATTAGCAGTATAGCAGTGATATAAATGATCATATTCAATCATACAAAATCACACGCCCTTTATTGGTGCAAGTGTTTTGAGTGTTATAAAAAAGGCGGGAGTGTTATAAAGAGGGTGACTAGATTAGGGTTTAATGTAGCTGAGAGCTTTGCTCTGTTTGTTAATGTTTTATTTAAACGTACACACCCAAAAAAGTCAGAGTTTATTATCTATTAATGATCGTTACTATCTGAGTGCTGTTTCTATGATCTTTTGAATATTGCACCTCTAAATAGATCTCTGATGATTTATTCTTTCATTTTTCCCCATCAGTCTTGCTGAGAATATAGCCCACAAACTGTACTTCTTTCCTGTAAGCCCACTGTTTTCTGCATTGTGAGATTTGTTCCATTTTTTTAGTGCCCACAATTGCTGTGGGATAACCAGGAAAGCCATTTTTTTTTCTTTATCTTTAACTTCCATTCTTTTCCTTTTGTTCTGAACTATAACAAAGGGACACTGAGTCTTAAGGTGGATTTTTTTTTAAACCAACCTTGACCTAACCTTGCTGAGCTATTTGAAAACAAAACAATCCTGCTGAAATTGATCCATAAAATCTCTTCTGTTTTCCCTCAGCTGCTAGTTTGCTCTGTTGTTTGCCAACGGCTCTGTCAGTGGCACATTCAAACAGCATCTTTCTGGCCCTGCTTAAGACTAGGTCGCGCTGTTGAGCACCGTCCTGAGCAAGGGGTGCTGAGGAAGTGACACCTTCCACTCCAGGAGTAGCCTAAGGGACTCATCAATACCTCTCTGGGACACAGTTCCCTCCTTCTAGATATTAACTTCCAGCTGGCCTATACCAGCCGCAAATTACAGCCCTGCACACTCCCCTACCTTACCTTATATGCTGGCTATAGAGTAGGGGCACAGCATCAGGGCTCTGGAGAGATGAGGTGAATGGTCAACCAGTTGCCCCAGGTATGAAGTAAGCATATGTGGTAGTGCAGGCTTCCTCCTTGATGCACAGAGGCAAGATTCAGGTGTCCCAGGCAGCTGTGTGTAGAGGGGTGCTCACTCTCCTGCCCGTGCCTGGGTCTGTTTCCAGTGGGGTCCCACAGGAATAAAGAGGTTATTTTACCGGTGTGAGTGCTGCTGGAATACTTTGTCCGGTTCTGGTACCCATTATTCAAGAAGAACGGTGGTAAATTGAAGAGGAAGAGAAGAGAATAATTAAAGGATTAGAAAACACGCCCTCTAGTGATAGACTCAAAGAGCTTATGAGAAGGTTAATGGGTGACTTCGGTCCAGTCTATATGTATCCACATGGGGAGCAAATATTTAATAATGGGTTCTTCAGTCTAACAGAGAAAGGTAGACCAATGGCTGGAAGTTGCAGTTAGACAAATTCAAACTGAAGTAAGGTATAAATTTTTGACAGTGAGACTAATTAACAATTGGAACAATTTACCAAGGGTCACAGTGGAGTCACCATCATTGGCTATTTTAAAATCAATATTTTTCAAAAAGAGATGCTCTTGAAATTATTTTGTGGTGGTTCTATGATATATGCAGGACATCAGACCAGATGATCACACCAGATGATTCTGGCCTTGGAATCTATGATTCTGTGTAGTCCAAGTGACTATCTAGCCCTTAGTGATTATTTGTAGGAATCCTGCTTCTCTGCCAGTAATAGGAAAAACCAGAAGGAATTACCTTTATTAAGCCCCATTTTCTTCCCTTACCCCACTCTGACCTGCTTCACTTCCAGCAAATTTCCTCTGACTGGAGGCTAAGCAAGCAGTTTTCGCCTCAGCAAACATCCTTGTGTGTCAGTACATGGATGGGACCATCCCTCTTGTTTCAGACACCAAATCACCAATGAGACGCATGTGGGATAGATTTAAGTCTTCCTCCTAGCCACAGCTAGAAAATCTTTTCGGAGTCAATGGTGGTTGCAGATATGTGAAAAACTCTCATGGCTCCCAGCCTCCTGCTCTCATTTGCTTAAGTACGTCATTAAAAAAATGGATGCGCCAGTAAAACTGGTGTTCTCTAAAAGTTGCTTGCTGTGGAATTAAAAATAAAAAATCTACAGTTTAATTCTATTGGAGAACAATCCAAATCAAGCTGGAGAGAGCAAACATTCCAACGGACCATGCACAATGCAAAGTGCTATGCTTGAAATCAGAATAGCTGCACTACGGTTACTGTAACCTGGGCATGATGCTGTGTAAATCATTGGTTACCAACTTTGGGTTTTGTCATGTAGGGTGGTTTAATGAGAGTAAACAACGGTTAAGTTAAAGTGGTGCTCAGTGTCTCACCAGTGACCTCTGTATCCTGGACTCCCAATGCAGATCATAAATTTTGAATCAGAGATGTAGTTGCAAGATTTCTTCTCCTAAGAATGCCAAGAAGGAGAAATGGGGAGGTGATGAAATGAACACCGGCCCATGGGTTTGGAAAATTAGAGCCAGATGATCTTGCATCATATCAGCCAGGCACTTGCTGATGGCCAGGAGCACACACTAATAGGCACTAGCAGCAGGAAAATTTGTCTTCTTTCCCATCCAGGCAACAGCCAGCTGAAATCATTATAGGCAAATCATAGAATCATTGAAGATTAGGGTTCGAAGAGACCTCAAAAGGTCATCTAGTCCAACCCCCTGCTCAAAGCAGGACCAGTCCCAACTAAACCATCCCAACCAGGGCTTTGTCAAGCCGGGCCTTAAAAACCTCTAAGGATGGAGATTCTACACCCCCCCCCCAAGTAACCCATTCCAGTGCTTCACCACCCTCCTAGTGAAATAGTTTTTCCTAATATCCAACCTAGAAGTCCCGCACTGCAACTTGAGACCATTGCTCCTTGTTCTGTCAGTATAAATGTCTGTATAAACTCTATCAATAGCACATGGAAAGAAAAAATGTTTTTTTAAATTGAGCTTCCACTTTTAACAAGTTGAAAAGAACAGTTGCTAATCAGTCATTAGGGAAAAAAATCGTCTGCCAATCAAACACCTTCTGACCTACTTTTTAATAGGAGCAGAAACCCTTTATGCTGTTTAAAACCTTAAATAGGGTGCAATTCTCGTAAGCAAGAGCTCCTGAGGCACTTCTGTTACCTTGTCCCTTTTATATTCTTTCTACCCTTTGGCCACTCACACAAAGCAATGCCTTTCCATTTAAGTGTGCTTTGACTAATTAATTTATTCCATCTGCTCTTTCCTCCAGAAGTGCAATCGTGACACACAAGTTTCCAAAACAGATTTGGTTCTTATACTGATAACCAGTCACAGAAAAATGTAAAGGAGTTGGAGGGAACTATTGAGATTTTATTTTCTTTTATTTCATCCTCACTGGCTTTGGAGCAGATTTGCTGATTTATACTGTATGCCGAATGCATTAGGGCAGTCGACACATTTGAAATCATTCATGCAACTAGATTGGAAAGCTGATCTCCGCCTAAGGAAGGGCCATAAAAAGTACAATGTCCTTAAAATCATTTTTATTCAGATTCAGTGGAACTGAGTATTTCTTTCGCATATCAGTGATTTAGATAATGGCATACAGAGTACACTTATAAAATTTGTGGATGATACCAAGCTGGGAGGGGTTGCAAGTGCTTTGGAGGGTAGGATTAAAATTCAAAATGATCTGGACAAACTGGTGAAATGGTCTGAAGTAAATAGGATGAAATTCAATGAGGACAAATGCAAAGTACTCCACTTAGGAAGGAACAATCAGTTGCACACATACAAAATGGGAAATGACTGCCTAGGAAGGAGTACTGCGGAAAGGGATCTGGGAATCATAGTGGACCACAAGCTAAATATGAGTCAACAGTGTAATGCTGTTGCAAAAAAAGCGAACATAATTCTGGGATGTATTAGCAGAAGTGTTGTAAGCAAGACACAAGAAGTAATTCTTCCACTCTACTCCGCGCTGATTAGGCCTCAACTGGAGTATTGTGTCCAGTTCTGGGCGCCATATTTCAGGAAGGATGTGGGCAAATTCGAGAGAGTCCAGCGAAGAGCAACAAAAATTATTAAAGGTCTAAAAAACATGACCTATGAGAAAAGATTGAAAAAATTGGGTTTGTTTAGTCTGGAAAAGAGAAGACTGAGAGGGGACATGACAACAGTTTTCAAGTATGTAAAAGGTTGTTGCAAGGAGGAGGAAGAAGAAAAATTGTTTTTCTTAACCTCTGAGGATAGGACAAGAAGCAATGGGCTTAAATTGCAGCAAGGGAGGTTTAGGTTGGATATTAGGAAAAACTTCCTAACTGTCAGGGTGGTTAAGCACTGGAATAAATTGCCTAGGGAGGTTGTGGAGTCTTCATCATTGGAGATTTTTAAGAGCAGGTTAGACAAACACCTGTCAGGGATGGTCTAGATAATACTTAGTCCTGCCACAAGTGCAGGGGACTGGACTAGATGACCTCTCAAGGTCCCTTCCAGTTCTGTGATTCTGTGCAATCTAATCTGTGGTTTGCTCTTGAAATCCCTGGCTAGAATCCCCATGGAACCAAAAATAATCAGCAAATAAGGACCCAATTTGATCATTTTTCTTCGGAGCATTTAGAAGGAGCTAAAGAGATCAATTTTTAAAAGTAAAAGCACTCGTCGTTTCACAAGCACTGCAGGATCAAATACTGCACTGTACTTCCATATGCAAGTTAGCCTCTAAAAAGTGAACTACATTTATTTTAGACCAAGTTCCCTTTATCTGAACTGACAGCAGGTAACTGATCAAATATTACTGAGTTTGCCTTTAAATTTTAACCTGCAAGAGTTCCATTGCATCCTGTTTTTATGTTGTGTGGCATAGTATGCCAGAACTAAGCAATATGGCACACCATAATGTAACATGACAGCTAAAATTCAGAAGTTGAAGACAGTTCTACAATGATTAACCACTCTTCATATTGACAGGTTTCAGAGTAGCAGCCATGTTAGTCTGTATCCGCAAAAAGAAAAGGAGGACTTGTGGCACCTTAAAGACTAACAAATTTATTTGAGCATGAGCTTTCGTGAGGTGAGCTGTAGCTCACGAAAGCTTATGCTCAAATAAATTTGTTAGTCTTTAAGGTGCCACAAGTCCTCCTTTTCTTTCTTCATATTGAATGGCTTAGCAAATCCAGTACTTTTGTGGATATTTTTTAACCTCCAGGCATCCCTGTACTGAGGAGGTCAGCTTTTGATCTGCCAGCTCTTTGCATATGAAGTTAGTCTATTAGATATAGATTTCCAGGACTTGGCTGGGTTTGCAGAACAGAATAAGACAATTTTGCATACATCACTTTTTGAACTGGTTCAGATTTAGTTTCTCTTTCTGCATGTGGAGTTTCATCCACGTTCCTGCTTTGATGCAGAGTAGATTGACAGTTTGTAAACTTGAAGGGGAGCTAGGAAAAAAATGTTCTCTAGCAAAATATCTGTGCTCATTCGGGACATTTTGAGTCTCTCTTTGTATGTAATTTGGATAACCTTGACAACTAACACAGTAAACAGTGCCATAATTTTAAGTGACGATGAACTAGCATGTTAAAACATCTCTGCCAAAATCTAATACAAGTGCCAAGCCTACCAGGTGTTTCATTGTGTTATCACATAGAACTAACATAATTTTTTCCTTCAGTTCTGAAGAAGTGGTCCAAAATGTTTAAACTACAGTAGTTGCAACATGTCAAAGTGGGAATTTATTATCTCAGCCCCAATAGGTCTTAATAAGCCTTACACAACTGTTTAGGCATTTATTCTATTAACGGCTGTTCATTCCAGTGGCTTCACCTGAATATTCATGATCTTACTATTCCCAGTGCTTCAGTGTAGCAGCTGTTTGAAATCCACAGCAAATGTTCAAGAGAGTTCCACAAATATAAACACCCTCACAGCTGAATGTTTGGGGCCTGTGCATCACAGAGGAAAGATATGAAACATTTATGAGGAGTGATTTTTGGAGGATGGCATTGACAAAGCTTAAATAGTCCTTGCGCATTTGGGAGCACTTCACAATGATTGGGACATTACCATGGAGGACAAAGAGTCTGGGAGGGCCTATATCCCACAAAGCTGGTATTCTCTCCTCTTCACCGTAATTCAGTGTTATGGAGGATTCCTGCTAAATTCTATTTTGATTAGAATCAGAACCAAGTCCCTTACAGTTGTAAGCTCGCTCGCGCGCGCTCTCTCTCTCTCTCTCTGTGTTGCTGTGGATTTTCTCAACCTTGTTTGAAGGAGGGTGGAAACACTATGCACAGAAAGGGCTGACTAAGGAGGTGATGTAGTGAGAAATACTGGGATGAAATTAATTAAATTGACCACAGTGGCAAATAGGTCACTATACAATAAATTTTTAAAAAAGAAAAAAAATTGTGAAATTCTACTAGCTCCTGTATGAAGCCAAGCAATTAACTCAGGGTCCTATGTATTTAGACTGTTTTCTGCTTAATATTAAACAATATTCTGATGTAGTCTAACTAGAAAAGACACTTCAATTAACCAGCAAATGGAGGAAAGACATACAGAATTCAAGTTTTTGTTTCAGAGTATTGGGAAGGGGAAAGAGAGTTCTCATCTCCATAAATCATCTGTTCTGTTTCCGCCCATGTTGCTAGTTACCGGGAATTGTTACCAGCTAAAGATTATTTGGTGGCCTTTGCAAAATGAATTGGTGGGTTTAGTCAGAGGACAGGTGTCCTTCTCAAAAAAACAAAACAGAACAAAACCTTTTAAGGCATGACAGGATAGTTCATTTTGAGCAGATAGGTACATTTGCAAGGCAGTTGGGTGGAAGTTTAAAACTGGTGCTGCCTATTCTGCAGAAAGTGGATTTCTGTCTCCATTGTTATCACTCATGGGGAGGCAAAAGGATGATCTTGTGGTTAAGGCACTGTGCTGGGACTTGAGAGATCTAGATTCATGGCTCAGCCACAGATTTTCTAAGTGACCTTGGTCAAGTCACTCAATTTCTCCATGCTTCAATTCCTCAACTGTAAAATGAGGGATAACACTACCCTACTTGATATGGTATTTTGAGATTGAATTCATTAGTGATTGTGAAATACTTGGATACTACATTGGGTGGGAGCCATTTTACAACCTAGAAATCTAGATGGACACATCCTATCTCTCTCGCCAGCAATACAATCAGCGAAGAAAACAAAGGAATTCAAAAGAATCAAATTAAATTTTATTTAATTCCACTGGTTCGAAAGCACTGACCTTTCAACTCCTGCTTTTCATCTACTATCATCTCTCTAGAGATTGCACTGAGCTTCAAAATCTAGATGCATATCTGGATTCAAATGTCCCCAATGTTTGGAGTGTTAGGAGCTGTTTGGCTGGGCTCATTATAGAGGTGGGGGCAAGCAGCAAAATTTTCATCTTCATCCACACTGGTCCATAGTATGAGTTTGTTTGGATCTGGGATTTTGGTTTGGTCCAATCACTGTACTTCTTCTGATGCACTAGCAGATTTCTTATAAGAACAGCACCAAACTGTGCAGCATGGTATATGGTAAAATGTGTGTGTGTGTGTAGGTGGGGGGCAAGGAAATATCCAGTCACAAAGTCACGTCTGTGGGTATTCCATCCAACTGTTGTCACCAAATGTGTCAAGTGAGTTGGTAAAGATTTAAATTGCCAACTTCTTGTAACTATTTTCCTTCATACATATTTATATATAGGAGTAATGTTTGTTTAGACCTTCCACAAACAGTGTACAAAACATTAACTTCAATATAATTCAGAGCAGGGCATCTTTTAAATGCAAGATGCCTTTTCAGAAAGTATGCCACTATGCTGATCACACTACACGAGTTTGTGTCCAGAGCAAATTTTATAACAGTCCCAGGATTTTCAGTATTATACCGGAGAAGGCATTGTTCATATACAGACCTGATCTCTGTGAACAGAAATGGTTCCAGGCTAATAATGAAATAATCCATTTTTTACCAGATGAAAGAAGGGGGATCAGAAAAGTAACTTGAGCTATGGGTAATAATGGTGCCAAAAGCTTATAATGGAAAATATCTAAAGAATCCGAGACTCTCTTTGTTAGATATGAATGATTTCTTTTTTCTTGTGAA
The DNA here is from genome assembly GCF_965140295.1 of Lepidochelys olivacea. NCBI lineage: Eukaryota > Metazoa > Chordata > Testudines > Cheloniidae > Lepidochelys > Lepidochelys olivacea. The sequence continues at coordinate 92,358,114 of NC_140418.1, read as the reverse complement.
ATGTGTATGAAGAACTTGAGAAGAAATGCTTGAGTGAATTTTATGAGAAAAAGCTCTGTTTGAGGGGGAAAAGGGGTAGTGTCAAGTTGCAGCCCAAACACATCTCAATGTTACGTAACAGGAGGCACAGTTGAAAGATGTTCAAACGGCTGCACTGTGATGCACTTGGAGTTTGTCTTTTTTTTTCATTCCCTTCCCCTCCACCCCCCCCCCCGCCCCTAACCAAGTTTGATAATTTTAACAAGAAAAGTTCTGTGTGTCTCATTATCAGTCTGCTCTAACTGATATTTAGGGCAAAATTCTCGCCCCATTAAAGTAAGTGGGAATTTTGCCATTTACTGCAATAAGGTCAGGATTTCATCCTTACAATCTCACTACTCTGAATCAGTGATAGAATAAATACTATACAGAAATGTAATGCATGACTGCAATTTCTAGGCCTCATCCTTCAAATCTCACTCATGCATCCTTACTCACATGAGTAGTCCCATTGAAGTCACTAGAACTTCACCTGAGTAAAAATGGGAAGAGTTCATTTGTGATGACAGTTCATAAATAATAGTCCTTATCATTGTTTCCTCTGATTTTTTCCCCTACCCCCCTGCTCTCACACTCACAAGTAAGGAAAGAGAAAAAGCAAATAAAAGATGAAAATAATTATATTTTAATATTTAGGCTTAATCTGTGCCCCAAAAAGAGGCATACGCCAATAATTGCATATACAGCATGTGCATTTGCCGCATATAAAGAGCCCAATCCCACAATCCTAGGGAATCCAAAATGTCATTTGATATTGGTTAACATTTTTGACTGTGCATGGAATGCCGGATTGAGTCACAAATGGGTAACTATTTAAATTGCTCTCTGTGCATGCCAGAACCTGTTTTCCATATGCAGTTACTAGTACACACATCTTGCAAGTGCAGCTTAGAAAACATAATCTCTATAAAATTCAGGAGATACCAAGATTTATCTCTGAAGAGGGCAGAGATGGGACTGGGTTTGAGGAAAAGGGAGGAAAGTAGGATTAAGGCCATGCACATTGGGCCTCATAGCCTTTTCCTGAAGGTAAAATCTCTAATGTTCTGGAGTTCCATCCATTGTATTTCAGACCCTGATCTATCTTCTAATTCCCACTCAGAATCCCTCCAGCCATGTGTGTATTGGTTACTAATCACTAAATAATAAACTCTGGTACCTCTATGGCACATTAATCTGAGGATCTCAAAGTATATTGCAGAATTTAGCTAATTAAGCATCACATGTGCCCACATACACACATTATTAGACAAGTGTGTGTGTGTGTGTGTGTCTGTGTGTGTAATTCCAAATAAAGCATTTGATTTCAGTGAGTGCTGGTTTGAGATTGAAATAAAAAATAGCTTGTTGACTATTAAGGCAATTAAAAGGATCATCTTATTGATTCCCACCCAGCTAGGCACAGACCACCGTAATGAACATCAACTGGTTCAATAAGGGAAAAGGCAAGATTTATTGGACACACGTGCTTTTCATTAGAGACAGCTGAAGAGAAATAAAAAATGCTGACCTATCTAGTCATGGACCAGTCTTACTCTGATGAATGGAGCTAGCACAGGAAAGTGAGTAATAGAAAGTAGTATGTGACCTGTTAAATTATTGAAACCAAAGTATCAGAAACAAGATTGTTTGTTTGTTTTTTCTCCAAAGTTTTCCCTTTTGTTTTTTTTCTTTTTTTCCTCACTTTGATTTCAAAATGTGGACGGCCATGAGAAAGAGAGATACTGAAATATTTGAGAATTAGAGTGAAGACTCTCTTTCCTCTCATGGACTCTTTAGATACATGCAAGTGCTTCAGATACATACTTAATTTTAAATCAAAATTAGACATATTTTTCTAAAAGATGTGCTGTAGTTCAAACAGGAATTAGTTCAGGGAAGTCCTATGGCCTGAGTTGTACGGGAGATCAGATAAGATGACCACAGGCATTATCTAGGAAGTGTCACCTTCAGGGAGAATAAAAAATGTCTGAAAGCATAGAATAGGTACTGAAATGTCCCAGTTATGTGAGAGGTAGATTGTGTAGCTGTTGGATTTTTATAGCTACCAGTTGTAGCAGTTGATTTAGCAAATATACAAATTGCTCTTGGGTGTTAACCCCCAGAGAGACTGTTCCTTCCAAAATCAGCACTGTGTATGTTTACATGCTGAACAATGAAACCCTGCCTGAAATGATGGAATCTGGTATCATCATTGCTCCTCTTTCATGCAGGGAGCGCAGGTTTTATGCAGCTTATAAAAACAAAGGGACCCAATTCTGCTTTCAGCTATATTCTATAAATTCAGGTTACCTTCACTGATTTTGATGGAGTAACTCAAGTCTCTCAGCATGTCACTGAGAGTAGAATTCTACCTACCATTTACTAAGAAATAAAGCTTTTGGTTTCAGCACTTCCTCATTTTATGGGAGGGATGGTCAGACCTACTTATTGGTTAAATCCTTCATAAAGCTTGAGGAACTGGAATCCTACACATGAACCCTTCCTCATTTGTCCTGTGCAGGGCTCTTTGGTTTCTGGATCCCTATGATAAAGCCTGAATCCAGTCACTCTTTTCCCAGCCCTGACCCAGTGTTCCCCTCTGTGGCAGTATACTGTGAGTTGGCATCAAGGCCATTTCTTTGCCACAGAACCTCTTGCCTCCCATCCTCCCCACACACCCAACACAGTGGCACCGTGGTGCTTCAGCAGCTCAGGCCTTGTTTGAGTCCTCCACCAATGAGTGACTTTTGCCCATTCTGAACTCCCCTATTTTGACCCTCCATGAAGTGCATTGAGAGTCGCAAGCTGTTACTGGGCTTTGCAATTTATAACCTGTAGTTATTGATGTACTGAAGTTGTTCTGACTTCAGGTTCTGCTGCGTTATTTGGTTTGTGAGATTGTTTTGGGTAAGTGGGTCCCTGTGAAGGTAGTGCAGGATTAATGTGATTGTTAATTGCCTTGTGGCTTGAAAAATTACTGAAAACAAGGTGGTGGGTTGTTTGTTTTTAAAAATCATCAGTGAATATGGCTAGGCAAATATCCCTCATACTCTTTCTCAAGGTACCTCAATCCTATAAAAAAGAACATCTCTCTGGGTATCAGTGAGAGTCAAGTGTAGTGGTGGCTTTGAACACTGAGGCCTGAACTGTGGCCACTGACTCTTTTCACATCATCTCCAACTGGCCATCAGAGAATAACAACTCTCAGGCCTTGTCTCTTAGGAAACTGCACCAGTATGACCTAGGATATGAATTTAAACAGTTAAACCAGTGCAAACCCTTGCGGGGACACTCTCTTATTTCAGGTTGAATGGCTTATTTCAGTTAAGCTTACTCTTACTGGTTCCCTGTCCTGGATGCAAACTGGTGACTTAAGAGGTGGAAGACACATGCTTGTCATTCTGCTGGCAGTCACCAACCATGAACTGCAAACCACTAGTTGTGCTTGGGTGAGCTATTCTCAGGGTGACTGCTCCTCTCCCTGACTCCAGGGAAGGGCCCAAATGGCTCTGGGGCTCCCTCTACTGCAGCTGGAGCTGCTGCCATCTGGCTGAAGTCAGAGTTAAGGTTTTCCAGTAGTGTGAGTCAGAAGAATTTGGTGGGTGTGTGATGGTTCCTTTATATGTTGGAAGTGCAAAGGAGTTTTGTGTGTAGATGTGGAATGTGTGATATTGCTTACCATAATGTGTGGGCGTGAAGTGGGTGGGGGAGGTCAAAAAAGCTCCCCTGAACTGAATATTTCCAAGCTTTTTAGGTATTGCATGGGTGGGTTTTGCATTTATAGTCTTTAATGTAGTCAAACAAAGATTTTGTTGGTGGGTTACATAATACTGCTTAATCTGTCCCACAGCTTTTCATGATGGTGGGCTGTCAGATTTGAAGGTTTGCCAGTAATCTAGGTTCCTAGGCCTCTGCTATCCACAGTGCGCCTGCCGGAATGGGAGAGATCCAGGCGTATGTGAGAGACCAGAAGAACAGTGCATGTTAGAATTGGGAACTAAGGAGGATCTGGCACAATTAGGCAATTCTGAGAGGAAGTTCAATTGTTAGTTGGAATCACTGACTGGTAAAGGGACAATATTCTTTTCCAGGATCTTGTTTGTTCGGAGAGGGGAGGAGGAGTTAAGAAAGAACGCTCTTCCTTAGATTGGAATATACTAAGGGGTTATAACTTATAACGTGGGGCAAAAATTCCCAACTGTGTTTATGAAAAGGATCTCCAGGAAGAAAATAATGGGATTTAAAGATTGACGTTGTCTGTGGTCATTTTGAGCAACACTTAGATCACCATTCCATCAGGGTCATCATTATGAGATGATCACTAATTAAAATCCTAAATATCAGGGACCAGATGAAATGCTGAACTTTTCCTCTGAGGAAAGATTGATTATTTTTTGTTGTTCGATACCTTGTGTGTCTTTAAAGATGTAATCTTGCCCATTCCAGGACATTTTTTTTAAAGGTTCTTCCCTAGATTCATTGATGGGAGAAGCACTTAGCTGTGAAAGTCATATACTGTGTAATTGCACTTGTGTACACTAGGAATCATTTTTGCAGTGGTTTCTTTACTGTTGAAGCTGTAATTTTTTATATTGGTCAATCTATCTGTTGAATCAATTTGTGTATCAGAAATAGAAAATGCTAACATTTTCTTAAAGGACAATGTTCTGTAATTAGTGGGATTTAAAATGAATTTCCATGGAGGAAGTCTGTCACTTTCCCACGTAGTCCTTGTGTATCACAGAATTGAATGCAGCGAATCCTAGAATGTTGGGGTGGTGTGTGTGTTATATCATAAGAACGTAAGAATCGCCATACTACGTCAGACCAGTATCCTGGCCATCTAGCCCAGTATTCTATCTTCTGACAGTGGCCAATACCAGATGCTTCAGAGGGAATGAACAGAACAGGCAATCATCGAGTGATCTATCCCCTCTTATCCCAGCTTCTGGCAGTCAGAGCCAAGGTATACCCCAGAGGATGGGGTTGCATTCCTGACCCTGTTGGTTAATAGCCATTGATGGACCTATCCTCCATGAACTTATCTAATCCTTTTTTGAATCCCATTGTAGTTTTGGCCTTCACAACATCCCTTGGCAGCGCATTCCACGGGTTGACTGTGCTTTATGTGAAGAAGTACTTCCGTTTGTTTGTTTTAAACCTCCTGCCTATTAATTTCATTGGGTGACCCCTGGTTCTTGAGTTATGTGGAGGGGTAAATAACACTTACTGTCTCCACACCATTCATAATTTTATAGACCTATATCCTATCCCCCCTTAGTCATCTCTTTTCCAAGCTGAAAAGTCCCAGTCTTTTTAATCTCTCCTCATATGGAATGTCTTCCATATGCTTAATCATTTTTCTTGCCCTTCTCTTTACCTTTCCCAATTTTAATATTCGCATAAGATATTTGCTGTCAATGTTCTCATTACAAAAAGGGATGGGACAAATTGGTGAGACTGAAGTAAAGGAAAAAGAGGGAAAGGGAAAACAGAGAGAAGTGAGCAAAGACAATGTGGAAAATCCAGATTATCAGGATCCTCACTTCTGAATAGCTTGAAGTGCTGCAAGTCAAAAAATGTTTTAATTTCTTCCCTATCTCCGACAAGGTTCCTTTGTTATATGTGCTGTTGTTGTAGCTGCGTCAATCCCAGGATATTAGCAAGACAAGGTGGGTGAAGTAATCTCTTTTATTGGACCAACTTCCGTTGGTGAGAGAGATGAGCTTTCTTTTTTTGAAAGTTCGTGTCTCTCCCCAACAGAAGTTGGTTTAGTAAAACGTATTATGTCACGCACTGAAAACTTGTCTCGCTCACCCACAGAAGTTGGTCCAATAAAAGAGATTACTTCACCCACATTGTCTCTCTAAGGTTCCTTATGTCAGAGAATCGCAGAAGTGAGGGGGGAAAGTTAGTTTGTTGGAAGACAAGGCATTAAAACAGAAGTTCAACTTAAACCAAAAAAAAAAAGTGATCTGTTAGTTATTTCTGTCCTTGCTTATCATGAGCCTAGGGAACGTCCAACCTACTCCTGTCATTTAAGTTCCTTGAGTGGATGCAGACTGGTCAATCGTCTTAAATTGTTCTGACTATATTTAATGCAGGTTGCATCAATTTCAGGGCCAATGAAAGACCAAACACATGAGTTTCAGACTCAGAGGACTCTTTGATATCAATTCCAGATATTTCTCACAGTGCACAAGTAGACTTGTTTTGTTCATCATACAGTAAGTTGAAATTGTGCCTATATATTTGTGAGCATCATTAGGGTAATACTGATACTATTTCTATTTTCAAAGAATTAATGAAAATTGGGAGCAGAGTACACTGGCATAACTTACTTTCAGTGTTTATGTTCACAAAGAAGAAAGGTGTAAGTAAGAAGTAAGCCTACAGGATCTATGTTCATATATCTTCCCAATGACTCAAAAATGCTAGGGGAAGGGAGGCAACAGCAGTTGTAAAACATGCCAAGTGCCTTAGCTGGAAGTGTTTTTATTTTGTTCCTGAAGTGTGCGCTGACTACACGGATAGTATAGCATATTGTAACTTGAAATAGGTGGGGTTCAGAGTATATAGACCTTCTTGGGGAATTGAGGACTCTCTTTCCTCATGTACTTTTGGAGGATGCTATCTGTTTTGGACAATTTTATCTATTCCAAAGGCAAAATATTTTCTCTTCAAAGTATTTTAATGAGACACAAGGATAAGTCTGGTTTCAGAGTAGCAGCCGTGGTAGTCTGTATTCGCAAAAAGAAGAGGAGTACTTATGGCACCTTAGAGACTAACCAATTTATTTGAGCATAAGCTTTCGTGAGTTACAGCTCACTTCATCGGATGCATTCAGTGGAAAATACAGTGGGGAGATTTATATACATAGAGAACATGAAACAATGGGTGTTACCATACACACTGTAATGAGAGTGATCACTTAAGGTGAGCTATTACCAGCAGGAAACCGGGGGGGGGGGGGGGAGACCTTTTGTAGTGATAATCAAGGTGGGCCATTTCCAGCAGTTGACAAGAATGTCTGAGGAACAGTGGAGGTTGGGGGGGGATAAACATGGGGAAATAGTTTTATTTTGTGTAATGACCCATCAACTCCCAGTCTTTATTCAAGTCTGGCATGGATGATTTATCAGTATCCTGAGAGGGGGTGATTCCATTAAGGACAGAGAAAGCATCCTCAACCTTCCCTTCCATTCCGGGGAAGAATTGTAATAGGGGACTCCAGGAAGTTCCCCTTAGTGAATCACTGCTTGTTTCACATTTGTCCATGTATGTGTAGGCTTTGTTACTACTTCTATTTATTATATATGCTCTCAGGCCTTGATTCTCTCTCTACCAATAAGAATGTGCTTGACATTGTGTTATTTTTCTAGCACACAGCTGAGCTCAGAGGAATTAAACTTGCACTCTTGTAGTTGCTTCCTCAGCACACAGGAATTCTATTAATGGCAGATTGCCTGAGATGTCCATTCACCTAAAGTCAGTGCCCTGAGCCATCCACCCCCAGAGAGTAATAGTTAAAATAAACTCTTGTCTAGTTTTCCCCATTATCCCCAGCTTCTATACCACTAAGTCTATAGTTTGGTGACCCTGTCAAGGCTTTGACCCACAGAACGAGAAATGCTGAACCAAAAGATTCTAAGTCACTCTTTCCCTGAAGACTCTTTCACCCACGTTGCTCAGTTAACATTTTACTGAGCATTTCACTCATCTGGAATCCGTTTTGAATAATTCCAGGAAACAACGGCACAGACAGTCCAGGCCAATGCTGACCCTAGCTTGCTAAATTCCCCATTTTTTTCCAAAACTACATTGGAACAGAATTGATTGTAAATGGTTCCTTAATCTTCCAGGCCAGTTGCACCAGTTTAACAGACTAATCTTTATGTCCTAATTAGCATCTGCTTCCTCCCAGTCAAATGTATGCTATACCTTGCAAGAGAGCTTGTGCTAAATACCAATCTCAGGATTGTTTGCAAAACTTGAGATTTGGAGAAAGCCGGTCTCCACTGAAGTTTAGAGTGCATACAGCTGAGTTGTAGGTGGGCAGTGGCAGAATTCCAGAACCCCAGCACAGAGGATCAGCATTAAGGGGGTAGGGAGCAATCTAGAGCATCAAACTGACATACCAGTTACTGCTACCGGTACTGTGGTTGTGAACCAATGGACTGGAGAAGGTTCATTGTTTTCCTGACATTACTTAATAGAGAAAACAAACTAACCAACCCTGCAGCCCACATAAATAAATTCCCTGAACTGAAGAAGATAAATTTGTCTGAAAAGCAGAGAGGAATCTGACAGGAAAGAGTTACTTTATGCCATGTTCTGGTGAGGTAAAACAGCCTTAGGTTTGCTCTTGTCTGCAGGTTTTTATTAGTGAGAACAATAGGTTGGGCACAAGGTGAACTGTCAGGAGGAAAAATCAAGGGAATCATAGAGAAGATGGGCCTTGTACATAATTGATCTGACAGAGAGCTGCCCACTCTATCATCGTGGCTGAAATACGGTGGGCCTCCTGTGCAATAATGCATGCGAGTGTAACAGCACAAGACTTGGTCTGTTAAGGGATTTGTTTAATCAGGAGTGGAACTGTCGCTGTCAGCACTGCACATCATTTGCAAAACAAGAAAGCTAGTCTTTGACTGGAAGGAAAAAATTCTGTTGCACTAATCACCTTTAACAGCTGACGTAGGAAAAAAGATACTCTGGGTGAAATACTGGCCCTCATTGAAGTTGATGGCAAATCTCCCAGTTACTTCAGTAGGTCCAGGATTTCACCCTTTGTTCCCTGAAAATTTGACATTGTTACTGCTTGTTCTTCGCTCTGCTCCCCATCCCTCCCCCCACCCACCCCCGGCATAGTTCATTTTATTGGGAACTGTAATGTTGAAACACATGGTAATTGCAAAACCAATATGCAAAGCTGGGAGTGCTACTGGTTCCCTAGTATCGGAAGGGGTGTGAGGGTAAAGGAGACTCCCAAAGACTTGGGGTTAAACAAGTAGGCAAAAGAACTGAAATTACTGAATGTTATTGGTTTCAGTTTGGAAGGAAAAAATGACCTCGTCAGTTAAAAAAATAGAGACCCCATTTTAAAGAGAATGAGAAAGACAGACCTCAAAGCTTTCAGGTAAAGAGTAAGATTTTCAGAAAGGACAAGTGATTTTGTGTGCCCAACCTGAGACTCCTTTAGAGGAGCCTGATAGAGGTTTGGTGCTCATTGCTTACTGAAAATCAAGCCCCTTTAAGGTGACTCAAGAATGTAGGCCAAAAATAGAAGCACACCAGATCGCTAGTCACTTTTTAAAATCTTGGCTAAAAGGGCCAATCCTGCCGGATGCTGAGCACTCCCCAGGAGGTGCTGAATGCCGTCAGATCCCAAGGGAGTTGAGGGCACCGAGCGTTTCACAGGCTCAGCCTTGTTATCAATTATCAGAAAAATGGAGTCAGGGAAGGACCATCCTAATCATTCCTGTGCCTTGACCTGGAGAAACCACCCTCTGCTGAAATGACAGAGTAATTCACTAGCTATTATTTACATTCTGCCTTCTGATGGATAAATCAGGCTGATAATGTAATTATATTGCTTTGGCATCATAATCTGTTTCCGAAGAACTAAGTTTATATCACCACAGATTTCATTTAAATGGTTACCAGCAATGAAAATCTGTAGTAGCTATAAAAATAACTTGTACTATGCTCTTGAAACAACCTTTTCATGCCATGTTTCTATTATGGATGTTAAACCAGATTGTGATTATTTTCAGCACGTAGGGATTTACCCTCTGGATAGTGTTGGCAGGATCTGTGATGTCCTGTGCCTAAAACAAATATTATCTAAAAACAATTGTTATAAAAAGGGTTAACAATTTCCACTCAGTGTGAAGCCATAAAGAAATTAGTCTTCTGAAGTGTAGAACATTCGCTTTTACAGTAGGTGGTGGTATTACACTTTCATACATGCCAGGCTAATTAACTATCCTAAAGACCACATCATTAAATTATTTTCTCTGCTTAAAACATTGCAATACTTAATGTACCCTGGCAATTCAATCATGTTTTAAACAATATCCTAATCATCGACTGTTGTGTGGTGACATTTAGGGTAGATTTCATATTTTACTATGGATGCAAGTAAAATAGTGAGCAGAAAATAGAATCTGCAGTCCAGAAAAGCTATTTGAACAAAAATCTTCTCAGAGAACATCTAAATGGGGCTAGTTATCATCTAGACAATTGATTCTACCTGCATACTGTTCTGAAAAGGTTCATTTGAAGACTTCAAAAGGTTTTTTTCCTGTTTTTCCCCACACTATTTGTTAAAGTTATCTCCTGCATCTGACTATCCTTCAAAGTATATTTCATTTTGTTGTTTTGTATAGTTTGTTTCCAACCAACGTGAAATCCCTTTAATGAAGTCTCACCAATTTATTTTTAAATAATTATAATACCTTCGGCTTTGTTTTCTGAAGGTATATTGCGGACAGTCACTGAGATTGCTTTTTGAAAAATAAATGCATGAAAGTACATTGTTTCCCATCAAGTCAAAATATCTCAAGTTAATACAACTGAACAAGAAAGGGCAGTGTTCTGGCTTTTCTGATGTATACACAAGCATCACTTCCATCCACCAGTAATGGATCATCTTTGGGGCAGAAGGAGTGTAATAGTAGCACAGATTTCTGCCTGAAGGACAGCTAAGCTACCTCACTCCTTGCAAAGGGCATACTTTAGTGTGGATCTAGACATGGAAATGGCCTGGGTTTTGGCCCTGCGTGGGAAAGTAGCATACAGGCTACTTTCAAAAAGAGAAACTTCCGCCTGTGGATATAGTGTACATAACCTGTTGGATCCATGGAAAATCAGAGGTAAAACTGCCAAACTGATGGTCCTGACACTGAACGTGTCCAAAAGCTACAGCCCGCACACCCTCTGCTGTTCCTGCCCCTGTACGGTATTCAGAGACAGGACATGCCAAATTCCACCCTCCCCAAGCAAAAAGCCACATTACTAGTTGATAAAAGAAGCAGGAGTCCTGTGGTATATTGACATCCATTTCCCCCCAACTAGATATAAAAGTAAATAAAAATCATTTTTAAAATGTTTATTTTAAATATTACAGAAGACACTCAGTGCAGAGCTCAGAATTAAAGAAAGGGCTGAGTCAAAAGCCCAGATACACTCTCAAACTGGGAGGTGTTGGTATGTCAGCCACGTGTACAGTCCTAACACTCCTGTCCGTGTAGGTGTAAGTTATTTCCCACACAACATCTGTCTGGTACATCAGTGACTGAAACTGACATATCTGAGAGTAGTCATGATCTGACAGACTAAGGCACATAAGAACACAACACAGACATCAGACCTTCTACAAAAAGGCATGTGGTAAATAAGACACAGACAAGGCACAGCTCAAATGAAAGCAGAATGCTACTTGAAGTTGCAGACACTCCATGTTATAGAAAAAGAATAGTTAGAGATGTGAGAAGGTCACTATTCATGTAGCTTTAAGGGGCAAACCTGAAACAATAGTGTCTTCTTCACCCTGAGATTATCTAAGAGGAGTGAAAAGAAACTGAAATATCAATAGGGAGGGTGATTTTTGTGCCCCTGTGATTTGAGGATCAAATTATTCTTGATACATAAGAACATTATTTGAGAGTAACCTCTTAAAAAAAGTACCATCGGGTCAAGCCAGAAAACTCAGGCCTAGTTCTAGACATTGATTATGTAAAACTTAGATTATTCAGATCCATCGTTTTGGTTGAACCTCATTATATTGTTGTTTTTAAAACTTGGATCCAGATTAGAGTTTAAACATTCCTAAAGTCTGGGGGTGGCTAGCTCAGGAGTTTAGGTTCAGACCCATCTGTATTATTTTAAAAGAGGATTGAGGTGTAGAAGTGTTAACCACTGCTGTTTCATCTCCTGTAAATAATTCTGTTATGCAAACCAAAATTCCTCTCTCACTTGCAATTGCATGCCTGCTGCAGTTCCCAAATGTATTCTTCACTGCCTGTCTTACTCTCTTCAGTAGCATTTATTGCTTTTCTATGATGTTCCTTATTGACATATGTGAGGTCTGAGCAGCACTTCACAAACACCATTACATTTATCCTCACTTTACAGATTGCTAAAGTGAGGCACAGATCAGTTACGTGACCTACCAAGGAGCAGCCTGGAATAGAGATCAAATTTCCTAAGTTACAGTCCAGTGCTTTATCCTTCCTCCTGTTGCTGTGTGCTGTTAAGTAGGTGTCATGTTCATCTTAAAGAGAGATGCTTCTCATTGGTGGGTGAAGTGTTCTCTTTATGTAGTGTGTGTAAAGTGTTTCATGATTCTGTTGGATGTAAGACACTATGCAAATATAGCTGGTGTAACTTGAACAGGAAAGTTCAACAGATGGCACAAAAATCTGAATTACAAGTTCTCAATACAAGCAGGCTATAATTGAAATACTCTAGAGTAAAAGTGACTGCCACCTGCGCTTTGCAGTTTCAAGAAAAAAAGCATCTGAAATATCCTCCACACAGAGAAATGTAACAGGAAACATGTCTGTTTCAATGGATTACATAGATAGACCCATTGTCTATGGGACAGTTCCCAGTGTATTATTCTCCTTTGTTATATAAGCAGTAAGTTTTCAGAAGTTCTTTTTCCAGTGCTTGAGGTTAATTAACAATATGTAAAATTTTATAGTTTATATAGTATAATCTCATAAACATTTATTAGTATGGTAATAGACAGTAATGGCCATGTGGGCATAAAATTAAACTGTCGTCTGAGGTGACAATGCAAAATGCTGTTCAATTCAGCCATGTTATCCATTTTTCTACTGGCACTCAGATTTCAAACAAATGCACAAATCTGCATAATTTGGCTAGCTCTCATTTTCCTTGTAATGTGAGAGAACAAAATACTGTATTTATGTTCTTTCCAGTACAGGACTTTCCATGTTTTCCCTTAATCTGATCTTAGTGCTATATAATTATGCTGTTTCAGTCTTATCCTCTTATGTCTCAGAAATCCTATGCTCACATTTTTTTAAAATGTACGTATTTTAAGAGAATTAAGTACTGGTTAAAACCCTAAGAGATTGAAGGTCTCCCTTTAGATTATTGGATCTTTTGCTCAGGGACTCTTGTCTTTTTCTGTTTTGTACTATTTTGTTCAACCAGTCATAACATTTAATTACACAACAGGCATAACAGAGAAACCAACATTAATCTTCCCTCAATACTGCCTTTCCATTTTTGGAACAACTTTTTTTGGGGGGGTGCAAAGGTAGCTCATTCTCCATCCAGTTTAGTTGAGGCCACTAATCCATTTTGCATAGCTAATGAGCAATCTGTCTTATGGTGACAACTTTCAGTCACAAGAGAGCTGGTACCTGATCCAGTGGTTACTGAAATCAATAAAGACTCTCATTGACTTATTTGGGCATTGAAACAGGCCCCTGGGCAAAATTCAAACCAGTATCCCAAAAGTTTGAAAGGTTTCAGCTGCCATTCCATGCCCAGTGCCATCCATTCCTCTGTAATTAATTCAAAATTTAGTAAAAAAAAAAAAAAATTTTTTTTAAATCTTCCTCCCAAAGTGATTGATTTTTGCAGTTTTAAAAATAAAGATTAGTCTTTCCACAAAATTCTTGCCTGATGTATCTGGGTCAGTCCCAGGTCCAGTACTTGTCAATATTTTCATTAACGACTTGAATAATGGAGTGGAGAGTAGGATTATAAAACTTGCAGATGACACCAAGATTAGAAGAGTTGCAAGCACTTTGGAGGACAGGATTAGAATTCAAAATGACCTTGACAAATTGGAGAATTGGTCTGAAATCAACAAGATGAAATTCAAAAAAGATAAGTGCAAAGTACTACACTTAGGAAGGAAAAATAAAATGCACAGCTACAAAATGGGGAATAATTGACTAAGTGGTAAGACTGCTGACAAGGATCTGAGGGGTATAGTGAATCAAGATGATACCCACAGCATCATAGAAGAGGCCTTGAAATGGCTTTTGGTCCTACAACTGCATCTATAGAATGTTGTTCTGCAGAAGCCATACCCAAGAGCAAGAGAGTGGTTCACACACTGAATCTGAGTCAGCAACGTGATGCTGTTGCGAAAAAGGCTAATATCATTCTGGGGTGCCATGTGTAAGACATGGGAGGTAATTGTCCCGCTCTACTCGCCGTTGATGAGGCCTCAGCTGGAGTACTGTATCCAGTCCTGGGTGCCACATGTTAGGAAAGATGTGGACAAACTGGAGAGAGTCCTGAAGAGAGCAACAAAAATGGTAGAAGGTTTAGAAAACCGGCTCTATGAGAAAAGGTTAAAAAACTGGGCATGTTTAGTCTTGAGGAAAGAAGACTGAGGAGGGGACCTGAGAACAGTCTTCAAATATGTTAAGGGCTGTTAATAAGAGGACAGTGATGAGTTGTTCTCCATGTCCACTGAAGGAGGACAAGAAGTAATAGGCTTAATCTGCAGCAAGGGAGATCTAGGTTAGGTATTAGGAAAATCTTTTTAACTATATGGGTAGTTCAGCTCAAGAATAGGTTTCCAAGGGAGGTTGTGGAATCCTCATTAAATACTACTTCTAGGCCAGATTGTGCTACCCTTAAGCATGCTGAGTAATACCTTACTCTTTGAGTAGTCCCATTGGTTGTACTGGGACTACTTCAGGAGTGTTTCTTACACAGTATGAGTAAATGTATCAGAATCTGGCCCAGAGTACACAAATGTAGGTTTTCATTATCCAGGGCTGTCAATCCAGCACTGAACTCATAAAGAAAAACAGCCTCACAAACCTAGACACAGAGGCCACACACAGTTTCTTCGTTTTTATCTTCATAGAAACCTGACTCATCACTGAGAGGTCTTCTGTACAGCACCAACCACTGTGGGATCTGGTCTGTGATTGGGGCTTCTAAATGCTTCCACAGCATAAATAATTGATGATGATAATCTCCAGGTCCCCTTGGAAAAACTCACCAGTAGTACAGATGGGATGCAAGGTGTGCTGGCTGCCTTTGAAAATTAGATAAAATCCTTAAATGTGAAAGCCAATCTAGATGCAAAAATTAATGCTGTGGAAACAGAGTTACTGAGAGCAGAGGAATAAGCCAGGACTCAAGACAAGGACAACATAGCAGACAAGGCAACAGCCATGGGGAAAATAAATTACTGAAAAGGTGATCAGACATGGGAGACCTTAGAACATCTTGAAAGGGTTACAGTCAAACATATATTAAGCGTAACAGTACAGGGACCTGAACTTTAGAACTTTGTGGGAAACAAAATTGATATTTTTCAGAGAATCCTAGCTTCCTTGAGCCAATGTAGCGTAACCTAGGCCAGAACTTACATATGTACCCACACAACTAACATGGTTTATTGAGCGTGGTCTTCGGTGTACCCAGTTGAAAGCTATGCAATGAAAAATACATACTATATGGCTTAGTTTTCTGTTGGGTTCTGCAATAATGAACTCAGTATAGAGACATTTGACCTTTTTAAGTGTGGTTTGAAACACATGCAGATGCATGACATATAGTGTGCTGTACAATTGTGCTCTTGCTTCTGAATAATGGTTTACAAATTAATTTTTAAATATGGTATTTTTAGTTATTTTCCATGTGTATTCTGATTTCCTGTTTTGCATTTTATTCTGTTTTATACCATCATGTGGGCAAAGAAACCTCATTTTTAGAAACTTCAGTTTCTGGCTCTGCTTCACAGATAAATTGCAAATGTCAAGATAATTTCCCTTTTCAATAGCTTCCTAAACTCTAATTAGCTCAACAAGGTGCATGTAACCTAAACCATTATTCTGCGAGTGTTGTACAAGGTATATGCATGCATATAACAACTGCTATTTCCTTCTCATGTTATGTTTACTTAATGCATTGATTCCCTTGAAGCAGTTTCAAAAATAGCTCTAATAATAAAATGTCCTTTAATAGGAAAAATAACTTTTCATTTGTTTCTTCTCCCTCTTCCTTGCTGATTCCCTCCCTTGTTGATCAAGGAAATGTTGGTGATGGTTGTATATATCAAAGTAGTATCTAGAGGTCCTGGTTAGGATCTGGATTTTGTCATGAGCCAAGTATTATACATATGGGGCTCTATTCTATCCCCTTCAAGGATTGATTTCAATAGGAATTACTCATATGCTGTTTTGGGAGAATTTGGTCCCACTCATTTTTAAAATCACATTTTAATAACTGTCTGGACAAAGGAAGCTTTGAGGACTAAATTTTTTAAGCAGCTGCTACCTTTAACAAAACCAGATCCCACTTAATTCTAAAGAAGAATTCCTTTGAAAGGAATTACTGTGCATGCAGGAAGGTTAGTTCAGTAAGTTAGGCACTGGTCTTCCCCTGGAACTCCACCTTGCTTGTAAAACCATTAGAATTGCAGGTCCTCATGGTTGTGTTTTGTGGGATGTGGACAGTAAGCACTGTACAGTTAGCCACCAAACACATTCCACATAGGACATTGAGCAGCCCTCAGGTTGGAAAAACTTTGCTACTAACAACCTTGGCCATATTTGAACTGGCATCTTAGTCGTGAAAGACCCTATATCCCATTACCAGTCTTCTGGGCTATTAAGCCCTTCACAATAATACTTCGGATATATAGTAGCTATATGTAGGTAAATACTAATATAGTATTAGAAATAGGCCTGAATTAAAACCTCAGATTTCAATATGTCATTTATATACTGTACCTTTCATCTCGATATTCTTCATCAGCAGTATTCAGTCAGCCAGCCTCCGGACATTCTCATGACATATACTAAATGGGTATTATATCTGTTTTACTGATGGATAAACTCGGGCACAGAAAAGTTACTTGACTTCCCAAGCTCAGTCAATGGCTGAAGCAGAAAAAAACTCAACAGTTCTGATTTTCAATCTCTTGTTCTACCGCTGCACCACACTCCTTCTGTGAACCTCCACTTTCCTGCTATGTGCTCTTTGAAAGAGACGCTCCCTCCCCTTTTCCAAAGGTGGAATCATAGTTGCAGTCAATTTGAGGGCAGAAAAGATTTTTCCCTCTCAGCAGTATGATCCTCTTGATGTGAATGTGTTAGACCATGCTGTCACTTTAAAAGTGTGGAAGATCCTGGGATAGGGGATTTGGCTGCCATCTTTAATTGCCTGCATGAGAGGAGGAAATCCAGGCAACTGCTTTAGGAGCTTTGAGCATAAATCGCTACTGGTGTAACTCCATTGATTTGAACGGAAAAGTTTCCACCTTTAGAAAAGGGGATGCAAACATCTCCTTCCAAGAGAGTACATGTTAAGTCAAAATGGCTGCACTGGTGTAAAACTGGAGTAACACAATGGTGAATCAGGGCTATTGCTTTTATTTCAAAAAGTGCCCATGGTATCATGCAGAGCTCCACTGGCATGCTGATTTTCCTGTCAGCTGGCACACTTCTCAGCAAAGGAACCTGCATTTGAGTGTTTTAAGTGCTTTTGAAAACTTGACCTATAATATACATGAGGGGCGGGCAAACTTTTTGGCCTGAGGGCCACATTGGGTTTCCGAAATTGTATGGAGGGCCAGTTAGGGGAGACTGTGCCTCCCCAAATAGCCAGGCGTGGCCTAGCACCCACCCCCTATATGACCCCCTCCCCTGCTTCTCACCCTCTGACGGCCCCCCCGCCCCGGGACTCCTGCCCCATCCAACCACCCCTTCTCCCTGACTGCCCCCCCGCCCCATCCAACCCCGCCACTCCTTCCTGACTGCCCCCCCGGACCTCTGCCCCAATTCAACCCCCCTGTTCCCCGCCCTCTGACCACCCTGACCCCTATCCACACCCTGACCACCACCCGGAATTCCCCTGCCCTCTATCCAACCCCCCCTGCTCCCTGCCCCATTACCGTGCTGCCTGGAGCACCGGTGGCTGGCAGAGCTACAGCCACGTCTCCCAGAGCACCAGGACTGGCAGCCGTGCCGCCTGGCTGGAGCCAGCCACGCCACCGCGCAGCACAGAGCACCGGGTCAATCCGCGGCTCTGCAGCTGTGCTGTCCGGCAAGAGCTCGCAGCCCCACTGCCCAGAGCGTTGCTCCGGTGGCATGGCGAGCTCAGGCTGCAGGGGAGGGGAAACAGCAGGGGAGTGGCTGGGGGCTAGCCTCCCGGACAAGGAGCTCAGGGGCCGGGTAGGAGGGTCCTGCGGGCCGTAGTTTGCCCACCTCTGATATACATCATCCACCCACCCACCTAACTATCTAATGTGAATTATGGGAGGGGCATTTGGAAATGGTCAGTATTGTCCTAACTCTATTCCTATTATTTATCTTCATTATTTTTGTTATTATATACATATATTATAGTAACACCTAAATGCGCCGACTGAAATTAGGGGCCCATTGGGGGTAATCACTGTAGAAATATATATTAAGAGACACTCCATGCTGCAAAGAGTTTACAATCAAATAGACATGACAGAGAAAAAGTGGGGAGGGAAACTGAGGCACTGGGAGGTGAAGTGACTTGCCCATAGTGTCAGAGTAGGTCAGCGGCAAGTCAGGAAAAGAACCCATCCAGCACCCTATCCAGAAAGGACCATGCTCTCTGTGTCTGTTCTATATAATATTGTAGTCATGATAGACAATAAAATATGCACACATGCAAATATGTAGATACACATTTTGTTTCAAAATACTCCTAATGCAAAGTTCTACAGTTCTGTTTTGAATTATGACTTCTCAGAAAACATGGTGAGAAAATGGTCTGTTTAACTGATCTGATAAAAACTCAAAAGTATGCTGTTCATTTGTTATCGCTTTGGGCTCAATACTTTGCTTTGGATACATTAAAGTTGTCTAACGGAAACCGGGGCATATTTTTAAAAGTTTGCAAAATGAACCCATACTGCTGCACCCACCCTCTTTGCAACTCTTTTATGTGCCACTTTAATGTACTCTCTGTCACAGAAATTTGAGGCTTTGCTTTATCAGTGCTGTAGGATTGCATTACTCTGTTCGACTGTACAAAACTCACACATTTCACTACGTCTGTAATCCCAAAGGTCACAGTCAAGGTTGGGAGAGAACAAAAATGATACTTTGTAGTCTAACATTCACACAATTATCAAGTCATAAATCTCGCTCATACTGTAATTAGAGTGTAAGAGATAAGAGAATTCTACACAGACTGATTGTGTCCATGAAAAAAAATAATTTCAAAGTTATGCAAAAGCCAAAGAAGATTGTATTTAGTGCATTAGCAAAACAGACCTTTTTTGAAAGCATTTTTATTTTTCCAGTCTCTCAACTTACTGCATTTTTGTGTATGAATAGAAAAGAGCCATTTGAAATATATGTAGCACATAGTGAGGTAGTTATGATCATATGCTGAATCATTTAAAGGATACCATAAAGACACTTTTGTTCTGAATATAAATGACTCTCACGCTGTGTATTTGGTAGCTTGAAAGGGATCTAGTTCCTTAATTACATTCTTTCTCTCCAGTGTGTATATATTAAGTTTGCTATTATATAATTGTTCATAGTAATAGTTTACAATTATCTTTCAGTCAAAGAGCATTGATTGATTAAGCCTCAAAACATCCCTGTGAAGTTAGTGTTAATGCTGAATTTTTTAGAGAGGAAGTTAGGGAATTAACCTAGGACTTCAGAGACCTGGGTTCATTTTCCTACTACATCACAGACTTCTGGTGTGACATTGGGCAAGTCACTGAGCTCATCTGTGCCTCAGTTCCCCATCTATAAAATTGGGATCAGTACTTCATTACCTCACAGGGGTGCTGGAAGGATAAACACATTAGATTGTGAGGTGCTCAGATAAGGTCTCTATAAGTACCATAGGTCAGGAAACAGAGACACAAAGAAGTTAAATGACTTGTGTGAAGAGCCTGCTGTAAGTAACTAGATCAGATCCAAAATTGAAAGGACTTATTTTCGAATCCTGTTCCAGATGCAGCTGAAATCTCAACATAGTAGATACCATGCAAAATTTCTGCTGCTTTAGGCAAAGCTGTCTCTCAAAGAGACGCTCTTGAGATTTTGGCTTAATTGAACATGAACCCTAGCCCTGATTTGACCTTGATGTCTCACCCATAGCCTAAACCTAATCTGGATCCAGATCCCAGCACCACTTCCTTGGTCTATCTTCAGTTCCTATTTTAAAAGTAGTGTTCAGTTTTCATGAGGAATCTCTTCAAAATATTTAACCTCTGATTTCTCTAGCTTCTCTCATGTTCTTCCTCAGCTAAACATTAGAGCCAAATTCTGCCACCAGTTACATTGACCCAGGCCTCTTGAGGGAAGTCATGGGATTGTGTAGATGTAACGGACGGCAGAATTTGACCCTTTGGAAACCAATTTGGTACCTACAGACCAAGTTTCCACCATTCTGGAACTGATTTCTTATTTTTCTTATTATTACTCTCAGCTTGTTGCTGGCGAAAGGTGTTGGTTAGGTAAGAATATTGCTGTATTAAAATCATTGAGCTGTGAAAGAAAGGTGTCAGAAAATCTTTAGTTACAGCTACAAAATTATTCCCACCTTTATGAAATATCGTGCACAAATATGGTTCCCTGGGACTTTTCTTTTTACCACCTTTTAAAGTGTGGCAGCTCACACTCATTCTAATGAGAGCATACAAGCTCTGGAATAATTTGTTGAACGGTTGTTTTATCTTTCTAACTGGTGTTCTCCCCAAACATTCTTTTAGTAATCCATGTACTAAAGCTAAACCAAATGTATGTTTATGTAAAACAGTTCATGCTATATGCAGCCTGCACTTTTTGTGTGACCTCTAATGTAAAATGCAATATGTCTGGTCTCAGTTATGTTATTCTGTCAACATGTTCCAGTTTGGGCTAAGCTGGAAGCAGCCTTCTGTACATCTGGCTTGGGAAAGGAGGACATCTGTGCAACTAGTTCTATAAACCAGAGCAATTCAATGGAATATTGTTCTAGTGTTAGGGAATTAAAAGAATTTTTGCATTGCAAAACACAACAAATGCCGCCTTCTACAAATAAGAGTTAGCTGCAGAAATACTCAGCTGTAAATCCAGCACAATGAGAAGTGAAATGGTGCCCTTGTTTCAAATGTAAATGCAGTCCTTCAAACACACAAATAGTCTGGGTTAATTTAAAGAGATTTAATTCACAGGGATTTATGTCCTTTAAAATGCACTTTGAGATTTATGGATGAAAAACATTATGTATTATGACAGGTTTCAGAGTAACAGCCATGTTAGTCTGTATTCGCAAAAAGAAAAGGAGTACTTGTGGCACCTTAGAGACTAACCAATTTATTTGAGCTCACGAAAGCTCATGCTCAAATAAATTGGTTAGTCTCTAAGGTGCCACAAGTACTCCTTTTCTTATTATGTATTATGTCTTTTTAAATTTATTTTATTCTTTTCTTAACTTCTCAATGGCAAAGAGTCTTGAACTATTTTATTTATTATTGATGTAGCACCTAGGGGCCTAATCTGAGATCGGGGTCTCATTGTGGTAGGCACTGTACAAATATAACAAAAGAACACTCCTTGAATATTGAAATGACACTGATACGAGATGCATGAAGTGGTTATCTAATAAGAATGAACCAAGATCTCGCTTGATACTGGCTGCAGAGAGCCTCCCAACTTCCTAAGTGGAAACAAGTGGTCCTTTCCATAGTAATGGTCACAGACATCTGGGATATGGTGGTACCTGAGAAGGTCCATATGTGCAGAACCAATACGTTTTCTGATTAAACACTGTTTTAGACTCCACTTCATGAAGTCTTGGGCCTTGTGAAAGTGTGCTGCTTCAATGTCTTTTCAGTTAGAGCTGGTCAAAAAACATGATTTGGTTGAAAAAAAAAATTAAGACTTTTTTTTTAAAACAAATTTTCACCATATAATTTCCCATTTTTCACCTAGCTCTGTTTTCTGTATCTGACCAGCAGGGGCAAATGTCCCTTTGCTTCATCTCCTGATTCCTTCTCTCTTTTTCCTCCCAGTGCCCAGTTAATCTGAATCGCCATTTGTGCCAACTCTTATCCCCTGTCTTTGGCTTCCCCAGTTTGCTTGGTTTGAAGTGCTGTATTTGTTTGTTTGTTTGACTTCCTTTCAATACTATTTAAGTAAAATGTATCCAGTGAGTTTTGAAGATCACGTTATGTTTTCATGTTCTGTACAACAATGCTATTACTAACCCTCTCCTTCAAACTCAGGGCCAAAAGCCAAATCCTACTCATTTTACTCATGTGAGAAGTTCCTTTGACTTCTGTGGGACTACTCACATGAATGGGGCAAACAGGATTTGATTGCAGATCTGTCAGTACTTTATATGGGTGTGGAAGGTCCATAGTTAGTGGAAATGCCATTTCCACTACTTAGATATCCCAGGAAGCAAAAAATACAACTGCATCCCCCTGCACACTGGCATTCCCATCTATAGTGGGCGATCAGAAGGAAAGAGGTATCACCCACAAATGAGTGTGGTCCAGTGGCTTCACTCACAGTGCTGATCTACAGGCCCCAAACCCTGGTGGTAGGTGAACAGTGAACAACACTTACTCTTCCACTGTGTACTAGACCTGGGCAAAATTTTTTGGATGAATGGTTTATTTGTCAAAAAATGCAATTTCAGTCAACCCAAAACTACTAGGGAATTTGACACACGTTCACCAGATAGTTTTGGCAAAAAAAAAAAACAAACAAAAAACATTTTTCAGGCTTGATTTGCAAGGGGAATTAAGCACCATTCACAAAACAAACTGGAGGAAGAGCCATCTCCTTTATAATCTTTAACCCAGTGGTTAGGACAGTCACCTGCAATGTGGGGGACCTCGGTTCAATTTTGCCCTCTGCCTGATGTGGAGCAGGGATTTGAAGTTGGGCCTCCCATGTTGCAGGAGAGTGCCTGAACCTCTAGGCCGGGGTGGGCAAACTTTTTGGCCCGAGGGCCACATCGGGGTGTGAAACTGTATGGAGGGCCAGGTAGGGAAGGCTGTGCCTCCCCAAACAGCCTGGCCCCTATCTGCCCCCTCCCACTTCCTGCCCCCCTCAGAACCCCCCCACCCATCCAACTCCCACCCCCCCGCTCCTTGTCCCCTGACCGCCCCCGGGGACTCCACCCCCATCTAACCACTCCCTGTTCCCCAACTGTCCCCCCAGAACCTCTGCCCTATCCAACCACCCCCTGTTCCCCGTCCCCTGACCGCCACCCCCCCCAGGACCCCATCCCCTATCCAACCGCTCCCTGCTCCCTGACTGCCCCTCAGGACCTCCTGCCCCTTATCCAACCCCCCAGCCTCGGCCCCCTTACCATGCCGCTCAGAGCAGCATGTCTGGGAGCCGCACCGGAGCCAGACACGCTGCTGCGCTGCCCTGCATGAACACGCAGCGCTGCTGCCCAAACCACTGCCCAGCGTGGCTGCAGGGGAGGGGCCACAGCAGGGGAGGGGCGGGGGCTAGCCTCCCAGGCCAGGAGCTCAGGGGCCGGGCAGGATGGTCCCGCGGGCCGTAGTTTGCCCACCTCTGCTGTAAGCTATAGGCTATCTGTGGGTGGGTTTTCTCAATCTCTCCTGTTGAAGCTATTCCACTGTGTATAAAAAAAATAGTCACTGGAGCAGGGACTTGAACTTGGGTCTCTCATCTCCATGCCCTAGACATTAGACTGTAGAGTCACTTTCACTCACTCGCTGGCCTACTGACTATTCCAGTGAGATTGAGAGAGACCCACCCCAGAATACCCTATTGCCTGGTTTTGCTTGACCTGAAAACAAAATTTGGTGGGTTTTTTTTTCAATTTGCTGAAATGTTTTGCCATTTTCCATTCATGTTGAACCAAATTCTCCCTCCCTCCCTCCCCCTCTCCCCCCCACACTCCCAGAACTGCCAGTGAACTGAAAAAATCAGTTATTTCCTCAGCTCCACTCTGTACCCAGTAATAACGAGTCACAGGCTTGCCCAGAAGTGCATGTTGGGTAGGAGGATTCCCTCACTCAGATCTGATGTGCGTTTTTGTCAGAGCAAAGCTCTTTGAAACAGGCTTTTCTCATCTTTCTGTGGCTTTTTAAGGAGTTCTCGCCATTCATGTTTTTTTTTAGAAATGGACCCTAGCCCTGTAGTTCACAACCTGACTGGGATATTTGATCTAATTTTCTGGGATATGCTAAATGAACTATGTGAAAATAAACAGACCAAAAGAAACTTTCACCATAGAAAAAAACTGTCTCTTTTGTACTTCAGGGAGAGAATATTGACTGACATGCCACCATGGAATATCAGGTCAACATACATGAGTCTTGTTCATTCTGAGTCCTCTAGCTTCCAGTGAAGCAAAAACTAATTGCTAAATCAGTCCTGTCAGCCGGAGTGTAAATTCCACTTCTCCTCTGCTTGGCAGTCGGGCAGCACAGAGGGGACACATAGGCCACCACCTGTAGGGAGGATTCCGCATCAGAACATTCGCCACCCCAGGACAAAGTTCAAGAGGGAAGACGTAGCTGCTCTTCAAGTTGAATTGTGAAAAAGAGCCCACTTCAAGGGAGCTGAGCAACTGCTGCTCAGTCTGTGCTGGGAAGAGCCACCAAGGGTTTGGCTGGAAGGATTTAGTGGGATGGAGATTGAAGAGAATGGATGGATTTGGGGGAAAGAAAAGGGAAGAGGATGGATTTAAAGGGATGAGTGGTCGTATATATTGGAATAAATGTGTTCTGTATGTAATTCTTGGCTCCTCTTCTAATGGGCCTCATTTTAGCTGGGTGAAAGAGAAGTGGACAAGGTTCGGGAAGAATGTCCTTCAAAGTTGTGTAGTGGGGCCCACCTTTTTTGAATGCCCTTCAAAAAATAATGAACAGCCCTGCCTGCGGGGATGGTATTTGAAGATCAGATTCCATCCTGACTTACAGCCTGTATAAATCCCTTGACTTCAGAGGAGCTGCATATGGTGTAAGTCAGAGTAGAATTTGGACCGTCGTGAACATGAATTCCTAAAAACAACATTCCAATTAAGTTCTGCTTCTGATTTAAATTGAGTGAAGTTCAGAGTTTGGGCTGTTACTCCACCCTTAACTGAGTATGTCAGTACCCTTATGGAGCGTGTGGTGCAAAACATTGACTACTTACTTGACAACCTTTGCAGTGCTTAGGCTGAGAGGACAGTGGGTCATCTTGACTCTGAATTTTTTTGACGTTGTTTGTTGTTGTCAAAAGAACAACAGCGTTGGTTTAATGAGGCATTTGTGGTATCGCTTTTAAAAAAAAAAATAAAGCTCTGTAGTTTGAAAGAGTAAAAGGGCTTCTAAAAGTTGCTTCCAGGCAATTTGGTTTTAATGCACCATGCTGAGAGTGTTTCTGAAGTGCCTGGAAGAGCAAAGAGATGTGGTGCTCCTCAGTGCGTCCTCCAAGTGTCCCAGACTACACATATCTCTGACATAGTGGAAAGTGTCAGCCAGGAGCATAGAAACCTTATTGTTGGATTGATTACATGGTGTGTAATGTATCTGTAGAGACACTTATAAATGGAACTTCTGTATCATACAGCATCAGTATACGTTAAAACAGACCTGTGTATTCACACAGAGGCAGTGTGGTCCAGTGGAGGTGGCACAGGACTGGGAATTTGGAGATCTGGCTTCTAGTTCTGGCTCTGTCACAGATCTGCTGTGTGATCTTGGGCAACTTGCTTAACTTCACTGTGCTTCTTTTCCCATTCCACCTTTTGTCTTGCCTTGCTCTTTGGGGCAGGGACCTTTCTTAGTGTGTCTTAGGCCTGGTCCACACCTAAAACTTAGGTTGACCTAGCTACATGCCTCAGGGGTATGATTCACACCCCTGAGTTAAGCTGACCTAAGGCCTGGTGTAGAATTCGTCTGCCAACCTAGCTATCAACTCTGGGAGGGGTGGATTAACCACCATGATGGAAAAACCCCTTCCATTGCTGTAGCACGTCTACACTATGGTGCTACAGTGACACAGCTGCAGCACTGTAGCTGTACCCCTGTAGTGTAGACATAGCCCTAGGATGTGTATATACCCACATATGCAACCATTTTCAATTACTAAGGACTTTAGATCTTAAAAATCAAAAAGTGTGCATTTGTATGTGTATATAATATAGATTCCAAAGCCTAGTAAATGTGGATAAACAATCTACTAACTAGTTTTTAAAAGATCCCAAACCCTTTTTCTGCTAGAGAAATTAAAAAAATCAAAACTTGAAGAACACTAGTGTATTTTTCTCACTAAAAATATACTGAGATTATTTAGTATTTATAATGATAATAAACGTTTGCCCAGCCTGAGACCTTGAACTGAAAACTTCACTTCAGAGGGAATCTTTTAATGCCTGTGTTATAAGCCTACAAAAGCACACTGATACAATTAAACAAACTCCAAACTCTACCCCACTCTCCCAACCCAATTCGGGGTGCAGACTTCACAGCTCAGAACACATTTCAGTTATTGACTCAAATCTTTAGCTAAATGTGAATATTCCCCCAAATGCTGGGAACATCGCTCAACAAAATGCTTTCTTTTGTTGCTACTATTAGGTGCCATGTACATTTAAAATGTATCTAGAAAATAAATGCACTTGGTGTGGAATATATCATTCTAAGTGATTTGTGCTCTGAGATCTAGTCACACCAATAGTGTGCTAGTAACCTGTCAGTTATTAAATGTAGGCAAAGCTATGGAGTTGTAGCACTGAGGGTCAAACTTAACAAAATGTCAGCGAGTCATTTTGATTTAGGCAGAGATTGTCGGACGACAGTAAATTCAGGAGAATAGCGTGGCAAGATATTCCGAAGCTGAGGATGCATTTCTGAACTAACGGTTGTGAAAACACTCAAGTATATTAAGGTAAGCATGCCAGCTTGTTTGAAACAATGTGTGTTTCTTGAAATATTCAAAGGGACTGACCCTGCTAGTTTTAAAGTCAGTGCCAAAACTGCTGTTGACTTCAACAGAGGCAGGACTGGGCCCCAATTTTTTTCAGTGTATTTATTACAGCTCTCTCTTACTGCACTGGGAGGAAAACTATCTAGTGAATTATTTAATTAGATTTCCCCGTATATCTCATTCTTTGCTTAAGGCTGCTCAAAACAATCACACTTTAGCATCATCTGCTGGAAGAGTCAGGCAATTGATCAGAGTACTTGAACACAACCTGTGTAAAAACCCGACTCCTTTTCTGAGTTGACTGCCAGTTCCTGCGGCAACCTTGTGTGTCTGGCTCACGCTGTGGAGGCAAAACAGGCTCCATTTTTCTCCTCTGCTGGGACAGCTGCAAATTCAGAAATAAAGAGAATTTTCCTAGTGGAAGTGGAATAGATAGTGGAAGCTCAGTTTAGACTTAAGCAGGATTGCATACATATTAGGGTCTCCGCATCATAGCTGCGCTAGGACATACAGTGTCAGTAGTGTAGGAACAGCTGACTCCAGAGACAAAGATTATGCTGTTAATTTTTGCAAATAACTTTAAAGTTGCCTGTTTCCATTCAGCACTGTAAAGTACTGTGGGCAATAGACCCAACTCTGTCTGGTATACAGTCTATGTAACTGCAAATCTTAAATTCATTTTAAGATTTCACTTTACACTGACATAACGTCATCCATCCCAGGATCTCAAAGGATTTCACAGACAACAGTTAATCCTCAAAATACCTTTTAAATATCCTGTAAGGTAAAGTGAGTATTATCATCCCCATTTTACAGTTAAGAAAACAGATACAGAGAGACTAAATGACTTGCCCAAGGTCATATAGTGAGTCTGTGACGGAGGCAGGAACAGACTACAGATATTGTGACTCTCATTTTTTCTTCTTTAGCCACAAGAACATGCTCCTTCTAAATCTAATGAAAGGTCATGAAGTAATTCCATTTTTAGCTAACACCTCATTTCTCAGATGCACATGACACCATGAAGTGTGTAGCGTATTACATATAAATCTAAAAGGCATATAGTGACCAACTGACTTGTACGAACAAACGTTTTCTTTAGGAATGATTCTCAATGTTCCTGAGATGAATTGCTTTTTAGATAGAGGACCACATTTTGCTGGAAAGGCATTTCAATGAACTGGGTAGTTCATATGCATGCCACTGTTCTCTCCTGGATGTAGTCAAACATCCTCAGTTGTGTCATAGGCCCTACATAGGCCAAAAGGTAATGGAAACCCTCCTTTATCTCAGCTGACAGAGGGCTTTGCTTTTTGGCACAGCAGGATCTGGGTTTTCCTCCTGTTGCAGGCAAGAGGTTTTCAGTGGTCATGGGGTGCAGCATATGAACAGCTATGAAATCTTGATGCCCACAAAATTGGAGTAGAGTATGGAACAAAGGTATAATGTGCTATAGATTGCCCACCTTACAAAGTGGGTGGGTTGGATGCATTGCATGCTGGCTGAAGTTTCTAGGTGGCTTTCAAAGTTTCGCTCGAGGTACAGCACATTGCAGTAGCCTAACTCTGAAATAACAAATGGATTACATTGGTTAGGTTAGAGAAATGGTTACCAATGATTGACTGAATGAAAACTTGAGTTTCTTGCTACTTGCATCCACGCTCTCTCAGAGAAGACTCTAGTAGGAATCACTCTGAGTGCACATCACAGCTGGGAATCCCATCACCACCTACGGTCAGCAGAGCTTACTCCTCTTCCAAACCTCAGCCTCCCTTAGCTGGCACCTTCTCTCCCCATGATAACAGACCTAATATGGCCAGGAGTTATATTATAACCTTTTTCCATTGCTGCCCTTCCCAATCGCCTCTCCCCAATCCTTTCTACTGCCTCCTCCCCACCTTTCCTATCCACTCCCTATTTCTGACTCAGACTCTTTTTCCCCCATACACATTCTGTAAACCCTCAGCATATTTTGCTCATACATCTGCCTTGTACCTTTCTCTCTCCCTGACTCTTGCCTCTTGTGTGCATATGTATGTGAGCAGGAGGATTGGGATGGGCCTTCCCTCTTGTGCTGGCTACTTTAATGATGCAAAAACTGAAGAGTACCCAGCAAGTGTTTGCAACTATGAGCACCTTAATTCGTGCCTCCTGGCCTGGCAGGGCCTCTGATACAGCTAACTTTTGAGCGCCTGGACCAGCCCTGGAGTGCCTGTAGGTGCTTCTGAAATTGCAGTTTGGGTTTTGATCCCCTAAGCTCACTCCCAACATGCTCCCTTGAAGTACAAACACTGCTGGCCATTCTGACAACTTGGATTCAGCCAAGTGCCAGCTCTGAAAAATCCCTGAACACCCAGCTTTACCTGAGCCCCTGACTGGATGCTCAAATGCCTGTTTGTTCCTGTCAATGTTTATTGAAAGAGTTGGCTTGAAGCTGTCTGTGTCTCAGCATGTCAATCTGTAGAATACTGTCAGAATGCTTGGAGAACTGCAAAGTATGTATAAAATGCTAAGTATTTACAGTGTTGTTAATGTCTTTGCTTAATTTTGCTGCTATATATAGAATTTTAATCACAATCTTTACATCTGTTATTGGTAAGGAAAGAATTACACAGACAGTTTGGAAAAAGGACAGTGCTCTGCATCTCTGGAAATGAAAATACGTACTTTTTGTGACCTGGCTAAGGAGGAACAAGCAAGATGGAAAAAAAAACTGGTTGTCTTTTTTTATCCAAATTTACTTCCCTGGATATTAATGTGTCAGTTCTTTTTCATGTGCACTATCAAAGATTAAAAAAATTAATATCCTCTCTGAATACAAAGATGCCAAAATGTGTCTTACTGAGCAGCTGAAAAGAGAAAGGAGGACATGGCCAATGATAATTTACATGGAGTCAGGCCTGATTTGTTGCTTCCTGAATATGAGTAGGGATTTTTGTTTCATGTGTTGGCTGCATTTGTATGTGTTCATATACTTGACATTCCATGTGAGCACAGCAAGATTGTTGATTTCATTTCTTAGTATGTCAGTCTAGGTGTTTCTTACTAGTAAGGGTCAAGATTGTGCATGATGCGGGCAGAGCCCCTTCCTCACCTTCTGGGATGTCCAGAGAGCAAGCAATTTGCAACATTCCTTAGGACAGCACAGCCTGCTCCCATCTCTGCACCTAGCCAGCTCCACATGAGTCCAAGCCAACTCCCAGGGAAGTCCATTGAAACATTCCCACTGACTTCATTGAGAGCTGGACCAGGTCATCAGCCACTGTGAGAGGAGGGCAGGGCCATTGCCCTGTTTTCTCCACTGCCCCCTCCCCCACCCCAATATAGTAATTCTGCTCCTATGAGTGCACACGCTGTGCTTGCTCTTGCTTTTTCCTCAGAGGTGCAAAAGTTGGCAAAGGCTCTTTGTGCTCCTTTGCCCCATGCGCAAGTGACAGCCATGCAAGGCACCCAGTGCTGCCCTGACAAGGTGCCCCAGTACTGACGTGGAGAGACAAGAGGTTCATATAGACTTCAAACTTATTTGATCCTTGGTTTCTCTGCTATTTGAGGAGGCCAATGGATATGGTGTGGGGTGTGTTGTGGCTGTTTATATGATAAATAGAGAGGACTCTAAGGAAGATCATATCTGGACTTGGATCTCAATTTTGTGGCCGGGTCACATTTCCAAATAGTAACTGGACTGATTCCACTAGTTCGTCTCACATAGGCCACTGAACAGCATACTATGTCCTAGAAGAGAGATTCTGTACCCCATTGCCAGTCCCACAAACCACATATCTATCATTCAAGCTGTTTTTCTGTGTACCACTACAGTTTATAATAACCCAACAATCTCCATTATAAAACCGTATCAAATGGTTTTAGCAGATACAATCTACTGCACTGCCCTTATCTACTTGGTATCTTTGAAGAACTACAAGTTACTTTTGCAAAATAAAAATTAATCTTCCCAAACGTGTGTTTGGTTTGGAAAAAAATTTAAATCAATATAAATTCTAGGCCGGATTCACGTCTTGTATTGCTATAATTCCATTGCTATTAGCACAGAGGTGAAGCTCACCTCCCCCCACACACACACACACACACATTCTGTTAAGAAAACATTATTCTTATGTGGATCTGGTTCTTGTTTACCTTAAACCTGTACAGTATTTTTAACAGTATATTACTTTTAGAAATTATTGTACCAATTCTGATAAAATTCAAGCTGCCCCAAATCAAACTGATCACATCGCTATTAGAGATTCAAAAAAGTGTGGGGGTTACTTTTTCTCCACAGTTATTGTCATTTGCTCTTTTGGTTCTGGCTAGATCTGGAGATCCAAACACAAAACATTCCAAGAGGGGCAATTTCCTAGTGTTTCATGTCTACAAACAATAACCATTTAAGTGCTATTATTTATCATCATTATTTTTTGTTGTATTTACAGCATGACTGGAAAACACTTGCCCAAAATACCAGAAGGAAAAATCTCTTGAGACAGCCTGTTCTTGCAAGATTTCCATCCCAATATTTACAGACCCAGGAGGTCCAGATAAGCTTTGGATATGCATCAAAGCTTGTGGATGCTTATCCGAACCAAGCACAAGCCTGGATCCTTTTGAAGTTTGTCCATCACTAGTTATCTGTATCCAATTCCTCCCCTTTCATAACCAGAATTACAGTCCCTGTCTTCAGGAAGTTCTTATGTTCAGTTACTCCTAATTTTCCACAAATGGATATACAGAATT
Organism: Lepidochelys olivacea; assembly: GCF_965140295.1. Lineage (NCBI taxonomy): Eukaryota > Metazoa > Chordata > Testudines > Cheloniidae > Lepidochelys > Lepidochelys olivacea. The sequence continues at coordinate 92,326,456 of NC_140418.1, read as the reverse complement.
ATACTAAAAAGAAAAGGAGTACTTGTGGCACCTTAGAGACTAACCAATTTATTTGAGCATGAGCTTTCATGAGCTACAGCTCACTTCATCGGATGCATACCGTGGAAACTGCAGCAGACTTTATATACACACAGAGAATATGAAACAATACCTCCTCCCACCCCACTGTCCTGCTGGTAATAGCTTATCTAAAGTGATCATCAAGTTGGGCCATTTCCAGTACAAATCCAGGTTTTCTCACCCTCCACCCCCCCACACACAAATTCACTCTCCTGCTGGTGATAGCCCATCCAAAGTGACAACTCTCTACACAATGTGCATGATAATCAAGGTGGGCCATTTCCAGCACAAATCCAGGTTTTCTCACCCCCCCACCCCCATACACACACAAACTCACTCTCCTGCTGGTAATAGCTCATCCAAACTGACCACTCTCCAAGTTTAAATCCTTGCAACAAAGCCCGTTGCCAACTGTGCCCACATATCTATTCAGGGGACACCATCACAGGGCCTAATAACATCAGCCACACTATCAGAGGCTCATTCACCTGCACATCCACCAATGTGATATATGCCATCATGTGCCAGCAATGCCCCTCTGCCATTTACATTGGTCAAACTGGACAGTCTCTACATAAAAGAATTAAATGGACACAAATCAGATGTCAAGAATTATAACATTCATAAACCAGTCGGAGAACACTTCAATCTCTCTGGTCACGCAATCACAGACATGAAGGTCGCTATCTTAAAACAAAAAAACTTCAAATCCAGACTCCAGCGAGAAACTGCTGAATTGGAATTCATTTGCAAATTGGATACTATTAATTTAGGTATAAATAGAGACTGGGAGTGGCTAAGTCATTATGCAAGGTAGCCTATTTCCTCTTGTTTTTTCCTACCCCCCCCCAGATGTTCTGGTTTAACTTGGATTTAAACTTGGAGAGTGGTCAGTTTGGATGAGCTATTACCAGCAGGAGAGTGAGTTTGTGTGTGTATGGGGGTAGGGGGTGAGAAAACCTGGATTTGTGCTGGAAATGGCCCACCTTGATTATCATGCACATTGTAGGGAGAGTGGTCACTTTGGATGAGCTATTACCAGCAGGATAGTGAGTTTGTGTGTGTGGTTTTTGGGAGGGGGGTGAGGGGGTGAGAGAACCTGGATTTGTGCAGGAAATGGCCCAACTTGATTATCATGCACATTGTGTAGAGAGTTGTCACTTTGGATGGGCTATCACCAGCAGGAGAGTGAATTTGTGTGGGGGGGTGGAGGGTGAGAAAACCTGGATTTGTGCTGGAAATGGCCCAACTTGATGATCACTTTAGATAAGCTATTACCAGCAGGACAGTGGGGTGGGAGGAGGTATTGTTTCATATTCTCTGTGTGTATATAAAGTCTGCTGCAGTTTCCACGGTATGCATCCGATGAAGTGAGCTGTAGCTCACGAAAGCTCATGCTCAAATAAACTGGTTAGTCTCTAAGGTGCCACGAGTACTCCCTTTCTTTTTGCGAATACAGACTAACACGGTTGTTACTCTGAAACCCAGAATTATACTAATGTCTATACCAGCCTTTCAAAAGAAGTCATGCCTCAGTTCTCTTCTAATTCTTAAGCCTATTGCTCTTCATTAAAATTTGAAACACAAACAAAACTCACTGAGCTTAATAGTATCTGAACTAGGCATCTGCATCTCTCCTTTATGCATCATTTAAGGCCAATAACCTGGAAGGTGTAGTGAGGTAAAAATCTGGCCTTTCACTGCTGGGAACAAGGTTCAAATTCATCTTGAAGTCTTGAGTGAAATACGTTTGGTGATTTCTGCTCAATCCCTGGTGAACAGTAGCTCACATAATAAAACTATCATACCTAATTCAACCCAACTGACAAGTTTTTCTAGGGACAGGCCTTGCATGTGGACAGATTTATTGGATAACCTCAAGAGAAGATACTCCCTATAGGTCAGGTGAGATGAGGTCATTGGCGGGACAGTAATGATGAAGTTTTCGGCTCTCAATTTCACCTTTCAACAACTATAACAGACAGCAATTTGGATAAGGATCTTACACGATTTTAATAAAAAAATTAAATTCTTGTTCTATGTTCTGCTTAAAGCCATTATCCTTCCCCCCCTCACTTTGCATTATGGTATTTATACAGCAAAGCTACTCGAACCAATTTATTTTCCGTGTTGACAGAAGTTAGTGAATATCTTCTTAGTCCTTTCAAGTTCATCTATTTACAAAATTCAGTGGAGATTGTTTCAATTAGGGTCATCTATCCGTCATGTATCCCTTGATCCTTTGATCACCAGAGCAGCAATACCGTGTCAGTAATCTCTGGGCCACCATTTGGGTTAATGAATCGGCTTGACTTTAATTCTAGCCCAGATGTAATCTTTTATAGCTTAATGATTTGTTCTAACATGAGCACCAATTGAATGTAAACAGTTACTTGATTTAAAGCGGAAACGGGTTTTTTTATGCCTTGTTTCTATTTCTAATTAATTGTGGAGCAATTAAATCAAACCTTGATCTGTTGCAATCAGGATTAAATCATGGTGTAGGTTAGGCTGCTAATATCGTCTTTGAGATCATTATTATCAAGGCTAACAGTAATCAGCAAAGGAGGAAGAAACGGATGTAACTGGGGTCACAGATCTGAAGAATTGTTCAGCTCAATTTCAGTACAGACTTCTCCTCATCTTTGACAGCTGGTCTGATGTAATGCATAATAACACTTATTTAGTAACTCATATTCCAGGATCTCAAAGCACTTTTCAAATGTCAATTTATTCTTGCAGCGCAGATGTACAGTAGGTAAATATTATCTCCTGTGAACACAAGGAAAAACTAAGGCACCGTGTGCTTAAGCAGCTTCTGCAAGGTCACACAGTAGGCCCTCAATCTTGATATCATGAACAAAGCACTGGTAAGAGGGCTTTGCAATGGAATCTATGTATGATGTTTGATAGCGGTGGAGGGCATCCTTACCCACAGGCACTCATACAGCTGGACAGCATAGGTTATGTGGCCTGCTGCAGCCCCACAAATGATAGGCTTGAATAAAGACTGGGAGTGGATGGGTTATTACACAAAGTAAAACTATTTCCCTGTGTTTATTCCCCCCCTCCCCCGCTGTTCCTCAGACTCTTGTCAACTGCTGGAAATGGCCCACCTTGATTATTACTCCAAAAGGTTTTCCCCGTGCCCTCCCACTGCCACCCCGCTGTCCTGCTGGTAATAGCTCACCTTACCTGATCACTCTCGTTACAGTGTGTACGTTAACACCCATTGTTTCATATTCTGTGTGTATATAGATCTCCTCACTGTATTTTCCACTGAATGCATCCGATGAAGTGAGCTGTAGCTCACGAAAACTTATGCTCAAATAAATTTGTTAAATTTGTTAAAATTTAAAATTTGTTAAAATTGTTAAATTTGTTAGTCTCTAAGGTGCCACAAGTCCTCCTTTTCTTTTTGCGGACACAGACTAACACGGCTGCTACTCTGAAACAAATGATGTTGTGGCTCAGCGTATCTATGCTGTTCTCAGACTCGCTGGCTATGCTGTGGAGTTCAGACGGTCTGCCTCCATGAAGAGCCTTAGAAACTTGTCATGTAGCTTTTATCTGCAATTGCTATGGGGGAGTTGAGGGAGGGCTTTGTAGTATCCCCAGTGGTAGAGCAAGAACAGGACTCATTTGTAATAAGTTAACAAGGTGCTTTACTGAGGCTGAGGGTATGTCTACAGTGCAATGTAAGCCTAGACTTAGTGGAACTCCAGTCAGTGGACCCTGGGTTTGAGAACCTAAGACTTGAGGGTCTACACTGATTGTCAACTCTAAATAAAGAATTATCTAACCAGGGCCTCAACGTGGGTCTCCAGCAACCACACTGCAGTATGCAGACCTGAGTACAACCAACCATATCCCAGTCTTCCTAGTGCCCTCTTGAAATGTGGCCGCTCTAGCTCTATTTGTGGTGCAGTGTGGGAAAACTTGATTATCCACCAAACTTGACTGTCCAGGGGACAAAGAAAGTTGGCCCATAGTGTTGTGATGCACTTTTGACAGTCTCCCAGAGCATGAGTCCAGTGGGGCTGCATCTACAGTACAAACCAATAGGGTTTGAACCCTGGGTCCTGGCTAGACTAAGGTTCAGACCCTCCATCCCCAGGTTAACACTATTTGTTAATAGGAAGGGGGTTTTAAAACTGAGTTCAAACCCTGGATTTACATTGCAGTGTAGACATACCCTGAAGGACCTAAATCTCCCTAGCTCTAATTAAGCACATACTGACCTATCCAGCATCACCACATAGGCCAGGGGTGGGCAAAATACAGCATTTCCAGCCCACCATGACTAACATTTCTGTCCGGCCTCCTCTTCCCATTTCTGTCCGTGATCTCCAAATCTGGGCTGCTAAAAGTGCCGCAGTGCAGTGGGACACTCAGGCAGGCTGCCTGCCTGCCGTGGCCCCGCGCCACTCCCAGAAGCAGCCATCTGCTGCTGGCACATCTCTGTGCACCCCTGTGGTAAGCGCCTCCTGGCCAGAGCCTGCACCTCACACCCCCTCCCGCACCCCAACCCCCTACCCCATGTCAGAACCCCCTCCTGCACCCAATCTCCCTCCCAGACCCTGCACCCCCTCCTGCACCTCAATCCCCTGCCCCAGCCCAGAGCCCCCTCCTGCACCAAACTCCCTCCCAGAACCCACACCCCTCACCCTTTCCTGCACCCCAACACTCTGCACCAGTCCAGAGCTCCCTCCTGCACCCAAACTCCCTCCCAGACCCCGCAGCCCATCCATGAATATAGTAAAAATGTGCGGCCTGTGACGACTTACCAAAATTTGTGGAGTGCCCCCCCCACCGCAAAAATTATTGCTCACCCCTGACATAGGCTCTCCCTAAATCCTGGTCTGGATTAAACAGTGAATAAAAAGGGATTTTGGATTACACTTCAAGTTTAGTCAATGAAAAAACCAGGAATTAGAATCCAGGAGTCCAGATTCCCATTCCTCTTCTCTAATCACATCTCTGAATCATGGCATTACTATTCTAGAACAGCTCCGACGAAAGCTGTTTTGCATGGATCTCTGTAATTATTTATATTATCACATTCTCCAGAAGATTAATTCAAGCTAAATCAGAATCTTTTGTCCAAACGGGTCATCCATATGACCCAGGGATCCCACAGAAATAACACAAGGATCTGAATTTGACTATGAACACCAAAAATATATGAAAGCAGCATATTGTAGTTTGTACTTCAGTTCATATTAGCTTGAAAAAAAATTACAGCAGTGCCATTTTCAATTCAGTGTTATGCTGGAAAGGTTGCAAATTGATTAGAATTATGCCTTTTTTGTGCCAAGTGATAATTTACTGCAATTAATTATCAAAAGATCTACCACTGTCAATTATGGTACTTGCCCTTTGGGGGAGGGGAAGCTATTTATGAAGAGCTAAATTCTGTAACAAAGTTCTATTTTACTTTATGTTGTTTTCAATTAAACTACCGTTTGCTTTTCTTCTGCCAAACATAATAAAGACCTGTTAGGAAGTAATCATGCTACTGTGACCTTTTCTTTTTTTTTTTAATCTAAACATTATCTAGACCTCCATTGAGTCAACGCTCCTATTGTTACACCTGCAAATTGTACATGAAGAGGAGCATACTTCAGAATTAATGAGCACAGCTGCCGTCTCTCTTACATTCAACACTTGTAAAATAGACCTCTTTAAAGTGCCATTATCACAATATTGATAGAGTTATTTATAGTACTGCAAACGTTCCCAGTCATAACAGAGTCCTTGTTATCCCCTGCAGCAGTTCATATTGTTGCCATCTCCTGGCCTCATTCCAGCGCCTGTGATAAGGCACCAGGTGGACAATCCTTCACAGATGAACTATAAAAGACATTAGGAAAACTTTTATACAAGCAAGTTTTATAGCGGGGAATAGGTCAAGCTGTCAAGCCCAAGCCCGTAGCAGACTTGTCATGTGCCTCTTGTGCACCGTTTCTCTCATTTTCAGAGAGGAATGTGAAATGAAATAAGAAGCCGTGCAAGCTGGAAATGATCTGGCCAGCATTTTTGCAGTTACAAAGATTGTTTTACCATAACTCAGCAAAACAGATGTAAGTTCAAACTCATGGTGTCAGTCGTTGAAAACAAACAATCACAGGTGCCAACTTTTGTTGCTAAGGGAATAAAAGAAGCTGGGGCGTCGTGTTCTGTATGTGTAGAGCTCGGGGTTGTACAAGCTGGTGGTTCTGTTGTCACTAAGCAGTTACTTGGGTTTTCAGAAATTTGCAGGGGGGGGCGAAATAATCCTGCTAGGCAGGTCAGCCTTCTGACCCGTAGGAAATTTCGTCCAATCTGATTCAGATACTGTTACTCAGTCTTCACATTTTGGATTCAATCGTGCTCCCATCAAAGTCAATGCAAGTTTTCCCATTAGCTCCAGTAGGTTCTGCATCTAATTCTTTATTTGCATCTGTCTTACTCTGTGCTTAAATTTTGTAAAATGATTCTCTTTCACATTGGGGGCCCATATACATCCCAAGATCTCTGATCATCCCCAGAACTCCCACTGCTGTGCTAGTGATGGTGGTTCCCAGAACTGTCCTGCAACGCATGGGAAGTAACTAACTCAGTGCCTTTGCCTAATTCAGTGAAATTGCTACAGCTGTATCAAGATCACACAGTTTTGCAAGCAGTCTCGCTTCACTTTGAGTTTCAGGTTCAATTTAACCCCAAAAATTCAAACTTCAGATAAAACTCAGAGTTCTGTCATGAAACCAGTGAGTTTTGATGTTCTACTGTGAGATTGAAGAGTTTAATCATTTTTGTAACAAGCCCTTAATGACCAACCTTGCTGGTTTCAAGCCAGCCTTTCAGCAAAATCTATTTCCAGATCTGAGCACCTTACAAAATTTAAAAGACTTAAGGTCCCAATCCTGCACCTGCATCTGTGAGGACAAAATCCCTATGTGAGAGGTACTTTAGATTGTAAACTCTTTGGCGCAGGGGCCTGTCACCATGTTCTGTGTTTGTACAGCGCATAACACAATGGGATCCTGGGCCATGACTAGGGCTCCTAGGCACTACAGCAAGACAAATAATAGTATGAATCAGGTCCACACAGAGAGTTGAGTCTAGTTCATTAAGGCTGGTTTGTGCCACTCTGGCAGTACAAAGTAGTTTTAAAGTCATCTTATCTGGCCTTAGAGGGAGCTGTCTGGGTAGTGGACTCCTCTGGTGGTATAGGTCCATGGTAGTAGCTTCTACATCACCAACACTCTGACTTAGGGCACATGACCTAGGGTCCCGTGGCCCCACATGTGACTTATGTGTCTAGTCAAAACAGACCAAGCTCTGTTCACAGAAATTTGTTGTTGAATAATTTTGGAGAAGGAGTCAGGACAAGATTGTCACTTGTCCTCTCCTGCTGTGTAGAGGGGTAAGAGGGCATAAGGTGCCCCCTGAATTCTCCCATATGGGCAGACTGCAAGTCAAAACATAGGGGTGAGGAGAGTCACTTCCAGGGACACAGACTCTCCCTCCTGCACAGGTGGGCAGGCATGGGTGGGAATGAGCAATCCTGGTCCACCTCCCGCTCACTAGCCCATGTAGATGAGCCAGAAAAGAGGGAGACATTTTCTGCTACTGGTGCCCTGGCCCTTGAAGTAAGATGAAAGCAAGGAACAAACTGTGACTCTTAGAGTCATAAGTCCCTTCCTGGTCTCCTCAAGGCAGGTAATGCCGCCACAATCTAGCCCTAAATTTGGGGACACCTTCCTGGTGTTTACAGCAAATAAGTCAAGGATTTGCAAGTCAAGTCAAGGATTACCCCATTATTTTTAAGATTAGTCCCTCAAAGCTTGAAGAATCTGCAATGTTAAATGTTTTCTCTGGAGGACTTCTGTCTACCAAAGCATTTCTATGTACTGTAGGACCTCAAAGTCTTTGTAACGTATTTATTCTCGCAAAACCCTTGTGAGGTATGGAAGTGCTATTATCCCCATTTTACAGAAGGGAATTGAGGCACAGAGAGGCTAAATGATTTAGCCAAGGTCACACAGGAAGACCGTAGTGGAGCAGAACCTGAACCCATTTCTCCCAAATCCTAGGGTAGTGCTCAAACCATTGAACCATCCTTCCTCTACATTATGTGACACCTTTCACAGACAGTAAATTACCTCCATTTAGTTATATATATATATATAATGTCAGAGAGTGAGATGCCTCCACACCAGGGCAACAGTCTTTTCAGTTCCCCAGCACTCACTACATTTTTTGCAAGTGGAAAAAAAAAATCTAGATCTGGGGGAGGGTTGTGGTGGGGGACAAGGAGAAGTTAGTTGCTTTTTGTTTCTCTAAACTCGTTTTAAAATTGACACACAATTTTGGTGCATACATAATGAAACTCACCAGTTACAATCAGAAACGAGTTTCTCATAATTCAGTGGGAGTTGTTTTTAAAATTTGGATGTTGGTCCAGGACAGCTTTATTGATTGAATTTAATTGCATATATTTTCCTGTCCTTTTATTGAAGCCTATTTTTAAGCCACTTGAGAGACTGCTAACATTGCAGAAAGGGGATATGCCAAAGCATTGCTTTAATTCATTATCTTTTGGACATACAGTAGTTGCTACTTAGCCTGAATTAAATCAGTTGGAGAATGTAATAGTGTAATTACTTACAAGTATCCAAAACTCCTTTTAAGTGAATTCACTAGGAAATTTGTCTTGCATTTACATTTGATGCAAATGTCTTTTATTTCAATTATACTATTTCATCATTTAAGGACCTGCACCAAAAAATTGGGGATTGGTCCTGCTTTGAGCAGGGGGTTGGACTAGATGATCTCTTGAGGTCCCTTCCAACCCTGATATTCTATGAAATCAACGAACGACAGATTTTTCTTGTTTCCACATGATATTTTAAGGGATAAAATTCCAGTTAGGTCATTTATTTTCTAAAATAACATAACATAGAAACTTTCCACCAATTACTTCGCTAATTCTTTCAAAATGTGTAAATATGATGATCCTCAAGGTAACAAAGGAAATAAGTCTGTGATTTTGTTTTCTTTTTTTCTCCCAAACCATGTTACCTCTGTGGAAATTTTGTAGACAAAACCTGAACATTAGCTAGATTACTTCCCTGAGTTTCAATGACGTAAAGTCTGTGCTCTTCCAAAAGTTATGTCATCCTGCTTCACATCGTAGGTAAGATCTAGATGTTCTCAGATTAGAATGATCTATGAACTGGAAAGAACAGTGCAGTGAGGTAATATTCAGAATGTTAGCAGCAGTGCACCATAGCAGTCCCTGAATTCACGCATCCCTAGCACTGGGCTACTTTTGTGGAACTTTCCAATTTGCATGCGTAGTTATATCTCATTGAAGCAGCTGAGCACTGAATATATAGTTTTAGAAGGTGAAACCACTGTAACCATTGCTGAACCTGCTGTAACCACTTCCTTGCCCTCCCTATTGTCTATCTACAGTTTGTTGCTCCCATTTGTATTGTCCTGCCTTAAAATATATTTCAGACTAGCAAAGCACTAAAGTCCATGCACAATTTTAGTTATATGAGTGGTCCTATGGACTTCCATCGAAGGATGTAAACTCGTTGGGGCAGATATCTTGTCTTTCCACTTGTCCAGTGCACTAGCTAGCATACTTTTGGTGGCTGTGAAAAGAAAGAAAGAAAGAAAGAAAGAAAGAAAGAAAGAAAGAAAGAAAGAAAGAAAGAAAGAAAGAAAGAAAGAAAGAGAAAATAATAGTTATATTTTATTAATTAATAATGGGCTCAAGCTGCAAAATTTGGTTCTGAATTTGTAAGTGTTCAGATGCAGGTTTGTGTTAGGGCCCATCTCTGTTTCAGAGGGAGGTGAGCAAACTCAGATTAGTTTAGTATTTGGAAATTCCAAATCAGGAATGGTGTAGACATCCCATTTTATAAGAAATCTCAATGTTTACTTTTGTGGAGAAGGGATGTTCAGATAAATGATTCCTCTTTTACCCTATCTCTAGCTTTAGATCTGAGAGTTAATAAATATAGACTTGAGTTGAAATACTTGATGCTTGCATTACTCCCAGAATTTACCTGATTCTAGTGTCTGACCCAATTCACAAATGTTTTACTTGGGAATTCAGTACCCATCCCTAGTGAAGTGCCTATGAAACTTCTATTGCAATGAACTGAACCACAGATGGATGTGTGATTTTGAGGGCCACTGAACATTGACAATTTTCCCAACTGAATCAAAATTACAGAAACACCTGCATGGTTGCATCTGCAGACTCAGCTAAATTTATGCTTGCATACAGCCACATGACATCCAACCTGAAATTGTTCTGCATTTTAATCAAATGTGTTGTAATGTCAGTATAAAACTTTGTATAAACACAGCTTAATCTGTGGAAAGTTCCACTGAAGCATTTTTATTTGGCACCAGTGTAACTGACTGTGAGGCTCCGTGAATTAAAATCAAAACACAGTGTATACAAGCACCCAGGGCACTGATGTTTTAATTAATGAAATTGTTTTACCAGTGCTTTCTAAGGTTAAACAATCCGAATAGTGTCATATGATGCTATCCATATGTATATAGAGAGATATATAGATGCTTCTGTAAGGCTGTCTGATCCTGCCAGCTCCTCCACGTATGTAGACCAGTGTCCCCATTGAAAGCTCCCTTGCCTTCATTAGGGTTCTGCCTGGGTACAAGGTTCTGCCAACACAAAGCAGCTTACAGGATCAGAGCGTAAGTGACTGAAAAATGAAAAGACATGGTCTTTTATCTTGAGAGTCCATGAGCCAACCAGTGTGTTCACCCTGCTGATGTAATCAGCATCCGATTTGGTATCTTGGAGTTAGATGGAAAGTGCAGATTTAAATTTAGTAGATTACAATCTGGAAGGATGGGTACTACAAAATAGAGTGTTGTCTCCTGATCTCTTGATTTACTTTTGCATATAGCCCCAATACACCCAAAAACTATGAATCAGTGAATTTCTCCCCTGATGGTACATTACAAAATACTCTGAGAATTGTTCAATGAGTACAAAATCGGTAAATTCACCAGTTCTCAAACTCTAGGTGGGGACCCCAAAGTGGGTCGCAACTTTGTTTTAATGGGGTCGCTTAGACTGGCTTAGACTTGCAGGGTCCCAGAGCCAACGCTGAAGCCTGAGCCCCACTGCCCCCGGGGATGGGGGGTCAGGTTACAGGCCCCCTACCTGGGGCTGAAGCCCTTGGGCTTCGGCTTTGGCCTGCCTGCCCAGGGCAGTGGGGCTCAGGCTATGGCCCTCCCATTGGGAATGGCGGGGCTTGGGTGGGCTCAGGCTTCAGTCCCCACTCCTGGGGTCGTGTACTAATTTTTGTTATCAGAAGGGGGTCCCGGTGCAATGAATTTTCAGAACCCCTGTGTTGGCTGAAGACATAAACAAAATAAATTATGTGAGACCTAGGTCCTCGTTTGGCAAGTTCATTCAGATGTGGATGCCTGTTCACTAAGAACTGAACTGAGATCAGGAACTCATTGTACATGGTTATCAGATAGTCAAGTTTGTGGTGTAATGTTTCTCTGTCCCCCAGCTGCAATGGAATGGAAATACAGATTAAATGAGATAATTTAGGAAGTTATTTTACTGAATAGATTCTGGATTTCAACTTTGTGAACAAAGTTTATTCTTCACTACATTATTGACTTGTATGCACACAAATATCTTTTAGACAACCCTCCACAGACATTAAGCATGTGTGGAAAAGAAAGACTCATGTTACGGATCTTTCTATGTATATGACCATATGCTCATAGCACTTCCCAAGTATTTATCCATACAACACTCTGCTGAGGTAGGGAAGCATTACGATCTCCGTTTCACAGATGGGGAGCTGACGCGTAGAGAAATTAAAACTGAGATTTTCAAAGTTATCTAGGCTTCAAATTTACTTTCATAGGAACTGGGCATCAAAATCCCTTTGGAAATCTCTGCTTAAAGGGCTTATCTGCAGTAGCCCAGGAAGTCTGTCACAGAGCTGGAAGCAGACCCCACGGCTCCTGAGTCCCAGTCCTATGCTTTAACCACAAGACCATCCTTCCTCTTGTGAAGAGGCTGAAGTGCATAATGTTGCATGGCAGACAGAGGAGACTACATATAATTAAGCCACCCCCTTACTGAGAAACGATTCCTGAATCGGCTTGTGTTTATGCTGCATTTACCTCACTACTCAAAACTATCCTTTGCAACCCAAACATGAAGGAATAAAAAGGAAGGTATGAGGGAAACTGTTAGGTGGCCACATTAAGTTCAGTGATTTCTAATAACAATGTTTGCCGCAAATGATCTGGATCCACATCAAAAACATCCACTCAAGTGCACAGCAAGGGGTCTATTCTCATGTCCGTGCTCATGTGTTAACTCCCACTGACATTAATGGGAGCTGCTTGCACTCAAGGAGACATGAATAGTCCCTATGGGAATTACGTAAAATAGAGTGTGATCATACAAAGGCTGCTTCAACTGTCAAGACAAAATAATCCAGTGGGGAAAGGAATCTTAAAGAACGTTGTGGATAAACCTTGGCCTTTGAACACCACTTTGGACAATCCAGTGTGAGGGGAAAATGACACTTCAGAATCGGTTCCTCGCTCCCAGTTAGAATTCTACCCTTTCCATAAGCAATTCGGGGGAAATAACATTATTTAAAATATTAATTGTGGCTAAGGTTTTGAGAAGCGACTCACCATTTTGGGTGCCCAACGTGAAGCACTTTAAAGAAGGCTCAGTACCCCCCCCCTGCACTCAGGCGCCATTCTCATGCTGAACACCTCCCACATCCCTAGTCACATCTGAAAATCTTAGCTAGTGTCAATACCTAAAAGGAGCCATGTTCTAGGAGCCTGTTTGACCTGCTTGGGACAGGAGAGGAAAAATTATGGAAGCTGGAAGCATCCAAGGTAATCATTGTGTTTAGTTTCTTCTTGTTGGTGAGAAGAATTATTCTGTATTTTAAACAGATATAGGGGACACAGCAAAAAGAGCTTGGTGACCCACCCAGACATGACGTGATGTGACAGACCCAGGCACAGACATGACTGAAGATGGGCCTTGATAGGTATTTCTCCACAGGTACAGGGATGCTGAACTATACATGAAATAGGTGCATCTGCCTGTCAGATGGTCGTGATGCTCTTGAAGTTACCCAGTTGTCAGCAGCAGCTGTATAATCTCCACAAACTTGCTAAAGACCAGGAAGCTTTCCCATTACCTGAGGAACTTCCAGCTTCTTTGGAGCACGACTTGGCCCATCTGCTCAGCAACAAAAATCTCTAGGAACATGTTATCCTGATAGGCTGCTCTTTATGGTGGCCTCCAGTGAACACAGGGTCCAGTTCAACATCTCTGTCTGGTAATCAAAGCACTACATGTAATTAGACTTAGCTACCTGAGAGAGACACTTTGTCTCTGTGACCCAGGATCTTCCACCAGTTACATTCCACGGCAATGAAACAGTTAACCAATGGGGTAGGCTCATGACCATGAAAGAGACGCATCAAGACTGTGGAACTCACTGTCAGATGGAATAAGAATAATCCCCAGCCTCACCACATTGAAATCTAAATGACAAACCCACCCCCTTGCTCAAGCTTTCCCAGAGCAATACCCTCACTCTCAGACTTTTGTATTCATTTATGTTAAGAGCCCAACTCCTAAACCAGCCTCCTAGTGCCAAAGAAGGAAGAGAGAGATGTAATTGTTGTTGGGAGATTATTTAGTATGGTGATACATTCTAATACTAAAAATGTGGGTGGGTGAATGGATAGTACATTCACATCTGTTACATGTAACCAGGGGTTAGATCAGGTGGCCTATTTGGAACCAGGAACTCCTGGTTTCCATTCCTTGTTCTACCATCCCATCCTGGAATTCAGCCACCTGAATCAGCAGAACTTGGAGATTCGTGTATATCCTGTGCCTCAACATTGCCTTCTAGCTCCCCTTGCTCCTCTCTAGATCCTTAGCACCAATTTCTTCTGGAACAACCCAAGGCAAAAGAGTTCATGTGAATAATAGTGAGAATTCTTATTTTGTGAGTTGTGCTTTGTACAGTATGGTATTTCAGACTAGTAACCAAGGATTTAATTATTCTGCAGCATAGGCATATAGGCTAAACCAAAGTCTTTAGGAGCTGCTGTGTTCCTTTTGGCTAGAAGTGTGTATGAAGAAATAAACAATTATATATTGTTGCCACTAATGTTCTAGCCAGCACCTACATATAATTAAGTGTGAAGATAGAGAAGAGCAGTTTGAGAGCTGCTGCTTTGATGTGTAAGTGTCTTGGAATGTCAGAGAACAAAGGTAACTTGTGCAAAGAAAGCAACACCAAAAGCCAGGTCTTCAGCTGGTATAAATCAATGGAGCTACACTGATTTACACCAGCTGATGATCTGGCCCTTGGTGTCACTTCTGTTGCCCAAGTTACATAGTACTACAGGACAATGCCCCACCCCCAATAGACAACAGAATTTGGAGGCCAAATCTCTTCCCAGAATCTGTCTGATCTGTCTATTTATTTCTGATGTTCTCTGATGCAAGGACACTTCAGTACGCTGCTACTTTGGGGAGAGTATTTCTGTACCTCTAAAATCTCGTGTCTGACTCTTCAACCCGAAAACCTCTCCAGGGAGAAGAGGGAAGAAGACGACAAAACTTTGATTCCTCCATTGAGAAAGTCCATTCAGCCGAAGCCAGGTAGGAGAATTTAGACCTATGTTCTCATTTGATGGATATTTATAAGGATTAGTATTAATCAATGGTTACTGAACACTTCTTGGAAAACAGAAGTGGGACATAGTCTTCTGATTTAAAAGGTTTCAGAGTAACAGCCGTGTTAGTCTGTATTTGCAAAAAGAAAAGGAGGACTTGTGGCACCTTAGATGCTCTAATAAATTGGTTAGTCTCTAAGGTGCCACAAGTACTCCTTTTCTGATTTAAAAGGAAATTCATATAAAAGTACAAAATGCATAGATCTTTGGGTAATGTTTCCTCATTCTAGTTTGTCAAAACCTATCAGTGAAAAAGTGATGTCCTACACCTTTAGTGTGTCACTGATATTATGGTAAGTAGCCAGAATTCTTAAGCAAAAGAGAATGTTGCAAACAGAAGAGGGTAGGTCTTATAGAATATTCTTGTTTTCTCTTCTAGATTTCCACTTCCGGAAAGTCACCTGCCTACATCAGTCCACTTTCTTTTCAAAGAAAAGGAGAAGTAATTCTCTCCTATAGTTCAAATAACTCGTCATATCACTTCACCTTGGGGTTATCATTTTTTAAAAATTCAAAAAGGACTTTCACAAATTCTGCGATCCAACAAATCACTCTAGCACATGCTTAATTTGAAGCAGGTGAGTCGTCCTATTGGCTTTAATGGGACTGGCGACTCACCTCCTTAACATTAAGCAAGTACTTAGTTGCTTTGCTGCATCAAGGTCCTTGTTGGATTGGCCCATCTTTATTTAATATAAATTCCCAATATGCATAACTCGTATTTAGTGTAATGCAACTGCATGGAATAATATTGCCAGAGATGCTCTGCGCTTACTTCTATCAGATCAACGAAATGTCTGCATCTCATATGTGTTTGCATCTGTATTACAAATCTAAACAAAATGTTTGTTGCTGTGGAAGGAAGCTTTTCATTTACTGCTTCCCCTTGCTAATTTCTTCTACAAGAACTCTCCATTCTCCTGCATGACAACCGCAAAATACTTTATATAGTCTATTATGTACCTTCAATAACAGTCCTCTCACACAGTCACCGAGAACCAGCCTGGTGGTTTATTAGCCTCACAATCTGAGGAGAGGGGCTAATCCAACTTTGCCCCTGCCCAGACTGTGTTGAACTCCGTACAGACAGAGGCCAGAATCTGAGCCATAAACTCCAGGTGCTGCTGGATAAGATACTGTCTCAGAAAATAATCAGAAGTCTGATTCACAAGGAAATGTCAAGTTTTCACCTATGCACAACTGTTGATGTTGATTAGCCCTGATAGAATGCTAGATATATTTGTTATTTGTACAGTTTGAGTCCGTTCTCTGACCTGTGGTTCTCAAACACTTATTTAATAAAGACAGAACTCTGTTAGTGTTGTATCTACTTGTAAACTTTAAAAAACAACACAACCACGTAGCTGGGAGATAAATGTCATAAGTTAATACATTTACAGATTTTAAGGCAAGACGGGACCATGCTGAACTTCTAATCTAACCTCCTGCAGAACACAGGCCATAAAATAAGTAATCTTGAAAATCACATCTGTGCTTGTTGTCAGATATTTTGAGTTTAGCCCTCAGCCCTCCCACTTCAGGCTGTAAGCTCATCAGATTTAATAAGCGGGGTTAAGCTTGGTCAGAATTTGGGTGGAAGATCCCCAAAGAACACTGTGGCCTCTAAAGAAGTGATGCTAGATATATAGTAAATGACACTCTTCATCTGGGATTATATTGAACGTTTATGGCAGACATCATCAGGTGGTGGTGTTACACATGCCAAGTTCTTTTTCTTAGCATGTAAGCAAGTTTTTAGTCTTGGGAAGACAATCTATGTATTGTTGTGCTTATGCGCGGTCCTGGTTAGAGGGAGCTGTGTGAGCAGCAGGAAAGTTTGCTCTCGACTTTGAGCTCTGATTAGAGTTAATTCTGGAGACATAGGTGCTCCCTGGGAACTGGGCGTTGGTGTTGGGCTGAGATTCCCAATGCCTGGGATTGCCCTGCATGCTGTTTGTGACCCCTTCTGTTCTAGTCTTGGTGAATCTGTGTAAATAAAACAAGAGACACAGAGAATGTACCCAGACTGTGTGACACTGATTTCTCCTCCACTGGGAAGCAGGCGTGCAAAGCTGAGGACATCCACAGCTGCTTGCCGGAGAAACAACAGTACTAATGCCCAATATGGAGGTGGCAGATACTCTGTCTGTGGGGTGGGTCTGGCCCATTGGATGGCTTTATGTGGCCTCCATGACAAGTTTCTCAGCTTTCCTTTTTGTGCAGAATGACAGGTTTCGGGCTTTTTAGAAGTACATTTCTAGCAACACCTGCTTCCTCCTGCGTGCCTGGAGCCACCATGCAGGTAGCTCATGTAGGGCTGCCAGAGTGGTGCTTACTCCCTCTTATTCCTCTGCATGGCTGTAGATTCCAAATCACCATCTAATCCCACATGTTCATGTGACTCACATGTGAATGTGTGTTTCGTGCCAGAAGGGACCATTCAATCATCTAGTCTGGCCTCCTGCATATCACAGGCCATTACATTTCACCCAGTATAATTTGCGTTTGGCTAAAACGTATCTTCCAGAAAGTTATCCAGACATAAGACATGGAGAATCCACCACTGCCATTGGGTAGTTTAATCAGTGGTTAATCACCTTCAATGTTTGAAAACATTGTGCCTAATTTCTATTTTAATTTGTCCAGCTTCAGCTTCCAGCCATTGGGTTCTTGTTGTGTTTTGTTTCTCTGCTAGACTAAAGAGCTCCTTGGTATCTGGTACTTTCTCCCCCGCTAGTTACTTATACACTGTAATCAAATCACCTCTCAGTCTTCTTTTTATAAGCTAACCAGATCAAACTCTTGAACGTCTCACTGTAAGGCATTTTCTCCATCCCTCAAATGACCTTGATGGCTCTTTTCTCCAATTTTTCAACATCCCTTTTTAAAATGTAGATAGTGGAATGTGACACAATATTCCAGTATCGGTCTCACCAACACTGTGTACAGGGGTAAACTTGCCTCCCTACTCCTGTTCACTACTCCCCTCTTTGTACAGCCAAGAATCACATTAGTCCTTTTAGCCCAGCATCATGCTGGGGGCTCATGTTCAGTTGCTTGTTCACTGTGACCCCCTAAATATTTTTCAGCGTCACTGCTTTCCAGAATACAGTCCCCCATTCTGAAGGTCTGGCCTGCATTGCTTGTTACCTTTGCATTTGGCAGTATTAAGATGCCTTTTGTTTGAATGGACCCAGCTTACCAAGACATTCAGGTCATTTAATGATGGGGCCAGGGCAATCGTATCATTTACCATTCCGTCAATGTTTGTGTCATCTACAAATTTAGTCAGCAGTGATTTTATATTTACCTCCAGATCATTGATAAAAATGTGGAATAGCATTGATCCTAGTACGGATCCATGCAGAGCCTCACTAAAAACATCCCCTTTTGAAAAAAGCTCCCATTGACAACTATTCTTTGAGATCTATCAGTTAGCCAGTTATGAATCCGTTTAACGTGTAGGCTGTTGGTATTGTCTAGCACTCGTTTTTTAAAATCAGAATGTCATGTGATACTAAGTGAAAAGCTGTACAAAAGTCTAAGTATATACATCTATCAGCTACCTTTATCAACCAAGCCTGTAATCACATCAGAGTGAAATCAAATTTGTTTGACAAGATCTATTTTCCATAAAACCATGTTGACTGACATTAATTATATTCTTATATAGTATTTTAATTCTTTATCCATTGAATCCTATATCAGCTTTTTCATTATTTTGCCCGGGGTTGATGTTAGAGGTTTTTCTCTGTGTCTGGTCAACAGGGGCTGTAAGTCCATTAATAGCTCTACCTTAAGGCTCTTTAGCTCAAGCTATAGAAAGTCAAGCTTTAAGTTCAATTCCTGGGGTCAGCCACAATGGCAGCCATCACAATTAGATATCATCAAGTGACTAATTGACCACTAGCCAAATTGACCATATGTACACTGTAAAAAATGTAATTACATTATTAGATATGATATCCTCTGTTGTTGGCCATTGGTTTAACTAAAGTTTCTAAATGACCATTAATGCCAAAATTATTACTACTATATTCTTCTGGAGAATAACGTGCCTAGCCACATAAGATGCATCACGAAAGGGAACATGAAATATCAGCTATCATGTAACTATCCATAAATGTTGGATTTCTACAAAGTGATTCTACTGCATCATAATTAAGGGTTTGAAAGTCAAATGATTTAAGTGCTAGTTTTAATTACTGCTTGGTGAACTTTAGTGTGTTAGAATTGTCACAACTTTCCTTGAGGATTAATCTCAAGACAGGCAATACAGTGGGAAATTATTAACTTGTACTTTGGTTCAGCAATTATCTGCATTACAAGGTTTATGCAATTAGCTGTTTAAGATGTCATTATATTTTGCCATCTGGTACACAGGAGTTTATGCATATAAGCAGGCATGTATTGAAGTGATTTTCACTATATGACTCTTGATCTCAACCCAAATCATCACTATAATGAGTGGAAGACACAGTGTACAGTACATTAGTGGCAGGTGCATACTATCATGCTTCATTTTAATAAAAGACTTTCATTTTTCCCTTTTAAAGTATTCTGCACAAGTGCTGGGAAATTAATTACACGTTTTCAATTTAGCAAAGACCAAAGACATGTTGTTGCAAAATGTTAAGGAACATCAGTTTTCAGAAAGGGGGCCACTAAATTTATGTTCTTTCCTTCTATACCATAGGGTCAAATTCCGCCTCCAAGTACCAATGCTAATGTCTCATTGAAGTCAGTGGGAAATGCCTGCTCGCATGCTAGTGAACAGAATTTAACCCTCTGTGATTTATCTGTGAAACTCCTAAGAGAGTGGCAAATCTCTCAAAGCTGTGGATCAAGGGAAATAACAGAACAATTTACATGGAGATCAAACTGATAGGATGTCTTGAAACCCACCTATGCTGTGATACCTGTGAAAACTCTTGACAGTGGTTAGCCAGCTGGTGTGCAGTGACATGTACGCAGCAATAGGTAGCAAACTGCCTCGTTGTTACCTTGTGTTTCTCTCCACTCCTGTTAATCTGTCTTTGTTGTATCCACCTGTTGGCTCTCATCTTAAACTTAGATTGTAAGCGCTATGGGGAAGGCACCGTCTCTTTCTGTATGTCTGGACAGTGCCTAGCTCAATGGCGTCCTGGTCTCCTGGCACGACCACAATACAAATCATAAATATTAATAAGAGACCATTATACTGAGTTATGATAATACATGCTATTTCTATATATATGGGGCTCAGAGTACTTCATAATCATTAACAAATTAATCCCCCCATCACTCCTGGGAGGTAAACTGAGGCACTGAAAGATTAAATGACTTTCTTGAGTACAGAAGAAATCTATAGCAAAGACCAGAATAGAACCCTAAGGACCCCATAAACAAGGGACTCTTCATATGCAGAAGTACCTTTCTGAATCAGGGCACTGATCCTTAGGCCTGTGCTGATAGTATTACAATACTATCATTTATCTGTAAATACCAGCCACAAAAAAATTATATAGATGAGGAGGGGGAAATTACATTGGATGGGATGGTTTGACTGTTCAGAGGCAGGGAATGGATTTTCAGAGGAGGGAATTTCCCTGGCTTCTCCCACTACCAATAAATCACTGCCAACTCTCCACTATACTTTTGCAGATCTTATATTCTAAAGTGTAATTCAGACAGTCTCATTGTTTAGTTCCTGCTACCCCAGTTTCAGAAAGTCCTCCTTTTGTGAAAGGTGTTTAGTATCACACATGTGTATAGTTCACAGACATGCTGTGAAATGTGGTCAATCTTCTAGCAAATCAAATCTCGCATGCATTTTTTTTTAGTATTGCTTCTCATCTTATGTTCTGGATACTCTTAATTGCTTGGCGCAATGAATAATAATTTAGATCCAAGGAGCGGGAAAAAAGCATCTCAGCAAGGTATGCTTCCAATTACAGCCCCTGAAATTCCCAGCATGAGAATTATGCTCTGTGTGTCTGTTTGCACAAGTCGGAACTTAATTATTGAATTACATTAAAAGGACGCCCTCTAGTGTCCCATTTTATTACATGGGTAAAAGAAAAGTGGACTGCAGAGTCGATAGGGTTATTTATTATTATTATTTTATTATTATAATAGTTTGGGGTGGGAAAATTTTTCTCCTAAGAGATAAGTCATGCAATGAAGTTGACATGAAATATTTGTACGGAATAGATTTAAAGTGTTACTTCAGATCAGAATGTCTGAGATTTTGCATTCAAAGATTTTTTCTACGGGGCTGAGGGAAATGATCCCAGAAGACCTAACAAAAATATTACACAAATCTATGCACACACACAAAGGTGCAGAACTTGCCTCTTCTAGAAAATCAGTGTTGACAGGTCTGTGGTTCATTTTACCGTTAGTCAGAGATTATTATATAATATATAAACACTTTTCTCATATATAACAATGTATATACTGTTATATGAGAAATATAAAAATGTTTATAGAAATATAAGCATATTTCCCACATTCATGCATGTGCCATGATATCCATCTGGAAAATAACTGGAAATGTTTTTTCCAAGTGGAGCCAAATACTCACTCAGCCACAGTGCCCACTGATGAAACGAAACAGGTGATAAATATAAAGTAATGGAAAATTAACATTCAGAAATGTGCAATATGTTTGATCCCCAGAACAAAACAGATTAACAATGAAAATCCAGACAGGGAGCTTGGTCCTGCAACTTTTACTCTCACACAGGTAGCCCCATTGACTTCCATGGAGCTACTCAGATAATTAAGGACTGTTAGGATGAGCAAGTGTAGCAAGATATGACCCATAGGTTAAGATTTGCTGGACCAAATCCTCACCTGATTTAAACTGACATGTGAAGTCAATGGTGCTACACCAATTTATACCATCTGAAGATCTATCTCCCTAGATCAGTATGTCCTCTAACATCCAAACCACCCACTTACCCTTCATTTTATTAATAATTTATTTCTTCTTTACAAATATTGTTATTTTCTGCAAGAAAAAGCATCTCTTCCTTTAAATAAACATAAACCAGTCTTGGGAAAGACTGAAGCATTGATTGAAGGTCACTGGAATTTTTCTGGTCATTACAAATCCATTGCGAACAGAGCAGCCATTGAAAAGTGACACTGATGAATGAGGAGGGCTGCTGGTTTCCTTGGAAAAGTTGGGTTGCTAGTAGTGAGAAATGTGTCATTCATTTTCTCAGGAGAATGTTACTTTTTTCCCCTCCCTCCCCCTCATCTCCAAATCCTTTTGAATCGTGTAAATATCCATGTCTGCAAAAGTTAAGATGAATTCCAACAGGATCATTCCCCTTTCCAACAGACAAGTAATTAGAATAATTAAAATTGGGCTCTAGCAACATATTATCAACACAACAAAGCTTAAGGAAGCAGTGGTAAATGTGTGGAAAAGATGCTGCATCTACATATTGGACTAGAGAACTTCATCTTGGTTATATTCTGTTGGCTTATAGTTGTCCTTTTATTTTCGAGAGTGGAGAGTTGTCTTCTTTCCTTACATGCATTACATAAACCCATGCAATGACCTTCCCTTATTTTATTCTAAATCCATACTCACAAACCCCAGTACTCTAAGATTGTAAGACAATAGTCAAAAAAACTGCCTTAGCACTATTGCGAACTGTAATGTTTAAAGCCATTAATGTAGAATACTGCAGTGTTCTCATAAGGGTTTATATTATATTTAGCTAAAACTAAACTATGTCCAAAACTATGACTACAGGGCAAAATGACTGTGTCCTGCCAGACATCCTAGAACACTTATTCTCAAGGACTGGTGCATGTATCACTACAGTTACTTCGGGCTTTTCCCATTGATTCTGATTAAGCATTCCCCACCACAGTCTCCTCCCTACTTTAATGATAAATTCTGGGCCCACACTCTGGGCTGATCCCCTGTGCTCCCCTGCTGCCTGCCTCTCAATTACCTTTGCATGCTGAAACCTACAGCAGATCTTAGGCTACTCTAAATCCCAGCCTCAGATGATCTGGTGCACTCAAGGATTTGGAGCAGCAGCAGGGCTGGGTGATTTAGGAGCAGGCCGACCACCTGGGGTGCCAGCAATGGGGGGGCGCCAGGCTCAGGGTGCCGTAAGGTATACAAAAGTTTAACAGATGGAAGCAGGTACTGAAGATGCTCCTCGCCTGCGTTGCCATTTGGTTTAGGGCCAGTTCGGAGCAGCAGAATACCTTTTGGAGCAACCCAGGCTCCATGGTGGGTTAGATTAGCTCCACTGAAGGGCCTGATTCAGATAATCCCATTGAAGGCAGTGGGATTATTTGTATGAGGGTGGATTCATATGAGTAAATTTTTCAGGACTGGGCCTTTAGAGGGTCATAGAGGTGGGAATAGGAAGAGGTTTCTTGCTGCAGCAAAAGGGAGGGCAAGAAAGTTGCTGAAACAGCCAGAAGTCTATGAGGATGTCTACACTACCCCCTGGATCGGCAGGAGCGATCAATCCAACAGGGTGCAATTTATCGCATCTAGTCTAGATGCGATAAATCGAGCACTCTCCCGTTGACTCCTGCACTCCACCGCCGCAAGAGGCACAGGTGAAGTCAACAGGGGAGCAGCAGCAGTCGACTCACTGTAGTGAAGACACCATTGTGCGTAGGTCTAAGTACGTCAACTTCAGCTATGTTATTCACGTAGCTGAAGTTGCGTAACTGAGATCGATTCCCCCTCCTCTTCCCCCCCCCCCACTGTAGACCAGGGCTTAGTCTGCTAAACTGGTACAGGGGACTACAATTTTTAGGAATCACCAAGGAGTGTTTTGTACACCAAATACTGCCCACCACTGTACAGATTATGCAGATCTACTCCAATGTAAGGGCTACATTTTCAAAAGTGTCTCAAGCCAGTCTTTAATTTTGACTGACAGTCCCTCTAGGTGCATACATAGGTTGCAAGTTCTTTGGGGCAGAAACCATCTCTTTGTGTTTGTAAAGTGTGTAGCACAATGGGGTCTTGGTCCATGATTAGGGTGCCTAGATGCTACAGTAATACAAATAATGATGATGAGATCCTTAATTGATAAATGGGCATTGTTATCTGTATCCGTAGTTGCATGTGTAAATTTCTCATTTGCATGGGTCACTGATAACGCACACAGATCTATGCGCACAAATTAAGCTCAGAACTGTACACAAAATAAGAGGTTTTGTTTAGACAATCTGAAGTATTTCATTAAATTGCACTTCTGTAAGATTACAACAATGCAAGGGAATATATGGAGGTACAAATACATTATAATGCATATTTGTGTGGTTGTCCAAATGCTGAAGAAATAAATGGTAATACTCTGAAGGACTGGAGCATTGTATAATCATATTTTCATTCCATATATATGCCATACATAAAAGTTTGGTTTCTTTAAAGCAGAGGAGATGTAACTGGTGTGCTTTATTGCCACCTGGATGTGAAGATCATAAAGAATCAGGTGAATAAAGATACCTGACCTAGAATCAGTGCCTCGGTTATAATTTGATCAAACCCTTCATTGTTGAGCATAGCAACTGCAATCACAACGCTCAGACCCCAAGCTCCCCTGAGGCTGCTGTTTCTAAATTCACCACTAGGGGGTGATGAAACTGGGACTTTAGGAACAGTGGCTTTGGGGACAGGGATGTTGGCTGGTTTCAGCTGCCGCTGGGGTTGGGTTACTTGCAAGTTTGTGGTGATTTTTCTTCTGGATCCTCTCTTTCCACCACTTTATTCTGTTGGGCCGTTCCCTTGTTACCATGCAAAGAGGGACTTGCTTACATACTGGAGCCAAAATATACATTCATCATTCCACAAAGTACCAGGTAGTGTTACATAGACATTTTGCCTCTTGGCCTGGGCCTTTCCCCTATGCAATGTTTATTTGAATGAAACAGAAGCCTGATAGGCTTGGCTCCTTGGGATCAAACATATTTTTCCACTTGGCGTTTGTATATGCAGGTGAAAATCTTTAAGATTACGCTGCAGTGGAGTTGCGAGGGAAAGGGGAGGGAGGTGTTCCGTGGAAACACGTTGTGAGGAAGAGCCATAGCTGCAGCACGTCCCATGTGTGGAAGCATTAGGCCTTAAGACAGGAGCTTTGCAGACTGTGTGATACCCCGGGATTGCCTCTAGGTGGCGCGCTGACCGTCTCACTCCATGTCAAGGGATGACTCAGGGGAGCACAGTCAAATGCCTTGCACACAAGCCAGCTACTCAGAATAATACAGAAATCCTTAGTTACCACTCTTGATTTTCGGAAATAGATAGAAAAATCCCAGCCTTTGGGGTCTCCGGCTGGTCGGGGGGGGGGGTGTTTGTTTTTTTTAAAAAGGAGGAAAGTTTTAACTTCAAGCCATATTCACTGAAGTCACCCCCCGCTTGCTGAAGACACATTAGCCGGCAAGCTAACTAGTTTCCACGGGACTCCCCCAGGCAGATGGGGGGGGGGGGCTGGGGAGAGGGGCCTGGGGTATTGCCCAGATGAAGTAAACAGCGTATGGGGCCCGGCAAAAACCTTTACCACTTTTCTTTTGCGGAATGAGGGTGAGGGGGCACCAAGACCTACGCAAAGGGAGAGAGGGGATCAGCTCCACGTGGAGGGGGGAGGCGGCCGATGAATGGACAGTGCGGGATGCCTGCGTCTCCCCTGGCTCCTGTGGCCGCCTGAGCCCGCTCCAGCCCCCAGGCACCTCCCCAGGACCGAAAAGAAATCTGGAGCCCCTGAACTCTTCTCCGCGGGCTCACGCCCTTTGAAAGCCTGCGGCCAGCGGGAGTTTTGCCGGGTCGCCCCTCCCCGCTCGGACTGGAGCCGTTCTCACCCTGCGTCGGACGGCCCTTTGCGAGCCGCGGGGCCCCTTGCTGCGGCAAGCCGGTGGCCGGGATCCCCTCTGCAGGCCTGCCAGGCTCGGCGCACAGACCGCTCGCCGCCAGCGCCGGGGACCCGCAGCGCTGGCTGTGCCGCCTGCCGAGCCGGGGGCGCGCTGCTGAAGGCTCTGCCCCGCGACTGTCTTTGTGTGGGAACGAGCCCAGCAAAGGTGCAACCCCGTTCACGCTGAGCGCCAGGGCCGGGCCTCCCGCATGTCGGTCGCTTGAAAGCAACGGGGATTGTGGCCATTACCGTAAATGGGAGCTCGACCGGGCCTTTCAGTTACGCTGCTTAAAGAATTAACCCCCACCACGTTGTTACGTTATATTAGCAAAATATCCTTGTCATCTAAAGCTAGTTATCTGCCAGCCTCCCCAATGTGTATCATTATTTTATGGGTTTAATTACATGATGTAGGTTGAATATATTTTGCACGTGGTATTTAAACCATTAAAGGCAGCGTTATTAAAAGTACTGGGCTAAACTCTGCCAAACCTTGTAAGGACACGTTAAAATATTAGAACAGTGAACACCAGCTGTCTTTTAACTCACTGTTAACTTTTTCAAGAAAGCCAGTGGCAGGGCGCTTCAACTTTGTTCTGCGGCCTAATGGAAGTCTGGGGGCTAAGGGGCTGAACCTCAGTTCTTTCCTCTGATCCCACTTTTTAAATCGAATTAGACAGTAATGTATGAAACCCATTTGTATGTCCTTTGAGGTAAGTCCTCCTGTATCATTTGAATCATTACATGCAGATTACAGACCTCATGTTGCTGTCTACTCCAGTAAAACTTCCTTTGACTTCTCTGCAGTTTGGCCTCAGGATCAGACCCTGTGCACTGTGATAAGCAGTCAGTATGCAGCAGTTTCCCAGTCCCTCAGGAGTGGTGCTGGGTAATAGTTTGCACTTTAAAAATTGCACCCTAGGTTAGTTTCATTTCACCAGCCAAAAGACAGGGAGTGACTCTCTCATAATAGACCTGCTGTCGGATATTGTGAGTATTTTGTGCCAAAATATAGAAGGTGAACTTTTAACATTCACAAACCGTGTGTATAGTTGCAAGTCACTCTGGCCTGGAACTAATGATCCATAAACACACACATTTCATGACAGGGGAAAGTAAAAACAGCTAGTAACTCTGTGGCCTAGCAATGAAATCAAAGTGTGTCTCAATATTTCCTAGAAAGGATTCGTGACCAAGAACTAACAGGCCACTGTAAAACAAAAAGGACCTTTGAATAAAATCACCTAAACTGAAATGATTGGTTGTGGCTTTTCAGTGAACAGTTTGTCACATGTGGTAAACTGCAGATAGGGATGAACTAGGATTGATTCAATATCACCAGCGACAGGGGCAGAGGCCCAATCCTGCACGAATGCCAGCCAAAGGAAGTGTATGGAGGAGGTCTCTAATCTCTGCAAAGGCAGCGGGGCCTGATCCTGCCTTGAATGAGGTCAGGGGCCCTTGTAGGCGCTGGCCCCCGAGCTGTGTAGATTGAATAACTTGTTATGATTAAATCTGCTTGACGTTTTTTGTCCTGACCCGTAAAGCAAAGCAATGGCCAGCGTAGGTGGGGGTCAGTGCTGGGCGCCCCGGAGGTGCGTCTGCCCCGTGCCAGGCTTGCCCACGGCTTCTCTGTCCTGGAGAGGGGGCTGTGCGGAAGGGACGGGGCTGAAGCCCCTGGATGTGATGGTCGCCGCGGCGCTGTTAATGGACTGAAGTTCCAACCCGCCCGTAAAGATAACAGACGCCATAAAGTTACTAATCGGAGCCCCGAGCAGTGAAATGATAATTGCTCATAAAGTCCTCCTTTGGCCCAAGGGTACAAGTGACTTCAGCGCCTCTGTACGACTCCAACTAAACGGGTTGGGGCTTTTTATGCTTAAATTATTGACATGAAACAGACCGGGGGGGACGACGACACGGAGAGCCATTCAGATCTGGCCAGCCTCAAGCCAGGGTGAACCGGAGTCTCTTGTGGTGGCTCTCCCCGCCCCGCCCCCCAGGACTGGGGGGGACAGAGGCCGGTTCTGCCGCCCTTGCTCGGGAGCGGAGTGCCCTGCAGGATCCAGGCCGTGTCTCGTGTGTGCCTTGCAACACCGAAACTCCCGAAAGTTTCATTCTCCTGCGCTTGGGTGAATCAGGCGCCCCCAACCCCCAGCCATTGTCATCAGCGCTCTGGTCTGGCACAGCTGGAACCTGACCCGTCCCTTGCTACTCGGCGTGGCCGGCTGGCTCCTTGCAGCGAGGGCCAGTGACTGGCCGGCTTTGCTGGACGTGATAACAGGTCCAGATCTTCAGTCCTGCCCCCTCCCTCCCGTTTTCGGGGCGGACTCTTCCCGGGCCCCATCCTGCTCTCCCCGAAGGCTTTAATGGCAGCAGGATCGGGCCCTGGCGGGGCTAGAGACGCCTGTTGGAGTCAGGGTAGATCTCGCTCCAGGGCGTGCCAGGAGTGCCACCTCCCGGCTGCGGGAGAAGCGCCCTGGGCTGGAGGGCGCTGTTTAAAAGGCCCCGCAGTCCTTGCCGCAGTGCGGGGGGTCTGGCTCCTAGAGGCTTTACGGGATACATTGGAAACCCCCTGGACGCTGGTTATGACCCACGAGTGTGCGGCAAGGGGCTTTGCCCCCCAACTCGGGCTGCTCAGCTACCCTGGGTTTTTCCGGGCAGCAGGAGCTGAGCCTGGTTTCTAGTGGGAATTGGAAATGGTCCCTGGGTTTTTGTAGGAGGCTAGTCTGGATATAGGACGTCCTAGGAGAGATTATTCTTAGGGGAAGTGTCAGCTTTGCCTCCCACAAGAGCACCAGGAGCAGGAGCCAGGCAATGGGCAGCCCTCCTCTGTGTTCACTCTTGCTTGTCTGCGCTCCTGGGGGAGAGCAAAATCCCTCTTAAACCCACCCTGGGCACCTCAGCGCTCCTGTGGGCGGACAAGCTCGCCTAAGCCCGCCTGCCAAGTTTGCCTTACTGTGTTGGTTTTATTATTTTAAGTTCTCCGAGGTGCCTTGTGTCGTGAGCCAGGTAAGTCAGTGGAGAGAACAGGTTCTAGCTCTAGGCCTCATCACCCTCACCTTCAACCAAAATCAAAAGCCAAATGATGAAACCCTCTCTTCTCGGTGGGTTGGGCGGGGGGCAGAGATTTCTTTTATGACCCTGCTTCCCCCACTCTGAGTCCCTGCTGACTTGGAGTCAACTCCGACTCCTGTTAATCTTTCTCTCCCCCCCCACTCCTTTAAGGGGGGAGAGAATACATGATTTTTTCCCTCAGTAGTGTTGATATATAGTCGCTCACCTCCTTTCTAACTGACTTACATTACTTGCAGCCTCACACCCTCTACAAAACAGCCCCGGCTTTGATTTGTGCTAATGACAGGGATGCTGTGATGTGGTTTCATTTCAATAGTGCTTGCAGCAGTTGCAAATTTCCTGCAGTCTTGGTGGGACTGGTTTTTTTTGTTTGTTTTTTTTTGGCATGGTTGGAAACTTGATCTTCACCTTCAGTTTTATATTGCTAAAGGGTCTAGTGGCTGAAGGGTACTAACCCTGCCAGCTGAGGCTCACTAACCTGAGGGACTTCAGCACCAGCCTTGCCAACTGTAGTGTGAAATACCTACATCCTGGAGAGAGAGGTATTTCTACAAAGAAAAAAAAAAACCAGAGCTTTATTGCATACACTGTTGTAAATACTGGACTAGTAATGTAGCTTTCTTTTACCTTCTTCATTTTTTTTTTTAACTCTACATTTTCTCTGTGAGGTGGTACCATTTTCCCAGCTGAAGGCCAGAGGTAACAGCTTACATAGAGGTTTAATATTACAGCGACAAGATGTCTGTAGTCTTTAGAGCCATGGTGTGATGGGACACAATGCCAACTTTCGCTTAGTGTACCAAGATTGGAGCCCAGTAAGTTTTTTAAATGACAAATTAGGTTTAAAGCTATGTTCACATTTTTTAACTTTTAAGGAGTGAAACTAAATCTGAAGATTTGCTTTGTGATGGGGCACTTGTTCCCTCTTGTCTCTCACTAACAAGCTTTGAATAGGAGAAAATGTTTGCATCCCACTACTCCATACAGTGTGCTAGTCCCTTTGGGTGTTTATATATAACCCCCCATTTTAACATGGGTATTTGTTATACCTATATCACTTGTGTGTAAACATTATAAAGTAGAAAATGTGTGTGTGGTTATCTTATCATACAGGGAGTTTCAAAAGTGTCTTTGTGACTTAGGAAAACAAGTATCATTGACTTTCAATTAAACCTGTGGTTCTAAAGCCACTTTTGAAACTCCCACCCATAATGTGTGTGTATATTTCTAACTTCGATCGACATAAGAGGACAAAATGGCACTCCGTTCACATCACTAATCCACCGCTATGGGTCACAATAGTAAGAATGGACCTAGTAGACCTTGGAAGGAAATACTACGATTTATTGGGTCTCTACGGCTTATAGCAATGCTACAAACACTTTTCAGCATGTCTTTCGCTACCATTAAAATGCATCTAGAATTAACATGCAAACTGCATTAGTTGGGCTAAATGCCTAACTTGAACATGTGAAAACATTCTGCGTTCAGGCTTCCACTCGGTCCGGAGGTAACTCACCAGCCCTACCTCGGTAGGAGTGGAGCCCCTGTGCCGTGTTCCGTTTCACACCGGCCTCAGATCATTGTAATACCTCGTCACCAGAGGGCGGGTGACACGACGGAAGCGCGGATTACAAATGTCCTTGCTTTTATCGATTCTAACTCCCCGTCTGGACGTTACCTGAAGGGCTTTGTGTTAATTGCAGGGATTTACAGCCAGTTAATAAACCAAGAATAGTAACATACATAATATAAATGCTGTGCAAAACCACACTGGCAGGTTTGAGAGTAGCAGCCGTGTTAGTCTGTATTCGCAAAAAGAAAAGGAGGACTTGTGGCACCTTAGAGACTAACCAATTTATTTGAGCATGAGCTTTCGTGAGCTACAGCTCACTTCATCGGATGCAGGCTTTGCAGAAAGACTCAACAGCTCTTATTAGAGGCAGCTAGCTCTGGTTATTTTTTTAATGCATCTATTAAGGCAGACTAAAAATATATAAATTTGACAAGTATCCGTCTCTATTGTAGAATTGGTTGGGAGCCATAATATATATATTTAGTGTGTGTGTCCTGAAAGACACTATAGATATAGCTATATACATATACGTCTTTCAGGAGCCCTCTAGCGCATTTTGATCACAACCCAAGACCCTTTAAAGAAAGTTTAGCAATTCATTCTTGGCATACGAGATTATAAAGCAGGCTGCCTTTCGCCTCTCTTACGTGCAGATGCCTCCCTGGTCTCTCTTCCCCACCAGACGTTCTCCAAAGAAACCTCAACGGCAGCGTGTCCGGCGTGTGGATATTTTGAAAGCCACGTTTCGTCGGAACTCAGTCCTAGTGCGTGTCTTTTGGAAACGGTGTGAGAGCGAGCAAAGGAGAGCGTGTTTTGCTTCCCAGTGACCAGATTCCCATGGAGTCTGCGTTAACGTCAGTTTCACCCTCTCCTACGTGCTTGTCTCACCGTCTAGTTTTGTTCAGACTTTATTTTCTTCCACGCTGCATTACAGAGCGTTTGTCCACGCTAGGGGGGAAAGAGCCTCTTTTTTTGTCTTTTATTTCCCACTTCCCTCTATTCAACAATCCGGATTTTTCTTTCTTTCTTTCTTTCTTTCTTTCTTTCTTTCTTTCTTTCTTTCTTTCTTTCTTTCTCTCTCTCTCTCTCTCTCTCGCTGTGTTTGGCTCAGATCTGGCCACAAATATCTTATCTCTCTCTCTCTGTGTGTGTGTGTGTCAGTGAGTGATGTAAAGTGGCATAATTGAGAGCTGGGGCTGGAGCAGTGAATGATTCGCTGTGATAAATCAGCTTGGCTGTCTTCAGTACTGTACTGCCATTATTCATCTCAATGCGTGTTGGTTTATACGATGGACGTAGACTGCGGCAAAAAAAAAAAAAAAAATCACAACACCACCACGATGCAGCTGCTAACCTCTGCATCAACAGCAGCAGCGGCTGGTGGAGGACGGGGCACAGCACGGATTGATTATCCCCCCCCCCCCCCCCGCAAGCTCAGTGCGGCGCAGCAATTCGAAATGAATTGACTGTAGAACGATCACTGGATGAATGTGGATTCGGCTCTACCTCCGGCTCCTTTTGTTTGTTTTGGGGGGTTTCTCATGACCTTTTTTTCGCCCCCCCCCCTTCCTTTTTCTGTACCTTAAATGAAAATGGCTACCACTGACTTCATGAATAATTGGGAAGGCAGACTTGGCAGGTTATGAGACTATGATTTTTTTTAAACACCATTTATTCCCCCCCCCCCTTCTCCACCGATTAATGAGAGTACAAGAGAGGGGGAAGCGGCGTGTGTGTGTGTGTGAAATATACAACGCTTGTTTTTTTCGTAGTGATCATTTTTATTCTGGCTCTTTGTGCCTTTACTCGGAGGAGTTAAAACCATCCCTGCCGCGAAATCAATTGTCGAATAAAAATTGTGATGTGTCTAGTGTCTAGCACCATGGTCAATGTCAGTTGTATGCTGCTGTTATTTCCAGCGATGCAGATGCTAGGGCGGCTACTGCAGTCCGAGGGTTTACCTCCCGTATGTGCAAATAAAAGCCAACGGTTCTGGGTACTTACTTTTCTTAAGATTGAGGATTGACTAGCTAATAAAAGAAGTATACGATTTGTCTGGGGCGGTGGAACGGGGTAACAATGACTCATGTTCCGTTTTGTATTGATTGTGTCTGAATATTAAAGTGACATATACAAGGATTCTGGAAGATATAGGTCCTGGTGTATACGGGACAAACAAGAAAGTGGAAAAAAAATCTCGAAAAATACCTTCCATTCATAAAAATGTCAGAGTGTTTATACATGCCTCTATTTCTGTCTCTGACTAAACAGCTAATATAGTATTGCCAGCTTCAAATGATAATTGCAATGTCGGCAGAGACCTAATAATACAGTAGCAGATATAATTTTAAACCACACCTCACGGTTTACTGTGATATAACTTTCCCAAAGTTTATTTGTGGCATTAGGAGAGTTTAAGTGCAGAACAAATTGCAAATGAGCAGCTCTGTTTCGATACTAGAGTTTCTACAGTTAGGGACAATCCAAATCTGAAGAGGATTAAAAAAATACATCTGTAGGGAAATGCTTATTTCCTGCCAAGGGGGGTGGGGAATCTGCAGGCAGAGCTTTTCCATGTTCTAAATGGAAAATTATATTTGATTTATGCAAACTGGGTAAACTGAAATTCTAACAATACACCTGTTTCATAAGATGTGAACAGAGCTTTAGAAAAAGCTACATTTCAAAAAAAAAAAAAGTTCACTGCATTTACACAGAATAACTGGGTCCCCTGTTGTGATGTGTGTTTGTATACAGGAGTACAAACAGAACCAAAAACAAATGAACAAAACCAGGATTCATTTGTCCCTTTATAATCACATTTCAGTGTGTTTGTATTGTGTCTCATTGCTAATAGTGTTAGCACTGCAATTGTCCCAACTTGATATGGAAGTTAACACCCCTTTAAGATGAATAGAAGAAATTCTCTCCTTTTCTAGTGCTATTTCAGCCTGTTTCCAGAAGGTAAGTACATCATGGATTACAACAGCTCTACAACCACAAACTTACTTTTTTCAGAAGAAATCTTATATTCAGCAAAATAAAACAACATGTGCAGAAAGATCCTACCTTACCCCATGTTGCCCATAACTAGGGATCTAGATTGCCAATACTCATAATGCAGCAGGTCTCAGAATTACAGTATGAAGACTTGAAAAATGTCCTGATGCTGAAGCTAATGCATTTATTAGCTGTTATACAAAACCTTTCGACTTTCTGAACAGTGAAGCAGGAGGCAAAACAAACAAACAAACAAAAAAACCCGCTAGTTAAACTTGATCATATAGTTTACTTGTTTAGAAAACCTAGAAAATGCTTCAGCTGGAGCACATGCTGACAGAAGCCCTATACACACAAAAAGCAGCAAGTAAACATTTCAATTTAATAATCAAAGCTGAAGATCAGTATTAACATTTTAATCACAAGCGCTTCCTTGGTTAAAATGTTTTAAAATAAAAAGTGGATTTTGTCAAACTTGAGACATAGAAAAGTTTCTGTCTTCCCTAGAGTGAATTCTACAACTTGCATATTTTCACATTTAGGGGAGATTTAATTTGGGCTTGAAGGAGTACATAACAGAGAAAAATACAGAAGGATATTGACAAAACTTTTGTGCTCTTAGATTTTTAAGTTCTCTTTACATCTTAGGAAAGTGATCAGCTTTCCACTGACACAGATTCTTACCCCTTATTTGGACATTTACCTCATATGATGGATTACACTATTTTGATAAATAAAGGCCTCATACATTCTCTAGTTCTTGGAGTGATTTGCAGACAGACATCATTCAACATACACAGTACCAGAAACAATAATACTGAAAGGTCAGATGTTAGCATGCCGAGATTCTTCATGCCCAATCACCGTCCCCCATGCACAAAGTTAGGAGAGATTTTGCCTGAAAAGTAGAGTGCTCGTATTTTACAGACTTATTTGTAATAAAGAAAAATACAAGGAACAAACATAGTACTTAAACAGATCACTAATTATTGCAGTTTGAGAAATATCATCTGACTCGTCTTAATTTTAAACTTTGTTGCTCACAAAGAAAAAAAGTTCAACATTGGACAATAGAGGAAAGCATTCTACGTGTGGTATCAAAATAAGTTGTGAGGAGTCTTTCATTATACTCCATAACTTTTCTATAAAGTATACTGCAGTTGCTGAGTGTTAATCTTATTCCACTATATTCAATTAACATCTTCTAAACCATATTTTCACCTCAGCTATTAAATGTCAGATTCAGTATGTAGTAAGTGAACACAAGACAAATCACTGTATTCATAGATTGATAGATAGATACTACTATTCAATGGGCTTGTTGTCATGTGGTAGCAAAACAGTAACAAAAGTAAACAAACTGATTAAGTTTGGGAAGCATATTGTCATGAACACAAATATATAGTAGGTATCTCATAACTGTATTTTCATAATTTGACTGATCCTACACTCCTTACTCGAGCAAAATGACTACTGAAGAGTGCAGGATTAGGTCCAAAATTATGAGACCTATTATTTATGCTGAACTTGATTTGGAAAGAAAGCTGTATCAGAACTAGAGACTGTAATCACTCAGTACCACTGCAGAGTCATTTATTGCCCTTGAGAAAGATGTCTGTCGGTCTTAGATAAAGAGGAGAAAATGGAATAATACAGTGTGTCTGAATAAAAAAAGTTTCTGTATGTTACTTTACCCGTAATGTTTGTGGCCTAGTAGTTTAACAAGCAGGATGATGGTTTGCACCATACCGGGGCAGGGACTGTGTTTTTAGTACATATATGAACAATGCCTAACACGTGGTTCTGATCTCTGACTAGGTGCTACTGTAATACAAATAAAAAAGTAATAATAATAATTGTCTGTCAGTAATGCATCTTTAACTTGTTAAATCAAAACCATTTTCACTATGAACTTTGTAGGTTGTAGGTTTCACAACAAATCCTGTTTTCAAAGTACTATTTAAACTGAAACACTATTTATTAAATTGTAAACACTACAATCAAATAAGGAAAGAAAATGATGATTATTCTGGATCTCTGTCTCTGATTCCTGTTTTCTTCCTTTCATTAGTTTAAACTCATCTGATTGTAAATTGCTATTTCTGTATAACTTGCAATACATAAAAGTATAAACTCATTTGGAAAAATCTGCAGAATTTTTCAGTGATCAGCTAGAACCAGGAGCAAAATGGACTTTCCCCACCAATATGCTGGAGAACAAAGATTGGATTAGTGAAAATGTAAACTGGAAAGCTTTATCATGGCAGGAGGGACTAATGGTTAGAACACTAGCCTAGGACTTCAGTAGACCTATGTTCAATTCCCTCCTCTACCACAGACTTCTTGTGTGACTTTGGACAAGTCACTTCACTTCAGTGGGATGTAGGAGCCTAAACTAACTTTGAGGATCTTAGTTTTAGTTCCCCATCTATAAAATGGAGATAATAGCACTTCTCCACCTTCCAGGGGTGTGGTGAGGATGAATACATTAAATATTATGCAGTACTAGGATGATGGCGCTATGTACTTATCCAAGGCAATTAGAAAGCTGCATATGTGAAAATTTATTATTCACAGGAATTAAGTAATTTTAAATTAGTATTTTGGCATCAGATTTCCATCAAACCTATGTGTGCATTCATTTAATCTAAAACAGTTGAGCCTGTCAGTTTACTGTCTCTGCAGGCTTCTCCTGCTGTTTAAGGGTTACATACTACTTTCATAAGAAATTTTTATAATTTATATTATAGCAGTGTCTAGATCCCCAGATTGGGGATCAGGGCCTATGGTGCCCAAATGAGCTCACAGACTGTGATCTTATTTTTAGCTTCTTCTAAAAGAATAGAAATGAACACACCAAGAAAGTATCATAGTAGATGGGTATTGTCAGCCTTTTTTAAAGTATCTTTTGTGCAACAAATGATAGAACTGGGGGAAAGGGTAATGCCAACCCAGTCAATATCTAACAGCTTCCCTCCACCACACACAGTATTTTTATTGGAATAAGAAATGCCTCATGGTACACATCAAATTATGGGCTGTAGAGTAAGTGCTGAGGATTTAGCTCTATAGAGTGCATATAAGTCTCTGAGGAACTGATCTTAACCCAATTGGAGGCTTTCTATTGACTTCAGTGGGCTTGCAAACAGACCCCAAAGTCCTGACTCTGAGAGGAGCTGAGTGCCCTCAGTTTCCATTGACTTCGGTGTGAGTGGGAGTCAGTAGTGTTCAGGGCTTCTCAGATGGTGGTCAGCACCTAGGAAGGTT
Organism: Lepidochelys olivacea; assembly: GCF_965140295.1. Classification (NCBI taxonomy): domain Eukaryota; kingdom Metazoa; phylum Chordata; order Testudines; family Cheloniidae; genus Lepidochelys; species Lepidochelys olivacea. The sequence continues at coordinate 92,289,802 of NC_140418.1, read as the reverse complement.
GGGTGTCCATGGCAGTTGAGTACGCTCAGAACCTTGAAGAAGGTAGTCAGCACATTGGAGGATCAGGCCTCTAATGATCACAGTTTTATGTTAATATTGCCATGCTGTATAAAAACCTAATTGTTTTCTGTCTAAATTCCCCCTTATGTGACCCACCTCCTTCCCAAAAACTCAACATGTTCTACCTCCAATGTCATTATCACACACCTGCCCATCTACAGACGTTCCAACAGTCCCGGTTTTGAGAGGGATAGTCTCACTTTGCCCCAATCCCAGTTGAAGCAGAACATTCAGGGCCACCAGGGAGGGAACAGTCCCCCGCTCCCCCACCCCCAGTTTTAAAGAGCCACAAAGCAAGTTGCAGCCTGGTCAGCCTGGTGCATGGAGTCAAACCAAGGGCTTGGCCCATGCTCCCTTCATCTCCTTCAGGGCAGACAGGCCAAACCTGCGTGGCAATGCATCCTTCTTTAGCCACTTGAAATGTATTGAGAGTATTCTTTGATAACTCTTGATAACATAGCAGACAATCCTTTGTCATGTTTCTTTTAACAAAGCTCTCAAGCGGCCACGGGTAAAACATAGATGGTTTAATTTAATCTGCAGACAATATTTCATCATTTGATGATCTGCTAATAGGAACCATCTGAAAAAAGCCCCTCACTAAATAAGAGAAGTTTATGCTAACCAATAGCTACCATCTTTATTCACCAACTTTAGTTAACACTATAGTCTGTATTCGCAAAAAGAAAAGGAGTACTAGTGGCACCTTAGAGACTAACCAATTTATTTGAGCATACGCTTTCATGAGCTACAGCTCACTTCATCCATCTTTAAAGCTCTAATCTCATCCACTTAATAGTATTAAATATTTTGGGGGTAACCATGATACCCCAGCAGTCCTTACTCAGCTAAAGGGCCACACTGTACTATTAAAATAATTATAAAATTCCAGAAATTATCAACTGTTTGCTTGTTTGGTTTTTGTGGATGTTGCAACGTCAAGAGATCTCAAGCTTCCAATACATGATGCAATGCTTTTGCTGTCTGCTGTTAATTACACAAGCCTCTTCATCATCAAGGATCCTTGGGGGTTAGGCTAGATGACCTTTGCAATCCCTTCTAACCTTGTGGTTCTGTAATTCAAAGCTACACACAACTGACTGGTAGCTTTCTATTTCTCATGCCCTCTTTGGAGATTTGTTTAAAATTAAGTTTAGCAGATTGTATTTTAGGAGTTGTAGATATCAGGGTTATCCTGCAAACGTGTCCAAAGCTAGTTAACAGAAACAAGGACTTGCAAGGGTGACACCAGGCCTATTTTTGGGGTGCTGCAGAAGTTGAATACTTTGCAGCCAGGAATTCGATGGCTGCTATTACCGTTATCCACGACTGTAATGATAACCCACCCCCACCTTCAGATTTCCCAACAGTTCGGAGGACAGGCACAGTTCGAATTAGAATCCTTTTGTTTGGTTGCATTTGATTTCTGAACTCAGCAGTTTTAATGCATTTAAGAGGAACTTTACCCCACCCAGTGCAAATGGCTTTGCCGACCTCCCGGCCAGTCTCCTTGAACTAAAGTAACTTGCAAAGAGCGGTAGGGTTTGTTTTGCTTTTAAAGGGAAAGGATCCGCTGCGAGGCGGACACCCGCACTACAGCACGCAGCAAACCATCTCCTTAGACCCCATCCCAATGTCCGCCTGCAGAAAGAACTTGCACTGCGTACGGATATACCCCGCTCCTCTTCCTCCCGCCTGCCGCTGCTGCTGCTGGGCTGGGGCCTACTGTACGTGGACCCTCCGTCCCGGGCGCGGCTGCAGCTCGAGCTGGATCCTGGAGCTCGCGTTGATGGGAAATCCAGGAGCTGCCATTGGCCAAGGGTGGGCCCCGTGCGTGCATCAGCCTCCTCCTTGTGCGTCCGTGGTTCCTATGCAAATTGGAGTGAATGCGGAAATAAACACGGGGAGGGGCGGGGGGAGAGAGAGAGACTGCCGAATCGATCGCAACTTCTGCAAAGTCTAACACAATCCAAAGCCCACAAGGCAAAGCCAGGGGGAGAGACAGACTCTGAGAACCCAGCCAGCCCGGCTTGGATGGCTTTCAAAAAAGAGGAGAGAGAGTGAGAGTGCATTGCAAATCCTTCTGATTTGGGAGTAAAGTTGTTTTTTTTTTTTTTTAAAAAAAGAACGAAACCTAACCAGCAGCCTGCAGTTGGCTACAGCTTTTTATTATCTTCCGGGTTTTCAACGGTTCCAAGTTTATTTTAGATATTTAAAAAAAAAATTGAAAAAAGTGTCAACCAATGAAGCCAATCGTCTCAGCCTTGTAAAGTTTCTCACGTACTCTTTATACATTGCAATGGTACGTGGTGCATCTTAAACTTTCTATTTCCATATTTTTATAAACAAAGATACTGTACGTAACGCGATACTTAATAGCTATGATGTTGCCGATACATTCATTGTAAATGATTTGCTACCAAAAATAATGTGTAGCTGAATGTATTTCTGTGTTCTGTGTGCAGGAGATAGCAGCCGTGTGTGGTTGGGTTTTGTTTTGTGTGTGTCTATATGCACTAGAGTTTCCTTCTTTTTTTCTCCCAGGGATTTCAGAAAACCGCTGAGCTTGACAGATTTTTTTCCCCCTCCTAGCGCTTGCTCGGTTCCAAAAAGAAAAAAAAATGTACGTGCTCGGGTCTGCAAAAAGACGTCTGGCATCGGCAGCCAACCCAGCACAAAAGGAAGTGTCTAGACTTCGCGTGTAATTGACACACGCCTTCTCTAATCAATGTTGCAAAGCTCCATGATGGACCAGAGCGCTGTCCAATGAGAGAGCGGCTTGGCTGTTGCAACGTTCGAAATACCCCAAACGGGCGGGAAGCTGAGAGTGCGTTGGCCTCCTCCCCCCTCAAAGTTCTCGGAGCTCAGCAGGGGCCAGTGTAGTTTCAAGCTGTCAAACCTGCTGCAAACTTCCGGATTTAGCAAAGCGCGCACAGACACACACACACACAAGTGTTTCTGCTAGTGTAGCAAAATGCAGAGTTAGGGGTGGTTTTAAAACAAATTGCATGTGCTTTGCTTTGCCTTTTGCACGTTCAAATAGATGAAAGGAATGCCAGGGTGATTAGACCACCCCTCCCCCTTCCCGTTGACATTTTTGTGAAAGAAAAAGCTGTCCGTATTTCTCATGGGAAGTCGAGAAGGGCCCCCCTCCGCTGCGTTGTGTGTTACTTTGTCGCTCTATGTGTGTACAATGGATATTAGATGATTACACTAGACTGTTTCGCTGGCCGCAGATGTCTTTGCGCATTAACTGTTAAACGGGGCCAAAATTTAGAAGATTTAGAAAGTGCTTTGGAAGACAAGCCGTGCGCCTTCCCCTCGCGTGTTAATCCTTTGTATGGTTGTTTATGGTTTTCTTAACCCATTAGTTACTGAATGGTGAGCAGTGTGTATTGAGGTGAAGGGGGTCTGTTTTGGATTTGTTCACAGGCGACTGGCAGGTGTTTTATAAAGTTGGGGGGGGGGTGCGCGCGTGGGTGGCTGTGGAGTGGGGGGAGACGGAGCTAAAGCTGCCATCAGGAATGTAAGTAACCCGCGACTGATGAATCTGTACGTTTCTTCCTGTTACTAGTCTTCCCTGTGCGGAAGGTGCTAATGTAGGAGGAGATCAGTAACACACTAACTTGGAGTCGGGCCCGTAGTCCCCTGGATATAAGTCCCTGACACAAGTCCAGTGGAAACCTATTCCAACAGCTTGTCTTGGAGACAGTAGCTGGCAGGCACTGACTTAAAATATCCGTCTCATCTTTCCCTTGAGCGGTGTAGGTACTTTGAAATTTAACTAGAAATAGGATGCGTTCTTTTAGCTCTTTGGAAATAGCTCCCTAGGAGTTGACCCCTAAGTCTTCCCGTGTGCTACTTAAGGCAGATTTTGGAGTCACAAAATTCACACCTTGCACTTAGTTGTGTGCAGACTGTCTTTCAAGGGTCCGTGATCTTGACCTTAATAGCCAGTGTTTTATTCCCAGAAAGCGGCTTGTAGTAACCAAAGTGCAACAAAGCTGGAAAGAAAAAACAAGACAAAACCCAACCTCCCCCTCAAGGGAACTGGCAAAGAAATTGTTGCTTTAACAAGTAAAGAAAGTGTATAAAGGAGGGGGAAGAGGGCGAGTGGGGAGACTCAGTATTAGCCGAGTTCTGACTTCAGTGCGCATTGGGCGCCCAAGTCTAAATCATAGTAATACGGCCTCACTATTAAGTACCTCCGAAATAAAAGAGAGTTCAGATGTACGTATAAGTGAACTCTTATTGACGGAATTTATATATCTAAGAGGATTTCACTAACGCTGGCAAAGTAAAGTTTCTGCAAATAAAACATTGTAAATGCAATGCCGGGCAAAGTGCCAGAAAGAATATGGATAGCAGGGATCATGGCAGAAGTCTCTCTCTCTCTCTCTCTCTTTAAAAGACGCCCCATCGCAAGGCACCCTGTAGCACTTTCAAAAGAAATGATCGAAGTCCCCATTTCCAATGCCTCCTTCCTAACAGCCGATCTCCAGGTTTGCTTTAGTGCCTCGCTTATTTTGTTATGATCAAGGCATTTGCTTTAATTATGCTTCCCCGCCCCAACTCCTGCGTGTCTTTTAATAGCTTTATATACCATCCGACGGTGATTTCTCTTGGAAACCTCCTCCCCTTGCTTTGTTTGAATGTTCCCGTTGGAACTTTCACTGGGCCAAAGGAGGTTCTGAGCCAGCTGGGACCAGCGCTGCGCAAAGCTCCCCCCTCTCCTACCTTTTCTGTAGGCTCAGGATCCTAGAGTTTAAGCGTGCACAATGCGTGCTGGATTGGAGAACGCGGATGTGAAGGGGTTTGGTGCTGAACTTGGATGCAGCCTCTGCCTAGAGGGCGCAAACAATCGTCCCACGTCCAAAAGTCTTACGAAGGGCGCCAAAAGTTACTTAAGATAATATTGCTAACCACAAAAAGCTGGAAATCGTGGAGCGAGGCTGCCTGCTGCACCGACAGGACTGCTAGGGGCCCGATCCCGCATTCCTCGCGCACCTAGGATGCCGGTGGAGTTCATTAAACCGGAGTTCATGGAACTCCACGCTCGCTTCTATTTGGGTCGGACAGGGAATACAGGATCGGGCCCCAGAATAGAAACTAACCCCCAGTGGCTCACTTTATTCTCAAAGCTGTTTTTTATAAATAGATCTTACTGTGTATCACTAAAAAGTATCCTCGCTTTTGCCGCAGGGCTCTAAATAGAGGCCAATGTAAACATAGCAACAAAAGAAAGTTGTAATAAGGAATAAAAGAGGGGGTTGTTTTTGTTGTTTTAAAAAGGCATGCTGTGGTCAATATCTGCTCTCTGTGCCTCAGGCACATGTCTTGCTGTCAGCCAGAAACTTCTATCGAGGAAACTTGCAGAGCAATGAAGTGATATATAGCAGCAAATATTTAGCTGAAAGTGTTTCTTGTCATTATTTGACTAACAGATCCAGGCCACTTTTTCTTTTATCAAAGGAAAGCACTGAGTGAAAACAGCTCATTTTTCAGTTAGTCCAGGACATCTCCAGTTAAAGACAGGCTTGTAGAGAACTTCCATCAAATATCACCCTGCTAAATACCAACCACCTCTTTTCAGTCAGCAAATGTAGTGACGTACTAGCGAGGGAACAGACATGAAAAAGTCTCCAGCTGGAGAAAGAGCATTTTTGTTACTTTTCTTACACCAGGTTTTCTGACAGAGCCTTTTCTTTTAACAGCAATGGGCACAGGGATTAACACCCCTGAACTTGTTGTGAAAAGGGTTTACAGTTTGAAATACAGTACCTACATCTCCTATCCACATGAGAAGCTTTGCACGCTGCATGCGGTGTGTCTTGTGGCGTCTCCTTTCCTTTTGGGGGGGGGGGGCGGAAGGTTATGAATGGTTGTGGATATGTAAGTGTCTGCAGGCTGCATGCAGCTCATTGGGAAGAGGAAGAGGAGGAGTACTCCATCCAGGAGATATACTGATGTTAGACCGGAGAGAAAATATAAGACTCAATAAACGAGAAAAGCTAGCTGACTGGAACGTTTCCAAACCCAAAAAACCAAACCCTTCCTTGTGCCAAAACAGTACGTTATAGCCTAAATGAGTGGCTGGAGGCTCGGTTCTATTTTAAGTGCTTTACTTTTACTTGGGGAGGGGGCAGCAGGGTAAATGCAGAGCACAGGTTGAGCATTTTTAGTAAAATAAGCATCCCTTGCCCTACAGTGATTTATTTAAAATGACATTCACATGCCAAGTATTAGAGAGATTTGGAAAGTTTTGAACACATTTATCTCCCCCCTCCCCCAAGGGACTTAACTTTAAAAGACATTCCAGGTGGTAAAATATTTATGGTCCTGAACCGTATTAACGTGTGTAGGTCTTAAAAAACAAAACAAAAACCCTAGTGGACTGTACCCACTACAGGGTTATAATTCATTAGGCTCAACAGTCCAGGAAAAAAAATCTGTGAAGCTTCCACATGTAAAAAAAAACCAACAAAACTTCAAGACCTCCGCTAATGAACACGATGCCTGCAAAAAGAAAAAAAAAGTTTTGAATTTACAATGCGTAATTAAATATATCCCACTCTTCAGAGGAGCGTCTGCAAGGCGAGCAGCTGCCCCCCAAATGTTCCCAGACTTTTGCATCTGTGGAGCTACAGACGCAATCTAGGGGCTATATAATCGGTAGCCTGTACACGCTCTTTCTTGACGAGGTCGGTGAAGTTCCCCCAGTCCTTTAGGCGATGCACGGAGTCAGGGAGGGGGTGGTGGTGGTGGTGGGGAGGGGGGATAGCACTGTGGAAAAGTAGTTTTGTTTGCTGAAGCACATCCTGTGTAGCCTATAGCCGCCCGTGAGTCCTGCCTGTAACTGCTCCTGACTGCGTTACCCAGTAATGCACTGAGAGCGGGGATCGGGGATAGGGAGGGCTGGCCGAGCACAGCACTGCAGCCCCTCTCCCCTCCCCTCCCTCCCCCGGGCAAGGCAGCGAGCGAGCTGCTGCTGCTCTTGGTGCGGTGCAGAGCGGAGCAGGAGGCGCGCGGGCAGGTTCCCGGGGAGCCTGGAGCCTGGGCGCGCTGCTGGAAGCTGGGGGTGGGAGGGAAGTGTGTGCTATGCCTTTAACGCCTGGATACAGTAGACATGTATAGTGTGTAGTGTAGGGAAAGTCTAGGCGGGGTTAAAGTTCAGCTCATGGAGCTGCTCAGCGCTCGCTGCAGTTTAGCAGAGTTGGAAATGTGAAAGCAAGAAGCAGGCTAGGTTCTCCCCCCTCTTTCTCTCTCCCTCTCTCTCTCTTTTCCTCTCTCTCTCCCTTTCTCTCTCTCTCTCTCTCTCTCTCTCTCTCACTCTCACACACACACCTCCAAACCACAAAAACCCCCACAGCAGTCATGTATTCTCCTCTCTGTCTCACCCAGGTAAGCAGCTGTTTGGATGCATTTGGGGCTGGTTTTGCGTGTGTGTGTATGCGCTGGGGGGGATGGTGGGTGGTGGTGGGGGGGAGAAATACAGCTTTAAGAAAGTAACTTTGTTTCCATTAGGTTGCATTCCTCTTCTTGCACGGCCATTTGTGTAGGCACATGGCTAATGGCGCCTACTTATTAATGGTTTAATTAATATTGGTGGTGGGGGTTTTCTGCTCATATGCAATTTTTGGGGGGACGACCTGCACGTGTTTAGCAGGGTTGCAGCCCAGGACATGCTTGGTCATCTGCAATCAATACTCACCGTTTGTGCTTCCGATGCGAGTAATGCATGAAAACATAGATGTGCTTAGGGTCATTTTTTGTAAGTGTAGCATTAAGAGCTGCTGCATGTTCTATTTTAAGACGTAAGGTATTGCATAGTCTGCATTGATTTCCCTCCCGAAAGTCCACACTTTTGTTTGTAAGGGTATGGTTCGTAGATGCAGTTAAGGTTTGCCTGTGAGTATCTCTGTACGTTACCCATGCCTGGACCTATAGCTATAAACATTGCACCTACGCATAGATCTGCAGCTATATACATTGCCTTGATCTATAGCCCATCATATATAAAATACACTTTGTACCCATGCAGAGACGTATAGCTGCACGCGCTGCACTCCTGCATAGATCTACATCTGTACATACATTGTGCTCTCGTGCACAGATCTGTATCCCTGGAAGTACACTGCAGCCGTGCAGAGATCCACAGCTCTGTACGTTGGACCCCATGCACAGATCTGTAGATGCAGCCTCCGATGGTCAAGAAAGTCTAGCTCTGTCCTCCTCCCTGGAAATTTGACGCGCGTTGTCACTTTCCCGGGTGTCACAGTTGCCTGGATGTTTGGGAAGTGGGGGAAGTTTGGATTGCAAGTTCCGTCAGTGTTTTCTACAAAGTTGCTCGAGCCCTTAGGGCAGCAAAGTTGCCTGTGTGTTATTTTTTAACATGATTATTTCAAATGCCTTTTCCCTCTACATACTGTCTCCCTCCCCACGGCATTTCCGTGGATCTCTGGAGTTTAAGCTTGTGTGTTGACGCCCAGCCCTAGACTTGCCCTCCATTCCGGACGGTCTCTTCCTTTCACAGCTGCTGCTCTACCTCCTGGTGCTCCAGCTACACTTAACTGCTCAGGACTTCGGGCAACTTTTCTTCCCAGCCCCTCTCTCCCCCTCTATACCTCCTGAGGCAATGGATTGCGCTTTTGCTGCTCCAGATCCCGTGCTGGCATTTTTCATATTATTTTTCACTATTAAAAGGCATAAAGCTGAAGTGAGATGTGATTTTTGTTCTCTCCAAAGCGTCCCCTCCCCTCCATATAGCTCTGTAATCCTGTCTGGGATTTAGATGCCTTCCAGTCTGACTGTTATTCATAAGGATGATAGTTTCTATTTAGTGCCAATTAAGTACCTTCTTCCCTCCCTTTTAATCCAGGTTGTTGCAGACATTAAATTGTACACTTTCAATTAGCAGGAGATAATGGTTTGAACTAGGAAATACTTTGTGGTGGACTCACACCAGAGATTATTTCCTCCTATATTGGATTCTGAGAGCATTATTCCTATTATTTTATGTTTATATATATATATATATAAATACACACAGAAAGAGAGAGAGCTATGTGCTGGAGAATGACTCTGGATCATGGGAATGGATAGCTCTTAGAAGTAGCCTGAATAGCTTTAAAAGTTTTATTTTTTCCTTCCATAAATCAATGAATTTGTGGTTATAGTATCCAAAGTGACTATAGGTTGGAACTTTACCATGGTAATAATCTTACAGTTGATCATAGGCAGAAGGTAGATATGGTGAATGGAATGGGCTTGTGAGCAGAAGTGAAATGGATCGGGTGAAGGGTGGGGGGGGCGTTCCAAACTCTGTACCTTTCTGGTCAAATTTATGCCAGTTTATTAATGGAACTGGAAATACCTATTGTCTGTTGTTTCCTGTCCTGGATGATTGGTAATAACATAACTTTCATAGAAACAGCCATATACTATTCTCCTTTCAAACGGCACACATGTAATCCTGTTTTAGTAGGCCCAGTGGGACATTAAGAAGAAGACTTAAGACAAATTTGGGATATTTTAAAATGCTGAATATTGTATCATTCTGTTCCAGAATTCTTGCATTCTTGTTGCACATTTGGAAAAGTAGTTTAGGGATTCAAAAGCCCTCTTTACAAACTCGACATTGAGAACGGAACAGTTATGTGGTTTTGTCATTTTATGTAGAAAACATACGCAAAATCATTAATAAGGGCGTAAGTAGTTTTATATTTTTCATGTCAGAATTAACATAAGCCTTTTATTTATACAAGTTTTGAAATAAATGCTTTTTAAAGTGTTGGCTCAGTATTAGAGGCAAAAAATTAGAAAGTGGATTTTTAAAAAATGGTCATAAAGCACATTAGTCCAAGAAACGCAACTGAAATGGCATGACTATGTACCTGACATAGAGATTTGAATCATCTATAAGGAAAATATGCACAGCATTTGTTTCACTTCCCTGCTGCATATCGAGAATATATTTTGGGCACACATGTACCTCTCTTTATAGATTTATAGCCAAACATTTCTAGGAACATGGATTTTAGAAATATTACCCTTGCTATATCTGACTTATTTTCAAACACATCCACGTAAATATATTGTGTAAAACAATTACTGTAAAGCATTACATTATTTCTTTTACTCTGATCTGGATTTTAAGGCTTTTTTTGTCAGTAGATTTTACAGGTTTTTTTAAGAGTTTGTGAGAATTTTTATATACATATAGTTCTAAGGCCCAGCTTTTAGATGCAGAATGCACTTTGAAGCACTATATCGACAAACTGTGAGAAAGTTTTATGGTAAAGCTTACTGTTTATCACTGTCTTTTAAAAAAAACGTATTAAACACATTAGTGGTGCCTTTTTTTTTTTTAGAGTAACCTTTAATTGTTAAAGGAGATAACTATGCCTTTAAAGTAAACTTTTGAAATATTTTTTTTACTGAGAAAAGGCAAAAATAATCTTATTTTCTTTAAATTTTTATAGTTTGCTGTGATCATGTGATCAGACCTGCACATTTATGTATACTCATTCTTGCATTGCTACATTTCAGAAAGTTTTTCAGCATTATAACATTGAAACAAATAACTTTATTATGCAGAATAAAACATCAAATTTGGTTGGATTGATAGTGGATTCCTTTATCCCTGTTCATATTTTGCTAATACCTTGTCACTGAGATTTAGGTTGGTTGATTTTACAGGGGAATATGTTTATGAAGACACTTCAAAATGCTGGATGAGTTAGTTTGTCAGTCTTCTGTTCTTGAATTAACCTTTTTGCTTAGTACCTCATTTTGAAAACTCACATTAGACTATTTATATGATTATGTTATGTGTATATATATGTGGTGTAGCATGTAGCAGTTTAATACAGACAAAGAACCGCTTAAAATTATATCCTGGTCTTTTGGCCATATAATGGTTCGGAGCTTTTTTATAGTCATCCCCGTCCTGTTCCTTTCCCCCCGCCCTCCTTTCAGGTTCTCTGTAGCTCATCTTTAAGACAGACTAAAGGAACTGTATTTTAGATAGTATCCAGCCTAGGTCCAAAAAAGTTATGGGCATATGGAATCAGTCAATAAGAAGTACAGTTGAAAGCAGAAAGTTAAATATTTCTGGATAAATCAAGATGTATTTAGAATTTATTAATGCTTAAAACAATCCTCCATATCAATGTAGGTCTTTTCAATGAATTGTGGGTATACCTTAGCAGATAAAGGTTGACTTTGCAGAAGGGCTTTTCGCACTATCGGCTCTTCTAAAATGGTGGGTGGGGGAGAACATTAAGGATCAGAAGTGTGTTTTTGTTATTTTTAATAGCTTCTGGTGCCTTGCAGCTTTTACCTTTTTTTCTTCTAAACCCATTTTGATTTGTGAAAGTGCAGCTGCACGTGTTATGTTTGCTGCCTTCTCTTCTTACTTTTTCAGTCTACTGGCTGAAACCTGGCAGCAATATTTATTTTTTTTTACTTTACTGAAATTTGAAACCAGGATCTTCTCCAACAGAGGGGGGAAAAGTGTCACTCACCAAAGTAATTTATTGTATTTTTACATATTATATTTTAGTTATCAGTCATATTTGTAATGACGCCTGCACTGTCGTGCTGCATTGAAATATCTGTCTCTCATTTTCTGTAGTTTCTAACAATCTCCATTTTTTTCTGATATAAATGATCTAATGCTGTTTACCGATTTTAATATTTAAATTTTAGGAACCACAGAGAATACATGCAATTAAGCCATTTAGAAAGCTAATACAAGGTCTTGAATTGTAACAGGAATTTGATAATAGAATGTTCCTACCACTGATTTCTTGGTTTTGCCTATATTTGTTTGAGCAGCAAAGCCTATTTAAAAAAAGAAAATAAAAAAAGCCATTGGAGCTGTAGAATAAGTATATTCTAACAATATTATTTTAAGGTTATGAAATTATTTTGATACGTGACATACTCTACATGTGAATGTAAGTGAAGAAATTCCGTTAAACTGAAAAAAAACAACCCTTTTACCTTGCAAGAATGGACATAAATTGGAGTTTAACATGCTGTAGGAAGCTTTGTGCAGTTTCATGGTGTTTTTTTTTGTTTTTGTTTTTTTGCCCCGCAGGGCCCAGTCCCACAAATGGGAGTAACTTCATTCATGGGAACAGTCCCATCGACCTCATGAGTGAAATTAGTCCTTTGCATACATGTTTGCAGAACTGGGTCCTTAAAGTGTATATGCTTTTTTATAGATAGTGTAACATCTTGTAACAGTATTACATAGAGAAACATAACAAGCAGAATATAATGAATTATAACATAATTTGATCTCCCTGTCTGATTTATGTAGTACTTTTTAGGTATATTTATTTATTTAAAAAGTTGAATATATGGATCTTTCTTGCAACATATTATTCAAGTTCAAGAAACTTTTCAATACTGAATATTTCTCTCTCAAGTAAGATGAGTGAACTTAAAATATTATTACTGAAGGCAAGCAATGTTTTCAGGTGGAGAAAAGTATTATAAATGTGGTAAATTCTTTTAAAATATATTAACAAAAATAAAACAAAATGCTAAGATTTTGTGCCTTAATATTTACGTATAAGCTTCCCTCTATCTCTCTCTCTCTTTTTTTTTTTTAAATAGAAGGCTGTCAGAACTTGTCTTGTATCCATGGCACAATATCAGATTTATTATTTTTGGTAGGCTACATATAAACCAAACAGTTTTTTTTTAATTATAAGGGTAGAGTTTAAGTTTTTAATACTGTTTACTGTTAGGCATGCTGGAGAAATCTGCAAACTGGTTAAATTATTTACTATTTCTAGAGGTGCAATAGACAGAGATTAGAGGCACCTTCTACTATATTATAAAATCACTTATACTGAAATTTTATTACACTGCAGATTGCCATTTCCAAATACGTCTTAGGGAAAATTTTGCTGTATTTCAGACTTCCCCATACAAACATTGATTGGCATCCAAATGTTTAGAATTTGCCAAATTGGCGGGCATATGCTGGCCACACCACAAGCAGTGGGGTCAGGGAGAGAGCAAAGTAAGATATGCATTCTTTGAAAATGGATTAAGGTCACTACACTCACTTATTTTTAAACTTTTATTTTATTTTATTTTTTAATGATTTTAAGTTTTAGGACTGAGTGTAATAGTTACAGAATCTTCCTCACACTTATGTGTATTTTAGTTGGTCTCTACCCTCTGTGATAGCAGTGTCATATTCTTTAGGCTGATATAATATTGAGAAAGAGTTTATATATAGATAGGTATAGCTGTATGTATAGTATGTGTGTGACTGTGTATATACAATATGTACAGTATTTGTGTCTGAGATTACAAAGGTGCTTGTGTTTTCTGCACTGCGTAGTATATACACATTGTCATTACTTAATTCTCACTTCTAGAGGATATTAATTTCTTGTGTGTTAAAGTAGTATTTTAAGGAGTTGTTTTGAACTCTGTGACTGATTTGTTTGTGTTTTCATGACATCAGTATAATTCTTTATCATTTTTCCAGGATGAATTTCATCCCTTCATCGAAGCACTTCTGCCTCACGTCCGAGCATTTGCATACACATGGTTCAACTTGCAAGCCCGAAAACGAAAATACTTCAAAAAACATGAAAAACGCATGTCAAAAGAGGAAGAGAGAGCAGTGAAGGACGAATTGCTGAGCGAAAAACCTGAGGTCAAACAAAAATGGGCATCCAGACTTCTGGCAAAGCTACGGAAAGATATCAGGCCTGAGTACCGAGAGGATTTTGTTCTCACAGTCACAGGAAAAAAGCCTCCATGTTGTGTTCTTTCCAATCCAGACCAGAAGGGCAAGATGAGAAGAATTGACTGCCTACGCCAGGCAGATAAGGTCTGGAGGTTGGACCTTGTAATGGTGATTTTATTTAAAGGTATTCCGCTCGAAAGTACTGATGGCGAACGCCTTGTAAAGTCCCCACAGTGCTCTAACCCAGGGCTGTGCGTACAGCCACATCATATAGGAGTTTCTGTTAAGGAACTCGATTTATATTTGGCATACTTTGTGCACGCAGCAGGTAAGTGCATTTATACAAAGTTGTCCAACTTTCTGTATATCTACAGTCCTCTGCTGTACCATCTGAGTTGAGTGTTATGACCAGTCAGAGACTGTATGAGTCAGTGTTTGAACTTGGGAGAATATGTTCCATGTAAATGTGGTTGGCAGCATGGTTTATCGCCAGTTCCAGGCCTGACAACTAAGAGAATCTACACCAATATACTCTAGTTGTGAATCAACAGGTGTTCTCACGTTTTTTGTTGCCTTTAGGAAATAGTAGTGTCAAGATATGTTAGTTTTCCAATACTAACAGCAGTCAAACGTTTGGCACATCTAAACTGCTTTCAGAAGTGGCCGACATTAATATTAGTACAGGAAATGTTAAAGGCTGTCTTTTAGAACTATCTAGAGGCCTGTTTAAAATGGACCTTATTTTAATGTTGGTAAGAGAAAGAAGGTAGCTAAACCTTTTTTTAAACTAGCTTTGTATGTGTGTTGTGTCGTGTAAGGAATAAATTCAGGGAAATAGACATGTCAAAAGCCCAGTGGTGGTAAGGATCAATGCAAGACCCAGTCAGTGCCTTCAGCTTGTATTGATGTGGGTGATATGTGAAGGTGCTCAGCATCTTGCAGGATTGGTCCCAGAAAGAAAAGCAAAGAAATCACACAAATATGTAAATGTAACAGTGCAGTGTGGATTGTGGCTAAAATAAAGGCCTATAGTATCAAATGAGGAAAGTAAGGTTAGTGTTAAAAGTGGAAGTTGCATACAATAAATGAATACACTTAGAATCTGACTGATACTAAGAACTGATGGCTTGTTTGACAATATTGCATTCAGGAGAGCGAAAACGCTTTTACACGTCATGAAATTCGCAATCTTGTCTCTGACTCCAATGCAGACCACACCCTGCCTGTGAATATTAGTATATTCAGAGGCTACCTAATAGGTCAACTGGATAAAATAACATGCTGTAGCATTTCTTTTCAATCATTTTGTTTCTGACAGAGTTGCTGTGTATGAAACATTAGGCCCAAGTTTTTGGAGCTTGTTGACTTTTAATATATACGTACTAGTTTCACTGGATTTCATTCACAGCAGTAATTTAAGACTGGGGGTTGAAGGGAGTTGAAACCGGGTAGGGGCGGAGGGGGGGAGGGGCAAAGAGAAGTCAGTGGACTCTTATCAATAGAAACATAATAAATATATAATAATAACAATAATAATAATATAAATCTTGCTAAAAGAAGAGAATACATCTATTATCTAGCATTCTTTTTGGGTGATACAGAAAGTGCTGACTATCCGAAAGTTGTCTTCAATAAATCAGTATTCGTTGCGATACATAGTATCACTTCAGTAACTTTATTGATATACACTATGGTTAGAAGGCACCTTTGGCTAACATTGTGGTATTTTACATAGTTAAGCTGTGAAACTTTGTAATTAGATGTGATTTGATCAATTCACATTTCTGGAGAAGAAAATGTAGGCAACTGTTACAGGAAGAGTGATTTATTTACTACACGGTATAGAGAAATGGGAATGACCAATTCGTGTAGACTTACGTTTAGCACTCATGTTGTTTAGTTAGTGTTATGTTTCATGAATTAAATGCAGGCTTCGGAAAAGCACTGTAAATTGTCAGCAGAAACCAGTGTCCTCCTACCTTAAAAACTTGAACACACATTATCGTTTTTGTCTGTCATTCTGTATATGTCTAGATAGAATATGGTTGAGAGACAGAGAGAGAGACAAGCAGCCAAACTAAGTACATATGTAATATAAGGAGGCCTAAAGTGATAGTTTTTTTTCTGTTATGGCAGTCACACATTAGATATTTAAAGAGTCTAATAATATTTTGATTAGCGGCATACCATCTTATACCATCTTATCATTATGACAGTGGTAACAAACAGACCGCAGTTGCACTTACTGTTCTTTGGACTAAACTTTTGCCACAGGAACTTAAACATTAGACTTAATCTTTATTTACATTTATAGCCTCTTTTAAACTGTAAACCTCTCACACTAACTATACAATTTAATATTTTACCTGTTGTTTACTGATTATATATATTGCATTACACTGTTATTGCACTAGTTTGTGCTAGGAGGTTAGTAAATCTAATCATAAGGTGGGACAAAATGGTTATAAAATGATATTTAGGAAGCATGCAGTGTAGTATTTGTCTAAAAAAGATGTAATGAAAGCATCATGGATCAGGCTACCTTTTGCGTCTTTGTGTTTTCCTCTGATGTATCCCAGAATTCTTTGTTAAACCTGAACACTGGCCAAGTCAATGGTGATTGGTGCTCACAGAACCGCAGTAATGGCAGCTAATGCTGTGTGCGCAACAGGAAAATGACAAAAGAAAATAGTAAGCTTCCTTTGTCTCAGAATATTTCAGATTTGATTTCAGAGATTTACAGACCTGTTATTTATTCCAAAGAAGTTGCCAACACAATTATTAGGTAGGTTGGTCAACTTACATGTAGCTGATTTGACAGGCATCTGCTATAGTGCAGAAGATTTGTAAACACTAAACAATGTTTTTACCTCCTTAAAAGTTTTGAGAAGTTGCCAGTATTGGCAGGAGGCGCAGACTTTGAAACGTGCTTTCAGATACGTGCCAAAACCATTGTGGCCTTTTCACCCATAATGCTTGCTTCTTTTTAATATTTATTTGTTTATTTATTTAATAAATTAATTCTGTTCCACTATGCCTTGTTCTAGATGATTTCAACAGTGAGATGTTCCTTTCCATCTAAAAGTGTACAATAATTATTGCTTTGAGTCCAGGCTTTCTCTTTAGTTGGACACTGTCATCTATAAGAGAATACATGTGCCCAAATTTAAATAATGCTTCTGACAAAGCAGATTCAGTGACAGAAATGAATTATTCTCTTTTAAGAACAACTAAATAAAGAACAAGAAAGCTCAAGTATGTGAATACACAAGCTGCATGCCATTTTTGTAAGAAAACAAGGAATATCAGTGTTTTCTGAATTAGAAGGTGACCAAAAATGTATTGAACTGTAGAGCATCGGCTCCAATTTGCAGTTTTTAACCTGTTTAAGAAAAGTATTCTCATACCCTTAACTTGGGTTGGCTTTTTAATTTTCATTTATTCTGCACATATATCAAATGACAACTTGGAAAACACTGTGGCAAACCGTTTTCTTTGTGGGAGTGTAACAGTAAAGCTAATTTATGACCAGTCCTTTACCAGATGATCTGTATCAGAGTCTACAATAAACCAGGCACGTGGCAAGGTCACAATTTAAGTTGTTAAGGTCATAACCTTAGCCACCAGGCATTTGACCTTTTAGATAAAGTTAACCTTTGTTCATTAGTAAGCACTCAACCAAGAACTTTCTTGAGTTTTTTACTGCTTCAGAGTTACTTCTGCTAATGTGATCAGATTGTAGAAAAGATTCGCAGCTGAAGTAGTTAAATTTTCTGAGAGGTCAGTTTTTTTACAAACTTCTTGAATGGACAAAGCTAGGTTGTAATCTATAGGCCACAAAGTGATAACAACACAATACTTGATTTTTTGACAGACATTATCCACTCTAGGCAAGAATTAAAGCTAGCTAGAAATTTGCCACTTAGAATCTTTTAATCTTTAAGATAGACATTTAAAAATGCTAAATTTTAATAAATCTGGGATTTTTTAATGTCAATAAAACCATTTTACTGATTTTAATAATATTAAAAATGAAGTCAAAGTGGAAATAAGTCTAACATATTTGTGTAACTGAAAGTTTACTTAGCATTGAAATACCTTCTGTGAATAATTTACTATGCAATAGTATGTACACATGACTAAACTTAAAATAGACACATTTTATGCTATGATTGGTGGCATTTTAATATTTATACTTACACTATAATAAAGGAGTATCAATTGAAATAATGCACATACAGGAAACATACTTGCATATATTTAGAATATCGGTGTAAGTATCTTTTAGTTCCAAGTCAGAAAGGTACATAACACTTTGCGCCATCATCTTTTAGTACAATTGTTATTGATTGTTACTGCATTAATCCTGTTAATAGCTTCAGTTGTTCAGTATGTATCTGTAATGTGAAAGGTGTTCTAACAATACTGTACATCGTGAAAAGAGCTGTCGCAGCATCCTGAACCCCTGGTATCTGCTCTGCAAAAGTCTAGTGTTTTACTGTGTAAAGTGTTACCGATTACCACATTACATACACCATATTGTTACCTTAATTATGTTGTAGTGAAAGCTCATTTTTAATTACTTAGGGTACTTTCTTGGTTTTCTCTGAGACCGCATTTATTATTTAATTTAAATCAAAAGACAGAATCCACTGTTAGTTTTTGATGCATTTTGTTTTTATTTTGGCTACATTATTGCCATTCCATCATACAGATAGCCACGATATGCAGATTGGCCAGATGGTCATGTTAACAGATTGAGAACCCACTTCCCACTGCTAAAGAGCAGGTGTAAGATCAGTAGGGTTTTTTTTTTCCTCCCAAGATTCATACCAAATGCTCATTAGAATAGTGTTTAATGATTTTTAAAAAGGCCACATTTCAACATACCATCATATCTGTCATGAAGTCAATGTGTGATGCTCTGTGCAATTTATATGTATATCTGGAGATATTTTAAGCATATCCTCACTATAAGACTGTTGGAAATTGACTTTTAATACATGACTGTTGAAGTCCAGCGTATGTCAAAAGCAATCTTAAATGTTTCACACGTGAGGTTGGATGTTAATGACACACATGCATTACTTCAGAACATGCAGTTACATTGATACTTAGATATGCAGAAAAAATGTGTATATATGTATGTGTGTGTGTGTGTGTATACACACACACACACAGACAGGGCTGGGTGTGCAGATCCAAAGGAACCTGGCTACATCAATATTCAGAAAATCTCTTAATGTCTCAGTATTTATATGTTTGTTTTTCATGGGTCTTCTTGCCATAGAGAAACATCTATGGGTTAAAAGTAATATGAGATGTAGTGCTCTCAACCTGTTTCCACCATCAAAGATGATCAGATCTTGTATAATTTCAAGCCCATAAAAGGCTCCCATTAAGAAGCCTGCAGAAAACATAAGTACTCACAACTGGATTTAGAATACAAAGACTAAAATCTCTTCGATGACCATAGTTTTATATCACAAACACACATGTACGCACGCACACACACACACACACAGTCTATGGTGTAGAAAGATATCTTTGCCCATCAAAAAATTCTCTTTTGGAAAGTGGAATAGTCAGTCTCTGCTCCTTGCGGGAGCAAACAGTAGTTGACAGAAGCAGGATTTAGGTTGGGACAACTGCTTTCACCCTGCTGTTGTAACTGAGATGGTAAGTGGCTGTGTTAATTCTGACCCTAGCTATAGAGAAGCTTGTGACTGTTTGCTATATCATGAACCATTGGCAGTTCACTCATGTGGTTTAGCTTTCTCCTTTCCCCACCAACAACCAAACAAACACTGGCTAAATATGCTTTTAATGTGGCTAGGATATTTGCCAGGTGATTTTTGAAGTAAGTAACATAATATTATTTACATGTGTTATTCTACAAGCAGAAGTGATCTGGAGTGAGACAGTAGATAGTCTGGGTAAAAAATTAGGAGAAGTCTTTGAATGGAGGTTAGTGACTTTATAGTTGTGAGGTTTGTGTGTTGGTAAGAAAGTCACCCAATGCTGCTGGCTGGGTTTTGACTTGTCTACAGTTACTGCATTTTTATATTTCCCTCTTTTCCACCCAATGATGAATAGCATTAATTTAAATCTATTTAAGGCGAGTGTGGGAGAAACCACAATCTTTGTTGTGGTCCCTGCTGTACACAGCAGGGCTGAATGTTTCATTTGGTTGAGGCCTCAGAGCAGATTCTAGAGGACCCAAAACAGCATGTCAGCCTTTCAAGCCCTGCAGAGAAGCAGTGGAAACTCTGATTCGTCAGAAATGGCGATATTTATTATTATGACTATTTGTTTTTTTTTTATTTCAGTGTAACGGAGGGGATGCCTATCCATGGCTCTGTGCGTTCAAACAGTTATTGCAAAGAACATTCCTTACAAGAATAACCACCCAGCAGTGTACTGAAACCACACACGCACAACCAAATTAAATTAACATAACCAGCCAGTAATTCAAAGCAGCAAAATAAACCCAACTCCATCAACTCCCTCACCCTCAACCCTCCCCAGAGCTCTAGCAAAGAGATGTTCTTCGCAGCACGTCCTAAACATCAACAGTTTGGGGCTGTTTAGAGCTGGATAGGTAGGAATAAATTCCAGACCAAAGTATCCTTCCTGGAGAACTCCCTGCTCTTGGGTTCTGTATCAAGGGGGTTCCAGTTCACGTAGCCTCGCTAGCCACAGCTGCGGCTATATCACCCATTCTGGATTATTTCAAATGAATTGGAGGATTGTAATTACAGTTTAAATATGCAAATTAAAAATTCAGGACCACTTGTTTTATCATTGCCGTAGCAGTCACTATGGTTGACTCTGTGACTTATCACAGAGAGAGCTTGAAGCAGATGGAGTTCTTTGTGAAATACATGGGATAGTTTTAATCCCAGATAGATACAAAGATACCCTTTGATTCATTTAATTTGTTTGAGTATTCGTTAATTATTTGTATTATGGTAGCACCCTGAGTCCATGATCAGTTTCAGAGCACTGTTGTATTAGGCACTGTGCGAACATAGAGGTAGATGAGGTTCCTGCCCCCAAAAGTTTACAATCTGAAGCTTTGGCTGGCTTGATCCAGATTCTCCAGACACGTTTTCCAAATGTTCAAACCTGAGGTGCTGAAGATTAAGCACACACATTCATACTCTGGACTCCTAATTAAATGACTTGATTTTCAAAAGCACTGAGCACCTGCAGCTGCCATTGATTTCAAGGGGAGTTTTGCCCAAGTAAGTTAATGCTGATTGGTTCTGCCAGGAGTCAGAGAGTTTTCTGACCAGCTCTAGTGTTTACTATATTATTCTGTTCAGTGGATCATATTCTCCCATCACTAGCAAGAGTGCAATGGAATCTCCACTGGTGTAGAGAAAAATAATGTATTTATATGCTTTGGGCAGTATTTAATAACTGTGTAACTCTGTTGACATAAGTCAATGAATTTGGCTATTTGAGCTCAATTCTGTCTGTAGATACATTCATGTAACTCACTGAGAGTAATGCATATATCTCATGGCAGGATTTAGCTATTTTAAAGCAAATTACATTTATTTGGGTCAAATTTATAGCTATCCTCCATACAATCTATACATGCATCCATTTTGTGTTTACTTAACCCACAAGTGCATGTGTAAAATGGAGAATGGTGCAGTATAAACTGCTTTGAGCTTTGTTTTGTATGTATAAACTTGGGTTTTGCCTGTGCAAATGGGCTGCTCCTTCATATTCTCCATGTGCATTGGTGAAGGCTGGCCGAAGATTTGGCCCTTTGAGCCCTATATTTAGAAACCTCTTTGAATCCTTAAAATTTGAGGGGAAAAAACGATTCATGGGATCCTTTACTAAGAATGGATGCCGCCCCGTGCCATCATATGCCTCCAATCGAAGCCCTAAATAAAGACAGACAATCTTGTTACATTGTGAAGGCTTGTGGCTGCAACTTCAATGAAATGTTAATTAAACCTGCCAGGTAAATATCTAAACTCATTTGGGCCATTGTGACAACCAGCCATTGGGACTCAGTACAGAACTATAGCAGGCCCCACTCATAGCTTTAGACTCATGAAAGGAACCAGCCACACCATACTTGTGTTCAGTGTGAGGCTTGTCCCCATGCTGCTGTTGTCTGTGAGCACCTTTGGGGCCAAGAAACATGTTACACACCGCCAGGGATCTTGTAATTGCCACACATTATCCTATAACCTTTAGTGTTGAGTGTTGCAAAAGCTCTCCTGATGTGGACTGCTGAGGGCACCGCCTAACCAGACCTTGGGGATGAAGTTTAGTTCTGATCATATACCAGAAAAGAGGGAAGGGAAGAATCCCATGGAAAGGTGACCCTGATTTGGGTCAGTTTACCAAAGAGGGAAAATGCCTTCCTAATCCCATACGTGGTAGACAGTAAAATCTGGTGCAACTCTAAGGAGACCTAAAGCAAACACAGAGGCAAATCTGCATCCAGCCATGGCAATAAGGTGTAACTGATCCATGTGTTGGGAGGGTGAAGGAAAAAATTTCCCCGTCTGAAGAGACTGAAGTATGCTCTCCAGTTTCTAAATAATCTTCATCCCTATCTCCAGCCCATTCTGGTTGACCAATCAGGTGCCATGGCAGGGTTTAAAATGGCCAATTGGGCACTGCCTTGGGCTCAGGGAGAGTGCTCTTTCTTCATAAAGCCTTTATATGGTAGTGATACGAGCTGAGTAAAATTTAGATCAGGTTAGATTTAATTCTGAGCTATTTTGAAGTTTTCATGGCTTTACTGAAAAATGTCTGTCACTCAAAATCTAGATTTGAATTTAGTTCTTCACACTCTGGGACTGAAAAGCTCCAAACAACTGTGTGATTTTGGAGTGGAAAGCAATTAGCATATTTGGTCAGGATGATATAGACAGTATGTCTGCATTCCTTTAAAATATAAATCTCAGTCATTTAATTATGTTTTCAGAGGGCAGATATGAAGATATACTGCAAAACTCATTATCTGTTTTACCGACACGATAATCTTATTAACCTTGCTTTCTACTTTTAAATTTTATTGTGCACCCTGTATAACTCTTACGATATCAAAAATAATTGCTTGGCGAACACATGATGTCAGAGGTTTGATACAGCGTTTATCTTCACAAGTGAGGAGACTGATAACTTGCAAGTTACATAACTGCATGCAAGGGATCAGATAGTGCTTCACAAGAGAAGGAAAGTGAAGATAATTGTCAGCCAATAATACACAAGACAAGATGCATGCATGTGCGTTTGTACTTTAGATTGAAAATCAGTCTTGCAAAACTGTTGTGAAAATTGACCAGCGTTTGTCAAAATATGCTTGTTTGTCTATTGATGATATTCCACCCCCAATTTTATTCACACATTAACTATTACTTGCTTACGGCGAACAAAATATTCAAGGCTGATGTTTGCAGCCAACCACACCCCTCCAGTTGGATTTTCCGTCATGAATCCTTGCACCCCATCACAATTCCACTGAAATCTCTCTCTCTCTCTCTCTTTCAGCGTTTGGTATATATTGGATATTTTCTCCTTTATTTTGTGATCTGGGGGAGGTGGGAGGAGGGAAACAAATGCCATAATAATATCCCTTTTCAGAAGAATATAGTTTAATTTTGTGTGTGCGTGCAGCAGCTGCCATTGGCAAGCTCTCGTCTTTGTTGCCATGGTTTTTATTGCATGTGTGCCAGAACATCACTGGATGGTTCAGCATGATCCCGTTATTGGGCGAGATGTATCTATAGTGAGTCACAAAATTGTCATTTGATTGGTGGATTTAAAAAGTAGGATTATTCAAACAGGTGAGTCGATTATGATGAAGGGTTATTTGGTGGTTGATGACATAATAACTTGGATGGCGCTGGTTAAAAATACCACAGAGGCATGTTTTTACATATAGGAAAACAGAGCCCAACAGTATCCTCCAGTTGAACTCTGAAGAGGCAAAATAAAATGGAATAGACATACCAGTATAACCTAACAAAAGTTAGGTCAGTTTTATCCCATGCCATTTATAATGGCTATTACATAAATACACATGTTGGAACCAGTTCTTTAGTTCATTCCTTCTCAAAACTCTCATTGAAGCTATTGAGAGCTTCATGCATTGACAGTAGCACCTATTCCATGGTGTTTAGTTATTCCTAAACCGTTAAAATAGTTGCAAGATGAGGGGCCTGTGTTGCATGTAAGGATGAGAGCCTGAGTGGTATGTGTGGAAAGCATATATTGGACCTACTTGAGATCTATTTGTGAAAAGTGCTATATAAGAGATAGGTATTATTATTTTATTACTCATGATTCTTTTAGTTGGGCATGTTGAGACTTAAGACAGGCAAAAGAATGAATATGGTCAGTGATACACCATTCTATGAGCTATAAAACTGACACTGTATGCCTTGTAATCATGTGTGATATTAGCAAGATCCCTCGACTCTGCCATCCCTGTTACTTGCTAACTTTTGTAGCTACTGTTACTCTTGTTCTTTGGTTCCATCTATCCATCGATCATATTTATAATGTGCCTGTCACACTGGTATCTAAGCAAGGACTGATTATTATTTGAAAATATGTCTGCTATGCACCCATTTTTTGTAACCCTATGTGTCTTCTCTAATCAGAACCATTGACCTCCCCTATTGTATCCCTTAACTCAAGCAGTGGATGCATAAAGATCACATTGGGAAAAGTGCCCTGGCACAGATTACTCCTTGGGACAGAGTGCATCTGCAAATTTGGGAATTTGCCATCTCATGTGGCAAGCCCTCCAAGCGCGGAACTGCCAAAGGGAACTCTTGGGGCCTGATCTAAAGGCCAGTGAAGTCAATAGAGATACTCCCGATAGTGAGGAGTTCTGTGAATGGAAGGTTGACATGCTCAGGTTTGTGAAGTGCAGGCACTGTGAACAGCGTGTTAGGGGCCTGCAAGGAGAAAATGCAGGATGATCCTGATGAAAAACTAAGTGCGGCATGAAATGTTGAGATAGCTTTATGCATGTAGCTTGCTTATTTTTTTTTTCAGTTGAATACAGTTGCTATGAACTACAGCTCTAAGCTTTGTAACTGAAATTACGACTGGTCAAACTACCACTTGAATATTTCTGCTTAAGGCCAATACACAGATTAGAAAATATACTCTATACCATTGAAAGAAACCTGATGAACCTCTGCAGAGGCATCAAAAGGAAAGTCTGATCTTGACATGTTATTGTGAAGGCAAAAATCTAAGAGAAGTTTTAGGACAGAAATATGATGTTTGTCACATTTCATCCCAAAGAGGATTGCTGGATTTTGGTGTTCTCTTTTTGCCTAAAGCAGTAGACAAGAGAATTTTAGTTTGGAACGGAAGAGCTATAGCAAAATCTCTGTCTGGTATTACACAGGGTGAAATTTCAATTTAATTCAGTTGGATCGCTGTTGTTAAGTGGTAGATTTTACTATTTAAGCAAAGTAGTTTCAAGTAACTTATAAGAATGAATTCTTTGTAGCTGGATGCTGTTCAAAAGTATTGCTGTTGTTGTAATCCCTGTTGGGGAAAGATTGTGCTGTGATGAGGACTTCTCTTCATGTTACAATGACTTCATTAAAAATATCTGGCAAACCAGTTTTCATTGATTGCTTTGCTGGAAAGTCAGTTCCTACATTACTTTAAGGCATTGTGAGTGTCTCGTACAAATGTAGAGGGTTTAGTTTTAATCTCTTCTGACCATTTATAAGGTCAGATCCTCAACAGTTGTACATTAGAGTTGACTTATTGACCTCAATGAAGCTGTGCTGATTTACACCAACTGAGGATCTGCTCCATAGTGTTTATGTAAAGGTCTTTTGAATTTTTTTCAGTTGGTGGTAATTTATACTTGGAGATAAAAATGTCCTTTGAAAAGTAAGATAAGTTGGAAAGACCACAGGGCTGGCTAGGTAGGAGGTGGTATTTTCATGGTCAGGATGTCACTGCTCTTTGGAGATGGATCACTGATATCAACTGACACTTTAGCTAACTCCAGTGCTTATTAGTACCTAGATTCTATGGTGGTTGGCTCATTTATTAATATGCATGTTATAGAGACAGATGCTGTTCTAGGGATTTTCACCCCAGTCTGAGAAGAATGTCCTCAGGATGCACATTCTCTGCGACATGGCAAAGGGTATGTAAGTGTGATACCTGGACAAAATAACATGCTCAGAACCCATTTTAAGTTCTAAAGCTATTCTGCTCAAATGTTACAGATCACAATCTCAATATTTATTTACAGAGTGGAATAATTATTTTAAATATATGATATAATTATATCCTCTTATTTAAAAAGTGAATTTTTATGCTGTGAAATGGACAACCCTGGAGATTGAAACCCTCTTTCCATAGAATAGGAACAGCAAGGGCAGTAACAGTGCAAGCTCCCCACAATCGTGCTTAAATCCTGACTCTGAGGCATTTGTCCCTATACCTGTTCAAACCCTGAACATGTGGGCCGACATCAATGTCCGTGCTGTCCCATTGCAGTCATTGAGGTTCTACAGGGGCACAGAGATCACTCTGTATGCAGACTGGGCTCTGAATAAGGACTCTTCACTGCTGATGCCTGGCACATGTGTGCAAGCCGTTGGATGATACATGCACATCCCCTTCACAATATGCTTGGGTGTGCTCTGGACAGTATCTACATGTAAAAACGTACCCAGTGCAAAGTAAAATTCAGAGTAATCTTTTTTTGAATAACCCTGTAAATCTCAGGACCATCGTCTTAAGTTTCTGTGAGACAGTCCACTTTCAAATTTAGTTCTGCTATTTGCCAGAGTCTGATCGCAGATCTGTCATCTGTAATACTTATTCCTTTATTGCCCGTATTGCTTAGCTCCCTCTAATCTCTGTCGGAACATGAACATTTTTTATGTCCACTTTTAGTCATCCTCTGTTATTTTTTTTAATAACCTGAACATTCCCTTTCATCTCACTTACCAGAAGTTGCAAGTTTGATTCTTGTGCATCATCTCCAATGGCAGGTTCATAATAGATTGTTCCACTGAATAGATGTTGCAGTACCTGGATTCCTGTGGCTCTTCAGAAGAGTCTCTGTTTCCTCTTTTTCCTGAAGGTTTTCTATCATAGCTGTTTCTTGGCTTAAGCACTGCTGAAGGTTTATTTATTTTTTTTCTACTGAAAGGTAAATGTTCTTTCTTTTTCTAATAGGACCATTTTAGTGGGCCAGGCTTCAGGTCTGAATCACTCAGGGTATGTCTGCACTGCAGTTAGACACCTGTGGCTGGCCTGTGCCAGCTGACTTGGGCTTGTGGGGCTCAGGGTAAGGAGCTGTTTAATTGAGATATCGGCACTTGGGCTGGAGCCTGGGGTCTAGAACCCTGCGAAGTGGGAGGGGTCCCAGAGTTTGGGCTGCAGCTCGAGCACAAATGTCTACACTGCAATTAAACAGCCCCTTAGCCCAAGCTGGAGTCAGCTGCCACAGGCCAGCTGCAGGTATCTAATTGCAGCATAGACATACCCTAAAAGTCCATGGAATCACTAGTTCGAATCCCAGAAGAACCAGCTCAGCCCCTCTTCCTCCTTAATTACTTATATTGAGTTCCATGAATTTTATTTCATGTGGGTCTTTTTACACCTCCTCCCCAACTCAGTTGGGTTATTATTTTGTAGTGATTCTCATGATAACAAAAATAAGGAAAGAGAGACTCTATAATGACTCTACATGGACATAAAAATACCACAGCGCCTTTTGCAAGAGTAAACATTTGTTCCAGGGTCCTGGGCCCGAATTCCTCCATCATTCAGGTGCTGTGACTGTTTGTTTTATGGTTGCATTTCAGGGATGCCATATGTGTCGAGTCTGTGAAATGCTCTTGGATCCTTTGAGATGAACGGCTATATTGGATCAGACCAAAGGACCGTCTAGCCCAATATCCTGTCTTCTGACAGTGGCCAATGCCAGGGGCCCCAAAGGGAATGAACAGAACAGGCAATCATCAAGTGATCCATCCCCTGACGCCCATTCCCAGCTTCTGGCAAACAGAGGCACGGGACACCAATCCTGCCCATTCTGGCTAATAGCCATTGATGGACCTTTCCTCCATGAACTTATCTAGTTCTTTTTTGAACCTCGTTATAATATTGGCCTTCACAACATCCTCTGGCAAGGAGTTCTACAGGTTGACTGTGCGTTGCGTGAAAAAATACTATCTCTTATTCGTTTTAAACCTGCTGCCTATTAATTTCATTTGGTGACTCCTAGTTCTTGTGTTATAAGATGGAGTAAATAACACTGATTTACTTTTTCTACAGCAGTCATGACTTTATAGTCTTCTATCATGTCCCTCCTTAGTCATCTCTTTTCCAAGATCAAAACTCCCAGTTTTATTAGTCTCTCCTCATACGAAACCGGTTCCATACCCCTAATAATTTCTGTCGCCCTTTTCTGAACCTTTTCCAGTTCCAATATATCTTTTAGAGATGGGGCGACCACATCTGCACGCAGTATTCAAGATGTGGGCATACCATGGATTTATATAAAGGCAATGTGATATTTTCTGTTTTATTATCTATCCCTTTCTTAATGATTCCCAACATTCTGTTTGCTTTTTTGACAGTTGCTGCACATTGAGTGGATGTTTTCAGAGAACTATCCACAGTGACTCCAAGATCTCTTTCTTGAGTGGTAACAGCTAATTTAGACCACATAATTTTATATGAATAGTTGGGATGATGTTTTCTAATGTGCATTACTTTGCATTTATCCACATTGAATTTCATCTGCCATTTTGTTGCCCAGTCACCAAGTTTTGTGAGAATCTTTTGTAGCTCTTCGCAGTCTGCTTGGGACTTAACTATCTTGAGTAGTTTTGTATCATCTGCAAATTTTGCCACCTCACTGTATTTCCAGATCATTTATGAATATGTTGAATAGGACTGGTCCCAGTACAGACCCCTGAGGGACACCACTATTTACCTCTCTCCATTCTGAAAACTGACCATTTATTCCTACCCTTCGTTTCCTGTCTTTTAACCAGTTACCAATCCATGAGAGGACCTTCCCTCTTATCCCAGGAAAACTTACTTTGCTTAAGAGCATTTGGTGAGGGACTTTGTCAAAGGCTTTCTGAAAATCTAAGTACAGTATATCCACCGTATCCCCCCTTGTCCACATGGTTGTTGACCCCCTCAAATCATAGAATCATAGAATCATAGAATATCAGGGTTGGAAGGGACCCCAGAAGGTCATCTAGTCCAACCCCCTGCTCAAAGCAGGACCAATTCCCAGTTAAATCATCCCAGCCAGGGCTTTGTCAAGCCTGACCTTAAAAACCTCTAAGGAAGGAGATTCTACCACCTCCCTAGGTAACGCATTCCAGTGTTTCACCACCCTCTTAGTGAAGAAGTTTTTCCTAATATCCAATCTAAACCTCCCCCACTGCAACTTGAGACCATTACTCCTCGTTCTGTCATCTGCTACCATTGAGAACAGTCTAGAGCCATCCTCTTTGGAACCCCCTTTCAGGTAGTTGAAAGCAGCTATCAAATCCCCCCTCATTCTTCTCTTCTGCAGGCTAAACAATCCCAGCTCCCTCAGCCTCTCCTCATAACTCATGTGTTCCAGTCCCCTAATCATTTTTGTTGCCCTTCGCTGGACTCTCTCCAATTTATCCACATCCTTCTTGAAGTGTGGGGCCCAAAACTGGACACAGTACTCCAGATGAGGCCTCACCATAATTCTGCTAGATTAGTGAGGCATGATTTCCCTCTACAAAAACCATGTTGACTCTTGCACAACAAATTATATTCATCTGTGTGTCTGACAAGTTTGTTCTTTACTATAGTTTCAATCAGTTTGCCCGGTACTGAAGTCAAGTTTACTGGCCTGTAATTGCCGGGATCACCTCTGGAGCCCTTTTAAAAAATTGGCATCACATTAGCTATCCTCCAGTCATTTGGTATAGAAGCTGATTTAAAATGATAGGTTACAAACTACAGTTAGTAGTTCTGCAATTTCATATTTGATTTCCTTCAGAACTCTTGGGTGAATACCATCTGGTCCTGGTGACTTATTGTTAGTTTATCAGTTTGTTCCAAAACCTCCTCTAATGACATCTCAGTCTGGGACAGTTTCTCAGATTTGTCGCCTAAAAAGAGTGGCTTAGGTTTGGGAATTTCCCTTACATCCTCATCAGTGAAGACTGATGCAAAGAATTCATTTAGTTTCTCCGCAATGGCCTTATTGTCCTTGAGTGCTCCTTTAGCATCTCGATTATCTAGTGGCCCCTGGTTGTTTAGCAGTTGTTTAGCTAATACTAGCTACATCCATTTGATGTAGTTAGTATTAGCGGTCAAGGTAGTTTAGCTGTCAAAGCAAGGGAGTGGAAGTCAGGACACACTGGGAGGCTGATCACTAGATTTTTCTGTGTCTCTGTTTGCACCTCTGTGAAATGGCTTCAGTAATACCTTCCGACACAGTAATTGTGTTTTGAGATGGCACTGTAAAAGTGTAAAGCAAGATCTATTATTAGTAACAATAATTTCCTAAAGGGGGATGAGGCAGAGCTCTCTCACAAATCCATCATCATTACATATTCTAATATATATTTTTAGTGACTCACCTTTTAACTTTTCAGCTTTTTAAGGAACTATTTTCTTAATTCTAGCCCTACATTAGGCTACTCTAGGGCCAGTCCAACTTGAAGGGAGATCAATGAACATTGAGTCATTTAATATTTTAATTGTCTGCCTTTACCAAATGCTGTTTGCTGTGATGACCTGTTTGTTTGGATTATATCTCTTTTTTGTATTAAAAAAAAAGAAAACAAAGGAAGTACAGTGCTATGCACAGAACAATTATTAAAAACAGTTGGGAAGAATATAAAAGGTACTGTGTGTGAGAAACAGGACAGCTGTGATGGTCTATAGGGAAAGTGTGTACAGATGGTGATAGGGAGGAGAATGACGACTACATGGCTGGTAAATGAAATACAAAAATCATTAAATTGGTGATCTTACTAAGCAGTGTATTTTTGGGTAGAGGTGATCTTACTAAGTAGTGTATTTTTGGTTGGTGCATCATTAGTGCTCGCTTTCTGCCTCCTATTTAGCCAGAAAGTGCAACTGTCTTTGCATATTTGTAGTTCTGATTTTGATTACAATTAAAGACATTGCTTAATAAATTATATGTCATGGAATTATTAAAGAAGATAATTAAGCACATGATTTTTGTTATATTTCCAGTGGCATGTGATTGTCATAAAGACTTTGCAGTACTCCAAATGAAATTGGGTCCGAGTTAGTCACAGTAACACGTCGAATTTCATGAAATCTAAAACAGATTTCTTTGTTTTTCAAGAAGTGGGAATGACAGAGTAAACTGGATTCAGCTTGTGGGGTGTCATAATTTCAAAAACTCCACTGAGATGGGAAAAACATTTGACATTTTACATTCATTTAAAAACACGTAATGATTCTGTACCTTGTGGTAAATCCAGTCCCTGGCACCCAGCCTGAGTATCTAGGGAGATCCACAGGGCAGATATCCCACAGAGATGCCTCTACAGATGGGGATTGAAGGCCTGGAAAAGCCACGCAGAGGCAGATCTTTTAGACTCATCTGCAAACATCCATATATGCAGTTCCGCAGGAAGCGTATGTGGGTCTGGCCTCTGCCATACAGGAAGTGCAGCTCCCCCAAATCCAGCCCTTCCTTGCTCAGCGAAATGTAACCAGGTGTGTTATCAGGGTCTTTCCCCACCAATGGCCAGTGGAGCTTAGGGCAGAATATGCCACAGTATCATAAAATAGAGAAAACCACCCAGGTTCTGAAAGCCTCAACTCAAGGGTACTGCTGAATACAACCCTTAACATTTTTAACCTTAGGCAGGACGATGTTTTCCTGAGCATCTCATGTAGTTCCCAACTGACATCATTATAGCTTTTGTCCTCATTCAGTTCCCCCTGTTCATCCATTACTTGGTGTTTCTGCTCACTGTTTCTAGATACCATCAGTAGATGAAAGCACTTGCCTTAATAATAAATAGGCTTCAGTAATGCTGTGCTTTTCCACAAACAAACTTACTGTCCAGCCACACTGTGAGCCTCAATGATGTCATTCTGTTCCTCTTCTGTTTCCTCTCTCTTTGCTTGGGAGTAAGTTGCTTTAGAATACCCTCATCTCTGACTCCCTGCCTAGCACCTGGGAATTGATTGCTTGTGTTTTAAATTGGAATCCATCCTAAATTGTGCTGCTTGCCAGCAAGCCAGTTCAATATACTAATGCATCAGCTTTAGTGCTTTGACTTCCTGATCTCTGGTACTATGAGTTCAAGTCACAGATAGGGATTAAAAATGTGAGTTTGGAGTGAGATGCTGAATTTCAGTTATGCTGGCTCAAGTGTCCAATTCATTATTGATATAGATCCTAATTGCACCTCTGCAGGTAGGACAAATGAAGTATAAATGATCCTGCAGCACTTATAGCCATGTTCAAAATGCGGACTTGACAGGTGGGATAAAGAGGAATTGTTTTAGAGTCACCTTAGGCTGCACATGACAATGGGACAAGGAACAAGGAAAAAATGCAAAATAGTGCTAGAAGCTGGGACTGGATGAAAGGGAATGGATCATTCAGTAAATTGTCCAGTTCCGTTTCACTCCCTCTGAAGCAGCTGTCACTGGCCACTGTCGAAAGACAGGATACTGGTTTAAAAGGACCATTGGTCTGACCCAATATGGGCATTCTTTATGTTCTTATACACAAAACTGGGACAGTTATATATCTAAGGTACTTGTATGGTCCTGGGCTAGTACCTTAACCACTGGACCGTCCTCTGCTTCCTCTGAAGCATCTGATACTGGCCACAGTCAGAGCCAGGATGCTAGACTAGATGAACCATTTGTCTGATCCAGTCTGGCAATTCCTATGTCCCGATAAAGAATTTAGGAGGGGCCCATGCAAGGAGAGGAGTTTTCCATGTGGAAAGAATGCAAGATTGGGCCCTAAATATTTATATGATAATAAAAAAAGGTATGTAGCCCTTGTATAAGTCGACATTTTACTATGTGAAGAATTTTTCATTTATTTCATGGTTTACCAGCTGTTAACTTGCTATGTCTATTTATTTGGTGCCCAACCTGCTCCCACTGAAGTAAACAGCAGAACTTCATTGAGAGAAGGACTGGTTTCTTTGTAACTGTGTAGCCTCTCGAAAAAGCCCTGCCCCTCCTTATTGAATAAAATATTTTTTTAAAATCTAGGCTTTCCCCTCTGAGGACCTCAGTTTAAATAATTCCTTGAGTCTCATAGTGTTATCCTTGTCTCTAGTGGGGTCTACAGCACAAAACTGTCACATGCACAGAGTGGTGTAATTTGGCATGACTGATTCAGCTTCTGCTCAAGAGGAGTAAAAGACATAAAAAGTTGGGCTGCATTGATAGAATTGGATGTGACACTTAGCTCAGTTCGTGCCTGTACCATATTGGTTCTGATAGTTCTGTTAGGCCTTTGCATGTGAATATTTTGTTTCAGTCAGAGCCCTCTGATTGTAGGGAAACTGAGCCTTTCAAGAAGAGATAGAAACCATCTGAACTCAAGGCCTTCTCCCCTGTAGACAACATATTTCAGTCTCTTTGGGTGAAATCCTGACTTTATTGAAGACAGTGGCAAAACCCCCACTGATTTTCCTTTTATTAATTTAATGTTTTAATTCAGAGGAATATAAAGGAAAACAATTTCCCCACTCCATTAGTTAGAGGTTGCCTCATGCCCTGAACCATGAAGATTAATAAATCTTCTAAAACTCTTAGTTTATTGTTATTTTTGTAATTCTTAACTATCCTGATACGGGATCACATGATTTCATAAAGAAATTGTGAAATCACATTGGTAAAGTTTT
Organism: Lepidochelys olivacea; assembly: GCF_965140295.1. Lineage (NCBI taxonomy): Eukaryota > Metazoa > Chordata > Testudines > Cheloniidae > Lepidochelys > Lepidochelys olivacea. Next base: position 92,256,121 of record NC_140418.1, on the reverse strand, counting down.
ATCAAGTTCAAATAAAGATCCTTCTTGTGACCAAGCAAATTTCCCTCTGCATTTTCTTGGAATGTTAAAAGGGAGGAAAGGTTTGATAAGGGGAAAATGTGTGACAGCTTGATAAATTACCCTGGATTTCCATGCAATAATTTCCCAAAAGTAAGATGTTATTTTTTAAAAAAAAGACATAAAGTAATAAAAAAAGAACTACAGATGGTGTGTGTGTGTGAGAGAGAGATCATGTTGGCCAAGTCATGCAAGTTTGTTCCAAATTTCAGTTATTATAATTACAAAAAAGCACTTATTTTAGGAGCATGGTATATTTTTGTAATGAGCAGAATTTGAGTAATTTATCTTTTTAACAGATATCCCACACATTTATTTTACCTCCCACAAAGAAAATAGCCAGTTTTATTTACAATTTATTATGTGCTAAAGGGGATTATTTGGGTACATATAAAATGGTTTGGTTCAAAGATGATTCATTCTTATATAAATGTTTTATTTTTTATCAATATTTGTTATTAATCAGCTTCCCTGTAGTATCATTCCACTGAGTACAGAAGTCCTAAAGCTCCAGTGACTAAAAGTTGCTTTGATGGGTACTAGAGAGACAGTGGAGAGAACTAGTTTTCATTGATTATAGATATTTCTCGTTGTAGCAGTCAGCTTTATGCCTGGCCTTGAAAATGTCTGGGAACAAAAGAATTGTCTCTCTCTCTCTCTTTTTTTTTTAACTAGTGTTAGATCTGGATAAGGACACTTCACTAATCTCTCCATCACGAAATGTTTCCCTGTGAATATGAAGAGTTCCACATGTTAGCTGATCCTTGTTTCCAAATATAAATCAAAGCAAAACACCTTGCAAGTCCAGATTAGATTACACTGCATTATTTTTGACTCTGATGTTCCCTCTCTCTCCTCTCTCCCATTGGTTTAAGGCCAGCTCTACACTATAAACTTACACTGCTATAACTACGTCATTCAGAGATGTGAAAAATCCACATCCTTGAGCGATGCAGTTCTACCGACCTAACCCCTGGTGTAGACAACGCTGTGTTGACGGGAGGGCGTCTGCCACTGACATAGCTACTGCCTCTCATGGAGATGGGTTAACTATGCTGATGGGAGAAGCTCTCCTGTTGGCATAGTGGTGTCTTCACTGAAATGCTACAGCTGTGCTGCTGCAGCATTTTAGGTGTAGACCTGCCCTAAGTTTGCTATTGAGAAGGTTGGGTCACCCTCCACCTTCACCACAGAGCGTACTATCTCCACAGTGCTCAACTCTCCACTTACCTGCGTCTGAGCATCTGAGGCCTAATTCTGCTCTCAGTTACACTGATGTAAATTCTGGAGGTATGGATTTACCCCAGTTTGAAATCATTGTGACTCAGAGCAGAATTTGGCTCCAAATACCTTGGGCTTGACTGATTTACTCTAACTATGTCAGTGTAGCTGAGAGCAGAATTAGGCCCTCAGCGACCAGTCTCATGTTCGGTGTGTACAGTTGTGCTACTGTGTGTGATGAAGAATGTGGAGACAAAATATATTACATGCCTAGACAGTGCTGAGAGATTTGAAAGAAAACATTCTTATTGAAGCAGTGATTTGTATCTTTTGACTAGTTACTAATTTTATGTATAAGCAAAATTCTGTAATGATTGTAATTAAGGTGAGAGGCAGGTCTCCTGTTATATCAGTATGATTTACAGCTGCTGTTTCCAAACATAGCTTTTTTCCACAGAGAGTGTGATCCTGCGAGATACTGAGGTCCCTCATCTTCACTTCAGATTGCTAAATGGCTTGCAGAATCAGTTGCTGTCCCCTGCAAGTTGCTGTCCCCTGTTCCATCCCCCCCCCCCACAAGTATTTTAAGGCTCAAATAGAACAGTGCTACTCTTGTGAAGCAGAGGGCAGGAAGGCAACTATTAAAAGTACAAGGCTATTAAGCAGTCAGGTTTTTATTATGCTTTAGTGTTTTGTTTAAGTCTGTTCTTAATTGGTTGATTAATGTAAGCTAAGTCCTTTTCTCCCCCTCCATCTCTACAGATGGCAAATGGTAGGTCCCAACTGTCATTGTGCGTTAAAAAAGGTTATGGTTCAAAGTCAAAGATACAGAGATACCACAATAATCAATCATAGGAACTTCTCTCACTGTGCCTGGCCAGGCAAAAGTTAGACCTAGTGGTAATAGTCTCTCAAAATCTATTTGGAAGAATTTTTTTTCTCTACATGTTATTTTGGTGAGATTATTTAGTTACTGAAAACTTCTTTTTGTCAGATTCACAACATTTAGATAAATAAAGGCAGAGTTGCATGCACAGAATTGTGCAGCTTAATATTGCCTTGGTTCATTTTCTTGTTCTTAGTTCTCATCTTAAAGGTGTATTTAAATATATAGGCCCCAGTCTTGCTGTCTTTTCGTTTGCTAGGCTCCCATCAATTTCAGAGGGAGCCTTGCCCAGGCAACATTGGAAGGACTGTACTTATATAGTTAAAAAGAACTAGGGCAGTCTGAGTGTAATGTACGTTTTAAAGAAATACTTCCAAAGAAATATCTTTTGTACTTTTTTTAGTATATAAAGATGATTTATTAAGGCTAACTTCCTGCTCAGGATGAAGTCTAGAATTATGCTTCTGGTATTGATCCATAAAGAGGATTTGCATTTTATTCATACTATAAAAGTGCTTTTAATGGTGCCATCGTGGTAATTGAATCTATACTGTGTGTAACTACCAAAGTATCTTTTATATTATTTTATGTGGTGTAATACAATAACTAAATTTAAGTCTTGTGAAAGGGAATGGTAGTACTCTGTCCTTAAGTGTAACATATATAGCTTTTAATATTCTAACAGTAGAGTGGAGTTAAGGACATTCTTTATTTAAGGGGAAAAAAAGGAGAAAGATTTCATTACATTCAGCACAGTATGAGACTAAGTCAGAGTAGTTTTGCTAATTAAATTCAATTGCCATCCATTAGACCAATGGAATGAGATGAATCTACTATATAGCTGACACAGCACAGGTATGCAATTTGGCTAAATGGCCATTTTTAAACCTCGGCCTACATTTCTCGACTTGTTCCTTTTTTGAGAAGTAGAAGTTCTGAACACACAAAAAGTTGAATAATAACTGATGCCTACAGAAGGGTAAAGATATCAGTTTAAATAATCAGTCTCAAAGGAGTGAATGGTAGGAGTGACTCAATTTGAAAGTGCTTATTATAGTAAGCTTACAAGGTATAGAAACAGTAAGAGACATACTGTACGTGGAATTCTTTTCCGTGTTCATTCATAGATACATGTTTTATTTATTCTGATATCTAAATTGATCTATAAAATTGCTTGAGCTGAATTAGTTCTGTTTTATTTAACAACTCAGTCATTATTATCGAATAAGACTGTATAGTTATGTGTTTTAAAAAGTATTTGAAATTCACTTAGTAGGGTAAGTTTGTCTACATTTCAGCATAACTCACTATTTTAGGAGACTTTATATGTCAGCCTGAGAAGTATCTTACCTCAGTGAAATGACAAGAATACCGCTTAAGCATTGGCTGAGACAAAATTTTGACAGCCAGCAAGCCTGTAATGCTGCTGAGTACACAGATTTACACTTCCTGCCAAGATTAAAATTGGCTAAAACCAAAAAGGATATTAGGGATTGTCACTTTAAGAAGAAATAACATGTTGGTGTATTGCACTGGTTTAAGAAATGTGATGATCCTTTGAACCATCTTACCCCCTGGAATCCTACAAGCTAATGCGCAGTAATCAATCTGATTGAGTTGTGAATGTTAGATACTTACGACTTGGGAGAGTAAAAATAAATCAACAAGTTAACTTACATGAAACTTTTGACATCACTATACTGTGAAGTCTGGGTGCGTAAAGCCCAAACCTGCAGTCCTTACCTTGACAACATTTCAGTGAAGTTGATGGGGCTTTTGCCTGAGTGAGGAGTGCAGGTTTTAGTCCAGGGTAGGATTTTGATTTAGAATCATGTTGTATTTTCCTTTCAGCTATTTTTAAAATTCAGTAAAACCTATGGGAGGAAAAAATAACCAAGTATGGCTGAAAAAAGGCCTAGCAGAAAATTGTTGATTGAAGGTCCTCTTGCTGCATACTGTGTATTCTTAGACTTTCCTTTTGGCATGATTGGTTATGCTTTTTGATGATAAAGTTTTGGGCTCAGGAGCGTTTGCTCAGTAGCATCTAGACAAATAAATGTGAAAAAAGTGCTTTCAAAGATACAATTAAACCTACTTTGTTATTTACAGTAACTACCCTTTTTTAACAGTGGTGCAAGTTCAAATTAAGGTAGCAGTGTGAAGAGGGAAATGTGGGAACATTCATTTGTTGAAACTTCGCATTTCTTCAGCTTTATAGCCTTCAGAAAGGAGATTGTTGTGCATTCTATTAAATACTGCCAGTATGATTAATTTAAAGGGTTACATTTTATTGAACCCTGGTGTAGATGTTCTTTGTCAACCCACATTCACTGCTAGTTAGAGTGTGTGTAGCATTTATCAAAACTTTCTGGAGCCCCTCTCACCTCATTAGCATCTGAATCTCTATTCAGCAGTTAATGTCCGTTACAGCTAGAGTGTTCAATTCTTGTTTTCAATAAGCCAGTTGTAAAATGTCAGACTGTCACTTACAATATAAAAAAGCAAAAATGATGGTATTTGTAAAAATGTTATCACCTCATAAAAACAAATTGTAAAGACATGAAAGTGATCTTGGTATGCTTTGCTTTCAGAAGTGAGTTAGTACAGCTGCTTTAAATACCAGTTGTCTGGATTCCCACACTTTCCTACCAATGGCGAGGTTTACACAAGCATAATTTAAGTTACAATTACCCTAATTAACATCTCATTTGCATAAATTGTTGAAGTCAAAACAACAAAGAATTATTTAAGAAGCTTAACCCTGTTTGTCCAAAATAGAGAAATGAGTTTTCACTTTGCAGTAAAAATTGGCAGGTTCATTATGTCTCTCAGCTATAATAGAAACTGAAGTTATACTATCAATTAATACTTTATATTTTTGTAATAGGATGTGCCCCTTTTATTTATGGGATATAACATTTCAAAACATCCAGTTCATAAAACTGTCAAAGAGTGATTCAGCATCATTTTCCACAGTTAGTAAAACTTATCTGATTGGTGGGGCTGATTCTTCTCTTACTTACACTTGTGCGCATCTAGAGTCACTCTACTAGAATAAAATTGTTGGAAGAGGAGGATCATATCTAATATGTTTCAAAGCTGTTTTCTCAGAAAGAGGGCTTGCAAAGTAATGTAAAGAGGCTAAAGTATAGCACTGAAAATTGCACAGATGAGAGACATTTTATCCTTTCTCAGCACTCACTTTAAGTCGTACACATACAGCAGAGTTGACTGGTCCTCTTTTGATACTCCAAGTGTTTTCAGACTTTCCAAGGTCACAGTAAACATTTGGTCCGATGCTGTAGCCTAATAAACTCAGGGAAAACTAAGGAATGCATCTGGCTTTCAGCAGTTAAATAGTTCTGTACCATGTGCCGGTTTGGAATAATATGTCAGTGTATTTAGCTGTACTATGTTTAATAGTGCCAAATATGTTACCTGAAGAAGTACAAACAAAAATTGCTGCAAATAAAGTTTTAACATTATATTCAGTGGAAATACAGTTGACCTTTCCCATTTCAGTACTTTGGCTTCAAGGTCTTTTAGGCTTATAACTAAATCTTGATGGTGCCTGTTAGAAAGACCTTGTCCAATGACATGATCAGGAAGGAGTTGACTAGCACCGTTGCAGCTGCACATATGACTTTTGGTTATTACCTGGCAAAGTGCAGGGGAATTGTTAGGGCTTGAACCAAAGTGACTGATTTAGTGCGAGTCTTTCCCTCAGGTACTTGTTTCCTTGGTTACATTAAGGCAAGTTCACTGGCAAGTTACAAGATCTTTATGTAGCTAATATATGACAAAGTCCTGGCTGGGATGATTTAGTTGGGGTTGGTCCTGCTTTGAGCAGGGGGTTGGACTAGATGACCTCCTGAGGTCTCTTCCAACCCTAATCTTCTCTGATTATATGAAAAATAATTATTGCAATTTGTATAAATATTATGGTGGTTTTGTTCGTGTTTAGACCCTGGGTGTATGCCTAGGTAGGGTAACTGTGGAAAGAATGGCTAGATGTCAGCATTAAGGTGCTTGAGATTATTGCTGTTTTACTCACCAAAACAAAGATCAGGTGGTGACAGAGTTTTATGAATATTATGAAACTAAAGTATTAACGGTTTATTCTGCATCAGAAAGTAGCATTTGTGTGACCTATGCCATCATTAACCTGTATATTACACCTTTCGTTAGCATCCGCACACATGTAAAGACTGATTTGAATAACCTCAGATTTATAGTAAATGTTCAAGTGGTTTGTTCTTAAATTGAAATAGAGAGAAGTGAAGTCTGGGTGTCTTTGGACTCAGATAAAGTTTATTAGTCTCCAGGAGCAGATAACTTATTCTGGAATGTTATTTACTAGTGATGGCATGCAGTTTTGATAAGATGTCAGCTGTAGGTGTTTCCAGTCACTAATGAAAGTGGTACCAATCAGCAGTGCTACCTACAAATTTTCATATGCTCTATTATGTTGTTAGAGCTTCATTAGTTAAGACAAAGTGAATGTGCGTTTCTCCCAATGAAAATCTTTATGCATCAAAGTGATTTAACATCCCATCCAATCAGTGGACCGACCCCAGATGTAAATTATTACTTGTTTTTGTAAGAGAATGAGGATGCTGATCAGTTGCATCAGCCTGGAGGACAGAATAAAATCACATATTGTACTAGTTTTAAACTCTACATTTAATTCTGTTGGAAAGCTCTGTAAGCTAGAGACCATAATGAATTTATAATAATAAAATTGCGGTACTAAATATATGACCAATATTTAGTACAGCTATTTATATGTATATATGTTCATTATATATATAAGATTTTCATATTCTCTTGCATAGATTGCATTATAATTGAGTAGCTGACTTATACCCTACCTTCTTTTTCATAAAACAATAATTATACAATTGACAAAGCCTGCATTCTGAACATGAATGAGTCTGCCAGTACTAGTACGATACTCTTTACAAAATAAGGCTTACCAGGTGGCAAGGATTGCATAATTGAATTGGACTGCATCCTGGTTTCCCACACCCAAAGAAGTTTCACTTAGAAGTAAATTGCAATGAAAAGAAACAGAATGTTTCCATTGAATTAGGAATTCTTAATAGCAAACTTTTCATCCATAAGGGTCTCTTTTCTTCTTGAAGCATAGGGAAAATTACTGTATGTGCCTAACTACCATTAAAGCTAATGTACATAAATCCCTGCATGTTGATGGCCGAATGGACCCCAGATGCCTTCATGCCTTTAAGAGAAAAGTGCTTAAAGGGAATGAATAGAAGTGTGTGAGTTAGTTGGTCACTGTGGCATCTGTTCCAGAAATGTGAAGATTTAACTTTAGGTATTGGGCTTTCAACCAGTTCTCCATAGTTCCTGGAAAATGTGGAAAAGCATTTTAAGGACAGAGCACTATGCTCCTTTATCTAGAGCCTTCCTTAAAGGCACTTGAAAGAAGAAGCTGCATAAAGCATAAGATAGAAAGGGCATTCACAGGTGGATGCTGTGGGCAGATTTATCTCCCACAAAAGTCACTGTTCACTTCTGTCCCATTACATTTCAAATGCTGCTTGCCAGGAAGTACCCAAGTTCCTACATTTTTGACCATCACTCCCTAGGCGTGCAGGTCAGTGACATTGAGGATAAGTATCTCCTAATGTGACAAGGAGAGGATAGCACATCTTTTTTTTTTTTTGCTTTTCAGAGGACCTTTGGACCCATTGAATTTGCCCCCTTCTTTTGTTTGTACTCCCCTGGCTCGGCAAGAGCCTGTCAACACTACTTCTGATCCAGTTGTATGCGTTAGACAGCAAAGTAAGGGACTCCTTTGCCCACCCCAGTCTGCTTTTACTGTGTTCTCAGCCCCTGAGTGGAGGACAAGGCTTGAGTCTTGAGTGCTGATTTTCTCATTCTAGGACACTGCGCTTACAATCTACTCCTTGGGCATCCCAAGAAAATGTATTTATACAGGCATCGTTGCTCTCAGATTAAGTGAAATGTTTAAGCTTTTATTCCAATCTGTTACCCACTTATTTGCCACTATAGCTGAGTTATGCTTGGGATATCAGATATGCTAAATTATCTGTGCCCTTCTCATTCAGAAATGAGTGAGGATGTATATAATCCTCCATTGATACAGGTGGGACTCCATAAGTAACTACCACATATATCAGGGGGTAGCCGTGTTAGTCTGTATCCACAAAAATGACAAGGAGTCCGGCGGCACCTTAAAGACTAACAGATTTATTTGAGCATAAGCTTTCGTGGGTAAAAACCTCACTTCTTCGTCTGCATCTGAAGAAGTGAGGTTGTTACCCACAAAAGCTTATGCTCAAATAAATCTGTTAGTCTTTAAGGTGCCACCGGACTCCTTACCACATATAGACACTCTGGATAAGACTGGGAAACACAGTTTGGCAGCTGACTCCTTTAGATAAATGGATTCAGACATCTGAAACATGAGCATGTGATATTTTGTGATAGTTTTATTCCACAGTCATTCCTGCTGAGGCTAGTCGGCGTTGCACATTTATACCTAGCTCTTATCTGGGCCCTAAATCTTTTAACACTCCTAAACTTTCAGATCTGTTCCGCTGGTTGGCAGGGCAAAGCACAGTCACCTTGCCACCAGGCTAGATAATTAATAGCTGTGTAACAGAAGTGAATATAGTTGCTCAGCAGAATGAAAGATGTAGACTACAAGGGAAAGCACTAGAAAGTACAGTGAAGCTGGAAAGTGTTTAGCGGGGAGAAACTTCTGTTTGTCCTTCATTAAGGGAAACTGTAAAGAAATGTAAGCTATGATCACATTAATCAGAAGAATTGGCATTACATTACATTCCTCATTTTTATTTGGCGTAGATTGGATGGCATTCATTAATTTAAATAATTAGTATATCTGAAATGACTCTTGCTGATATTTAATTAGTTCTAAAGGTTGAGGTTTTTTTTTTTTAACAATGGTTTAAGTTTATTAAAGTTAAGGGACAGATTGTTATTCCGTTACCCCGTATAAAGTCCCTTTGGAATCCATGGGGCTGTCTGCAGAGCAAGGTGCAACCAAATATGAGAAAAGACATTACAGTGTAGTCTTTAAAAAGTAAAAATAAACCATGGGTTATTTCTTGGTTTTTTGACTTTGTCTTTTCATGGCATGTCTGTTTCTTTTATCCATTTTAGGTATTGATCGGTAAAGATAAAATCACCAAGAAGTTGCATCAGTCATCTTTTTTTAAAAAAATACATTTTCCCTTTAATTAACAACTTTGCAGATGGGGCCCCGTCCTGTGAAGTGCTGAGCTCCCTCAGCTTTCATTGAAACCACATAAGCTGTAGGTTCTGACCCTCCGTTATAAAGTAGTGGACTCACGATGGCCACAAAACCACAGTAGATATACTGTAGTTCTGTCAGATAAGTTGTGATGCCTTAGAACTGTGGTTATTTTTCTTCCTCCCTACCTTTTAGCAATGCAAGATGGCTTTGACCACATATAACTTTATGACTATCTTTGTAAAACAGTGTTTTTAACTTTTTAAAAAAAGAAAAGGAGTACTTGTGGCACCTTCGAGACTAACCAATTTATTTGAGCATGAGCTTTCGTGAGCTACATGCATCCGATGAAGTGAGCTGTAGCTCACGAAAGCTCATGTTCAAATAAATTGGTTAGTCTCTAAGGTGCCACAAGTACTCCTTTTCTTTTTGCGAATACAGACTAACACGGCTGTTACTCTGAAACTTAACTTTTTAGCGCATTTAGCAGCTTCACGCTTTGTTCCTTCTCTTTCCAAGTACGTTTATTTCTGAAGAGAAAAAAACAAACCAAAATCTAACCAACAGATGCTGAAGTTTGCTGCAATGAGTTTAGTTGAAAATAAGTGCATGGATATGACTATCCAGAAAACTTAAAAGAATATTGAAAGAGATATCCGATAGAGAAGGTGGTCTAGTGGTTAAAACACTGAACTGGGACTCAAGAGGTCTGCATTCAGTTCCCAGTTTGCCACAGACTTCTCGTGTGACCTTGGGCAAGTCATATAACTAACTTTGTGGTGCAGTTCTCCATCTGTAAAATGGAGATAATGTTATTTTATTTCTCCCACCCTTTGTCTGTCTTGTCTACTTAGACTGCAGGTAGTCTGGGACACAGACTATATTTGTACAGTGCCTGGTGCAACAGGGCCTCTGAGCACTGCCATAATATAAATTATTAATTTATATGTTTAATAATAATAATAATAATAATAAAAATGAGGCAAGGGAGGCCTTCTAAACATAGGTGGAAGAAGAATATACTTACCAATGTGAATGCTGTGAACTTCCTCATTTGAGACGCAAAGCATTTATCACATTTAAGAAACTATAAAACTACATAGTATTTTCAAAAATGAAAGAAAATAATCTGACATTCGGTCCTCAGCAGTCCAGCCATTCGGAAAGAGCTTCACACATTTGGAGTAACACTACCCTTGGTCTTCATTAAGCTTTCCCATTAAGGTGGCAGTTTTCAGTGATAAACAGACCTGTACGTATTAGCACCGACAGCTTTCTGAATGGACTTGCAAGTAAATAAGAGATTTCTTGTGCCATTTGCCGATGACCTGTCCTTTTAGGAAGGAAGTCTTTTAAATGTTATAGTAGTGCTACGGTTTTAGGGGAGAGGGTCTCACACCACTGTTATTAACCCCCCACTTTATAGGGGTTTCAGAAATGCTGTAAGATTTTACTTTACACTGAAACACGCGTAGAAAGTCACCCCACAGAACAACTTTTTATTAGCAATTTTAGTTTTCAACAACTCTGGCTGTTTTTGAGCTATAAGAGGTTTAAAAAGTAGTAATAAGACCAAGTTCTTTGGTTTGGCTACTTCTGTTTGCAATCTCCTAATTCCAAACCAAACCTAACCTAACATACAATTAAAAAAATGTTAGTCTTTAATGGTTGGGTTTTCCAAAGTGCTCAGTATTAGCCTAACTCTGATTGCACTGAAGTCAATGTTAAAACTCCCAGTGACTTCAGTGGGAGAAGAGTTGGGCCATTACTCAGCATTATTTTGGAAATCCTATCTTCAGTGTGTAGCAGATAACCATTAATAGTGCCCTGTGTAAAATCTCAATGTCAGATTTAAAAGAAGTAATTAAAAGTAACTAAGGGCTCTATCCTGCCTTGGGGGCAGCACCAATCTGGGGGGGTATTATCTGGCCATACACTATTAAGAATAACACAGATTGGGGATAGTGCTTCTGTAAAATATGATTTTTAGCCTGTTGGAGTCCTCTTGAGATTTTTATTTTTGTTACTTAAAGCTTAGGCATTTGGAAGGAAATGAGAACGGGATGAGACAGTTCCCAGAAAGGAGGTAATAGCTAATCACAGCTATGATCGCCCCCTCCTCGGACCCCCGCCCCTAACTGCCCTCTGGAACCCCACCCCCTATCCAACCTTCCCTGTCCCCTGAGTGTCCCAACCCCTATCCACACCCCCAACCCCTGACAGGCCCCCTGGGACTCCCACATCCTATCCAACCCCCCCGTTCCCTGTCCCCTGACCGCCCCCCCCAAACCTCTGCCCCATCCAGCCGCCCCCTGCTCCCTGTCCCCTGACTGCCCCCCCAGAACCCCTGACCCATCCAACTGCTCCCCCTTCCCTGACTGCTGCCCTGGGACCTCCCACTCCCCGCCCCCTTACCATGCCGGAGCCAGCCATGCCGCTGCGCTACCCAGCAAGAGTGGTGGGTCAGAGCGCTAGCAGCGCGCTCAGGCTGTGGGGGAGGTGGAACAGCGGGGGAGGGGCCGGGGGCGAGCCTCCCTGGCTGGGAGCTCAGGGGCCGGGCAGGATGGTCCCGCGGGCCGGATGTGGCCTGCGGGCCGTAGTTTGCCCACCTCTGGGTTAAAAGATAAGAAATAAAAGGTATGAATGAACTGCAGTTTTCACAGAGGACAGAGGGAAATAGCGGGGGTCCCGCAAGGTTTTGTACTGGGACTAGTGCTGTTCAACACCTTCATAAATGATCTGAAAAAAGGGGTAAACAGTGAGATGGAAAAGTTGGCAGATGCTACAAGACGAAGCCCAGTTGAGCATAGTCCAGCCAATTAAAGAGGGCTGGGCTGCACCTGAGCCAATTAAGGGCTGCTAAAGGGCAGCTGGGGGATAGGCTGAGACAGGCTGTGCCCTGGGGAGGGAAAGCCACACAGGAGTGGAGCTACTGCCTGTGGAGCAAGGGATCAGGGGCTCAGGGAAGCAACCCTGGGGCTGTTGCTTTAAGGAAGGAGCAGAGCTGACTGAGATTTGGAAACTGCCAGGAGCAGGAGTGCCGGAGATCTGTGGAAGGGGTGGCCCTGAAGCCTAGGCCAAGGAAGGAGTTAAGACTGTTGTTCCATTTGTTGGCTAAGCTCTGTTAAGGAAATAAAACTCCTTCCAAAAGACTGGGCGTGGCAGCACATGCTTTGGAGCTGGGGAGAAGCGTGGACAGGATCTCACAAAAGTGGGTCACTGGGCAAAAAATGGCAGATGAACTTCTGTGTTAATAAATGCAAATTATGGAAAAAATTATCCCACCTCTACATACAAAATGATGGGGTCTAAATTAGCTGTTACCACTCAAGAAAGAGATTTTGGAGTCATTGTGGAGAGTTCTCTGAAAACATCTGCCTAGTGTGCAGTGGCAGTCAAAAAAGCAAACAGAATGTGGGGAATCATTAGGAAAAGAATAGATAGCAAGACAGAAAAAATCATAATGCCACTATATAAATCTATAGTACACCCATGCCTTGAATAGTGCATGCAGTTCCTGTTGCCCTGACTCAAAAAAGATACATTAGAATTGGCAAAAGTGCAGAGAAGGGGAAAGAAAAAAGACTAGAAATACGGTACAGCTTCTATATGAGGAGAGAGTAAAAAGACTGGGATTGTTTAGCTTAGGAAAGAGACAACTAAGTGGGGGATATGATAGATGTCTGTAAAATCCTGAATGGTATGGTGTTAAGGTTCCTTCCCCACTCTGAACTCTAGGGTACAGATGTGGGGACCTGCATGAAAACCCCCCTAAGCTTATTTTTACCAGCTTAGGTTAAAACTTCCCCAAGGTACAAACTATTTTACCTTTTGCTGCCACCACCATGCGTCTAACAAAAATAACAGGGAAAGAGCCCAATTGGAAACGTCTTTCCCCCCCCAAATCCCCCCAAGCCCTACACCCCCTTTCCTGGGGAAGGCTTGATAAAAATCCTCACCAGTTTGCGTAGGTGAACACAGACCCAAACCTTTGGATCTTAAGAACAATGCAAAAGCAATCAGGTTCTTAAAAGAAGAATTTTAATGAAAGAAAAAGTAAAAGAATCACCTCTGTAAAATCAAGATGGTAAATACCTTACAGGGTAATCAGATTCAAAACATAGAGAATCCCTCCAAGCAAAACCTTAAGTTACAAAAAGAAACAAAAACAGGAATATCCATTCCCTTCAGCACAGCTTATTTTATCAGCCATTTAAACAAAACAGACTCTAACTAGATTGCTTATTAACCCTTTACAGGAGTTCTGACCTGCATTCGTGCTCTGGTCCCAGCAAAAGACAACACAGACAGAGAGAACCCTTTGTTTCCCCCCCTCCAGCTTTGAAAGTATCTTGTCTCCTCATTGGTCATTTTGGTCAGGTGCCAGCGAGGTTGTCTTAGCTTCTTAATCCTTTACAGGTGAAAGGGTTTTTCCTTTGGCCAGGAGGGTTTTAAAGGTGTTTACCCTTCCCTTTATATTTATAACACGCCACCCAAATCACAGATAGGGTGAAACGCTGGCTGTGATTTCTTCCTGGAGCTCTAGGAAAAAACAGAGTTAATAAGACACATGCACCTCTAAATATACTACCAAGTATATAAAGACTAACAATATTTTTCACATCTCTAGGACAATTTTAACCAGTTGATTCTGGGAAACTTTCATGGGAGAGTGCATCAGCCCCTTTGTTAGAAGCTCCTGAGATGTGTTGTATGTCAAAATCAAAATCTTGGAGAGCTAAACCCCACCGAATAAGTTTTTTGTTATTTCCCGTGGCAGTATGAAGCCACTGTAGCGCAGCATGGTCAGTTTGCAGGTGGAAACACCGTCCATAAACATATGGGCGTAGCTTTGCCAGAGCGTTGACAATGGTGTAACATTCTTTTTCACTAACTGACCAGTTGCTTTCCCTCTCAGACAGCTTCTTGCTGAGAAACACTACAGGGTGGAATTCTTGATCCGGTCCTTCCTGCATTAAAACTGCTCCCACACCATGCTCGGTCGCATCTGGGGTTACTAGGAACAGTTTGTCAAAGTCTGGGGCCCTTAGCACAGGGTCAGACATGAGTGTTGATTAAAGGCCTTCTGACACTCTTCGGTCCACTGAACGGCATTTGGCTGTTTGTTTTTGGTTAGGTCTGTCAGTAGGGCGATGATTTGGCTGTATTGCGGTACAAATCGCCTGTAATATCTGGCCAAGCCTAAGAAGGATTGGACCTGTTTCTTTGACTTTGGGACAGGCCACTTTTGGATAGTATCCACTTTGGCCTGTAGGGGGTTGATCGTTCCTTGACCCACCTGGTGTCCAAGGTAAGTCACTCTGTTTAGACCTCCTTGACACTTCTTAGCCTTAACAGTTAGTCCTGCCTCCCTTATGCGCTCAAAGACTTTTTGTAAATGTTCATAGAATCATAGAATATCAGGGTTCGAAGGGAACTCAGAAGGTCTTCTAGTCCAACCCCCTGCTCAAAGCAGGACCAATCCCCAACTAAATCATCCCAGCCAGGGTTTTGTCAAGCCTGACCTTAAAAACTTCTAAGGAAGGAGATTCCACAACCTCCCTAGGTAATGCATTCTAGTGTTTCACTACCCTCCTAGTGAAAAAGTTTTTCCTAATATCCAACCTAAACCTCCCCCACTGCAACTTGAGACCATTACTCCTTGTTCTGTCATCTGCTACCACTGAGAACAGTCTAGATCCATCCTCTTTGGAACCCCATTTCAGGTAGTTGAAAGCAGCTATCAAATCCCCCCTCATTCTTCTTTTCCGCAGATGAAACAATCCCAGTTCCCTCCGTCTCTCCTCATCAGTCATGTGTTCCAGTACTCTAATAATTTTTGTTGCCCTCCGCTGGATGTTTTCCAATTTTTCCACATCCTTCTTGTAGTGTGGGGCCCAAAACTGGACACAGTACTCCAGATGAGGCTTCACCAATGTCGAATAGAGGGGAACGATCACATCCCTCGATGTGCTGGCAATGCCCCTACTTATACATCCCAAAATGCCATTGGCCTTCTTGGCAACAAGGGCACACTGTTGACTCATATCCAGCTTCTCGTCCACTGTAACCCCTAGGTCCTTTTCTGCAGGACTGCTGCCGAGCCATTCGGTCCCTAATCTGTAGCGGTGCATGGGATTCTTCCATCCTAAGTGCAGGACTCTGCACTTGTCCTTGTTGAACCTCATCAGATTTCTTTTGGCCCAATCCTCTAATTTGTGTAGGTCCCTCTGTATCCTATCCGTACCCTCCAGTGAATCTACCTCTTCTCCCAGTTTAGTGTAATCTTCAAACTTGCTGAGGGTGCAATCTACACCATCCTCCAGATCATTACTGAAGATATTGAACAAAACCGGCCTGAGGACCAACCCTTGGGGCACTCCACTTGAAACTGGCTGACAACTAGACATGGAGCCATTGATCACTACCCGTTGAGCCTGACAATCTAGCCAGCTTTCTGTCCACCTTGTAGTCCATTCATCCAGCCCATACTTCTTTAACTTACTGGCAAGAATACTGTGGGAGACCGTGTCAAAAGCTTTTCTAAAGTCAAGGAACAACACATCCACTGCTTTCCCCTCATCCACAGAGCCAGTTATCTCGTCATAGAAGGCAATTAGATTAGTCAGGCATGACTTGCCCTTGGTGAATCCATGCTGACTGTTGCTGATCACTTTCCTCTCCTCTAAGTGCTTCAGAATTGATTCCTTGAGGACCTGCTCCATGATTTTTCCAGGGACTGAGGTGAGGCTGACTGGCCTGTAGTTCTCTGGATCCTCCTTCTTCCCTTTTTTAAAGATGGGCACTCCATTAGTCTTTTTCCAGTCGTCCGGGACTTCCCCCGATCACCATGAGTTTTCAAAGATAATGGCCAATGGCTCTGCAATCACATCCGTCAACTCCTTTAGCACTCTCGGATGCAGCACATCCGGCCCCATGGACTTGTGCTCGTCCAGCTTTTCTGAATAGTCCCCCCATGGACTTGTGCTCATCCAGCTTTTCTGAATAGTCCCAAACGTCTTCTTTCTTCACAGAGGGCTGGTCACCTCCTCCCCATGCTGTGCTGCCCAGTTCAGGAGTTTGGGAGCTGACCTTGTTCGTGAAGACAGAGGCAAAAAAAGCATTGAGTACATTAGTACATTGAGTACATCCTCTGTCACTAGGTTGCCTGCCTCATTCAGTAAGGGGCCCACACTTTCCTTGACTTTCTTCTTGTTGCTAACATACCTGAAGAAACCCTTCTTCTTATTCTTAACATCTCTTGATAGCTGCACCTCCAAGTGTGATTTGGCCTTCCTGATTTCACTCCTGCATGCCCGAGCAATATTTTTATACTCTTCCCTGGTCATTTGTCCAATATTCCACTTCTTGTAAGTTCCAGGTGTTGTGCCCAGGAATCCGAAAATATGGCCACATTGTCAAGGTAGGTTACTGCATATTCTCCTAATCCCGCTAGGAGACCATCTACAAGTCTTTGGAATGTGGCGGGTGCATTCCGCAGCCCGAAAGGGAGTACATTAAATTCATACAGCCTGACGTGTGGTGAAGGCTGACCTTTCCTTGGCGGATTCATCTAGCGGTACCTGCCAGTACCCCTTGGTTAAGTCCAAGGTAGAGATGAACTGGGCCCATCCCAGTTTCTCTAACAGTTCATCTGTGCGTGGCATTGGATAGTTGTCTGGGCGAGTTGCAGCATTTAGCTTGCGGTAGTCCACACAAAAATATATCTCCCCATCTGTTTTGGGAACTAGAACCACTGGAGATGCCCATGCACTGCCAGAGGGGCGGATTACACCCATCTGTAGCATATCCTGGATCTACAGTTCTATAGCAGTTTTAGCTTGAGGAGACACCCGGTAAGGTTGGACTTTAATTGGGTGAGTATTACCTGTGTCAATGGAGTGGTATGCCCGTTCAGTCAGTCGTGGGGTGGCTGAGAACGTCGGCGCGTAGCTAGTGCACAGCTCCTTGATCTGCTGTCGCTGCATACGCCCAAGGGTCATAGAGAGGTTCACCTCTTCCACGCCACCAGCACTTTTCCCTTTGTCGTAGACACCTTCAGGCCACTCATCGTCATCTCCTCCATGGGCTGTAAACTGACAAACCTTTAATTCTCTGGAATAAAAGGGCTTTAGAGAATTAATATGGTACACCTTAGGCTTTCGGTTGGAGGTGGGGAATGCTATGAGATAATTAACAGCTCCCAGGTACTCCTGGACCGTGAATGGCCCTTCCCACGAGGCTTCCATTTTATGGGCCTGGGAGTGCCTTTAAGACCATGACCTGGTCCCCTATTTGAAGGAACGCTCTCTGGCATGTTTATCATACCAGGCATTTTGCTCTTTTTGAGCATCCTTTAGGTTTTCTTTAGCAAGGAGTAAAGAGGTTCGCAGGGTGTTTTGTAGGTTGGTTACAAAGTCCAGAATGTTAGTTCCTGGGGAAGGTGTAAACCCCGCCCATTGCTGCTTCACCAGCTGTAATGGGCCCTTAACCTCGCGGTCATATACAAGTTCAAATGGTGAAAATCCTAAACTGGGATGTGGTACAGCTCTGTAGGCAAAGAGCAACTGCTGCAACACTAGGTCCCAATCATTGGAGTGCTCATTTACGAATTTATGTATTATGGCCCCCAAAGTCCCATTAAATTTCTCCACCAGGCTATTCGTTTGATGATGGTAAGGGGTGGCAACCAAGTGATTCCCCCATGAGCTTCCCAAAGGCTTTCCATAGTTCCTGCCAGGAAATTAGTTCCTGCATCTGTGAGGATGTGGGAGGGCCAACCTACCCTGGCAAAAATGTCTGTTAGTGCCTGACACACACTTTTAGCCCTGGTGTTGCTTAGAGCTACTGCTTCCGGCCATCAGATGGCAAAATCCATGAAAGTCAGTATGTACTGCTTTCCTCTGCGTGTCTTTTTCGGAAAAGGACCCAGAATATCCACAGCAACTCGCTGAAATGGAACTTCAATGATGGGGAGTGGCTGGAGAGGGGCTTTGACCTGGTCTTGGGTTTTCCCACTCTTTTTGGCATACCTCACAAGACCGGACATAGATAGAAACATCCTTGCCCATTCCCTCCCATTGGAATGATCTCCCCAAATGGTCTTTGGTCGTGTTCACCTCAGCCTGGCCACTAGGATGATCGTGGGCTAAGCTCAAGAGCTTGACCGGGTACTTAGTTGGAATTACCAACTGTCTCTGAGGATGCCAGTCTTCCTTGTGTCCACCAGAAAGAGTTTCCTTGTATAAAAGTCCTCTTTCTACAACAAACTTGGATCGATTAGAAGAGCTGAGAGGCGGTGGGTTGCTCCATGCCGCTGTCCAAACTCTCTGGAGGCTTTCATCTGCTTCCTGTTCAGTCTGGAACTGTTCCTTTGATGCTGGAGACATCAGTTCCTCATTGGATTGTGGACCTAGGCTTGGTCCCTCTGGAAACGATGTAGGGGATGGGGCTGTTTCCATTGACTGTGAACCACTCTCCGCTGGTGCACTGTGTTGTGTTTCAGGCTCCGGCTGAGCCTCTTGTGTAGGGTTATCGGCTGCTGCCGGTTCGGGTTTGGTGGGGCCCTCTGGTATTGGGGTTGCAAGTACTGGATTCAGTGCCGGCAATGGGTCTGGTGTTGGTTGTTCTGCCGGTTCCGGTCCTGGGACTGGCTCTGTCTGGGTCTCTGGGGCTGGATCCAGTACTGCTGTTGCAGACGTTGGCATGGGGTCCGGATCCATCACCTCTGACTGGGTCCTGGTAGAAGTTTCCGGAACAGAGCTAGGCGTGACGGCTTGCTTAGCCTGGCTGCGGGTGACCATTCCCACCCTCTTGGTTTCTTCACATGATTGGCCAAGTCTTCCCTCAACAGCATGGGGATGGGATAATCATCATAGACTGCAAAAGTCCACGTTCCGGACCAGCCCTTGTACTGGACAGGCAACTTGGCTGTAGGCAAATTGAAAGAGTTTGACTTGAAGGGTTGAATCGTCACTTGGATCTCTGGGTCGATTAAATTGGGGTCCACTAAGGAAGCATGGATAGCCGACACTTGTGCTCTGGTGTCCTTCCAGGCGGTGACGTTCTTCCCGCCCACACTCACAGTTTCCCTCCGCTCTGAGGGTATCTGGGAGGTATCTGGGCCTGAGGACCTCTGGTGTGATTCTGGTGCAATGAACTGTAATCTGTTGGGGTTCTTGGGGCAGTTGGCCTTCACATGCCCCGGCTCGTTACGTTTAAAACATTGTCCAACTGATGGGTCACTGGGGCGAGGTGGGTTGCTGGAGAACGGTGTGTCAGGATGATAAGGTGTCTGGAGTATTCCTTGGTGTGTAGTTGGGGCCTTGGGCTGCCCCCGGTAGTAGGGTGTGGTCTGAGGGTGTCCCTTCTGGTATCTGCTCCAACTGCAACCAGGCTTGTTCCTCTCTCCTCCCTCCACCCATTTTGTTCCGGCTTGCCCCGCCTCTCTGGCGGTCTGGGACTGCTCGTATCGATCAGCATAAGAAGCAAGACTTTCTGCTGAGTCCATTTCCTTATCCCAAAAACACTGTTTTATTTCCTCCTTGGACATATTCAGGAATTGCTCCTGAGCTATCAAATCACAGATTCTGTCAAAGCTAGTGACACCCCTTCCTTGGACCCATTTATTTAACAGATTCTTCATCTGGTTTAGATAAGCCACATTACTTAGTCCAGGCCCTCTCTTAAGGGTTCAAAATTTTACTCTGTATGTTTCAGATGTAATTTGAAATTGCTTTGAAACCAAATCCTTGAACTTATTATCGTCAGAAGCCTCATCAATAGGCATCTTATTGAATACGTCCAGAGCTCTTCCAATCAATTTTGCAACCAATGTGGTCATCTTGTGAGCCTCAGGAATTTTATGGAGAGTGCACAGTTTCTCAAAGGTGAGAAAATATTCAGCAATATCACTGGATTCATCATACTGTGGACATAGTCGCTCCCATTTGTGGATTGTTGGGGAAGGATGGTTAGGGTTATCCAGTAGATTCCGCTGAGCCCTTACCTTCTCCAACTCCAGTTCATGCTTCCTCTCTTTTTCCCTCTCCTCCATTTCTTTTTCCTCTGCCTCCGTAGCTCTCCTGTGAGCAGCCTCTTGGTGTTTTTCTGCCTCTATAGCTCTCTTGTGGGCGGCCTCTTGGTTTTTTCTGCCTCTTTCGCTGCCTCCATAGCTGTCCTGTGGGCAGCCTCTTGGTTTTTTCTGCCTTTCTTGCTGCCTCCGGTTCTCTCCTGTGGGCAGCCTCTTTGGCTGTTTCTGCCTTGGGCTCTGTCATGTTTGCCTCTGTGTTTTTAACTAACTTTACACCCGAGAGTTAGAAATAAAACAAACAAACAAACAAAGAAAAAACTTGGCTTGTCAAAAAAAAATAGGTTGTGCTGTAACCGGATACCGATATTCTCTGATAGTGATTGTCAGCCTACAGAAAAATCCTTAAAAACAACAACAAAAAACTAATACCTTTGTCTCCAAGCAAATAGA
This sequence comes from Lepidochelys olivacea, assembly GCF_965140295.1. Classification (NCBI taxonomy): domain Eukaryota; kingdom Metazoa; phylum Chordata; order Testudines; family Cheloniidae; genus Lepidochelys; species Lepidochelys olivacea. The sequence continues at coordinate 92,235,211 of NC_140418.1, read as the reverse complement.
CAAAAAAACCCTCTAGTTGCTCTTAGGTTAAAAAAAAAAACAACAACCCACTTCTTCAGGTCTGTGAAGACTTGTGAATTTCCCTGCAGGAGGTTAATTACCCTGCCTTTAGGTAGACAAAAATCCAGCTCACAAAAGACAATTCCCTTTTGTCTCTGCTCTGGCCCCCAAGCAGAAACAAAAAAAAGTCTAACTGCTTTCAGCTTATAGCCTGCTTTCCAGTAGCCCAAAGGAAAAAAAAATGTCCTTTTTTAAAATCTGTGCTTCTGGTTCAAAAAATCTCAAATTGATCTCAAAATGATTTCAAGTTAATCCCACCTCTACCACCATGTCAAGGTTCCTTCCCCACTCTGAACTCTAGGGTACAGATGTGGGGACCTGCAGGAAAACCCTCCTAAGCTTATTTTTACCAGCTTAGATTAAAACTTCCCCAAGGTACAAACTATTTTACTTTTTGTCCCTGGACCTTATTGCCACCACCACCAAGCGTCTAACAAAAATAACAGGGAAAGAGCCCAATTGGAAACGTCTTTCCCCACAAAATCCCCCCAAGCCCTACATCCCCTTTCCTGGGGAAGGCTTGATAAAAATCCTCACCAGTTTGCATAGGTGAACACAGAACCAAACCCTTGGATCTTGAACAATGAAAAAGCAATCAGGTTCTTAAAAGAAGAATTTTAATGAAAGAAAAAGTAAAAGAATCACCTCTGTAAAATCAGGATGGTAAATACTTTACAGGGTAATCAGATTCAAAACATAGAGAATCCCTCCAAGCAAAACCTTAAGTTACAAAAAGAAACAAAAACAGGAATATCCATTCCCTTCAGCACAGCTTATTTTATCAGCCATTTAAACAAAACAGACTCTAACTAGATTGCTTATTAACCATTTACAGGAGTTCTGACCTGCATTCGTGCTCTGGTCCCAGCAAAAGACAACACAGACAGAGAGAACCCTTTGTTTCCCCCCCTCCAGCTTTGAAAGTATCTTGTCTCCTCATTGGTCATTTTGGTCAGGTGCCAGCGAGGTTGTCTTAGCTTCTTAATCCTTTACAGGTGAAAGGGTTTTTCCTCTGGCCAGGAGGGTTTTAAAGGTGTTTACCCTTCCCTTTGTATGTATGACATATGGAGACAGTGAATAAGGAAGAGTTATTGACCCCTTTGCATAACGCAAGAAGCCGGGTCACCCGATGAAATTAATAGGCAGCAAATTTAAAACAAACATAAGGAAGTGCTTTGTCAGACAGTGCACAGTCAACCTATGGAACTTGTTGCCAGAGGATGTTGTGAGGGCCAAAAGCATAACTAGGTTCAAAAAGAATTAGATAAGTTCATGGAGGATGAGTCCATCAGTGTCTATTAACCAAGATGGTATGGGATGCAACCCCCTGCTCTGGGCATTGTGAACTGTCTGAGTGCCTGATGCAGGGACTGGATGATGTGGTGGATTACTCGATAAATTGCCTGGTTTTGTTCATCCCCTCTGAAGCATCTGGCACTGTCGGAATACAAGATACTGGGCTAGATGGACCATTGGTCTGACCCAGTATGGCCATTCTTTAGTTCCTATGTTCTTATATATATGGAAAATTACTAAAAATACAACAGAAGTTAAAGTATCTAGAATGAAATTCTAAAGTATGGCAAAGGAACTTCTCTGCCAAATGAACAAAGGAATCAATTACAATTAAGTCTTGCTTTTTAAATTTTAAGTTTAATGTATGAAAATAGCATTAGAAAGGCCCATCTGGTTCATTCTTACATAACAGTGCATGTAATATGCTGCATGCAGAATAGACCAGGTTCTGCTATTGTCTGTTCATGGGTCCTAATGTTTATCTACACTCTACTTGCTTCTGTTAAATGTTGTAGGTTTTCTAGTGACTAATGGGGACATTTTGTATTAAAACTTATTATTTGTTTGTCTGCCTGTTCATGTACTCTCTCACTGCACTTTTGTATGCACATATGCAAAAAGTACTAGAGTTAAAGAAGAATGTCAACCATATGTAATATACAAGGAGATTAGTGGCAGTAAGATTGAATTAATTGTGGTTTTGGCAGTCAAGACACCATAAGGGCCATATTTTAGAGTTTTAGACAACTCCACATGTATTCCAGAGTTTGCCTTGGATCTACAGTATGTGTAGCTCATTAGATACACAATCTGCCTTATATTCTATCCTGTCATATGAAATGGATGGCAGCAAACTGGCGTCTTGGAAGTGTTGCTAGCACTACAGATTTTAACATTGATGCCAGACATGGGTATCATGAAACTTCTCCACCTTATCTGGTTGTGATGCATCTCAGTGGCCCAGATTCTAATCTTACGTGTTCCCATTGCTGTGTGAGCTGGAAAATCTGCACAGTAACAGCAGAATTTGTTTATGCCAGTGCACACTGCATGTCTGAGCTTACATTTTTTGTTTCATTTGTGTCTCTCTGATAGGTTGATATTCTGTTTCCAAGGGGCATGTAGTATTAAAAAAAGAAAGAAGACAGCCTATGTCGCTAGTTCCTGTTTTTAAAGAAGACAACCACTAACTGGTTACTAGCCCAAAATCTGTATTCTGCTATTCATGATGAGGATCCCATTAGATTATATTATAGTTCCAAATTAGTGTGACCACATTACAGCTTTCTTTTATACATGATTCTTTTTATATGTTGTCTTCAAAATAGCCTTTTTGTCATTTTTTTCCTAGTATAAATAAGCAAGCATATAAAATAAATTCCATCTCTCTCTGCCCCCTCTCTAATTCATAATTCGTTGCTTTTAAATCCCAGAATCTAAATACCTCTGTAAATATCTCTGTACATAGACAATGCTGTCAGCCAAAGTCTAATAACCATACAAAAATAAGCACTGTACAAAAAGGAAATTCCTGATATCTGTTCATTTGATTCTGTTTTATATAAAAGTGGCAAACTCTTGGTTGAACTCATTTGGGTTCAAATGAGGCTACATTCAGCAGCGCCGAATGCTTAAATATAGGTGAAGGAAATGCTGGTTTGCTAATTTCAGCAGAATGTTTAAAACAAAGTGTTACTGTTTAATCTGGGCACATGATGGGTGAATGAATGTTTGAGTGAAATGACATAATTGTTAGTTAGTCTGTATAATTTGGAGAATGATCATATCTTTGCACAATTTTAACCCTTTCTAGCTGGAGAGGATTCTCATGTCAGATAAATAAATGCTTTCCCTAATGACTGCGAATTCTAGAATTCCATCTTTATTTGTATTTTTTCAACTTTTTAAACTACAGACATGTCTCAGACTTGCTTAGCAGTGCATTTCAGTTGAAGAGTATTATCCTTAACCTCTTTGCTCACGTTGCATATGCTATTTAATCCATCATCTTTGTTTTAAACAAAAATACACAAGCTGTTGCTGGCATTGGTGTAAAGCGGATGGTCTATCTGGAAAGCAGGAATATAGATCAGGGAAATAAGAGAATTAAAACTGTTTAGGGGTGCATTTGGATGTGTAAAACCTTTGAATCAGAGCAGAGCATTTAGCAGCTTTTTAAAAAGCAATTTGATAATGGGCAGGGAAACTGTTTTGCTTTTTTATGGAACAGGGGAATCCTAAAGATAAGTCTGGTAGTAATAGATACTTTTAAAATTCTGTAGTTCTAAAATATATGTGGATTTTGAAAATCTTTTAGTTAAACAAAAATGTGCATGTGAGCTTCTTTATTTTAAAAGTTTGCTATTTATTCTAGCTAATGGAATGGCTAACAATGTCAGTTTAGTGTAAAATTGACCATTATTCCTAGATAGAAGTGCAAAAGGTAAAAAGTTAACCAATCATAAAATCGCTTATTAATTAAACCAGTGGCAAAACAGCCCTTTAAGCCAATTGGGCATGCTAGACAAAATACTACAGTTCAGCATTTGGCTTTTTCTGATTGCCTGTAGTGTTCCAAAGCAAGGAGGACCAAGCAACATACAGTTGCCATATTTGAATCTATACGGTCTTTTTAAAGGAATTTCTTTGAAACCAGAAGAGTTGTGACATAATTTGTCTGTGGTGCCATCTTTGATCCCCTATCTGAGAGGGAAGAATCCAGCCAGATGTTTTATATTCACTGTAATAATAGTCCTCTTTTTACAAAATACAAGTTCCCCCCCCAAAAAATGTTCTGTCACTTCAAAAATACACATTCTAGCTCTGCCTGAAATATTCTCCATCAGCCCTACACAACTATTTGAGCACAAATCTGCATGCCGTTCATGTAGCTTGTAATGATACAATCATATTTAGAGATTAGAAGAAATTCCTCCATGCGCGTTCTGCAGTTTTATTGCTGGAATTTGGGGTGTAGATTGAATACTCAATTGATAAAGAGAGAAAGACCCGCTGTGTAATTGTGCAATAGTACATATGCAGGGCTGAGGCACTGAAACAGTTTTTCATAGGAGCATGAAGCGTCACCACCATTTTGCTGATAGCAGGACTGAAATTTTTTTCATAGCTGGTACATTGACCAGATGTTTGTAATTTAGGGTTCACTCCTGCTTTCATTGAAATCAATGGCAAAACTCAACAGCTACCATTCCAAAACAAAGTAAGAAGACAGCATGAACAAGAATGGAGTTAAACACACTACTCCTGTCCTGTGGTGTACTGTAAGCTGTCACTGTTTATTTTTCATAAAAGTATATTTCTGGTTGTAAAAACACTATGGTAAATGGGCAGGCAAGAAACCTGTGTGAAGAAGTTTAACAAAATATAAAACATAATTGGGACTTGCCAAACAATCTGACATCCTCATGAATCCTGCTCAGATATATATGGGTTTTGCTTTAATGACAGCACATAGAGTACTGCTGAGATAGTGGAAAATTTTACAGGGAGTTTTGCTTAAGGAATGGCATTAACTCAAGTTACCTGTAGAATATGGTGTCATGTGGAAACACTTAGGGGGCTGTGGAAAACTTTCTGAAACACAGTGGAATGACCTACGGAAGCATTACACATAATAAGAAGGAATGGATTCAGTAAGAAGTGAACTATTCAGTGGATAGGAAAAGAAGAATACAGTTGCAACAGTACAACGAAAATGAAAAGTACATAACCAAGTGAAAGGAATTGCTAAATGTCTATGCCTGGTGAACATCTTCAGTTTTTGATGTACATGTAACCTTGTTAAAGAGCAGAATTCAATAACCTTAAAAGTCTCAGAGTGAAAAGAGAAAGAAAGGAACCAAAGTCTGCCACCAAATATGCATGCCCCTGATTCCCATGGACGTAAACAGGAACTGTGAAATGTGTCTTTGGGGCATAATATGGCCCCAAATGTCCACATCATAAATTAATTCGTATTGGGGTGAAATTCTTTTCCACCCTTCACAGATGTGGAACTGGTTTAGTTCTACAGTGCTGGGAGGTGGGGCAGTCTGCAAAGAGTCGAATCAGAAAAACAGGGTCCACTTTTCAGGAGCATGCCTGGAGATGGTATATTGGGGAATGGCTACAGTGTGGCCATGATATACAAACTGGTTAGCGCCACTGAACACTAATCCCATATAGGTGCCATGGCCTGGATGGACAAATGTGCTACACCCCGTGGCCCCATTCAGTTCCCCCAACGCATGTAGCTCCCCTGTGAAAGGCCTGTTTACTTGGACTTTGTGCAGGAGTTAAATGTGTCGTTTCCACATCTTCATAGTTCACAGAGGACATTGTTGAGCCTATCTTTAGGGAAGGAGAGGACACTCCAGTATCGTTATGGAATGGTGAAACACTTCTGACCAGTCATAGCACAGGATACAGTAACAGACTTAAGTACCTCTGTGAAGTAGGTAAGTAGCTACAATACCAGAAGGAAATAGTGAGGGCGCTCCTTGTAACTATTGATAGGTACTGATTTACTGTCAAATGTTTGCATTTATTTTTGCACAATTGAGGTTTCTCTCTCTCTGTCTTTCTCGATATCTTTTGAAAGGCAGCACCTTTAAAAAAAAATGGATTTTATTATTTATTTATCTCCTAAACACTTAGGACTCTGGATACTAGAGCATCTGGACGTGTCACAAGAATTAAAACTGACAAATCCATAAACAGTAAACAACAGGCTACCCACTTGGGCAGCCAAATGCCCACTACTGCAAAAACTCCAACAGCAGCACCCATCTGCCAAATACAATCACCCTCACTGCCTCCTATTGTCAGCAGAGACCTGGCTGAATAAGGATGTCTTGCACTGGTGAGAACATGGCTGTTACAGCAGAGCAGCCTCCCAGAAACCAGCCAGCTCACCCTCCTCAGTCAGGGTTCCCAAATGCTTCCCTAGTTGATACTTGTTCTGTATTTCAAAAGCAGCAAGGTTTTTTGTTTTTTGGAGTTTTTCTTCTTCTCCCCATCATGAAGTAGCAACTAGTAACAACACCCTTTTACTTTTGACTTTTTGGCCTGCAGACTCTTTCAAAACACAATAGAAAAGCTACCATTGGCACCCAAGGGAGGAGACTTAATGACTAGAAAATAAAGAGAGAGAATTTACTTGGAGAAACAGTGGAATTAAAGTTCCGGACAAAACATGCATCACTGATGCATAACCTTTTTGTTAATTGGGTCTTAACAGGTTTCTGACTCAAGCTGTAATCATTTGAGAAATGGGTCACACTAGGCAATGCCAGCAGAGTATCCTGCAGCTACAAGAACTTTTACCTAGTTGTAAAACGACATCTAGGCTTGTGTTCATCTGATGTTACTGTAAAGATCCTTGACTTTAGTGAAGCTGCGCTGATTTACATCACCTGGGGAACTGGCCCCCTAGTCCCTTGTATATTATTTGAGTGCCCAGTCATACAGTCCTTGAGTTACAAAGCTCCAGTTGAAGCCAGTGGGAGTTTTGCCTGTGTAAAGACAGTAGGATTGGCTTTTAGGAGGGTTTGTTTCTGCTAAGCCAGTGGTTATCAACCTATGGTCTGCAGACCACTGTCTAAGATTTCCAAAGGGGTCCGTACCTCCATTTGAAAATTGTAAGGGGTCTGCAAATGAAAAAAGGTTGAAAACCACCATGTTAAAAAAATGCAAACCCTTTTATGTGGACTAGCTTCACAGCCCTACCTGTGACGGAAAGACATCTTGCAGATCCCTTTATCACAAGCTTTAAGTAGAGTGCCAGGCATGAATTCAGTTTCTCTTAAAGTTCTGTAAGCTTCATGTTGTTGTGTTTATTTCTTTTTCGCTTGCTCCCTTACCCCTGACAGTGGCACTGAATTTTTCTAACTCCAGCCCAAAACTATAATCACAAAATAGATCACATGAAGGTTTTTTTTTTTTTACTAAAACAAGATTAATTAAAATATAAAAATGCACCCAACTGTGGTAAAACCATTTCTTTTTCTAAAGTGATTGCTTTCTCTGCTAAATCCCTCTGTTTTCCATAGCAGAAGTATCTCCACGCAAGCAAAAGTCTTCTAATGCTCGGAAAGTAACCCTGATGTTATCTCTCTAATTAGCAGCCGAAAAAAAGATCAATTAATGGTATAATTAAAAACAGTGTCTTTAGATCTGTTGTTTGTGGTGAACGAATGTGGTAATTACTTTGTTCATTGATGGAGAGATGTTGTATTTCCCCCGACAGAATTGAGAGGGCCTAGTTCTCAGTTACGCTATGACCCTTTATGCCTCTCTGGAAGTGTAAAGGTGCCTTAAATAATTATACCCACTTTAAGTCACTTTCACACTGACAGAATAATGTAGAGGGGCCTTAGTGTAGATTAGCATCAGGCCCAGGGGCTCTATTCTGCTGGTGATACTTAACGTTTATCTCCCGCCAATGGCAAATAGGAATCATGCATGTGCGCAGAAGGGAGAAGAGGCCTCCTAATGTTTATAGCAGAACTCCATTTTAAACATAGCTGACGCCTTTCTTCAATACACAGTGTTACATCAGCCTCATGTCCCCCTCCACTCTGGGACCACAAACTTCAATATTTTATCTCCAAATCCTCAAGTTGTTTATGTTGCAAAAAACCTTAGGTGGATCACGTGTGTGTTTAAGCGCGTGATGCGATACTGCTGCATGGCTGTCGAACTGGGTCCGGTGACGTGACAGTGATTTTTATTGCAGAGCAAGGGAATAGTATATATTTGTGCAGATCTGCTTGGCCCTTCTCTGCTATAGAATAAGCTGTTTTTCATATATTGTACCCTGGGAAAGCTCTGTTACTGTTAAAAGAGTAACCATATCTCTTTCTGAGCTGTTGCCAAGCAGATGTAGGATTTTGGAATGTTCCCAAAAAACTTACACAGCTGATACTTTAGCGACTGGTTCTTTTCCTTCTCTTTACTTGCACTTATTTAAATAGCTGAAGAACATAATTTTGTGTGGGACTGTAACTCTGTATTCCTTCCTTGTTAAATATAATTAATTGACACTGATGGGTAGTCTTAGTACCATGATAATTACAATGTATTATGTAAAAATACACAAATATCCATTTTCTAACGGATGGTTTCTTGGTAAAACCAAGCTGGTAATGAATAAGATTGGGTACCCTAAACCATTTGTTTGGTCTGGTCCTGTTCCTGCATTCACTGAATGAAGGCAAAAATCCCATTTACTTCATTAAAGGCAGGCAGGGCTAGTAACTTAGGACTTGTCTACACAGCGGGGTAGTGCATTCTTCAAGGATGGATGTTTTCTAAAGCACACGAAAGTGTGTGCATTAATTGGTCCACGGTAGCCCCTGCTGTTGTGCACTAAAGGCTCCCTAGTGCGCTTTAACATAGTAGTGTTTCAAACAGCACTATGTTCAAGTGCAACAGTGGGGTCTACATGGGCCAATTAATGTGCAACACATTAGTGAGCTTTAGAAATCACACTCTTGTAGAGCACATTACCCCACCGTGTAGACAGGCCAATAGTGTGATAAAATGGGAGTAAGAGATTTAACAGTATAATGTTGCTGTTGTTAAAACTGATCTAATTGCAGATCAGTTTCTTTTTTTTCCCGGGGGGTGGGAACTAGGGTATTTTAAATGTGGAAAGATCTAACAATTCATAGATCATATAAAAGGGCTCCAGGAGTTTAGAATATAGCTAAGGGTATAGATGTCAGATTCTTTTACACAATAGAGGGTCTTTTGTTTCAGAATTCACTCTTGGCAGGAACCTCCTTGCCACTGCTGTTAATTTCCTGTCTATCTTTCACTGAGCAGCAGAGCTGGAGCTGGGGAGCAGTTGAATTTTTTTGTTTAGGCTGTGTTTGATTTTTTTTTAAGCCTTGTCTTGAGCAGGATATCCCCTGTATATGTTTGGAGTTCCTGAACTTCTTTGGAGAAAATTATCCTTAAAAAGCCTTGTCCATAATGCTGGGTTTCTTCTCTCTCAAAAACCTTTCAAATTCTCATGTGCTTTTGAAAACTGTTACCTTGCTGTTTATTGCCTGAGTCCTTAAAAAGGCTGCCGACATTTCGGTTAGAGTGACCCTGTGACTTACAAGTAGTAATTAAAAAGTTAGCAGAGTTCATTTGTACAATTTTATATTAAACAATTAACACAGGAAACCATAGTGAAGAAAGAAAAGGAGTACTTGTGGCACCTTAGAGACTAACCAATTTATTTGAGCATAAGCTTTCGTGAGCTACAGCATCCGATGAAGTGAGCTGTAGCTCACGAAAGCTTATGCTCAAATAAATTGGTTAGTCTCTAAGGTGCCACAAGTACTCCTTTTCTTTTTGCGAATACAGACTAACACGGCTGTTACTCTGAAACCTGTCATAGTGAAGAAAAGGATCCTGGCTTTTTATGTTAGAGCTGGTCTGTTCTCACAGTTGAAACCAGATTGTTTAAACCTCAGTGTGTATAACTCTCTTGTTTCCCTATAGCTCTTGGGTTCCATTACCTCCAGTTCAATTAGTAAAAAGTAGCAAGCCATCTTTCGGCTGCTGAAGACCCACCTCCAGCTGAGTCAGCCACTGCTAACTTCCATTCATCTATTCTAGAGGATTGCACTGGCACAGCAGTGCAGATTTAGTGCTCCAGTGGCCTCTTCCTCTTTCCCGTCCCTGCTCAAGGGTTCGATCTTGCAAGTTGCGGAGTGCCCCCAACTCCCACAGTCACAGGCCTTTAGGTCCCGGTTCAGTTAAGCATCTAAGCATGTGCTTAAATACATCTCTGTTTTTCAAAGTACTTAATCACATGCACGCTTTGAAGTCACTGGGATTTATGCACATGCGGAAGTGCTTTGCTGGCTAGCGGTAGACTGCTGAATCAGGGCCCGACAGGGCAGCCTTCTCGGCATGCAGCTGTTGTTTATACTTTTCCCAGCTTTTCCAAATGATCCAATCAAATAACATTATTCATATTTCTTGACATCACAAAACGATAAAACTACATGTGCTGCACAGATATATTATAACTCTACCATTATAATATTAACTTAATAGCTTTTCATTTCTAGCAACGGCATACACTGAAATCTGTATTTGTGTTTGGACAAACCAGTGCGTAAGTAGGAAATAGTGGGCAGAATAGAAACTGAAAGAAAGAAGTAAACACTGTATTACTTTACATTTATATGAGATGTCTGAGGGAAAAATTGGCCCTGAAACCTCAGTTACAGTGGTGCTTGTACCCAAAGTAAATGCAACAGATGAAAATGATAAGGAGACAGAGTGATTATCTCCTGTTTGATGAGAAATGTCTTCAGATTTAAAAATGTCGCTACGCTTTTTGTAAATCTTCCCCACCTTTCTAAAACTGTATTAAAAAACGTCAGAAGGGCATTGTGAAGTGGTGTGAACACCACCCGCTTGATATTAAATCAGTCAGAAACATGTTATACACAGTAATCCATTTTTATTTAGATTTAAAAAACCCTTCATATTAACAAATCAATGATATGTGCATTCTGTAACAGTGATTACCACTTACATATTTTCAGACATACAGACAGGCTGGTCTGAACAAACTCAAGGCACATCTTATCTTCCAAAGTTTAAAATGCTAGTTAAAAGAAATAATCATAAAAGGACTGAAAAGTTTGCTTGTTTATATAAAGTGTGGCTTCAGTTGAATTAAAGGGATACATTGCAGTATACAAGTTACTGTATATGCCTGTGTTGTCCATGCATTCTTTTTGGTATCTTAATCTTATTTATATCTGTGTTTAGCAGATAGGCTAGGCTAGGTTAAGTTATGTTAAACATGTTGTATGAAAGCTTGATTCACAATCTGGCTTTCTTTCTTGATTAGCTTTAATCAAACTCTCTGCATTCCATGACCTTAATAAAGCTATTTTTCCTGACAAGTGAAGACTGTCTTAACAAGGAAAGCTCATCTGGGCTGAAACTAAAGCCAAGTTAAGATGGTGTTTTAGGTCCTCATTAAAGTCCACAGCATGAAGTAGAGGGGAAATGATGAAATGGTGCTCCACCAAACCTCTCTTCTTTACATTTAATTAGACAAATTATACGCAACCCAGTAGATGCCCTGGGAATGCAATCAATAGCAGGGTTAATAAAGAGTCTGGAGAGCATAAAGGGGGGCAGTAAGACTTTTAGTGAGAAGTAAATTAACACCAGGAGCCAAACACAGAAGCTCGATGGATTTCAGGAGCGATTACAAAAATAATCATATGATGTTGATCTAGATAAGAAAAGAGTTACTGTGGAACTCACTCCCACTCTGAGATGTGCACACACACATTATAAGATGACCCTGAAATACTTGTGAGGGAAAGTTTAAGTGACTGCATTTTTTTTCTCTCTTCAGTACTTTCCTTCAGTTAATGCTGACTCATGCAGGTTCAGTGAAATATTGGACAGCCTTGGACAGCCAGGTGGAGAGGAGAAGAGATGAAGGGAAAAGCTCTAACAGTGAATGATGCCACTGGTTTGGCAGTGTTGTTAGGAAATCAGCCACATGCCGACAAAATCTGGTCAAGCAGCCACCCAACCCAGAGGATGTCCCTTATACTCATTAGCATTGTGCTTGTAACAGAGCTTATCAACGAAACAGCCAACAGACATAATCTGTGGTTTATGCTTTTTCTGTCTCTCTCTTTCTTTATTAGGACTGCTGAAGGGATATAATCCACTGCTTTTTATACTGTTTTTTTATTGTGTTTGCTTCTGGCTGTGTTCTAGCTCAACCTGACAGATTTTTCAGGGACTCCAGCTTCCCTCTGTAGGTCTATGTGGTGGATTTTGGCTGCCTCTAAATTGTAAACTCCAAGGCTGTTTAAAGTAAATAAATGATTTGTTAGTGTTGGGAGTGTCTTATTGCTTATCCAGAGATAGAAACAATGGAAACAGTGAAATTTGATCCCAGTTGTGATAGATGCTGCTGGCTAGCAGTTAATCAGTAAATTATAATTAAATACAGGACATTGCAGAGTTGCGTTTGGTCTAGGGTCTCATTCTGTGAAGAGGATTTTAAATGGAACTAAGAGAAAATTTTACATTTTTTATTGGTTGTTGAAATTTGTCTTCGCTTATGCCTAGCCCCTCTCCCATACCCCCCCCCAAGTTGCAGGCAGCTACCACTTTATCTTTCTGCTAAGAAAGAGATCTTAAAAATTGTCTCTGGGATTATTCGTTACGATGATTATGTATTTATCACAGTAGTGCCTAGAGTCCCCTTCTCCTTGCGTACGGCTGGTGTAGAGCAGCAACTACAATTTCACCTGACACTGGTGGAGCCAAATGGCTCCATCGGGAGTAGCAGAATGTGTTGCAGTGATGCCGTCTTCATATTTATAAATTGGGCAGTGGGTAGTGATATGTTCGAAGGTCTGTTGTGGGGAACCACATTTGCACACCGGGGAGCCCTTGATTTTCCATTGTGCATTAGATATCTGCATCTACCAGGTTTGGTTTGAATTTGGTTCAGAGCTGACCAAGATGACTGTGGAAGGTCAAACCCAGGAACCTTCTGTGTGGGATCCGGCACTAGATGCTTACTTTTTAAGTCCTGTTTAGCACAATCTGCTTTCCAAGCCTCCTTCTGATCGTAGCCTGATTGCATGAGGCTAAACAAATGTTCCCAGAAAGGCCTGGGGGACTGAAGACGTTGCAGGGGCAGGAGGGCATTGTCAAGATCTTGGTGGATAGGAAGACATCTGCTTTCCTAGGTTCAGTCAGGGCACTGTAGGAATACAGAATTGAAGACTGTCCCTGCCCCAACAAATTTACAATTTAAGGTCCCACTGCCCCATGTGTAGTTCATTATTATTATCATTTATCGTGTTTATTGTTGTAGTGCCTAGGGGATAACTGAGAATGGGGCCCCATTGTGGTAGGTGCAGTGCAAACCTAGACAGTCCCGCCCCAAAGATCTTACAATATAAATAGTCAAGAAAGGATAAGGGAAGGATGTGTAATGCACATGCAGAATGAGCAGACAGCAGTGTGAGTACCCTGATTTTTTGGAGGCGGTGGTGGTTAGGGGATTATTTAAATCCCGAGGTTGAGGTTTAGTTAGGAGGAGATTAGCTATTCGGAATGATGAAAGAAGGGAGGGATTTGGAGAGAACAACCAATCAGTACAAGGGAGAGAATGTCCTGTGTGAAAACAGCAGAAAGCAGTCTGATGAGATCAATCAGGGTCCCATAGACCCTGATGAAACTCCTTTTGCAACTGAATGCCTTTGTTACACTGCCATGTAAAGGGAAATGGGGAGAGTCCAGGGTTGCATCCCAAAATTGTGTACTATTACTCAGGCTTCAGGAGGTAGGAAGCGACTGTAGGAGCAAATGGTTTAAGACCTCCCCAAGGTAACCCCTGTGGGATGATGTGGGTGGGTAATAGTACTATGAAGGAGGGGCAGGAGTGGAGTTTCTGCCATCTGCTGGATGCTGCGTCTTCTGCAGGAACATAGTAGAAGCAGAGATAGGGGCTGCTCCTTGTAGGAGGCCTGGCATTGTGCTCTCCTGGAGAGAACGTGTCTTGGTGTTTCCACTTTCCCGCCCAAAGCAGAACTGAGCCTTCAAGTACAATCGTGCCCTTAATTTGTAAACATTACAGTTCTTTTTATGATTGCTAAACCAGTGCCAGAGCCAAACCACACTTGCTCACAGTCTTTCATGACGATTCCATGCTGCCAAGGTAAAAGATGATGTAATAGTTTTAACAAGAGGCCTTCCACCCACTTCAAGCTGAGAAAGGCCCATTTTAATTAAAAAACTTTTATTTTCCAACACAGTTTTTATTCATGTTAAAAAAAGAAAAGTGCTCCTTACCTTTTGAATGTCAAGGTTTCTGGGCTGAACAAAATAGGTGGAGCTTTTCTTTAAGCAAATGTCTGGCATTATTTTAGTCCTTATGCTAAACCAGGGTTAAGGCACCTTCTCAGTCATGCAAAGGAACAAGTGAGTTGGTGATCATTATATGGTTGGAGACAAATTTTTCCAGCACCCATAGAAAGATTAGAATTTGATAGGAATTTGCTGTTTAGCCGAGGAAGTAATTATAAGGCAAGATCTCATATCATTTTAAAGTTAGCCCACTAGATTAGCTATTCATACATTTTATTGGTCAAAATATGACTAAATGGATTACTATGTGAGAGCTTTGTGGAAAATAGAAGCATAAAAGCCGTTTAACTGTCAGTGCAGTAAGGCTGAGGTTAGCTCCGTGTGCTGCTATTGACTGGCAATGAAAATGGTCTTTGGAGATAATTTTTCCCCCTCTTTCTTTATGGATAGTCATGGAGTGTTTTAAGAGCTTGGCGGAAATAATGAGGCCAGGTAGCTGAAAGAAGAGAATTTAAGTTTATGAGATAAAAAATAAAGGTCATCATTCCCTTGCACTTTGTGTGAAGCCATTTACACTGCAAAGGACATGGAAAGTGGGCTTCAAACACTACCAGAAAAGAATGGTGGCATTTTGTACACACTTTGTGCAGGTGTAAGTAGCTACATATGGGGCACAGGAGAATCAACACTTTTAAAGAGGTATAGAATCATAAAAGTTAGAGATGGAAAAGATCTATCAGGGCATAGAGTGCATGGTGTAAGGCTCTTCCCTAGCGACTTGTCCTGTGTAAGTGCCAAGGGGTTGAGGTGTGGGTTGGTCATATCTTCTTGATGCATGAGGGGCTTCATGTATTAATTATGGCGCAGGTTGAGCTCCTACATCTGCAGCTGCCCAGGTGGAGTCCCTGGTAGTGGAATTGTTGCAGTCGGCCCACTCAGGGATGGAACCCAGCACTTTGGGGGCTCCTGAAAGGGAGCACATGGGGAATCAGTGGGGGTGACTGAAGGAGGGGTCGGAACAGGGCCAGAGGGCTAGGTAACCTCCATGAAGCATAGCCTTCCTTGCATCTACTGGGGCGGAGTGCTGAAAAATGGATAAAATGGGCAGTGATTCAGCAGAATACTAAGCACACACTTACCTTAAATCACATGCTTTAAGCAAGTGCTTAAATTTAAGCATGTATTTAAGTGCCTTGCTAAATAGGGGGCACTAGGACTTGATCCCTTTACCCACTGAAGTTAACAGCAAAGCTCACATTGACTTCAGGGTACAGGATTAGGCTCCTAATGTATTACCCCCCTCTACATTGAGATGAAACTATCCCAAGACTGAAACTGATAGCTGACATTATGTAGGGCTTGATCCTACAAATGATAATGTCGGCAAGTGCAATTCCTACTGCCTGGTATCCCATTTAATTCTGTTGGAATCCATGTGGGAATAACTACAGACTGCCGCTGCATTTAATGGGGACTGCGTAAGTGGAATAGTTACAGGATCAGGCATCTCGACTTCTTGATCTATTCCATTTTGTATGCCAAAGTTTTTTCATTCACGCATGTGCGATAGTAGCTAACTGATGTAATTAACCGGCATGTCAAAGGCTATTTGTTTGTTGTACATGCAACTGTCTTTCCATAATAAGAAATGCTTTCTGCTGACACAGTGTGCATGGAAACATGCTAAACTAAAGTAATATAACTGATAATCTGGTCAGTGCCCACAAAACACTGCTACTAAGATAGTCTTCCTGGCCTAGGTTCTGACCACATCATCCCTTCCCTGCGTCCACTGACTCCCCCTTCTCCGCAGCATCCAATACAGCCTTCTAGTCTGAACTTTTTACAACCATTCACAACTTAGCCCATCTCTACTTATGTGCATTTGTATTCTATTGTGTCCCTTTTCCTTTCCCCACGATTCCACCTCCAGCCTTTATTGCCTCTTTGTCCCCTTCTCCTGCAAGCATCTCACTGCCTTCTTCCATGGACCATCTTCCCTGAGCTAATCCATAAAGCCACTACCTTGTCTGCTTTCAGATACTTCATGCTACCTAATTCCCATTTCTACAGCAATGCCTATGGTTAATTGTCTCCATAAATGGCTAGGCAGGTGGCGAGCAGGGTTTACTGACCTCATTAATATCTACTGTATACTTATACTTAAAAAATAAGATTTTAAACCTGCGGATTATTCACATAACTACTGTATAACCACATGCTCTTTTCATTGTTACCCTTGTGCTTTTTCTCCCTCTCCCTCCTTTTGTTTCTTACACCCACTCAGGGCAAGGGGCTGTGTCTTCCTATGTGTTTAGACAATGCTCAGCACAATGGAGTCCTAATCTGCTTGGGACTTCTGGGCACTATTCTAAAACAAACAAGTAATAATTAAAATGCGAGTTTAAAAATGAAAAGGGACTCCAAACCCTGGTCAGATATTTTGTTGCAGGGAGAAGAGAAAGATTGTTTATTTTGGCCCCAAATTTTAATCACCCAAGGGCTGCTAAGTTAAAAATATTCAGTTCTGCCTTCTGTTTATGGTATACTTGGCTGAGTACAGGCAAATTTCGAAGCTGAACATACTGTCTGCTATTTTTGCTTAATTTTAGTTTCTACATTTTAAGTAGTTTCTTTAACAAGAAGCATATTTTCAGTGAGACAAACTTAGCTTGAGGAGGAGTGTTCTGAAGTTCTAGCCATATTGCAGGTCGGTGAAATGTAGTAAACGATAGTTTTTTGGGGGTTGTTTTCTTCAAGAAATGAAAGAAAGAGCATGTTCTGGTGACGAATACTGGCACACTGCACCTTAAATGCACCGTTTCACGCTTTAGTTCCCACAGGTGCCCTTCATTCTTCAGCAGAGCTTCCAGATACTCTATGTCTGATCTTCAGCTGTAGAATTTGTCTTCACTGTGTACTAGCATCTAGGCAAGACTTAGCTCATGCGTGGCCACAGCAAGGGGTCACATACAGCCCAAGGAGCTTCTGAATGTGGCCTGCCCAGCAATAAGATGATTTAATTATCTTTGCCCATTCTAAGCTGATTGGCTGCCTACCATCCAGCCTGCCCTCAGGCACAAGTGATTTAACCATATGTATCTGTGAGGGCAGCTGCCTCTGATCTCATATGCCAACTCTGGGGTTCATCCTTGACAACAGCCTGGCTTCCCTCCGCTCCCGTTTCCTTTGGCAGGGTTCCCCCAGAACATCTGTGTGTAGAGGAGAATGAGAGCATTGGGTGGTGAAAACTTAAACGTAGCTGGGTATTGACAATCTGAAATCATGAATCGATCCTCTGAGGATCACAGATGCATCATAATAGAAATTCTCACATTGCACACCATTTACTTGTTCACATTGTGGTAAGACTTCCTCTCTCTCTCTGTGACTAGTTTATATGCTACCACCACACTGAGAACACAAGACCTTCCACTTATTCCCAAGACTTAAAGGACCCAACTAGTACAACCCAGAACTTGATTACACGATGCTCTTAAATGTGTCGGGAAGGTTGACTATGTCCAACAACTATGTTAATTAGGTCCAACATTAGGCCAGCACAAAAGCCCTGTCCTCTGTCAAATAGCTCAGTTCTCAATACTCTCTCCAAATACTTCATCTGTCTTCAGCTCCTGCAGAATGTCAGTCTCACTTAAGCCTTGTTTTGGGTGGGACTTGGTGCAAAAGCCTTTTGTGGGTGTGATTCCCATTGACTTCAGTGGAAGTTGCATATGAGTATCTCTGGGGAGAATTTTGCCCAAGGATTCTGCATTGTGTTATCTTCTGTTTGAAATAATTGTTTAATTTATATTAAATGTGAGCGAACCAAATACTTTCAGGTGTTGTAATTCTTTAGGAGGAGACCATGTTAGAGTCTGCTTTGGGCCATTAATGCATGTCTCAGGTATGCGAGTGGAATACAAGGACCTGAGAATTAATGGTGCTTTCCACACACCCCTTATAAATAGTTGTACCATCTGTAATGATTTCCCTCTGCTGTTTGCTTTCATTCACAGTGGTACCTAGGGTGGATGATCTTGTGCTGGGTCCTGCAGAGGACATCAGATAACAGTTCGGGAAAATCATTGTCTCAAATATATGTATATAGGGATTGATCCTGCAAGGTGCTCCGCTCATTTTACTCATTAGCTGCAGCGTGAACTAAGAATGGTAAGAACCTTGCAGGGAGCATTTAGCACCTTGCCAGGACAGATTTTGTTTTCTAGTGTTTTCTATGTGATTATTTTGATGAATTCCACCTCCACGGCAGGAAACATTGATCATACATTTGAGCATCATCAGATGAAAGGACACCATACCAGTATCACTAGCCTTGTTGCATTCTTATTAAAACCTTGCTGGCATGTCAGTGAAGCCCCTATTTGGGTATGTGCCTGAAGACCACTTGGAAACTTCAGCTAGTGAGGGATGTGGTTGCCCACCTACTTCTTGTATGGAGCATATTCCATCTGTGTGCTGCGAAGTGCACAGGCTTCCACTTCATTTCTAGTACAGTCCTTAAAGTCACTTTCCCCACCTCCTGCAGGTCTACCCAAAACCTGCTGTACAGTCTGCAAGAAATTAGCCTACCAGTGATGGCTAGATTATATCATAGAATCATAGAATATCAGGGTTGGAAGGGACCCCAGAAGGTCATCTAGTCCAACCCCCTGCTCAAAGCAGGACCAATTCCCAGTTAAATCATCCCAGCCAGGGCTTTGTCAAGCCTGACCTTAAAAACCTCTAAGGAAGGAGATTCTACCACCTCCCTAGGTAATGCATTCCAGTGTTTCACCACCCTCTTAGTGAAAAAGTTTTTCCTAATATCCAATCTAAACCTCCCCGACTGCAACTTGAGACCATTACTCCTCGTTCTGTCATCTGCTACCATTGAGAACAGTCTAGAGCCATCCTCTTTGGAACCCCCTTTCAGGTAGTTGAAAGCAGCTATCAAATTCCCCCTCATTCTTCTCTTCTGCAGGCTAAACAATCCCAGCTCCCTCAGCCTCTCCTCATAAGTCATGTGTTCCAGTCCCCTAATCATTTTTGTTGCCCTTCGCTGGACTCTCTCCAATTTATCCACATCCTTCTTGAAGTGTGGGGCCCAAAACTGGACACAGTACTCCAGATGAGGCCTCACCAATGTCGAATAGAGGGGAACGATCACGTCCCTCGATCTGCTCGCTATGCCCCTACTTATACATCCCAAAATGCCATTGGCCTTCTTGGCAACAAGGGCACACTGCTGACTCATATCCAGCTTCTCGTCCACTGTCACCCCTAGGTCCTTTTCCGCAGAACTGCTGCCTAGCCATTCGGTCCCTAGTCTGTAGTTGTGCATTGGGTTCTTCCGTCCTAAGTGCAGGACCCTGCACTTATCCTTATTGAACCTCATCAGATTTCTTTTGGCCCAATCCTCCAATTTGTCTAGGTCCTTCTGTATCCTATCCCTCCCCTCCAGCGTATCTACCACTCCTCCCAGTTTAGTATCATCCGCAAATTTGCTGAGAGTGCAATCCACACCATCCTCCAGATCATTTATGAAGATATTGAACAAAACCGGCCCCAGGACCGACCCTTGGGGCACTCCACTCGATACCGGCTGCCAACTAGACATGGAGCCATTGATCACTAGCCGTTGAGCCCGACAATCTAGCCAGCTTTCTATCCACCTTATAGTGCATTCATCCAGCCCATACTTCCTTAACTTGCTGACAAGAATACTGTGGGAGACCGTGTCAAAAGCTTTGCTAAAGTCAAGAAACAATACATCCACTGCTTTCCCTTCATCCACAGAACCAGTAATCTCATCATAAAAGGCAAAGAGGGGCAGCTCATTTTGGTTATATACAAAGAGGGAGAGAGAGAGAAAGTTTTACGGTAACTATTTATGTAACAATATGATTTAATTGCCATTACCCTCATTTTCTGAGTGGTTTTCTCATTCACTTGTACTGTGTCTTAAATTAGATTGGAAACTACTCAGGGAAGGGGGCGTGACTTCCTTTGTACAGCACCCAGCATAATGAGCTTCCCAGTCCTGTGGTGTTCTTCCAGTAACAATAAATAATAATAAAGTGCTGGTTTTGGTCTATAAAGCCCAACCAAATGGGGGTCCTGCATACCTCCTTTGTAGTAGGAGCCGGCATTCTCAGAGGATGGTCCTTAACTCTGGAACCTACTCCCTTGTTGGCCCCAAGAGGCTGAGTTTGCTGACACTCAGGGCACACAGCACATCTAGCTGGTTTTGCCCAAGGCTTTCTTTGGGGGGGCGTGAACTGAGGGATGAGGAAGGGGGACAGTGTCTCAGGTTTAGCAGGTTGTGGAGTTTATTAGTGCTGACAGTGTGTGAATTTGACATCTTTTGTAATAATGTGGTTTTCAAATCTGAATTATTCATGCATGGTTTTGAATACAGGGCCATTGTGTAAGTTGGGGAGGGAAATTAATTAAATAAATGTTAGCATCCTTGAAGAGCATCTGAGATTTCACATGGCAGAATAACTACTCCCTTCCCTTTTAAACATGGGTGTGTGTGTGTAAACAGGGCGGGGCTATGTACACATATGTAAATTCCATCACTTACTTCAAAATGAGTTTTTAACAACAACTGAATGGATAAATTAGTTGTAGCGAGGTAGAATTCAGTCCAGTCATATAGATCCCCTTTTTTTTTAACCTATTCTTTGTTAATAGCCATAGTTAATTCTTTGCTTTTCTTTATGATGAAAATGAAATTGTTCAGGGTGGTTCAGAAACTTTTAATGCTTAAATTGTTTTTGAGTAAAGGGCAAGAGATGCAGCGCTGGGTAAGTTAGCTATTGCAGTAGTGGACTGAAATGTAATTAGATCTGATAGTATTTTGTAAGTATAAGTGTTGGCTATAAAATGTTTTTTTCAATGAAATGGCTATGTAGATTTCATGTGGCTTTGACTTCACAGCAAAAATAGCTGATGATTACACAAATAATGCTAAGACGAACAAGTATATGAGGGAAATGTATTGTTTATTTCAATTATTACATTTTAGCTATTTCTTAGAAGGAAGTCTTCTGTTCAGTCATAGAACCTGAGGCTATGCTCAACAAGGTAGTTCTTGGTCAATGAGAGTTTTCTGCATAGAGCACTTACGTGTTGGTATCCCATGGCTGGAGGAAGAGAGATTATTGTTTCACAAAGAAAGTGTTTTATAATGAAAAAATTTAAACAAAGAACATATTGTTCTTGTTAGCTCAAAGCAAAATATTAATTATTATCACCATTAGCTATTATTATCAATGCTGCTCCCAAAAGTGTGTTTGGTGCACTAGAGAATAAATAAAGATATCATCCCTGTGCCAAAAAGCTTAAGATCTACTCATGTAGGTTTAGTCTGTGTTTGGTATTAAGCCATTCAAAAATTGGATGGCTCCAGATTATTTGTGGGCCCTTCCTTTTTGTATTTATTGTGCATGTGGGGCCTTCAAGATGAAAAGCTGGCATCCCTATTTGGAAAGGTAGAAGTGATTCCCCCAAAAGAGAAGAGGTTGCAGGACATTAAACTATGGTGCATGGTAGAACTGGAGGAACTGTTTCCTCACCAAGCCTCAAGACTGCATGGTTCAGAACTCCATATCAGGTGGGTTCCAGCTGAAGACTGGTAAGGGGCCCAGTGAGGTGTTCGAAATGTCTCTTAAAATAAAAATAAATTAGGAAAATGACAGTAATTTTACATAGGACTACACCACACATCGTCAGACTCCTGGTCACTCACAAACTCAAGGGCATGTACAGTTCTTTCAGCAATTGAATGATTTTGAATTGCTCTACATTGTGCAAGCACATAATCCACAGTCTCTTTGCAAGTCAAGAGCTTACACGGTATTGGAAGCAGAGCTTCATTTTCAGACTGAGTTGAACAGCATCTTCATGTAGTAGTTTAAGACACACTGACCTGATTTAAACATTCTATATATGAATACAGATAAATTAGAACAGACAGAAGAGCTTCACTAGGCATGATCAGTCTTACCCATCATTAACGCTAGGAAGTAACAAAAGAAGATTGCATCCCAAGAATGTCATGTCATTGAGAAGGGGGGCAAATGCTTTTCAGAAGTAGCAAAAGAGATAAGGGATGGTGGTTGTCGCACTTATAATTTGGCAGATAAAAGTGATTTGCAAAGTCTGCCAGTGGGCAACAAAGGATGTCCAACTGTTGGCCATCACTTACCAAGGCAGCATTCAGTGACTTTTTTACCAGTAAGGTTTTTATTTAAATGATAGGAAATAACTTATTGTGCCTGATTCCAATAATTGACAGGGAGTATTTGTAAACTCCTTGCTTTTGTATGGAATGGATGAAGCTCCCCCCTCTTCCTCCCAGCCAGCCACTCTTGTTTCTTCTGGAGCTTGTTGACAGAGACAAAGGATATGTTTACTGTAAAATAAAGGCCATAAGCCTGGCTTGAATCTGAGTCCTGAAGAGACCATTTTTTATGACAGAGAAGGCTGTGTGTGGGGAAGGGAAGAGCCTTAGAAAAGGAAGAAGAAGGCGGGGGTGGGGAGGAGGCAGAGATTTATAACCCTTTGAAACCAAGCTTTTATGCTGAGCATCCAGTCTTGATAGTGTGAGTTCATAAGAGCAGCAGAACTCCCAGCTGTAATGTGCAAAGGAGAAATTAAACAGTCCACCTAGTGCTTTGACAACAGAGAAAAAGCACAACAATAACAACAACAAACCAAACTCTGAATGCTTCCATGTTCATTTAATTTCTGTTAAAGAACCTTTTTACAGGCTGATCAACTGAATCACCCTGTGAACTGCTAAATTCTACCAAGGATAGTGTTTTGTACAAAATTATTGCCATAATAAAGTTTTGTGTGTGTGGGAGGGGCTCTCATTTTTTAATATAATGACTAATTTGGAGCATTGAAGCTGCCCATATCCCCTAATAATGCCAAAATAATAGAGGTGCGTTAGCCAGAATAGCCCTGCTCAGCAATACAATAATAATTGAACATATTTAAAAATGTATGTATCTTCCATCTTTCCCATATGGGCTCCTTAGGCAACATGACCTTATGTGGCCATTATCTGACCTCTCTTACACTTGGATTACTCAGTACAAAGCGAATTTATGGTTGTTTATTCTCTCCTCCTATCAGCTATTAGTGCCTAATCATATGGTCTATCGATCATGTGATTAATCGCCTGCCTAAAGAGGCAGCAGGTCTTGTGGAATGCTGCACTGCACCAGATTGAACTTCAACCTTTTATACAAACTGGAAGAGTAAAAACATTAGTCAATGCCTGGAGCTTCTGGTTGGTATGCTGCTTGAACACCAGGAGGTAAATCCCCTGGTTTTTGAACGGTGTACTTTGTACTTCCTTTTTGTTGTTGTTGTTGTTTTGTTTGATGTATAAATCTCCACCTAGTTGAGTGTGCATGCACTTGTAAATAAGATGATTTCCAATGCATTCTATAAATACTGATCAAAGGGAAAATATGTGGACTTTATTACAGCAGTGCCCACTAGTGCTGCTAGAATTAAGGGTCTGTAAGCATTTCTATTATAAGCCCTTATTTTCAGGAGTTTATAACTCAGCCATGAAATTTTGCTCTGGTTAAGACTTGGCATAAAGAGTCCCAGCATGGGACCAATTTTTTCTGCTACCAAATAGTATTTAAAAAAACACTGATTGGTCATCTTTTTAGTTATGGCAACACACATGCTCATTTGAGTTTCTGAAGCTTTTTTACCTCTCAAACAAGCAGCTTATTATTACAGTGAAAGTAGCATTTTAAATTCACAAGTATTCACAGCTTTAAAATGGTTGAGTTTTTATACTTTTACATTGTGCAGTATTTATTTTTCATAGACACTTTCAATACCAAATTGCATATCATTGTGGCAAAGACTGTATTCTCTGAGCTATAATATATTACAAGAATCTTCATACAGTGGAATGGCTGATCTTCCATAGAGTCCAATGGAGTGTTCCTGGGCCATCCAGCCTGCACACAGCAGAGTGAAGTATTTTCGAGCTGCATTACTTACGGCTGCTCCACAAAGGAGCAGAATGGGCTCCTACTGGGTTCATTACTGGGTGCAATAGCTGGATCCCTCTGTTGAATGCTCCAGGGAGCACTTGGCCTCTGGCCTGCTCTGCCCCTCTTCTGGGGAGCAGAGAAAATGGCCCCCTGTCCCTTTTTGCCCCTCAGTGCATCTGTTCAAACATCAGGCTTTTGCCCCATCTGTGCAGGAGGAATTAAACACAATGGTCTGATTCAGTTCTGTTACCCCTGTCTAAATCCAGAGTAACTCCGTATGATTAGTTTTAGCCTTTGCACTGAATTGCCTTGCTTTTTTACAGGGTTAAGTTACATACTTAGGGATTTATTCTTCTCTCAGTGATCCATATGCATTAATTCCCATTCATGTTAATGACAATTATGGCTGCAATGAAGGGAGAAATCCTTTTCCTCATCATTGTTGTGTAGTGTAGAGTTTCCTTTGAGTGAAACAAGGGAATTTCACTCTAAAAATATGTTTAAAGTCCTAAACATATAAAGTTGCCATACATACACCTCTCAGATTGCTAAGGCAAATTGGTCCATCTCCAGAAATTCACATGCACATGTCCTTGATATTGTAGCAAAGGACAGCCAGTTGCCCTAAAAAGATGCAGCCATTTAAAAACATTAATTCTCTTGGGACAACTCGCCAAAATGCAAAAATAAATTCAACGTACTGTGGCTAGATGCTGTGCTATCTTTCCATTTTTTGGCTACATTATCCTATTATGGTGGTGTAACGAGGTGAATGGTGCCTGCTGACTGAGTGCATTTACCTGCACTGTCTCTCTGATTCCAGTAGGTCTTTAGCGACTCAGCCCTCCAGCCGAGTCACACACAGTCCATATGAGAAACAAACAAATTCTTTCTGGGGGATACAGTCCTGGTAACGTCTTCCTGTAGCTCTCCCTGGGCTCAGTCCTCTATCTGACCAATGAAGCTTATCACAGTGCTCTCAATTGGTCATGGCTTTATGTGTATCTTTCCCTGTCTGGAATGGAGCAGTGCCCGCAGGGTTTCCTCCCTGGAGACTCTTCACCCTGTCTGGGCCTTGAGGATTCCAGCTCTCCAGCTGAGTCACTATCAGTTCAGTTCCCTTCTGGGGACGTATCAAAGTTTAGTATTCAGCCCATTGTCTGGGTCTGTTTTAACTCCTTTCTTCAGGGTTTAATTAAACTCCCCTCTCTGGGGTTAGGCCATTCTGCCTGTGGCCATTGGGGAGAACCAGGGCCTGCCCACTACTCCAGGTCCCAACCCAGGGACCCTATAAGTAGCAGTCATATTCCGCATCCCTCTAACTGATTGCTAGTGTTTCCCTGGGCCACTTTCCCACAGCCCCTGCCAGTAACTCTTCTGTCTGAGTCACAGCAGCCAGCTAGGACCTTCCTCGCTCCACCAGTAACTACATACAGCTACATACATACACTAGTAACTGCTCTGTCTGACTCCCAGCAGACAGTCAGGAGCACCATTCTCACATCTCTAGCTCCAGGCAGCAACTGACTCTGCTCTGGTACTGCAGCTCCTTTATATGGGCCTGAAACACTCTGATTGGCTGGTCCCTGCAGCATCGATGATTGGTTGCTTCCCTGCAGCTGCGCTAGGCAGCTTGGAGGACTCACCTCTACTGCCCTTTTTCCTGGGGCGGGGTGTGTAGCATTGCCAATTTGGTTGGACTTATTTCTGGAGGTTTCATCACATGACATAATCTTTAATTAAAGATTAATCTTTAATTCCCAGAGACTCTAGGGAAGTTCTGGAGGGTTGGCAACAGTAGGGGCATGGGGGGCCTCAGAGGGCCTCGTACACCCCATCACAGGGGGTTACTAGTTGGACAAGTGAAGATGATGGACATTTGCTCATCCTTCAGGCCTTATTGGACTTCCTGGCAGCAACAGCAGCAACAAGAACAATAATAATAATAACTCAGGCTCAGACTCATATGAAATATGAATATTTCACTGACTTACTAAGGCATGTATTGCATCCATATGTTATTTTATTCAGTACCAATTTTTATACTATACCAGTTTTTTAAAAGGACTCTATCAAGGTTGTTAAAGTAGGCTGGGATTTTCAAAGGCGTATAAGGAAGTCAGGCACCCCACTCGCATTGAAATTCAGTGGGCATTGGGCATCCAACTCCCTTTCATTCTTTTGAAAATCCCAACCCTAAAAATATTACTTTATCATGGCACTGGACCTCATTTGTAAGTTCTTTCCATTTCCACGCAAGTCACTGAGCTGATGCTAAAGAACTTCATCTGGTGTCTTGGCTAGTGCATTGTATTAACATACACTGAACTCTTCCGGCCAGAAGAGGAGCCTATGACTTCAGAGGAGCTGTACCAATTTACAGTAGCTAATGATCTGGCCCACTGTGTTTAAATACAGCCATACTTCTGACATCACACACTGTTGTCACCTCTTGCCATTTTATTGTGAATCTCACAACATTTAGTGTTTCTCTTAAAGTCCCAGCTCCAGGAATTGAGTGATTATGTGAGAATCTCAGCTCTTCCTTTTTTCTTAATAGACAGATTTTAGCTCTCATGGTTATGGAGAAAATAAATTGTGATTTTGAAGGCCTGACTCATGATTTTGTAATTTTGCGAGGTAACAACAGTAATTGTATGTTGGTTTTAGGTTAGACAGAAAACATAGCCAAAATAGGCTGCAGTGTACCAGTTTGGAATTTTTCAGTGACACAAAAAGAATCCATTGTTACTTAGTTACGTACAGATCCTAGGGTGACAGCTTGATTTTAGAGAATATAGTAAATAGTAATATTAATATATATGTCATAATACTATAAGAGTATTTTGACATCAGAGGGAGATGATGGTGCTCGGCACCTGGAAGGATCGGGTTATATTAGTGTAAGTAATTAGTTATGTCATAATTATTATTATTTATTATTTGTATTACTGTAGTGCATAGGAGCCCTAGTCATGCACCAAGACTCCATTGTACTAGGTGCTGTACAAACACAGAACAAAAAGATGGTCATACGTTTATATATAGTCTAGCTGCATAAAATTCAAATAAATTGTTGGTGCAGAAATTAACACATCCCCCAGACAACATATACCAGCAGATTTTATGCACTGTGGGCTGCAACTGCCCCAAGTGCTTGCCTCGTGTCTCTGAGTCAGGCACCGTGGAAATGCATGAGAGGTCTGGATGTTACTCTTGAAGGGCTACTGTAGCCTAATATTCCTTAGTGTGCAGCCTCTTTTTGTGGGAAGGCTAGAGAACCTGCATAGCTGTGGATCCTTTGGCTCTTGCGCAAAGGGACTTGCTGGCTGCCGTTTCCCGCAGCTCCCATGGGCCGGGAACGGCGAACTGCAGCCACTGGGAGCTGCGGGGGGCCGTGCCTGCAGATGGTCAACGTCAGCAAAATGTCTCGCGGCCCGCAATCAGATTACCCTGATGGGCTGCATGTGGCCTGCGGCCTGCAGGTTGCCCACCGCTGGATAACCTCACTGGTTCTGCTGCCATGGAACTCTCCACACTCATGGAGAAGGGAGCAGGAACTGCCCCAAAGGATCTTGCTTAACTTCAAATAAATAAGTGCTCTTCTGCGTTGCACATTTTGTGGCTGCATAATGAATGAAAAACAAGGACTGCTGTGCATCTGGGCTTGTGGAAATGGAGCTGATGGGCCAGATTCTCAGATGGTGTAAATCAGCATCATTCTACTGCAGTCAGTGGAGCTTTGTCGATTTACACTAGCTGAGGTTTTGTCCCGAGGTCCTGGAAAAGCACCACTTGCTTTGTGAAAAATCTCTCAAAACAGATTGTGATACTAAAAAAATGAATCTGGTTCCTTAAAAGCAATATAAAATTTCAGAAAACTACATTAGCCCCAGGATGAGAGGGCGAAAAAAAAGATCTGTTATTATCAAATCAAGTGATAGTTGGTTAGCAATAATTTATTCATTGCATTTAGTCTGGGTACCATTGCAAACAGAATATGTCAGTTCTGAAGTGCACAGATTAGAAAGGAATGTGGAGTTTGGAAACGTGGCAGCTTGCAGCACCGTGTATGGTTTAAATTAAACCTTTTTTTGGAAAGCCGAATAGCTGTAGGCCACATTTAGGGGGAAAGCAACAGCAGAGAGGGCTGGCTGTGGTTTCTCCTTAACTGTGTTACCGACCCACTTTCTCTTGTTTTAACACAGGAGAAAAAAAAAAAGACTTTGGACTGCTTGAGACCAACCACACAGCTTCTCCACTGACCACAAAAAGGAAGCTTGGCATGGCAGGCATCGGATTAATATCCACTGTCTCTTAACCCAGCAGGGTGTGAAAACTTTTTATAAGATTGTTTTTCCCTTGTGGAATGGCTGTGTGGTTGGAGTTTAGACATCTTGAAACAAGCATACGTTTGCATTTCATTGTGTTTTGGGGTTTCTCTCCATTGTCGCAATAGAATCTGTTGTTTATAAGTTGTTTTCATCTACTTCTAAGGTTTTAGTGCTGCAGACCGCCAACAACTTTGTTCGTCTTGCTGCAGGGACAGGAAACATAAAAATATGTCTGCTCTGAATAATGTACTGGGTAAATCTTGGTCTGTTAGAATATCATTGTTCTTAATGAAATGGAGACAACTAGCTCTTAACAGAGCAGCCTTTTCTTCTTTGGAAATAATTTGATTAAGATCATGGATTCTATTAATCATTTGATCAGCTTTATTCATTCATCTCATTTCCTTTAACTAAAAAAAACCCCACTCTGTGCATGTCTTTATCTTTTAAGATGATGACATTTACATATTTCCTTGTAGTGTAATGTCCTGGGCTTAATATACAGATTGCTCTCTTTAGATATTGTAAACCGGCTATTTCCATGTGCTAAGTGCTATTGTTGATTAGTATCTTAATAATGTGATTAAGTAAGCTCAGTCTTCATGCTCCTCTGAGACACTGCCTCCCCCAGCCGTGGCCTCCTGGCCAGCTTGGTTGCCACAAATGCCATCAGCTGCCATCCCGTGTCTATTCTGTGACCCTCTCTGACTGGAGGATGTCACCTTGCACAGAGGAAGAGAAGTTAGAGCTCCTCTGAGTCAAAGCATAATTCAGATGACCTGCTCATTAAATGCATCTGCATTCAGCTTTCTTGGTGCTCTGCATCAAAGACTCTGAAAACACAGAGTGGAGGTTAAAATGTTTAAGAAGCTATTTAAAATGAAACTGTAGGTCCAGACAGCATTGTTAATTCTGGCTTGGATGTGCTGTTAGGAAAGGTTTCTTTTGTTGTCATTAGAAAAATTGCTCTTTTGTTACAATGTTTTCTGCGTGTGGAGAAATACAGCCGTAACGCATTTCTAGTTTATTAAAACACTATTTAAATACCTCCACCTGTAGAGCAGTCTCCACTTCCTGTTGATATTTTCCTGAGTACCTCTGATACTCATTCCTTTTGTACATCACTTAGTTTAGTAGTTGCACAATGGAAAACTAATGGTAGACTTTCTGTTAACCTCTTTTAGCTGCACCAGAGAAGTTGCATTGCATCTGGATCTTTTTCATCTTGGTAGAATTATACTGTAACTAATTGAATGCTTTGATCACTATCTTGTTTTTTTCCATCTTCTTCTCAGTGTACTCATTTTATAGGGTTCTATACATCAGTCAAGAAAATGGCTGCAGTGGAATTACCAACACTGATAATAACGGTAATTTACTCAGTCCAGATTATTTCCTCTGTATATGTGTCAGGTAACATATAACTGTTTTAAATCCAGTAATAAAATAACTATGTTCCTAGGCCATAGAAAGGGAGACAACTAGTAACTAGTAATGAGGGAGAATACTGATAAACAGAGGAAGATACAAAGTAGCTTAGGCAAGATGACTTCCAATGTTAGGTTCTGGTGGTGGAGTTTGGTCCTCATTAGTTAACCATTTGGAAAGGATTCTCTTTCTGGATTAGGAGGGAGGATGGTCTTGTGGTTAATGCACAGGATTAGAAGTCAGGAGATGTGCGGTTTGTTCCCAACTCTGCCAGGGCCTTTCCATGGGACCTAGGGCAAGTTATGCAATAACTCACCTTCTGCCTCAGGTTTCCTGTCTGTAAAAAGGAACTTCCTAGTCTCACAGGGTGGTATGAGGCTTACCTTAGTATTAGTAAAATCCTTTGAGATCATTGGATGGAGGAGTAAACGCAAAGGAATATTTTAACTCTCTTTGCCCCAATGTACTTGTGCCCACACACACTCACACATACACACTCCAGCTAGTTCAGACCCAGGACGAAATTCCAGGTCCTTGTGCATCTGACACGTGAGCTGGATGGAGTATCAAAACCAACCCAACCCAGCAGGCTCATAAGCTTAAATAGATGTGAGGAGCAGCCATGGTAGCCCCGCTAACATCTGTCTTGTGTTTTGGTGGAATCCTCAATCTTGCTCCTAACCCGTGCTGGAGGGAACATATCAGAGAGGCACTAATCATGCACATGTCCTCCCCAGATATAGGGCAAGGGTCAGGTCTTGCAGGCTGACTGCTCGTTATCTAGCCCTCCCAGATGACCAGGGAGGGGACTTGGGGTGCATTGGGGCAAAGAATCCCACCAGGGTGCTTGGGTGTGGGGGGGAGATGACAGGTCCCCAGCCTAAAATCCCACCAGTACCCTTGTCTCTGCTGTCAAGACCTCAATTTATTTTTAAAGTTAGGGTCCCTAGCTCTCTTGGCTGTGGCAGCTGAGTGGTGGTTATTGATGCCCTGGGGTTGCATACACACATGCTCTCTCATTCATGCATAGCTCAGCAATTTTTGGGGGGGAAGGGCAGTGTCTAATGCTTGCATATGGAAAATGGCAATAGAAGAAATAAAACAGAGTCCAGGGTTTAGTATGAAATATTTATACAGTAAAGATCTTTCATCCTTTGTCATTCACAGAGAAGGGAAGTGAGGAATGTATTGGGAGTACATTACCAGGAGTATGTTATAAATTAAAACCTCAAATTGAATAATACAGGCTGATAATGTGTGGAGCTTTGGAAACGAGTGACTTTTGCATCCATGTAATTTGCTATGCCAGCTGAAATATATTTACAAAAGAAGATATCTTCTTTTCTTTACTTAATAGTTATTCAGCATTTATATTTATGGATATCAAACTCATACTGTCAACAGCAAATCATCAGTCACAGACAGAAGGCAATATCCATTCATACAGAACAGTTTAAAACACAGTTATAAAGAAGTAGCCTGGGCTTTGGGCCACAAAAATGGGCAAGGCAGCTAACCCTCTGTCTCTCAGTGTCCCCGTCTGTAATAATCATCATACAGAGGTGCTGTGAGGATTAATTAGGGAATCATTGTACAGGACTCTGAAGATACTGACCGCTCTATGAGTGCTAAATATTATCACACAAAAATAAGTGAGCCTTCTCACATCTCTCAGGTTGTAGATCATGCTTTTTCTGAGCAAATTAGTGTGCACTCACTAAGGGAAGGTCTCACTAGAAGCGCTACATCAGCGTAGCAGCACGGATGCAGCTGCGCCACTGTAGCACGTCTGGCGAAGACACTCTGTGCTGACAGGAGAGTGCTGTCCCTTCAGCATAATTACTCCACCTCCGCGAGAGGCGGAAGCTATGTCAGCAGGAGAGGGTTTTTTTCACACCCTTGAGCAACGTAAGTTAGATCGACTTAAGCGGAAGTGTAGACCTATCCTAAGAGGGGAAAATGGGACTAGCATGGAGAAGCAAGACTGAATAGGAGAGGAAGGATGGTTAGGATGCTAGTGTGGAATTCCTGAATTCAGTTCCCTGTGCTGCCACAGACTTCCTGTGTGACTTAAGAGAGGGGAAGGACAGTCTGGTGTTTAGGACCCTACTGTGGGCTGTAGGAGTCCCATGTTAATTATTCCTCTGCCACTGATATCGTATGTAACCATGGGCAAATCACTTAGTTTCTCCATGCCTTAGTTCTCTATCTGTAAAATGAAAATAATTGTGCTTTACTACCTCTCAGGATAAATACTTTAAAAGATTGTTTCGTGCTCATATATTGTTATAGTAAGAGGGGCCATATAAATAGCTAAGATAAACAGAGTAAGTTGTTCTGTTCATATCCCTTTGATTTTTGTATCTACCAGTGACAAAGGGGAGATTCTCCAAATGGAAATTGTAAAATTAACTATACTGTACCACCAAGCTGGACTGCACCATAGAAATGCTAATGATCATCTTATAAACTGTGTTCTCCGTTATACCGTGTGACCGCATCAAAGGCAACGAGGCTTCATTGGTGTACATGAGAGAAGAATTTGGCTCTATAATTTTGGCAAATGCTGTGTACCTTCTGGAACATTGGAGACTGAGAGTTTCAATCTCTGCTAAGTCTCTACCAGCTTACTGTTTTATTGGTAAAAAGATGCACTGGTCATCGAAGGAGTCCGTATATCGATTTACACTTGCAGAGGATTTGCATAGCCAGCCACGGGAGTGCTATTGCCTCATAGGTGAATGCAGTAGGGAAATATAACCTTCTTCATTTTATGCACATTTTTGTGAGACGTAAAAGAGAAATGGTGAATTTGGATAGATTGCTTCCAAAGTAAGACCATTATTTGTCTTTTGGAGTACACCAGTAAAACCATTATATCACACAGTGCAATCTACAACGTGATAGGTTGGACATGCCAGAAGTTAGAGCAGTCCTTGTCTTCTTCACAGAACAGTCTTCGTAGGTGACTAGACTGCACCCAGAACAGTACATTTTAAGTTACTTATTATGAATACATCTGTTTTCTTCAGTAAACTTGCTCAGTTATTATTTCCTAGTGATTAAAACTTGCCATTTTGATAGTTGGTTATTCATTGTCTATCATAAAATATTTATTAAGGTCATATTACTGTAGTGCAGCAGAGAAACTGTAGAGTAATCTTGTGCTGTACTTTTTGGTAGGAGCATTTCTGCTGGGTTGCATCACTGTCTGTAAATTTTATTGATTATAATTAAGTCAGTCTGCATTGTCTCCAAGAACTTATATAGGTTTAAAAATTAATACTTCTCATATACATTAGGAGACTGAGTTTGAAAAGGGATTATGGTAGAAATAAGCAACAGATCTGTAGCTCTATGTTTATATTTACAAACCATTAAATGCTGTTCTGTTCTACTGCTCTATATTTAGGGGTCAGGAATGTTTGTTTTCTCTCAGTTTTTAATCTCCTCGAAGATTGACTTTTGTTAAACTATGAAAATCCTTTCTCCATAATTAGCTGACTTGACCATTACCCCTCCTTGAAATCGCTTGTCACACTGCCTTCTCAGGGTTCTAGTAAGGGGTATGGAGAACACCCTTGGGAGGAGCAGAATCTTAAAGGAGTCATGTTGCCAAAAGTTGTGATGAAGTCATTTTAGTCTGTTCATTTACTCTGAGGCACCACATCATGGGTCAAGATAGTTGTAAACTCCCTCTGTTTGGCTCAGCTTTAACTGCCCCAGGAATTCAGTTCTGGGTGCTTCAGAAAGATATTGTCATCTTCTGGGAAAATCAGAAAAGAGCTGCAGAAACTGGGGGAACAGGGAGCTAGTCATATGATTTATGAGTGAAGATTAAGGGCCAGATTGTGATCCCCTTACTCACACTGAGTATCTCCTTGCTCCACAGGTACTCTCCTTGAAGTCAATGGGGCTGTGAAATAATGTGCTATTTATTGTAGGGATATCACAGTGTGACCCTAAAAATTCAAAATAAGTTCAAGTGAGCTAAAGAAGACCAAAGAAGATCTGACTGTAGTCTACAGATATGTGAAGGGTGTGAATACCAAGGAAAGGGCAGAGAATTATATAGGATGGTATGTGGAGGTACGGCTAAAAATGTACTGTCAGTGAGATGTATTAGTGGAATATTCTCCCAAAATAAATGTTGCAAGCCCCTTAGCCTGAGACATTTAAAAACAGAACGGAAAAAGCACTAGAAAATGTTCTGCATTGGCAGAGAGCTGGACTGGATGATCAGATATGTTCTTTTCTATATCTCGGTTTTGTACAATGCTTTGATCTACTGATCTGTACAATGGTTGATCTCTATAATGCACAATTTATTGCGCAAATGACTTCCTTTACATGGATCTGTATTGTGCATTGTTACTTATTATTATGGATTGTTACTAGTTATTGACCCAATATATTATATCAGTGGCTTGCGTGTGAATATCTCTGTAGTACTGTGGATTGATGCACCATAACAAACGAGCACAAAAATAAAGAATATCTTCAGCTCTTGAATAAATCCACAATAAAATCACTTTCCACACCTCTAAGAAAATAACTTTGTAAGGAAAGATACTTTAATTTTAGGTTTCCTGGGTGCTATTGTATTTTTTAATGGTGAAGTTTAATTTTTATTATGAAACATAACTTGTTACAAGGCGATTTTTATAAAAAGAAAAGTAAAGAAAGGGTTGATTTAAGGGAGTGAATCTTGAGATTAGTAATAAACTCTAGATTCTTTTTACCTCTAGACCTCTGTTTCAAATCTAGTCCAGGTTATTAGTGTGTTATAGGAGTTCTTTTGGATGAGGCTAAAACTATTCTTTGTTTGTACAAAGTTCCAATTCTGGAACAAAACACACACTTTCTAATCTCAGCTTCGATGGAGTTATGCGGATTTACACAAGCTAAGGACCTGGCCTTGTGACATCTGATGGCTCTGTGATGGCCTTTGTGAAATGATCTTGTTGTAGAGGACATATCACAAAAAAACTACCAAAACTGGCAGTAACTGGCAGCCTGGTTGACAGTGTCGGCAGATACAAAGGACTGAGGAAGAAACTGGGTCTAAGTGTGGTTCAGGTGGTGCACAGGCCTTGTTCTGACGTCCTGCACACAGGTGAATTGCACCCTAAATGAACATGGCCTTTGAACTCCTTCCTCACCCCTACGGATTGCTCTTCCAGGTCAGGGTTAAGGCACATGGATGGAGCAGTGTGGGGAAAATTGTACTGCACCTGCCCCAGGCTTTATTTGTTCCGTAGATCAATCTGGCACCTCTCGCTATCGCTGAATTCACATAAGAACATACAAGTGGCCACACTGGGTCAGACCAAAGGTCCTTCTAACCCAGGGTCCTGTCTTCCGACAGTGGCCAATGCCAGGTGCCCCAGAGGGAATGAACAGAACATGTAGTCATCAAGTGATCCATCCCCTCTCACCCATTCCCAGCTTCTGGCAAACAGAGGCTAGGGACACCATCCCTGCCCATCGTGGCTAATAGCCATTGATGGACCTATCCTCCATGAATTTAACTAGTTCTTTTTTTAACCCTTTTATAGCCTGGGCCTTCATAACATCCTCTGGTAAGGAGTTCCATGGGTTGACTGTGTTGTGTGAAAAAATACTTCCTATTGTTTGTTTTAAACCTGCTGCCTATTCATTTCATTTGGTGGCCCCTAGTTCTTGTGTTATGAGCACATACACACCAGTTTAAGTACACAAAAGTAAATTATTCCAACTGCATTGCAGCAGCTAATAGAATGAAACGCAAAACTTGTCCAGCTTTTTTGTTGGGCAGTAGGAGCTAAGCTTCAGCAAAGATACAGTCAGAACTGGCCACAGGCAACTGCAAAACCTGCAGGCTGGTCTTAGAAAGGCACTCACAATATTGTGAAAAACTTTAGCTCGCTATGTTTCTTTGAGGCTGCCATTTAAATAGAAGCTGTTGCCTGCAGCCTGGGCACTGCAGACATTTCTCAGAAAGATTTGACGGGTCGGGAATAACCAGGCTTACCTCAGGCCTCTAAAAATCAAAGGCCTGGTGGTATCTACCATGACAATATTTTCATTGTGTGGGCACTCGGCTGTAATAATTAATCTAAAAAGAAGTTTAATTGTGGCCGGTAGTCGAGAATCTTTTTTTGTACCCACTTATCAATGTTTTCCTTTTGCAGCAGGACTTGGCTAATTTGCTTGTGGTGAGTTCTCTATTTATCTAGAAAACAAGGCCTTACGTATCACATTGTTTGGTGGAAGAAAGAAAAGTTGAGTCAAAGAAGAAAGAAACCCAAGAAGAAGTAGTAAAAGCAAACTTCTGGGGCCAGCTCCTCAAACTGTGTAAATTGTCATTGCTCCAATGAAATGGACAAACGGGGAGACACAATTTACATGGAAGGGGTATGCAGGGCTCCTCTGAGGAAAGCTGGTCTGACAGCAATGATAGAAGAGGGCACTTGGCCATCTACTACTTTATTCCCAATAAATGTTTTTTTTAAACAACTATTTTTGTAGGATCTATAAAAACCACACAAATTTGTGCTGCTTGTCTGGGTCTGAAGAACTAGTTAAAACGCCAGTCATTTTGCTCAGAGCAGCAGTCTAAAATCTCCTAAATAAGAAGTTGTATGACATTTATGCAAATATTAAATGTATAAATATTATAGGTCTTTTTTATGATTGATACTTATCAGTTATATTACACTTTATACTTTTAAAATGCCACTCAATATTTAATACTTTTTGCCTAGCGATGCCAAAAAGTTTTGCAAAAGTGGGTAAGTAACATTGTCCCTATTTTATAGATGGAAAATATGGGACACAGATCAGTGAAATTGACTTGCTGAGGATCTCACAGCAAGGCAGTGGTATAAGGGAGAATAGAACCTGCATCTCCACAATCCCAGTTAATTCAGTTTTAAAGTATTCCCATTCAATAGGACCAGTATTTCATCCCAGGTATTTAGTATGGGGTTCTCACACTTCTATATACTATGACTTTTTAATAAGATGACTGCCACTGATACTACATTTAAAGGTGCCAGTTTTTTATCTGTGTCTGAATATATGTTTCACAGTTTATTCATGCTGATCATAAATATTTTTTGGCTTTGGGAGTCAGATAGGCTGAGCAAAATGGTAGAATTTCTTTTAATGAAGAAACATTAAAGAACAACAATCTGTGCTGGAGTACAAAAAGATATTCAGAGGCAGTAAAGCGCTATAAAAGTCAATTTGGTTGAACCAAAAATAATCATATTAATTCAAGGTCTGTTCAAAGCACAGAAAAATAGTGTTCATTTGCCAAATTGCTAAGCATAAAAATGGTTTGAAAAAATATTTTAAGTTTTTAATAAATTATCATTAACAAAGCAGAGCAAAAAGAATAAAATATACTTAAAAATTATTTGACAGCCGTTTTAAAAGGTTATAGCTTTTTTACAGTCAGAACCCATTTATTTGAAAAAGCCATTAAAGAACCAGGAAAATAGGCATTTTTGTGCTTGTTAAGAGACATTGTTCTACTACTGTACTGGCCTTGGGCTAATGGTAGCTTTGTTTACCTGTTGAATCAGAAATGTAAGGAAACTTTGACTGAATAATAGATAGAACCAGTTGTATTGCTTTTACATTATTTGTGAACTGGAGCAAGTAATAAATGGTATTGCTAATGCTAGCGTGATTGTCTCACATACCGAGAGCCTGATTCTGATCACACTCACTGATTTTACACTAGAGTAACTGCATTGAAGTTTGTGGAGCTGCTACAGATTATACACCGATGTGTGCTCTGTTTTAGGCCCTTAGTCTTTGTTCCTCCACTGAATGGAGATTGTTAAAAGGAACATCATTTAGGAAAGTGTTTCTTTGTCTGGTTTAGAGGGCTAAGAAAGTCTCCCTGCTGAATCACAGAGGTGGAGAGGCAACAGTGGTCAAAAGTCAGCTACAGCTGACAGTCAGATTGCAACACAGTTGTGATGAAGGGTAAAAGTTAAAGAGTCCTGACTTCAGTGTCAAGCTTAAGTCAGTAGGGGTTGTAAGTGCTATGGAGAAAGTGTGCTCAGACCTGAAGGCTGTGGTGGGGAGTGTCTTGTGTTACTCTAGCTGCGCTTTAGTGACTTCTGGTTGATGCAAGGAGTGTTTTTGATTGAAACTGCGTCCAGCTCTTTACGAGGAAGAATTATGACATTCATAGCTTAGAAGAGAGAGGTGATAAATAAAAGTGAGGGAATCCGCAGAGCTCCAGGGAGCTTCCTCTCTAAGGAGAGAGTGAAGAAATTTATAGATGTCTAGAAATTACATTTGATCTTAAAAAAAAAAAAGTTAGCCTTGTTGAGTCACATGACTGGAATTCAATTATCAGCACCATAAATATTCTTGTGAATGGGAGCCATGTGTTGGCAATGAATTTCTGCTTTCTAAAAAGGAAGGAGCCGTTAGAAGTTATTAGAAATAATGCTGTGCCATCAACTTGTTTGTCAAGTCAAAAAACAACCAAGCCCCATATATATCCTTGCTACAGAGAAGTGTGTTTTAGATGGGTCAGATACATGCTGCTGGTGGTGGATTGTTTTAAGGCTAATATATTTTTAAAATCCATTATTTAAATATGCAATATTTAAAACTTCAGCCATATTGGTTTCAGAACAAAGCAAAATAGTTGCTAAGATGCTTTCTTGCTGCTGATAGCTTCCCTGAAATGTTTAGCAAGGACCAGCATGTTAAGTAGGGTGCCTCTAAATCAGTCTAAGATTTCCCATTACATTGGTAAAATATTGCTGCTAATCACAATGTGTATAGCCTAATAGCTCTCTCTTTATATTCCTTATGTTTTTTGCTGTTAACATCGTGGATGTGAGTTATGTTTTTTGCATTCTATATCAGCTTGACTTCCTTTCTTTCTCAGACTCAACTCCGGAATTGCTGGCGAGCTTTTTTAGAGCAGACTTGATTTCAGGTGCAGTGGTTCCATGCAGTAGACCAGCAACTGGCTATAGCTGTGATTCATTTGTGTTCCACTCAGGAATTTAGGGAACTGTGTGATATAGTTGTCCAGAGAAAAGACAAAAAGAAAAGGAGTACTTGTGGCACCTTAGATACCATCGGATGAAGTGAGCTGTAGCTCACGAAAGCTTATGCTCAAATAAATTGGTTAGTCTCTAAGGTGCCACAAGTACTCCTTTTTGCGAATACAGACTAACACAGCTGTTACTCTGAAACAGAAAAGACAGCACTCGTTTTGACCCTGTGTATCTAGAATCTCCACTTTCATAAACTTGGTTGGAGTAGCATGCACAAATGTACACCATAATTTTTCAAAATGCAAGGGAAACCTGAAGTCCTAAGAGAACTGGTTCATTTTTCAACTCATTTGGCTTGGCAAATGTTGGAAACTCATCATAGTCCATCCATTAATATGGACCTGCTTATAGGGTGTGGGAGTGGAAGGGTATTTAATTCTCTCGACTTTCTTTCTTTCTTTCTAGACACCCCTAGAATTGCTGGTGAGCTTGTTTAGATGATTCATCAAAAACAGTACACATTGTTGGCTTTTAAATCAAGCCTTTGTATGTGGGAAATTTATTACCATTTCAGTAGCAATGTAAAGCATAATAGTCATCTGTGATGTAAAAAATACAATTGTAGATCTTCATTCCGGAGTGTGACTACCTAATGATATACTCTCCCACTCCAAAAGGTTGGGGAGGGGGTGTCAAACAGTGGACTTTGAAAATGGCTATTTAAAGAACTGTAAATGCCTCCTGGAAAATGCTGAAAAAATATATATTTGGGAAATATTCTCCTTTAATATTTTATATCTTTTTGCTTTTACCTCTTTTTTGCCATGAGGGACAAGAGCCCAAAACTTCAGATATTTGTTCCCGGGGAGCCCATCTACTCCTGCTGCTTTTTTAATCACTTGAAGTTATAATCCTGTTTCTGACATCACAATTATCTCTACAGTAACTAATTGTGATGTTGCATATAGGGGATTATGGCTTCAAGTGGGTAAAAAACTGGCTGAGCGAATGAGCTCTTAAAGTTAAACCCCCATGGACCAGTCCCTGAGTTGCTGAAAATCATCATAGCTCCACTGATTCTAATAAAATTATTCTGATTTACACCAGCTGAGGAACTGATGCCTTATTTTTATGCAAATATTTCTACCAATTAAAGCAAAACAAAAACCACCAGTAAGAAGTGAAAAACAAAATATATTAGAAAGGTTGAATTATGTCTATGAATAGAATGCCTTTTCACATGACTCCAGGACAAGCAGATGGGCCTTTTAGAAACTGTAAATGCAGAATCCTAAGCACTTCCCATCACATATTGTGTATATACATAAAGGTCTACTTTTTAAAAACAGCCTCATCGACTGGGCTTCTGGTTCTGATGGCACAGTTCTGATGGAGCCTGCAGGTTTTTTCTCCTCTGTTTTTAGAAGCATTTAGGTAATTAGTTAATTGTGGGAACAAAAATATAGGTGCACTTAGTTCTTGACACTTTTTTGCCTGTAGTATTAAAGGCCAACCTGAGGAACAACTGTCTTGCTGGACTGAAGACTACTTCAGTATCAGATTTTTTCCATATTGAAGTGAAATAGCATTATCTTGTTACTAGAACATCTTTGACAGCTTTGTAAGGTTTCCTTCCTAATCCAAGTAGTGGCCAACGTTCTTTTAAGACATTCTGTCTTTATACATGGGTTCACTGTCAGTTGTTGTGAGTTTTTCTAGACTTCTTATAACAGAGAATGTGAGAGGGGAATATAGGCAGATGAGGATAGGCAGATTCTTGCTGGCATCCTTATCTAGCACTGTTCTAAAACTGTGGACAGCATTTCTGAGCAGTAAGAGGATTGTCGACCAGCTTTCAAAGTTGACAAGGTCACTTGAGGTACTATGGCAGGACTTGTAGGTTCAGTAGTTGATCTTGTGGGATGTTAACCTGGATAATTTTGAAGAAATTGATTTGATCACTCTCCTAATTTTTCTTGTTTAATTAAAGGTACATTGCAGCCTGAGCATAAGAAAATAGAATTAATGTAAATAAATATTGTCAAGCCCATTTCCATAAGGTAGGTTTCCTTTTAAAAAAAACTCTTATTGAGCAGTTTAAATCCTTGAACATATTTGTGGCTAACCTCACACTTCTTCTGCTGGGAGAGTTCACGTTTCTGCAAGACATGTGAAGAGTCTACCCATATATGAGACTGGGGACTACATAAAGTATTCTGTGTAGTTCCGCACTATCATTTACTGACGTGAGTTTCCAGGTATACTGGGCCATTTCCTATGGGCTACAGAGGCACCATTTCTCCCTTTGCAGGAAGGAGAGATATGGAATGGCTAACCTACCATTTCACTGCACTAAAGCAGTGGTTCCCAAACTTGTTCCACCGCTTGTGCAGGGAAAGCCCCTGGCGGGCTGGGCTGGTTTGTTTACCTGCCGTGTCTGCAGGTTCGGCCGATTATGGCTCCCAGTGGCCACAGTTCGCTGCTCTGGGCCAATGGGAGCTGCTGGAAGTGGTACGGGCCGAGGGTTGTACTGGCCGCCGCTTCCAGCAGCTCCCATTGGCCTGGAGCAGCGAACCGCGGCCACTGGGAGCCGCGATCGGCCGAATCGGCG
This sequence comes from Lepidochelys olivacea, assembly GCF_965140295.1. NCBI lineage: Eukaryota > Metazoa > Chordata > Testudines > Cheloniidae > Lepidochelys > Lepidochelys olivacea. Next base: position 92,193,561 of record NC_140418.1, on the reverse strand, counting down.
GACGCAGCACGTAAACAAACCAGCCCAGCCCGCCAGGGGCTTTCCCTGCACAAGCGGTGAAACAAGTATGGGAACCACTGCACTAGAGAAGGACTTTTTTTTATATTGTGCTTCTGCCCCATAATTTTGCTTTGTTGCCTGAGGAGAGCCAAGGAGGACCATTGATCTGTTATCCTGTAGTGCATAACATACATCTCAGTGAGGGCTTCAAAGCCACAGTAGTACCAGAGCTCCAAAGCGGGTGCCTGCTCTTCACTGAACAGATTTGCAGCTACATCAGAGGCCTGAGGGATACTTTCATACTTCCTCTTACTTAATGAGTATGCAGGCACTTAAGACAAGTTACAGTACCTGATGTAGCATGTTGACCTACAACTGCCTCTAGCCGAGTAGCCTATTTAAACCTATTTATTTCTAAATATAGTCTTTAAATGATAATGGGAAACTTCCCGATTGATTAGTTTGCGTCCACTGCTTCCTTTTTCAGGTACTGAAGTGGAAATGATATTCCCTAATACTAATCTTAGGCTGCTCATTACATTTATTAAATTGACTATATGAAAGTTCTGGCAGTGTTAAATATTCCCACAAAGCTATAGAATTTAGAGATGGAAAAGTCCTGTTAGGTCATGTTGTCCTGCTAGTGGGCAATTGTTCTCCACAGTACATTGATGATCCAGTCTACTTCTAAATATCACAAGTAATGAGGCTTCTACCACATCCCTTGGGAGACTGTTCCATAACCTAATAGAGCTCACTGCCAGGAGGTTTTTCCCAATTTCAAGCATATTTTTTCCCCATTCTTAATTTTATCCCTTTATTCCTAGTTATATCCTCTTGTATCACCATCCCTGACATTTATACTCTCAATTATTTGTACTGTGTTTTGATGTCCTCTCTCACCTATCGTAAAATCAAGTTATACATTCTAATGCTTTGCATTTTTCATAATGTAATCAATCCCAATCCCTCCAGTCCACTAATGGTTTTTCTTGCTCTTTCTAGAATTCCTGCTAGGTGGATTAGAGTCATAGGACTGTTACCTCTATGTTCCATGTTGTGATGACTTTGCATATGCAGCCTAAAATTGCATTGGCCTTTGCTGGTGCTGCCATACTGCATTACAAAGTCATGTGTAATATTCTTTCTTCAATCATCCCTAGGTCTATTTTGTGGTTATTGCTTTCTAGGTTCTCCTTCCCACGGAATATTTGTGTTTCTCATTGTTTTCCTCCATAAGTATTTTTCTGAGATGAATATCATTTTCTGCCCATGTTATTTCCCACCCATATTTCTAACCCTTCTTGCCTTTTTCTCTTGTTTCCTTGGTGTCCTGGGAGTCCATCCAAGATTTCCCTTTTCGCATCATATGTGAGTTTCATTCATGTACTGTTTATTCTTCTTTTATATCATTAATGCACATGATAAATAAGATGGGACTCACCACCTCTTACCTCTTCTCCCTGAGGTTTTCCACATGTCCACCCAACTCAGAATATTGCTATGTATCATTTTCACATGTTGTAATGAGCTTTGTCCCTACCACAATATTCATATCCACACTAATATGAAAAAAAATATGTGCATAAGATTTTATGAGACCTTGTACTAAGTGTGCATAAGATTTTATGAGACCTTGTACTAAGTGCTTTATCAAAATCCAGATATATAACCTCAATTGCACTTTGTTATTCTATTAATTTTGCAACCTTACAAAAAAACGAAAGTTAACTACTGTGTCAAAAATTGTTCCTTAAAACCATGCTACTTACTGATCATCCTGATAGTTCAGTTATCTTCCAGATGATCTGTGATTTTGCTCTGTCAATATTTTTAACCTATGAATATTTGTTTGGACTGTACTTGCTAGGATCATTGTTCCTTCCTTTTTGGAATACTGGTTCCACATTTACTTATCTCCATAATTCTGATACCTCTCCAATTCTCCATTAGTTTTTAGAGGTAATTGCTAGTATTTTGGAAAGCTTGTTAAATAACTCAGAGTTTTGCCTGAATAAGGACTTGAGGTTGTGGCACATAACTTGAGGCCCAGTGAAATGATTTGGAGTCTTTCCTTTGAATTCAGTGGGCTTTATTGAGGTTTAACTTACAAGATTGGGAGTATGGAGATCTGGCTGTATTTCCTTTTTTCATTGACTTGTCTCATTTTTGGCAAGTCACCTAGAGACAGATGAGAAGCTGGTGTAAATCAGTGTACTGCCATTGAAGTCAGTGGAGGAACACTTATTACACCATCTGACAGTCTGGCCTCTTAGTTCTGCGTACCTCAGTTTCCCTACCTATAAAGTTGGGATAATAACTACACATTTCAAAGGGATGTATAAGGAAGGCTTAATTAATTATTGTATGTAAAGTACTTAGAGGTCTTTGGATGAGGGATACTGTTGAAATTCAAAGTATTATTATTGTTAATAATAAATTATTTAAAATACAGTGGTCCATTGAGAAAATAATGATTTGTAGGCAGTGAAGTGGTTAATATGATTGCATCTCTTACAGGTTTCACCAGATACACTCACTCACTGTACAATGGATAATTGTTAGCTCTTGTTGTGCAGATGCTGTTGCAGATGGAGCCCTGTACCTGCATGCATAGCAAATGAATTAGACTGGCAATCCCCTTTATAAAGCATAAATATGTAATTTGTTCAGCTGTTGTAATTAAATATGTATGTGTGAAACAGCCACCATTCAGGTCATTAATGATGCGCCATGCCAAATTAGAGCTTACAGACAGTAATGTACATTGTTGTGCAATGAGGGAATTGCAAATAACATAGCTGAGCCTTTCCTAGTAAAGTGATGGATTCAGTGGCTTTAAATGGAATATTTATATTTCTAGCATTTTGATTACTTCAGTCTATATTTGCAGTGATGCCCAATCAAAAAGATACAAATTGGATGGAATGTTTATGTTGTTAGTTTTGTTTTATTACTGTTTGAACATCTTAAAGTACCCTTTAGATACATATGACTGGGTATAACATTTTGTAACCTCTTGATAACATACTGAATAGGACGTTATGATCATTCTTAAATGTATACTCAATAAAGAACTGGGAAGTACCCTTTCTTTTGCTAATACAGACAACTACCATATCAAACCACCTTGGACAGTTTTAATTATGTGAGTGTATCTAGTATCTGATCTTAGGACTTCAAACTGACCAATACATTTTTTTTAAACGTGATAAACAATGTATTTATTGCCACATAGATCTGCTAGATAAAAATGCAGTTCTCAGAAACAATGAATGAAGTTGGCCAATGTAATACACAATGACTTAAAATCAGGATATCTTTCTTTTGTACATGTGCTTTTTTTTAACAGCTAGTAGAAGACAATTTTGCTAAAAAAAGGTGTAATATTATTTCTTGAAAAAATAAAAGTTAATGTGCTCTTATGCAGTGGACGTAATACATTAAATTAAAGGTGACAGTTTACTTCACCTGAAATTATCCTTCCTGTATATATTCTGGTCAGTTTAAAATAGATCAGGGTATTTTGTTTTGATGGTTGGTACTGAGTATACAAGAGCTAATCATCTTGACCTTTCTAACAAACAGGGCAACAGAAGGAAGCATCTCAGAGTTAATTCTGTCTTGTTGGCAGTGGGAACAGAACATTCCTCTGTGATCCTCTTTCACATGATTCACTTGGGCCTCCTGGAAGCCAGTCTTGATACTATTAGTGCTGGGCTTCTTAGGGCTAAAGTAGATAGACACTAGTGACATCACAGACCATTTGTGGTTTAGAGTGAGATTGGACTGGGCAAGCAGAGTTGTTAAGACTCATATTAAGGAAACAGGGTAGAAAATGGGATTAGATGATAGATTATTTGTGTGGTTTTACAGTGAATTTGAATTTGCAACTGTTAAACCTAGACTAAGAAAGAAATAGAAGATTAAAGATTTTTCAAGGTCAGAGCTATAACAAGTTACATAACTTGCTACATAAAATCTACTTTGATGTGTACAGTGTAAAACACATTGCAAACATTTCAATTACTTTAATATGTATTTTACTGAGAGCACTGGAAGTAACTATCTGTAAAACAATAACTTCAGTTAAATTATTGTGTCATAATACTGAAGGTCTTTCTTTCTTTCTTTCTTTCTTTCTTTCTTTCTTTCTTTCTTTCTTTCTTTCTTTCTTTCTTTCTTTCTTTCTTTCTTTTCAAAATGAGACACATTTTTCTAAAGTATAGATTTTTTTATTCAGTGACAGTAGAACTTGTTTCAATTACAATATGAACAAAAAGTCAGATATGCACGGCCCCTGCATATTCATTTAGTACATTTTAACACTATGATTACTGGTGTTTTGGGAAGTTATTTCTGAGGAGGACAATGATGATAACAATCTCAATCACAGTTAGGCCTCCTGTAGGGTTCCACTGATTTTAACTGGAAAGCTCCTGTCGATTTTGTTCCTCCTATCTATAGTCATGTATTCAGTGTTAACTTGTTCCACAGCATGACTCCAGCAGCTTAGCAATACAGAGTTTCTACAAGATTTGTTTTCTATTTTGTTTTTTTTTCTTGCCTTCTCTTAGTTGTTATCTGAATAGCTCAACCTGCTAATTCTTGGGTTGCATTATTTCCACCACTTGTGAGGTTTTAGTTGCCCTAGAATGGCACAAACTTCCATAATGTTCTATTTTTGGGGGGATAGGGGAGAAATGTTTAATTGTGTATTACAGTGTTACATCATCAGTGAGGGGAGAATATTTTCAAATGTATTAAATTTTGTTTCTGAGAAACAGACCCATGTATGCCTGCTTTTCTATTGTGTCTTACCAGTGCTTAGAGGCAACTGGTTCTCTCAGTAAATAGCTGCTTCAGGGGTCTTTCTTTTAAAATCCGAGTTAACAGTTTAATTGCAGAAACAGAGTTTGGCAGAAAGAATACAGACTTCTGGGTGGTTAAATTGCCAGTGGTTGTAGGCATTATTGATTTAACAAAGGGTTAATTTCCAAAGGTGTGTGGAAGGCTCTGGATGTTCAGTTTGGCACATTCAACTTGCCAGGGCTGACAAGGATAAATGGGTCAGAATTGGTTATAAAAGTATAAACTGTGGCAAAACGGTGTGTTAAATACATTAACCATTAAGAAAAGGGTGGGAGCACCACAATGGCAGCTGGCCAGGTACTTTATGATAAGCGCTTGCAGGACTGGGCCAATCAGACTTGATGGTTTGCTGGCAGTTGCTTCTTTGGCCAACGCTGCAGTAAACACTTTCACTTGGATGTTGGTTTTCTGTTGTGTCTGGCAGCCACACAGGGCTGCTTGAACTTTAGCCAGAGGCAAATATTTATACATCAGAGCATGCAGTGTTCAACTGGTCAGGCCTGGGAGAACGAGTGACAGATCTGTGTGCTTTTTAGCCAAAGAGGATGTGTGTCCTTTTTAATTACATTTGTGACATGGTGAAGTGGGACCACATTTTGGGTCTTTCAGCTTTAACTGTATATGCTGTGGCATAAACTTTTAAAACATTTAAAAACATTGGCTGAAATGTATTTTTAAAAGGGGACAGCCTGATGTTAGTTCTGTTCCTTTAATTCCTCTTGGAAAGTTTACAGTTAATATTTTCCCTGGAACGTTGTCAAGCTTTTGACAGTGCCTGAGTGTATGCTGAACTGTGAAATTGAGACGCAGAGCAAGTTGTGAGAAATCTGTTTCTACTCAAATCTGTAAGGTTTATAAAAACTTCAGCAGAGGGGGGGGAAGAACTGGGGCTGGGTCTCGGCTTGCTTCTCTTGGTGCGCTGCAAGTCCGCCATTTTAAGAATTCAGCAAAGGGCGAAGCTTTCAGCTCCTTACATGGCGGCTGTATTTACTGCAATTCCGGCCAATCGTACAGGCTGTGCCAAATCATGTGATATGCCACGAATGCACTTACAGCCATTTCCTTGTTCCTAAAAACTTTGTTACCTCTACAGATTACTTTACCTTGTTTTTGATGCCAAATGTTCTTTGCTGAATGTGTCTAGCAGACTGGCATTTGTCCATAAAGTTATTTTAGTAGGTAAAAAGTCTCTGAGCACTTGAGCTGTGTGCATTCTTTATGTAAAATGGATTTCCCTTCTTGGCCTTGATCCAAGAGTACAGAACACTCGCTGGGCGAGAAGAGAGCTTCTCTGCGGATGAACTGGTGGACTGACACACTCTAATTTTTTGGCTCCAGACCAGACAAGCTAGATTGATGCCAAAATTCAACAAAATAACACATTATTGTGTAATAGGAACAGTGCTCAAAGTGAGCAGGAGCTCACAGGAACTGAACATCAAAAGTTTTTAATTTTTTTTTCAACAGCAGAAGCTCTGAACTAGCACATTTAAAATACTGCTTCAGTGGAACAAGGAGTTAAATATAAGAGTGATGTAAAAAACTGAAGATAACGCACGATTAAGAACATAAAGGGGATGGGGGGGTGAGAAAGAAAGAGTTAACATAATTTTTGTGAGACTTTCCTCAAACATGTTCCGTAGTGCTCAGTGATGTTTTAACCCTCTGTGCTCTGCTTCAGAGCTCTGACCTGTATCGAAGCATCAAACATCTCACCTGTTTTTTTCATTTACATCATCTGAGCACTTAAAAAAAAACCCAACAGACCAAGTTAAGTGCAATGCCCAGATTTGTATTCTGTTAAGTGAGGGTTATTAGAGTGAATACATTTAGCACAGAAAGTATTTTTTGGAGAATCTTTTCTATCATGTTGTGTCACTTAATTTGATGTTAAGTAAAGTGTCCGTATGTTTAGAAGTATTATACTTTAATATGCGCAATAATCAGGTTTTCCTCTTAAAATAAGTAGCTTTAACTATATTGTTATTAATTTTGCGCTTCAGTAGCAACTTTCATCATCAAATTTCAAAGTACTTTACAATAAATAATTAATTAAGCTTCAAAACACTCCTTTGAGGATATAAGTGATGTTTAAGGAATCACTGCGTTCATCAGCGAAATGCAGATGTCTCCGGGGTTGAACATGGCAGCCCTTTAACAGCGCATAACAACACAATAGGAAATGAAAACTAACACAACCAGTGGAAACTTCAAGGGGACTGTAGGTCTGCAGATTGTAATTGCATGAGTCAGAATTTGGCCAGACCACTATTGTTAGCACCATTACTCTTACCAAAACTTACCTCGGATTTTTAATGCCAACAATTGGTCAGGACTCTCCTGGTTTTGCAGATCCTCCAGCAGCACAGCACCTGCTATCCCACTGGGCCCTTTTCTAGTATTGACTCAGAAGGAACAGTAAATTGTGACCATAAGCACATAGGAAAATGGGCTGTACAAGAGGTAATGCCTACCAGTTAACTCTGATGCAATGGAAAACGGAGGGTGGAAGGGTTTGTACTTGGTTGGAAAACATCCTCACCGCCCCTCTCCCCACCACATGTTTCTCCATAGACCTGTGGATGGCAGCCTTTTCTATCCTGATTCCCCTACTCACTCATACAAGCATGAAGGCAGCCTGATTTCCACCACTATATCCAAACTGATCAGGGTCCTTTGTAGCATGGGCTGATTCTTATCTTCTAATTGCTCTCTCTAGATGTATCTCTTTCTCGATTTCATGTATTTCTAAGGCAGGTATTGCTGAGGTATCAAAGCACCAAGATCTAAAAGAAAGACATTTTTGGGGTGGCATCAGGTAATCTCTCTAAAGAGGAGAAATAGTATAAATTCATACATACTGTTGAGGTTACATCTCAGTGGTGGTCTTCAAGGAAAACAAATGTAAGTGTGTTCTTTTTTGCCTTATAAAAAAGACATTATTTTTTATTATTATTTGGTTAAGGAATTTTGCTGCTTGTTTATTTACATTAGCAATCCATTTAGCACCCACAGGCCACAATCAGGGTTAAAGCCCTGTTATATTACTTACTATATCTTTCTACTGTCCCTGCTCCAAAGAGCTTACAGACTAAAATAAATCAAGAACAAACAAGTTGGTCAGTGTGTCCATTGCTTGGGGGAAAATGAACCTTATTTGAGAACTGTGATAGTATTTAATTTTTAATATTTGTGCCGTATCAAATACAGAATATAATATTTCAAAATAAATAGTAAATAAAAAAATAATGATATGAGGATTACAGCCACCCAGGTGTGCAGTAACATTGACCGCAATAGTAATTAAAGCTTGGGCTTTCCATGTGAAAACCAGATTTTTTCCCAGTACAAGTTTTATATCTTTCTGGGGCCAACAACAAAAATCTTCTGGCAGTTTATTTAATTGAGGTTTTATAGTTTTAACGGTCTAAAACTATATAAAAAAAGTCAAGGCTTCTGCTAGCTTTTCAAGACCAGACAAGGGTATGATACAATGTTAAATATATATGTCTATATATGTGTCAGAAGGAGTAAGGGGAGTTTCAGAATAAGGTGTGCTCTTAGTATTTCAGCTCATTGTTATAATATTTACAGTTCCATCAAGCTGTTCTCCACTCATTACAGAAACAATTAAAAATGTTATGGGGGAGGAAACTAATTTTAACATTTAAATACTTGAGTATGAAACCAGTTCAGAATTATGGGGCTGAATTATGTGGTGTGGTGTGGCTGCTTTGTGTTGTACTTGTGGTGGAATCTAGCTGTAGATCCAGCGTATCTGACCCTGGGAGGATCACTCCACTTCAGGGGGATTCTCCAATGGCACAGAGGGTCCTACGCCACTGTATTCCTTGTTATCGGTGTTGAAGATGTGGCAGGGAATTTCCTAAGCCACACTGTCCCTGGCTGCTGTTTCATGACTGTGAGGCCGTTGGCAGCTAGTGTAAATTAGATCTGCCTTACACCAGGCAACCTGACTTACCTTGTGTGACTGGCTTGGCACATAGCTAGCTTAAGGTTCAGGGAGCCAAAGGTAAGCCTTGTGTCAGCTTTTGCAACACATCCCTTTTGCAACACATGCCATGCTTTGTGTGCTCCTCAGATGTAACCAAGGATCTGGCCAACAGCATTCAACATACTTTAAAAGAAAATTAAGCTATGAGAAAAATCAGTAAATCATAGGAAGGGAGCCCACCTTGAGCCACTCCAACAAGGGTGATATTCACAGTCTATGAACTGGGTAAAGACGATTAGAAGGAGTAGACTGAAGCCATTCTACTGTAGTGTATGGATCATTGAGCCTGATTTACATAAGTTTGACACCAGCCTAGCCCTGCTGACTTCAGTAGCACTGCCTCTGGTTCACACAGATGTGAGAGGAGAGTCAGCTCTGTTGTGTTACGTTACTCATCTGTTTTTTATTTCTTAACATGTTCTGGCTCTTTTTATTTTTACTTTATTTTAAGAATTGAAAATGAGCCCAGGTGCAGTAACAATAGCCGAAGCCAAACAAACAGTAATTCACTCTTAAAGTAGTGGAAGGATGAAGAATGTCATGTACATAAGCAAAAGATAACTGACATTAACACAGTAGGCAAGGTGATTACATACCACGCTATTGACTCTATGTGATCATTATTGCTATTTGGAGGGTTGCTTAAGTGGGTACCTGAAGGTTAAGTAATAGCTGTAGTAGGACAGTGAGAGAAACAGCGAGAGATGAGAAAAACCAGAAGAGGCGATAGAAAGATGGATAGAAGGTTAAGAAAGAGGAAAGTGGATCAGTAGAGGTATGGACATCTGGGGAGAAAGGTGATGTAGTTATGCCTTGATAAGTGATATTTATGGGCCATATGATACCTTTGGTTGAAGCTTCCCGGAGAAAAAATAATACATCTAAGTGGTTGCCTTAAGACAATTTTTTTATTTCTGTCAACAACCCAGTATAATAGAAATGTGTTAATATAAATTTGTGAGCTTTAAAATAAAAACAAAAGAAAATCAAGCTTTTTTCTGAATCTCTAAAAAATCACCCACTCCCACCTCCCCCACTTTTGAGCAGAATTGCAGGTGTATTCTCACTTTACCCAAACACAATTATTATAAATTAGCTCTACTCCAACTCACCTAAAATTCTTTCATCATTTGCAAAAATTTCATTTGTTTTTACACTCAGCGTTAATAGGGCTGTACATGGGTCAATGGGATGGACTAGTGAATCTTATCGGGCTCTGATCCTGCAAAGACTTGTGCATGTGCTTAACTTTACACATTGTCAGGAGTCCCATTTCAGTGAAGTCTAAAGGACTACTCACAGTGCATAAAGTTAAGCGTATGCTTAAATCTTTACAGAAGTGAAGCCTTAGACTGTTAACTCTTTGGGATAGGGACTAACTTTCTGTTTGTGTGAAGTACATGTATTACCCTATGGGTACTACTGCAATATAAATACTAATAACAACAACTATATGTTGGACTCACTGATTAATGCTGGCTTTTCTTTGGAAATGCACTCATGACAATATATACCCCTGGGGGAATTCTGTCCCCCCCCCCAAATAATCTGCACCAAAAATTTAAAAATTCTGTGCCAAAAATTAAAAATACACCATATTTTCTTTGTCAAAATAACACAGTATAATCATGTCAGTTTCAATTATTTTGATAATTTAATGAAACTACAATACAATGGGTGGAGAATGGGAATGGGGAGCACAGGAGGAAATCCTCAAATCACCTTTGTCTAATAGTAATGTAGCTAGGTTTAATCCTTTATTTTTAGTTATTAGTCAACAAATATATGCAGCTGTATGCTCAGTATTACATCATAGGCAACTGATGAGCAAGTAAGGGCTGGGGTATCAAACTCACAGTTTATCTTGGCTACTGACCATGTCCAGAAAGGTCAGTGGTAAACAGTTCATGGAGCACATTTTAATAGGAACATTTTTCAGTTAAAAAATTTAGGCCAGTTCTACTCATTAAAGCCACCATAAGCATTTATAAGGCCACACTGTCATTTACAATATTGCTCCTATCCACTCTGGCAGTGTAAAGGAACCTTAAAACTTTTACACCTGTTTTATGCTGCTGGGGGATTCAGTAACAGTGGGAACAATTCACTAACAATGGGAACAACTAAGCAGGCAGGCTGCTACATTATGCTCTTCCTTTGGGGACAGAGCCTGTCTCATGTGTACCTCCAAGTACCCCAAGGCCCTGCCCCTCCACTCTGGGCATGCCACAATAGCGAGCAGAGTGACACAGTCTCTCTCGTTCTCTTGCTTGCATGCCCAGCCCTGCCCCCTGGTGGCAACTGACATCTCTCCATGTACGCATGCGCAACCCTCTCTTCCCCTGCGCAGATTTATGTCTATGCCGTCTGCTCCCTGCTGCTGGGGAGGAGCGAGTGACCGCTTTTGCAGCTTTCCTTTGCTTCCCCTCAGAAATTATTTTTCTGTGAGGAAGCAAAGAAATCTACGGACAACATGAATTCTACGCCCGTGCAATGGCGCAGAAATCTACCAGGAGTAATTATAATATCATGCCAGAGAATATGGTTTAATTTCAAATTCTATTAACATATTTCCTAAACATAACAGGGTGATATTTTTCAAGGAAATAATTCTCTTCTTTATGTTGAGTGAGGAATAAAATACTTATTTTAATATCCAGTTTTCCCGGCACTGGGGCTAACTATTTCATTTAAATTAATATCTACAAGAGAGACATTGCAAATTTAATATTAACGCACAATACTTTATACTATGGGGTTTTAGGGTGGCTGTGCACAAAATATGTATTTGCAGTCCAAACTAGCTAATAGTTCTGCAAATGGTGAACATAAATTGTAATATCTATACTTCCCAGCTTGCAGTAGTGTTGTCTGAAGTCTGGGATGACTGATGTTAATCTCCAGCTTGTTTTGTGGCTTTCCAAAAATGAACTTGAAGTAGAATAAAATGTGATGTAAATCCATTCATATTTATATTAATAATAGAAAGCAATACACAAAGTATATCCTATATAATAAGTTATTTAACATAACTTAAAAGTAGAGACATTCCTATTATGAAAGAGAAAAAGTATTGAAATATATCAGCTCTTAATTGCATTGCTGGTCTTTGAGTTTCCACCTTCGTGATGGCTGTATCTTAAATTCATCTTCTTGAACTGAATGTAGAGATTTAAAACATTAAAAAAATTAGATGGAGATAATGGGACCATCCATCTTCCTTTTGGGGGTTTATAATGCTGCAAAATAATTTTTATTTCTAATGGGTCAGATCTTCCAGTCCTTATTTACACTTTACTCAGACAAAACCCTCATTTGAATACTCGGTATCTCCCATAGTAAGACAAGTAAGCATTGCAGAATTTGACGTATTATTATTCTTTATCTAGGGCTAGGTTATGCAAGCTTTACTCATGCAGGTGAGGACTTATATGAGTAGCCCCATTGAAGTCACAGGGTGAAATCCTGACCCATTGAAACCAACGGGAGTTTTGCTACTGACTTCAAGAGAGCCAGCATTTCACACACTGCAACTGCTTATGGAATAAAATGCTACTCTACGTGAGTGAGAGTATCAGAATCTGGCCTTTAGTTAGGGTAATGAAACTTCATAGCAACATATTGATTTGGAACCAAATCTCGTGCATTACCGAGACCCTGCAACTTGCATTCAGATCAATGGGAATTGTAGGGACTAAGATCTTTCAGGATTGGGCCCTATATCAAACAAGAATCCAGGGAATAATTCATAGTGGAGTTGTTTGTTGAGTAGTGATATAGTTTTAGCCATGGGCAGTGGATTTGTTTGAAAGCAAACAGACACATAGCAATTGATGGGAGCATAATGCAAATAGGATAAATGGGTAGATTAAGGATGGATAAAATGAAAAAAGAAACTGAATGAATAAAACACCTTATTGTTCCTGGAAGGCCAATCTAGCTAACATTTAATCCTGGAGGAGTTCTAGTAGTATAAAAATGTTACCTGCTTTGACTTTTTAAGCCTTACAGAATTGTCTTGGAATTTTCTTTTTCATTCATTTTTGGTGCATTGGTAACTTGATCTGTTAATCTGAATTACGGAAGTGTGGTTTACATTTCCTTTTTTTTTTTCTATTTGTCTTTCTTTTATTTCCGCTAAGGGTGGAGTAAAATACATGTTTAACTTGCAGTGGCAGTGACATGCTTAACATTGAGCCTCAGGTGGTTAGTGGGGACATTATTTATTTATTTATTTTGTTGAGGGGTTGGGGGCAGGAGAGGTTGTGTTTGCCTGATGATTATGAGGCAGGCAAAAGTACTCTCACAAAACTGCAGCACTCACGCCAAGAGCCGAAGTAATTTCTTGCTGTACAAGACCACAAAATGAGTGGTTACAATGTGAGCAATTGTGTATTATTGTAAGGACTGAAGCGTGGCATATAGTTGTTACTTTTAGCTTATCTCCTTTTTGACCTTCCCTAATCACTATTCCTTGTACCTTTTGTAGACCTTAGCACTCCTTCACCTGAAAGGGCAGGCAGGGAGGCTGTTTTACTGAAGGCAATACTACGGTGATTCTTGGCAGAACCCTTCCCAGCCAACCTGACCTAGCACCTCAGCAACATTCTTGGCCTTGTCCAGCAACAGCTTGAGAACCCAGGTCTGTTTCTGAATCCAGGTGGCAGTGCGTTGCCATATGTCAACAACACATGTCATCCTGATTAAATTTTTAACCACATCTATTCTGCTGTCCACATAATAAACCGTTCTCAGCCCACTGCATAGCAGAGGCCTCTTCAGTACTGATCCTAGTCCTACTGTGGAAACATGCTACTGGTAGCTCAGTACAACTGAAGGGATAACTCTTTCTTTCTACCAAGCTCATCACCTCAAAGCTGAACCTGAGTGGGACTTCCTGTCCCTAATGACACTGCTGAAAGAAGTTACTTGTTTTAGTTGACTCTGAGTAGTAGTTCTATGTTCTGGATCAGGAAATAAAAACACTTTTAAAAATTGCTTGTGAGAGCTTTTTGTCTTAACTTGTCTGATAGAAAGTGTCCTGTCCAGCCTGTCTAAGGCTTGGAAGGAGAGAGAGCGTTCTTCTAATGGGACACAACCTAGACAGCCTCTCACTCAGGGACTTACTCTTTTTTTGTTTTTTCACTTCCTTCTCCATGTTCCCCATCAGTTGCAGAAGACCTGTCGTTGCTCTCCATACATGAGCTGATGCAACACAATTTACAATGTTTTCAACAGCTTTTATGGTGCACCTCTCCCCCAGTTCAAGCAAGCTACCATGCTAGGCTCCTCATCCAACCAGCTAGACTTCATTGGGTATCTGACACAGGGAGTGAATACCCATTGGGGGTTTTGTATTGAGAAGGTTTTCTGCAGATTTCCACCCAAGGGAGGATGTCTAAATCCTCCAAGACACGAATGTGTCACACTCAAGGTTTCAAGTAGGCTGTTAAGATCACACACTATTAGACACTCCAAATGATCATTTTGAGACTGAGATGCTGGGGAACAAAGATTTTTCCAGCTTCTTCTCCCTATCCCCTTTTATTTTTCCTTCTTATGTGGGGGGAGGTCTCCTTAGGTGGAAGGGGTGCTGATGCTAACACCTTCCCCTGAGGAAGTACCTGTGTGATCCTACATACCATCTAAATTCCTGCCTCTCTGAGAAAAGCAAGGTAGGTTGCAAATAAATATGATAGAAGTGACAGGTTAGTTTGTTAGTTAACCCTGACTTCTTTTAAGCTGATATGAGCCTATGGACCTGCAGGTTTTGGAAGGAACTGTGAGAGCGACAGAAAATTCCATCCCTTCACTCTGCCATTTGGACTACGTTTTTGTGTTCTCAGTCTAGTAAGGAGAGCATATGGAGTGCGAGAGTAACTGGCCCAGAGGTTGTAGGCACAGGGAAAATGGGTTTCCCTTGACACCTGAACTTGCTTTATGGTTTAGAATACACTTTTGTGGTTGTTTCAGAAACTGTTCTGGTGCTGACCCCAAGGGGAACCCAGACTGTTTACCAGCAAAGCAGAGGGTCTGGCTTGTGTGATGAATCTGCTGAGCCATCATAGGTCAGCAGGGGGCAGTGTGATGAATCTGCTCGGTGTGAACTTGCTTTGGCTAGATAGGTCAGGAGGAAGGGAAGAGTCCTGTGCCATTGGGAGGGTGGTGGGTGAGGATGGAGTAGAGCAGAGTGTCTGGCGGCCCTTGGAGGAGTGTGGCCTTTGGAGACAGTTGATAGAGTGCTTGTTGGCACTCAGCAAGTGCTGAGCCTATTAGGTCTAGTGTTTGGAGCTCCGGCAGCACTTGCCTTCAAGCTCGTGCTACCCAGGGTATGTTAACCGGACAAGTAGAAGGGACTGGTGTACGTGGCACGCCAGCAAGCCTGCAGGGTGATACTTCCAGTGAAAGCAGGACTTCAGACCAGCATAAGTAGAAAAACTAAGTTTGCCTTTTAGTTGCAATAGCCAATTTCTTTATATAGCTAGGCAAATTATGCAAAAAGTATTTCTTCTTATTATTTGTAGAGCAACCAGCACACAAAACTTATGGTTTTCCCCTGGCTTTCCCCTGAGCTTTCACACTGCTCAAGTCAGTCTGTAGAGCTGATCAAGTTCCTCGAAATGTGAAAGGAAAAACACCATCTGAACTTTGCATTTTAAAAAAAAACCTATCACAGCCTTTCTGATATACCGTGTTCAAGCATCTGCACAGGGAAGGAGAGAATTTAGATCAATTTTTATGGATAGTCAGTTTTTCAAGCCAGTGCCAAAAGATATGCTCTTAATTCTCAAAAAGAAAAGGAGTACTTGTGGCACCTTAGAGACTATCAAATTTATTTGAGCATAAGCTTTCGTGAGCTACAGCTCACTTCATTGGACTAACATGGCTGCTACTCTGAAACCTGCTCTTAATTCTGATTCAGTAACTGACTTCTTATGGATATTGTGCCAACGTACAGTAGAGAGATGCTATTTATTTAGCAGTGATTATAACCATCCTTTGTTTTAATATATATGTATTATAGTATAAGGGTCAGATCCACAGCAGGTGTAAATAGATATAGCTCCACGGACTTCAGTAATACACACCATTTGACAGTCTGGCCCATTGGGTTTTTTTAAATGCGTACTGACTGTGTCCTGCAATATTAAAAACCTTGTCATTGGTGACCAATGATGTCGTCTAATGTACTGCTGACTTTCATGTAGTATAACTATTAATAACAATGAGGGGAAATTAAGTGTCCTAAGTATGACTTTTCTTATGCTTCTAAAGTCTATTCCAGTCTTGCACATATATTAAATATAACATTTAAATGCCTATTGCAGTGTCTGATGTTGAAGCACTATCTGTTGGAGGAAGGAGCTTTATCCCAGTTCTACTTCTGTCTTACTGTGTGGTCCAGGGGACCTGCCTGTGTCTCAGTTTTCTCATCTGTAAAATGGAGATAATGATACATAGAAACGAGTAAACTCCTCTTCTTCTTCATTGTTGTCACTTCCCTATTTGGGGTCAGCAGTTTCTCCCAAAACTCATGACTGGCTGTCATGCAAGTTGGTCTCTCTAAGGTCCTCTGTTATCTGCTTCGTGTACCGAGTCTATGTCCTACCCCTTGGTTGTTTTCTGTGCACCATCATTGCAAGGGCCACCCCACCAATGTAACTCTCAGGTCTCTGCTGGACACATCCATACCAATGTAGCCTAGCCTCCCTCAACTTATCTTCAGCTGGGGCAACCTGCATTAAGCCCCTCACAACTTCATTTTGTTTCCCATCACAGAGTAAATAAAGTCTTAAGAAATATTTTTAAATGTCTTTTGATGACAGGTCACATTCTGTACTTGGATATATGGATCATTATTGAAAACAAGAGAAATCGGAGTCATTAGGGAAATGGCAAAGGGTAACGAAACATCAGTCATGGGGAAATTTTTATTAGGAACTAGTATGTGATGCCAGCCTCAGCTCTGTGTTTGTCCACACTTCTAGTAAATGTCTGTGCCTTCTCCCACGCCACCCCATGTATGGATCATTCTTCTTGAGCTGGTGTGCAAGGCCCCTCACCTTCTGCTTATTCACATTCCTCACAATGACCAACCTCTATTGGATGCCTACAAGTAACTTCAGCAGCATGGTTGTAGGGGAATTTGGGATTATCCATCTGTCCGTTTATCTATGTATACATCTGCCCACTCCTCCACCCACCTACTCTTATTAAGTGGGTGAGGCCAGTCACCACCTCATCACCGCACTTGCTTGTTTTTCCTCTGCCCTCCATCTCACTGTTGTTAAGGCATTGGACTGGGGAGAGCTGGGTTCACTTTCCAGCTCTGCTATAGCGTTCCAGTGTGACTTCTGGAAAGTCCCTTAATTACCCATCTACAAAATGGAAATAGTAACCCTACCATTTCTCAGAGGAATGTTGTGAGGATAAATTAATGAATTATTGTGTGATGCTCATATGCTATAGTGATGAAGGCCATAGGTAGTAAGAGAGCTACAACAGGAGCTGTGCTTTCTTTTGTATTTGTACAGTGCCTACCACATTCGTGGCATTACCAAATACAAAGTAATAATGATAATTAATAATAATAATGCAGGATTGCACCTAGAGAAGTACAACATGATTAGAAACAGCCAGCAAGAATTTATGAGAGGTCAATTGTCATGGCAGACAAGGAGAAAGACAATGAATGTTGTGTATTCCTTTCCTAAAAGCATTTAGGGTATACAGGTCCCATTGATTTTCATTTTGTGCTAGGCACTAAACTCCCATAGGTGATTTTGAAATTCCCACCTTACTGGATTGGGCCCTTTCTGTTTGCACATTGAACTTTTATCGGCTGTGTCTCACATATTGCAGATTGTAGCTGGTTGGACAGAAAAGCTTCTCAGAAACAGTAAATGTTGAGTGGCTGCAAATGGCAATTTCAGCTGAAAAGGAGTAACTAATCAGACAGCCAAGACGTCAGTTTTGTACCTCACTTGTTAATAATAAGACACAAAAACATATGTAAATAATGTCCATTGTTTTATTTAAACTCATGAATGCTTACAAATTCAAAGTGAAGGCTCAGACTCAGCCTGTAGCTCACTCTGAAATGCCTATTTGCAGCATGTACAGTGTGAGGTAAGTGAGATCACGCTCTTTTGAAACCCCTTGGATGCATCAGCACAAGGATTGCCGTTTGTACAGAGCTTCTGCCTTAACTCTGAATTTCCTGTTTTTTGGGGGGTTTAAAGTGCACGTTTGTGCTGTCGTTCTCTTTTTTGATTTTTTGTAGTAATAACAAATGCAATTAAATAGAGACAGAATGAGGGAGGGGGGTAGAACACTGACAAAGTGGATGTGAGGTCACACAAGATAAAGGCTGCAAATTAAGAATTGGTCAGAGTACATAATGTTTGACTCAGTGAATTATTAGATGCACAGTAGATTAACATGAAGGGGTTAAATTTCTGAACACTGACTAAGGGATAGCTACTCTGTTATTTGCTTAACAAAATTTTTTGTGTCTACATATTTCTAATCCAGTGTGTTTTAGATTAATTGCAAATAATTCTTTCAGCTGTTTCCTAGGTATCCTGTCACGCAAATGGATAAAGCAATATAGCTAGCTCAGTGGAAAAAACAATAAATTATACAATAAAATGTGTGCACTGTATTTTTTGTGTTAGGGCCTTATTCACGACTTGTGCTACTCCAGTTTTACACCAGTGTAACTCTGGAGTTAAAGTGGCATAACACTGTAGTAATTCAGTGATGAATTAGGCCCTTAGTATCTATCGTGTGCCTAGGTTTTTAAAATGGTTAAGACAAAAATATTCATTCAATAATCCATTTGAAGTTTATTAATTAGCAATAATGGTGACTTTGGTAATGTTAATATTTAAGCAAATATGTCCGCTGTATAACTTTATCATATGAATATTCAAAAACTGGAAATCCAGTATTTGCATAGGTGTAAAATTAACATGGTAAATCAATTTCCCGCATCAGAGAACATACTAAAATCTGGGGGGAAATAAGAAAAATAGTTTAATTTTTGGCTACGTAACAAAGTTCAGTTTAAGTGCTGTCAAGACATTTATAAAAATGGCTCTGCAAATCGCAAATAGTACACATTTGTGTATAAACTATGTAAACATCAAAAATTGATCTTCCATACAATCATGGCATGTCACTTAATCTGAATTTTAACAAATTTTGTGAAGGGTGAAATGGAGATGAAACAACATAAAGATTTCCTGGAAGCACATAAATTTGTGCTGATGAAACAATCTGCCAATCACATGAGCGAGCAATTTTCTTTTTATTTCCAAGCATCAGCTCATCTCATTGTGTTGACTTGGAGAGATTTGTCTCCTCGTGTTATTGGATGTCCACTCCACGGTAGCAAACGGTGAAAGAGACTCTTATAACAAACTGAGGCATATTAATATGTATTTGAAGGGACACCAACATGATTTATTAAGATTAAAAATGGATGTATCCTAAAAGTATCCATATAGAGACCTCCAGACATGCCACAAACTTGCATTGGAGGGGCCTCATGTCGTGCCCATTGTGTATGTGAGTCTTCATGCTCATTCATTGCTTGGTCTTTACTGAAATTGCCACCAAGGGTGTAAGTTAGTGCTGTTCATGGAGGAAGGGGTTTTGTTGTTGTTGTTGAGACACCTCTCTACTGGGCACTAGACTGCAAACATCAAATTCATTTCACTTTGGCCATTTCACTTTTGGTCATCAGATGGTCACTACCCAGCTGACTGTATTTAACTGTTGGTCTAATAGCCAGTGACTTGTAGCCACATAACACTTTGAGGGCTATTCGCTGATTACTAAGATATTCATGATTTAAAATGATGTGCTTCAGTTGGTCGATAAATATTTTCTTCCTGAAAGGTCCTTGAATACCAAGTGTACTTTTAAAACAGGATACAGTGCAGGCTATCCCATAATTTTGTTATAAACAAATTTATGTTTCTATTTCACACCTACAGCATAATTCAAAATACTATCATATGCAAGGAGTCTAAGGAAATACATGTTTATAAACTCCCCATTCAGTCCACAGAAGGGCTCTTTAGGTGTTTCCCTGATGGTACTCATATGAATCCTTCTTCAGTTAAATGAAAATTTTGTGGCGCTGACTTGGTGTCCTTTGGATTCATAGTCCCCATGTATTTTCAAAGGTCCCATTCTTTCTTCCTCCTCTGTCACAAAAATGTTCGGTTATAAACACTGAATAACAAAAAGGTTGTCTCCCCTCCCCCCCCCCCCAAGTAGCAATATTCTAAGAATTATATATTTAAAAGAGTGGAGGGAGTGGGGTTGGGAAATCTGTTTATTCAACACTTTTTTTTAAATTACAGTACTCTCCTATCTCATTCATGGTGCTAGAATTTTTTTGTATCATAGGGAGCATCATTAAATTAGCTCACTTTATTCATGCTACTAATGGCACTGATGGCCTGGATTCTCATTTGCATTTAGGCCCTTTTACACAACTCTTGATGTGTAAAGAGGCCTTAAAGTAGGTGCATCTGGACTATATATCTGCTTTTAGGGCTCTTTACACTGTTAAGAGTGGTGAAAAGGGGCCTTGGTCTAAATGTTGCCCAGTGACGTAAATGGGGCAGCACTCATGAGTAAGGCAAGCAGTGACTGGCCTCATATGTGTTGCTGTAGTTCCTAGCAATGGATAAGCACATTCTCACTCATAGTAAAACTGCCCTTCTGTGACTCAAACCCCAGCCTTTTTAAAGGCTTGCACAAGGGATCTTCAATACCTTCCTTCTCATTCAGACTCTTGTTTCACCCTGCTCCCCCCGCCTCCCATCTTCTACAAGCCCTGTTTCACATTGAAGATCTTGATTTAAGGTCTAGTAATTGTGTTAGCCACTCTGCTGGGCCCCCTGTGAAGGTTCTTTCAAATCTCATGTGGTCTGGCAAGTGCTGCCATTCTGGGGAATCTCTGACCAGTGAAATACCAGAGTATGGGAAAATAAATGGATCAGGGCCCAGAAGAGTTCCCGCTGGATTGGCCAGACCTTAAAGAGGTTTCTCAAAAATAGGGATGAGTTTGTAAGAGACTGTTCTAATTTCCTTTGGCTGCCAATGTTTCCAAAGGACTGTTCTGGCAGCCTAGATTTGCCAGGGCACTGGGACCTTTCCCTTGCCCATGCCCACCGTCTGGCAGCCAGGAGGAGAAGTAATGGCTCTATGCCAAGCAGGGATTCCCCTTTCCTGGGATCTGCCAGGTTAAGGCTGCTTAGCTCTGATGAGGCATAAAACAGCTGCAGTGCAGCTAAGAATTGGGGCCTTAGATGGATAAATAACTGCCACTATCATATCTGTAATGGGACTGCCAGCAGATGACAGTAGGGCTATTTTGTTGTAGTTTTTTTGGATTCTTTTTTTATGAGAATACTGTAAAGATTTCAGGCCTGATCCTCAGTTGGAGTAAATTAACAACTGCTGAGGATCTGGCCCTACACTGATAAAATTAAATAAAAATATCAGTCCTTTTATCTGTGTGCAAATTAAGTGAGTTAATGTGATATGAAAAAATGTTTGTGTACATTGTAATCTTGCTCTAGGGTAGTAATCTACAAATTGATCTGAAAAGATTGTATGTGCTTTGGGGAAAATAGAAAATTGTGTTAAGCCACAGTTTCACTAATTATTGATTATAGGGAGCTGAGTTCTGGGTATCTCTGAGATTATAATAATAACTATGTGGAGTTATCTTTTAAAAGTGATATCACACAGGACTTTAAAGAGCAGATTAAAACTAAGGTTTTCTAATTGACTTCAGTTTACTGTAGTTATGAAAGTGTAACATTTTGAAGTAGAGCAAATAATTAACAAGTGAAGAAAAAATAATATAACTCCAAAGAAAAAGCAAAACAAGCAGCATCTTGTAGATGAGCACATCAGCTGAGGCAAGATCTACACAAGAAACCTTTGCAGGTAAAGCAGTTTTGATTAGGGGTGTGATTTTTTTTGCAACATTTCTGTACTGGCGAAAGCCCTAGTGCAGACTCAGTTATACCAGCTTGAAAGAGCTTTTGCTCGTATGGTTTATTTTACTCAGGGAACTGGTATAAGCACTTGTTTGCTGGTATAAGCCTCATCTATGCAAAGAGGGTTTGCAGGTATAGCTGTACTGATATAGTTACACTAGCAAACTGTTTCTAGTGTACACCTATCCTTCTTAAATTAAGTAATTGCATGTAGAGGTTGCACTGGCTCCAAAGGATGTCAATAGTAAAACTCCTTTTGATATCAATGGGAACAAATATTGGCCATTCCTGTTGTACAGTGATGTTTTTTGAAACCCCCAGAATCTTCATGAATGTCTTATCTAGAGGCTAGTGGTGACAGGACGTGTAAAGATTTACTGTCACTCGCAGCATTATTATTATTATTTATACCCAGAAAAGGATTGTTGCTAAACACTTCAGTTCTACCACCCGTACCCTAATTAGGCCAGATCCCAAACTGCGTAAGTCAGTGTAGCTGCAAAGTAACTATGCCAATTTACACAACTCAGGATCTGGCCCACTCAGTAGTACCTTATGCTGCAAGTAGTCCCATTAAAATGAATAAAACTGTTTGCAGAGTAAGGTATTAACTCAGTGGGTAGCTGAATGTGGCCTATAAATGTATAGTAGTAAAATACTGGGGAGGAAGTAACCCATAATTGTAAAAAAAATGAAAGCATACATACTGCGAATGTTTTTTAATGTACTGATAAAGCAGATGTGTATATTCAAGCCTTTTGCTATTTTATTTTTCATGCAAAGTGAAATTTGTTAAACATTCACAGTTTTGGAAAGCATATGTAAAGGTCTTGAGTTTTCTGTTCTTTTCATAGGTCTGTTTATTTAAGTAGCATGATCCTATCTATCATTGGAAGTATAGTAGAACAAAAGTATCTATCTAATTAAATCTTATCAGTCTATTCAGGAATTTATACTGTGTTCATCACCTTGGTATGTACAGGAGATTTTTGTAGAAGGAAAATGGGGCACCTGAGAGTAAATGAGTGTTAGATGATGAAAGATAAGGGTTAAAACTTTTATGATTACAGTACTAACATTTCTTCTCTGTCATCAACTCTCTGATATTTTAGCATTTCAGAAAGAAAGAAAGAAAGATAGATAGATTACACGATGTGGCACCTAGATATTTGATATTGTGTAGTAAATGTGGTGAGGGCTCTTTGATTTATTACCTAAAGATATTACTAACTGCAAAATCTTTAATCTTAGATCTTATAATAACAACTTTAATAATAAACCATAAACAACAACAATAATAATTAATAATAATAAGATAATGCTTTTCAATGCCTGTAAAAAATCTAGCAAATATTTTTGGTTAACACTAGGCAATACTACAACAAGTCTGGCATTGCAGGATCACAGGAACTGGCATTTTCACTAAAGTACCTGTACTTGTGAATCGAGGAATTCTTCAGTTTCTTAACTCTGTGAAAACCCTTTTCAAACAATATTTTTAAAGTGTTAGAATATTTGTGTCTTTTTGATTTTTTTGTGACAGATCCTAAATATCTTACAAGGAAATGTGAAAATGTTCATAGCACATAGCACTTACAAGAATACATAGCAAGCTACCATCCATGGAAAATTTAAAGGGAGAAAGTTTCCATGCAATCACTACTTGTGCAATATTATCAATGTTAGCTCACAGCTCAGGTCTCCTGCTGTTGAAGTCAATGTCGCAATCCCTGTAGACTGCATGGGAGCAGGAGCTGACCCTTGCTTTGTCCCATGATGATCTCCTTCGATTAAAAGAAAGGTTAAAGTTAGATCCGTTTCTTGTTTAACATAATTAAATATATGCGTTAATAATAAATCAACAGAATTTCATCCAATATAGTCAAGCCCCTTTCATTTTCATAGCAAGCTAGCAGAAGGTACTTGCTATTGATATTTCCCCCTCCTACTTTTTTTGAAACTACTACAAAAACAAGCAAACAAAAACCAACCCAACCAATAAACACTTCAGTGGTTTTATGAAAGTCCAAACTGAGGGCTAGCTTTTGCTCTTACATAAGTGTGCAGAACAGCTCTTGAAGCCAGTGAGAGCTGTAGGCCTGTATTTGAAGGCAGAATTTGGCCCATAGTTTGTTGTTTATATAAATTAGTGGCCAAGACAAATCTAAATGGTGTTAAAGAGGTTGGGGCAGGTGCTGAGCTGTTGTCAATTGATGCAGCTCCATGAAAGCGAATAGAGTTACACTGATTTATGCCCTCTGAGAACCTGGCCTCTTGTCATGTTTCCCACTGAAATCCCAGAAAAGTTCCTCGTGATTGCCTCACTGCAAAACAGGTTCATTAACATCCTGGTTCTCAACTCCTCACTGAATCAACCTAGGCAGCAAAGTGGATTGGAATAGGTTAGCTTTGTGCACGAGATGTTGCAAGGCTTCTTAGCCCAGTTTCCTGTGATGATACATACCTCCTTTTGTTTTCCTGGCCAGATCATTCTGGTTCAGAGAAGTAAATAGAACAACAGGAATAATCCAGTTCCACAGGTCCTAAATGAATGATGTATACTTAATTCAATCTTTATTATTCTACCTGTGCCAGTGAATATTCTCCTTGCTGCTGGGTAAGCCCAGATGTACACCATCTGCTTGTCTGATGATCTTTGACATGATTGAGAGGCCACCAAAAATACCTGGTGATCTCATACTTTGTAACTGACTGGTATAAAAGGAGAAGATGTTAATAATCAAACACCTTAAACTTTTGCTGGACACATTTTCAAAGTAAACTCCACCGAGCCTCTAAAACTGCATGCATCTAAGCTTTTGCATGTAGATTTGTCTTCAGCCAAATTTTTGCATACATCAATTTTTAAATCCAAAATATTGTAGAATCTGCTTTGGACGGTGCTTTTGTAAATCTGACCCTGTAATTCTACCTCCATATGCTTTGTAAGAGCTCTACTTCTGTGCCTGCCCAGTCTGCTATTGTAGCTGCCTACATCTTGAATTCCTGTCAACCATAGTCATGGGGTCTTATGGCCAAATAGGTTGTTATTTTCCTTAGAACTAACTTTCCCATTTTCGTACCTGAAAGAAAACTCACACCTTTTAGGAATGGGTAGAAATATCAGCCTATATACCTCATTGGGCAATTCAGAAAGAGCCTGACCCTGCATGGTGCTGAGTGCCTCCTGCCAAGTGCTGAAGTCAATAGAAACTGAAGTCACTCAGCACCTTATAGGATCAAGCTATAAACTGGAGCACTGACCTCCACTGGGCTAATACTGTGTACATAGTCTGACCCGGATCCACAGCTGCTGTAAAATGATGTAGTCTACTGAAATCAGTGGAGCTAAGCGGAGGGTTACATCTGCTGGGGCTCTGGTCCTCTGTGTCCAGTCAGTGGGTTGTGCTTTTTGTCTCCATTTTTCTAAATGTGCTTGAGCAGGTACTTTTGATTTTTGTCTTTTTTTAAATTTACAGCATTAGAATAGATTTTCAGTGCTACTCTCTTTCATAGCTTATAGATGTGGTTTATCAGTATGGCAAAAAAAAGTATGAAAAGGTTAGTTCAAGTGTAGGAAAGACAGGAGATCTGTACAAATTAGATATTTCTAAGGGTGAACTAATTGGTAGCATGGTTAAAATGGCATTCACAACACACAATATAGAGAAATGATCATATCTACTTTTAAAAGCCTGTAGATTCTTCCTTTGCCAGAAGGATTAGCTCCACCTTCTTACTCATTGGCTTTATGGTAGGGTGTTTTTTCATGGTAGAGAGTAATTTGGGCACAGTGCCGACAGGGTCCAGACTTGTATCCCTCACTGTATCACTACTACATCTGGAAAAATCTGGACCTGAAAATGTTGCCACATACATGGCAACAGCCAGAATAACAATACAGGCAACATATATACCTTATAAACCATCTGGTAAAAAAATACGGAGTCAAGGTCTACCCAAATATTTTCAGTTTTATTTATTCAACCCAAACCTTATAAATCAATTGTATTTTTTTCCTTAATAGAATTACTGACTAAGCATAAAAAGAAAAGGAGGACTTGTGGCACCTTAGAGACTAACAAATTTATTTGAGCAAAAGCTTTCGTGAGCTACAGCTCACTTCATCGGATGCATGTATCTGATGAAGTGAGCTGTAGCTCACGAAAGCTGATGCTCCAATAAATTTGTTAGTCTCTAAGGTGCCACAAGTCCTCCTTTTCTTTTTGCGGATACACACTAACACGGCTGCTACTCTGACACCTGACTAAGCTTAGTAGAGAGAATTAAAAAAAAAAACTAACCTTCCGTGAAGAACCCCGAGAGGTGGTCTACACTTAATGGTCAGAAATCTCGGTACATTTTACAAAGGCTACAGTGATATGGTCCCTTTGATTTTGCAGGAAAATTAGCATTTTTTTGATCCCCTGATCTGTTTGTCCATATGCTGGTATACAACCATGAAAAATCCTCCATCTTGCTTGCAACACACATCTCAACCAGTCTGTAATTACATTAATCTTTTCCTTCAATCATCTCTTGTCCTGGTTCAGCATGTTCAGATTTTTCACTGAACTTTTGTGTCAATATCAAAATCTTGAACCAAAAGCAGCACATCTGTGGGTTCTTAAATGTGGTGTTCTAATGCCAGCTTGAGTGTCAAGAATTAGAGAACTATCAGGAAACAGTCATGATTGAATTCAAATTTTCCAGTGTATTTATGGTCTGTTTGGTCAACCTACTGAGTGACATTTAATTACAGGACTTCTTTACAGCACTCCAGGTAGTCTACCTAACAAAGCACAATGAAGGTAGGAAATCCCAACAATACTTTGTAGGAGTTGGAAAATGACAGAACTGCTTTCAAGTTTCCAGCTGTGAGAGTCTAATCATAATAACAGAGTTTCAGAAGCACTTGTCCTCTCATTTGCCATGAATGATATGTGTGCTAACGCAGGGAGCTTTAAAATAATTTGACTCCTTGTTCACTCTCACTTTTGTAACCAGATTCTTGAATATTCCGGTGAATACAGAAGCCAAAGCAGATAGAAATAAAAATGCATTATTCAAAAAAGCTGATTGGTAGCTTTTCTAGCCCAAGTTTACTATAATGTATAGGCTATCAGTCAGTACAGGTGAATGCTTGGAATACTTAGGACACATACATATTGTGTGTCACACCTTTTTGTGTACACTAACTGACAGTTTACATATACTGCGTTGAATTAGACTGTTATACAAAATTACGCAATCCTCCCTGGGAGCAATGCTCTTATACATTTGACCAAAGTTGCAACACTAATCAGGACTTGTGTACCTTTGACTACTTACTTTTTAATATTTTTAAATACGTGTATTTTACAGCAAAGCCTTTTGCAGTTGATTTGCTCATATAATATGAATAGCTGTATATTTTCCTACCTGTACATATTAAGTGGTTACTAGCTATTTTATTACAATACATTTAAACTCAATAGCAATGGAGACTTTACTAGATGCTTAACTAATTTATTGTGGCAATGTGGTATTTAGACCACGGATTGTCTGCCAGTACAGTTAAAAGAAATTAGAGACACCATCATTGCTAAATCACTTTACCATTCAAAGAAGAACTGTAAACATATGCATTCATTTAATTATAATAGTGCCAATTATAAGAGAAATTGTAATGCTGAGAGCAGTGGCTTTTATGTAATCATAATAATGGCATGTATTTATCTTGGTTTGGCAAGTTAGGCCTTTCTTTAATAGTTGGCTTTGCCTGAATAGAATGTGGTTTGCTGAAACCAACAATAACCCCCACACCCTTCCATTTGTTATTACGCAAATACTGAACAATAATCATATGGTATAAATGATTAATGTATGCATAGATTAGCAAGTATCTTTGAGGTTTAAAAAGTGTATTTACTTTCATTCTTCTGTTCGACTAAGCATATGGAACAATTAAATGTTCAAGTAGAAATTTCTTCTTTTTTTTCTTCTTTCTTCAGTAAAACTGAGAAATAAGCTCAGGGCCCGATTCTGTTTTCATTGAAGTCCACGGGAAATTTACCATCAACTTCATAGAAGCAGGCCCATTGTTTTTAAAACACTTTTTCTGTAGTTGTTTTGCCTATTAAAACATGATTTCATATCCTGATTTCAAAATATTCTCCATATAAATACCATAAACTCATACTGGGTGTTTTGCACTGAATGCTGCAGACACTAAGTATAGGTCTCATTTGTAAGTGTAAAAAGAAAATTCTAATTATACTTACAAAGCTAAAATAATCTAATTAAAATATTGATTGAAATGCCTTTATTTAGTATAACCATTTATATTTGTCAAAATGTGTATGGGATTTATACGAATTCAAAAGACAAGTGGAAAAAAAAGTTAGGCATGTGTTTTTTTCAGTGAATAACAGTTATCGGCGCTTGATTTCTGTAGATCCCTGTCGGCCCTTATTATATATAAAGCAAATGAAATCCTTCCTTTCTGAGACTCATTTAAAAGCGTCAACTATCACAGAGCTGATTTACAAGAAGGTTACATGGAGCAAAATGATGATATTTTATGGTATATTGACGCAGACAGCAACAAAATATTGACCTGGGGCCCCAGTAAATGTTACGAGTTTATAAAAGACTTGAAAGAGTTAAAAAATGCATTACTTGAAACTTGATATAAAAATTGTGGCCAAAGTAAGCAATGTGCTGGAGCACTTGATTATTCTTTTATCAATAAATAAGAGTGGCATACAGTTAATTTCAGCACTGTAATTGAGCAATGCATTCTGGGAAGCTGAAAAGCACTGTAAGATGAGGAAATGTTTTACAGACTAATCATGAGAAGAAAGGAGCCTTTCATAGCCCGTATGATGCTGTTGTCAGAGCTAAAGGCAGATAATGATTCAGTAATAATGGCACATTGTGGATATTTAAGCTGAAAAGATTGGGACAAAATGAGCAGACATTGTTGGTTTGCTAACCTGAACAGTTTGTCTTTGGGCTCCAAAACCCATCTAAACTAAACATTTTATACTAAAAAGTTTTAAAATTCACAAACAAAGATATTTCTGGGACACTTGTATCAAAAATCAGTTCCGTTTTGTTTGTTCCAGTTACCTTTTTTCAGCTGTAATTGATAGTCATGATTTTTTTTTTATTACTCTATGAGCTGACAAAGTATAATGTGCTTCATACTGCGTAAATCTTCTTTCATTTAGGTGCCAGAAGAAATCATCTCAAAAGAAAATCGGTTTTAGTAATGATCTAAAATATTAAATATAAAATTGAGAGTGTCATATTGCAAATAAGTGGACTAATTTGCATTTTGGCTCCAGGGCATCGATAGTGCTATAAAGAGTCATGCAGTTGAATTTATGTACATTGTCTTTTTTCTTCATTAGTACATTTTGGATCTGTTAGTTGTCTTTCTTTAAACATCTGTTAAATGCAGCTTTATAAAGCCATGCTTTCCCATATGTTTGGGAATGTTACCAAAAGCCTGGAGCCTTGGCCTCCTGAACACTGCTTCATTTCAGAGGAAAAGGTAGATGAGCTCCGAGGGCCAGATCCTGCTTTTAACAGTCAATGGTCAAACTTCCATTGATTTCAGTACGTGCTGGAGCAGCCCCTAAAACATTTAAGGCCCAACCCTGGTAGGAATTGAGAACTTGCAACTTCCACTGCCTTTAGGTAATGGTTTTAAATAAATGTGTTTAAAGGCTTTTTTCATTTGGTCTTTAGGAAAAAGTCCAATTTTAGCAAACAACGCTGTAATGTGAGAACATTTGGCCAAATCCTACTTTCCAAATTACTCCCATGAATAATGTCAGTGAATGCAATATTACCGCTTGTGTGAGTAAGAGATGGAGGAACTGGCCCTTTATTTTGTGCATATGAAGTGTTTACACACACAACTATACATTAATTTATTATCATCTCTGTGATGACGTAAATAATTCCAGGACTGGTATTTCCTTTGTAAATACACTTTTCATGTGCCGTTTTACACAAGGGATAAAATGAAACATACTTCTAATGGCTATACAAATGTGTGTTTTTTCCCTTGAGAAAAATATTTATAATAAATAACTTCAAAATTTAAATAAAAATATATCTTTAAAAAAGTTTTTGTTCTGAGCATTCCATAAAAAATTATGTTGTGTGTTTACAGTAAGAATCATTTGGATCCATATGTTTTAAATCTGTGTATTTACTAAACTAGATTTTGTTTATTTTAGAACATTTTAAAAATATATTTTTTATTATTAATTTTTTTACGAAGTTCTATATATATTAAAGGATTTTAAAAACACGGGGCTACGTCCTCAGCTGGTATAAATTGGTTTTAACTCTTCTGGCTCACAGTACATGGAGAAGCTGAACACTAGGAGTGTTGTAAAAAAAGGATGAAGTGCAATTCACCATGGTCTCCAAGGCCCCAATCCTGCAAACATGGACATGCTTAACTTTACTACCTTGAGTAGGGCTGGTCATGGTAGTAAAGCTAAGCATGTGTGCAGCATTGGGACCCAAGCCGGGAGCTTGTAGAGTCCAAAGGGAAAAGAAGACAGAGGGTGATGGTTAGCAGCAAAAATGTTCCACAGTCCAAGGCATACACTTGCAACTCTAGTGAACTGTGAAGTTTGTTATCCACACTACATTCTAATGGAAACAGCTACTCTAACACAATTCAAAAATGAACATTGATACAACTATATGACTGATCTGCCAACAACATTAAATATACACAGATCGAGCTGCTGTTAGAAGCTGAGTGGCTCCTTCCAGGGGCTGGGTGCCGTCAGCTTCCTTTGAGTTCACTGGGAGTTCGGGGTGATCAAGCTCCATATTTTTAGCCACAGAAGGAGTACATTAATTGAGAGACTATTTTCAAGACATTTGCACAGTTACTAACAAGAATGGCTCATTTGAACCTTCACTGCTTGGGTCCTCTTAGTGACTGCCAGTCTTTTTTCTAGGAAATTTTCCCTGTATTGTCTCAGAATATATTGGATGTCAGTTATCTGACTCTCAGTTTGGTAGGGTATAACATGGCTATATCAATTTTCTTTAGAAAAAATCCTAAACTCTGTGCAGTGCTATGGTTTTGGTTTGCTCTGTCTCATGCAAACTTTTTCTTTCATTTTGATTCATGTGGCTTGTACACCTTGAATTTCACATTGAGTTTTCAGTTTAAACAAATCCCCAAACAAAAACAGAAGTCAGGTTAAATCACTGAGTTTCACCAGACCACTAGTGTTTACATCTAGGGACAGGTAATTTTATTCCCTTCTTAGAGAATCAAGAGAAAATTTTGATTTTTTCCTTGTGAAGCTCAACAGTCTTTCTCTCTCTCTCTCTCTCTCTCTCTCTCTCTCTCTCTCTCGCTCTCACATGGGTTCAAGGTGCAAAATTCAGATGTCGATCCAGATTTCAAAAAACTCAAAACTCAGTGCTGTTAGGAGGAGTTTAATTTGACCCACTCTAAAGATAGACAGCTGGATCCTTAGCTGATGTAAATTGGTGTAGCTCCATTGGCATAGCTCCATTGACTGCAGAGAGGATCTGGTCCAGGGGTTGTTTGCAAATTCCAATCAGATCTGAATTCAGGTTTTTAATATTCTCAAAGGTTGGGTGTGATTTGATTTGGGGTTTGGTTTGGGCCCATATCTATTTTCTATTAGCTGAAAGCACATCAGAATACCGCCAGGTTCATCCACACCACTGTTCCTTTTTTACTTGTATGATAAAGATACATAAAGAGAAATGGATTTGTCCTCCATATTAATATTGAGGACTCTTGCCAAGGCTTTATTTCAAAATACAGTGGTATATGCACCTTGCTTCTCAGCAGAGAAATCCAAGACACAGAAGTTTGGCCTTTGCTTGATTCTCCATAATCTGCAATCCACTCTACCAAGGTAAAGTTCTTAATTCTCCATCTGTCAAAGGACTTGTCTAATAGTGCATCTTACAAACAGTAATCCCTGATCTGCTTGTCCCACCTCCTTCCTTGATCCATCTAGGCCCTCCTGGTTTGCTGAGAATACTTCAGATGTTGCCCTTGCAAGAGGACATAGTTGTCTGGAGCTTATCCAACTTGGCATGGGTATGTTCTAATAAAACTCTAAGTGATTCTCCTTACCAATGAGGAAGGAGATGAGGAAGATGAAGGAAAGGATGGCACCAAGGTCATCTCATTCTGTCCCGCAGCATGCAATTTTTGGGAAAGTCACTTTTCTCCCCCTAATTCTTACTCTTGACTGCTGATGATCATAATAATAATACTTGGCATTTATATAGCACTTTCTTCATCTTCCAGGTTCTTTTACAAACACTAAGTAATGAATTAATCTTCACAACATACATGTGTAACAGGCAAATATTGCCATGTCACAATTAGGGAAACTGAGGCAGAGAGGTTATATCAATATACATTATCGATATTATGGTAGCTCCTAGGGCCCTGACTGAGATGAGGGCTGCTTTGTGCCTTGGCACTGTAAAAATACACAGTAAGAGACATTTCCTGCCCTGAAGATTTTATCATCTAAATAGACAAGGCAGTCAAAGAATAGGAGACAGGAAGTATTATTAGCCCCATTTTACAGAGCTAAGGCACACCGCGATTAAGTGATTTACCCAAGGGCACACACAAAGTCTGTGTCAAATTGTGGATTTAAAACCCAAATCTCCCGAGTCCTATTCCAATGCTTTAGCTATAAAATCATCCATTCTCTCACAGATTAATAGCATAAGGCTCAGATCACTAGATCATGCTAACACTATTAGACCACACATATGCCTTTCAAAGGCTTCTTAATAAGACATCCTGTTGAATGAAAACATTAAAATATCATTTTAGATACTACAGTGATGGACGCTATAGAAAAATGTACCACAGAGAGATTAGATTAGGGTAAGATGTTCCAAGATGGCAAGGACCTCCTTAAAAAAAAAAAAATCCAATCAACCAGATGTAACTGAGTTAAGCTTGCTCCCTTTTTGAACAATATTTTAATTCTGAGCAACCGCGGTTAAAGTCCATCAAAGTAAAATTAATTTTGTGATTTAGATTACCGTAAATCACTGTTCAGATATTCCAGTGTCCTATTTTTGACACAAAAAGCATTTTTAATGGAAATAGGGCAAGCAAGCTATAGTCAGAATTCATGTTTTTTTTGTAACTGAGGAGGGTGTTTCTTCATGTCCAACTTGGCTTTTACTATTTGAGACCCAAGTTCAGCAAAGTACTTGAGCATATACCTAACTTTAAATATATGTGTATGTCCCATTGACTTCAGTTTGACTGGAATTTACCTTTGCCATGGACTTTTGCTCATGGACCTGTGAGATGTAAGCACATGCTTAGAATTAAGCATGTACTTTAGTGCTTTTCCCAAAGCTGTTGTGAATGTTTAATGGAGTATTTACACCACGAATTGTATAGGCACCTGTGCTTCAACACCCATGATTAAACAGATGTTTGTGTTGTAATGCATACCAGGTGCTTTTGTGTTAATGGATCACTCAAGTGAAGTTTTTGAACGCTCATTTTCAATAGAACTTCTTTTTTAAATTGTAAGTGAAGGGAATATTCAAAAATAAAATTATATTCAATAAAGACAAGTGCCTGCTTAAAGCTACACTAACTAGGAACAGGTTTCAGAGCAGCAGCCGTGTTAGTCTGTATCCGTAAAAAGAAAAGGAGGACTTTTGGCAC
Organism: Lepidochelys olivacea; assembly: GCF_965140295.1. Classification (NCBI taxonomy): domain Eukaryota; kingdom Metazoa; phylum Chordata; order Testudines; family Cheloniidae; genus Lepidochelys; species Lepidochelys olivacea. The sequence goes on along the minus strand of NC_140418.1, from coordinate 92,159,927 downwards.
CTTAGAGACTAACAAATGTATTAGAGCATAAGCTTTCGTGAGCTACAGCTCACTTCATTGGATGCATACAGTGGAAATCTCCCCACTATATTTTCCACTGTATGCATCCGATGAAGTGAGCTATAGCTCACGAAAGCTTATGCTCTAATAAATTTGTTCGTCTCTAAGGTGCCACAAGTCCTCCTTTTCTTTTTACTAACTAGGAAAACTGGAATGAAAGCTGGACATCTGCCCTTAGCTCATAGGTGATGGTAGTGGCAGAAGACACTTGTTAATGTGCACCTCAAATGCCTGGATCCTTTATGTAAATAGGAACTGTGCTGTGGTAACTTCTTGCATATTGTGATGTGTGTTTCTCCCTTGAAGTGATTTTAGTTTCGTATGTGAATAAAAGCTAGCATGTTTGATACTTTCAGGAGTTTAAAAAGTAAGGACAGATCAACTCAAGAAGGAAAAAGCCATGGGAGGAAACCTTTATTTAAAAGTAAATTTTAAAAAAGAGAAATGGTTTATTTTAACATTTCTTTCTTTAAAATAAAAAAAGGTGAAGTTGGTTGAATTTGGGGAAAAATTGCATTTAACACTTGGATGCACTTTGCTCTAAAATGAATGCTTGCTCAAGAGTTTATGAAGGCTTCATGGGAAGAGCAAAGCAATCTAAGCCATATGTATTGGGCAGACTGCCAGTTGTTTGCCAATATGCCCAGGCCACCTGGATATATATGCAGCCAACTATGCCATTCTGACTAGCCAGCTTTAACCTTCAGACTGCTGCTTTTTCAGCTCTTATGAAACTCTAAAAATCTCCAAAGTGTATTCCGTTTCTCCCATGCCAGTAGTTTATGTGCATCCAGACAGGCTGTACAGGTACACTGACCAGACAGCTCACAGCACCCATTTTGAACGAGCTCTTCTTTTGTCTAGAGAGCAGTTTAATAGTGTTGAACCAGGGCCATAAGATGAGTCTGGAGATAGCAGACTGAAACCTTTACCCATCTGCCATAGACAGACACTTAGACTGACAAGCCACAGTTTTACTCCCAAGTCTGGGGAAACACTGTTTTATAAGTATAGTTTATCAAGATTTTGTTTAACATAGTTTGCCACGGTAACTCTTAACTGAATATTTTCACGAAATTTAAAAGAACTGAAGCATTTATTGTAACTCGGGCATTAATAGCATGTGGTTGCATTATATGAGGTAATTTATTGAAATGTTTATTCATTAAATTTCACTTGCAACCAAAAGTACCTCAATAGTCTATTAACCTTTAGTTAAATTCTGTGTCATGGACAAAGCCTGAAACTAGTACAGTATTTGTGGCAGCATTGTAACATCTAGGTGATTTCAGATACAGTGAAGTTATTCTAAATATTGAAACTAATGGAGAAAAAAGATTATGTTCAACTCGGTAAACACAGCAGGGGAAGTTTTAGTGTAAGGAACAGCAAAATTTTAAATATGGCCTATCTGAGGTGATAGTCATGCACCACAGATTAATTGTCCTTTACCTGAATAAAAAGCAGCTCTGGCAGTTTAGCATGGAGACTTTCCTTCTCTGTATAGCTTTTAATTAATGCATTTCTAATTGTTGTTATATTTTGAGGGTTGGGGGTGCAATCAAGCCTATGTGTTACATATCTGTTTCAGTTTAGAGAGATACATGCAAATATTTTATTTGTGGAAGTAAATGAGAGCAGGGTAGACATCTAGCTACCTGATTGCACCACAGATCATCTGCCAGTGGAAAAACAGAACTGATGTTTATTTGCATAAAACTGTAGGTTCAAAAAGGAGCCAAAGTTAAGGCCCTTTTAAAAATAAGGCCTTTAATGAAGCTGGACTGAGTCTGTAGCTAAACTCAAACCAGGCAACTGTACATGTATAAGGGTTTCAGGATGAAAGTTTGTCACTGTTCTACTGCACATTGCTGTCATTGCGACAAGAAGCTATTCTAGTCCCCTCTAACACTTGTACCCTTGCTTTGTTCCCAACATCCAGCTGATGAAAACTGGCTGAGATCACATGTGGAGCCCATCTGCTCTGCTGCGTAATCCACCAAGGCTTGCTGTTGAGCTGAGTGACCCACTCTTCCTCCCTAAAGGGGTTGAGACACATTGCTTTTGGCGCGAGGGGGTGGCATTGTAATTTTTGGTGAAAATTCATACTAAAACCTTGGCGGCTGACACATTTTTGGGACTCTGATTTGTCTTCTCCTTGTAAGATACATATTGCAGATTTGTCGTTTATTAGTAGAGAAAGACATGGTTGCAAATGCACAAAGACAGACATACAGTGATAGGGAAAGGGTCCCATTGAGTTTTACTGTCTGTCAGGTGAGATGCAGCTGAAGCCAACCCCATCTTTGCTATCCTGGCCTGGTGTGGCTGTCAGCGTAGATAGCTGTGGCTAGGACGGAGGAAGAAGTGCAGAAATGGAGACAGGTGGTGAAACCGAAGGTTTAAAAGGGGTGATATCATATAGGTATTTAAGGTACACTTACAATTCACAAGTTTTGCCTTTAAATGTTCATTGATCCCTTCTGTGCCTAATGTGCTAATATATATTTGCTTACATCTATGCCTACATAAATATATACATCACATTTTTTACTACAGTATTTGTTTAGTCAGTGAGCCACAATGTATCGGTCTACAGTGCTCTTTCTGTGACATTTAATCTTAATAATAGATTTAAGGCACCACTCTAATACCTTGCCTTAATCATATGGTTCTTCTATCAGTCAGTGTTTATTATCTAATATTTCCCTGTGGTGTGTGTGTATGAAAGAGAGATAATGCTTTTTTCATTTTATTTATTTGGACCTGATTTTCTTTTCAGATAAAAAGTTTGGTCATAAATAACAATTCTTTCATCCAAGGATCTCAAAGCAGTGAAGTTTTAAAGGTTGCCCATAATGAAGTTGTTTAAACAGGAATCATAATACCCTTTGAATAATATTTAAGATGTTAAATATCTAAACATTAGTTTGGCTAGCCCACACTGAAGATTTTCTGTTAAAAAGGACTGAGAAGAATATGGCCATGCCAAAGTGGGTGCAATATACAATACTATCCTGAATGGAACAGGTTCTTCATTCTTCTGTCACTTTTGCATATGCTTTCCCCTTCTTGTGACCAAATTCCCCCTCCTTCATCCATCCATATTTACAAAAGGGAGGGGTCTATTACATGTCAGCTGCACTCCCATCCATATATTAGGAAGAACATAGGCTCAGTTTCCCTTTTCATGCACACATGGGACTCCCAGTAGTGTTAATGTTCCACGCTTGTCTCAGGGGGAAAATGGACCTGAAATCTTTCTTACAGGTAATAACAAAGCTCTCATTCACATGGCTTTGGTTGAAAAACTGAATCTACTCTCCTTTTTTACTCCCTTCCCTCCCTTCCTCTCTCCTCCTCCCTCCTCCCCCCTCCCCCCGCCCAAAGTTCTAGTATGCTGGTCACAAGTACAAACAAAGGGAACGGATTTCCTTTGTCTAATGACAGTTACAGTCACAAAGTGACCTCAGACTCCCCTGTAAGGATAATATGCATTCCTATTTCCAGTCTTTGTCAGGGGAACTATGGGTGTGAATACAAAGCAAAGAAACAGGGCTCAGGCTCCGGGGCTGTTTCATTGCTGTGTAAACTTCTTGGCTCAGGGTGGAGCCCAGACTCTGGGACCCTCCCACCTTGCAGGTGGAATCCGGTCCACTCACCTCTCAACATCCAGCAGGTTCTGGGCAGCTCCTCAGCAATTTCTGTTCCAATCTATGTAGCTCTTGCTCCTCCGCCTTCCCCATATGGGGTCTCCTGGTGAGAGCATAGGTGTAAGTCTGGATCCAGTGCCCCTTCACTCCACTTTGTAAAGACTTTAAAGAGACACTGTCAGATTGAAATAACAGCCCTGAAAGTTCTGTACCTACAAGTGACCTCTAAGACAAGAACAGAAGAAGGCTGAAGAACATTTTCCCTGGGTTTGCAAATTGTTTATTTTGTGTACTTGTGCATCAGTGAGTTTCACGGTGGTGTTGATGGTGTACACCCTGGCATAGGTTCGGCAAGGATTTTTACCAGTTACAGCTACAGTTCATAGGTGTGTGCACAAAAAGAGAGGGACTGGGGAGTAGAGTTGGGACCACCAAACAGGTTTGGTGGTGGTGTGCTTCAGACCCTTACTAATATAAACTGGGGAGCAGAGAAACTCTGATTTTGTTTTAAAAAAAAGTCAGAACATACTACTGATCAGAAAAAATTGATTTAACTATTCAGTTATTAACAATTAAAAAGCTCAAGTTGACATTGTCACTTTAAGAGGCCAAATTGAGGCAGCCCTGAAAATTTAGCCCATACAGGGAAGAAAGCAAAAGTTGCCTCTGAAAGGCAAAACAGACAAAGATGTGCTCAGAGCCTGCTTGTACTAGCATGTGAAGAACACACTGTAAGCTGTAAAGAGGGAGGAACCTAAATGTATGGGCCTTTTCAGAAAACATTTCTGATCCTAGGTGAAAATCACATAGTAAAGAGGAATGAATTCTGCACTATTGAACTCAAGGGGGCCAGGATTTCAACCCAGAAGTTTTGACACTAGATTTTAGACATCCCATTTAATAACTGACTCACTTCAGATTAACGCAATAGGAATTCCCCTCATGAATAGTGTTACCCTTTTCTTTTTTTGATTCTAAATCTAGTAACGTTTCTTTTGTCAAATTGGTAAATTCCTCCCTTCAGTTATTTTTCCAGTATTTTACAGCATACAATGGTAGATCAGTGGGAAGTGAACTGCCTTCAGACATGACTGTTTCAATCCAGGCAACTGTGCACTGAGGATGTGTCCTGTTGTGTTGAATTTCACCCCACCACCACACATCATTAGAGCATTGTGACATGAACTGATGTGGAACAGTTAATCATATCTGATTGATGCACTACATCACAATGGTTCAAAACTTCAACTCTTCCCTTGTGTATGGGAAGAGGTTGTGTTTCCCTTCCCTTCTACCAAATGCTAACATATATACTAGCCAGGACAGATAACAGAAGAGTCGATTAAGGGGAGTAGTCTTGATAAGCAGGTGTGAAATTCAGATTGTTACTTCAGGGGAACTCTGAAAGGAGGCTGGTTAGTTGAGCGCAAAACACATGATACAATCTGTCTTTGCATAAAGCAGACAATGGACCTGATTCTGACTTTGTTTATGCTGGAGTAATTCAGGAGTAGATCCACTGGCTGGTGTGATACCAATGTCACTGAGCATAGACTGAGTAGCTCCTATGATATTTTTAACCGGAGGTTTTGTGCTCTGCTTGAATGAGTGAACATTACTGCAGCACCTCTGCTGTGGTTATGAATATATTGGGCGCTGAGGTTTAAGAAATGACAAAATCCCAAATCACCTGGATTATGCATTACTTGGGCTCCGATGCATTACTTGGGCTCCGATCCAGAACTGATCTCTATATGATCTTAGGGGTATGCCCATGTCGATCTCAATCCAGGATTGAGGCCCTGATCAGCTCCGAGCTGATGTAAATTAGCGTGGCTCCACTGAGTAGAGCTAGGCTGGTTTATGTCAGCTGAGAGTCTGGCTCTAGAAGAGGGTGTGTGGTGTTTATGTCCAAAATAGGAGTCAGTGTTATAACTATAATCGTTATGATGCCATCCTAAGATAAGAGCAGGGATGTTTTTAAAAATACTAATATAGGATTAGTCTCATACAATTATTATTTAATGACAGCTCCTTTACAAGTTTGAATGTGTTGCCTTGAGACTTGGTCTTCGGTATGGCTCTTTCTGACTTTTATAAATCTGTTAATTTAAATAATATTCCAAGATAAATGAAGGAATTAAAAATGAAAATTATGGAAAAGAAAAAATAAAGCAAGACAGCTAGTGCAAACAGAAATTAATATTAATTTAACGCAGAATGTGAAAATGTATCAAAAGTGCTAATCAAATAGTTTAATGTAAAACAAAAACTAAAAATTGTATTTTTAGGAAGGCAATATTTTCTGTATTAGCTTTCAGTCACTTTCACATAGGACTATATCAGTGCCAATTAAAATTCTATGACCATCAGTATAACGACCCAATCAAAGTTATTTCTAACCTATATAACAACCTAAGTATAATTAACAAACTGTATAATTTCTAGAGCTGCCCAAATAATTAAAAATATTTGACAAATAATTGATTCATGATTGAAAAAACGAATAAAATTATTTGAAGAACTCCATAGAGCTAGTTGAATAATTAAAAATGTATTTGTGAATAATTGCTTAATTAATTGATGGAAAAATATATTGAATACATTATTAGAACATTAAGTCGAATATGATTTGACTCGTACTAGTAGGCTTCAGTACTACAGAGTGCTGAGTACCTTCTGGTGACGATGGGACTGGAGGGTGCTCAGCAGAATGCACTCTCAGGCTTTTAAATATTAGGGCCTTGTTTCAGTAAAGCACATAAACTGGAGCTTAAGTGCTTTGCTGAATCAGGGCCTGTGCCCACTCCTGCAAACACTTACATATGGTTAGCTGGGACCACTACTGTGCATAGAAGTACTTATGTCTGTATGTGTTTGCAGGATCAAAGCCCCGTTTGGTATGAAATTAATCTTTCCAAGCTGTTATTACTAACATAGACATTGTTATACATAAAAGATTTCTTAATATATATATATATCCAAATTTCAACCCCCACATTCAGTGTATTCACGATTTGAACTATTTAAACTGTTCTAATCTTTCCATATTAGGTATTTGCTCAGTAGCCTTAGTTTACAACCAACTATACATATAGATGTATTTCGTAAAATACCTCTCACCCTTATCTTCAGTAATGTGTTTTTTCTGGGTAAAATATACTCCATCTTCAAGGCTCTGTGTGCCTGATCCAAAGCCTATTGAAGTCAATTGGAGAAATCCAGCCCCCCACTCTGTGGCCATTAGGTGACTGTCACCCTTAAGCACAGTTCCTGTACAGGCTTTAGGTGATGTGTGGCGCACTTTGCTTTTGCCTTCGCAAGCCACAGAATAATTATGCCCACAGTGTTGAAGGACAATATCAATCTCATGTGATATTTAAGTATTTTCTAGCTTCAAGTCACTTTACACACGTGGCTGCTTTTAGTTATGTCTTTATACAATGATTAGTGAAGTTACTCGGGAAAACAATGAATTTCTTGATAATATTCTGAGTTTTCAAGTTCTCATTAGTCTTAACAAAACCTGATAACTGACATGCTGGAAGTGCTAATCATAAACTATAATTTTTTTACAGTAAGAGACACCCTTTCTAAGCAATGGTTAGTTCTTTCAGAGGAATATTGGTCAGTCTTTGAGATAAGAACATACAGCTGTCTGTTGGATTAGTTATCAGTGGCACCAGTATGTTGTTCAAACATGCAAGCCCCAGCTCTGGTTATGGTTCATGATTGGAGTATATCATTTCTAGAAATAAGAAGCTTCAGTTTAAAGTGGTATTATAATGGTATTTTTAACACCACAGACTTCTATGTGACAAAGAGATCATTAATGTCTGCCCACGTAGGAAAGTCTTGCTGGTGTTACCACATGGCATAGTCTTAAAGGGGGCCCTTCTTTAGACTTGGTTCTCTCCAGTTTTCCATCCAAGTGTCCATCAGCCCATGGTGAAGAAAAGGAAGTAAATATGTTCATGCTCCTTCTTTGATGAATAGTCTAATAGGTGATTTCATGACAAACGTTATCTTCTGCACTTTGAGGAAAATAGTCTGGAATCCACTGGCATAGAAGGAATGCTTCTTGTGTTACATGTCCATTGCCCAAAAGGAAAATATTAACATATGCTTGTGATTTTGACTATGTTAAGTCATTTTCTATTCGATAAGAACTTGAGAATCTTTCCAATGACCACAGTGGGCTTTGCATCAGGCCCTAAATACCTCCTTTTCAGATATTTTCAGATAACCTGGTTAATAGTCATCTCTGAATTATGGTCAACTGTGATGCTTTCCAACTGGTATAATCCCATTGTCTTTTTAAATTATCAACAATACGATTCCACTGCATAAACAAATTATTTTATCTTCTTTTGCCAATGGCAAACAAAGATAATAACAATATACATATGTATTGGATATTAACACCATTATGTTTTCCTAGATGATAGATTTAATGGAATTGTCAGTGTCTATTGAGTACAAATATAACTTCCTAATTTTACTGAGTGGCTGTCTGTCAGTAAAATGATTTTGTGATCTTTAACAGAAATATTTTAAATACTGTATGTTGCCTATATAATAATTACAAGTTAATGAACATCTTAAAAGGAATACAATTAAACCCATATCACAGTGTTTTCATGCTCCTAACCATAATCAGTTCTGTATATTAAGGTAAAATCTCATTCCTACAGTAACAACATTATGATAACTTGTTAATAACATTATTCTGATTTTACAAACAAGACTTTGTTAATTAATTTTGGGAAATCCTATGGCCTGTGTTATACAGAAGGTCAGGCTCATAGTGTATGATCAGAGTGGGACCTTCTATTAGTCTATATTAGCTTTATGTTTTTGTTAGTAATTTATGGGACAGATATTAGAAAGTGTCTTCTAAAATTGCATCTGCAGCTTTTGTCCATGTAAAAGATCTGGGAATGTAAACTTACAGGTACAGTTTTACTTGCTAGGTTGAGGCCCCTATGAAAATTTAGCCCTACATATTTTTTTCTCTTGAATCTAAGCTGTTGGACTGTAGTTTGGCAGTGGGATATTTCAGACCATGAGGGTAGATTTTCACATAATTTGGTCATTTCTCTCTTACTGCACACAGTTAGGATTCTTCAGTAAACAAATCATCACACTGGGGGAGGTGAGAGAAAGTAAAGAGAGTTGGATCTTGCTACAGCAATCTACTGTATGCAATCTACTGTATTAAAAGGATATTTAGCCCTGGTTATTCCAGCAGAAGCCCACGTAGACCATGGGTTAGGACAAAGCTGTTGTGGTACAAGTTGGTTGGACCTCCCCCTTCTCTGAAAGGCCATGGAATAGTACGGCATTGGGTGGGTAGGGTGTCAGGAGACTGAGTGAGGACCAGGGTCCCAGTGAGTGTCTGAGACTGAGTGAGGGCCAGGGGCAGGCCAGGGACCCAGGAGACTGAGTGAGTCAATGTGTCCTCTATCAGCTGGGCTTCTATGAAGCTTCAACTGCGACTTAATTGCCGTAGTGGAACCCCTAAGGGAGGGTGGAGTGCCTGTCTGCATCTGGAACTGAATTCCCCTCCTTGTGCAGTGGCCCCTGCTGGCTCAGGAAGTCACATGTTGCTCCCCCTTCTGTGCCAGCAAGAGTGAATGGAGTCCATTTGCTTTTCCAAAAGTACACTGTAATTTGCTGGGCCAAAATAGAACATGTAAGTGAAGCTTAGAAGTAATCTCTGCTTAAGCACTGACCCTGGCCCTCAGATTTATGTGCTGGCTCCTGCTGTCCCATCATACACTAAAATACCCACGCCAGTGGGCAGTGTTTATGTAATGATGTCGTCTCGTTTAAAAAAATATATGGTTGTATTTTGTATTTGTTGTTAAAAATCTCAGCAAAGACCTAGGACTTGATTCATTGGTGAAGTGGAGTGCAACCTGACTCTCTTGTATCACCAGAGGCAGCTGTTCCCCAGGGTCGATTCATTCCCTGAGGAGAGCAAGCATTGTTTTCCCTATTGCACTTCTTGGGAATATCCAGTGTTCCAGTGAAAGATGCTCACCTCATGGATGCTGTCCCTGCCACCCACTTGCTGAGGTGCACTCATCAACTTGGTATCCTCTATTAGAGTGAGAATTGTGGGTGTCTTGCAGTATGGCAGCCCCCCTTTGGGACAGACTTTCTGCTGCTGGAGGTTGGCAACTCAGGGCTTGTCTACACTGAAGCAGCTTTCTGCGCTCAAACTGCAGCCGTGTACACACGGCCAGGCCACTTTGAGCGCAGAAACTCCTCAGTTGCAGCCTTGCAAAACACCCACCTTGACGAGAGTCGTAAGGCTATTTGCGCAGAGGCTCCAGCGCTTTATTGCCAGTGTAGACACTTGATTGCTTTCTGTGCTGTAATTGGCCTCCGGAGCTGGTCCATCATGCCTCAAGTGACCGCTCCGCTCGTTGTTTTGAACTCGGCTGCCCTGGAGACATGCGCCCCTCCCCTTTCAAAGCACTGTTTCTGACAGCTGTTGCGTGCTGTGCTGGGATACAAAGCAAACTATTAACGTGGAATGCTTGTGCTGTTGAACACAGAGGCAGGTGTGCGTGTGTGTGTGAGAGAGAGAGAGAAAGAGATTGCTGTGCAGAGAGCCCAGGGAGGGAGGCGGGGGCTGATGTTGGGGTTTCCCCCTGCCTCAGGACTGGTTGCTTCCTGCCGCTGTCTGCACTTACAAGACAGCATTCTGACACACTGTCTGTCCCCCCCAAACACACTGTCTCTCTCCCCGCCTCCATACACACACACACTCCCTGTCACACACTCTTCCCCCTTCCTCCCACGGCAGTTGAAAAGCAGCTGGCAAGGTAGTAGGATGCCCATAGAACAATGGCATTGGGAAACCTGCATCATGTGACTCTGTGCCTGCCCCATAAGGCATTGCAAACCCTTCCCAAAGCACCCTGTGGCCAGGTGCACAGTAGGGTAGCTACCACAATGCACTGCTGTCTTTGCCGTTGCAAGAGCTGCTGGTGTGGATGCGCTCCAGTGTTGCACATGCAAAGCGGTTTAATTCCAGCTTTTTAATAAAAGTGGTATAACTTGTGGTGCAGAAACTTGCCAGTGTAGACATACCCTCATGCCATACCATATCATCAGGAACCTGGGAGTGAATAGAGCTCTCTCTGTGTTAACAAGAAAATACAGCTGTAAAGTGAATGTAAAATGAAAAGTTGTAAAAAGTGTAATACATACAAAAGAAAGTTAAAACACACATAAGATTGGATCCAGCCACTCAAGACACAAAGGCCCCCTGCCCTATTCGCTCCTACACAGCTCTGTAAAAATGCCTGAGCTTCACAAAGGTGAACACTGGAATACATGGCATAGAATCATAGAATCATAGAATATCAGAGTTGGAAGGGACCTCAGGAAGTCATGAAATACATAAAATAGATTTGACCTCAAAATCCATTAACATTGCGGATTAAATGTAGCAAATTATGGTCCCTGCACTGGTAGTTCAGTGTATTCACGTTTTTAACAGGAGAGGACCCTTATGGTTTTTGACAACAAACTCCTCATAGTTTTACACAAGACCTTTTGAGGTTTTTTAAAGTGGCTTTGCTAACATTGTGACTTCCAGTGTAAAATATGCATTAGGACTTACACCCTGACCATACTCTTTGTAAGTGAAAAAATAATGTTTCCCTGTGGCTGAGATTCAGCAGGCAAATGCATGGGGCTCAGAAGCCTTCCTGGATTTTGAACTAGGGCCATACAATTTCCAAATTAAATACCCAACGTGCTACATAGGATCTGAGTATAATAAGCCTCAACAAACCTTAGGATATTTGTTCTTAAATTATGAAGGAACAAAATCAAGCTGATAACTTTTACTTTTTCAATTTTCACATAAAGTATTTGGCCAAAGCTGCCATTGGTTACACTGATGTAAATCAGGAGTAACTCCAGAAGGGTTGCTTGGATGGACAATGGGGTGCATTTACTTTGTTGATGAAGAAATGAGGATGAAAAAGTGTTTGGCCTTTTAAAATAATTGAGTCTGTTTGCATACTGTGTGTTATTTGGTATGTTTAAATTCTCAACTCTTTCATATTAGCTACATTAATTTTTTTTAAATCTATTTTAAACATGTTATTGCAATACATGCTGAAATATTTCTGAAGGCCAGGGTTAGAACTTGCCAGTTGGAAAAAGACAGTCTTAATTGCTGAAGTATGAAAGTCAGATGGCCTCAAATACCATCTGAAAAGATAACCATATTTTTTTCAGCTGTTGTGTAGCCTCCATATCTTACTGTCAAGAAGCTTCTTTTGGGACTGAGACAGGTCACGTTGGAAGTCAGTGGCTAATCAGCTCCCACTGCAGATTTGTCTGCCTTCAGCTTGAATTATCTTAGGCAGACATCCTGGCTAGCTGCAACACAAACGTCTGATGGCTTAAGCCTGAGAAGACCTGAGTTTGGCAGCCACTAAGTTAGAGATGAGGGGAAAAAAGAAATCCTATCTTTTCTGGTGCTTTTCCCTTCTTGGTTTCCCCACAAAAAATCAATAATGTGGTCGATAGTAGGTTTTGAGTTGTTCACTACATAATGGAGTTTTTTTCTGATGTAAACCTTGGGTGTCTGGGTTTCAGACATTATAAGGTGTCAGAGGAGGTTTGATAGCTGCCACAATTGTCCCAAGTTACATTTTCTTTCCAGTGACAGCCTTTGTAATACGAGAAGAAAAGGAGTTCAGCAGTTATAAGTATAGATCATTTTTACACCATTTACAGTTTTTTTGTGGGTGAAAAGTTGTTCAGAAATGCATCATACTCTTTTTTAAAACTTACATTGAAAAAAATTCACTTGAGACAGTATTAAAGTCAATAGAATCAGTTTTTCAATAAACATTCCAAACTTTGTGTGAACTAGCCAGTGTGAGACTTCATGAAACATTTATTTTCCTAATTTCCTTGAAAAAGATATTCAGAATATAATTATGTAGGTTGAACAATAGTCTTATTAATTAAATAATCCATTCAGGAAAACATTATTGTTTCTTTCCATCACTAGAGGTGTGTCAGGAGTAGCTGAACTAATATGTAATAGAATTGTTGTTACTTGTGTGTATACATACAACATACATTTTCTTTTTTCATTAAGAGGTATGTGTCTAACAAGCTTAAAATTGGTGTAGCCATGTTGGTCCCAGGATATTAGAGAGAGAAAACGTAGGTGAGGTAATATCTTTTGATTGGACCAACTTCCGTTGGTGAGAGAGACAAGCTTTTGAGCTTACACAGAACTCTTCTTCAGATCTGGGCTGACCTGAAGAAGAATTCTGGACACACGCTGGTCCAATAAAAGATATTATGTAACCCACATTGTCTCTCTAACAAGCTTAAGGACAGTTTGAGTTGACAGAGGTACTACAGTATGCAAATCTTTTCTATGTCCATTCACACAATCTGACTATTATTAGTGCAAGAGTCTTCTCCTTTGTAGTTCCTTCATATGGCTTTGCCTTCTGGAATAGTAGTCCTGTATCTTTCTGCCTCTTCTATTCTCATCTCATTTCATCTGCAAACATGTATTTTCTCCCTTGCTTTTACCTACTAATTTCTCTCTTCTTCTGCTGTTTTTATACCATAACTAAGTAACCACATTCGTTATCTCCCTAAAGCATATTAAAATACAGTTTGTATGAAATAATCTGTAAGATTCAAAGAAGTTGGATGTTTATATGGATAACAAGGATATCTTGCGTTATAGTTGTTAATGCAAATAAAAAAGTATTGGAAGGGAGAGAGAACTTCATATTTCAGGGCTAAACCAATCTTGAACTATTACTGATTAGGATGAGACCTTCATGGGGGAGAGGTATGTAACTAACCACTCATCTGGCCATGTTCAGGTTCTTGCGGCTTCCTCTGGTGCTTCCTTTGGTGCCAGCCAATTTTGGAGACAGGATACTGATCTAGATAGACCATGAGTCTGATCCAGCATGATAGTTGCTATGTTCTTATGCTGTGCAAAATGAAGGACACATTCCTGCCAACCGTTTACTCATTGCTGTAATCCAATGAATAATGGTTTGCAGGATTGGACTCGAAAGTCGTTGTAAGAAGCAAATTCTTTCCTCAGATCCATGCATACAGCTCATGAATTGATTTCAATGGGAGTTGCACCTGAATAGCTAAGGGCATAACATGGCCTTTAAATATTTGGAAAGTATAATTTAGGCCTCCCAGTCCATCTTCTACTGAAGTCAATAGTAGTTTTGCCAGTGACTTCCATGGGAGTACATGATCTTGTAAACCCTCATTCAAGTGAATAGTCCCCTTGACTTTGGTGGGACTTTTGCTTGAATAATAATTGCAGAATTAGGTTTTAGTTGGAAGAGAGAATGGAAAACTTAAAATGGAAGATCTTAGAAAATTGTGACAATACAACATCTTTCATAGTACCAAAATGACACTCTTATTTAAAGCATTGAAAATTCTGTTTGAATTGTATTTCAATATTTAGCCAATAATCTTTAAATACATGCATTTGAAGCAAGTATGTTACCCAAGTACACTTTTAGATATCAATCATGCTATATTAATTGAAAGGATTTGGTCTAATCTCATAAAGAAACAGGCAAACTCTTGGCTTTGCTTTAAAGAAAAAATATATCACTCATGTCATCCATTACTGTGCTATAATTATGGTAAGTGAAGCAGAACAGAATCGATGGAGCAATTTATCAATGCATTCCGAACTATTCTAGCACAACTGACGTCATGCAACTGCAGATACTGTCCTTCAATATAAAAAATATCCGGCAGTGTCAAGACTTTATTCTGATCCATTTCAGCATATTTTAATATTTAATGTTGTCATTTCAATTATGGTTTAATTAATTTATTTCATTTGCTATAAAATTGTATTTAATTAATTGGCTTTTTAAACTTTCCCCCCCTTAAATTAAAATTTCAAAAGGGCAAGGGAAAAGAGTGAGGATAAAAATTCCAGTGATTATTTAATTCAGACTTTAAGGTAAAAAAAAAACTTAAACTTTATACTTTATGTTAATAGAGCATAAACTTGATCTTTTCTATGCCACTGTAAATTATTTCAAGATAAGAAGCAGACTGTAATATGTGTGGTAAGCATTTCCAATGGGCATTTGTCTTTCAATATTGAATACTTCCCCAAAATGTTATTTTAATACATGGATACTGTTTAGTATCTTCAAATATTTGCCTTTTCACGCACTCCAAGTGTTGGATTTTACCTGTGTCTTATCTTTTAAGTTTTATTCAAATAGACTTACAGAGTTAGAACTCATGCAGACTATACTTGTGTAAAACAGTCCTGGAGTTAGTATTGTTTGTTCTGTAAAAACACTCATTGCAAATTCCTCATAAAGTTATTAAATATATTTACAGTACATTAAATATGAAAAATGAACTTGTTCAATAAGAGGATTGTTTAAAACATCGAGAGAATTGCAGTGAAAATGCCTTGCTCTATTCCCCCCCCTTCCCCAATAGTAATACTAACATGATTCCCTTCGGGGTAATCTGTCCTGCTCTTGATTTAAGCATCTATCTGTTAAATTATTTTCCTAATTCTGGGCTAAAGTGTGTGGTGACAACTGTGCCTTTCCTCACATGGGCACAGAGCAGGGGTTCAGATTTTGGCACTGCCGAAGAGAGAGGCAATTGGTCTGAAAACAAACTGATATTGTGGGGTGTGCGAAGAAGAAAGGTCTTTGTTTACACATGACACCAAAATGAAACATGGTTACCTCACCCACCTTGTCTCACCAAAATTAGAATCTGTTAATAAAGTATGCCTATTTTAAAATAACCAGCTGCTTGAATATACATTTCCACTTCAAACATTTTTTTTCCAGGAGAGAAGCACATGAAAAAGTTCACAAGAAAACAGAAACTGTTGCTCCTTGAAAGTAGCTTCTTTTATATAAAGCCATTTGTTTACTTGGAGGTATTTTATATAGTCTTGTTGCAAATCTTTATTTTTCTGTAGATGGATTTTTTTTAAACCAAAAAAAGAAGGATACTGTACTTTGATTCCAGCTAGAGTTTCCATGGCCTCATCAAACATTAACAAAAGGGAGAATGTATTCTGTATTTTGTAATTCTTGATCTGTCCCATATTACTGTACAGCCACAATAACAGCATTGCCTACTGTACTGTATATTAGTTTCTGGAAAGTCGGTGTGGTTCTGTTTTTTGTGTCCTGTAGGTTTAGTTTCCTAATTGCTCTTGGAGCCTTTGTTTTTGAGTGAAAAGCCTGTTAAAGGGTTAAGGAGCATGCAGTCCGAACTTCCTTAGTGGAATGTGTTCTCTGCTAAGGAAATCAGAATGTCACTCACTATTTAAAGATCTACTAGTAAACTGTTTTGTCGGATGGATTTATTAAGGGCGATTTTACCTGGTATCACATTGTATTGTTTAATTTGGGCTATATTTAACCAGCATTCTGTTTATACAGTGTCAGCGAGTTCTGAGAGCTTGCCAGGCAAATTCTCAAAATGGTTGCCAAGCTGTAAGATGGCTGCCAAGGTCTGAACACACAGAACAGGTCCAAAATGGTGACCAACTTCTTAGAATTTTCCTGTCGATTTCTTCCCCCCCCCCAAAATGAGGAAGATGCAGGACTTGGCTCCAGCCCCTTTGGCACTACGATTTATAGTGTCATCCAAAGATTCAAGTAGTCACTGTGTTCTTGTTTCACAATACTTGGCAGAAAGCTATTTAGGAGAGGACGTGGGTGAAATAGCCAGTGTAAAATAACATAAGAGTTTTCCTTCCTTGGCTAAAATGCACCAAACATGTTGTAAATATGAAATGGAAGGCACAGTACTTTAAAAGAACTCTGAAGAGAGCAGCTTTAACTGACACTTCAGACTATGTTCTTTTGTAATGTATCTAAAGTGGTACAAACTTTATACAACAGGTTTAAGATTTATTTTATTTTTGCATTTGTTTACTTAAGTTTATAGCAGTTGCTTTCTGGCAGTTGTGCTTCTTAGCAGATTGAAATAAAATCATAAGGGTGAATTAAAACACACTGCTGTTAGTGCTGATTAGAATTTTAGCTTAGTGTAAATACCGGATGTAGTGTCCAACTTTTCAGGGACTTGGCATCGACTCAACAGGGATCTCCAGGCTACACAGGAGACAGTGTGTGCTTGGATGCTTTTTGAATACTTGGATAGGTAAAACTTACTACTTCTGCTGGCATGTTAGTTAATTTTATGGCTGTGTTAAACATTATATAGTCCTAAAATAGCTGTAAAAAGAAAAAGAAAAAGCAGAGAATAAGATAATAAGGCAAAATATTATGATCTAAAAAAACTGAAAATCTGGATTTTATTTAAATCCCGGGCATTCTGGGCTAAGGGCCTGCCTGCGCATACAAGCTGTAAATACAGCACTAGTTTGGAATGTTTGAATTATACATATAAATATGAAAAAAAAAATGGAAGGACATGTCATTTTGAAAAGTCATAGATTATCATTATTTATTTATACAGCTGCAGTGGTTTTAACTTAAAATCATAGGTTGCCAGTGCAGTGTTTCCTTCTTTAAAATACCTGTATTCAGAAGGACTGTATTTGTAAGCTCTCGGTTTACAGATTCCGGCTGATCCTATATCCCTTAGTTACCCTTCCCTCCTAAATAGCTTCCCCCTTCTCAACAACCATGGTTATCTCAGCACATTTTCATCTATTAAGAAAACAAAGTTAATAAAAAATCCTGAGAGGCAAGTATCATCCTCCATTTGTGATGCAACAGGTCCTTGCGTCAGCTAGTGAGAAGGTATTAAACTAGTAAAATGATTAGCACTTTTTGATCAGCTCAGATACCTCACCACTGTAACCGTCTATCCTTTCCCAGCACTGACCTACAAGTCAACAGGCCATGTCATTTCTCCTGCAGAAACTGTAAAACACCTGAAATGCATTTTGCTCTACGCCTAATCCAGTTAGGTGAGGGAACTGATAGAACTGCAAATGTTCCTTCAGCTATCACTGGTAGTACTGGGGTGTTTAAGCCCAGGATGTTTCCCAAAGCCTTGTACTTTTCTATATTTTCCTGGGGTTGGTAAACACCCTCAGTTCAAATTCATGCTCTCTTTCTGAAAGCGATCACTACCCAAAGTCCAAACGGTACATCTGGGTACCAATTGTTATTGGCAATGATGGAATTTGAACTCCGAATCCTTCAGTGTAAAACATGAATGCACGTTAAGATATTTGGCCTGTAAAAAACCAATAGATAGCAATAAGAGCACATAGAAGTTAGTTGCGGAGGTGAATGTTCTGAGTGATATAACACATTCTTTAATACATGTTTTCAGTCTGTTCTAATGTTATACATTGTCAAAAATGTGGAGCGGTACAAATTCAGGAACAACATTTTACATCTTCCCTGCTAACGTAAAAAACAAATCACGATTGAATTCTATAAGTGAATACCACAATCCTTACTTACCACTATCTTTTAAAGCAAGATTAAAACACCCTCTCTTGTTTCTCTTTCCATTCCCCCTGAAATCTAATAGAAAAGTATAAATGTAAAGAACGGTACTTCAGCTGCTTTAAATTAGAAGACAAGTAATGAGACATTTAAAAGCTACGTACACCCTAGTGTGAAAATTGTACATCATCTTTTTGTTGACCAACTTTGGGGTTTATTCTGCTGTATGTTTGTTGAATTTGTGTTTACATATTAGATAAACATAATTGGCCACGAGCTTGATTTTAAATTCCTGTTGCTAAATTTTTGTTTTTTATACCACCTTTTCAAGCCTACCTATATTATGGAAATACCTAACAAGTTAACCATTACATTTGAATATTATGAATGTACAGGCCATTCGAGGATTTTCCAGGTACTCCTTCCTATGTGTCATTATTTACACTAAATGACCATTGGGCCTCATTCTCTTCTCACTTAATATCATTTTTTCACCAGTGATTTACACAAATGTAAATGAGGGAAGAATTCGGTCCATTGTGCATGGCTTAAAATAGCTATTCTTAGTTGTAGATTCTGATCTCACTATGTTGTACATGGGGAATAACTTAATTGTAGCTAACAAAATTACAGTGTTGTAAAACTGTTATTAATGAGAGGAGAATCAGGCCCTTAGTCACAAACCTGTCAATTTATCTTTCATGGAATGAAATCCTTCAGAAACTTTTGGCACTAATTAATATTATGCTTTGTAAAGTGAGTCTGGTTTGCTTTTTTGTAATTTGAACTGGTGACACTTGTTTGTATATTCTACACGTACACACTCTGTATGTGTGTGTGCGCATGCGTACGTCTATATGATATGTATAAAATTACTTTTTATATAGTAACTTTCTGCATAGGGCAACCCAAACAGCTGTTCCTCCTTTTTATAGCTTCTTTAATCTATGTGCCAACACGTCAGTTTACAAAATCTGTTTTGTTGATGACTGCTGCGATAATAATTGTGGTGTTTTGTGGCTTGGCAAAAGCCTGGGGTCTCCTCCGAGGACTCTTGCCAAAGCCTTTGAAGGGGTTGAGGTAGATTCACTGCCAAAATGAGTCACCACTCTCTATTTTATTTAGTGTCCTTCTGCCAAGGCCTTAGACACTTTCTGTTTTCATTCTTTTGTAGGCTTTCCTTCCCACAATGTGGTTTTCTTCACAGCCAGAGTAATGTGTTTGCCAGCATAGGTGAGAGAGTGTGGCTAACTCCCCCAATGCCACTGTTAGACCATGCTTAAGGGTTAGTGATTTAGCTACTGTGCTTTCTTAAGTGAATGTGCAAGATTTAATTATACATCTATGAATTATAAATGAAAGGACAGCTCTAGCTAATATAGTGCAGTTCAGTAAGTTGGAGTAAGGTCAAGGGAATTCAGAAGTTTCCCAGTGTTCACTTCTCAGTGGCACTGTGATAGTGCATTCTTTTAATCATTGTACTAGTTGCATTAGGGATGAGTTGCTCCTGTTGAGTTTCCCTCATTTTTTGGCCCGTTGCTTGGCTTATTTACGACTTTCTCCTGCCCCCAGAAGCAGGGAATCACGCTCTCTGCAACGGAGTGACAAAGCTTTCTGTGTTCCCAAATGCACAGGAGTTATAACAACACTTTGTACCTTGCACCCAAATACCTCAATGCGCTCTGCAAGCAAGAATTAGTTAAGCCTCCTGACACTGCCTCTGCGAATGTGAAAACTGAGACACAGAGAGGTGAAGTGGTTTGGCCAGGTTCATGTAGTAAATATGCATCAGGGCTGGGAACAGAACCCACTCATCTGACTCACTGGCCTTTGCTTTAACCACAAGAACTTCCTCCTCCTGGCTATAGAAGGAGAGATGTTTCTGCCTGATTCTAGATAAAATGCTAGAAGTAGAGATGGCCCAGATATCCTAGAGGTAAAGTGTGTAACTACTAGCGGGTGATGTTGGATGAGATGAGACATGTGGTAGATGACTTATTACAGTATCTGTGGTTTTCTTATTACTGCCGTGTTTTGGTATCAATAAGGAAAGTAATGAGGCAATTTCTGTAAACAGTTAAGAAAAATTAGAGTGAAAAAAAGTGTTGGTACCCTCAAAAATAACTGTAGCATTAACTATTCAAATGGATTTTCCCTTCCTTATCAGCAAAACACTCATGCTGTGTGATCTAGGCAGTTAGACAGCTTAGTACCTACTTACTAATGCTGGTATTTTTAAAGGACTCAAAGGGAGTTAGCACCCAACTCCCCAAAACTCCACCCTAAAAGTATACTACATATTGCATCCGATGAAGTGAGCTGTAGCTCACGAAAGCTTATGCTCAAATAAATTTGTTAGTCTCAAAGGTGCTAACAAGTACTCCTTTTCTTTTTGCGAATACAGACTAACACGGCTGCTACTCTGATACATATTGCAACACATACATGTCACATGCTCCTGAAGGACTCTTAATATCCCCCATGTTGCTTTATGATTCTCAAGACATTTCTGGTTAGGACCCATCTGAGAACCAGAACCAGTTCTCAGGGCTCACTATCAAACAAAATTGCCCCAAATAAGTAATTAAATACACATTTAAAAATACAAATTTAAGAAAATACAAATGTTGTGAGCCAACACAAACTTTGGAATAATATGGGGGGATGTTAGAATTAGGGGTAAATACTTTGGGAGATCAGTTGTCTTTCCTCATTTCTTCTTTCTGTGTCAGCCTCTACTTGTTATGTTGTTCTGCTCTTTTGATGTGAAATTGTTCCCTGTGCAGAGGATCAGCACAAGGCCTATGTATCAGTGAAGTTTCATTGAAGCCTGTGCTCTGCACAGGGGTGAGTTTCATACAGAAGGAATAAAACAGCACAGGCTTATGGGGTTCACTGGGATGTCCGTGGTGCATAAGCCTTGTGTTTGTGTTAGCTTGGCACAGGGATGAATTTAACCCTTCATGCTTACCTCTTTTTCCTCCCTCTTGTCTTTTTACCCAGTGTCTTGCCTTTCCTCCTCCATCTTTCTCTGCCAGTTGGCACCCTTTTGTTTCTTCTTTGTGTGTCCTTTTGCCCCTGTATATTGCTCTTTTTTATGTTTGTCCATAATTTTTGTCTTCTCTTGCTGAGCTTTCCTGCTTATCATCTTTCTGATTTTCCCTTTACCAGGCACAATTTAGCAGAGTTGCTCCTGCAATGAAGCACTTTACCTGAAGTGTCTTGTTGGAGTGAAACTGATAAAAATCATATAGTCCTAGTCAATTTCACATTGCAGCAGCCCATGCAGGTAACCTGTTTCTGTTCAGGAGCACATTCTTCGTCCTACCATTTTATCATTGTCGGCTACTTGTGGACATTCAAGCTGGGTACTTACTGCCCACAGTCTGAGAACAGCTGATAAAATCATCCATAATTTGGAGACTAGTGGCTAAATGGCTCCCTGGTGTAACTTCAGTGACTTTGTTGGAGTTTTCTGGGGAATTAATTTGGCTTTGTAGGTTTCAAAATGAAATTTTAATTTTAAAAACAGAATTATCTTATTTTTATACATTTAAATTAGACTAGCAGCTGACAGATTAGTCACATGGTAGTAGCATTAAAAGATATTAAATATGCTCCGGCCACTTCACCTTCAGTGGTCTCTTAAAATATGCATTAAAATATGCGTTAACTACTTATGCAAAAAATCTGTTCCACCTTGTATTTATTTGTAACACCTTTGAGTACCTTTTCCAGACCTGAAAAAGAGTTCAGTATAAACTCAAAAGCTTGTCTCTTTCACCAACAGAAGTTGGTCCAATAAAAAATATTACCTCCCCCACCTTGTCTCTCTAATATCCTGGGGCCAACACAACTACAGCACAACACTGTAAACATTAATTTCCCATGTTAATTTGCAGTTTCCACAGAGATGTTGGAGGATTGCAAAGGGGAAGAATAGCAGCCTGTGAAAATTAGAATACGTGCAGATTGGTCCACAGTACAATCTCTGTATTGAAATATGCTTTACACTGTGAAAAGTTTGAGAACCTCAGTATTACTCCTTTCATATTATTTAAATGTAGTTATACTGTTCTAATGCCTACTTCATATTCCTATGTCAGAGTTTGAATGTGAAGAGCTCTTATATGCGTAGTTCTCTGTTTCATATCTGGAATAGATTTGCTATCTTTCTGTATGTTTAAGCAAATTCTTGCTTTTAACATCTTTTTTGTGAGAATTTCCAGCAGGTATAGTTTTCTTTTATTGAGCTTCATGCTTTTTTCTTAAGAAAAGAAATTATGTTCTCCAATGTGGTAAATGCTCAGCTTTACTCAAAATCTAAGCCATTATGACGGAATTCAGTTTCATTTCAGAAATTAATGGATAACCAGTATTGTTTCTAGCATGGACAGCTTCACCCATAAATGTACCTAGAATACTTCTGTGCCATTGCTTGTATCACTGTTGGTAGAATTAAAACCTGCTGTAGTTAAAAGACGCCTGTACCAATATAGAATCAGATTCTTTGTCGGTGATAATCAGCATAGCTCCATTGACTTTTGATGGAGTTACACCAGTTTATACTAGCTGAAGATCTGGCCCATAGTACAGAATCTTGCACCTTGAATTTAAGTTACATTGTACAAAAGCTTCCACCTACTCTCGTTCCTAAAGTCAGCACTCCTGGGATGCGGTTCAAAGGTATCACACAAAGAAACCAATATAACAAAATGGTACACTCTGGATTTACCATAACGTTAAATTTAGGCCCTTTCTTTTACTGCTTTTGCATCTGGATTTGTTAGCAATGTCCAGAAGGATTTCAGCTATGGAAGAATTAAAAGTGTCCCATATATTTATATATTTGCACTGTTATACTGATTTAAACTACCTACTACGTATTGTACTAATAATTCTCAAGTTAGAGACAAAGAATTTTAACACAACATGATATCCTCTGTTATGCACAATGGTCACACTGACAATATTTCTAATGGTCTGAAAATTTTTACTAGTTGAGAGAGAATTTCTGTATTTATACTCAACAGTACTAATAGTACAGGAAAAAAACTTTCAGATGAGTAAAAACTTTTAAAGCATGATTATAGTACTGAAGCTGTATCATCTTGTGAAAAATATATTGCTTACCTTATAGAAGTAAAGTGAAGGTATTAATGACTGATGGCGAATTCCCCAGTATGCAGTAACCTCTGATTATTTGCACTTGAAACTCTTCACCGAAGTCAGGTACTGTAGCAGAGGCTTATTTAAAGTTCAGTTTTTTATTAATTCAACCTTATAAGCACAGTATGTAGTTCATGTTCATGATTTCAATCAATTATTTATTTAAGTAGAAAGAGATGTGGAAAATATTTTGGGGGATTGTTCCAAATCTGAAAAGATTTTTATATAAAATATTTAATGAAGGTCTATTTTGGAAAATGTCTGGATTTATTGTGGATCCATTGCAATTGATGTAGTATAAATAAAATGGAAGCTACTTTTAAAACTATTAAAATAATAGAACCACTGAAGGAAATAAAAAGAAAAGAATTTTTTTCTGTATGCCAAGTCATAAAATGTACAATGGTGTAGCAGAATGAATGAATTCCTGTTTAGAAAAGAAACTTTCTGTGCACCAGAAGGCCGATTCCCCAAATAATAGAGCCATTCACAAATATATTTTTCTGTATAACAAATAATAAAATAATTGTACAATGGAGTCTCCTCAAGTGAATAATAGATAAAGAAATTAACTGTAAAAAGAGGGGAAAGAAAATTCCATCTTCAAGATCCCGGGTCTGATTAATTAGAAAATATTTGTAAAAGCTGATCCTTTGTCTGCCAGTCTGTGTGTGTGCTAAAGCATGCCAGTGTTCACAGGATATATTGTTTTCTGTGCTCTTTAAAGAAGTTATTCTCCCCGGGCAGATTTCTACTCTCCAGTCTTCACGGCAGATCTCAACTCAACTGTACTGTCCCTACATGTCTGGAACTCTTTTGGGAGTCCCATGCATATAGGGGGAGAAGAAGCTAAATCACAATCCACCATTCAAGTCTGAGAGGAGAATTTTGCCCCAGAAGCATAAGAAACAGAATTATGGTTTGTGATGTCATGGTTAGATTTTCTGCTGTTTAGTGAATGCTAACGGTACTGCAAACTTGCTCCAAAGTGCATTGGAATCAGTTGGAGTCTGCCTGTAAAAAGCAATAAGGGTTCAATCCTGCTACCATTGAATTCACTGGGAGATTTCATTCCCATCTGTACAGAGTATATATACAAACAACTCCCTTGTAACTCTTTATTTTCAGCTTTAGTGCTGCGCACTCTTCAGAAATGTCACTCCTCCATTGTCCATGTCTGAAAAGGGGTTAATAAATTACATGCCTTATCAAAGTGTTGCAGGATTGACACTGAGGTGGTATTTCCATTCTAAATCCTATTTTTCAGTGGTTTATACATTCATTAACATTTATGTTTTGGGCTGATATATATATATATATATATATATATATATATATATATATATATATATATATATATATATTCATTCTTTCCTTCATGCCATTGAATGGAAATAAATGGAACCATTTTATATTTTTCCATTTTCATTTATGAGTTCAATCTTGAGCACTGGAGATTTATATGTGGTCAGGGAATAAGACTCTGTTCCTGTCCAGGGATGACTACTAAATTGTAATATCTTTGGGGCAGGGATTGTCTTTTGGTTTTGTGTTTTTCCAGCACAGTTGCATCCTGGCCCAGGACCGGGACCCTGGAGTGCTACCACAATGCAAATAGTAAATTATAATAATCATTGGAATAATAATTGGATGTGTCAGTGGGCTGGTCATGTAAGATTTGGTGGAGAAGGAATCATTGGCTAGGAATCCTGCAGCCTCAGGTGTGTGAATAGCTTCTGCTTGGATTATGCCACCTTATGTTAGGGTGTGTAACTAGTGCACCTGCATCATCATACATCCACTACTTTCCACCCACCCCGTGCCCTCATTCCCTGACCTCTGCTGCACACAGTGGGTTGTAATAGAATAAAATGGGTGTCTTGCCTGAGAAAGGGTTGAGGAAAACCCAAGTGAGGAATTCAGGATTTGGCCCATTGGAAGAGAGTAAGATTCTCTTAATTTATTGTGGATTGGCCAGTTTTGAGTTATAGGTTTAACCCTTACTAACTGAGTTGTCCCACTGCAATCTGCTATTATCCTTCAGCATCAGTCTCCTAGCTCGGCCAACATACAGTTATATATGTATATAGATAACAGACATTCTTCTTTTATTGGACAAGTTTTTGTGAGTAAGATGAATGAGGGTCATGGGGACAAAATCCATTGTGTGCTACCCAGGACCAGACCTGTGTGCCCACCTTAGTCTTTGTCACTGGCTGCTGTCTCTCCAAGCCACTTGTATGAGGAGAGAGGGCCACTGGATCTGTGTAATGGGGGACCCATTGTCCTTTCTCTGGCCTGTCCTCAATGTATCCCTCTGATCAATAAGTTGTCCAGAGGGCCTTTGTGAGCCCTGCACACCAGTTCAAACTTCATCCGTAGATTTGGAGTCTATACCCAAAAATTGGATATAAATACATTTGACATAATTTCCACGGTGTGTGATTATATCCCACCATGAGGTTTCCATTTTGGGACAGACGCATCAAAAATGATCAAGTAAACCTGTAAGATTACAATTTCTCCAGCATGTAGGATTAATCACTCTCCCCATTTTATTTACCCTCAGTATGTGACAGGTGGGTGAAACAGAGATCTTAAATGTGTTTGTTAACTTTAGGCCAGAAGATACCTGGTTTATAAATAAGAATAATACTCTACCAAGATTCTGTGCGTAGGCGTTTAGATGAAGTAATTGTAAAGATGAGTTATTCATAAAGTTTAGTAGTTGTTTTTGGTGTCTTTAAAATTTTAGAATAAGAATCTGAGTTTGTATGGAGGACTGATTAATAGATTTAATCATAGGGAGAATTTTTATTATCTGGATGTGTTGGAACAGAGAAAATTGGTTAAAATGATGGGCCAGAGTCACTGGTGCACACGGCTGCTTTGCCACATTAAGCAAAGTTCACAGCAGTTTTGCTGGAATGTAAACGGTGAATCTGGTTTTATATTTTTAAACAATATTTGTCAGCATTAGGATTGACTTAATAGATATTGGATAAATGGAGAAAATCCTCATTTGAACCAGTTTGAAAAACTTCTGATTTCTTAGCACGTTCAAAAAATGAGGTGCTATGAATAGATGTCAGAGGAGAAAGAAATACAAAATATTTTAAAACTCTGGCTGTGTTTTTCTAGATTGATCCATTAAGGGAAAGATGTGAATTTTAAGAGCAGAGTCTGATGTATATTTTTGAGTGGTAAATAAAAAAATCTTGCGATTCATCAGATAGAAATCAGATTGTTCCATTTCCCTCCAATATTGCTGTGGGGCACGTGCAGATTGAAATTGTGCTGCTAAACAGATACAAATAAAATAAAATAAAAATGGAAGGGTACACAGTTTTCGGATTCTTCATTTGTTATAGCCACATGCAACTAATTTTATATCTTCCACCAGCACCGATAAATTTTGTAATGACTTTTCTGAGTTTATTGAAGAAGGAGTCTGGGATTTTGATAGGAAGAACTTAAAAAAGGTAGTCAAATCTGGATAAAATATTCATAGATATAAGAATTTCTAGTACCAGGAAAAGGCTGCTGGGTGCCTTCATGACTTCTGATTTCCTAATTTCTGTTTTCCCTGTTTTCTGTGCTCTGTGTTTAAATAAACTCTTCTGGTTCTGTCTTTCACACATCATTGCTTTTTGCTTCAAAGGCTCCTTTTAATAACTTATTCTTTGGTTTAATTTTCTTTTGAACATGAAATGGGTTTAACCAAACATTGTGCGCACCACACTCACCCACACAGAGAGAGAGAGAGTTTGATTTAATATACATGTAATCGTGTGTGTTTCTTTATGCTTACTATAGTGACAGATATAGTTAAGTTTGCAAAATAGTTACCATTATAACCCCTTCTTTTACCATCATCATATTTCAAGTATGCAATTTTCTCTGCCCGGCCTTTGCTGGAAAGTACACCACTGTGAAAAGTTTGAGCAAAATTCCTTTAACCATATATTTTGAGTAATTTTATAGCAGAAAAAATACACTTTTCTCTTGTCAAAAAATTCTAACCACATTTTTGTAAAGGGCTACAGCAAAAGAAGCTGAAATTCAAAACTTTTTATTAGAATAGTTCTTAGTGAGGCTTTATAAGTTTGGGAAGAAAAATAGAAAATAAGATTATTCCACGATTGAAGAATCATTTCTGGGCATGCTCGGGGGGGCATATACGCTAATATTAGCCAAGTTCTTTGCCTTTGTAGCATTGAGATACATTCTCACTGCCTATCCAGATCAGGTGGCTGCTACAGTTAGGCTGCTGCTGGGACAACTTTCATGAGGACATTCTTTATTAACTCCTGTGGTCTAGGCTGATGGTGTTTGGAACCAGAGGCAGTAGGTTCTATTCCTGAGGTTGCACCTGTGCCATTTAGCTGGCAGTGGTTGTGTCTGTTGTCTGTAGTGCATAGTTAATCAATCACGCCACACTTTGTGTAGCTTTTTAGATATATTTCCTTGCTCTTCAGCTGCTTTTTTAGGTTTGTGCCTTCATACACTGTATGTAAGTATGTTGCCACCTGTGCCATTTTTCCCCCACATAATTTTCCCATATTTGACGGGAGGGTCCTGTGTCCTGTAAATCTGTGGTGTCATTAGGGGGCTTTAATAATTTGCAGCAAAATAAACAACTCGTGGGTCCCATAAAATGTAATCACATTGTGCTGCAATATCACAACACATTAATTTCTCCCATTGGAAAAGCTCCCATTGGTGCCAACCTAGTTGGAGGAGGAAGAAAGAGAAATAACATGTAAATACAAATATGATTAGATACTCACTGAGTCACCAGGCAAGCCAAGCACCAGCATTCTGAGGGGCAAAAAACAAATGATGAGATAAATGTGAGAGACACCAACTGCAAAACAAAACACCCCCCCGCCCCCCAAAATTTCACATACATTTGTCTGAGATCTCAACCAGTATTAGTACTCTAGCTCTGTGGTTGTCTGAGAGCATCACATGAATTAAACTTGAGAAGCATCATTAAAGAAGAACATGTGATTAACTTTCCATACTGTGAGTAGTCCGTTTACAGCCAGAGGTTCTGCTCACACTTTGAAAAGTTAGGAACATGCGTAAGTCTTTGCAGGACGGGGGCTTCAAGTTATAATAAACTCTTTGGTGCCAGGACTGTTTTTTGTTGTGAGTCTGTAGAGCACATAGCACAGTGGAGTCCTGATCATGAGTGGGGCCTCTAGGTACTACTGGAAATAATAATACAATGAATATTGTCCCTGTCCAAGGACTTTACAATCTATGGCTATAATTCATTAAGTAAAGGCCAATCCTAGTCCTTCTGAAATTGATGGGAATCTTGCCATCATCTTCAGTGGGACCAGACTTTGGCCATAGATGGCTTAAAATAGTTTGATCTGTAACATTTGATACAGCTATAACTTTTAGATCCTTATGTTTCATGCGTTGAAGTTTTCTTTGTGCTCACACTGTCTAATACTGTCTTTCCATGCGCTAGAATATAAAAATGAATGGCAACTATTTTCCCTACAGTGAGATATCAAGGATACAATACATTGTAGAGGTACTAGGTTGAAATAAATCAACTCAAATTTTTTGGATTCTAAAAATATCAGTGCAACAGAGGTGGGTTAAATTGTAAATCCAGTTCTAAGTGTATATATAATACATAGGACTGCACACTGTACGTTTGTTTTATAGATTTTCATTGAATTGCTGCACAGTCTAATGCTAATTGTAAAATGTTGCAAGTTTATCTGAGGCCACTGAATAACTGAATAATAGTTTGATTGGGGTGATGGAGAGTTAAACCTAGCAGGAACCAAGAGAAGTGAAGGAGGGTGCAGTGGGTACAGTGGGGAGGTCATGGCTGTGCTGCTTGGGAGGGGGCATGCCAGGGGGGAGCCAGTGGAGCATGCTGGAGACCCAGCAGGTTTTCAAGTGGAAGTCAATTCAGCATTTGGGGCCTGATCCACTTCTTAAGTCAGTGGAAAGACTCTTTGGGCTTGTCTGCATGGCAAAGTTGTGTGCAGTAGGCTAGGATGTGAATTTAAAGCACATTAGTTACTCTGCACTAACTCCCTTACTGCACACTAAGAGTATCCTGAGGCAGTTTAGCTTTGTACACTTTCAAAAATGCAAACAAAGGCACTCAGTACAGTAGGAGTGTCCACACGAGGCGTTAGTGCAGAGTAGCTAGTGCTTACCATGTGGATGAGCCCTTATTGATTTAAGTGGGTGTTGGGTCAGGCTCTTAATGCTGCTACATTACCTTCTCATTGTGCCTTTGAGAGAGGAGTAGAGACACAGCCATTAGAAGCTATGCTGTCAGAGGTGGAGAGGTACCATAGGAGTCTCTCTCCCTGCGTGGGTATTTTTGGATCCACACACATGAATCTGAAGTCAGTGAGGTTTCTAACCCACACCTGCTGCCCCTTTCCTGAGATCAGATGCCTTTTGGAGAGAGATGCAGAAGTTCTGTTTGCCAAGTTCCCAGCAGATTTTGTCCCCTCCCGTGAGATTTTTTATGGACCAAAACAGTTAAGTTTAAATAATGCAATGAGCTGGGAACGTTTTTAGACAGGTTAATTTTTTTTTCTTTTTTAATATCAGGGTAGGAAGGGACCTTAGGAGGTCATTTAGTCCAACCCCCTGCTCAAAGCAGGGCCAATCCCCAATTTTTGCCCCAGATCCCTAAATGGCCCCCCTCAAGGATTGAACTCACAACCCTGAGTTTAGCAGGCCAATGCTCAAACCACTGAGCTATCCCTTCCCCCTTCTTACATATGAGAAATTAGGATTATCCTAATTTCTCATATGTAAGAAGAACATTTACTCCTCCCCTAGATATTACAGTTTATTTATGTTCAGTTGTTTTACCACATCTTTATTGTAGTTGTAGCTGTTTAGGCCCCAGGATATTAGAGAGACAAGGTGTGGGAGATGATATCTATTATTGGACAAGTTTCTGTTGGTGAAAGAGACAAACTCAAAAGCTTGTCTCTGTCTGGCTTGAAAGCTTGTCTGTCACCAACAGAAGTCAGTCCAATAAAAGATATTACCTCACCCACCTTGTCTCTTTATTAAAAATAACTGTTAGGATAGAGATAGCTGCCAGGGAAACTGAAGGGCCCTGGTCTCTTTCTCAAGCTAATAAAATGATATTTTAAAATAGATCCCATGTATTTTTATACTGGGATAAATTACCAGTTCTAGATTAAATCCAACCTGTGTTCATGTTGTTTATTTGGGGTAGGATTTTCAAAGAGCTCAAGGGAATTAGACGCAGCCCAAGGGAGTTAGTTCAGTTGGACTTAGGCACCTATCTCCCATAGGCTCCTTTGAAAATCCCAGCATCATTGCTAGGTCTAATCTCGCTTCAGACTGAGGGAGAAACCCAAGCTGATCATAAAGTTGTTACTTGTGAGCATTACCGATTGTAGGATCCCATCACATGAAAATGTCTAGCTTGCATTGTCTATATGAATGTATGAATACCGGATAAGTAGATCTAATTTAGCTTTAGTTTCTGAAGAATTATAGACAATGCAGTGGCGCTTTTCCGGAGATATTGCTTACTTTCCCCCAGCATTACAAATATTTGAATACAATTATTCCGTCAGCTGGACACATTTTCCATCCCATTTCTGCTCGAACAGTACTATAATTTAGTGTTGATTTAAAAGACAGTCTGCCTTAAAGCAGATTGCAGAGTTTGCACACTGTGAATTGTAATTAAAGTATAAGGGGTTCTTATTATGTCAACAACTGGCATGAGAACCCCTGAGCAGCAGGTGACCCCAAACATGTGAGCTTTGTGACAGCTAGGATCCTTCTTTCACTGGTTTAGCAATCTGAAAGACCAAATTGAAAGAAGCCCAGAGGCTGTATATTTCATTAGGTCCCGAGGGAAGTGTGGGATACAGCTTCCTTCTGCTTCCCTGGGATGTAGCCAAAAAGTTTCTAGAGGCTCTGTTTTTGACAGGGGCTTGCTGAAGGTGGGAGGGGGGACCTTCCACCAGTCACCCATAGGACCATAAATTTGACATTTCCCACAGTTTCTTTGAGTCAGTGATGTTGCTGTGTCAGCAATATGTCCCAAATCTTGCGCTTTGTATTGTTTGAAAAGGAACAGTTACATTTTCAGGGGAACTAAAATGTTTTTCTTCACTGTCCAATAGTTTGTCTGGTGCAAAAGCACAAAGGATTATAAAGTGCACATCTCAAAACAGGGTTTAGCTTTATCAAAAGTATGTGTACTGAGCACACTCCTACAGTATACACCTTTTTAAAATGAAAAAGAAAGCAGAATGTAGAAATAAAGATGACATTTCTTCTAGTAGATAAAGCAGAACAGCACCAAAAAATATATATGTAGGACTTTATTGCAAGAATGATAAGAAAAGGAATTTTATGCAAATACTGGGCTAAATTCATCCCTAGTGTTATTCCATTGAAATCAGTCCAAACTTGGCCCAAAGAGTGAATTGTGGTGCATACTCATCTGTAATGTATTAACATGCTTTGAGAACTTAATGTTGAAAACCAATAGAGTCTTCATCCTCAATCCTTCCAGTCCTTTTGTGATTGACCCACAGCCATAACCAGTAGAAACTTGTACTTTTTGAGTTCCTGCAAGACACTCCTCCACACTATTTCTGCCTCTACGGGAAAAAATGTTGACACAGCAACTCTATTAGAACTCTTTCCTCTTTGACTTGTATCTGTGTCTATGTGTGTTCAGCCTTTTAATCTTTGTTAATGAAGTTTTATTAAAAACTGGTCACAAGAAATTTTAAAAATGAAGAGTACTCAGCTCATATAAACTATTTAGAAATGTTTTATTTCACACACTCACACACAGATTGATCTATCAATCTATTTATTGATCTATCTATCCATCGATCCATCCTGTGACAATCACTATAGTGTCTGAGTACTTTCCATCACAGTGATCGGCTGTTGTATCTTCTCTCTGTTCCCAGATATTTCTGTGAGTACCACAGCATCTTAGCACTACCTTACTGTAGAAATCTCATGATGGTAAAGGGTTTGCTGGTCTTTGTAGTATATAAACCTATGTTTATAAATTTATTACTAGAAAGCAACTTTCTAGTGGTGAGAAGAGGGGATTGGGTTTCTTGACTCCCAAGCACAATTGTCAGTTCTGCCACAAATCTAGTGAGTGGCCTTGGTCAAGTCACATAACCTACCGAGTTTCACTATAATTAGATTGCATAGTGACAGATATTTTACAGATGCAATAGATCAGATTAGAGAAAGATGAAATAGATTTCAGAGTACTTCTACCTCATTGAAATATTTTGCAAATTCGTATTGGTAAAGTTCTTTGATGCTGCATGAAAGGCATATTAAAAATCTAAAATATCATTATTTGTCATCTCTGTGAAAATTTGCTCAGAAATTAAATTTTTGAAACCTCGGGCACAAGTTTTCATCTGGGCCTTAGGGCTTGTCTACACTGCCCTGCAATTGGGATTACAAGGGTGTGAACAGGGGTGTGCACCAAAGTGCTGATCTGTAACTCCCCTGTGTGGACGCTGTGGGCATGAACTAAAAGGTTCTTACTTTGCGTTAACATAGTCCTTTTCAAACAGGACTATAGTGAGAACAAGGAACTTTTTAGTTTGCTCCCACGGGACCCATATGGGGAAGTTACAGTGCAGCACTTTGATGCGCAATGTTATTCACACCTCTGTAGTCTGAACCACTTGTCTTAGTTTGGTATTTCAAAGAGATTTTCAAAAAAAAATTGATTTATTGCTGTATAAGCAGGATTGCACCTAATATAGCTTACCAGTTTCAGACCTTTTTTTATGGGCGTGTAACTTTTAAAAAGTTAGTATTGCAAACATTTTGCAAGCATTGAATCCATGACAGGGACCAGATATTTTTATGCAAGATTTCAGAGTAGCAGTGGTGTTAGTCTGTATCCGCAAAAAGAAAAGGAGGACTTGTGGCACTTTAGAGACTAACAAATTTATTTGAGCATAAGCTTTCGTGAGCTACAGCTCACTTCATCGGATGCATACTGTGGAAAATACAGTGGGGAGATTTTATATACACAGAGAACATGAAACAATGGGTGTTACCATACACACTGTAACGAGAGTGATCAGGTAAGGTGAGCTATTACCAGCAGGAAAGAAAAAAAAACTTTAGTAGTGATAATCAAGGTGGGCCATTTCCAGCAGTTGACAAGAACATGTGAGGAACAATAGTGGGGAAAAATAAACATATTTTTGGGAAATAGTTTTACTTTGTGTAATGACACATCCACTCCCAGTCTTTATTCAAACCTAATATAATGGTGTCCAGTTTTCAAATTAATTCCAATTCAGCAGTCTCTCGTTGGAGTCTGTTTTTGAAGTTTTTTTGTTGAAGAATTGCGACTTTTAGGTCTGTAATCGAGTGACCAGAGAGGTTTTTTTTCTCTCCTGCTGGTAATAGCTCACCTTACCTGATCACTCTCGTTATAGTGTGTATGGTAACACCCATTGTTTCATGTTCTCTGTGTATATAAAATCTCCCCACAGTATTTTCCACTGCATGCATCCGATGAAGTGAGCTGTAGCTCACGAAAGCTTATGCTCAAGTAAATGTGTTAGTCTCTAAGGTGCCACAAGTACTCCTTTTCTTTTTGCAGATATTTCTATGTTATTGAAAACAAAAATATTAAAATGTCCAAAATATTAAGATTTTGAAAGTAGCCCAGCGCTGCACCTGCTTTCCATGAAGACGTGTATTATTCACTTATGATCATTCTGACATGATTCTGCCTTAAATTATAATTCTACCTTCAGAACTTACTGGGCTTTTACATATGTGGAGCTGAGGCCAAATTGGTACTAAGAAATATTTGACCAAGTCCTTTTAATATTTTAGTTCTTACAAAGAGTAATGATGGAAGTGTTCTGTTTGTGATTAGTTTATTTTAACCGCACGGTGGTGAAGACACCGAGATGGCATTTGCCCTGGCAATAGGTGAATCTATATGAAAATGTTGTTACCAATATCATAGACCAATGGGTCATTTACACTTTAATATGGGTTGTCTTCGTTTCTTTGGAGAAGGCTTTGGATTTTTCATGACTAGCCAGCCTACAAATATGACTTCAAAGATATTTCCAAACTAATACTGCAATTTAAAATTTGGCAAGGATTTAATTTTCCAAAAGCATTTGTACGATATTTTCTCTGGGAAGTTTTAGCTGCTCTTAGCTAATTTATCGACTACCCGAACTGAAGGTTCCCGACCTCTGTAATATATGCTAAGAGGCATATGCTATAGCACATTAAGTACTGCTGCACAAAATACTCCCTTGTAGGATTCCCATCATCTTTGTCGCAGACATTATTTATGACATTTTAGTCAATATTTGCATGACAGAATGGTCAAAATTATTTTGTTTTAGGCATACCACTGATAACTGGAGCCATACTCTTTATCATTCTTTTACATTCATTAGTCACTCTGCAGTGTTTTTAACATTTTAAAACACTCATGCAATTCAAAGGCAAATAGATTTCAGCCAAAACGCCTTCAAAATTATCTTTTTCCCTTTGAGTTATTCAGCGATTTTTAACACTTCATATGTTTGATGTTTTTTTCTTTAGTCTCAGCAAGGCAAAGTTTTTGCCGGCTTTGAATACACTAAAGATATGAGTTTGGGAGAAAAACCGCAAGGTAACCTTAACTTAATGTGCAAATGTTATCAGACACAGCATAAGGTATAGCCAGCCCACAGAAAAGTGGCTATTTGCCTTCTAAGCAAAGGGTAATTTTTTATTTTTCGTATTTTACAACAAAACTGATTAGTGAATAGTCTAACGCAAGAAAATGTTGCTGTTAATAAAGTTTCCTCAGTGTGCCAGAAAGCAGATGGTGGCAACAGAATAGCGTTTTCTTTTGACAGCTTTTCTGAATGCTTTCTAAACCTACAAAAGATTTTGCTATTCGATATTTAAATTTCTGACACTATGATTCTTTTAATCCAAAAACAGAAATAGAAACTGAAACTTAAAATTGTAATCAAGTCAAGCTGTCTGTTCAACAGATCAGACGCACATCTTTAAAAGTTTGATTGAAATTTTGTCTACTCGGTGCAGTGCTCCATTTTAGGAGTTCTTGGCTTTTCTGTTTTTCCCTTCTCAAATTTTAGTTTCTCAGCAATGTAAAAAGAAAAGGAGTACTTGTGGCACCTTAGAGACTAACCAATTTATTTGAGCATAAGCTTTCGTGAGCTACAGCTAGCTCACGAAAGCTTATGCTCAAATAAATTGGTTAGTCTCTAAGGTGCCACAAGTACTCCTTTTCTTTTTGCGAATACAGACTAACACAGCTGTTACTCTGAAACTCAGCAATGTAAGCAAGTTAAAATGAATTGTAATTAATATTTTCAGAGTGAACACTTTAAGCTTACTCTTTTCTATGCTGTGTTTTTTCAGTTCCCTGTCTTCATTTTTCCCCCCATAGCGCACCCTACTATTCCACATATCTCCAAGGATCTGTTGTTCCCTGAGGTGTTCACTTTAAATATTGCTCCATTCTTTCCTTGCTGACAGCCCTCATACCTTGGATTTTGGTGTAATTTGGCACAATGGTTCTGTATAGACTCTGCAGGATATCACTTCTCTATTAGTTTTAACTTTGTCTTCTGCCCGTTTGGCTTATATACTCTGCAGAAGCACAGTACAGCTAGGGTGCCTAACTGACTGAATCTGTCTTGTTGATGCCAACTTGATACTGATGCAGCAAAACACACCCTGATTTTTAGGGTAATTTAGGTTTCTTTTAAGCTGCAATCTGCAATATTGTGGGATCAGGAACATAACTGCAAAGCAGCAACTGGTGGGTATTCTGGGTAGACAGAATCTCCTAACTTTAGGAGATTGCTTCAGACTGACTGCAGTATTTCTGAAATTATTTGCAAAAGGCAAGCATGTTAGAAGAGAGGAAAATGGGCTTTGGGGTGCAGAGCTGGTGTCTGGCAAGAAGGAGAGCTTAGAAGTGGCAAGCAGGTTTTTCAGTTACATATATTTCCATATTTGCTCGAGAGGCGTAGTTCACATGAGGCTAACGAAAATCTGAAATGGAAATTTTTCAGATGCCACGTTGAACTCCTCAAGTGCAAAGAACAAGGAAAAGACATCCACCAGAGGGAAAAAATTGACACTAAAACCAAACATGTACTTAAAAGGAGTTGAGATGAGAGCCAAGAGGCAAGGTGTCAGGTACATCCCATTGAAAGAGAGCTGTGAAAACTAAGTTTCCACTATGAATCCGTAATAAAAAATTAGGCTTAAACTTTGCTCACATTGGTGCTGACTGTAACTCAGTATTGAGCTTATATTGACCAAAACTTCTGGAAATATTATTTTATTTCACCTTTCTTTTTATTCTTAACTAAACTCACCTATTTTTATTTGTGACATTATTCTTCTTCATTTGAAATACTAATCCTTAGTATATCAAATGGGCCCATTCCTCAGCGGATTCCTCCGTTTGTAAATGTTTTCATTCCCTTTGGTATATAGGTTCTCATTTGAATATTCTTTGAAAACTTTTCTCCTGTAGTTGGTTTTTTTTTTTTGTTCGTTTGCTTGCTTTTGCGTAGAGCAGTCAAGTCTTGGGTGGAGTCTAGGAAACGAATGAGTTTAGCAGAATGCACAGATTGAAAAATACATTATGTTGCTAGTGCCGGGAAACAGCTGGACTGGTATGGTGCCACAGCTAGGGTTGCCAATTTTGGTTGGACATATTCCTGGAAGTTTCATCACATGACAGAATCTTTAATTAAAAATTAATCTTTAGTTCCTGGAGAGTCCAGGACAATCCTGGAGGGTTGGCAAGCCTAGCAGCAGCAGCTGTGCATGGAAAAAAGACCAACTTTTGGAAGCAGCCTAAAGATTCTAACTCCGGAGTCAGTACATGCTTTT
The DNA here is from genome assembly GCF_965140295.1 of Lepidochelys olivacea. Classification (NCBI taxonomy): domain Eukaryota; kingdom Metazoa; phylum Chordata; order Testudines; family Cheloniidae; genus Lepidochelys; species Lepidochelys olivacea. The sequence goes on along the minus strand of NC_140418.1, from coordinate 92,122,624 downwards.
GTTTGTTTTATAGATAGAGGGCAGAACTGCATTGCTCTTCCTGCCACCCCTTTAGTGCAATCCAGAGAGCAACTTTGAGGTGACCTTGTAATGCTGTGCATCTTGGCCAGAGGAACTGTGCCTCATTGCAAGTTATTACATGGTGGCGGGGAGGATAAGAGATGAGAACGGGTACCAGAATGAATAGCCTAGCAAACACAACATACTTGGATCCCTTAGGGGTGGGTCTGTCACAATAAATATATAGCAAAAGGAGGGGTAGGGGTGGGGAGAGATTGATGTGTGTGACTGCTGCAGCCCAGTGGAGTCTCCGCATATACTGAAAATGGTGGACACTGTTCTCCTCTCAGATACACTGGTATAGACTCCATTGAAATCAGTGCGGTTTATACCAGTGTAAAACCTGTGTAGGTGAGTTTAGAGTCAGGCTCAGAGAGTTGTACCAAACCTACAGGATCTGCTCCAAGCCATCATGGGAAAACATCATCTTCACTATAATATAATACAGTACAAAGAAATGTACTATTATGATTAATAATTTAATTAGATATTGATATGGAAGGTGCTTCAGTTCAAAGAGTCTTGTGGAAGTGATTTGAAGTTGCCTCCAAAAAATGAAGGAAAAGATGGCAGACGACAGGGCTCCTAGGGGTATGTTTGCACCCATGGCTGGCCAGTGTCAGCAGGTTCAGGCTACAGGGCTATAAAATTGCATTGTTGACATTCAGGCTCTCAGTGGAGCCCAGACTCTGGGACCCCATGAGAGGGAAGGGTCCCAGAACCTGGTTTCCGGCCCGAGCCTGAATGTCTACATTGTATTTTTCTAGCCCTGCAGCCTGAATCCCATGAGCCTGAGTCAGCTGACATGGGCGACTTGTGGGAGTTTTATTGCAGTGTAGACATGCCCTAAGGGAGACTAAAAGGATTCAGTCTGACAGACATTAGTAGCAGGCTTTTAAACCACACTTTTTCCATGTAGTACAGTTGGAAGTTTTCTAGGTTAACCATGGCAATACCATAGTTTTGGTGCCTATGTATAAGAGGCAACAATATCTGGTGTTTAGAGTAAGATATTATGGGCCAGGCCTCTTGCCTTCTATTCCCATCTTTTAGACACTGTAGCTCTGGAGATAAATCACTTACTCTCTCCATGCCTCAGGTCATTCATCTATAAAATGGGTACAATAATCACCTTCCTTACAGAGGTATTGTGAAATTTAACTTAATGCTAATAAAATGCTTTTGAGTTCCTCGGATGGAAGATGTTATATGAGTGCACATTATTTTATTTTTAATAATAGTTTCAATGTGTCATTATTTATAATTGTGTTTTTCTAGTTTTGTAAATTTTTTATCAGTTCACACATTTTGAAATGTTATAGCTCAAATGAGCTTTAATTAATTACGGATTGAGGTTCAGACAAACGTTGTAGAACTACTCTATAGTTTTAAATACCTATATATTGAGCGTGCCCAGAACCCTGCTCACCGACACTTTAGGATCATCAATGAAGCCCTTCAGTGTTTTAAACTCATCATTGGTGCACATATTCAGAACGTTGATGGCTTCTAAATAGAGTGGTTCAAATATTTCAAAGCACTTGAGATTAGTACAGTGTGAAGCAATTTAAAATTATTGTACTGTAGTTAATTTTAAATAAGTGAGCACTGCATCTGTCTAGAAACCCATATAGATACAAATGGAAGCGCTCTAAAAAACTGAAATGATCTAATTAATTTAAATCACTTTAAAAGTATAGAAATGAATAGTGTAAATCAGTTTGTGAGGGATGTAGGCAAATTTTGTAGAAAGGAATCCGAGGGTTGAGGCTCAAAATTTTTTTATTTTGGGGTTCATGATGTTGAAATATTGGTTAATTTGTATTTCCCAGGGATATGAGGGCAGCAGTAGTTTCTCCTGGCTCTTATTTATTCTGATTTTTTTTATTTCCCAAGATTGTAGAGACTCAGAAATCCAACTTTGCTCAGATTTTTTCCCCATTACAAATATTTTTCTCCAAACCTATGTAAAAAAGGCTTATAAGACAAATAATGGTCCATATCTAGGAAATGCCAAGTATATTTTTAAATGCAGCCAAAAATACTGCAAAATTAAATATTTTACATCATAAAAGCTCACTTTTCTTGTCGGGCTGGATTACTTAGGGAATATGGATTTTTTTCACCTCTAAATCATCAATTCAAATATGACCCATGTCAGTAGTTACCAAAATTAATTACAAGGTGATGGCTTTTTGGAGACTGTATGAAATGAATTTGTGCTCTCAGTCCAGTTCTTGTAGACAGGGGTCCACGTAATAGAGGGCCTGATCCAAACCCAATGAAATCAACGGCAATCTACTGACTTTGGATCAGGCTTATGAAGATATATGGACAGGTTCTTCTCAGATCTCTAGCACTTCAATGCACGTTTTTGGGAGATATGTACAACTCTCTCCACAATATACTGTTAGGCCTAAAATTCCAAATTATCTTCCAAATATCATGGCCAGAAATTTATTTGTTAACCATGGAATTTACTTGACTCTTCCATTTCACTTTTTTTTCTAAAGTCTATTGAATAAATAGTACCATCGCTTCCTTCCCCATACAGCAGCTCAATGTATTATTGGGGTGATTGTTTACTTCAGGATTAATTTCTGCCTCTTGGGAAATGACTGGTGAGTGTCTGACAATAGTCCTGACACTGATGTGGGACGCCAATCAAATGGTTGCCTGGATGGAGTACGAGCTCCCCTTGGTTTTTAAGGACTGGTTAGGAGCTGACATTTGCAAAAAATTGTTTCCAGCTTGCCCCATGGCTGACAGGGAGTTCCAGAGCTGTGGAATGACAAAAAGCAAAGGGGCCCCCTCTGTAGGGCCTTACCTTACTTTTAGACAGTTGTCATTATCTTTGTCTAAAGGTCATGGCTAAATTGAATAAAAGGAAAGCTGTGTGTTCCTGTCGATGCACAAAGGCAGTATTGACTTTCCTAATCCAGTTTGCTGAGGGGTGAGAGAATTAAATTAGATATCTAAGCACAGAAATTGAGAGCCTTTGAAAACAAAGATAAGGAGACAGGCTGTATTTTCCCTTTCCTGGGAGCACTGGGCTCAAGATTTTGCAGGTGTGTCATCTGATCCATGGCTTGCATCGATCAAAACTGTGCCAATGCATATTTAATTAGCAAGGGGACCCTGGGTGCATTATGGCCATCATCCCTATATTGAATGGACTGTCAGACTTTCTGAATGCTTCCCCACCCCCAGCCCTGCTTCGTTGTTTGGGGAGCTTCTGCATTTTGTCTGAGCAGCTAAAAGTTTCTTTGTTTTTAGCTGCTGATGCATACAGCACCACTGAGGAGAATACAAACAAGTAAAGTCCTAAAGTGTTTATTTTGTCTAGGAAAAAGGGCTTTGGGTTAGGGTAACGGATTTTTGTGTCTCTTGGAATTAAAAAAACAAACAGTTGCATGGTATTTACTTTAAGAATATTTTATTATAACATGTAAAATGTGTGCTATGGGATTCCCTAAGGAACCCTTTGATGACAATTTGAATTAAGTCAAAATTAATGTTTGCTGCTGCAGAGAAATACATAGAAAATGTTCCAGAAATAAATCAATAAGCAGGAATCAAAAAGGCTGTAAACTGTTTTAAAAACAAACAGAAGTGAATCAAATGCTTGTTTGTAATGTCAACCAACAAATACGGGAATACACAGTTTTCCCACATTCTAGGGCTATCGCATGATACCAGTAAATCATTCATGGATGGACTCATGAAAACAAACAAAGTTGATTTAAAATGAAAACCATTTTGTTACAGCTTTGGAGTGTTATTATCATTATAGTCAAGTTATTATACGTATTGCTCCCATTTCTTATGACTAAGATAGTAATGAGGAGTTTTTGCCTCAGACGAGTTAGCTCTGGAGTTTCTGGGATCTCTGCTTCCATCTACCTTGTTACAAAGCCTGATTATTCAGACAAAGTGTTGCTTGATAAACAGATGTAATACACAAAGTCTGCTTAGAATAAAGAGCAACAGACTGTGGGCACATGTTTTGGTCTTATTCAAACTCATCAGCATAGTCTAGCTAGCTGTTTTGTCGCTAGTCTACTTACAGGGTAGCTTAGTAACGTCTTACTGGTGAAGTAATAAGGAGTTTTTTGCCACAAAAGTTTTGTGGCAAGGGCTCATGGGAAAATCATTTGCATACATCTTGTTACAAAGGCTGACTACTTCCTGGCTTAGACAAAGTGTTGCCTGATAAACAGACTTAACACACAAATGTCTGTCTGGAATAAACAGCAGCAAGCTTTGATTTACATTTCCATTATCAAAGATAATCTCTTTCCCAGTGTATAGGAATTAAGAGTCTTCTCCTTATAAAAACCAGACTGGCATTGCTGTGATTTTACCACTGCAGAGCCCTTGTGCATGAGTTGAAAGGACATAACATACTGTATATGGGGTGCATAAAATAAGAACTAGAAGGCTGGTATGGATATATAAATGTGTGAGGCAGACGTGTATGATAAGGACACATGGGCACTTGGAACACCTTATAAAATAGTTGACTTGAAGGTGATGGCTAGAGTTTAAATGTAGATCAGTGTCTTATTTAAAATAAATAATAGTACACACCCCTATAATTATAAATAGGCATGGCAGAATTTGATTTTTATTTTTTTATAATTTCAGTGGAACAATGTTTACTTTTAAGCATTTTTTAAACGTTTATCAATTTAAATTTTCACAGTTGCACAAGATGATGGGTTATAAGCTTTTTTTCCTCCGTTTTAATTTATCGAAATTTTCACTGTGGTGGGAGGTTGTCAAACATTAGAAGGGTCAGAAAATAATTATTTGATGACGGTACACATTTAGATTAAAAAAACTAAAGCCTTATAAACTTAAAACACAACTTGTTAACACCACATGTCAAAATATACAAAATAAATATTCTGCAATGAAACGCTAATGAATTTTCAAGCAGCATTTTTCTTACTTTGCTGATCTGCAAATTTTAATTATTAGTAGTGGAAATATTTTTTCGTCAGTTTGTGTGTGTGTTAGGTGAAATTGACATTTACCAACATTTGCTGAAAAATCTAATCCTTCCAAATCTATCTATATATAACAATTATAGTAAATTTTGTAAAAGTAAGTATAAAAAGTCTCAATACCTGTTCTGGTTTCTGCTTGTAAATCACTGATCCCTTAAACTCAGCATACATGTTTGTGTATAAAGGGATATGATTTAGATTTTTTTACATATATAAATCTTTGGTGGAATCTGTACCCCAAATTATAGATGAAAAATGTATTGTACAAACACAACCCAGCCGTATAAATATTTTATTACAAATAAGACTCTGAAACGTGAATAAAGTGTCAGTTTATTATACAATATTTTCCCCATAAAACATTACATGAATGGAAAATTTAACTTTGCACTTTTCTAGTGCTTGTGAAAGGTGTGGATTGGCAGTACTGAAGAAAGGAGCTCTCTATTTATTTATCCACAGAACAGGGTCAGCGTGGGCAGTGTTAATACAGTCTTCCTGATCGATCCCCACCAACGTGCTTTTCCTCTATCTTGAAGGGACCACCTCTCCCAGTTAGAGGGTAGATACATTTCCATGCCCATTCACACACTGGCTTCTCTGATGAAACCGCTAACAAGGGTTCAGTTGTGATATGGACACTAGTTTGGTAGGAATTAATCTGACACCCACTAATTCATTTAACATAAAACACCAGATAGCCAAGATAGGTTGCTTAAGGTCACTACCACTTTGGCCTAGATTCAAACAGGAAACGTTGAGAGGAAGAACATTGCATGTCCTGAATGAAAATGTTATAGGAGATTTTCTGTTTACCGTACAGTACCTCTCCAAGAAAATGTCCTGCCTCTCCAAGGTAGCATAATTATAAGTAGTGTAGTAGTGGTAAGTGGATAAGTGTATTTTTGATGATCAAACTGCACAAGCAGTTGGTAAAACTATGGTCATTTTCTGTGAGGAAGTAGGATACCTCTGTGCCTCTGCTTCAGGTCTGTTTCTTCCTTGTCTACAAGTAAGGACTGCAGTGTTAGTCTGTTGATGTTGCTACCACCCAGAACCCAGAGTTTTCAGTGAACCTTTCATATTTCTGTTTTATCGTTGTCAAAAAATGGATCACTTCTGTTCAGTGACACGCAGCACCACAAGCTCTTTTTCTACTCTGTAGTGAATCTGTGGTCACATGCATACAAGGCACCACAATTGACAGTGGGAATGAAACCCAGGACCATCAGCGTCAGAAAGCACAAATCCTTCCTGCTTGAGCTAAAGGACCATGCCTATCCACAGTGTGAGGTCAAGTTCAAGATCAGACTCAGCTCTTCCATATAACACCCACTGTTGCATTGGGGTGGCATGTTTTTAAGGGCCTGATCCTAAGAGGCACAGAAAATACAGGCACAATATCAGAGGCTGCTTCAGAAAATCTGGCCCATTTTGTCTTTTTTCACCCCCACTAATAGTTGGCTCGTGGAGATACAGAATAAATATAGCTTCAAAATTCCTTTTATTCTGTTTTCCTACAATGGTTATTGATTTCAGCCCCATTTGAGCCCCAATAGTCCAGTAACCCGAGTACACTCTCATGCATGCTAACTCTAGCTGCTTATGGGTTAAAATTCTACCGGTGGGCTTTTTTTAAACTAAAAAATGCTGTGCTATTCAAGGTTAAGCTTCCTTAAACATAAAACTAAACTCCTGGATTTAGAAAAAATCAGGAATCTTAATAGTGCTTCCTCACTATGATGTTTCCAACTCCATCTGAAATCATTTAAATACACCTCTTAATAACATGCACTTTATTGTAATATACAGATTCTTTGGCTTCCTACCAGCCCTAGTTTCAGGCACCAATGAAACTCGTTGCCGCAGGGGGCCCTGGATTCAAGAGGGCCTCCCATCTACTGTATATTTTGTTTTGTGTGTTTTTCAATGGCTCTAATTATTGCAGGTGGTAGAATTTAACTGGCAATGTCGTTGCTAAAGAAAATAGGCATGAAGTGTATATAGTGTATTGTGTGAAGCAGCTATCAAATACACAGAGAAGAGAATGTCAAATGCATTGTTAAACTGCTTTATAATCAGTGATTTTATTGATTTCATGCAAATACTTATAAAACAATCTTTCATTTATATCTAATATGTGTGGACAAAAATTAATTTATTTCTCTAGTCACCTGTTTGGCTAACTGACTCAGCAGGACTGACTTCCCACCCACAATATCAGAACCCACAAAACATGAAACATTCAGAAAGCTGGGGGTTTAAAGTTTCCTAAATCAAAATGAAAAATAGTGCGAGCTATTGCCAACTCAGGAAAAAGTGAGGTGGGCTGTGAACAAAAACTATGTAGTCCTCGACAAGGTTATAAAATACAATGGCACTGAATTTTGCCAATCCTTTAATTGTGTGGTGGCACATTTATATGTGCCAGATCATCTGCAGCATCTGAATAAAACCAGGGAAACAAAATTCTGCATAGAAACATTTTGGCTATGTGCCTTCTTCAGTGTTCTTATCAGGGGTTTCCATGAGACGGTACCTTGCATGACAATTCTGAGCAGACTTTTGCCCAGTTAGTATTTTTGGGAGCCTTAGATGATCTGTGTCATCGTATTTTTAAAAACACATTTTACTGCATTTTATTTTCCTTCACCCATTTGCAAAATTATAGTTTTTTGGGGTATTATTTACATGAGGAGAGGGTTGCAGAAAAATAGGATTTGTAGCTAGATGTGAAAAAAAAAAGTCAAGACTCAATATGCTAACAAATGTTCTGGGCTCAATGTCTGTCTTGCCACTAATTCTAGTATCTGGAGAGCGGCACTAAACATATACAAAAATGCATTCTTTGTGTCTCAGAATCTAGAGAGAAAGTCTGAGTTTCTGTGCCAAATACAGGATATGGAGCATCGATGAAGAGCGAAGGTACCACACTGGGTATCAGAAGTGTGCCAGCTCGTAGCTTGGCATCCTTGCATGTACCAGTGATCGGCCATTCCCGCTGCTGTCTAAATGACTTTTAAAATATTTTTTTAGTTATTCATCTTATTTCCATATTTCTTCACTGTCTGTTTTTTAAAAATAAATATTTCTACTACATTTTAACATTATTTTAGTTGTAAAGGTCAAACAGTGATTGAACAATGGCTTGGTGGGGAAAAAAGAAACATAATGCATGTCATATGAAATGAAATATGTTGAGTTAGTCCTCGAATGTTGACTGAATTTTTGACCTTTGTGGTACCAAAAACATTAAACGTCTGTCAAAATATGGTGTCCAGAATATAGCAATGTTGAGGATGGGCTTATATGGACTATCTGCTATCCAGGATCTGCGTTTAGGGTGCATAAGGTAATGCTAACCCACAAAGCTGATATTTAAAATAAAATGTTAGCGGCAAAGTTTAAATTTAAAATCTTTGCCAAACTTCCTTTATGAAATGATTAAAGTAATGCATGTAGAAGCTGGAGGAGAAGATAGTTCTTAGAGGTAGATAGTAGTGTTGTGGGATATCACATTGTCAGGTTTTTTAGCTGAACTACACGTTGATTTTAACTACAGATATCTACCCTGGAGCTATCTTTACTAAACATTTTTAATGTTTATATTACAAACTTTATGAAAATTATGTTGCGCACACCTTTTATTAGATGTAGTGTTTAACTTACACGGAATTGTCCTTTAAGCTTTTTCATGATAGTTAACAGATACAGTCAGCAGGTAATTTTTTTAAAAATATTTAAAATTGGCATTTTCTATATAGAACTCAGTAGTAATTAAAATCTTCATTTGCTTAAAAGCAAGGGGCCTTTTTAAAGCAATAAATTAGCATTGCTTGATCCCAGGTCTCTAGTAGTGGTGCTTCTTTCAGTGCTATTAATACCTCAAAGAAAACGAAGGGGTGGTGTTATCACTCTATTGCAATAGAAGTAAGATTTTCAATTTAATCACAGTTAAGTGTCATGACCTTTTGATCTTGCATTGACTTCTTACTGAAATGTAGTCCAATTTCAGACAGCTATTTCTAAACCTTGCACAGTCAAGGTGAAGTGAGGAAATAGGTTTATCACAAATGTAGATTTTTTTTTTAGTACAGTAACAATGGTTTCATTCCTTAAGTGTGTTTTGAGTTAAAACTTTTTTTTAACTTTTAAATTGATCCCAAATTGTTCTTTTACTCCAAACTGATAAAGTGTGATTTCTTTTAACTCTGTAATGTTTCTGTTGGTCTTAAGAAAACCTAGTTAAGAGGTTGAGTTTTTCTTTAGAAAATATTTTTTTACACATATAAAGCATTTTTTTCCAATTTGAAGAGCAGACAGTTAAAAATAATTATGAAACAAAAATCTTGTTTACCCAAAGCTTCTGCTAAAAATCATTATTTTTAAACTAAAAACAGCTTTTTAGTACAAAAGAAAATGAATGTAGATTAACAAACCTACGTCAACAGAAATGATCTTATGGGTCATTTTATTGTTTCAGGCAAATGTATTAGTAGGTTAGTTGGAGAATTTTAACTAGGAACCTGTAGAACTCATTATTGGTGCATGTTCTGAAGCTGTTGGTTCAGCATCTGATCTCACTTTACACCACTGTAAATGGGGAGTCATGCCATTTATTTCAGTGTGCTACACCACGTACCCACAGTGAAAGCATGATGAGAATCAGGTCTTCTATCTGTATTGTGAATTTCTTGTTGCTGTAACATATAGACAGTAATCAGAACATGTTAGTTAACATTAGTTTTATAGTTAGTTACTGTTGTATGCCAATTTAAAAATATGTTTTGACTCTGGATTAAGTCTCAGGTTTGCATGCAACATGCAAAATGCATTATAAAAAAATGTAGAAAAGCAGTTTAAATCAGGCTTCCTCTAAAGAGAAGATTTCTCTAAGCCTAATTTATGCTAATGCACAGACTGAACACCCCATACAATGCTGTAAACAAGATACAGTTTCTTCCTAGCATAAATACGACCAGGGCACTGGCCTCCTAGCATTGTCATGTCCTAGTGCAACATTCCTGTCCTTAGCTTGTACTTTCAACCTTTTAAGGAAGTCTGGCGCCTGTGATCTACTTTCCACAGCAGACCCTGTAATTTTTGGCTGTATTTTATGTTTTTCAGATTCAAGTCAATCTGAAAGTCCCAGCCAGCCAAGTGAAGCTGATATTAAGGACCAGCCAGAAAATGGTAAGTTCTTACCTGCTGCTACTTTGGAATATTACAGTAGACCATGTTTACAAGGATTTTCATTTTCAAGCAGTAAGTGCACATGTGTAGTATAAAAAGACTCAGTCTTTGAACAATTGACTAGAGATCTCTGAAAATGAATGGTGCATCTTCTTCCTAGTTAAATGCCACAGTTTCACAAAATTAGAGTAGCATTCGTCTCTACAGTCCAGGAGGGAGATCTTTATTCCATTAAAATTGTTTTAATTAGGGGGATGCTGTAATAGAGCCTGCTGCATGCAGCACTGGGGTTTATTTCACTATAGCAGAGGCTTTCAAACCATGGGTCATGAGTCATGACCCCCTAGGGGGTGCCTACAGCCTTACTTTCATTTTTATCTGTGTGCTTTTAACGTTGTTTTGTTTATTGATGTTTTCATGATAACGGAACACTCTGAAGTGCCTGACTCACAGTATCTGTCCAGCTCATCATTTGAGATTGCAGGATTTCAAATTGTCCTGCAAAACAAAACAGTCACTTTGAAATACTCTAATTTTTCTGCAACCACTTCTCTATACCCCCCTCACCCAAAAGTACACACAATAAAACTGACAGGACGCTCTGCTGAAGCATTGACCCTCTCGAAGCAGGACTGGAAATCTATGATCACAGCAGCCACTCAAACTATTAACCACTTCTTGAGTGATAAAAGTTTTTTCAGAGCTGTCTATATTTTCATTGGCGTGATTCTGTGAAGGTGGTAGTATTACATGGAGAGAAAAGATGCAGTAAGACTCAAATCTTAATTTGCTTCTTCTTTTTCTACTTTTATTTCTAAAACTTGTTTCTGAAGACAGCTATTTGACCTTGTTAGAAAGCAGCCACATGGCCGTGAATTTTAAGAATACTGCAGCGAGACTGCTGCATTGTTTTAATAGGGAGTCGTAAGCACAGAAGTCCCATTGAGAAAGGCTAAACCAAAAGGTTACCACTGTGAGCAGGTACTAGTATTCTCTGAGGTAGGACAGTTTCTAAGTAGAAGTAAATTGAACCCATGGAAGGGACATCACGGCTGGCTTCCATTGTAAAAGGGCCCAGAGAAGCATTTACTGTCAGTAATTGAGCTAGGGGATTGTATGTGAAAAGATAGATGAAGTTACAAAGGGAGGAACTTGAGGTAAAAACAATACCCTTCTTTTCCCACCCCCCCCCCAAAAACCCCAAAAAACAACAGCCCAGCATCTCTTATGGCCTCCTTGGCAATTGAAATTCTGTACCTTCTGTTACTACAGATAATTATTTTCATTAGTGCTTGGAATCAAGAAATGGTGACATCCAACATTGGAGATAATTGAAACTGAGACAATCCCTGGTTATTCTGAATTTTTTTCTGATGTTTTTAAAAATTGAACTTATAATTATTAGTAGTAAGTGTTTATATTGTAGTAGCACCCAGAGGCCCCAGTTGAGAGTGGGGCCCCATTGTGCTGGACGCTATCTAAACACAGAAAAGAGGCTTGTAATGTCTGCCCTGTAGGGCTTACAATCTAAAGCCCCTTTCACACTTATGGGGGCATTAAAATCTATCTCATATAGGATTTTTAAACATACAAGATAGAATTCTCATATCCCTTTAACAAATCCATCAAATTGATTTTTGATTTGGTGTGCTTTTATTGCTGCCTCTCTTCTTTATGGTACAACACTGTTTCCTTTAATGTTTTGAATGTTTATACTGAATACTTGACTAGTAAATAAACAAGTCACAAACAGGGATGAGTCAAAAATGGTGGTGCTTAGATCTGGATTCCATTTGGATTAAAGTTTAAAGTTAGAGCTGAGTGTTCAAGTTCAAGGCAGAATCAGGGCTAGTGTTTATATTCAATAATATCAAAATCTTAAGAGCTTTTCTCAGGAAATTTCAGCATCACACTCTAGAAATCTCATCATGTCAGGTGTTTTGGTGAGATGTCTGGCATTCTGGGTCACTATTTCTCTCTCTCTGAAATTTGAAATGTTTCAGATTTGAGGGCCTTTATTCTGCTCATCTCTAGCCACAATGTCTGAAAACATTTTTCTGACTATTGAATGACGGTGTCTAGCTTCTCTTATCAGTGCTGTTTTAGAACAATTATAATTTATTGCAAAAGGATTGCCAGTTTTGGAGATGAATTGGCAAAACTGTGAAATCTGTTCTGCCAGTTCTGAATTTTTTTTTTAATATGTTGCCTCTGTTTATTATGTCACATTTTAAATTACGCTTTGCTAGGCACCCCGAATCATTCTGACTCTGATGTTCTATTGTTATTATTTTGTGTCTGTTTGACATTCTTTTGCAGCTTCTCAACAACTGTTCTCCTTACTATGCAGTGCTCAGTCTTAAGGAAGCACATTTCACAACTGCCACCCCAAAAAGCCGCAATGACAGTGAATAATATAAAATGTGTCAAACCCCAATAAAACTAGAAATGTCAGTTCTGGAATCTTAATGCTTCTTGTAAAACAAACATTAATGAATTATTGGAATGTCACTGGTGACTTGTCAATAGTACTTTTTTCCTTAATAAATAATCAGGAAAATTATTCTTACTCAGTTTTAGTAATGGGTATTTTCCCCCACTATATCAGAATCCTTGTATCTGATTAGTTGCAGTTTGCAGTGTCTGTGTGGGAGCGTCCCTAGACTAGCACATGCTGTTGGGTCTAAAAGGCCTGATCCCTCCAAGTTGATGTTGAGCTCATTCTCAGTGCACACACGGTCCACAGCTTGCGGTGTATCAGACCCAGCATGGACATCAACATAGCCCTGCAGTTCTGATCTGCTGAATGCCAGGATGAAAGCCAAACTGCAGGCTTTAGAAAATGAAAAACTGCACACACAAAAGTGCATACGGAAATCATATTCACTGTGTTGTTCTACACTTGCCATAGACCATTACCATGGACCCTGATCCAAATACCTCTGGAGTCAAGGGGAGTCTCACCACTGATTTTAGTAGCAGTTGCATTGTGCCCACAGAGAGGGAAATTTCTTAAAAATCAAAGAAAATAGCAGTGGGATAATTCTGCTCCCACTGAAGTCAACAGCCAAGCAACCAGATTGAGGACAGATTTTGGATCATATTGCATGCATTTCTGTAAGGAGTCTACAAGTATATCAATTAAGAGTACTACCCCTCACATGCACACATTCCTTCATTTAAAAAAATAAATCTTTAAAAGCCTTCTGAGGGTTGCACAGTCCCTCTGCTTGCCTGTTAATATCCTTTCTGTTCTACTCCATAAATTCTAAAGTTATTTATTATACATATATATATTGCATAGCTTGAATAATGTAGGTTCACAAGGGTCAGCTATATAGCCCTGAAAAACAAGGTCTTCTACAGTAAGTTTAAATTCATTGTTTAAAATTCTGTAAGTTACTTTAGGAAGAATCATCCATTTAAGTTTCACTAAACTAAAGCTAATGCAAATAATTACTCTTGTATTTAGAGCCATCCATTTTCTCCAGTGGGTTTCATGGTTGCTATCACTCAGACAGAGCCAGCAGATAGAAAAAAAATTTGTGCCAACTGCTCCCAACATGGCCCTTGCCACTCATTTCTTTTCTTTAGCCTTTGCTAAGACACAGCTTCAGGCAGCTGCTTACCCTACTAGCAAAAGAATGTCAAACAGACACAAAATAATAACAATAGAACATCAGAGTCAGAATTAGTTAGTAGTTAGCCCTACTACAACTAACAGAATCACAAAGAAAGAAACTTTTTTCAAGAGATCCAGCAAAGAGGTGAACAAGTGTATTGTTAGGTTTCAGAGTAACAGCCGTGTTAGTCTGTATTCGCAAAAAGAAAAGGAGTACTTGTGGCACCTTAGAGACTAACCAATTTATTAGAGCTTAAGCTTTCGTGAGCTACAGCTCACTTCCTCAGATGCATAAGTGTATTGTAGCCATCACAGGACCCTCTTCCTGGTCTTCACTGGAAATCCCCAGATTAAATCCTAACCAGATAAAGAGGAAAATTGAGGGCTTAAAATGGAGAGAAGGGAAAATCATGTGACTCATCTTCAGATGGGTAAAAGGCAAAGCATATGAAGGAGAGCAGAAAAAAACATCAAGAGTCTCCCAACACCAAATTTAGTCCTTGGCTCCCTCCTGTTTGTATCCAGAGCTGGTTGATCTCTTCATCCAAGGCACATATCGCAGCCTGACTAGCTGGAGCAGAAAGAAATCTCTCCAGTGTTAAACGTGCTCTGCACTCATCAATAAGAAAAAGTGATGGGTGTAGAGTCTGTTCAGTAGGAAACTCAAACAGTGGATTGACTTCTTCTGACCACGTCCTTCCACTGCCTTTGGAAAAGGAGGTTGGAATAGCTCTCAGCAGCAAGGTACTCGTGAAGAGACTGGACTTGTTAAAGAGGAAAACAGTTTATTCTTCTAGGTTTCAGAGTAACAGCCGTGTTAGTCTGTATTCGCAAAAAGAAAAGGAGGACTTGTGGCACCTTAGAGACTAACCAATTTATTTGAGCATAAGCTTTCGTGAGCTACAGCTCACTTCATCGGATGTAGCTCACGAAAGCTCATGCTCAGATAAATTGGTTAGTCTCTAAGGTGCCACAAGTCCTCCAGTTTATTCTGCTAGTAGTGTCCCTGTGGTTGCTCCACGGTAGGTGTGTGGGCGTCCCTGCGCTGCTGGTCGGAGAACTTTGGTAGCAGTGTCCGTTGGGGCCACAACATGTACTGTCACTCTTCTTGTGCTGGGCCATGAGGCTAAGCAGCACATGTGGGCTAAGTATCCTCAGGTCCTTCTCAACGGCCTCAGCAAGAGACGGAGCCTATAGCTGTCCATTAGCAGATCATTAACTCTCCTTTTCATTTGTTAATTTTTAGCTTTCTTCTAACTTTTAGTTGGCCGTGCCTTTTAAAAAAAAAAAGAAGAAGAAAAGAAAAAAAAATCTGGCATCTGATTACCAACATGTGCCGAATAAAACATTGCTCAGACAAAATCCACAGAGGGGAGATTTTTATCTAACAAATAAAATATTTAATGCCCAAATCAAATGTTTTTTCATTCAAACACATTCTTCCTGCTTCGAGCTGCAAGTATCTTCATACCACTGCAGGTAATGAAAGGCATCTTGTTCTTCACAGCATTAAAAAAGACCAAACAATGATGTGAAGCAACTCACCAAACACGTTTTTCAACCCTGAGGTAATTAGACTGAACTTGTAAACATTGCCATTGAAGTAGGGCTGGTCTTGGGTATTAAACATGAAAGAAACGCGTTTTTAAAAAAATACCATGTACCAACTTTTCAGTGCTTAAAACCACAATGGAACAAATTGTGGCCCCTCATAATGTGTGTGGCTGAGGTGGGGGTGGGATGGATGTAGGGAACTCTCTGCACTCCCTTCCCCCTTTCCTGAGGAAGGCTGCTCAAGACAGACATAATATGGCTGTAGGTGCAAGGGAGTGCAGAGCTATGTGGAAGGGCTATGTCTGGGTGAGGGAAGGGTCTCTGTATGCAGCAGCCAGGGTTCACTGGCAGGGGGTGCTTGTTGCATCCATAGAGCGGGTATAGGAAGAAGCACCTTACACTGCTTCTTGCATGGCCCTGGGGGCATTATACCTTTCAAAGGCTCTGCATCAGTAGTTTGCCTCAGCAAGCACACAGCTGAGCCCAAAATGTATTGAATTCAGGGAGTACAAGAAGAATAGGAGTTTGTTACTCTCTAGTTTATCTGGATGGGTACAATTTTCAAAAGTGCCTTAGGAACCAAAGGGCTTGTCTTCATGTACAGCCCTACAGCTGCTGTAGTGCTTTAGTAAAGTCACTCCTACACCAATGGGGGGAGAGCTTCTCCCATCACTGTAGTTAATCCACCTCCCTGAAAGGCGGTAGCTATGCCAGCAGGAGAAGCTCTCCCAACAACATAGCGCTGTCTCCATTGGTGTGTGTATGTGTGTGGGGAGTTATGTCAGTATAACTGTGTCACTCCTGGGTGTGGATTTTTCACACCCCTGAGCAATGTGGTTATACTGATTTAGGTCTGTAGTGTAGACCTGGCCTAAGTCCCATTGTTAAAAGTGACATAAGCACTTAGGAACCTAAGTGTCATTGACATTGAGGTTCTGAGGCACTTATTGGGCTCCTACATCACTTAGGCCCTCTTGAAAATGTTACCATCTTTCATTTTTACCTGTTATGTTGTTAGAAGGACCTTACTCTAGCTACAGTATAGTACATGGAAGAAAAGCTTTTTGTTCTTTTTAACTGAGTGAGGTAAGGGTGTTCTTAAAAGCTCTGCCTCTTGATGTCCTTGTTCCAGTATTTCATCTCTTTTTTTCTCCTTTCATGAAACCTGCAGTAATTTCATTGCTGTGCATGATTATCATCTTTTTTTCCTTTTTGTGTGTCATAGAACATAGATCAATATCCCAAAGAGACACTGATGAAAGCAAAAAGCCACTCTTATGGCATTTACATGTTGAACCCAGTCTCATACCACTTTACTCTAATTCAGTTGAACACATGTTGAAATGAAAACTAATACAGTTAAAAAGTGCTTCATGTCAGCCTACTAACATTTGTAAAGCACCTCATTTCCAGGATATACCTGGGGGCTGCAGAGGAAGTTTTTCTTTCAATGATAGCTGCATTTGGCATGATACAATAGAAGCAGCTTTGTTGTTGTTCTTCTTGTTGTTTATAGACTCATTTGGGTTGGATTTGTATGAATATGGAAAGCTGCTTTTCTCTTGCTATAAAGTAGCATTTGAGAAATCTTCCCAAGCTCAGAGATCAAACTGAAATTAACTTCTCGTCAGTAAGTACTTCAAAAGAAGCTTAGGACTCACAACAATGAATCTGCTACCTTGCGGGTAAAGTAGAAGATCAATGATAATTTCACCTTGTTGGAACAGACCTGCGTATAGACTCTGGGCCAGATTGTCCACAGACTCACACCCCTTTAAGTCCCATTGGCTTCCCTGGGGTTACACAGGTGACTTTAAGCCAGGTTGTAAACTTATGGCAGAATTTGATCTGTAAAGTGGAGATTTGGTGCAGTCATTCAGTGTGCCTTTCTACAGAGTGACTATAGTAGGACATTTCAGTCTAGACGTAGACATTAGCTAATGAAAATTTGATTTGGGGAAAATTCTATTTTATGCCCATTACAGTTTACACTATGATTTATTTATGGGAAAGATGGAATCAGTTGTCTGTAGTGAGCCTTAGAGTCCATGTTTCATATGGTTCCAAAGAA
Organism: Lepidochelys olivacea; assembly: GCF_965140295.1. Lineage (NCBI taxonomy): Eukaryota > Metazoa > Chordata > Testudines > Cheloniidae > Lepidochelys > Lepidochelys olivacea. Next base: position 92,105,112 of record NC_140418.1, on the reverse strand, counting down.
ACATATGCTGCCATACTTGGCCACAAAATTTATAAAAGTGTGCTGTGAGTCCTGCATTTTTTCATGCTGTTTCATTTCAAGTAGATTGCAGCTCAGATTCTCATTTCTAACACAAAACAAAATGTATAGAATGTTAATTGTAATGCTCTAGAACCTAAACTCTTGCTGTATTTAACTCCATTTCCCAGCCAGTTTCCTGGCCCTTATGCAAAAAGTATCTAAAAAGTCTAGTAAAGAAAGCACTTGTCTTTCTCCTGTATTGCCATACTTTCAGAGGGATTCATGTCCAAAGTCAAATGAGTTTGTGGTCCAGATTTTATTGCACAGGTTTTTTAATTTCCAGTGTTAATGGGTACATCTCTGCTCACAATTTAGCCTACTTATCATTAGCTGGCACTCTGTTGAGGACACCCTGTTTTGGCAGCTTTGAAGAATGCTAACATGATATGGGATAGTTAATTAGGGTCAGTTCTGAAGCCACTACAAGGGCCAAGTAGAGAATCTTGCCTCATCAGTGACCTGCAGTATTTAAGACTTGAGGATTGATGGAGGACTTCAGTTTTCACTGCTTATAACCATTAACCTTCACAAGCAAAGCATTCTGACCAACCCTCCCCCCCACCCTCACCCCCCAAATCATCCGAGGAAGGTCTGACAGGAAATATTCAAAGCATGAAATGAGTGCTTATAGCATAACAAAGCAGTGCTTGAAAGACATGAAACGTTCATTACACTTGGTCTGAATTCTGCAAAGAAAAGGAGTGCATGTTTTTATTTCAGCATATGTGCATACAGCAAAAAGGTGGTGAATCTTTCCAGTCGGTAAGGTGTATAAATAAAGTTGCAATTACTCTAACTCATTTAAAAACTTACTTATATTCAGTTGCTATTTTCCATACCGTTCTGCATGTATCTGTACAGCCCAAGATAGCATTCAGATAGCACTTGCCCTGGGTAGAGGGCAACTTGTAGGTGTGGTACCCCAGAAGCACCTGTTGACAAGGAATCTTGCCTCAGAGAGTCAGGATTCCTTCCTTGCTTCCTACCTTGTTCCCAGAGTGTGTGTGATCTGCTGCTGGACCATAGGCCCCTCACTCCCTCACCAGCTCAACTCTGCTCACCAGAGAGTCAGAGCAAAGCTAAGTCTCCACTCGTTCTTTGCTTCCTCCCCAGGCACTTGCATACAGGGAGAAGTACCAGGACCTTTAGCTCTTCCACTTTGTTGTAATTCATCTGTAAGAGGTATTTCCACTCTAACACCAGCCTATTCTCGCCCCTTAGTGCTCCCAGTACTCAGTGGCCTCAGAACTGAGCTAGAGCTGTGAAAATTTCCCAGTTTTCACCACAAAAAAACATGTATGCTGAACACAAAAATTGTCATGAAACGCTTGTTATTCAATTCACAGCTGAGAGTTTTATTTAATCAACGTAACAGCCACAACCTGGGCAGACCACAAGCTGAGTGATGCTCTAGGATACCACGCTAGTTCACCAAGAAACCGGGCAACTAGGAAGGGGGTTTACTTGTGGTTCTGGCTTTCATATAAACTTTCTGCCAAGTGGAGAGGAGGGCTTATTAAGGGAAAAGGCCAGAATGTTTGAAAACAAGGTGGGGGGGAACCCACAAAAAGTAAAACCCCTCCATCTTGTCTTTGGGTGTTAGAATTTCCATATGCCTGTAACTTAAGACAGAGAGTAAGTTATGGTTGCTGCAAAATTACTTTATATTTATACAATAATAAAAATAAATAAATAAACCCCACAAGCCAGCGTGGTTTGGTCCAAAATGTGAACTTTTTACTCCTCACAAATCTCCCAAGTTGTGCTACCAACCTGTCAGCCTGATATACCCTTGACATAAATTTGTGTGGTTTAGCTTCCTCCCTTGAACTGACTCCATCATTTAACAGGTCTGATGAAAGTGTTATGAACCGCAATGAAATATGATAATTAGCAGTTTAATTCCTTTTTCATGTATTAATTTAAAAGGCATGAACTATAAATACAGGATCTGTAGATAAAAGCAGACTCTGAAATCAGTCATTTGTCAGAAGTATTCATTACTTGACATTCATTTAGCTGGATTCCACTAACAGAGGTGTGTGTAAATGTTTATATTGCTTTCTTCCCTAGCATTCTTTTTTACACTTCCTCTTATAAAAAGTCTTGCGATTGACTTCAGAAGTGCTAAGAGGGTGATTGTCGTGTGAGCAACCTTGTCATAAAGCAAGCCACAGATCCAAGGCTTACATTACTGTGCTTAAGACAGTGGTTCCTAAATGTTCTTTATTTTCTAAGGTGGGCATATGGATAATCATTTAGTCTGTTCCTGAGGCAGTGGGAAGGTGCAGGATGGTTTCCCATGAAAAATCAGAGCCACAGTTTTGACTTAAACATTGCAACTTGCTATTATCTGACTCATCCTTTGCAGTACACCCTATATTAAGGAGCTACATTACTGTTAATGCTTGTGCTTCTGGTCATCCACTGGAAATGCTTAGTGGGTCACAACCACCTTTAAAAAGTGTATAGGTTATCCACTTATAGTTGGAGGGGTTTGGATATAATCTCTTATTTTAGATTCATCTCTTCACACTCAGTTTAGTTCATTTGTAGACTCCAATTCTTATGTAAATAAGAATATATGATGTTTTGCTAATTACAGTTTGAATAGAAAAATGTGTTCCTCACATTCCCATAGGCTTTAAGGCCAGAAGGGACCATTGTGACCATCTAGTCCAGAGATCGGCAACCTTTGGACGTGGCCCACAGGTTCAGCCGATCGCAGCTCCCACAGGCCGGGGTTCGCTGTTCCGGGCCAATGGGGGCTGCGGGAAGTGGCGCCCAGACCCTCGCTGCTTCCCGCAGCTCCCATTGGCCTTGAGCAGTAAACTGCAGCCAGTCGGAGCTGCAATCGGCCAAACCTGCGGACGCGGCAGGTAAACAAACTGGCCCGGCCCGCCAGGGGGCTTACCCTGGTGCGCTGCGTGCCAAAGATTGCCGATCCCTGATCTAATCTGACCTCCTGAACAATGCAAGCCACAGAACCTCACCCACCCACTCCTGTAATGGATTCATAACGTCTGGCTGAGTTACTGAAGTCCTCAGTTCACGATTTAAAGACTTTAGGTTCCAGAGAATCCACCATTTACTCTGATTTATACCTGCAAGTGACAGAGGAAGTGCAGAAGAAAGTGATAACCCGCCAGGATCTCTGCCAATATGCCCCAGGGGAAAATTCTTCACTGACTCCAAATATTGCAATCAGTTGGACCCTGAGTATTTGGGTAAGACCGAACAGCCAGACATGTGAGTAAGAATTCTCTGTAGTAACTCAGAGTCTTCCGCTTCTATAGTCCCATCACTGGTCATTGAAGATATTTGGTACTAGAAGTTGCAGATTAGCTACATGCCATTGTAGGCAGTCTCATCATACCATCCCTTCCATAAACTTATCAAGCTCAGTCTTGAAGCCAGTTAGGTTTTTTGCCCCCACTGCTCCCTTTGGAAGACTGTTCCAGAACTTCACTCCTCTGATGGTTAGAAACCTTCATCTAATTTCAAGCCTAAACTTGTTGATGGCCACTTTATATCCATTTGTTCTTGGGTCAACACTGGCACTTAACTTAAATAACTCCTCTCCCTCCCTGGTATTTATCCCTCTGATGTATTTATAGAGAGCTAACCTTAGCTTTCATTTGGTTAGGCAAAACAAGTCAAGCTCTTTGAGTCTCCTCCCATAAGGTAGGTTTTCCATTCCTCTGATCATCCTAGTAGTCCTTCTCTGCACCTGTTCAAGTTTGAAGCCATCTTTCTTAAAAATGGAAGACCAGAATTGCACACGGTATTGCAGATGTCTTAGCAGTGCTTTGTATGATGGTACTAATTCTTCTCTGTTTCTGCTGGAAGTACCTTGCCTGGTGCATCCTAGGATTGCATTAGCCTTTTTCATAGCTGCGTCACATTAGTGGCTCATAGTCATCCTGTGATCAACCAATACACCCAGGTCTTTCTCCTCCTCTGTCGCTTTCAACTGATAAATCCACAGTTTATACCAAAAAATGTTGTTGTTAGTCCTAAGTGCATGACCTTGTACTTTGCACAATTAAATGTCATCCCATTTTTATTACTCTACATTTCAAGGTCATCCAGATCTCCTTGTATGATATTCTGGTCCTCTTCCTCATTGGCAATACCTTCCAACTTTGTGTCATCTGCAAATGTTATTAGCACACTCCCACTATTTGTGCCCAGGTCATTAAAGAAAATGATAAATAAGGCTGATCCCTGAGGAACTTCACTAGTAACCTTCCTCCAGCCTGACAGTTGAACTTTCAGTATGACCTGTTGTAGTCTCCCCTTTAACCAGTTCCTTATCCACTTTTCAGTTCTCACATTAATCCCCATCTTCTCCAATTTAACTAATAATATCCCATGTGGAACTGTACCAAATGCCTTACTTATATCCAGGGAGATTAAATCTATTGCATTTCAGTTGTCTAAATAATCAGTTATCTTCACAATGAAAGAGATCAGGTTGGTCTGTCACGATCTACCTTTTGTAAATACCATGTTGTATTTTATCCCAGTTACTGTTTACCTCTATGTGCTTGACTACTTTTTCTTTCAAAATTTGTTCCAAGGCTTGGCATACAATTGAGGTCAAACTAATGGGCCTGTAGTTTCCCAGATCACTTATTTTTCCTTTCTTAAAAATATGTACTATGATTGCAATTCTCCAGTCATAGGGTATGACCCCCAAATTTATGGATTCATTAAAAATCCTTGCTATTGGGTTTGCAATTTCATGTGCTAGTTCCTTTAATATTCTTGGATGGAGATTATCGGCCCCCCTGATTTGTCCCATTAAGCTGTTTGAGTTTGACTTCCACCTCACATACAGTGATTTCTACTTCCATATCCTCATTTCTGTTAGCCACCCTACCACTACCGCTAAGCTCCTCATTGCCCGTATCAAAAACTGATGCAAAATACTTGTTTAGGTGTTGGGCCATGCCAAGGTTATCTTTAATTTCCACTCCATACTCAGTGTTTAACAGTACCACTTCTTCTTTTCTTGTTTTCTTTTTGTTTATATGGCTATAGAACCATTTACTGTTGGTTTTAATTTTCTTTGCTAGGTCCAACTCTGCTTGTCTTTTGACAGTTCTCACTTTTCCCCCACACTTTCTGATCTCCAAGACGTAGCTTTCCTTGCTGATTCTTCCATCTTCCATTCCTTGTTGGCTTTCCGCTTTCTCTTAATAACCTATTTCAGATGGTTGCTCATCCAGTTTGGTCTGCAACCCTTCCCTACAGATTTTTCCCCTGGCTTGGGATGCAGGCGTCAAATGTTTTCTACCACTTTGACTTAAAGTAATTCCAAGCCTCCTCCATATTCAGATCCTTGAGTTTTTCAGTCCAGTCCTAACGAATTCCCTTAAATTTTTTAAGTTTGCCGTTTTGAAATCGAGGCCCATAGTTGTATATCTATTTTTGTTTATCCTTCTGTTTAGTTTATACTGAATTAGCTCATGATCACTCAAACCAGAGTTGTTGCCTACATCCAGTTCTTTAATGAGGTTCTCACTACTCACCAATACCAAATCTAGAATGGCATCACCTTTTGTTGGTTTGGCCACTGTTTCATGAAGAAATCCATCAGCCATCACATCCAGGAAAATCTGGGCCCTACCATTATTAGTAGCATTTGTCCTTCAATCTGTATCTGGGAAATTAAAGTCTCCCATAATCACACAATTCCTGGAAGTATTTATTTCATTAAAAACATTAAAGTGATGTCTGTCCATATTGGATCCAGGGGGTCTGTAGCATAACCCAGGGACTATCCTAGTGAAACCTCTGGTTACTTACTTTCCCAAAGTGAGTTTGACCCAAACAGATTCTGTTTTATCCATTCCATCACTTCTAATTTCTTTACAGTCTGCCTCATCTTAATGTACAATGCTACTGTACCACCTTTACCTTTATTTCTGTCTTTCCTTTACAGTACCTACCCTTCAATACGTGTACTCTAATCATGACTACTATTCCACCATGTTTCTGTTATCCCTATAATATCTGGTTTCACTTCCTGCACCAGTAATTCTAGTTCCTCCACATTGTTAATCAAGCTCCTTGCATTGTTGTACATGTTAGTTGTTTCTTCTTGGCTTTGCCCGGATTCCTCACCCCATTAGGTATGGTCATTCTACTTCCAGTATTACCTAGCTAACTGTTAGCTTCATTGGTATTGGCACTATCTTTCCTCTTACTCTGCTACCCACTGTTGTGCCCTTCTCCATTGTTGTATTCTCTCTTTCCTCATTTTCTTCCTGGTTAATATCAGAATTAAGCATGGAGATTACATGAGCATCTCCCAACCGTCTCACCCAGGTTCCTAGTTTAAAGCTCTTTTAATCAGTTGTGCCAACCTCCATCCCAGAAGTCTATTTTCTTCCCAACTCAAGTGGAGTCCATCCCATGAGAACAGTCGTCTGTTCAAGAATGCCTCTCTGTTGTTGAACATCCCAAAGCCTTCCTTATAGCATGACTGCCTGAGCCATCTGTTCATCATCATAATCTTGTCTCATCTTCGTTCTCCTCAGGGACAGGTGGAATCGCACTGAAGATCACCTGAGCCTCCATTTCTTTAAGCATCTTCTCCTGCCTGGCATAGTCTCCCTTGATGTGTTCCAGAGAGAATCTAGCAGTGTCATTTGTTCCCACAGGAAAGACAATCAATGGATTCTTTCGTGTTTCCATTAGGATCCTCTTCAGCTAAAAGTCTACATCCCGTATCTTAGTTCCTGGCAGACAGGACACCCTTCTGTTCTCCAGATCAACTCAGGTGGCAGGCCTGTTTGTTCTTCTTAGTAGGGAGTCACCTATCACATATACCTGCCTCTTCCTGGTGTTCGTGTGATTTTCCAGCCTTCCTCCTGTTCTTTCTGTCTTTTGTTCTCCCTTCCAATCTTCTGTGAGTCATCCTTTGTCCTCCTGGGGCTCTGAACTCTGGGTATCTCCATCCTGTCCTAAACTGATCTATCATGTTATCATGCACTATTGAATGGTTGCCGTGTATGGCTATACCCTGCTTTTAGATACATACAGCAAAGCTTGACTGATACTATTCCCTCCTTACAGCAATGCATATCTATTGTTGAGGTCAATGGGAGTTCTACACTCAAAGGTCAGAATACTAGAAGCAAGATCCACCCTGTGGATGTCAGACTAGAATTCTGCTCCCAGATATGCGCACATAACTCCCAATGCCTCTATTATACACCTGCAAAACACATTATGGGACAAATAATGTCTTCATATATACACTGTGGTCAGTGGATATAAAAAGTGCATATCTGAGACTCTGTTTGTAAAGCGTTTAACAAAGTGCTGCATCCTTCTGGATGGGAGGAGCTGTCCATAACAGACCAAGGCCTCAAACATACAGATGCCAGGGTTGATAGTGGGGAGATGGAACATGGGGCCTTCAGCTTGACGAACAGAGGCCCATAACATTCAGGCTAGAGGAGAATTCATTAGCTGAGAGTAGGAGGCTGTCAATCTCTCAGGCAGCCACTAGGGAATGCATTCCCCTGTTAAAACAAGCTTGTTCTTGCCATCTGTTGTCCTCAGAAATTCAAGTCCCTCCAGGGCTGATACTTCGTAATGAACTGTACCTTTTCCCCCCTACATACTCCATGATCCTTATTAGGGAATCAAACCTGGGTTCTTCAACATCAAAAATGCAGACTTCTACCACTTGAGCTAAAGGATAATTGATTAGCTGTAAATAGCAAGCTGTTATGGCTGCTGGGCCAGCCACTGAAAAGAGACATGATCACTCACATGCTAAGAGTCTGATCCAACTCCAGTAATGTAAATGGGAGTTATTCTATTGGACCCTAAATCAATGTATTCACTATATAAATGTAAGTCATTATCTCACATATCCAGATGGTTAGGGTATGTGGTGAAGTAAGAGAATGAATTAAACCTGCTTTTATAAGTGGAATCTGCTTTTATTCAGTTATTTTGATAACATATTGTAAAGATTGGCTCATGCACCATGACTGTGTGATTGTATTGTATTGCCCAGTAGGAAAGAAAAGATGACTTTTCAAAGGAGACCCAAATTTTGTGTACACATTTTTGCACATTCAAAATATTGGATTTGATTGCACAAACTGTATTAGCATGGATTAATCAGGTAGAGCACAAACAGAGTCTGAGCATGGAAGTCTGAGCTTTTGCACAAGCAAAAACTTGAGTGTGAAAAACTGTGGATGCAACTACTTCAGTGCAACTTCAGAGTATGTTTTTGAAAATGGGACCATAAACCTTATTCCTTTTTGCTGAAGGCAGACCGTTACTGTTGGATCTTTTCCAAGGAAGACAACCTAACCCCCAGTCCAGCCATTGGAAATGAAATCTTAACATGGAAGATGCTAGACAAGTAACATGGAGAAAGTTTAGGGTGATTATTCCTAGATCTGCAGGAGGCAAAGTCCTCTCTGAAGCCTGACTGTAATGTAACTGAAATGGAAAAATACCAGATCCATTTCTTAGAAAAAGAGAGACTTTTATTTGCAATGGTTCACAAATATTTCCCCAGGAACAAGGTAACAGCCAGTGGAGGGCAATGAGGTTAGGTTAGGTGATCAAGCCACATTTGTAAACAAAATTTCTTTATTATGCCATTGTTACCTAACTTTAAAATGGCACTACAAGTTGTTTATAGCAGTTAGTGCTATTCACTTGCTCTCTTTTTTCGATGCAGCGTCTTCAGTCCTATAACATCTTGTGCGTTGTGATAGTCTCCTGACAAATTTTTGCTCGGTGGTGGTCGACAGGTGCAGGTTGATTAAATGTGCTACTTACTGTGTATGTTTCACTTCTTGTGTCTTAAATTTTTTTTACCACTGTAGCACCTGAAGAAAATGCGGAAGTTTGAGAGTTGGGAGTTACTGCTGAGTATGTGCTGTAAACTATGCTATCCCGTTCCCCTTCCCCCTCCCCATCCTGCCGATGCCAAATGATTTATAAAATGCCTTAGCATTCTTGAGAGAGTTCACCTCCAGGCACTGCAGTAAGGAATCACAGAAGTGGATCAGAAACACAGATTGGATAACTGGTATATTTCTGTGGAAGAACAAAACCAGGAGAGATTAAATTTAAAAGGAGAAAAGTTTCCCACTGTGACTTGTTAGGGTAAATCTTTAGTCGCTGATGCGCTTGTTGGTAAACAGGAGATTATGTGATTACAATTTTTCATATACAGCACCTCTGTATTCCATTTTCATAGGATCCAATAAATATTTTAATTTTCGAGTGAGACTCTCGCTCTTTCTCCAGTCATTGTGTACTCCCACTTATACACACATACTGGCACACCTCTCTCAGAAACGGAGGTGTTCTGCTAGAGACATGCTGCGGTGTGGGGATTCTGGCCCATGCTCCTGTCACCAGTGACAGGAAAGAGGACTGCTGCGTGGAATCAAAAGATTTTTTCTTCTGTCTCTCTACAAACATATGCTCAGCAGCCCAACCTTTCAGCTGCTCCATTCTCTCCCACTGAGCTCACTGGCACTCTGACTTTGCAACACCCCTGCAGTCATGTTGCCCACCTCACCCCCAGTCAGCCCTAGCCCCAGGCCTCCCTTCTGCCTCTCTCTGGGAGGGGGTAGTAGAGTGAGAAATAACATTTTCATGGTGCAGAGTCTCATTAGATCACCTAGGACTTTGCCTGTCAGCCCTCTGCCCCTGCATAATCAGCAAGGTGCTTGTAGAACCAGCCTTCAGTCAGGCAGAGGAGGTGTAGGGGCTGAGAAAACCACACCACCCTCTAAAAAAATTTACTGTGGGCATTTAGAATTACAGCTGGTGCCCATGTGTATGTAGTTTTCCCTGCATAGGGGCTTCCTGTTCCTGCAAAGAGAGGCTTCTTGGGTGAGTGTTGACAGCATCCATTTGGAAACAAAGGGCCAAATTCTTTCCTTGCATTACTCCGCTGAAGCCAAGAAGAGAGGGATATTTTTATTGTGAACAGTTTATAACAACAACAAAAAAAAGGAGTACTTGTGGCACCTTAGAGACTAATAAATTTATTTGAGCATAAGTGTTTGTGAGCTACAGCTCACTTCATCAGATGAAGCTTATGCTCAAATAAATTTGTTAGTCTCTGAGGTGCCACAAGTCCTCCTTTTCTTTTTGCAGATACAGACTAACACGGCTGCTACTCTGAAACCTGTTTATAACAGTTACACCCACAGAGAATTTAGCCCAAAATCTCAGGTTCTTGGTATTTATCTTCTTTTGTTCCTTACTCTTAAAAATAATTGCATGAAAGAAGGATCCTTGCTTCATCAGAAATTGACACGGCTTTTCTGACTGAAATTCTGATCTTTCACCATGTTAGCAAGAGGGTGACCCCGAGCAAGCTAGCTTTTTCTAGCTGAGCACCTGTACTCAAGTTTCTGCTCGTGAAATCTTGGAGTAAATTGAGCCTGAACTCTTTGAAAACCAAGGAACTTGCTTTCATGATGATTCCTATACCAATAAAGAGAGCACAGAACACAAGAAGGGGCTAAACTCTTCCCTGGTGTAAAAAATGTGGAGGTGAGCCAGTGAAAGGGTTTGAGCAGGGGAGGAATATCGTCTGAGCTGCAGGAGAACATGGTTTTGCAGTGGCAATTTGAATGTATGGAAAGGGAGTGAGGTAGTGAGGCTTTAGGGTTATAGGGGAACACCACAAGGTTCAGAAGTATACAGCCTACAGTTCTGTTTATTCAGACAACAGCATGGTGTGAACAGTGCCAGTTGGGGGAACATCTGCACAGAGGGGCTTCTGAGATTGCCAAGGCAGAATTAACCATGGTACCTGTGCACTAGCCAGTAGCAAGACCTGGGGAACTGATTAATCCATCGGAAAATCAACAAGGCATAAGAAGTCAGGCAGCTTCCATCCCTGGGACCAGGAAAGAGGTGTGCTCTTTATTGATGGCAGATTATCATCAGAGATTCATTCCCCATTTCTCTGAGTTTGCAGGTCCCCTTAACTAATCTCAAGAAAAGACTAGGAAGAATGAGGTCACTTGGTCACCTGCTTCTGAACGAGTCATTAAGGATTATAACATACCTCTGTCCAGGCTGTATATTAGAGTCCAGACTTCTCTTTGCCTGTCATGGTGCTGACTGATGCATTTGAAGTGGGACTGGGACCAGTCCTTTGACAGGAGGCAAAAATATAGAATATCCCGTACACGATATAAATGTAAGTTATTATTATTACCATTATGATGCAATCCATAAACCGTTCCCACAAGAACAGAGACACAGCATCATTGAGAAAGAATGTCTTCCTGTGAAATGGGCAGCAGAAACATTATGGCATTATTTTCTGGGTAATGATTTTACTTTGGTGACAGATCATTATCCCACCCCATAACTGAACCAGATGAACAGGAACCCAAGGATAATCTGGCAGTATTTGGCTTTTACAACCTTTAAAGTTTCAAATAAAGAACCAGCCAGGTATTAATATAAGAATACCTATCAGCTCTTTCGGAATGATGTGAGTGACAAGATGCATGGAGGAAAGACAAATTCTCTCCCAACCAAGGGTATATGTTAAATTATAATCCCTGACATTGGCTTCTAAATCCCTATAGTCAGGGCAAGCTCTCTCCCATCCATTCTCTTGTGCTTAAAACAGGATTTAAAGTTAAGTGACCTATCCTGAAAGGAAAAAGCTATGCATTTACTTGCTAGGAGAGGTGTGACTTGGATGAGTGAATTGTTTTGGGATGGGAAAGAGGGCAGCACATCTGCCTTGTTCCATTTTCCCCTTCTCTCATATAGGAAGAATCTTCATCTTAGATAATTTAGCTTCCAAGAAAAAGAACCATTCATATCCTCATATTTTGTGGAAAAATGTTTTTCTAGGGATGGGCAAGCTGGCTTGGATACAGTAAGAGCTTTCTCCCTTATGCATCAAATTACTCTTTGCCAAAAATTCAAAACTGTACCCAAACCAATCCAGTATTGAAAATTTAACAAAAAGTCAGTTCCTTTTTTTTATTCTTTTTTTTGTGTCTGGGGACCAAAATAATTTGAGAGCCCATTCTCATGAGATATCTTGTCCGATGTTGCAAACCTAAGAGGTTCCGCTTTTCCAGTTACAGTTGAGATAAGAATCTGCAATGCTGGGATCTCATCCATTCAGAATTGAACTCCAAATCTTCCAAAAATTCACCAGTCATTATTTTTCCCGTTTATTTCTCGGTTCCAATAATGCAGGCAAAGAAAGACCAGAAAAATTCTGATATTTTTGGGCTATAAAGTTTAATGAAGAGATTCTGTTTTAAACTACACTCATTGGGGGAAATGTAAAGAGCCTTGTGAATGAAGTCCCTTTTTGTTTGCTTATAGAGGTCTGGCAGTTTTATACTGCCACCCAGCACAATACTATCAGCCTTCCATCAATAGAAATAGCAAAGTCCATAGTGAAATTCATGGAATCTCTAGCATGTCTCCTTTTCCAGGGTCAGAACTCGGCTTGGGGTAGGATTTTTGTTTGTTATTTTATTACGTTCCTATATTTTGAGGTAGTTGGTAAGGATTTAGGGGTAGAACTAAGCCTTAGTGTTGAGTGTGTCATTCTTATACGGGAAAGGTTTTTGTTGTATTCCAAGGAAGATGGGTATATAAGCCTGGTGGAAGTGGTTTGCTACAGGCAATCTATTGTTCTTTGGGACACCCTTCTCAGAGTATAAGGAATAATTATCATCAGTGTAAAGAGTATGACAGTAATGTTAGCCTTTTGGAAAGGCAACTCTGAAGACTGGACTGGTGACAACGGCAGATAAATCCAGCGCTATATTTCATATAGATTTTATTATCAGTGAATGTTTTGACACTTTTGTACAGTGTGGTGCACCATGTCAGCACATAACACATAAATAATCATGTTGAATAAAGTGGAAATGCAATGGGAGATGTGGGGTTGGCTGACCATGTGACCTAGTTTCCATTTCAAATGCCCATCTTCCAGAGGTGCTTTTTAATTTTATTGAATCTACTGCAGGTATTTCTAAAACGTCTATCATTGTGGTGTCACAGTAGCATTTATTTCACTGTAGTACTGGTGTTGAGGGAGATGGGTTTAAGCAGAGAAGCGAAGCGGGAATAGTTCATGAGACCCAAGAGTATGTACCAATAGTATAAAACTAACTGGGAGCAGAAGGAGTTTCCTGCCCTGGCTTCACCTGAAGTATGGTGATTGCTCACTCGCGTTGTATTTATCTGAAAAAATTCTGCCATCTATTGTAAACAAATGGGTTAGCTGTATGTTTCCTTCACTGTTAATTTTAAAAAACCTTGGACCAGCTTTCATTTTCTCTTAATTTTTTCTGATCTCACTGTCCTGAACTCCCGTAACCCAACTCCAGACCTTATCAATTGTGTCAATATAGCGCTGCAGCATGTTGTTTATGATGATATAAACTATGGGAATATAGTTAGCTACCACCAAATGAGGGAGTATAAAACTTGGTGGTTTTTTATAGGTCCTAAAATAATTACACTATTCCTGGGTTTATTTGTATATTTAGGCAACACAGTAACCTAGATATTTAGAAACAGGCTTTATTTAAAAGAACCTAGATGTCTATAGAGACCATATGTGATGGTTTCATCAAATCTTTACTGTGCTGGTTTTTCATATGGGGTGAAATTCTGAGCTTGGCCGTTGTCTTAAATGGGGTCAGGGTTTCATCGGTGGTTTTCTAGTGCCCCAGGAACTTTTCCCCAGGACTTCTGAAATATCCCAGTATTTCATTCATCAGTCAAAGTGTTTGTTATTTTTAATAATTACAAGATGTTTCTAATGTTTGTATTACTTTACCAAGTAGCATTTGCTCTATGTTTACCAGGAATAAACAGTCTAATAAAGCTGAGCGTTCAATGTGAGACACTGTTTGGAGTTGAGAAATGAGGGTAGAAATAATCAAAGCTGCTTTTTTGCTCGAAAATGAATCTTATTGACACTTGTTTAGTGATAAACTTCTTCAGAGCACTACAGTACTGGAAAAAAATCCTCTACCCTGAAAAATATACAGGTGTCACAGATGAGTCAGACACTAGCGGTAGCAACACTGCCATACGTTTGCAAAAATCCCCAATGTACTTTTATCTTTTATATGAGAATTTCAAAGACCTGAAAAAAAGGTCAACACAAATGTCCTAATTTTCTTATGCTCACTTTACAGATTGTTACACTCAGGAAAATCTTCCTCACTAATTTGTAGTGATTGCAAGAACAGATTCCAGGGTTTTAAAATCTTAACAATCACAAAAATCTTAATAATCACAAAAGTTTCTTCTGCTTTAAGTATTCATCTATCCAGCATTTATATCATTGGAGAACAAGCTAAACAGGAGAAAATAGCATAGGCTAGTATGGAAGCTAGAATATCATGCCTATGGCACATGAGAGATCATGGTTTGATGCTGGAGTTGCCAGCGGAATTAGGATGAAGCTACACCCATCTGTATAGCCCATCAGCATTTATTAGCAAAAAGCATCTCCCACTGAAATGAAATGTCAAGGAGAGTTCAAATAAGGTTTTCTACTTAATATGGACTTTTCTTAGCCTCCTGCTGATGGACCCTATTGCTGAAAAGAGACAGGACTTGTGGCTTATAGGACCCCCATGCCATTTTCCATGTTGTTTTAATACTGCTTTGCCACCCAGAAAAAGAACGTTAGCATTTAACAGCACCCCCCCTTCCATTTCCCCCTGAATATTTATATTCTTTTCCTGAGTGCCATACCAGTATTAAAGCAGAATGAAAATGGGTTTAACAATCACTGGCATGGGACTTCTGTACAGCATGTGTGTCACAAATCATGTCACTTTTCAGCAATAGGGCTGCTGCCAGCAAGAGGCTCAGAAATGCTCGTGTTAATCAAAAATTTTAATTTCAAATCAAATTGACGGTTTACACATGGTGAGAAATGCTTCTCACCGTGTGATTTTTCAGTATGCTGTGCTGGGCAAAATGGGTGCAGTTTTCTGTTAAGAATTTTGACTGCAGTATTTGCAAATTTATGGGTTTCAGTGTATTGGGTATGGTGAGTAGTTGATCTAATGGAGCCCCTTGGAGAATAGGAAACAGAAGGGTTTTCATGCAGCCTGGCACTGGTGAGCTGCTGTTGGCACATGCTGCTGGAGAAATGACAGGTATTCAATAAACATCACTATGGTTAGAGGAAGATTTAAAGGAGGGAGGGGCTGCAGTGCTATAAACAAGGAGTTGAAACAAATGTGCCTATTTCACTTCTTGATTATTTTGAATATGTAAATGTTCCAAACCATTTTTAAATAACTTTCAGGTTATTTTCATGTTGGTCTTGTACACCCAGTGCCTACCAATGTAATTCCCCCAGTAATATTGATGCAAACAATAATATAGGTCCAGTTCTGATCTGAGTTGGTGTAGTGAAATCAGTGAAGTTACTCTGAATTAACATCAGTTTAAATTAAACCAGAATTTGGCCTTATATTATTCTTATGGCCTACATTTCCAGATCCTTATCCTGCAAACTCTTATTCATGGATGTGAATAGTTACACTGAAGTCAGTAGGATGCCATGAGGGCCCAACCCTGCACCTGTGGATGTCAATGGCAAAATTCTCATTGACTTTAGTAAGAACAAGATTGGGCCCATGGTGAGTGAGGAATACTCACATGAGTAATAATTGGCAGGATCTGGTGTTACTTGTGGAAACCAGTGTTTTCAAACTGTATCTGGAATATCAACATAAAACCAAAATATGATCAATTGACATGAAACATGATATCATGAGTTACAGACTAAGTGACATTTCCCATCTTGAAAGGGAACAGCAGCTTCTTTTGAGACTATGGGGTTAAAGTACCCTTGCCATATTTCTTCATACCAGGGACATCAGCCTGAACGTGACAGTACCCCTTCTCTTCCATTTCGCCCACCCGCACACAGGTACTATTTTACCAGTGCCAAGCATCCTGAGTGTTCTGTGGCATCACATGGCATCACCAACCACTTAAAAAAGCAGTTATTCATCAGTCTGCCCAGGATTACCTCATAGTCCCTTTTTGTGTTCACTCAGTCACTGAGCCAGTCTTGGGACAATAAAGCTGAATATGTAATATCACTGCAGAGACCTAGGAGATCACAGTTGTTGTTGTAACCAACCTAGATAAGAAATGAAGATAAATAACTCCTTAATATTATTATTTGCAAGGGGGAGGCTTTTCTTTTTATTACTCTTTATTGTCAGATGCCATAAATATTCCAAAATGATTATCCTTATGTAGATTTCATCTCATTTACTTTGAAAGGGTCTGAGGAGCATATTATCTCATCAGCTGCCAAATTAATATGACCATTTATGACATTTGCTCTTTTTTTTTTAACATTTCCTTTTTGGATTGAAGACCTGAAACAGATAAATATGCTAATTTAAGACATCTGTTGTTTTCCGAGATGTAGGGCCCTAGACAGTAGTAACTGTTGAGAATTTGTTTACTGAAATTGTGATTTTTCTTAATAGTTTTCATTATCACAAAAATTGTATCTATTTGTTAAATAGTTAGAGAAAAAGTGTCTATGACCTCTGTAATAATTTTAGGCAATAAAACACCAGGACAAACTGTCTTGTTTCCATGGTGCAGGGCTTCACAGGTTCTTAAACATGGACTTGCAGGTCTTTCATTGGGCAGTGATCCTGTGAAATACTGAGCACATTCTACAGGCAGACTGTAAGCTCTTTGGGGCAGGGACAGTCTTTTCATTCTGTATTTGTACAGTGCTTAGCACCAGAAGTCTCGATCTATGACTGGAGCTCCTAGAGACTACAAGCACCATGAACTCCCCTGCATCTCTTATGGAATATGACACTGGCTGCAACCAGAGTTGCCAAATTCACAGGCCTCAGTGAGGAAACCCCAATATTACTCAATTCGCAAACCCTTACATTGGATAGGACCTTTTGTCAAGTGTAGGGCCCATTAACATCATGAGAATCCTTCCACTCTCATCAGTGGATGCTGGATCAAGCCCTCAAATCCCATTAAACCAGTGGGACTCCGCACAGACCAAGTTTGAGTATGGGTGTTTCAGCTTGGCCCACAATATCAAGAAGTTTTATGGAACCATACTGTTCTCTTCCGTTCAATTCAGGAATTTTGGAGTTGAAAATCCCCCACAATTCATCAGTGATTTTGCATCGTGTGAAGGGTTAACAAAACTTTCATTATCACACTCTATTAAGCCAGGACCAGGAAACAATTTCTAATCAACACTCTGATCTGGGCAGGGATTCTGCAGTCTTTTGTATTAGGCCTCAGATCTGTGTTTTCTATTCACACATGCTCACTTCCAGCTGTTGTCATTGAAATCCCACATAATCTCTCAGGGTCAAAGGGCAGTCATCCATGACTGCTGCTGTTAAAAGGTTATGCTGATTTCTGTTGTCAAATATTGGCCCTTTTCTCTTTCAGTCACTCCCATTCTACTTTTTTCAACAAGAAAGATCCAGCCTAGAATTGTATTACATGACTTTAAAGTCTTAAAAGTGTTCCTCTATTGTACTAACACGACATGCCCTGGACGGTCTAATTCATTCTGTTACATTCCACAAAGAATTTTCTGGTGCTTCTTAAAAACTCTGTGCTAAAGCTGAGTAGGCAAGCTTCAAAGAATAATGACATAGGGGACTTGTGGCCTAGCATTTATTTTGTAAGGAAATATGTCATTTGACTGTGTAATAAAATAACCATGGTTAATTATTGCTATGACAATAAAATTAAACTTAGAAGTAACTGTAGCCAAAACAAGGCTGGGGCTGGAAGGGTGCAAGTAGAAAAAGGGGAAAAATGAGATTTCTGTATCAGAATTAAAATCATGGCTAATTTGTAGTTTGAACTCTTTTTTAAAAAGTCATTTATTTTAAAGATTTAATGGAGCCATCTTTTAAAGTTTATAATTTATGGGTTTACAGAACATATTTTGTATGAGGAAAAATAAAATTGATCCCTCGGGTTAGCATTAACCAGAGTTGCATGCAGTGGTCCAGTGCAGACTATAGTGTTAAAAAATAAAATGGATTACAGTCACCTTTATTTTTCATAGAGTACTGTGGTCCATATAGACTACAGGTCCCAGAATGCAGTGGTCCATCTTGACTGTAGAGGGTATTCAGGTGAAGGTGGAGAATTGCATGCTGGGATGTGTAGTCTCCACAAGACTTGCAGAGCATAAACACCTTATATGAAGATATCACTTGATGTATATATGTTCTATCCTTCCTTTTATTTGTTTGCTTTTGCTGCGAGAAAGAACATGACTGAGGATCAAGCCGAAGTTCTACCACACCTATCCTGACACCACAATACAGTTAGATAAAAGTTAATCCACTGAGCAGTCTGGTGAGGAGAGTTCTCAATTATTTTGTCTTTCAAGGTGTCAGTGGTTGGTGATACAGACTCATAAACTCACAGACTTTAAGGCCATAAGGCACCATTGTGATAATCTAGTCTGTACATAGCAGGCCACAGAACCTTACCCACCCACTCCTTTAATAGACCTCTAAACTCTGGCTGAGTTACTGAAGTCCTCAAATCATGATTTAAAGACTTCAAATAACAGAGAATCCATCATTTACTCAAGTTTAAACCTGCAAGTGACCTATGCCCCACACTGCAGAGGAAGGTGAAAAACCTCGAGTCTCTGCCAATCTGACTTGGGGGGAAATTCCTTCCCAACCTCATGTATGGTGATCAGCTGGACCCTGAGCATCTCAACCCACCAGCCTGACATGTAGGGAAGAATTCTCTGTAGTAACTCAGAGACCTCCCTGTCTATAGTCCCATCTCTGGCCGTTGGGGATATTTACTACTAGCAGTCCCAGATGGGCCACATGCCATTGCAGGCAATCTCATCAAACCGTCCCCTCCAGAAAATTATCAAGCTCACTCTTGAAACCAGTTAGGTTTTTTCACCTGACTACTCTCCTTGGAAGGCCTGTTCCAAAACTTCACTCTTCTGATGGTTAGAAACCTTCCTCTAATTTTGAACCTGAACTTGCTGATGGCTAGTTTGTAGTTTGTTCTTGTGTCAACATTGGCACTTAAATAACTACTTTCCCTCCCTGGTCATTATCCCTTGGATGTATTTATAGAGAGCAATCTTATCTCCCTTCAGCCTTCGTTTGGTTAGGCTAAAGAAGCCAAGCTTCTTGAGTGCCTTCTGATCATCTTAGTAGCCTTTCTCTGCACCTATTCCAGTTTGAAGTCATCTTTCTTAAACATGAGAGACCAGAATTATACACAGAATTCCAGATGAGGGCTCACCAGTGCCTTTTATAATGGTAATAACACTTCCCTATCTCTACTGGAAATAACTCACCTGATAAATCCTAGGAGTGCATTAGTTTTTTTCACAGCCACATCACATTGATGGCTCATAATCACCCTGTGATCAACCAAGACACCCAGGTCTTTCTCCTCCTGTCACTTCCATCTGATACATCCTCAGCATATAGGAAAAATATTCATTGTTAGTCCCTAAATTTATGACCTTGCACTTTGCACTATTAAATTTCATCCCATTTCTTTTAGTCCAGTTTTCAAGTTGTCCAGATCTTTTATGATATTCGGGTCCTCCTCAGTGTTGGCAATAACTCCCAACTTTGAGTCACTCCAAAATTTTATTAGTATATTCCCACCTTTTGTGCCAAGGTCATTAAAGAAAATGATAAACAAGACTGGTCCCAAGACCGATCCCTGAGGAATTCCACTAGTAAACTCCTTCCATCCTGACTGTTCACCTTTCAGTATGATCCGTTGTAGTGTCCTCTTTAATTAGTTCTTTATCCACCTTTCAGTTCTCACATTAATCCCCATCTTCTCCAATTTAACTAATAATTTTCCATGTGGAACTGTATCAAATGCCTTATCCAGGTAGATTAGATCTATTGCATAAAAAAAAAATCAATTATCTGCTCAAAGAAAGAGATCGGGTTAGTCTGGCACAATCTCCCTTTTGTATTGTGTTGTATTTTATCCCAGTTTACTGTTTACCTTTATGTCGGGGTGGCCAAACTTACTGACCCTCTGAGCCACAGGCGCATACGACAATTCTTAGAAGTTGGAGAGCTGGGTATGCCTGCCAGGGCTTGTGGCTTCAGCCCCACTCCTGATGAAACCCCCGAGCCCTGGCAGGGGCCTCCTGCGGGGCCAAAGCCGCTAGCCCCACCACCCTGCTACAGGGCAGATTCCCTGAGCTCCCCCGCTCCCCAGTCTGGTAGGTAGAGAATGGGGGGCTAGGCACTCCGTGAGCTGCACTTTAACTGTAAAAGAGCTGCATGCAGCTCGGACATCCCTGCTCTATGTCCTTAACTACTTTCGCTTTCAAAATTTGTTCCAAGACCTTGCATACAATGGAGGTCAAATTGATGGGCCTGTAATTTCCTGGATCACTTATTTTCCCTTTCTTAAAAATAAGTGCTATATCAACAATTCTCCAGCCATAGGGCACAACCCTCGAGTTTACAGATTCATTAAAAATCCTTGCTATTGGGTTTGCAATTTCATGTGCCAGTTCCTTTAATATTCTTGGATGGAGATTATCTAGGCCCTCTGACTTGGTCCCGTTAAACTGTTTTGAGTTTGACTTCCACCTCAGATACTGTAATTTCTACTTCCATATCCTCATTTCCATTAGCCACCCTAACACTACCCCTAAGCTCCTTATTACCCTTTTTAAAAATGGAGGCAAAGTATGCATGTAGGTGTTGGGCCATGCCTCGATTACTTTTAATCTCCACCCCATATTCAGTGCTTAGTGGTCCCACTTTTTCTTTCCTTTTTTTTTTTTTTTAATTATATGGCTATAGAATCTTTTGCTACTGGTTTTAATTTCCTTTGTGAGGCTTAATTCTGCTTGGCTTTTGTCAGTTCTCATTTTTTCCCTACCCTTCTGACCTCCAAGGCATAGCCAATCCATCACAACTTCCATATCTTGTAGGCTTTCTGCTTTCTCTTAATAACCTAGATGCTTGGACATCCAGTTTGGTCTGCAATCCTTCCCTGCGAATTTTTCCCCTTCCTTGGGATGCAGGCTTCAGATGCTTTCTGCAACTTTGATTTAAAGTAATTCCAAGCCTCCTCCACATTCAGATCCTTGAGTTCTTCAGTCCAGTCCACTTCCCTAACTAATTCCCTTAATTTTTTAAAATGTGCCCTTTTTAAATCAAGGATCCTAGTTGCAGATCTATTTTTGTTTATCCTTCCATTTAGTTTATACTGAATTCGCTCATGATCACTTGAATCAAGAAGAAAAGGAGTACTTGTGGCACCTTAGAGACTAACCAATTTATTTGAGCATGAGCTTTCATGAGCTACAGCTCACTGCATCCGATGAAGTGAGCTGTAGCTCACGAAAGCTCATGCTCAAATAAATTGGTTAGTCTCTGCAGTGAGCTGTAGCTCATGAAAGCTCATGCTCAAATAAATTGGTTAGTCTCTAAGGTGCCACAAGTACTCCTTTTCTTTTTGCGAATACAGACTAACACGGCTGTTACTCTGAAACTTGAATCAAGGTTGTCCTCTACAACTACTTCTTCTATGAGGTCCTCATTACTCACCAATAGTAAATCTAAAATTGCGTCATTTCACGTTGGTTCGGTGATTATTTAGTGAAGAAATCTGTCAGCTATCACATCCAGGAATATCTGGGCCCAACTATTATAAATAGCACTTGTCCTCCAATCTGTATATGGGAAATTAAAGTCTCTCATAATCACAACATTCCCAGTAGTATTCAGTTCACTAGAATATTAAAGAGATATATATCCATATCCATATCAGATCCTGGGGGGTCTGTAGCATAACCCAGGGACAATCCCAGTGGAACCAGTGCTAGCTTTCTTCCCCCAAAGTGATTTTGACCCATACAGATTCTGTTTTATCCATTCCATCACTTCTAATTTCTTTACAGTTTCCTACCTCATCCTTAATATACATGCTTCTGTACCACCTTTACCTTTATTTCTGTCTTTCCTGAACAGCACAAACTCTTCAGTGCCTGTACTCCAGGCATGACTACTGTTCCACCATGTTTCCGTTGTCCCTCTGATACCTGGTTTCACTTCCTGCACCAGTAGTTCCAGTTCCTCCATTTTGTAACCGGGGCTCCTTGCACTGGTGTACAGATGTGTATATTCTAAGCAATATTAATTAGTTACTCAACACTTTGTGAAACAGAGGGTTATCTAGGTGGAGGATAGAACCAAGAGGAATCAAATTGCACTTTGAGTGGAGAGGGATTTCCTTTTTAGTCAGGCATTTGGTTAAGATAATAGGCTTGAAGCCCTAATTGATTATTACTATTTTAAGGTTTTAAGATGGTTATGTACAGTAAGATGCTTGACATGAATAGGGCTTTATAAATTGTTTCAGTCCTAGTATAGGAACTTGTTTCGTAATTTCAAAATACTGATAGTGAATCAAAGTTTCCCAGAAAGCTGTTTCTTCAAATTAATACTATAATACGTCGTCAAACTGTCCAGTGCAAGTGAAAGAACTGAATTTGGACTTTTTCATCTTCAGCGGATTAACTCTTTCACGGTATATTATTGTTCAAATTACAGAGAACATGCTTTGTTTGCAAAGCACCACATACACTTATGGCACTATATAATCATTTAATAAATAATAAGAATAATAATTAATAATATAAGGGAAACTTTTTAAACAGCAGTAACACTTTGAACATTAGTACAATGAAAACATTTTTTGGTATGTGGTTAAGGAACAGTGACCTGATGAGCTTACTATATTTCCAGATAAAAGTAAATGCTTCAGTTGTGATTTTCTCAAACTACAATGCAAGTGCTTGATCTGTAATCTTCCTACATCTGAGACTCCCTTCCTGGGCATTAATTAGGAATACAAAGGTGACTCTCCATGTACACTAAATATTGGAAGGCAATGTAGTTGGCTTTTGTACACACAAAGCCTCCATTGACTCAATCTTTATATGAATTCACTTAATAACACAGAGCAAATGGAATGAGACCTTGAGGCTTAATTCTGATCTCACATTCACCAGTGTAAAACTGGAAAACTATGTTAAGGTCAGTGGAAATGGACTTGCACATAACTGGTATGTCAGGGGGTTCACTCATCGCTAGCAGCACCTCCTGCTGGCCGTCCTGGGAATTAGCTCCGCCAGGCTTATGCTCGCCCTCTGGTGATGTCTTGCCTCATCCTGTCTCGCCGTGTGGCCCCACTCACTCTCAGATCTGCCATTTCCTCTTCATGGCTTGGCCCTCTGGCCAGGTCACTAAGGTCCTCCCCTTCTGGAGAATTCAAAGTCCTTCCAGACCCTCTGGATGGCTGGCATCTCCAATGCCCTTGCCACTCCCCATTGGCTGGTAGGGGAACCCAAGCACGCTCTCTACACCAGGTTCTAGCCCAGGGACCCTATAACAAGTAGCCATGGTCTCTACACAGTCTGACCCCTTGTTGATGTTTTCCTGGGCTTCTCGGCTGGCCAGGCTCCCAACTCCTTCCGCACAGGGAGTAACTGCAGCCTGCTTCCCTGCCTTCATACAGCCTCCTTGATGCTCACAGCTCCAGGGCTTTATACTGGCCCTGCCTGTTCCAGCCCCGCTGAACCTACTTCTAATTAGTGGTGTGCTCCCTGGCTCCTCCTCCAGGTGCACCTGGTGGAGTTAATTGGCCTGCCTGGCCACCTTAATCCCTTTCAACCCTCTGTGGGGTGGACGCCCCATCACATGATGGAAGATCAGAATTTGGTTCCTTAAACGTAGACTTGTTTTCGCTCCTACATTATTGGGGTAATGTTTGAACCCAAAATGAAGAAAATGTAATTTATAGGATTACATTTTACATAATTACACTGTCACCATCAAGCTAAAGTGAATTGCTTTTACTGTGGTGGTGGTGTTATGTATGCATATTATTTGTATAATACCAAGAGTGTACTAGGTACTAAGATACTATTTACTGATTCGCAAAAAGAAAAGGACTAACACCTTAGAGACTAACAAATTTATTTGAGCATAAGCTTTTGTGCATCCGATGAAGTGAGCTGTAGCTCACGAAAGCTTACGCTCAAATAAATTTGTTAGTCTCTAAGGTGCCACAAGTACTCCTTTTCTTTTTGCGAATACAGACTAACACGGCTGCTACTCTGAAACCTATTTACTGATTGGTATTATTATATACCTTATTCAGCTAACTTTATTATTTTCTTACTTCCTCCAGAAAAAAATTATCATCCCCATAAATCTGACTTACAGCGAAGTACTGAAACCTAGGGTTTATTCTTTCATGCCCCGATCCAACTCCGATTTAAATCAATGGAAAGACTCCCACTAATTTCAGTGGGAGTTGCTTTGGACATAAAGCCTTGATTCAGGAAAGCACTTAAGCACCTGTTTAAGTTTAAGCACTTGAGTAAGCCCATCCCTATTTGGCGAAGCATTTAATTAAGCATGTGCTTTTCTTAAGCACATGCTTACAGTTAAGCGTATGCTCTAGGGCTTTGCTGCATCAGGGCCTATCTTAGGTGTCCAAGTGCCATAGTTTATGCATAGAACTTCAGTGAATGAATAGTTTTTGGTAAATCGAATAAGGATTATCTACTCCTCATTTTAAACACCAGCTTTACTACCCAAATATGATTGAGGTACAAACCTGGAGAGATAACCAGTTCATGTACAGCAATTTCAACTTCCTATCTTAGGGGTATTTAACAAAAGTATAATTTTGCATATATTTCAGAAAAGCGCTGCATTAGAAATAAATCTTGCAGACTTTAGGATGTTTAATCCTCTTTTCAATTAAGGATCTTTTAATGCTAACATCTGCTTTTGGAATTACTTAATAACTTTACCTAATTTTTTTTCTTATTCACAATTAAGTGGAACAGCCAAATTGATACAGTGTCTCTGAAAGACATTTTTCCATTTTGCCCTTTTTTAGCAGGCACAAAAAAATTACATTTTTACAGCTTTTCTTGTTAATTATACTATGTCCTGGCCATTCCTTTGTCATTTGTTTGGTGAGCTCCCTTCATTTTTTCCTCTTTTTTGTTGCACTTATCATCACAATTTTAGAAACCTAAGCCCTAGTTCTGCAATCGGAATCATGTAGGCAGAACTTTAGGCCTGCACGGAGTCCACTAAACTCAGTGGGGCACTACGTATCTATGCATGCATGGATCAGATTGCAGGATCAGGGCCTATGCAAGAGAACAGCTCATATGAGTCAGGATTTGAATGGTGTGAGTAAGGGCCCCGATTTCCTAATCATGTATGAATGTATAATTCAATTAAAAAATCTCAACCGATAAATATTTATTTTCACCAATTAAGACTGAAAATCTTGTCAGGCTTTGCACTATTGTTCAATCGCACCTACAGTCCTCTAAACACACACACACACACACACTCACGAGTGAACTAACACTTTGAGAATGAGCCCAATGTTTTACCTTCATTGTGAATGTTCTTGCTTTTGTGTATTTTTAAATCACACCCTAACCATTATTGCAATAGGATCTCCTTTGTTACAGCCTGTCAGGCAAACAAAGGTGCCAGTGGATACAACAGGCAGAACCAGTGTAGTCCATTGTTATCAGACCTACCAAGGGCTTGATGGTGCCATGTACTGAGCATTCTGGCCCTTATCCAGCAAAGCACTTAAGCATGTGCTTAACTTTAGGTGTCTGAGTGGTCCCATTGAAGTGAGGACCTAAGAGAATTATTTTTAATTCATAGATCTTTTAATCCAGTAAACAAATCTGCTGCAGTATATGAAAAGTAGACTCTCATATTAAAAATACTCAGGAAATTGCCAATGAACATATTCTATTAGACTAATTACCCACTTTTAAAAAGAAAAATGATGCAATTATGAACTTTATTATTGAAAAATGCAAACTGAGCCAGGCACAATCACATAAATTTTCTGAAATCTACTTTTTAGTTGAGAAAATGAAAAAAAAAACCACTCAGTTTCTACTTTGGCATTTTATGCACTTAAAATATTCAAAAAGAAAAGGAGTACTTGTGGCACCTTAGAGACTAACAAATTTATTTGAGCTAAGGTGCCACAAGTACTCCTTTTCTTTTTGCAAATACAGCGGCTACTCTGAAACCTGTCCTTAAAATATTCAAAGTTTCTTTCCCTCAAAAATTCAAAAAAATTCATGCTAGTAGATTGAGAGATTTATTTGGGTTACGTTTTAACATCAAGTACATTTGAGTAATTTAGCTGTAAACTATTGGATCGTGACAGATTTGTGAATATATTTGTGTACATATGTAATACAAACACACACATAGAGGGACATATAGACACAAAATTATAATTCCAGTAGTGTATAGTGTACTGTATAAATATAATTATATAATACTGTATCTGAGAGACAGTTAACTATGTAAGGCAGATGGTGCCCCTATAAAACATTCAATAATATGTGTGTGCGTGCATTGGAATCAGTGACTTTAAGTAGGACAACCTTAAAAGGTATGCCACTTATCCTGTGAACAAATACGACTTTACAGTTCTTTTAATAATCCCTTTATCCGGAGATTTCTCCCTTGACCCTGATTTCAAAAGCAAGAGGTCAGCCTGGCCTGCTAGCTCCAGACCTCTAACTGAAGTCCTGATATGTACTGTATGAACTGTAAATCCAGCTATGTACACTTACTTGCACTTGGTTTTGAGTTTGAAAGCTGCTTGCTTTGTAATTGATTATGCCCATGAAATTGAATTAACATTTGGTGATAGACATGTTTTCAGAGAAATAGGAAAATACCATTATGTGAAGTGTAACAACATTTTGATATAAAATGTAGAGTCATGCCTTACACAAATGAAACAGGCAGGGAAACATATACCCTGTCTCAAAGAAATTCCAAGGCTTAAAGTTAATGCTTTTCTTATGCAGAGATTTATTTTTTCTTCTGCAAAGCTTGTTTTAAATGCTAGAATTTTTCTTCTTTATGGGAAAGGCATTCATTTTAAAGGTTTGGTTTTTTTAAAAAAAAAAAGCTGCTATTTTAAGATTTCCCTAGTGTAACCTCAGAAAATGAAGAGTACATCTTTAAATCTTGTTTTGTTTGAATGAATGGGTAGATAATCCTGATCAGATGTTTCTTTAGAGAATAATGTTTAAAACGATTATAGAATTTAGCTGTCCTGTCTGATTCCTAGGTACAGTATTTTAATTTCAGTTGTTAAGTCGTTAGGGGTCATTTAAGGTAACCATATATTAACCATCTTTTGTTTCAGATTTCCTGTTGAGATGCTTTAACATCTAGAAAACTCCCTGCTGATGTGTCATGTTAGCTTTCTTAACCTCCAGATACAAACCATAAAATAGCCTACATAGCTGTATGACTAGTTACCCACCTCCATAAATAATAATTTGTGCTAAGTGGGAAATTAGGTGTCACAGTTTAAATCTAAATGAAACTAAAGTATTTGAGAATACTGTCATTAAATGCTTAACGCTCATCAAAATTCTTTCATTCTATTTGTTCTGTAGGACATTTGGGCTTCCAGGACAGTTTTGTCACATCAGGTGTTTTCAGTGTGACTGAGCTGGTCAGAGTCTCACAGAGTAAGTATCCTTTTGTTGTTGTTTCCTGTGTTTCTTATAACTATCATTTCCTCCTGTTCCCCCCACCCCAGAAACTGACTGTCCCCTCTTCTACCTCCACTCCACACATGACTAATTGTGTTCCACATTTTAAATTAAGTGGGAAAGTTAAAATAATAGAAATATTTTAAAAATAAATGATAAAATCCTGATTCTGCAAACCGATGGATCCTTACACCAGTGTGGCACCCTACTGAAGATATTAAGATTCTGTGTAGGTGCCCAGGTGGATCAGTTTGTAGGTTCAAAGCTTAAGGGATGAATTTTAATCTTTTAAAATGACATCGTCTCTGCCCAAGAGCCAGGAATTACGTATACACCAGTTTCGTATATACATGTATGTGTATGTACAGAAGTGGCTGCTGTTTTAACACCCTTAGGTTGGTGAACTTGCTAATAATGTGGACAGCTATACCGGTGTTAGCCCTAAGAGGCTCACTTACTCAAATGCATACAGCTTTAACTGTGTGAGGCCTGCATTCTACCTTCATTGTATGGAATTCTGCCTTTTTAAAGGATTTGTTTTTTGACCTTTAAAGAATGCTAATGCCCACAGCATGAGTGACACACCGCAGCATGATCATTACCAGCTTGTCAATACTCACTAACAACAGTGAATTAAGAGTACCTGTCACCACCCCATTCCATTGATCAAAGGTGCATTGATTGTATTTTTCTATGACATAACCCAGACAGTCCAAGGAGAGAGCATGGACAGCCTCTCTTGAAGCTGTGCCTCTGTTTCGATTACAGCTAGACCAGCCCCTCGGTGCTAGGGTGCTGTGGATTTTTGTAGCTAGGACGAACTATGTTGCAGCATTACAGTAGCACCAGTTAGCACTGCAGTAGTTAACAATTGGACTGTGTTTACAATATAAACCTTGCAGCTTATCTGCTTTAATATGCTCAGAGATAAAACACGGCATGCAGGTTCTCAGCATGGAAGTTTAAAAGCTTGTTTATATGCCCTGCAAGTCCAACTTTTGGCCTTTCCGGGGCCCTGCCTGGCAGGGACAGCCTTAGGAGAGAACCCACGTTTTTGAGTCAAAACCATGGGGTTTCTGTAGGAAAGGTCACCCTGTTTTTCTACTTTATCTCCCCCCCGCACACACACACACACATCAGAGCACTCTAGTCAGAGCACTGAATTGGCTTCCTATTGAAAAACTAGAAGTGGGGGTTGGGGAGGAGATGTGTAGGCATCAGAGAGGTATGCATGGGAGACTGAGAAAGAAAAGAGTACCCTGACCTTAGCCAAGCAATTCTCCTCGCTCTCCTTCTCAGATAACCTGTGGAAAAGCTGTTTCAAGGACATGTGAAGCCAGAGGGAGTTCTAGGTGCACAGTATGTTTGAAAACCAGGCCGCTGTATTTAGGTGCCCAAATATGGACTTGGGAGCCTAATGTTTGGCACCAATTTTTGAAAATCCTGGCTTCATTATTTTATTATAGTGCACTAAATTGATGTTTAACATAAACAGTGTTGGGAATAGCTAAGTTATCTCCTCCTGTATGTGAATAGCTCCATTTTATGATGTTTTAATTTGGTGTAAAGGGGAAAGGCTCTTGAAGTCCTAAGGGAATCCACCCTTTCTCCCTCTAAAACATCCCACATTTAACATAATCTTATCTTCACTGGAGGAGCACTAGTCATCATAGCTGTCTCTGGTTTCTGTCAACCCCAGTTCATGTGTTTGCAAGATGCAGTTGCTAGAAAGTAACTAGGTTCACCACTCCTGACTTCCGATCTCCATAGCAGAGAGTTTGGGACTGAGTTTAGGAGCCAGCATATTTCATGCTTATTAATCTTCCATTACATTTTATCATAACAACAATAACAACAATAAATCTTTTTACCAAAGATCCCAGTGTCTAACAAATTTTACAAACATATTATGAATTGTATTTATGAGGCTCACCCTCCCTGTCGCTAGAATGTACACAGCACCCTTTACAAATTGCTTGGAAACATACAGGAAGGTAGAGTAGAAAATACAGCATTGCATCCATTGGAGTTACCAAGGAAATTTTGGGAGGTAAAATAAAATTATCCAATTGTTATGTATCCAGGACACAAGGGCTTGCACTCCTTGCTCATGCAAAAAGTGACATAGTCTCTTTAAGGACCCTATTGTAAGCGGGGGAATAGTCCCACTATTGTGGGGAACTTTCCTGGCTTCTGCACTACCCTGGTGAAGTGGGCTAGCGAAAGGATCTGAGTCCTCGCTCCCATTTCCTTTACCCAGTGGTCTCCCTGCCCTTGAGGACTCCCCTTCCACTCTCCTGTCTGGCAGCGTCCTCGTAATCCCAACAAGGCTGGGCCCAGGATTCCTGAGGGGATCTACCCCCAACCCTGCTGTGGTCATCTAGGACAGGGGCTAGGGTGTCCCTACTCCAGGGTACTCTCTCTGCACTGGGTACTTCTCTGACCCACTGACCATTACATACAATTTAAAGCAAATGCAAGTTATTTAATCAACAATTAATTTTAAAAAGAATAAGGGAAAATGGGAAAGGTTAAAGGAAACACATCACCCCGCTCTGTGGCAGGGAACATCACAAACGGGGTCTCTGGAATGTCAGGGCCGTTCACAGTCTGTTCCTTGTAAGTCCCAGGCCTCTTCTCAGGCCCTGGCTGTGCTGCAGGGATGGACACTTCTTCCCAGTGTCACCCCCACCCTGTCGGGGTTACGATCCAAGCCTGGCTTGCAGAGCCTCTTGGCTGAGGCATCTCCCTGTGCTGGGCCCACTGCCCAGGGTCCCCCTCGCTCTTCCCAGCTGCTCATTGCACCCAGCTCTGGACTGCTCCAGCCCCAGCTCCACCGCTCTGTCTCTGCGCTGCTGCTACTCCTGCTGCTCTGCCTCCAGCTCCGTGGGCTGCTTCGCTGGCTCTGGTTGCTACAGCTCTGCTCCCAGGACAGGTCTGCTCTGCAGGCTGCTTCTGTGACTCTGCTCCCAGCACTGACCTGCTTCCTGGGCTGCTTTGCTGGCCCCTCTGGCTCTGGTTGCTGCAGCTTTCTTCCCAGGGCAAGTCTGCTCTCTCTGGGCTGTGCCTCTGGCTTTGGGGCTGCAGCTCTGCTCCCAGGACAGGGTCTGCTCTCTCTGGATATGGCCCAGCTCTGCTCCCCAGCTCAGCTTGGGCCCCTGGTTTCTCCTTAGCTCAGCCCCATTCTGTCTGACCCAGGCAAGTCCAGCCCACATGGAGGACGGAGGACAGGACCTCCCTGGCCTCCTGACTCCCTGATTAGCCTGCCTGCCCTGTCATTCAGGCTGACCTGGAGAATTGGCCTCTCCCCATTGTTCCTGGGGGCTGTCAGTCTCAGGGTCCTGATTCCCCATCGACCCTTCCCCCTTTTTAGTACTGGGAGCTAGCAACTAAAACACCCCCACTGAATGTTAGTAAGGGGGCAACAGTCCCCTTACACTATGCAGCCAGGACCTCAGTTTTATATCCTGTCTTCACAATAGCACCTCCGCGAAAACACAGTGCCCCAGCACTTACTAGGATATCCCTTCAGTACTGACTGAGAAGAAAGAATACTAACTGCGGGCTTAGCAACACTACTTCTGGTGGCACCTTGGATTTTCTATGGAGGTGCCTCATACACATACTGACCGGGCCTGACCCTGTTTCATTTATGAGATCTGACAAGCCCACATAGTAGGATATGTCTAGTGTGGATTCTACCCACAAAATCCCATTGATGTCAGTGTGAATTTGCATGCCAACATTCAGGGAATGATTTAGCATAAAGGATCCATGATTAACTGCTATGAGTTGTGCCTAAACTGACATGTAAGGTTGCCTGATAGATTGCGCTATTCAGAATAAACCTTGCTGGGCTATTTAAATATACTTGTGGCTTTACTCCAGACTAGTCCACAGATTGCTTTGGCACTGGAGAGCTCAACCCCTGCAGAGCACTAATCCAGATTCACCAGGATTTTTTTATTAGAACTTGGCAGCTTGAATTATCAAGATACACTCAATCCAGTCTATATATTTATTTCTCTAAAAAGCCACTGCAACTTTAAAAGCCACCCTGCTTGAGGAAGCTCGTCCGCTGTGGTGAGGCCCTTCTTTGATTTCCTGAGCATGCTCTATGACAGCTTCACTTAAGGTCATATTCCATATATGATCTTGAGGCTGCAGAGAGATCCAGGAGCATGTTCTTGGAAGAAAGTTGCGTGATTCTCAGCCGAATCCCTGTTGTGACGAATGCTGTTTTGGGGATGAATGATGCAGAGCAGCAGTACTGCTCACATTTTGTATACAGCTCTAAATCGAAACAATGCTTGTTTTAAAAACATTTCAATAATATTAATTTTCTAAATGTGTTTAAATGTGTGTGAATTTTCAAGGGCCGACTGCTACTCTGTCACTGACCCTCTTGCTGTGCAGTATGTATGCTACAGGAATGCTCATGCTGAGACGGAAAGACCAAATTTTGCTTTTTGTTACATCAGCATAATTGCACTGAAGTCAATGGGGTTATTCTAGATTTACACCTACGTAAGAAGAAGCAGATTTTGGCTTCTGCGTCAACTGTAGCTCTAAATGGCCTTGTTTCTTTTACACCTTTTGACATTATTGTTTTCATGATTTTTTTTTCAATTTGATAATAGAAACACATGCTTTCCCTGAGTTTTAAGTAGTTGTCTGTTGTTAGCTTCTGTCATCTAAAATTAACATGAGGCACATAGTGTTTCCAGCATTTCCTCATTAGGTATTGTTGGGTAATAATAATGTGCCATATTTATTAAACAAGGTTGTCAGATGTCAGTGTGACAGAGAGGCTCAAATAAAGTGCTGTTATATCAGCCATACAAGTCTGAGTGGGGAGGTGAAAAAGCTAAGCAAAAAGTCAGCTTCCTGGAAACAAATGTTTGGAATTAACATTGTACCTTTTTCTAATCCGGGGGTTCTCAAACTGGGGGTCATGATCCCTCAGGGAGTCACGAGGTTATTACATGGGGGTCGCGAGCTGTCAGCCTCCACCCCCAAACTCCATGTTGCCTCCAGCATTTATAATCGTGTTAAATATAAAACCGTGGTTTTTCATTTATAAGGGGAGTCACACTCAGAGGTTTGCTGTGTGAAAGGGGTCACCAGTACAAAGTTTGAGCACCACTGATCTAATCTAATCTCTCATTTCTATAGGTCTCAGTCATGATAATATTTATTTAGGTTTATCTGAGCCACTGAACAAGAATTATAGACCCTCTTGGTGGCAGGCACACCTGTAGCTTTCTTCTGTTCCACGGCAATGGGCTTTACCACTGAATCACTAGCCTGCTGCTCAGTCTTCCAGAGGCTGGGTAAATAGGAAAAACAAACCAGGAGAAAGTAAGCGGGGGTGCTTGGGTATAGGAGGTGAGATTGGGAGAGACTGGCAGGCTGGGAGCTTAGAGGCATGAAAAAGGCTACTACAAAGGTGTTGCCAATTTTAAGAAACTGAACATGGAATCCCCCATCATTGGAGGTTTTTCAGAACAGGTTAGACAAACACCTGTCAGGGATGATCTAGCCTCAGTGCAGGGGGCTGGACTAGACGACCTCTCGAGGTCCCTTCCAGCCCTACATTTCTGTGACTCTGTGTATGCTAAAACTAGGTGCGAGGTCTTTCTCCACTCATAATCCAACGTGAGTAGGCCAGATCAGATCCCCATTATTCCTTTATTGTGGTTGGGGAAAATCAGCATTGACCCACATACCCCAGACTCTGCTGGGACTCCTCCATAGAGAAGTTCATCCATGATTGGGAAGGATTGGGCTGAGGGTTAAACGCAGGAATGTCAGAACAGATACAAGTTATTCTTCCTCAAGCCTGAGGCTACATTTTGACCATCCCTTGGTCAGCGCTGGGGAAACTCCCCTTTAAGAATGCCCTAGGGACATGATGAAGGGAAGCCAGGCAAGCATGGCTCCAGTGCACCTCTGTTGACTCCTGTGTTGATGGTGAGAGACACAGGGGGCCCTAAGCTCCTGTAGATCCCAGGCAATGCACAGGATTTATTGATGGAACAGCCAGCTGTTGCACAAGCGAAACAAACCCCTCACCTCAAATCATCCTTTATGAGGAGGTCCTCAGAGGTGTGTAGGTGTCTACCTTCCATTGAAATCAATAGGAGCTAGGCTCCTATATACCTTCGAGGATTTGGACCTAAATTCTGTCCCCTTCCTCATGTGTGCAGAGGTCCCCAAGGCAGTAGACTGTGCCTGCTGTGAAAGGGTGGCAAGATATGGGAGGCAGTGCAGAATTTGTTCACCCCATTTGGCACAAAAGTCCTGCTCCATGGGATTTCCCTGTTCAGCAGGACCCTGGAAGTGCGAATGGGAGACATTGACAGGCTGGGAGCTTGGGGCCAGGGAAAGGGCATGGAGAGGAGGCTAATGCAGCCATTAGATTTGAGTAACCTGCATATGCTCCTGATCTGGATTCCTTCCTGTGTTGATATCCCCCACAGACAGCTGAAATATACAGGCTGGGCTGTGAAGGAAGGATTTGGGGCTTAATGAGCGGTCCCTAAAAGCAGATCAAATTTACGCATGTTTTGCACTGCATTGTTGGGTGAAATTATATAATTCCTGGTGCTGATGTACGAAGCACCCTGCCTGCTCACTGGATTGAGAATGCCACACTTAAAGTTGTAAAATGCTAGTTCAGGTTTTCATGGAGTTAGTGGGATGATTTTTAACCCTTTTAATATGCCAGTTAAACCACACACACACACATATACACACACATTTCTGTGTTAGACACTTAGATCCCATGAAAGGATTAAGTAAATTCCACAGGCTGTGAATGATTTTATGGTCATGGAATTTGAAAAGGCAGGGATCCTGGACTAATGCAGTTTAAAAGTGGATACTTAGGGTTTGAGACTTTCAAGCAGTCATTCTTTGTGATTTGGGGTTGCTGTAGCAGTGCTAAAGTGAAACCAGCTGCAGAATTCTCCTTACTCTTGCCGCGTAGATGGGTGCTGCTGTGGCATAGAATTTCGGGGGCTCTAGCAATAGGAAACTGGAACAGAATGTAAGAGGTCTCAGAATGTAAGAGATTGGCATGAAGTGGCACCCTAGTGTTTGAAATGTGCAATAATTCTGTAACTATATGAAATAATCATTGCTGTTTAAGGCAATAAAAGGAAAATAATCTCTTGTGTGTAGTGTTTGTGTATGTGTCTCCTCACGCTCACCCAAGAGGCTGAATAAAACTGTAACATTCCAGCTCAGATGATTAGAAGTACTGAAGCAGAATCATCTCGGTTGAAAGATACAAAACTGACACTGTAGTTACTGTGGGAGGAATGTGAAGGAGAAATTAAATTAGTTGCCACTACTCTGAGCGGGCAGGGGGCGGGGCAGGGAAGAGACGGGTATAACCCAAGGAATACAGCTTTCCAGTGTACTTTTATCAAGCAGTCCTTATCCACTCAGAATAAGAGGTATAATGTAAACAAATTATAGGTAAAGTCCTGTTGCACCCATCAATTCCTCTGGAGGTAGAGGGCCATCCCGCAGTGTAATTCCCCCAAAGGTAGAGTGGGTATCAATAGCTGGAGTCCAGAGCCCACCAGAGGGGTCTACTTTCTCTGTATGACACAGAGCTTCTTTGTGAATGGCAAGGCCTTCAGATCCATAACCATCAGGATCTGCTGGAGATTGCCCTACACTCAGCCGCCTTGCAAAAACAAGGGTTGGTGCTGCTGCAGCTCGGAAACTGCAGCGTGGGTCCACTGCTTTTTTGCAGTCTGTAGGAGAGTGGGAAGGATCCACAGAACTCCCTAGTGCAGAGCACACTTACAAAAGCTTTGATATAGCCTGTATGTTTTCTGCTATACTAAGCAATACTGTAGCTGAGATAGTTAGAAGTCAGCAGCATGAAAAACAGCATTTAAAATATAACTCTGTATTCCTTAGCCAAGCATTGCTATCCCAAACCTAGCATTTGGGATTGGGTATAAGAGGGAGAGAAAAAAAGAATATAATAAAAAATAGACTGCAGGCATAGAATGAACAGTTGCCGTGACCTTGCTTTTTGTATGCCATTACACAATTCAATGGCAGTCCACTCAAACCTTGCTCTCGATCAATATCCTATTAAAGCAGCACAAAAAGTCTCCATAAACTTAGTGGTTAGCTATGTTTATAAATGGAACTCAGCATAATTAGATGGTCAATAGCAAGCTGTACTAGTAATTTTAAAATGAACATCACACATTTCATATCAGTGGTATTCGGCAAACCTCTTTGAACCTAACAGTACAGTACATAGGAGACAAAGGCCATGCAACAAATTCGAGCTACCCTTTCCTCGCTGAGTCAGAAAGATAGTGTGTTTTCCTCTGGTTGTTAAGCCACAGTATATGAAGAAGTGTATTAGTTAAACGTCATGTTTCTTCCTGGGGTATAATACGTTTAGCCTTATGTACATTGTCACTTTGCTGCAGTGTTAGACATGTCTTGATCCTAGTTTTACCCAAATATCTTTGTAAAAATAAATAAATAAAAAATGAAAAAAGAGAAATTAAATATATCTTAACAACTAAAAGACAGTGCCATTTTAAAAGGAAGACGACTTCCAGCTTGGCTGGTTTTATTTAGTGGGTTTCCTGTACTTTAATTCAGTAAATTTCCAAAATAAATATTCAAATTGAATTAAGTCAGAGGGTTTTTTGCTAATTTTTCTGTTATTTTTCTTGACATTTCGGGTGACTATTTGAGCTAATAAACTGGCAGCAAAGGGAATAGATTGGCAGCAGTGGGAGTTTTCCTCAGAGCTGCGCTTTATCCAGAG
This sequence comes from Lepidochelys olivacea, assembly GCF_965140295.1. Lineage (NCBI taxonomy): Eukaryota > Metazoa > Chordata > Testudines > Cheloniidae > Lepidochelys > Lepidochelys olivacea. The sequence continues at coordinate 92,068,564 of NC_140418.1, read as the reverse complement.
CAGAGCTACCATGCAAGTGGTCAAAGAGAAGCAGCTCCCCGCTTGCCTCCCCAGTTTAACATGGAATGATCGGCCTACAGTGAGGGTTGTTCCAGTCTTTCAGGCAAACTCATTCTAACCCTCATTCTGATCCTTCAGAGTGATTGAAATGTATCCTGTGTGCGTAGGAGTTTTGTGATGGAGACCACCCTGTCAGCTGAAATCAGCTGAGGCTGCATCAGTTAGTTCACTTACAGGCTCCGCACACATCAATCAAACGAAGCTTTAAATGAAAGGCCAGATTTCTATCCAATAAACCATTTTACTCCTCCCTCACTGGGGTCAGAGCTCTGTGTCAAATGACATCTTGATGCAGGCATGTGGGTGGGGTGTGTATTGTGTGGAAGCTCAGTTGAAATTTTCAACCTATATCTCCTGCTTGGGACGTGTTCTTGAGCTATTTTGGTGTCATTTTTCTGAGGAGCATCTCTTAGGTGGGGAAAGCAGCATATTTTCAGTGTGGCTGGTATAATCTTAACTTTCAATTTATGTATACTTTGGTGTAATAAAGGGCTGGCTTTGTATTATAGAACAGAATGATCTCCACACTTATGCTGACAGTGCCAAAGCATGTTCTTATTTTGGGACGTTGGGCTGAGGTACAGGTGGGGAGAGTGATCACATGTTGGATGATCATATGCTAAAATGAAGAAGCTCAATTTAGACAGAGTTTTGCCACAATTTAGAGCTCTTTAATCCTGTTTTCTCTCTGGTGCTGGAGTGTTGATAGGGAATCCTACAAACAGACAGAAGTGGGATTCTGTCTTTCCATCAGTATTCAGGGCTAATAGAAGAGGGATGGTGTATTCAGGCAGTGAGAGGGGCCATTTGGAGCAAGGAAGGGTTTGCATGGCTAGGCTAGATTAAGTTTATGCACCTTTGCAACATGTTGTGTTGCAAAACAGAAAAGTAAATAGAAGGTCCAAATAAAACACAACAGAGTTCCCTCTGCCAAAGTCCAGTGTAAAGTGTTATGAGGTGTGACTCGATTCAGCTAAGTCTATAACAGGGATATAAAGCATGAATCACTTCAACCAAATTCCAGAGAGGAAGAGACGGATCCCCCCTACCCAGAGAAAGAGAGTTAACCCCTTCTCCGCCAGCCTCTGGATGGGGTCTGTACACTGAAATTTTCCTCACTTTGTCTACAGTAAAATGTTGTTTGAAGAGCAAACTAACTGGGAAAAGAAAACATAGATACCCTTTATTGAAAGATAACTTCCTACTACACAGAGTGTGATTCCAGAACAGTTCCCCTTTATGGAAAGTTTACCCTTATAGCATTACTAAGTTTAGTGACCTTGGGTTGTCTCTAGTATGAATGTCATTGTGAGAACTGCCATAGGCCTTTTAAATAAGGCACAGCCATGAACCTTTTAAATGCTTTTAATACTCAACTGCTTTAATAAATGTTCTGTCCTTTGACCATTTTATTGTTTAAGAGGGATGGATCTTGTCTTTTTACCTTTCATCCTGAATCCTCTCAGCTCAGCTCCCCTCAGTACTGCAGGGTGTCCGAGGACCTGGCAGGAAAACCCTATTACTGTTAAATATGGAGGAAGCTAGAGGTTACCTATTTAAATCCTTTCTATCTTGTGGCTAATTTTTATGTTACTAGCTTTACCCCCATCCCACTCCACATCTTTTCAGGCTACGTGCACCATGTTGAGAAGTGGAAGAACTTTTTAGTTTCACGTAAGGCAAATTCAAGAATTTGGCCAGTAATGCGCTAGATTTTGGGGGCTGATGAACGGGAGCAGAGTCAGTTTTTGAACACAAAATTTTCCTCCATCTCTATCTGAAATAAAACTGCTCAGTAAAACTTACAATAGCGGGGAAATTCATTGCCCCTTGAAAAGAAATGGTGCTTTAATTTAGTGCCTGCCTTTTTATGTGCCTGTTTGGAAAATATTATTATTAACCACTAAGTTGGGCTTTGTTAGGTCTGGGGTACAGGGGAATTGATCAACAAAGGGGTTTAAAGAGCACAAATCTGCTTGGCAAAGGAATTGCTGAAGACTGTGGAGTAGATGCTGCAGAGAGTACCTGTATGATTGATTTCCATTCACGTCAGACTGACTGCAGTGTGGTCATTTTTCTAACCCATAACTGCTCATACTGCAGCGGTCTGCTATCTGCAGGGTGTCTGACTTATAGCAGTCCATGCCCATGTTACCTTTTACACAAATTACTTACACTGGTTTCTTTTTTCCATGCAAATTTGTCGGTTTTACAGCCTCTTCTAGCTGCTGTCAGGAAACTCTAGCAGAAAGCACAATTTAATAAAATGAGTTTTACTATATTTAATTTTTCTTTAAAAAAAACGCCCGCCCTCTCATACAGCCAGTGCACAGGAAACATATTTTAGTTAAAGGAACACAACAAAGGAGTTTGTGTTCTTGCCGTAAATTACTTCCCAAATTAATCCCTTTTAATGATCGTTCCAGATTTTCTTAAGTTTTAATAGCATTGTGTGCTTTCCACCCTACGCTTTTAAAAATCTGTTACTTGCTGTCCATGTCATTCCCAGTCTGTCTCAATGTTGATCTACTTTCTTAAAAGATCTTTGCCCTAGATTGCCAGTTTAATTGTGAGGAGAATGAGGCAGCTGCAAAGCTATATTCTTCATCTGTCAAATCCAGCAGTGCTTCTTCCCTAAAACTTGGGGTGAAATCCTGACTCTATTGAAATCAAAGGCAGAACTCCCAGTGGCTTCATTTGGTCCCGTATTTCACCCTTGGTATGCCAGGTTATTGGTGCAAGGTACCTGAATCATCCAATCTTGATTTCCTCACTGATGCCCACAAGAGTGAAATATTTCATGTGTTTAATATTGGGCTCAGTTCCTCCCCGGTAGGAGCAAGCACAGGTCTATTGATTTCAGTAGAGTTGTTCCAACTGACACAAGAGTAAATTTGGTTCAGTATCATTGTGTGGCACCAGGAAAATCCCTGTGAATCAGAGTTTTCAGATAATATATCCTGTGCCAAACAGATTTATCTTGGGCAACAGGGTAATTTTAATCAGATTGTGGAATGGGACAGACAATCAATCTTGGTCCATAAAACAGAATGTCCTGTAAAGGTCAGGGCACTGGAATGGTGACAGTGGGCATGGTATCATATCACATGCAGTGGATTTCATTGAGGAAGACCTTGCCGGATCAGTTTTATATTAGTTAAAACATTCTCATTTGTTCCATATTGCTCAACACATGGGAGTTCAGAGCCCTATGCCTGTAAACTTTTGGAAAAGGAACTCTCATAATACCTTAGTGTAAAAACAGTACTCTAGGCAAGCATATTAAAGTCAGGTGAGTTATAGCAGTGGTGGTCCTTACAGAAAACCATGCATGCTTGTGGGAATAAAGAACAATAGAAAACGTTTGTTGGATAATAATATAATGAGGCAAATTGTCTCTGGCCTCAGCACAGAGCCAGAGAGGAACACAAGGGGTCTCAGCCCCTGGCATACTTCCCTTAGGGGTCTTGGTCAGTCATAGCTCCTATGCTCCAGGAGTATAGAGACTGTAGCCTCTATGTACATCTGGGTGCACACAGCATTCCCAAAGGTCTTGGGAAGAGGTGGCACCAGTGCCCCTTCCCCGTCTACAGAAGCTCGTAGACTGGGCCAGGCATACTGTAGGGATGGCGCAACACGTCCACTACTCAGCACTGTGCCTAATAAGGAAGTAAGTTCCAAGAGATGTTATTAAGAAGATTACAATATGGCAGCAGTTTCTTAAAGGAATCCAAGATTCTTGCTGCAAACAATGAGAATTGCCAGTACAGAAAAGACTGACCTGAAAAGAAAATAGGAATGTCTTTATTATATTATATGATTATTATTATTTATTTTTATTACTGGAGTACTTAGGAGTCCTAGGTGGGGACCAGGACTGCATTGTGCAAGGCGTTGTACAAACATACCAAAAAAGACACTTCCTGCCCCCGAGGACATCATATAGTGGTAAAATGTTCCTGATTACAGTGTCAGTTCACTTTGGGCGTTGATATATAATTGAGTCCTTATTCACATGACTTACTGACTTTAATTTTTTTTGTTTCCCTAGCACCAATAGCTGCAGGAACAGGCCCAAATTTCTCCCTCTCAGATTTGGAAAGTTCTTCATACTATAGCATGAGCCCAGGAGCAATGAGGAGGTCTTTACCTAGCACATCCTCTACCAGGTAATTTGATATGTGTATGCTATTGGGTTACTTGTGAAACCCAGATTACGATTAATGCTCATATGGAAATTATTGTTTTGTACTTACATTGTTTGATGTGTTCTGGTGGGGACAGGATGGTGAGTCTTTTCAGAATCACAAATCTGAGTGTCTATCTCAATCTATATTAAAGCTCTATACTTAAAGTCCAGCTTTGAAAAAAGCTGCAGAGAGACACACAGGCCCTGATTCTTTTCTCACTTACCTTGTTTAGAATCACAGGTAATTCCATTGAAATCAGTAGAGTTGCATTGGTATAAGTGAGAGGAGAATCAGGACCATAATGAAACATAATGTCCTTCTATGATAATGTCACTGAGTATTTTTCATGGAGATATTTCTTGTCGGCATTGCATAGAAGGAAAAGAGACTGGACACCAGACTTTAGATAAAACTTACATGTATTGTGTATACATAAAAGTGTTAGCTGTGAAACTAACATAGTGTTGAAGACCTGGCTTTAATTCATTCACATTTTGGTGTGGCTTTAAGAATTTTGTGTTTTAATGAAGCAACTGAATCTTTGATGCAGGCTACTGTCAAGTCCAATTGCATATCTTAGGTGCAAACTAGCAGACAAGGATATTTTTTACTCTTTTTACTTTAACCATACATGAGATTGAATTTATAAATAAGCCTAGTCACCATTGCCATCTTGAACACTGTTAAGGAACCAGACTGATTTTTGTTTGTCCGCCAGCCAAAATGATCAGTTATTTCGAAGACATGACAAGAAATTCTAACTTCTGCCTGGAGTTCTTTTAGGTTCTGATCTCAGTCTGCAGCGCCACCAGCTTTGCAAAAAGCAAGCACACCGTTAAAAAAAAACATATCTTTTGAATGTAGCTGGTTTTTTTTCTACAAAAGTATGTAGAGTCTCCTAGCAATAACTTTTAGCTTATTTGTTAGTCTCTAAGCCACAAGTACTCCTTTTCTTTTAGCTTATAGTTCGCAGTGATTGAAAGAACATTCTGTACACATGAGCTCAGTCAGCATTCTGAAGCTTAGCAAATACGGTTCTCATTACATGTGGCAGTAATCAATTTAAAAGTTTGTGCTGTTAGTTTTTGCACATGTGTTTGGCATACTGTATGTGCAGTGCTCATCATTAGAATCACTCCCAGGAAGAGTTTTGTTGTGACTCCAGGAGTGAAAAAGGCAGGTTATTAGTGTTACTTAAAAGCTCAGTTGTCACTCTTCTATTCTTCTGCAAATAGCTAGCACTGATAAGGAGCTAATTATAAACATCACCAGTAGTTAATAACTCGGTAATATGTTTGTTTTTCTCTCATTAGGTTGTTCCCAGTTAGAAAAAAAGTATTCCTTAAATACACAGACTCAGTGGCTCTATCAGGCAGTAATTGTATTGTACACATAGAATTTCCCCAACGACATATACCGATTCTTTTAAATAAGTTATGGTACAACCTGCATTCCATACATACCATAAAACATTGTCTCCCTTCAGCTTTGCATACAGAACTCCCAAACCCTGCAGCTCTTACTCAGGCAGAACTAAGGGTGAAGTTAAAGTGAGTCTAGCCTGAGTGAAGGCTGGAAGATTTAGCTCAATGGGAATTATGCCAATGGAATGTTTTATATCCATTGAAGTACATCCCTGATACACAAAGGAGTCTATTCTTGTTTACCTATGGGACATTTAGGCAGGTAGGCCTTTTCTTGAATCCCTTACACACTGCTGGTGGAATTGACCCCACAGAATAAAGAGCTGGCAATAGACATAAGTTCTAGAAAAATGTGTTAGGACAAATTCACAATAATATTCTAGAGCATTCTGTACATCTCATTATTCCAAACTTAGCCAAGATTGTGGGCCCTTGGAACTGGAATTCATTTCCCTACCACTCTGCCACACTTTGTGTCAGTTGACCTTCAGAGCACAGTGTCAGGATTCTCCCATCTCTCAGCCTTTCGCCTGGGTTGGATTGTGGGGGAGGTATTGTATATGGTAAGTGTTGTGTGGGAGCCTTTCAGTGTTGGCATTAGTCAGCAAGCTTTTTGTTCTTTTTTTTAAAAAACGTGTGGCGGCAGCCAAAGACTATGTTCTACATCAGGCATTGCACAAATTAGATACAGGGTAAAATTTTTATTCTTGTTTAAAATAACCTGTGACAATGTAAAACTGAAATATCTTTTCCATCTTTTGCCATCACTCATGTGCTTATTATTGTAGGGTTACCATGAAGCTGGGTTTGCTGCCATTGGATTTTTCTTTAGGAAAAGAAAGCATTGAAAATATAAAAAATGCATACGAAGGGAGTATATGGAATTCACAGTAAGATAAGGAGAAAACAAGGTAGTTTAAATGAGGGTCTGCCTGTCAGTACCATATCTGTTTAATATTAACTATTTGATAGCTGGTGACACAGTGAATTAATGGTACAAAACCCACTGAAGTCAATGGGAGTCGTTCTGTTGACTTCAGCATGCTTTCCATAAGGTCCTAGCCTTCCACCTGTGAAAATCTAAATTTTAAAATATCTTTGGTTCCAGTTTGGAATGAGTTTGGTGATCTCAGCTTAGTCTTTATTGGAGGTTGTTGTGTGTCACAAAATCAGCATGGAGCTTGGCACAGTTCAGAAAGTTTGACAATTCTAGTGTAAGGCAGCCTCAAGTCTGAAAAAAGTAGATCAGGACTGAGGTACATTGATTCAGCTTTGTGGGGAAGAGTGAATAGAACAGGAACCTCTCCCAAGTCAATGCCTTAACTCTGTCAGTTTCAATGTCACTAAACTTAACCCTGTTGGTCTCCTCTCATGCTACCGAGAAATATACCAATAGAGAAATACCTTTGTATCCTTTCAGCATATACAGTATTGTATGTTTTGCTGTTTCAGCTCTACAAAACGCCTCAAATCTGTGGAGGATGAAATGGACAGTCCTGGTGAAGAGCCATTTTATACAAGCCAAGGGCGCTCTCCAGGAAGTGGCAGTCAGTCAAGTGGATGGCATGAAGTGGAGCCAGGTAAGCCACGGCTTTCAGGAGTCATAGGAAATTTTCTCCAGTTTTTCAGTTTTGTTATCCTAAGAGAACACTGTATAGAAAGGCTATAAATAAAACCCCTATGATTTGTGCTGAAATGGTCAGTCTAATGAAAATATTGCAATAGTTTGATTGCTCCTGCAGCTGCAAATGTTTTTGTAGTGTGTCACTTTTGTATTTGGGCCAAGCATCTGAAGTATTTGAATAATGCAGAAAAAGATATGCTCTCCTTCTCTGTCAAATTGTCCATATCCAATCGTGGAATATCACTGATAACAGCTTGGCAAAACACAGCACCTGTCCCAGCTGTGGACCACATTTCATTCTGTTGTAAAATGCCATTGTTTATATTGTTTTGTTTTTTTTTAAAAAAAACACATACCTCTATAAGATGGAAAGACTTTTGAAGAATTATATAACATTTGTTTACTCTGCAGTGGGTTTTTGAGAGACTTGGTATGAGTTGCTGTTGTATTCACCCATAGTGGTGTGAAGTTTGATTGGAGACTCTATGCTGAAATACATATCATTGGAGTTAAGAACTTTAAGGAAGAAGCCATGCCTTTTCCTGATGAACTTTCCTTGGCTTGTGTTATTTACTTAGTGTCTCTCGATCACCTAGCTTGGTATCATCTGGGTACTTAATAGTAATAAAAACATTTTCCTGGTATGATGACATTTAGTAGGCAAAATAATGCCACAGATCTCTGGTCTAGATAGGGATTTTGTTACTAATTATTATTAATACTAATTTATTGAGTACCAACAAAATGTTTTTGTCTTTCACTATCCAACATTTTACCAGGTCATCAATATATGGTCCTAAGGGATTGGTCCTTTGTGTTTTGTATATTTTAATATATTTTTTACTTAGATTTAAAATAATAAAGATGTCTAACCAAAGGTCTGGGCACCCTAACATAATTAATGATACAGCCGTACAATTATATTATACCTCAGCACCATTAAAATCAGTTCTGCAGGAATTTGGCTGGCCAGCCAGCCACCTACTACCTTCATCATCTCTGAAGCATATCCACAGCCTTCTCCAGAAGCACATCAAACAGATGTCTTTTGCAGCATGCCTGGAAAGCCACCAAGTGTTGCTATTTCAGACCAGGAGGGAGCAAGTTTCAGAGTCTCAGAGCTGACAGAACATCCTGCCAACAGCTCCCCTCTCTTTTATAATGAGCTGGATCCAGTCTGAGTGCTCCTGTTAACCACAGCTGTGGCAGTATAGCATGGAGTCCAGTCCCTCAGGTAGGCCAGCTCCAAGCCATGTAGGGTTTTATAGGTGATAACCAACACCTTAAACTCCACCCAGAGACACATGGGCAGCCAGCACAGATCCTGGATCACTCTGGCCATGAGCCCCCAGTGAAATGTCCTGTTCAATAAGCAAGCCACTGCATTCTACACCAGCTTCAGTCTCCAAATAGTTTTAAGGTGTAGCCCCATGTAGAGTGCATTGTCGTTGTCTGATCTTGAGGTGACAGAAAGCACAGATAACAGTGGCAAGGTCTCTGTCTGAAAGAAAAGGCTGCAACCTCCTAGCTAGACGCAAACTGGGTCATATCTGTAACATGATTGTCAAACAGCAGCATGGGCCATAGAATCACTCCTAAGGTGTGAATACTATCAACTAATGGCAGACATACTGCTCCAGTGGAAGGGGTTGATATTACCTCCTCCCAGTTCTCCAGCGACATCCCCCAACCCACCTTCATCACCTCAGTATGATCTGGGTTGAGCTCCAGACAGCTTGCTCTGAAACAGTGATTGAGGTGCTGAATGGCATGGTTCCAAATGAGACAAGGTAGAGACATACAGTTGGGAGTCATCGGCATACTGAAAACACTGAGCCCCATGCCCCCTTACAATGTTCCTAGTGGCCTTTTATGCATGTTGAACAAGAGAGGTGACAGAATGCCACCCTGCAGCACCCCACCGAGCTCCTCAGGAAGAGAAGCTATTGTCCACAACTGTCTGCTGAGAGAAGAGAACAAAACACTGAAAAGTGGCCTGGTGCATTCTCAACAGGTCCTCAGGCAAGTCAGCAGCACTTCATGATCAACCATATTAAAGGCAGCTGATAGATCTAATGATACCAGCATGGAATCCGGGTTTTCATCCGTCGCCAGGAGATCACTGACCAGTGCACCAGGGCAGTCTTTGTGTCATAGCCAGGTCAATACCCAGATTGACAAGGGTCAAGGAGATCACAGGCATCTAGACATGGTGAGAATTGTCTTGTCACAACCTTCCCACAATCCTACCTTGAAAGGAAAGATGTGATACTTGTTGATAATTAGCAAGATTGTCAGCACACCATGATGACTTCTTGAGCAAAGGCTGCACTCCTGTTTCCTCCAAAACAATAGGCAGCCTGCCCTCTCTAAAAAAGGTGCTGACAATCGCCACAAATAAGGAGATCCGCGCTTCCTCACTAGCCTTCCCCAGCAAGGAAGGACGTGAATCCAAATGACAGGTTGCAGGACAAAGTTCTCCCAACACTTCCAGTACCTCAGGGAGTATTACTGGCTGAAACTCCAGCAGAGAAGACAAGGCCTTTGTTCCCTCAAGACCAGGCTCAATCACCACAAAAGCAACAGCCTATCCCTAATCTGATCAGTCTTGTCTGCAGAATAGCAAACAATTTCCTCACAACAGGAGGGACTCAGACCAGCTACCAAGCAGAAACCATCCAGATGTACCAGACTCTTTGTCACACAGATCAAATCTGCTGTCTTAGATGTTGCGGATACTCTGGTGGAGAAAAATAATCGTCTCTTTGCCTCCTGCACAGCAATAGCATAGGAGTTGAAAAGAAATATTTATGCTACAGCTGGTCAGTCTCAGCGCAAGATTTCCACCACTGGTTCTCTAGCCATCTCCCTCTCGCTTCATTTGTTTCAGACCATCCATAAACCAGGCTCATCTCTGAAAACGAAGCCAGCAAAGAGAGCACTTAGGATCCACCTCCTCAATAGTGGAGGACAAAAAACTATAATCATCTACAAACCCATCAAAAGAGTGGTCTGTCAGCAGAACAAGAGTCACCATCAGAGCTCTGTATATCAGAAAGCAACAGCTTATATCATATTTTGTTTTAATATATAATATATAGTAAGTCACACGTGCTCTGAAATCAACATTTGGTCCTTCGTGTTTGACATGAATGCTTTCATCTCAACCACTACAGAATGCTTTATGAGTCTTTAACAGGGCAACTGCCTAGAAAATGTATTGGCCCACTGAAAAATATAGAAATGGGATCAACATCCCTTATTACTTTGTATATTGCCAGAATATTGCTCCTGAAAGAATAGTAACCTTGCCTTGTTTCAGTTACATCCTTTCTGATCTCTATATTGTCCAAATAAGACCCTTACTGTCTACAATGGAGTCGCATCTTATCCGGGGGTTAGGTTCTGAAGTCAGCGCATAAAGCGAAAATCACGTATAGTCAAAATTACCTTTGAAAATCCCTTAAATCGCGAATAAGTACAGTATACTGTACATGGTTTTGCGTATACTGTACAACTCTGAACAGTAATATGTATAAATGTATAATGTATACAGTAATGTACAGTATATAATAAAGAATACATGTGCAAAATATAATTTTACAGTATTTTTAATTACATAGAGAGAGAAAGAGAGACGGAAGAATGAAAGAATAAAAAAGAAAAACAGTAAACCTAAACACTCACCATTCATCCTGGATATTCTTGCTACTCTATGACGATGATAATGGTGATACGACAACTATGACAATGGTCGTGTGACGATGATGAATGATGACGATGATGATTAGTACAGCACCCATATGATGAACGATGAGATGATGAAGATGGGCGCTGTACACTCTCCGATTATTAGTCTTCCTCTTCCCCTGACAACACTACTGGGGGGTTGTCAGGGCTTGATGTTGATCCAGGAGACAGAGGTGACGGAGAGCTTGGGTGATGGAGAGCGAGTTGTAGGCAAAGTGGTTGGCTCTGGTTCAGCTTGAGAAGTTGATTGCGTAGGCTTATCTGCTGGTGGTTGTTTTTTCTTGAAAAACATGGGGATCAGCAACTGTCGCTGTTGACTCTTGAGCTGCTCAAACATTTCTTGATGTGGTCTCAAATCATCCATAATACTATGTGTGATTTTGAGGCTTCATTCCATAGAGGGATCGTATTCAGAAATTAAATCATTGAAGTGTTTCGCTGCTTGGAACACTTCAGCAATTTTATGAAAATTCCAACTTGCTGGCTCTTCCTGTTAGTTGTCATCATCTCATCTTCTGTAGACGATTTTATCAGTTCCTCTAACTCTTCATTAGTCATTGTTTCTCTGTGGCCCACAATTAATTCTTCAATTTCTTCCTCAAAGATATCGACAAAGCCATCACCACCCACTTGCCTGGCCACCTGAACAATCCATTTCACTTCTTTGTCAATGGTCGGGAAACCCTTAAAATCATTCACACATTCTTTCCATAGGTTTCACCAACATGCATTGACTGTTTCAGGCTTGATTGCATCTATTGCCTGTTTAATATAAGTGATGCAATCGGCAAAGTTGAAGGATTTCCAACACCCCATCACATTAAGATTGGGTTCAGCATCCATAGCGCTACGTATCCGTGAGAACGTGAGCCTCGTGTACGAGGCCTTGAAACAGCAAATCACGCCTTGGTTGAGAGGTTGGAGGATGGAGGTGGTATTGGGAGGAGAAAGACAACTTCAACGTCGTTATGCGCAAACTGGAGTGCCTCAGGTTGGCCAGGAGCATTGTCTACGATCAGCAACACTTTAAAGTCAAGGCCTTTCTCTTTGAGGTACCGCTTGACCTCCGGAATGAAACACTTGTGGAACTAATCCAGAAATAATGCTGCTGTCACCCAAGCCTTTTTGTTTGATTGCCAGAACACAGGCAGGAGATTTTTGTTCTTGCCTTTTAGGGTACGGGGATTTGCAGCCCTGTTTAGCAAGCCCGGCTTTATTATATGCCCAGCCTCACTGCCACAAAAAAACACAGTCACATGGTCTCTAGCTGCTTTGAAGCCAGGGGCTTGTCTTTCTTATTTCAAAATGCAAGTGCGGTTAGGCATTTTTTTCCAGAAGAGCCCAGTCTCGTCAGCATTAAAAACTTGTTCCGGAACATAGCCCTTTTCTGCTATGATTTTCTTTAATTGTTTGGGGTAGGCTTTTGCTGCCTCTTCATTGGCAGACGCAGCTTCACCAGTAGTCTGCATGTTTTTGAGGTTGAAGCAGTTCCTAAAACTGTTAAGCCAACCTTGGCTGGCTTTGAATTCCTTCTCATCAGAAGGCTGTCCCTCTTTGGCAGGAGGTTTGAAGAGTGCGTAGAGGCTAAGAGCCTTTTCTTGCAACATGTTGCCATCGATAGGCACACGTTTACGGTTCATGTCTTCCAGCCGTAAGTTTAATGCCTTTTCAGTCTTTACTAAAGTCTTATCACACACCTGGCTCATCACCTTAGCAGTTATTGGAGCACTTGATGCCACGGCTTGACAAATTTCTCTCTCGAATCTTGATGGCATGGATGTTAGATTCATGTGGTCATATTTACATGCCATGTTGGAGACCGACATAGCGTCTCTCAATAAGTCCAACACAGCCAGTTTTTCCTCCAGCGTTGGAAGAGATCACTGTTTCTTTGGTTGAGCACCAGATGAAGTAGTTGGCTTGCGTTTAGGGGCCATGTTGTACGAAAAATACGTATCTTTAAACACTAGAATCACACTCAGCGTGGTGAGATGCTTACACTATGAGAGGCACACGGAAACTGAGACCGACTGAGGGAACAGCAGATTCACGTCTCCCTTCTCATGCTCACTCCGGGGCATACGCTCATTGAGTGGAATGATGGGCGGAATCACCCGCACTATTTAAATTGTTATTTTTCTTTTTTTCTGCCGAGTGCGTATAGTTGAATTTGCGTAAGTTAAATGCGTGTATGATGTGACTCCACTGTATTTAATGCCACAAACGATGTGAAAAAAATTCTACGTTTTTAATATATAATAAGCACTTTGGGTTTTAATGTTTAATTCGTCTGATTGACATATGCAAAGGGAGCTTAAACACTGAAACCATCTTAATAGTTGATGTAGCCCATCAAAGCCCAGAGCAATTATACTGTATACAATGGTAAAATATGTTTACAACAGAGCCCGTTGCTACTGTGAATATTTCTGATACTATTAACTGAGGCTGGTCACTGTGGAGGGTTTAGCCTGCGTTGCCAGACAGTAGCATAAGAGTGATTTGTTCAGCAAGATTTTCTTACATCCCATCAAAACCTGTTCTATTGGATGATCTGTCCATGATCAACATGGGAACAGGTTGATTACTTCCCTTGAGGAAAGGGGAAGGTTGGATAGCTGTGTGGGACTATCTCCCTGAATGTGCCTTTGGGGAAAAGACAGGTGTTAAAGACAGCAGCCACCAGCGGCCACACCCAGTTCCCCAGAAGATCCACATAAAAGGTAATACAGCCCCAGACTAAACAAGGAGACTCACCTAGGCGCAGCTTCTTATCCTGTATCTAGGAGTAGAAGGAGCCTGTATGTGTGTGCAGTTTCTGGGGGAATCTGCATGTGTTTGGGCATTTGAATAGTTTTGAGGAGAAGGGAGCAGCATGTGCATGAGAGAGGTTTGGGGATGCAAAGAATGAAAGAGAGAGTGTATGTGTTCTTGTGTGTGGAGAGAAAGAGTTTTTGGCGGCAGAGGCAGCAGAGTGTGTGTGGTAGAAGATTAAGAATGGGAGATGTCACAGAGATTTGGAACGGGCGTCATGAGAGAGTGGGAAGAAAAGATAGCAAGAGGATTGAAAGTTGGAAGGAGGAAGAGAACACAATGTGGAAAAAAGAAAGATGGCGGGGGGGAAAGGAGAGAACAATTATTACATCATATAGAAAACATGATAGTGAAGAAAGACAGAGGCTAAGATAATGAGATACGTATGAGAGAAAAGGAAAAATAGTGTAATGACCAGAGAAAGAAAAGAACAAATGCAAGAGTGAGAAAGTAAATGGTTAAAAGTTTTTACGTAGAAAGGGGAGATTCAAAAGGATGCAATAAATAACTAAATTAACAACGTTTCTGAAAGGGGTGCGTGCTGGGGACAGAAGTTTGCCTCGGGCTAGCCACAGCTGGCTATCCTGCCTCTCTCCCCATTTGCTCTTTTTATATTGGTGCTGTTTGTGGTCCCTCCTGACTTGTTTTTCTGTGGGTGGACCTGTGAGTGGGTCCTTTGAGGGTGGACTCAGGGGATGCCTGCAAAATGACTGGAGATCAGAACAGCCTTGCTCCCAACTTACAGAAAGCAGCACAAAGCTACTCTGAGACTGCTATTCCAGACGATGGGGAGGGATAGTACCCCCCTGCTTTCCAAAGGCATTGGATGACTTTATCTATGCTCTGTGCAGCCCACCAGTATTGACCAACCACAATCCCACCCCCCTGCACTTCTGCTTTAAAGGGCTGCACTGGCTCTCAGCTCCTTGACAAGCAAATTGTGTGCAGAGCCGTACCACAGGGTCTGCACCCGCCACCCATTGTCAGCATGCCATTTCCACTGCATTCTGGGCTGCGTGCACCCAAGGAAAGGTACAGAGCACTCTGTGTATTACATCTGGGGTACTTTTCAAAAGCAAGTGTGTGGTGCTTTATTTATGCTTCAGACATGACAGCCAAAGCAAAAACCAACATTAATTCCATGTTCCTTGTAGTGTACTTGTCGAGTCCCATATCCATTTGCCTGCACTTGAATGCTTCTGTGGAGCTCTGAGGCCTAAGAAGACTGGAGTCTGCCAGAAAAGATGAATTTCCTTTCACAACAGGAAGGCTTGGGAAGTAAAACAAAGCAGACATGTTGTAAATTTCTTCTGCTTTTCAAATACCTTTTGCAGTATTCTCCTTACCATTACTTTATCTTAGCACTTTCAGTACATAACTCTTGTTACTGAGAAGAAGGGCAAGAGAAAAGATAAAGATGATGTTAGGTAAGAAACCCAGGGAATATCAAACTGGCTTTGGACTTGGATACAGGCATTGGCTTTTGTTCAGTTCTGTTTCAGCTATATTTTGTAAACTTGTTTAAAGGCATAATTGCTAGAAAATGCTTGCAGCGTCTGTTTTTGGCTCCATCATGGTCAAAATGCACCCTGTAAGGCTGAAACGCATACAACTGTATTCCACTTGTGCATTTTTCTAGTGAGTTCTCTAATGCAATACAGATGTGACGTCCATTGTACCTTATCAGGCATTTTTGTGGTGTGCTTTACTGTACATTAGCAACTTCAATTTCAGATTTCTCAGTCAAGTTTCTTGTATTTATAGACTAGGGAGTGGGAATGCTGATTAAAGTGTAATCCTCACAGTATTCTAATGATCAACCTTGCCAGCATGGGGAAGAACAACCTGCGTCAGTCTGGTCCCTGTTCCCCACAAGGGCATTGACTCCGAGGGAGTCAGGATGTTTGCACTGCCTGAACTCCTTTGGGGGTCTAATGGGGAGAATGCAGTTTTAAGTTCCACAGGGGATGCACTGAATCAACACCAAATCCCTCTTCGAACAGCACATGTTGGCCCTGGGTTCTACTTCTCTCCTGTTGAAAGGATGTTTGTGTAGTTTTGTGTCACTGTAGCCCATTCTCCTTCTCTCCCCCAGTGGTTTTTCTGCCACCAGAGACTCTGTGCAAAGACCTCAAATGTGAGAAAAAGCAAGCGACTGGATTGCAGTCCAAACTGCACTGGAATTCATTCACTGCAAAGCAGCACCAACACAGTATTAAAGCATAATGTTTTTATTGCATGAGTGAAATACGTATTGTACAGTTACAATAGCTCATGGAATTAAGTTATTACTTAAGACCATAATAAATGACAAAGCCCATGCTAGATCACATTAGTTCTTCTTCAAGTGCTCATCCACATATATTCCACTCTTATTAGTCAGAAATGAATCGAGGACTTCATACTTGCCTAGTGGGTATCAGAGTAGGCATGTGTCCTGGTACCTTTCTCCCTCACCCCCAGGCCCTTTTCCATATAATAGTCCATCATGACCCCGTTGAAACCCTTGGAGTTTATGCACCAGCTCCTAAAAGGAAAGGGAAGAACCAAGCAGACAGACTGTCATCAGGTTCCTTTCACACCAGAGAGCCTCAGTACCTCCGAGAAGGACGCTGTGTGCTTCAGCCTCTGCAACATTCTACTCCCACACTACAGCTACATCAAAATGGT
Organism: Lepidochelys olivacea; assembly: GCF_965140295.1. Taxonomy (NCBI): domain Eukaryota; kingdom Metazoa; phylum Chordata; order Testudines; family Cheloniidae; genus Lepidochelys; species Lepidochelys olivacea. The sequence goes on along the minus strand of NC_140418.1, from coordinate 92,052,032 downwards.
CAAGAGTTGCTCCATAAACAGTGCGCTCTCCCTGCCGTTTGGGAATTCCTTTTTTCCTGGAGTCATGGAACCTCAGAACATCCAACCCCTAGGTTTCAGAGATAGTCTCAGTCAGATATTCTCTGCAGTTCCGTGCTATCCCTACTTCTGACCCCCTTTCCTCGTCACTTTTCAGGGACCCCTCTGATGAGAGACTGTTTCCTCAGGCGGTGGAGTAACTTCTGTCTCTCAGCACAAGAGAAGCAGTTTCTCTGCAATTTAGGGGGAAGAGTTTTTATTCTGATTACTTCCTAAAATCACAGAAGGTCTCAATACTTTCTTCTACTTCCACTTCAGAATGGTAACTCTAGCCAGGTATCTGCCAGTCTGACCCAGGGCAAATTCCTTCCCGACCCCAAATATGGTGATCAGTTAGACCCTGAGCATGTGGGCAAGACCCTCCAGCCAGTCACCTGGGAAAGAATTATCTGTAATAACTCAGAGCCCTCCCCATTGGATACATTTGCTGCTAGTGGTCACAGATCGGCTACATGCCATTGTAGGCAGTCTCATCATACCGTCTCCTCCATAAACTTATCAAGTTCAGTCTTGAAGCCGGTTAGGTTTTTTTACCCCCACTGCTCCCTTTGGGAGGCTGTTCCAGAACTTCACTCCTCTGGTGGTTAGAAACCTTCATCTAATTTCATGCCTAAACTTGTTGATGGCTAGTTTATATTCATTTGTTCTTGTGTCCGTACTGGTGCTTAACTTAAATAACTCCTCTCCCTTTTTTAATTACCATTATTAATATTACCTACCATTATTAATACCTACCTACCTAGCGCCAAGGTCCTAGCAGTTGTTGCCACCCGTCTGAGAAACCAGGAAATAATAGTTTACCCATAGCTACATGAGTGGCTCGTCCAAAGTAAATTGCCTCAGTGGGTGGAAAGTTTCATTCGGTGGATTCTCCAGCTCTTTATGACCCTAAACTTAAATATCAACACAGAGATGGCCCAGTTAACACCTACATAGAGGATAGAATTCACAGGGATAATGTTAGACTCCACAACAGCCAGAGGTTTCCTTCCCCAAGGCAGATTTGAGGCCATGTCCAACCTTATCAATCAACTTAAAGAAGATCTGCATACCACCATGAGGACTAGTGTAAGTCTCTGCAGGCATGTGGCCTCCTGCACGTTCATCGTGTAGTGTATCAGACTACATCTACATTTAAAGCAGAGTTAGTTAAAATTGGTGTACCTGCGGTACAGACATGGGATGGCTATGCCTCTACTAGTCCTTCTCACATCATTGAATTGATGGAAAGTGTGCAGGGAGTACCTTTCTCTCCATCACTCCCAACCAAGACCTTAGTTATGGATGGATTGTTCTGTGATAAGGAACACATCTGGACCATCATCATGCACAAAGTCTATGGGCACATGAGGAGACTCAACTACACGTAAATGTATTAGAATTCAGAGCAGTTTGCCTAGCCTGTGTTGCTTTCCTACCAATGATCCAGGGACTGACAAATCAAATTATGACTGAAAATGATCATGTTTTTTACAAATAGGCAGGGGAGAAGCCCAATTGTCTCCTTTATGTTGGGAAGCAATTCAGTGATGAAACTGGTTTGTTCGGGATCACATATTTCCCATAGAACTACATCTTCCAGATCTGCAGATGGCTCTAGGAGGGTGGTGAAGCACTGGAATAGGTTACCTAGGAAGGTGGTGGAATCTCCATCCTTAGAGGTTTTTAAGGCCTATCTTGACAAAGCCTTGGCAGGGATGATTTAGTTGGTGTTGGTCCTGCTTTGAGCAGGGGATTGGACTAGATGACCTCCTGAGGTCTCTTCCAACCCTAATCTTCTATGATTCTACCAGACCCTCTGACCAGACAATTTTTGTCATGCCATGAGTATGATCAAGTATTGTGTTGTCAGATGCATCTTCCTCAAGTAGGATCGTCCATCAATATTTGCAAACCCAAAACATTTCTCAAATTCTGCTTTAAAAAAGGAGGTGTAAGCCCAGGGATCATTATTGGATGCATTCCTCACTCAGTGGTCCCCAGGGATGAGATGTGCTTACCCTCCAATCTCTCTGACTTCCAGTGTGCTCAGAACGTTCAGACAGGACATTCACGGTCATCGTGATAGCACCTGCCTGGCTAAGGTAATTTTGGTATCCAGATCAGATACTCCTATCAGTTTCTCCACCAAGACCCTTGCTTCTTCTACCAGGCTTAATATCTCAGGACAGTAGGAATTTTTACATCCGAATTCAGTCTCCCTCTATCTGGCAGCTTGAACTATTAGTTAGATGTGAGACCTAGAAAGATCATGTGCCTCAGATATCCAGATCATTTTCATTCAAAGTAGAAGAATTCCACCAGGCTAACTTGGGCTGCTAAGTGGAAGACATTTGGGATTTGGTGTGAGCAACCACCATTACAACTAATTTGGATTATGTGTGCTCTCTAAAGAGTTCTAATTATGCCTAGTAAAGTACACCTGGCAGACATATCTGCATATCTCACTTCCCACTTCAACCCCATTCAAAACTACACATTTCCCCCGACTGTAGTTACATTTCTTAAGGGCCTTATGCACATTTTTCCATCAGTCAAGGAAACTCCTCCTTCTCAATGTGCTCCTTCTTAATGTGCTCCAAGTTTAATGGGCCCCCGATTGGAACCCCTGGCAATCTGTTTTGTGTTGTGCTATCTATGCGCCTATCTGTTGCCTTTTAATGGCAATCGCATCTGCCAGAAGAATTGGGGAAATGCAAACTCTCATGGCAGACCCTCCCTATATAGTATTTTGTAAGGATAAAGTATTACTCATACCCATCCCAAGCTCTTGCCTAAGGTCCTCATGTATTTCCACTTCAGCCAAATGATTCATTTACCAGTATTTTTCCTTAAGCCACATTAAGCACTCTTCACATGTTCTCAGAGCCTGATCCTTTCATTTTAAAAGAATCAAACTCTCCAGAGTTTTCTCAAGGCTATTTGTAGCATTTGCTGACAGAATGAAAGGTCAAGCGATATCGGCACAGAGACTGTCCAAGTGAGTATCGGGATGTTTTAGCTAGTTTAGATCCCCCAGCTCGGTTTAGGGCTCATTCCACTAGGGCTCAGGCAGCTTCTGCAGATTCCATCTCAGACTTTTTTCTTTTTTTTTACTAAGCATTATTCCCTCATGGAAGCATTGAAGTATGAAGTTTCTTTTTTCAGAGCTGTGCTGCAGTCTGTGTTGAAGTAGACACTTTCACATCAGGTCTTCTTCTTCTTCAATGCTTAGCCAGTTGGCCGTAGAGACCGTTCACCATTTGGTCCGTTCTTGCGCAACCACAAAAGCTTGACGGCCTGAGAGTCCAACGTCGGAACAGACTTGATAAACCCATGTAATAGGGGGGTCTGCCTCTGGGCCGCCTCCACCCACATCAGGTCACCGCTTGTGCCCTCCTTCCCCACTACTGTGGAGTCCTATAACATCTGGATTCTGCAGTGGCGAAGGAACTGAATGGCTGTTGGACCCACACTGCCCTTGATGTCCATGATACAGACTTTGATGACATTCAGGGTGCATGCATGGCCCCAATGCACACCACTGGCCAAAAGATCCCAATCTTGAATGCATGGGACACGTGCATACCAAGAGTGAAATACATATGAACATCTTGAAGAACTCCAGTTTCCGTAAGATAAATAATTTTTCTTTCCTAAATGGTTTTTGCTTTCATATCGTTTGGATCCAAATGCCTCCTTATCCTTGCTGTTTGAATAACAGTATCCCAATATAAGCTGCCCAACGGCTTTCAAGATTTTTGTAAGATTTTTCTTTAAGCAATACTTATTCTAAGAGCAATACTACTTATCAACTTTTTTCTGAAATATCATATCAGCAATTTACAGTTCCTGCTGCTTTAAGTGTCATGTGTTTGTAGGAGCACTTAGCATCAAGTCTTTTATATCACTATCTATTACTCACAGGTGCTACATGATACAGGATTGTGTTAGCACTTTATAGATCTTTTATCAGATAAGTGTATGTGTTTCTGTGCCAGGCAATCAGAATGAGATTTCTGCCTGGCTAGTGAGTTACTAACCGACACGAGTTTAAAAAAAAACAAAAACCTTTCCATACCTGCTCTTTTATGGATAAGTTAGAGTCTGATTGGCTGAGGCCAACAAAAGATCCAGAACTAAATGTAAGCCAGTAAAAATGCAGCAGGGAAATATTGATGCTTTGAGCATCAATATTTTTCAATAACATTCATCAGGTAAAATGTTTAACTTGTTTGCTATTATGAACAGTAGTTGTGACAGTGAATTATCACATTATCAGCAGCTCAGCTTTTCTCATGCAATGTGTGTAGCAAGAGACCATTATCCTATGACCACATTCCATTCAGTTGGAATTATCTCTCCAGAATCATAGCAGTTAGAGATGGAAAAACTTGTTGGATCATCCAGTCCATCTCTTTGCAGTACAGTAATATTTTTAATGAATTCCTGCGTTTATATAAAGAGTCGTAAATTATTGGGTTTCCATATCTCTCCAAGGAGTGTTGTCAACCTATGTCAGGTGATATTCAGTCTAAATATGGCCTGGTCAGTTTTAATAATAATACTCTTATATGGATTGTCCATCTAAAGATCTCGTAGCGCTTACCTGCCCTTTGTTAATTCACTTCAGAGAGGTACTCAGTTCAGCATGAGCCAAGAAAGGTCAATCAGTGAAGTGCTGTAGCTCTGCTTTTTACACCCCAAAATGTATGGGGTTTTTCATTTCAAACATGGGTTCATTTGAGAGTGGCCAACCTGTGTATAAATCCCAGGATAAGATTACAGTGGGAATGATTCTGGTACGAGGGCTGCACCTCAGATTTGCAATGTAAACTGAATTCCTGACTGGCCTGGTGCTTGGGTCACTAAGACATATCATGCTGAATGACTTCAACATCCATGTGGACAATAGATCTCATCGGCATCATGACAGCCATGGGACCATCTGAGATGCCTTCTGGCTCTACACGCCAGTGGAATATTCTGAGTCTTGTTTTCAGATGCGCGCGTGGAAAATTATATTTTAATCAGGTTTAAATCATTACCTCCTCCAAGATGAAAACAAGACTCACCTTTGCTCTCATCTTGGTGCAGGACCTGTGTCATAAATCCATCCGCAGCAGTCTGTGGACCCAGTTAGGCTTTAGATTTCTTTAAGGGCTGAGTTTTATTCTGCCACCCCCTTCCGTTTAACAGATATGCATGTTGGGGAGACAGTGAGATGATTTGGACTGCAATTCCATTACTGTGTGGATGGTTTACGGCATCACCACTAGGCAAAAGCACCCTCTTCCCTCTGAATTTAGCTGAACATTTGTGGCCATTTCTTGCTGATTCAGAACTTGTCACTGATGTTGCTGCTTTGCGAACTCCAAATTGGACTGCTGCAATGCATCTGCCCTTGAAGACCATTTGAAAAGTACAGCTTGTACAGAATGTGACTGATTGCATAGTGTGGTTTGTCTTGACAGCTGGGCTGCATTTTACTAACAGTCTTTGGGTCTGAATGGGTAAGAGACAGAGGTGGTGTTTTTTGGTAGGAGCATTGTCCTATGGAATGCTGGTCCAAAAGAGCTCAGGTATACTGGCCCATCAGGGCATGAGGAAGTCTTAGTCACTTGCTCAGGCAGTTACTAGGATGGAAGGATTGTGAGATCTGAACTAGGTGTATTTTGGAGCAGGTGGCAAATCTTAGTTAGCTTAGTTGCCAACACGTAGTGCATGCTGTTTCCATTTTTTGTGCGCAGCTGCATTTTATAAAATAGATAATGAAAATATTCACAGTTTGTTCCCATTACACGTCCAAACAGAGAAGCTACCAAAAAGACAGAGCAGAGCTCAAATGAGCTGAATATTCTTATTTACAGAGGTGGGGAAGGGAAACACAGGGTGGTCTAGTGGTTAGAACAAATGACTGTGGGATCCTTGAGTAGGTTTCTTGACCTCCCTTTGCATCAGTGAAAGCATCTGTGAAACTTTGTGAAGGAAGCTCACCACAAAACAGATGTAGGGCTATCTTGGGTAAATAGATTACCAAAAAAAAAAAAGAGAGAGAAAAACTACACATTTTACAAAACGCAGCTGTGTAAATATTGTGTGGGACAGGGAAGAGTTGGAGAGGTGGAACACACACCCTTTCTTTTTTTGCAGAAGCTCTGCTCTGTGCACTGTTTATTACCATTACCGGTACGACCATCACTATATTGCATGGCACACAGTGCAGCTACTGTATCCCATACACAGACTTTCATCTTTGTTTAAAGGGGAAAAACAAGCCTTATTTTAAAGTAAACACGTTTCAAAATAAAAATGTGCAAGGGGGCAGGGGGAAACGGAGAGGGAAGGATACTGGAATGGGAAGAGGAAGCATCTCCCTTTTTTTCTTCTCTGAGCTCTCTCTTGGTTCCTTGTATGTTGTTTACATGTTAAATGAACCCTGACCTTCTAAATTAATCAATCCAGGTGCCTGTTGCTCTTTTTCTTTTCTTCAGCTCTCACTGACTTTACAACCCATACATTTCATCCACATATGCTCAAATCTTCATATTACACGTCTACCCATAGCCCTAAATGCTGCCCAGCCCACCCGGTTGATGGGCTTTGGCCATGGTGATCTAAGGGAAATAGGAAAGGAATGAATCCTCCCTATCAACCTGGCAGCTTAGTGTGGAATAGAGGCATAGCTGCCTACTGCCATTTTAATAGTATATGGGCTGTAGTAGCAGCTAGGCACAATTGCACCCCTTCCTGGGGGTTTAATCCTGGGCACCCGTGCAAGCCCTGGAATGCCAAGTTTCCCTCTTCAGCCGTTCCACTGTATTTAGGACTTTCTGTAACAAGAGCAGGGGAGGCAGCATTTAGCCTTTAAACTCTATTCATTGTCTTTTGTCCTATAGCACCATGCAAACTCACAATACAACATGGGTGTGATAGACACTGATCTGCAGCACATAGCTGATGGAATGTTATTGCAATAACAGTGGTACCTCTGTCGTACAATACAGAGAAGATTCAGTGCACCCAGAGCTCCTGTTGACTTCAGAGGGAGTTATAGGTGCTCAGCTCTGGAAATCATGTCTTTTTTATATATATAATGAAAATAGTACTTCTCTTATTCTGTTACACCAAACCACTTGCCATATTTTTGGTGTGACACACCAAAAAACATGCCATTGGAGGGCCTGTTGCTCAGAAGCTGTAATTATTTAACAAATTAAAAGCCCATTTTCTTCCTTCAGATACATACACACAGCGTTCAGTTACCGCACACACATACCAGAACACTGGAAACCCACCCAAATCAGACTGAACTTTCAAATCCTTACTCACAAGAATAGCACCACTGAAGTCAGTGGGACTACTCATGTGAGTAAGGGTTGCAGGTGGAGAGCAATCTGACATTTATTTTAAAAGTAAGGAGCTCTTGCAACCAATGGACATTTTGAAAAAGTATATATGTATAGATTACCTTTTCTTTATACTCCATATAAAACATCCTGTTCTAAGTGCACATTTGTCTGTAGCAGATTGTAGTCGTATCATTAATGCATTATCCTGCTCTGAACAGAAGAGAAGTATTTTAGATATAGTCCAAATTTAACCCTATCCTGGGTCTTGCCTTAATTGTTAACTTAAAGAACAACAAACAAAATGCAAACATCATCCTAAGCCTTCACCTGCACATGGCGGTTCCTAGATGTGCATGTGGTAGGTTTGTGGTGGTAATTGGCCACTCCATGCTTTCTCTGTCTCTATCCTTAGTTATCCCTTCTTCAGAGACACACCACAGCCGTTTAGACTGAGAACTAGTTGGGCACACCTGATCTAAACTTCCTGTGACTTAGTGAAAGTACTTCTGAATCTCAATACAGAGTTCAGTCATCGGACATCAAGATGACTCATTGGAAGCATCCTGCTTCTTTGCGCAGAGTCCTGGGTTCTGCCACCCTGCTTGTATGGTATTTTGAGAATTTAAAAAAAATATTTTTCAAAAATTCCAGCTGAAACTTCTTGTGGAAGTTCTCAACCGAGCAGTGAACTTCACACAAAAGTTTTAAATAAATTGGTTGGCCTGTGAAAAGAAACCCATTGTCTTGAAATCTAATAACTGGGGGGAAATGAGCAGGAGTTAGGAGTTTAAAGTAGTCTTAAGCACTGCACATGCCACTGAGTCCCTCTGCCAACAGTTGTGATTTTACAATAGCACTTTCCTATGTTTAAAGTGTTTTCCTCTGTGTTGCTATGGGAAAGGCGCACATGAACAAAAAGTGGCACTGACTATACAGGCTAAACAGTGACATTGACTGTATACAAAGCGCTGTTTTAATGCACAAAGTAAATACACTGAAAAGATTGAGAGAATATTTTTTCTCTCGTCTCTTTCAGCTGCTGTAATCTTAGGTGTATTACTTGTAAAAACTAGTAGGATAAAAGAAAACAGACGTGATTTTTAGATTGACTGCATCACTTTAAAAATGGTTAAGAATTGATTTGCCAGACTCTTGGGGAAATGCTGTAATGTTTTTGGCTGTGTCCTACTTTCTGCTGCCAGCTAAAAGTACCATCTGGCTTGTTTGGGGCCCTACTCTGTCTCAGGTGCTTCGAAAATTCTCTCCAACTAGTGGATCATTTCATTGGGCTGCTGTGTCTGCTACGGCATGTGTCCTAGGCTGGGAATCCTACTGCTTCTGTTTTCTGCCATCTTTTTAACTGTGGTGTATATGTTTGGGCACAGATCTTACTGCCTCTCTTGAGGACATTTGCATCATTGTCAGCTGCACATATTAAATTGATATGCAGAGCTCACAAACATGTATTCCATCTTTTGTCCCTTTGTTTGTACAATTGTTCCAGTTTTAATTCTTCTTTGACACCTGGAATATCACAAAGCTGTTGATAATCTGCTGGCTACTGAGGAAAACGACATTGATAGAAGGATAGTGTTTGTCAAACTTGTATCTAGACAATTGCAGGCATATAACATGCTCTCATAGCTATAGGAATCCTAAATCCATGACTAATCTGGAGTGCCAAATGTGGCAGTGTGCTGCACTGTCGTTCCCTCACTAGAGCAGACAACAGTCACTTATAATTGATTAGAAAAAAGTATTGTTTACTTCTACGGTATGCTATAGTGGGTTGTCTGATAGGAGTCGTATTTAGTACCTGCTTGCTGCCATTTTGTGAGGAAGGAAGGGGCTGTAAGAAAATGGCATCTACATTTAACTCCTTATTTCTAGGTGAACTATTGCCCCAGTGTACACATTTCTACATAAGCATAAGAATATTCAGGGGAACTAAACTCAGGAGCCATTCTTTTGATGTGATCATATTTAAAGATTTGAGGTGCTTTGACAGATATACAGTTATAGGCTATATTGTCCTGTTTTTAAAATGATCTGTACCATACGTTGCTGACTTAATTTTCTTGTCCATTCATTTCAATCTGTGTTCCAAAGAATGCTGAGACCGTAGTTTAGTAAATACCGGGTAGCTATTATATATTGGTAGAATGTTACATCATGGCTCTTTCTTGTTTGTAAGATTATATTGTTCATTATATAAACCTTTCTTGCTATTTACATTCTTCTAGAAGTTTGTGGTTCCTTGTATGTTGATATAGTAGCATGGGTATCAAGAGTTGATAACATGATTCTCTGTATTTGAAAGACTTGGGAGATGACTGTGTATAGTTTCCAGTAAAAAACCTGAATGCTTCTGTTAGGTATTAAAAGTTCCAAAAGCTGTGCTTAAGTAAAAAAAAAAGTACCACAGGATGACATTATTTTCATTTATTTGTGCCAAGTGTGTGAGTGGAGTGAAAATTTTAAAAGCTGTAATCTAGCTCTTTTAACAGAGAGAGAGAATATGCAGAATATGTTGCTTAGAGTACTAGATAAGCTACAGTGTGTTAATCAAACATTTTCATGATATGAGGGCAGTTAAGAAAACAGTACAATTTTTACTAATTGCGCTCGTAAGTAAACGAATCTATCATTACATTGTCAGGAAGAGTGACATTGAGCAGAAACACCCTGCTAATCCCTAAAAGATAAGTATTTAACGTAATTAGAACACCACTGTCTCCTTTGTTGAATGTAGCATTAATCATCACAAAAAGTCCAACTTTATCCAAGATGGCTTTTCCTGATATGTCATTGTGTTAGATAGCTTCTAACGCTATTTTGTGAAGATATAATATTTGAAGAAATGACTATAGCTGCATAGTTTTCCCTGTTCGGGTCTCTTGCTGTTTGATGAGCCGACATGTATATTCTTATTAGCAAATGTTACATTATATAACCATTTGTTTCTAGGCCTCGAAAGCTACACATATTTGAGCTATTGAACTATTTAAGATATTCAGCCTAAGGAATATCAAAGAAGCATAAATAGCCTTTGCTATATTCTGTCTGACAGGTTGATGTATCTTTGACTCTTCATATATGGCACAACAGTAGTTTCATTGTTGTGGCATAAACAGAAAGTTTCTTGCCTTGAATTGTAGCTCATAACATCACACAAAAGAGAGCCTCTTTCTATGAAATATCTCAACATTAAAATGATGAAAAATGTTGCCACCTTCCAGAATTTATCGGCACTACATTCCCCACCTCTCCCCATTGCTTGTCATTTCTGCTGTGAAATGCCGTCTGGTTATGAACTGGTATCAACTTGGATCAGTGCACAGCTGTATCTTCCCACCTTCACAGTGACTCAGAAGGCTTTGAAGGGAAAGAATAGGATTTAGTCAAAGATGACAGCAAGGCTTCACTACGTAACAGGTGGAGGTCAAGCCGGTTTATTTGTTGGGATGAACAGAGTACAGAGATGAAAAATCAAATGCTTTGCCATAATAAGGTTTGGAAGAAAATGCTGACAGTCTCAGCTTTGATTCCAGCTGACAGAACCTTTTCTAGGGTTCATTACTTGATTTCACAGTCCAGACCATTTTAAGAGGCTTAAAATTATATTTCTGCAGTCCTCTGTAAAACTCTTCAATCGCTTTTTAAATTTTTGCTTTAAGTAAAGTAACAGGGGCTCTTTATTATGTGAGTTGTACATTTTGACAATTGTAAAGACAATGTGCCATCAGTAAATTACAAGATGATACAAGCACATACTTCTGATTATTTTTTTTTTACATGAAGTAAAATTTACCATCTAGCACAAACTTGATTACAAATTTTAAAACAACTTAAATTGGAAATTCCAACTTAAAAAGAACATTAAAATATATAGGCATGAAGTTTAAGGAATCTTCTACCATCGGTACATATGGGATTTGTGTGTAACTTCCACTAACATTAATGAGGAAGCATCCTGTGTGTTTGCATTGAATCACAAAGATCTGAAGAGCCAAATCATGAAGGGGAATCAGAGCAAGGCACAAAATAATCAGTGTGTGACATTCTGACACTGCGTCACCGTGTTTGTGTAGTGCTGACCTATTGTTGTCATGGCATATCGATGCAACATCACAACAGAATTTCAGGAAGCCTAACTGGGATACTGTTGTGGGTCTCCGTGCTAGTCTAGTTTTCCTGCTTTCACTATCCCAGCTGCTGAGCGGAGGAAATAGGTGTTTCTCCTTTCTTTCCCTCTTGCCTTTACCCACAATTCCTTCCTAGCTATTTGGATGGACAGGGAGGGAGTAGCTCTGATATGTTGGCTCAGCACTCTCCCCTCCTACTCTCATAGCACAGGGAATGCCTCTGTGTTTGAACTCTGCTTACTTTAGGCAGAAAAAGCAGAATCACTGGTCAAACTTTTGGATGTCGTAATAGTTGCATGCAGATCTACAAAGAGCCATGTAGTGCTCTAAAGCCTCCCATTGACTGTCACTGCCCTCTGGAGTCAGTTTATCTTTTTTATTCTTATCAAATGTTTTGTCTGCCTTGTACTACGTTGTGAAATCTGAAGCCAGATTCCTGTTAAAAACAAAAAAAAAACCCAACCCGTGTATAAATGTAGACCACTTCAGCACAGATGACTCCTCCTTTCTGCAGGAAAACGTGCAGAATGCTCTTTTGCACATAAAGTCATTGTGTTTCAAAGTTATTAACCCCACTGGCATCAAGAGTCAGGATATTTCAGTGTTGAGCACTAATGTAAAATACGTTTGCATTTAGTGGCAGGGGCATCAGACCTGCCAGCACCAAGATGTCAAACCTTCTTTCTGATGTGGTTAATGGAAACACCTTGGGGAATAACTCCAAAAAGTGGCAAAGTCAACCAACCTAAGGCTATTCCCAGGTCTGCATATTCAAATAAAGACCATAAAACAAAATCCCTCCAAAACAGCGTAGGCGTATTTTGTAGCTCCACAGGACCAATTTTCTGGGGCTTCATATTCCTATCTGCCATAGTGTCTAACAATAAAAAAATCTGTCCCATGCCAAACCCGGGCAACAACTTAGTCAAATGGCAAGATACATCCTCCTAATGGTCCTACATAAACTACTTTAAAAAGTTACTGTAAAGAGCTCCTTCTCTCACATGTGTTTATAGGGGCTGTTTTGCGGCCTTCTATGCTATAGCAGGCAGGGATTGGCAACCTTTGGCACATGGTCCACCAGGGTAAGCCCCCTGGCGGGCTGGGCTGGTTTGTTTATCTGCCACATCCGCAGGTTCGGCCCATCGCGGCTCCCACTGGCCGCGGTTCGCCGCTCCAGGCCAATGGGGGCTGCGGAAAGTGGCGTGGGCCAAGGGATGTGCTGGCCGCTGCTTCCCACAGCCCCCATTGGCCTGGAGCGGCAAACCGCGGCCACAGGAGCCACGATCAACCGAACCTGCGGACGTGGCAAGAAAACAAACCAGCTCGGCCCGCCAGGGGGCTTATCCTGGCGGGCTGCATGCCAAAGGTTGCCGATCCCTGCTATAGTTTGATGGAGCCTAAATGCATCCAACTTCTTTGATGTGGAAGCGTGACCAGCAGCCAATATTTTGTGGTTCTACAGCTTTACACAAGTTAAGGAACCCAGAAACTTTCCCTCACTCCACCCCTGTTAATTCAGGTCCTTACCACGGTAATGGGATTTATTCATATCAGGAGAATAGATGAAAGGAAGTTATTGGCAATACCTGGACAGGGGGAAAAAAGGGTATTTCTTATTACATGTGAAGTTTAAACCGATTCTCAAATAAAATGTAACAGCTTCAGGGCAAAATGCTGTGATCCATAGTGGAGCAAAATTCCAGTGACTTTTGCCTAGCTTATCTTGCCTATTGGGAACATCCCCAAGTACCTGGCAGTTTGCTTTGAATTTTAGCTGTTATCCTGTGCACTTTTGTGGATGTATTCAGCCCTCATGATACTCTTATAGTGCTTTCCAGAGAAACCGCTGTTGCTGCTATCATTTGGTATGTGAGACCAGGCTGAGATATTGTAGTAAGTGTTTCTTATATTGTCTCACTACATAGACCAGAGCTCATGAAGTCCTGTCCCTATTGACAAGGTGGATTTGATTTAAATCAAATTGATTTCAATCATAATTTAAATCCTGATTTAAATCACTAGTCAGGAAGACTCAATCTAATCATGGATTTCTACGTAAAAGTGCATTCTTGTTGGTTGTTATAACCTTAATACATATTCTTCACAACTTAAAGGTAGATGTAGGTTTCATTTTTAGAAGGTACACACGATACATTTTTAAAGTGATTTATTTTGAAAACTTTTCAGATTAGTTTTACAGCTATATCAGAAAATGAATGATTGTTTCGTTATTTCATTTACCAAAGGTAATTGAAGCAGATATTTATGAAGTCATTGGGAGGTGAACTATCTCCAATTCAACAGGTTAATCATTAATATTTGGAGGATTTTCTTGCCATGCTGTATTAGGAGGAGAACATCACCAGACAGACATTGAAATGGTTTTATTTAACTAAAACAGCAACATTATATATTCTGGATTTTTTTCTTCAACAGAAAACATAATATTTTAATAAAACAAGAATATGAATTTTTGAATTTAGTTAAACATTCACGTTTTTTAAAATCAGGTTTGTTTTTGTTAAAATTGTTTAAAATAGTTAAATGAAATATTAAAAAAAATATTAAATCGACTATGTCAGCCAGGTCAACATAAGAAACTTAAAACATTGACTTCTGCAGCTAACTCAGTCGTCTTCACCTTCATTTTCCTGTTTGTTCATAATCCGGAAAAGAAAAACAAGCTTTCCTGCTTTTTCAGGTCTCAAACAGTTTCTCAATTTGGAATGTATTAGTCCAAAGGGAGAAAATATTCTTTCTACACAAGAAGAAGCAGCTACTGCTGTTAAAAGTGAGATTATCACTTCAACAGTCTCTGAATCCAAGTGCTTAAGTGACTTCCACCAGTTCAGTGGTGTGACTTTCTTTAAATCATCATCAGCAAACATATATTTCTTGAATTCTTATTCCCAAACTGGGTCTCTTTTACGGCCTGCTGCTATTATAGGTTTTCCCTTCTAGTGAGGGAAGGGTATGGTCGATCTCAAATCAATGAAGGCTACACTCAGAAAGACCTCAAGACTTCTGGAATATGCTGCTCAAACAGTTTCACTTTTGTTTCTACTGCCTGTCCCTCCCTGCTCACATTTATCTCCAGACTTCTTCTCCTTGTTCAGATCTATTCTGCCCACAACAATTCATTGAACTTTTTGAAACTTTGCACTTTTAGAGAGAGGTAAGGGATTGACTCTGTGTACACAAGTTTGCAGAGGGACAATAGGGTTAAGGCCTGTTATTTCTCACCTCTATATATTTATTTTCTTTAAAAACATTTTTGCTATTAACAAGCATGTTATCTCTGAAGACACAAATCCATAGTTTGAGAACAGCAAACTAAACATCTCTGATGCTATCTTCTAGACTGATCACTGAGTCCCATTGGGTAGATAGAAAGATTAACCTAAATAATCTATACAGAAGCCCCTGGAACTGCATAAGATTAGGTCCCTAATCCATGAATTGTTGGAACTCATTTACAAAACTTTTCTTAAACATTACATGAATATATTGTCTCATACTATAGAATTAGAATTTATAATCCCTATTCCATGATGAGATATCTTTGAGCTATAATGTATCTTAATTAAAACTATCTTTATCAAAAAAATCCGATTTAAATTAAAAAATCCAATTTTTTTTTATTTAAAAAAAAAATCATTGATTTTTATCCACCCTGGTCAGTGACAAAACTCCCACTGTCTTCATCAGGGCCAGGACTTCACCTGGTATCTTTGTGGCTGCAATACATTTAAAAACTATTTTCCCCACCCCATCTCTTTTTAATTTCCTTTTTGAAACTGGAATCTCTCAGGAATCACAGTGGCTTCAGAGAAAAATGCAGTGGGCGTGCTTACACAACCATTGTATACGATTTTATTCCTAGTAACTGGCTCCCACAGATTTCATCATAGGATGAAAGAGAAAACTCCTATCATGCTCAGGGTATGCTGCTGTCTTCTACTAAGTTCAAAATATTCATGATAAACGTTCTGCATTCTCTTTGCTATGATCTGTGTATGCTGCTATTGTGGGAATTTCTTTCACAGAAATCGTTCTCTTCAGTGATACTCAAAAGCACTCACTGTCAAAAATGCCTCTTCTCTCTCACGATCCATTCCACTGCCATAAACCTTGGGTTCCCTTGCACTCCCCGGTCCTTACAATGTGCAGCTTCTTTTTTTATTAAACCCTCCATACTCCTACATGCTCCACATAGAAACTTTCGTATCCTTCCAGGGAGCTCCTCTCTCCCTCTCCAGAGTTTTGGAGGATTTGCAAACATAGAAACATTTCTTTTAATTCACCTAGCAGACTCTTCTTTATCAGAGAAGTGGGGACTTTAAAAATGAAGTGTGCTTGTTTTTTCCTCATTATAAACTGCCACATCTTCCTGTGGCTCCTACAATGTCAGCATCATGATGAAATTGTCCTTCCCATCACAAGAGCACCACTGTATAGTTTGGAACTTAGTCTCTCAAACAAAAGAACTCACCAGCTGTCAGTCAGCAACAGATTCCTTCTTTATTATGTAGCTGAAGATGGCTGTTGCCATCCTGTGACTTTTAAGATAAAATATTAAGGTGTGATCTATATCATACTTTGTAAGTACTACTGAATACCAATACGTAACAGTTTCCTGGGTGCACTCTTGATCTGTATGACTGTAAATCCATTTTCACAATTTGATATCCTGCACATGTTCAGATTGCTGTAACTTCTTTCTTTGGAATAGTGAATAAACTCTTCACCCCCACACTGTGCAGAAATCATGTGACCTGCGAGTATATCTCTGTTTTAATAAGACTTTTTCAATAGCTATGATTTATGTTTAATCCTGGTTAAGTACAGTCTATTTATTAATTGAACAATATGTTAAATGGTTGTATATAGAATTGGAGTCTTCAGAAGTAATGTTAACATTGAATTTATTCTTGTCATCGTAAAAGTCAATTTAAAACATTATCATGCAATAGGTAAGGTCATAGTTCTAAATAATCTGCATAGTTTACCCTTATCCATCTCATAGTTTGTGAGGTTAGTAGACATCATTGTAATATATGACCACGGATGGTTTTGATCTATTAGGGTCAACAAATATGGAGCAAATGGTGTTTGAGAAAATAGATTCAGATTTTCTGTTCCATATTGTTTTTGGTTACTAAAACTTCCTTTTAGTGTCACTTGGAATTTAGCATCCATATGCATTTTGGGAAGATATAGCTGAAACATAAATCTATTCTTGGTCTTTTACTTGCAAAAATATCATATCTCATCTGTGATCATATGCAAAGATTTTTTAGAGGGCTTTGTAAATGCCATTTGAATTTACAATGGCATTTTTTTGCCTTACAGCCAGTGATTTTCCATCTCCAAAGCACCCACATAAAGGTATATTCTCATACGGATGGCTGCAGTTTGTGCCTACTTCTATATCTAATCTACAAAATATACTGAAAAACTCTCATAAAACATTGCCGCAGAACAACCTTAATTTTGAATTTCAACGGCTTGATGTCTAAAAAGACATTTTTGATTATTATATTTTTTTTCTGTACAATAGTAAAGGTCTTTGAAGCTAACATCGAAGCTAACATTTAGTTGAAATTTTTATTTTTTATGCTATCCATGAAACATCTCATAATTTTCAAATATAAAATTCTCATGAAATTCTTTTATAAAGTAATTGTAGTATGTGACGTATATCTTATTAGTGACCTCGCTGATCACTTCAGTAACATAGCTGGAAGATAGCTTTGCATATCAGATGTAAATCAGTCCAGACGATGTTACATATGTGTCCACACAAACAAACAGGTTCTTCTTTCTGTAAGCCATGTTGTACCACAGATTTTTCGGCAAAGCCCCTCACTGATTTAAGTGGGTACTTGTCTGCTTGAAAACTGATGGTAAGACTCCTGCTGCAAATTGCATAATTCTCTGGACCAACTTTTCTGCTGGTATGACCTGATGCCGCTCTGTTGTAAATGGAACGGCATCATTTCACTCCAGCAAAAATTTTGATCCTCATTATCTTTAGTGGGACAAGAATCTGGTCTTGATTTTCATTTTCTGGTCTTTGAAAAACTTAGCCAAAGATTTTCAAAGGGACCTAAAGGACTTTAGTGTCTGAATCCCATTGAATTTCAGTGTAAGTTGGGCATCTAACTCCCTTAGGCTCTTTTGAAAATCCTAGTCCTTATTTTTAATCAATCAATCTCTTTTTAACAATTATTTGGAACAAATACTGGCACAAAGGTTTTACTGCTATATTTGGCATAGTGAAGTTGTTATGTCTTTGAAGAGTTAATATGTCTCTATTGTTTCATTATTTTAAATATTTGGGAGCCATTCTGGTATAATGCTAATGAGTGCACAGATAGATAGATAGATAGATAGATAGATTTGAGTGATCTCTCCAGAATAAACTGATACAGGAAACTCAGGAGGAAATTACAGGAAACTCCGGAGGACAAGTTGAAGGTTCCCCGTACCAATTTACATGACCAACACTTCTGTAGAATTTTGACTGATCTTAGTGGCATTGCTGGGGTCGTTTTCAGTAGAATGAACAGTCCTTACATGATTCCTCCAACATATCAGATACTAATAAACTTTCATTCAACAGCCATCTTGCCTTCATGCATCACCGTTTATTTTGAAACAAACTTTTTTTTTGTCCACTCTCCATTAATATTTGAGCCTCCCAGATTCCTCTTTATAGTACCTCAAGGTATTATTAAAGCTCAAGGCTCTATTGCACACTTATCTTTTCGTATGAAATTCCCGTGTCAGACAGCTACTGGGAGTGTTTTGGTAGCTATCTACATGGTTAATATTTATTTTCAGATGGAAATTAGTTAACACAAATATGATTGACTTGCTATTGAGTTGTGTGTTATGATTTAGATTATATGTTATGGTGGTGGTGTATTATCAGGAAGGTACTGGCCTAAAGGCAATACTAAAGTGAAATTAGATGGATGTCACATTAGATATATAACTATCTAGAAAGAGAGAGGGCATCAGTCTCCTTTTGCACTAAAGTAACTCTTCACTGTAGTTACTCCTAATTTATACCATGTAAGTGAGAGGAGAATGACCCCATAGAATGTGTGGAAAGTAGGCTACTAAGTATCTATTTACTATGGTAAATGGTTTTTGTGAACTGAATTTCTTACATATCCTTCTCTAATTCATTTAATAAACATCAGTCTCTTACATGGACATTTTAAGACTCTCTGGATATACTTTGGGAAGCCTTTTGTGCACTTTTTGTACTGGCAAATATCAGGAGGTACAGGAATTAAAAATATCACAATGCTCCAGTGATCCTTAGAAGATGGTGAACGTGAAATATTCCTGTACATTCATTGTTTAAATTTGGGTTGGAGGTTTGCGAAGTGCAGAGTTTTCGAAGGTCTTACTGCGGGACTTCATCATCAGTTCAGTGGCTCCAGTAACCAGAAGCACTGAAGGACCAGAATTCCATTTATGCTTGCGTTTGTGCATTGAGCAGAAGGATGTGATGCATGATCTGGAATGAACAAAATAGCTTTGTGTTTAGGTATTGCCAAATCAATGAAAATTCAGAACGCTTTAATTTTGAAAACGAAAACAAATTCTTTGGAGAAAATATTGCTGGGGACAGTTTCAAGATTTCTGTTGTCTGAATTTTCTGTTTATATGTGTACTGTTCTTAAACTTCTTTTTAACTGAAAAACCAGTGAAAAATTAATATTTGCTTTCAAAAAACCACATCTTGTTCTATTTAGCACCATTATGGGCTTGCTCTTGCTCCCATTGAAGAGAGTGACAAAACCTTTAATAAATGGGAGCAGGCTAAGGCCCCATATGTTTGGCTTTTTGTATATATAATCGCAAGAATAACAGTACAATAAGTTAAGGTATCCACTTAGATTTCCACCTGTGGTTTATAGTACAAAATCCCTCAATTTTCCTTTTTTATTTATCAGTTAGCTTTTCCATTTATTCTGCAGTTAAAATTGTCCAAGAAAGAGAAAGAAAGTGCTGTAGGCCTGTTTCTCTTTTCAGTTACACTCATAACAGTCAGGGAGAATCAGACCCAGTCTTTATGAAATCTGTGACTCTGAACAAGAAATGTAGGGCTCGTCAGTGATTTGGACTGCATGGCTACTGGGGGAGTAAGAACCACCCTTAGACCCCACGTGGGCCACCCAGACCTGCATTCAGGCAGTGCTTGTTTACGTCTTCCTCACAGCATGTGGGTAGGAAGGGGCAAGGAATGGGTGGAGACTTGGCTCTCCTCCCTATTCACTGGCCAGCCTTTACAGATGAGCTGGTTTGGGGACATTGTAATTTGCTGCTGCCCTCAAGCATACAGGGAAGAGGAACTCATTGGCACTCCACAATACCGCCTGGTCCAGTACGACTTATGCACGACCCTTTAATTCAGAGCTGTGCCTGATGTGGAAGTCTAGTCTTTAGTGTGCTGAAACCACCATGCTATCAGGAATATAGTGGAAGAAATTTAAAACAGACCATGGTTCTCAAACATGAGTGCCATAAGTTGGGCATCTGAATCCATATTTAGTCATCTATCTATCTTAGGCTGAACGATAGCATCTATTACCACAGTACCTGAACACTTCAGTCTTTAATCTGATTATCTCCACAGCATCCCTGTGAGGTAGGGAAGTACTATTAAATAAGTGGCCTGATTTTTAGAGGTGTGGAGAACCCACACCACCAGTTGAAGTCAGTGAGATTGAGTAAGAGTTGCAGTACCTGGGCCATTTTTTTCTGGATGATTAAACTTCTGTCCCATGTGCTTTTGCTTTCCTGAAAGAAGCTAAAGTAGGATTGACCAGGACTGAAAAATATGATCTTAGTGAAAGAATAAAATATGAATATATGAAATGGATGGACTAAAGAATATGCAGGATATATCAGGCACATCAACCAAACATATGGTGCTAAGTGAGAGGGGTTTTTTTTAAATTGCAAAAAAAAAAAAAAAAAAGTCATTTCTGGCAGTCTCAGGGATGATGTCACGTGGCTGTGATGAATTTAGAAGAATGGGACATATTTTGGCTTGTTCTTGGAAACCTTTTTCTCGCATGCAGACTGTATTTCTTCTTTTATTAACCCATTCATAGAATGTTTGAATTTTGCTGCTAAAGCACCATGCTAGCTCACCATAAAATGTGAATGATGCTAATTGCTTTGCACTGTCTAACTTACTGCCATACCCCTTCCATCTTAAAGGACAAAATATGCTCAGAAGTGAGGTGGCAGCTCATCCCCTGCTCTGTTCTTAGTCAAGTTTAAGTTAAATAATTAAATTCTTGTTTACATATTCCGATGAACTGTGAAGCAGCTGTTTTTTCCTTGAGATCTGGTGGATACAATTCCTTATAATAAACTAATAATTTAGCATCAAAAGTAAAACAAGATCAAAAATTCAATAGTGTCTGTTGTTTCAAAACCAAACCATTTAACAATGATAGGTTAAAATGATTATTATTATGATTATGATTCCAGCATCAACATTTGTTTTTCTATCCATTGGTTATTTCATAACTAAATTTATAGTAGATGCTCTGTTTGTACATTACAGCTGTTTTGGTCTTATAAAAACCTTTCCCATATGATAATGACACCACTCAGCTCTGCCATAGTTCAAGATCATTTGGCCTTTTCATTCTAAATCCTCAGCATTAGGTGTTTTTAACTCAGTCATATGAATTTGCTTTGGGTTGGTGCATATGTTCTCAGCCCAGAAGAGATTTTTGTTTTAAACAAAAGTTGGCTTAAATCAATTAAGCGGTTTCACAGCACTAGAGCAGAAGAAAGTTTTTGGGCTGTCTAAAATGTTTTAGTGTCTTCCTCATAACCACATTGCTAGAGGATATGGCGAAAAGTGGAAGATACGAGGAACACTGCTCCTACCTGTACGTGGGTTTATGGTCCAGTAGAACTGCTCTGAGTACAGTCCCACTGATCATGTTCTTGCCACAACCCTAACACACTCATTCCCTCCTCTGAATTCCAGTGCAGAGATCTGCCACTGAGGCCCTCTGCAGTTCCTGGCCCTCACTACACGGAAGAAACCTAGCATTTCCACTGCATCTGGGGCCTTGTACACTCATGCAGGCAGACACAGGATGCGCTCTTAAAGTGGACATAAACATTTAATAATTAAACTTATCTTACCTTGAAATTTTCATTTCTGAGCATGAATAGGGCTTGTTTCCCCTATGTTTTTTAATTAAACAGCAATACTGTACTGTGAATTAAGGATGAATTTCAGCCCTTTCTCTGTATTCAGTACCTCCCTTCAGCTCTCCAGCACACAAGGGAAGTACATGAGCTGCATCCTCCAGTGAGGTGATGCAGCCTGCTCCCCCAGTGCACCCAGCCAGCTCCGTGGACAAGTGCAGAGGAGATGTCATAGTCCTGTCCCCTTTAGGGAATCCCAGATTGGATTTCATCGTTTCCCAAAGGGAGCAGTTCCTGTGCTCCCGTTAGGATAAGTACTGTGATTGTCCCTAGCCACTTTGGAGAGAATGGCTCATTACATGCCCCCTCCTCTCTTGCACATCTGTGCAAATTCAAGGATAGTCTGGCCCACAGTATACTGAGTATGCACACATGTTTATACTGTGTGTACATGTGATACACATGGATGGACACATACAGAGATATAGAAAAATACTTGAAATTGTCATTTGGACTATGACATAGCCATTGCTTTTATTGAGGAATAGTCTTTGCTTACTGTGGAGGGAAACATTTACAAATAAAGTTATAAGTGATTGAAACATCACTTCTGAACATGCCCAGATGGCACCTGCCAAAATTTTTAGCAATCCTAATTAAGCTCCATCCTTTTTGTGACATCACAATGTATATTCGTTCTCCTTGCCATTTGATCAGTGAATTAGCAGGCTACTTTGGGACATTTTGCATCTGAAAAATTGTTAATACTTCATTCAAATGCATCACAATTCAACCCAGCTTCACATGTCCCTCCCCCATCAAAAAGACTTTATCATAATTACAGAAAGTCATGAGAAAATAGTTGATCCCATAGATATGCCACAGTCCATCTATTCTAAACTTGTAATTTAAAAATACATCTATTCTAAACTTGTATTTTAAAATTAAGTTGTTAACTTTTCCCTGTTGTGAAGAAACAGCCACCACCAGGGAAACTCTTGATAGAAAACAGTCTCTGAACAAACGCTAGTTGCTTCAAACTGGGACTTCACCTACTCTAGTCCTTCAGTGTACAATGCACAAGCACACTGCCTTGTGTTGTAAATTAATGTCTTGGGGACTATACAGCTACCATTATTAAGAACAATCATTTTTCTTTTGTGCTATTTCAACTGTAGCCCAAAGAACTTGACATTAATTTTTCTGCATATCTGTCAATAGATAGATATACAGAAAACATACTATAAATACAGTGTTGACAATCTGAATGCGTCTGTGTCTATGTCTATAGTAATATAGATATTGACCCCTACACACACATACTATATACATATATACACACACATATATCATACTGCATATCCACCTAGCCTAGCCTAGACAGCATACTAACCATCCCAGATTTTAGTGAATCCATTGCAAAACGTGCATTCTACTAACATTTTTGATATTGCATCAGAGCTGAATGACCCACAGAGTTGAAATGATATCAACAAAAATAGCTCACATGGAGGAATAAATCCAGTGGTCATATTAACACTGCACCAAGTCTGAAGGTCAGCATAATGTCAGTAGAAATAGTTTTCACCCCAGTGGCAGTTCTGTTTTCTATGGGAAGCCTCTGCTATATTTCATGGGTATAGCAACTGCTCTGAAACTATATAATTGTGACTTTAATATATACACACACACATTTAAAAAAAAAATAAAAATAAAGCAAAGATAACCACACAAATAAATGCTTTTAAAATAACCTAGTCTGAACTAAGCTGTGGAGGGATAAGGAAATTCAGAGTTTGGAGTGAGATTCCCTCTTTCTCTCCTTGTGTATTGATCTTGCAGCACACTTAAAATATCCATGTGCAATAATCTGATAAAATAGTGTGAGTTAGCTAGCAGAGTTAACTATTTAAAAACAGGTTAAAATCCAAGTGCTGTAACCCTTGCAGGTTTCTAAAAATAAAGCATAGTTAGGATTTAATAATAAATAATAATTAATAATAACAAAAAAGCTGCATCTTCTCTGTACTTCAGATTTAAAAGAAAAATATGGCTGCATTTTAGTACTTATTACTCAGAGCAAACCATGGCCACTCCTGCCCCAAAAAGATCATAAATAAAAGTGAGCTTTCCGCTTGTTGTATTCAATTTTATTTGTCCTTTAAGTTTATTTAGCTGCTTCTGCACTCACTTTCACAATGCATAGGCTGTCGTTCCATGACCTAGCATTATTAAATTGCACTTATCAATCATTCTTGCCAGGAATGCCATCGCCAACCACATTAAAGAAGTCAGAGAAGTCTGGTTTCAGCAGTCCCTCGCCTTCGCAGACCTCCTCCCTTGGAACGGCATTCACACAGCATCATCGACCTGTCATTACAGGACCCAGAGGTGAGGCCTTACCCAAGAGCCCTGAATCAGCTTAAACTTTAGCCTCCACACCCTGAATCAGCATTATTTTCTACTGAAAGTTACCATCAGCCTGTGACACACACAATAAGAGGTTTTGCTATTTCAAAGCCGGTAGCCTGAAGGTTTCAGTTATTAAGAACTGTGTTTGGTTACTGGGGTCTATTTGTTAAAGTTTCTGGTGACTGTTCAACATTTTCCAAAGTTTTTTGTGGGGAGAAGTCATTATTTTTCATCAGAAAAATTATAGAACGTGTTACTTGCTGTGTGTTTGTATTGTCCATGTCAATATATACGATAAGTTCATTTATCTGCTAAAGATGGGGACTCCTCATTCAACATCTAAACTGTGCTAATCTCCTTTCGACATGCTCCGTTTTCATTGCGTGTCATTTTGTATTCAAGCTGTTGGCATTAGTGTGCTGGAGAACTGCCCTCATTAGTGGACTCCTTTGAAGTTGTAGATTGGTTCCTACAATACTTTGGCTGGTTTTCTTCACAATATTTTCTGACTGGCTTTTCAAATAAAACATATGTCCTCTGGGTCTCCATGTACTTATACATTTGTTAGAAAGATATATCCACATTAAACCTAGAAAAAATAAATATGATACACAGTTCACGTTAGAAAGAGAGCACATTTGTGCACAGTGCTGTCCACAAATGAATGAATCGTTTAGCAAATTTTCTGTGTGAAAATATAAAAATGTGAGTGAAATAATTGTAACAGTTCTTTCTGCCATGGGTTTTGCTTTATTCAGAATAATTATTGTTCAATTGGTGAGGTGTGGAAGACTTACTAGCAACTCATACCTGGAAAAAAAAAGTCCACATTTTGTATTTTCCTTTTTATAGGTGTCTTTATTGTCATCACTTACATCGGTGTAACCAGGAATAATTCTATTGCCTATATACTGTAAGGGGATGGTGCATAAGTCCATGGAATTTCACCAGTGTAAAATTGGTATGAGTTTAGAATCAGGCTTAATGGTTCTGTGTAGTTTTAGAAATTTAAAACACACTGGATCTATCAGTGGAGTCAAGCTGTTGGCTGTTAATCATACAAGAATTTATTTTTCCTGTGAGAACTAAGCTACCAGGCAAACATGTAAGATCTTTAAAAAACCTTGATAATTGGTGATAATAAAGGCACGAATGAAATGAAAGTTACATTAACAACAGTGTGCTGCACATCAGCTAACTCTAAATTCCTACCTTGTAATACTCTTAAACTTTCTGCCCTTTAGTTCTGTACTATTGGCTAGTTGGTTAACAAATCCAGCAGGACAGTGGGGTGGGAGTAGGTATTGTTTCATATTCTCTGTGTATATATAAAGCCTGCTGCAGTTTCCACGATATGCATCCGATGAAGTGAGCTGTAGCTCACGAAAGCTTATGCTCTAATAAATTGGTTAGTCTCTAAGGTGCCACAAGTACTCCTTTTCTTTTTGCGAATACAGACTAACACGGCTGTTACTCTGAAATCTAAATCCTATTCAGTATTTAGTTATATTTTACCTTACACCCATTTTATTTAATTTAAGATATACCAGACCAATATGCGCCCATTTGTACTCTTACTTAGACTCTGTGTATTTTGCATTTTTATGTGCTTTAAGCAAAAATGTGTCACTACACAAGTCTTGTTCAAATGTATCTACAGTATCTATTGAGAAATTTGGTGTGCAGTTGAGGAAATCTGCCAGGTGTGTGAGGAGACTGTTCACAAGGGTACACAGAATTTGAAAGTTAAAATTATAATGATTCTCTTTCACAATTTTATTTTTAAATGCTGGAAGAAAATGTGTGCACTAACTCTGTAGAAAAGTATCATAGTTCCTAGTGTATTAAACAAAAATCTGCTTTTTTCAGCATAAATCAGTGAGGTCTTGTTCCACTTGAGGCTCACTCACTAACATATTTTTGTGGATTTTCAAGGAAATCCCACTCTCTGTTAATATCTGAGGTCCTTTTAAGAATATCACCTGGAAGGGTCATGTTCCAAACTGGAATCTTTATTGGATAGACGGCTCCTTTCCAGGACTCTATTTCCACTGATCACTGGCTGTCTTTATTCCTCTTCTCCAACAATTATTCTGTTCTGAGGTGGATTACTATATTACCATCTGCAAATCCAGACTGTGACCTTTGTTCAATCCTGCAAAGTGTACATTAGAATCAGCAGCAGAGGAGGAAGGAGAGAAGCTTTTCAAGCATGAGAAGATGACACTTAGGGAGCAATAACCTCATTATATGAATTGATATATTTTCCAAACAATTATTATATATTACTAGTTATTGGAGGTTACACAACTTAGTGGCAAAATGCCAAGTAAAATGTAGTGTACACTGTCTATTCACCTCGTATGGTGAGAAATCTCCATGAGTTCTCTTATATCATGTATTGGTGGCCAGCGGTCAGACATGCACAATATTTTGGGTCTTCTTTGAGGTGAATACAGTGTACTAAACAGTCTCCATGCTGCTGAGAAAAATCAGTGAGAAAGAAGTTGTATATAAGTAGGTCACAATCAGAATAAACCCCTGAGTCAGCCAAACAATTACAAAAGGATCTATTTTCCTTTTGAGGGGGGAGTGTGTGTGCACCGCAAACATTTCACATTAATACTAATACAAATTGTTTGCACACAATGTGCAAAATAGAGAGCAAAGAAATGTATGTAGAATGTTTAAGGGATATGCCGTTGGCAGTCCATTACTTTTAAGTTCTCCATCACACACTTGCAGCTTTCACAGCCTTCCAAGCATTCCTTGGAACCCTGTTCTAGTGTACCTAGTTTGGAAATGACTAAGGATGCACTGAGCCTTTCCTAGCAGTCTGCAGAATGAAACCTTGTGAGAACAAAGCTGTTGTGGGGGTCAGGGTTAGGAAGCTGGTCCAAAAGTGGATGTGTCTGTTATGAAGTGTTCCACTGAATGAAACAGTTGGAAATCCCCCTGGAATGGACTGAAGCAAGCAGCTGTGCTGCGCCATGGAGGGCCATGTGTGGCAGCTTCTCCTCTGTGCTGATGCTGGTGCCAGCTCTTACCTCACCTATGCAGTGGCCAGCTGACAGAATCCGGTGCTGGCCAGAGAATCAGATGAGCAGTGAGTCCTGGCCCAAGGATTTTAGTTCTTTAGTGACTGTCCCTTCTGTTCCCTACAGCCAACAGATGGTAGAAAGTTCCAGGTTTCTTGAGTGGTAAGCTACCAAACTGATTCATGGATCCTCACTTAGTGAAGGCAGTTTTTCTGGGCTTGACTCCACAAACCTTGATCCTCTCTGAAGCAGGATACTTAGGTCTCAAACTAAGGAATTATGTCTGGCAGTTGGCAGCAGTGCCTATAGCCTTAGGTTTACGTTTTGACATGACTATCAGCTTTCAAATAAATGGAAAATTCTTAAAAATTCAAGCAGCAAGATTTTTATTTCTGAAGTAATATACTCACATTACATGAGGGTAACATTTTCGATGGGCAGTGTGTTCCAATAAAGTTATTATGCATTGCAAAGCCAACCTGTTTCCTAGCCATCAGGCTGCTTGCAATCTTTACCAGACAGCAAAATACTGAAATAATTGGCAATAATTACATAGTAGCAATGCACTGATGCCCCAGAAGCTCCTTACACTTTAGTGACTTTACCACCTGGAGCTGGCTACAAAGTTAAACTGACCGTGATCATGAAATCCTAGAGAGGTTCATACAACAGCCCATCTTGACATGTACATCAGTTCTCACACTATGACTGTGTAGATCCTGCAGAAAGAAAAGAAGGAAAGAGTACTAAGAATGGTATATTAGGGAGAGAAATGAAGGAGGCACATAAACGCAAAGAACAGGGGATGTGACAGAAAGTGAGAAACCCAAAGCAATGGATACGTGGGCAGAAGAGAGGAATGCAGGGAAAAAAGGCACTAGGGGAGTGCCTACTGTTGTCTTAATGTGGTTTTCCCACATAGTACAGTATTTCCACTGAGAGTTGGGTGGTCACCAAAGTGTGGCATTGTGCTTCAAAACTGTGCCTGTGGGTTGCCCGTTAAACTAACATGCAGCAAATCACTTAGTGAATTTGTACTGACTGACTTTAATGGAGTGGGCTATACAGTGACGTATACCATTGTGGAATAATATATTCCAGAAAGGAATATCTCCAGTTGCTCCTAGATGTTCCCTCAGGGTGCTGGTTATTGTATGCTATATCATAGAATCATAGAAGATTAGGGTTGGAAGAGGTCACCTAGTCCAACCCCCCTGCTCAAAGCAGGACCAACACCAACTAAATCATCCCAGCCAGGGCTTTGTCAAGCTGGGCCTTAAAAACCTCTAAGGATGGCGATACCACCACCTCTCTAGGTAACCCATTCCAGTGCTTCACCATCCTCCTAGTGAAATAGTGTTTCCTAATATCCAACCTAGACCTCCCCCACTGCAACTTGAGACCATTGCTCCTTGTTCTGTCATCTGCCACCACTGAGAACAGCCGAGCTCCGTCCTCTTTGGAACCCTCCTTCAGGTAGTTGAAGGCTGCTATCAAATCCCGCCTGATTCTTCTCTTGTGCAGACTAAACAAGTCAAGTTCCCTCAGCCTCTCCTCATAAGTCATGTGCCCCAGCCCCCTGATCATTTTTGTTGCCCTCTGCTGGACTCTCTCCAATTTGTCCACATCCATTCTGTAGTGGAGGGCCCAAAACTGGATGCAGTACTCCAGATGTGGCCTCACCAGCACCTAATAGAGGGGAATAATCACTTCTGTCGATCTGCTGGCAATGCTCCTACTAATGCAGCCTAATATGCCGTTAGCCTTCTTGGCAACAAGGGCACACTGATGACTCATATATCACCCAACCCTTTCCTAGAACCCTGGGTGAAACTACAAACATACCAAAGCTGGACACTTCAATAGCTGATCTGTAAGACATTAAAGACAAGCCAAACAACTGTGCCGTAATGTGAAAAAATCATACACATTTTGCGGAGTCTGAACGCCCAGCACAGATTAGCTCACACAGTGACATGTAACCAACATACTAACTTGCCGAGGCAATTTAAAAATAATAATGGGGTTATTCCTGTGTGTAGCCAACCGTATGTGTTAAGTGTTTGAGTTTGGCCCTACTTCAGATAATATGGAAGGTAGAGGAAAAGCAGTTTCCTAACAGAGAACTTCAAAGGCAGGGTTTAGTAATGATTGCATTCACCACCCAAATATTGCTTTCTCTAACATCCCAGCTGAAACGGGAGAGGCTTGCTAATGGTTAAAACTCCAACTAAACAAAAGTCAGGAACCGTGTAATTAAAACTCTACCTTTATTGTATTGTAAAGCGTTACCCTGTGACATAGGAAATATTTAAAGGAACAGGCTGTTTAGCTAATTTGTGTGTGAGTGAACTGCTTAGAGGACGACTATCCTAAATTAACTGTAAGACCACCCACTGAGATTGCCTCATAAAGGGCCATGATTGCTCAGCTTCGTTTTGTGTAACCGTTCAATAATTACCAGATAAATGCATAACTAAAAGCTCTATTACACTAATAATTTGTACTGAGATAGATGTGTGGGACACCATGCTGGGTTAATTTGTCATCCCTGCAGCAAACTTCTAAAGAGGGCTCTTTTGCA
The DNA here is from genome assembly GCF_965140295.1 of Lepidochelys olivacea. NCBI lineage: Eukaryota > Metazoa > Chordata > Testudines > Cheloniidae > Lepidochelys > Lepidochelys olivacea. The sequence continues at coordinate 92,022,241 of NC_140418.1, read as the reverse complement.
GAGGAATTGTGTTAATACATTGTTCCAGTGAGGACATGTTAGAGCAACAAGATGACTTGGTCGCTTAATCTCTTAAAGAAGCAAAATGCCTTGAGGGAAGTGCCAGAGAGAATAATGGGGGGTGATTAACAAAGTGGACCTAGATTTAAACTCATCCTGACAAAGAGAGCTGATCTAACTGAGCCAAAGTATTTAAAAAAGGGGAGAGGGTGTAAAAATACTTATAAGATGTCATGCAAATCTAAAAAATAAGATAAAAATATGGTGCTGAAGGACCGTTTTACGTGCTCTATCACTGATTGAATATTTGATATTTAGCTTTCTTTGATGTGTCCATGAAGTTACACTTTCCTTTTAACAGTGCATTGAACTGTAATATTTTTATCTCTGCTTTATGCTAAATTCTGTAACCTCAGACACACACAAAAAGCACATTATTACTTTAAGTATGGAACCCATGTTTAAGCATCAGAGCTTAGGATTTTCAACCTCCCCTATTGACAGAACCATAAATCATGTTAAAGTTAAGTGAATTACTGTAGCGTGGAACTATAGCTTTAACAATGTTTATGTAGTATCAGCTTACCATCTACAGAATGAAAGAGGGGGGAGAAACACTGATATTAGAAATGGGAATGTGGAGTCCTATTAACTTAACAGCAATATATCACTCCAAAGTCACAGATTACATTACCATGCCCTTTTTAGTATCAAAGCAGAATTATATCATCACACACATAAAGGTTGTAGGGTTTTTCTGAAAAGAGAATTTACATTTCTTTTGTAAACTTAGCAACTGCATTTCTTTATGAAATAACCACTACACCTTTCCCCAGTGGTAGTTTTTCCTTTTGTATATGAAAACACATCTTGATTATCAAAAAAAAAAAAAATGCAAAAGTTGCCAGTGCTTGATTTTGAAGTAGGAAACCCCATGTTTGTTGACTACATGGTAGTTTTTGGCCATTGAAAAGATCTTTGGTTAAGCCTACAGTTTGTTTTGTTTAGGAGGTAGAGGCATTCTTCAGTTTTTATACCTTTTTAACTATTCCTTCAGTATTTCTTATCATGCATATGTAGAAGAATGTCACTATGTTTTCAAGAGCTTAATTCTTGGCCCCAATTCTGGACTTCAGTCTAGACCTACTTTCTGGCTTTGCTAGGGGTCAATTTGACACTAAGGACTTTAAATATAGCAGCTCAGAATAGCCAGAGCCCAGGATATTTCAGCCCCACCCATAGACAATCCCCAGGCACACACCCTATGCTGTGGCCCTCAGGGGGCATTGGCACAAGGCCCTTCTGCCTGTACTATGCCACTGGGAAATCTTAATTACACCATGAATATTTCCCAGTGGAAGTTGCACATGGTTTCCAACACTTTATTATGCAGGACCAGCATAAAGGGACCAGGACCCAACCCAGAACTGAGGACATTATGGGTCTGGTTTTCAAAAGTGCTAAATGCCCAAAGCTCCATGTGACTTCAGTAATAGAAATGGAAGAACTCAACATCTCTGAACATAAGCCGTTATGTGTCCAGTCTTGCTTTTATCGATGTCCATGGGAGCAGGATCAGACCCTCCATCCATCATGCTTGGGTGTTTGTACATCATTTGTATCATTATTTGTATTTATCATCAGTCCCTGTTCCAAAGATCTTGCAGCCTAAGTATGTTGGGTGAACTCTATTTTGTTGTATTTTGAAGGTACAATTAAAAATTACCTACTTGATGCAAGGGTAGAATATCAGTGACACACAAATCCCAGCCATTCTTATGAGTATCAGCTAAGGATGTGCTCCTGTTCTGACTGAAGGCAAAACTCTCAATGGTTTCACCGAGAACAAGATTGGGCTTCCAGTGTCTGTTGTAAGGGCTACCTGATTTTACTCATCCTCAAGCCAGATCGACAGCCCACTTAACCTCTATTTTGCAGAATGATGCAGGACTTCAGCAGTGTGTTGGTCTTGTGCTGGGCTGCATAGGGATGAATTCCACCATGAGGACAGATCTCAGCAATGTACTATCTTCCATCATGATCTGAGTGGCTTTCCACCTGGTTCAGTGAATAGCCTGTATACACAGACCTGTAGTTTCTGTGGTCAGCATCTCTATATTAAAGGTGTGGGGAACCCCAGGCCACATTGAAAAAGTCAGCAGCCTGTGTTTGGCCACCCAAGACCATTTCCAAAAGGTAGTAAGAAAAGTTGAGATCTTCAAAGGATGTTAGGCATGCAGTTCCCATTGAAATTCAGTGGGACTTCATGAATTCCCTTAGGTGCCTTTAAAAACTCCAGCCCAAGTTTCTCAACTTATTTTCTTGTTTTGGGTAAGTGCTTTCATCACAAAAATCCCTGCTTTCTAAAGTCATTGTTTTAATCTCTTCTTCTTTACCTCTTGTATTGTATTCTCCACAGAAGTGCAAGTTCTCTTCAACAAATCTGGATCATTGCCAGCTTTCCTTATTAAAAAGTCACTCTTCATCGTTCCGATAAACACAGCTGTTTCATGGTGTTTGAAAGCATTTCAACGTCAGCCGGCATGGTGGCTTAGGCAGTTAGTACTCTAATATGGTCAGTTTTGAGAATAAGGACCTTAGGGGTACAAAGGGTGGGATCCGTCCTGCATAATTCGAACTGGGACTTGCACCACTTTAATGCCGTGAGAAGGCTCACATCATGCAGGGAGTTAAGGCATCTTAAAAGCCTGAAAGGAAATGTCTCCGGGAACAAACCGCAATACAACATTTCTAGATAAATGACTTTTTTAAAATACTTCCTTAATTGTCGTAAAGTCAAAAACAAGCTGATACACAATACTGCTTGTTTCGTTGTGATTATAGTGTTACTGTTGCTAGGAAGAATGATCAATGTTTAATGAGCTAGTAGTAAACTTAATTATCGCTTCATACAATAGCTATTTCAGCGTTGTGCCCCAGTGAAACCAATATTCCATCTGTCTAGTCGGATGGTCTAGGGCTGTGTGCTTTGTACTGCCATCTGTAAGAACTGGGTTTGGGTACGCAGTCTGTTGCTTCCTTGGGCTGGGAGCTTGGGAGAGGGGTAAAAATCATTTGCTGGGTAGGAGGTGAGGAATGTTGCATGTCAAACAGTGACCCTGTTGGAGACTTAAGGAGCAGCATTATGAAGAAGGAAATTTCATCCATTCATCTTGGCTGGAAGGATGGTTGGTGAGAAGTCAGGGTGAATGGGAGGGGAAAATATAAGTGGATCAGTATGTCTGTGTCCCATACGCTGGGAACCATTCATTCCTTGATGGGAGAGGTGGGAGGATTCGATGTCATTGCTGACGGTCAGATTATGAAGTCCTTTTGCACTCTGGCAAGCAATTACCAGAGGAGTCCCATTGACTGCATTAGGACTACTGCAGTAAGTGCCCACCAGCGTGAGAAAGGACCCCAGTTTGGCTTTAGCTGGCTACAGCTAATCTGTGCTGGGTGTTCAGACGCTGCAAAATGTGTATGATTTTTTCACATTACGGCACAGTTGTTTGGCTTGTCTTTAATGTCTTACAGATCAGCTAGTGAAGTGTCCAGCTTTGGTATGTTTGTAGTTTCACCCAGGGTTCTAGGAAAGGGTTGGGTGATATAAATAAAACTATATCCTGCTTCAAATTAACTGATTCTTTATTATCTAATCATATAACTGAATACAATTTACAACTTAATCTTTTATTCATTTGCCTGACACACGTGAAATGCTAATCTAATCAATGAGTCTGACTTGTTTTATTCGTAATTTAGTTTGTTATTGGCTACTACAAATCAAGGAGGGAGACAGTCAGACAAGACTGGCCTTCATAATCCGACACTGGAATTCAGCGTTCTGAAAAAAATCCTCTAACTTTTATGCTGCGTAGCACTAAAAACCCATAAACCACTGAAAAAGCGAGCACAGCGTGCAACAGCTGTAGCACATAATTACTTGGCCCAGCCATAGTAGTTTTAAAATACTGGTGTATCTGTTGCAGGCCACCGTACATTATCATCTCATTTTCTTCAGTAAAAAGACTGGGATGATTCAGGTGAGCGTCAATGGAATTAGAGTCATGTGTGCTTTGAAATATTCACGCTTGCCTTGCGATAAGAGGGTTATTCCCCCTCACAGACAGGCACAAGATTTATTAACACTGAAGATTCCTACCTCTGCATTCCTACTGCAGGTAGAAATGAAGCCCCCACTTTCAAACCGGCATTCTTTTTTATTTTTTGTATCACTGAGTAGGTAAAGTCCATAATAAAATATGAATTTCTCAGGTTTAAAGGAGAGTCCTGAATAAGCAGTTTGGGACTTCTGAATAATAAATACATAAAATAAAAGTACTTCTGTGTTGTCTTCCATTTAAGGATTTTGGATCACAAACAACCACTGATTAAACTTCACTGTACCCTCTGTGAAGTACGTAAGTAGTAGTAGCCCCTTTTACAGATGGGGAAACTGCGGCAGAGAGAATTTAAGGCCATTTTCAGATGTGTCCATTACTTACAAGTGACTAACTTCAGACTCTTCAGGCCTGGTTTTTTACCACCTTAATGGACACTTTTGAAAATCTTAGCTGAAATGGCTTGCCCAAGGTCACACAGTGAGTGTTTTTCAGAGGCGGGACTGGAAACCGGGTCTCCCGATTCCCAGTCCTGTACTCTAGCTATTAGATAATGCTGGGTGTATCTAGTAGAAGCTGTCAACTGATACAATACACTGAGTTTGGTGGAGAGTTTTCATAGATCTTTGACCTGTTAAAAGTCTTACTTGGGAATACAAATTCCTGAGACTTTGTATGCAGCCTCTCACTTCATGTACAGTTTATTAGCTGGTTTCTTGTTGCTGTGTGGACTAATGAGTGTCATTTTCTTTTAATAGTGCATACTAGTAATATACATACATATAATAGACATACTAGTTAAGACGTTCAGTTTTTGCAACTGGGTTATTACCGCTTAACAGCTGAGATGGTAAATTTTTGCAACATCTAGACTAAGCTGTGGTGTTTCATGTGTCTGGAGGAAGGAGTGTGGATATAATACTGGCTAAGAGCATGCTACACCTGAGGGGAGATTAGTTTTTACTATTCGCACAGCTCTCCTGACAGCTTTTCTTGGGATCCTCCCACAGAACTGGGAATCAGTCTAAAGAGTCGATGCCAAAAGTAACAAGTAAAATGAAAAGAATCTAAGTGTCTGTCCAACCTGTGTAAATCTGCAATGGCTCAATGAAAAGGGAAGAGGCAATTAACTAACATCAAGATTGCAGAGCTGAATACATATCATTGTCTAAAATTTTGTTAAATGAAAAATGGGGTGGGGAGGGAAGGAGGGAGGGAGAATTTGAGTTAAATGAACTTATGAAGAGTCAGCTGGAATAGCGAGGATAACTAGAAACCAGAAAAATATGGACTTTTCTGAAATACCTTAAGAGAGCAAAGGAGGGGAAAAATCAGCTTGAATTTGAACAGTCCATGTCTGTTTTACTTCATGTCCTCTGATTGATTAAAACTGTGCATGAGGATTTACACATTCAGGCACACAGAATTCCATAATAATGGCTTCCTTACTGAGGTAGGTCTCTTGGCATATCCATTATAGACCCTGTTTTTTGCCCCCATGAATTGGCCTGAGTATAGGAACAACCATAGAGGATCAGAGCAGTGGCCCTGTAAGGGATTGGGGCCTAGGCGGTCTTGCCTAGAGGTCCCAGCTGGGCTGAGGTCTGGCCCCCAGGGACAGGAGTCGCCAGACTGGAGTAGGAGGCATCACAAGGCCAGGTTCCGCAAGCAAGAGTCAGGTCAGAGTCAGGCTGGGGTCGGAGACCAGAGATAGTACCTGGTTAGAATCAAGAGACAGGAGGCAGGGTCAAAATCAGCAGCAGACCAAGGTCTGTGTGGTGGACCAGAAAACTTCCTGGGGTTAAATAGGGGCACTTGGCCAATTAGAGAGCGGGTACTGTCATTCTGCGTCTTGTGAGTAGTACTTCCTGCAGCACCTACTCTCCACAATGCTCCCTGGCCATGCATCTGCATGACCACCTAGTAGCACAGTGGGAATATCAGCCCCCTCAGGCTCTGCAGGCCTGGGCTCTAGTTCCTGGGTCCTTTCTGGTCCAGTAGTTCTCAAACTTTAACACATCTAAAACAGAAGTACTTGGCACATTACCGTTGTAATTAGTTTAGATCCTTGCGCTGATAAACTAACCCTTCCTAATACTTCACTGAGGCCCACATTCCACCCTTTGAGAAACACTAATATAGTCCAGTAGGATGCTGCAAAAACAAACCTGTTGGGGACCTTTTATTCCTAATCCCAAGCAGTAAGTGATAACAGCTGAAGCCTCCAAGATTGTACGAACTTTTATGAGCAGAAAAGATTTAATAATAAAGAAAAGTAACATGCAGTCAAACTGCCAATGCATGAAGGGAGAGAAATTAGCTTTTGTTTAGTTAAGGTCCTTTTATAACAATCATTGAGAAACGAGTGCTTACTTCCGCCCTATTTGATTTTGGCTTATTCTTCTCCATCCCTTCAACCTTTCCCATATACTGTTAAGTGAGCCTGTGCTTTGGTTTTTCCCGTGTATTAAACATACTCCAAATCCAGTGCAAGAATTTGAGCTAGATACTGAATGCTTCCCAAGGCTTTTATCAAATCTATTCTTTGTGGTTTACAAATGAGGTACATGGACACAGAAGTCCATAGAAGTTTAATAGAACTGGTGGGTGAGGGAGCTACAATGATATAATTACTAGTTTTGGGTGAGAAGTAAACCTGAGTATGAGAGAAAATACCCCAACGAAGCCGATAGATTTCTATGAAGAGAGGATAAAATCTTATTCATGAGAAAAGGAGCAAAATTCAAGGTGCTGTAACATGGTGGCTTTAGTTACACAATGAGGAAATGGATATGAGCTTAGGAGCATCTAACTTGCATGGCAAGGAGCTGGGTAAAGGTATCCTTTATAGCAGGGATGGGCAAACTTTTTGGCCCGAGGGCCACATCGGGTTGTGAAACTGTATGGAGGGCTGGGTAGGGAAGGCTGTGCCCCCCAAGCAGCCTGGCCTCCTGTAACAAGGCTGGTTCTGGCGGGACCCAACTGAGAGTGCCAATTCAGGACAAATTGCTTAAAGCAGGGCAGTTACTGCCCAAGGCGGGGATTTCTGTGCACACCAAGGCAAATCAAACCAGCCAAACGGAGAAGACTTTGGTTTTACCCCACTGGCTAACCACAAGTCACACAAGCAATTCCCTTAGACACTCCAGTTTCCCAGTATCACCACCAGTGCCCCTCGTTATGGGGACAAATGGTTAGGAAAACCAATACCCCAGTAAAAGAAAAAAGGTTCTCCCGATCCCAAAGGACCAAGCCCCAGACCCAGGTCAATATACAAATCAGATCTTACCCACAAATCATGCTGTTGCCAATCCTTTAGAATCTAAAATCTAAAGGTTTATTTATAAAAGGAAAAAGATATAGATGAGAGCTAGAATTGGTTAAATGGAATCAATTACATACAGTAATGGCAAAGTTCTTGGTTCAGGCTTGCAGCAATGATAGAATAAACTGCAGGCTCAAATCAAGTCTCTGGAGTACATCCACAGCTGGGATGGGTCATTCAGTCGTTTGTTCAAAGCTTCAGTTCAGCAAAGTTCCTCCAGAGATAAGAAGCAGGACTGAAGACAAGATGGAGGAGCTGCTGCAGCTTTTTATATTCTCTCGCCATGTGGTCTTTCTTTCTTTGTTCCAAAGACAAGCAGTCCAGCACATAGCCTGGAGAAACCTCAGAGTTCTGTCCCTAGGCAGGTTCCTACACACCTTACTGAGTCACAAGGTGTGTCTGCCTTCTCTCAATGGGTCACTTGTATAGCTGATGGTCCTCAATGGGTCATCAAGCAGGCTAGGCAGAGCTGACACCAACTTGTCTGGGGTGTCACCCAGAAGCATAGCATAAGTTTGGAATACAGACAGTATAGAGCCAATACTTATATTTTTAAATACAACAATGATACATGCAAACAGATAGAATAATCCTAACCAGCAAACCATCACCTTGTCTTAGATACCTTATTTGACCCCCTTTATACAAGTTTTGGTGCCACTACAGGACCTTGGTTGCAACAATGTTCTATACAGTCCCAGTTCAAGTCAATAACATCACACCCCCGCCCCCTGACTGCCCCTCTCAGAACCCCTGACCCATCCAACTCCCCCTGCTTCTTGTCCCCTGATTGCCCCCTTCTGGGACTCCCCTTCCCAAACCACCCCCTGGGATCCCACTCCCTATCCAACCCCTCCTGCTCCCTGTCCCCTGACTGCCCTGATCTATCCAGACCCCTGCCCCCTGACAGGCCTCCCGGGACTCCCACACCCTATCCAACCCCCCCTGTTCCCTGACCGCCCCAGAACCTCCGCCCCATCCAACCTCCCCCTGCTTCCTGTCCCTTGACTGCCCCCTGGGACCCCCTACCCAACTCCTGCACCACTGCACATATGCACCGCCACCACCCCCTTACCATACCGCTCAGAGTGACAGGAGCTCGCAGCCCCGCGGCCCACGTGGCGGCATAACTGTGTGGGACAGGGAACAGTGGGGGAAGGGCCGGGGACTAGCCTCCAGGGCCAGGAGCTCCAGGGCTGGGCAGGACGGTCCTGCGGGCCATAGTTTGCCCACCTCTGCTCTATAGTATGGGGGAGAGGAGATATATTTCTGCCCTCAGTTACACCTCTACAATCCTGTTGAGATCAGTAGTGTTGCATGGATTAAACTGAAAGCAAAATTTGCAAAAGGGGCTCTTTTAGTTTACACCTTGACTGTCCTGTTAGTAGCTTTTCTTGTTACCCTTCTCTCGTGTGGCTCCTTGGTGTGTACATTCACCAATTTACCTTCCCTTAAACATCATTCCTGATTGTGGCTTAGGGGCTGGTTTGGGATTTGATTTCAAAGTTGTACAAGGGAGCTGTGAACTTCATTTGCAAAATGAGCTTGCCCCTTCGTATGTGAGCATTATATGAAAATGTGTTACTTAAAAATGTTTCCAAACTGGTGTGAAAAAATGACATATATGAGGTACAAGAGCATCATTAAAACAATGACCATTTATAGTACAAAATAAAAATAGATCCATATGTGCAAATCAGTTATATGAAATGTCAATTAAATCAACTCTAATCTCCCAAATACAGTTTTTATTGCTCCATTCATTAGAAAGGCTCTTAAGGTAATGAATAGTTGTCACTTTTATCAAGGACCGCTGGTTCCTTTATAAATGTGCACTAAAAACACAGAAAGTTGTTTTAAAATATTTGGCTCCATTTGCCCTCAGCATTGTCTCTGAAGCGACTGTAGGACGCAGTGCGGTCTGATATAGCAATTGTGAACATCAAATATATAAATAATAGTGTACGTTAAAAAAAAAAGACAAAGTAGAGCTATAATATAATTCAACTGCATAGATTTGAACTGTCATCTAATGCAAAAATCTGCTCCATATAACTTCTTTGTTTTCTTTCCTATAGCAAGTCCGCATGCAACACCATCGACTCTTCATTTTCCAACATCACCCATTATTCAGCAGCCTGGGCCATACTTCTCACACCCAGCAATCCGCTATCATCCTCAGGAGACTTTGAAAGAGTTTGTCCAACTTGTCTGCCCGGATGCTGGTCAGCAGGCTGGACAGGTGGGGTTCCTCAATGTAAGGAAGCCATTTTTATTTCTTCAGAAGTGTTTGTCCGATGTCACCTAACTATGGAATTATCTTAACAGTGTGTCACACATGTGAATGTAGCACCTTAAATAGCTGCTACAAGGGGGGGAAAAAGCACTAACTACAGGAAAACAAACGTACACTGTGGTGTAATTAATGTACTTTGATAGTCAGAAAGGGCTGGTGGTTCAATGACCTTCTGGGATCCCTGTACCGATACTTCAGCTTCAGACATATGAACCCTAGTTCCACTGGGTTTAACAAAATACAAAGGCCAAATAATTTTTATTAATTATTCCTTTGGCGTTGGCGGGGGGAAGAGCAAGAAAAGGGAGGGTGAGAAACAGCTGTTTTAGATCAGCTAAGTTCATTTAAAAAAAAAATACTGTCATACCGCACTTTAGATCAAGTTGACCAGTACTTGAACCCAAGATGTTAAAAGTACAGTTTATTATAGTTTGTTATTTCTGTATGCGGTTATCTTTCCCCCTTATCTCTATGAAGAATTAAGCAGTGTTCCAATGCTTCAAATAAGCATTTTCATTTTTTAATCAACTAAAGTGAATCATCCTCTTCACTTTATTGAAACAACATTCCAGTCAAATACAGAAATGAAACTTTATTTACATCGTGTCTACAATAATGCTGTGAACCTTTTATGAAATAAAATGCATGTAATTGTGTCCAATCAGCAGAATAATGATTGTCAAAATTGTTATTACTTTTCTTACATACATAATGTTGAAATTGTTAATGAACCTGCAGAATTAATGTAATTCTTAGCATTAATTTTATTTATTAAGCTATGTTGTCTTGAATACTTTTTTCTTACCAAAATACCTGATCGTGCATATCTCAGCCAATACGGGCTTTGAATAATGTCTGCAATATGTTAGCAGTTACATTTATGTCTAGACAACAAATCAATAGAGTGCTTTTCTTTTTCCTTGAGTATTCATTTGCTTAGTTTAGCTCAAACCATCTGCGTTATGAACTGTTAGCACATTCACAATGAACATACAGCAAAGGTCTTCTTGGTAGAAAATTGGCCTACTTGTAAGACAAGAAAGTATTTGAGAAGTGTTACTGAATATATTAGTTTATTAAAGGTGCTGTATGTTGAAAAACATCTCTGAAAAGTTACTTTTGAGTAAGGCCTCAACCCCACAAACACGAGTAACTGTACTCCTGAAGGCAACAGTACTACTAATGCGGTTACATATATATACAAGCCTAATTCTGTTTACACTAGAGCCATTTTACATCACTGTCAGTGGAAATTTGAGTTGCACCCACGTACATTGCCACGGCCGTTAAAGTGGCTTTAGAGTAAATGAGAATCAGGCCTGTAAATGGTTGTAGGATTGGGCCCTTAGTCCTAAATAATTCCTGTTAGTGGAAACCTAAGCAGAGATTTAAGTACAATTTTTCCTCAGCAGTATTCAGAATATGTATCTGTGTTTAAAACTGAGCTTTTATCAATGGAAACGTGGCCATTCAGTGCTAGAAGAACTGCAGTTAGGATCAATTTGTGGAGTGCTGTCAAAACTGATCTTGTCATTTCTGTCACTAAAACAGTACCTGATTCACAGACTGTCCTACTTTTTTCTTTATAATGGTACTGCCATCAATTGGTATGGTTCTCAATAGTCTAGTTTTACATTAAGATTGAGATTTTCCATACCCAGTCCTTGTTTTTGTGATGCTGAAAGCTTATTTACTAATGGACAGGAGTTTTCCTAGTAATCACTTGAAATAGCATAGCTGAGTATGCAGAACCATCCTGCCTCTGATTATGTACATCCTGAACAAAATACCTGTACTTTTTTAATATTGAAAATAAAGCAGATATAAGCTCAATTGTTTCTAAGCAGATACCTAATGGCAGCTGAAATGGGAGCTGTGCTATTGGTAATTTTATGGGAATGTAGGAGTGCAGGTTGCTTAAAAATACATTACCTTATTTTTCCCATGAAATAAGATATCTGCTTGACTTTTAAACCACCCCAAAATTATCTCTTTTCCTACTAATGAGCAGTTTCTTAAGAAATTTAAACTTAACGTCCCAGGCACAGATATCCTAAGGGAACAGTAGAGGAATGAATATAGAAAGTGCAATGGGAGACAAAATTCTGCCTAAACTTGTACTGTAGGTAACTTAGTGGTTACACAGTGCAAGATTATAATTTGGTTCGGGGTGATTCTGACCAGTTGCAAACTTTGGAGAAACAGTTCGGCCCAGTAAATAGGGTGAATTTCTTGCTTAAAAATGAAAGATGGGTTTAAAGGTCTTTCACAGTTATTGCAAGATTTTGAGATGGGTTGCGGTACAAAGCCCAGTGAAGTAAATGGCGAACAGATAATGGCAATTTTTCATTCCGACCTGTTTTTACTTACCATTGAGAAATTAAGCATTCATTACACCGAATTTCAAACTGGCCTCTTCTGTTGCTGGAGGCTGCTAATAGCTAATTTTGTCTTCTGTTTTTGGCAGCCCAATGGCAGCAGCCAAGGCAAGGTGCACAATCCATTCCTTCCTACCCCAATGTTGCCACCGCCGCCGCCACCACCAATGGCTAGGCCTGTGCCTCTGCCCGTGCCAGACACAAAACCTCCAACTACATCGACAGAAGGAGGTGCCGCCTCTCCTACTTCACCAAGTAAGTACGGCTGCAACAAGGGAGAGAGAGTTCAGTAAGGTTCACGCTGTTTCATCTACCATGTGTCTTCTGTTCACCAACCAGGAGGAGCAGACTGTGCTTCCCAAGTTAATTTCACAGTTGTCAATTGCATAAGATAGACAAAAATCACAGCTTGTTATTTTAACTAAATACTGCTGGCACTGCACATAGTTACACACTGGAAAACTCATGGCCAGCAGCTAATGTATGGGGGTGGAGCTGGGACATTCAAGATGCTCTGTAGTTTCATGAAGAAGCTATGCTGCTGGCCTTCCACTTGTGTCCCGTGACCAACGCTAGACAGCACTACATTGAACTCAGGGGCAAACCCACACAGAGGGTCTTGCTTCTTGTACAGACCAGGCCAGACTCCCTGGAGCTCAATCCTTTTATAGTTTCTTTGGGAATAAGTCTTTCTAGATGAACCCAGACTCATTGCCCTTATGACCAGCTCTCTGGCAGGCCCTGCATTTGGAGCAGGTAGCTTGTGGTATTTTTTCTACTGAGGGGGAGAGCATTAATTTTCTCTTCACCACCCACACAGCCCTCATGTATTTTTTGTAGCCACAAGTCAAATATACAAATTCCTGCATGCACATTGGAGCCACCATTTTGGATTCACTCTGCTAGGAAGCAAATGTGCATCAGCTGGGTTTGAAGCTTTAAACATTTTGGGCATACAGGGAGTTAATTGCAAATGGTTTAATGAAACGATGCTCAAATTGTCACTGAAAAACAAAGCGGAAGTTTTCAGCACTTTAATGGCAGGGGGACTTGTTCCCCAATTAAATGAATCCAGAATGAAGTCCAAGAATAAGCCATTATTGGAATGATAAACACTTTTATTTCAAATGCCTCCTTGAGAGTTTACAATTTCAGAGATGGCCACTGAGGAAGCACATTAGATAGATTAGATGGAGAGTGCCCAAAAATCAATGTACTCTAAACAGCAAATGCTTGGGATGCTTTCAAATTATTTAAATGCTGCATGTGGCCACTGCTTGATGTCCAAGGAGGCATGTATTATTTAACAAATATAAAGCCCAAGTTCTTAAAGCTTCAGGCACAACTCAGGTGATTCACACCTCAGAGACCAGAGGCCAGTATTGTGGCTGTGACATGGTGGGTTCCATGGGGCATTGCACGGTCCTGACATTTCTTGTGTTTTCATGGCATCCTTTAACTGGACAGGATTGTTTGCATTTCAGGCTTGCTTGGGAATTATAATTGTGACAGAAAGGTTGGGAGGGTGAGATTTAAGACACGGGATTTAAGCTAAGACAGGCCCGTAACTTAGAAGTGTCAAGAGATCATGGTTGCTAGTACTGCTCAGAAAATTTCTGTCAGAATGAAATTCCCCCCTCCCGCCCGTTTTCTAGCTATTTCTGACCAACATTTTTTATATCATGAACCTGTTTGTCTTAGCACTTTTGAAGTCAGGTATCAGTTAACTTAATGCTTTCTTGCTCTTCAATAAGATTCAGTAGTGGGCCACTAAAAGGTTAACATTTACTCACTGGTGAGTGGTATTTGAAATAACTCAGTATTTCCCTGTCTTTAGAGTTGGAAAATATGAAGTCAGTATACTAGACATGCCATCATTTATAATTATAGCTCATAAGTTACGGGCAATTTGTGCCATTTAAAAGAAAAAAAAATCTAAAACCATTTTAACAATTACCTTAATGTTTATTTTATGTGATCTTTGGAGTCTATAAACAATAAATGTGTATTTGGCCAGATTCTCTGCTGATGTAAATTGGCTTACCTACACTGAAATCAGTGGAGCTACACTGATTTACACTACCAGGAGATCTGGCCCATTGTGGCAAAGAATGTTCAACCAAGAGCTGTCAATATAATCCAGGTTTTCTCAAGAGCAGCTAGTTAATGGTATTTAAACAAAAGATTAGGAAAAATAATTACTGTTGGTAATTAGTCAATCTGATATCTAAACATCCACTTCTGTACATTTTCAAGCATGCACCTTCCGTTTGATAAGAGTCATGAATGTTAAATAGAAGAGTGAATTGAGTTTTAAAGATGTGTGTAATACAATTTTAAGTCCACATTTTATGGAAATATGGACTACAGGAATGATTTCCAAAGAAAAATGTATCACATACATACCTGAGCCTGTTGAAGCATGTATAGCAAAATAAAGTGCCAGGACTTTTCCATTAGGGAACACCCATTTTTAACAGTCTCAGAAGAGTTCAAATGGCACTATTCTAATCCATAGGAACCCTCCCATTGTCATTGATTTCCACAGCATAGTAGCACAGAATAGGCCACTCTCCATATATTTGTCTTGCTGGACAATCTTGTCACATAATGTTCTGCAAATTTAGAACTGTCCTTCAAAATGGAGGACGGGTAGCCAGATTATAGCTATAAAGTTTTGCTGACATACATCCGAAAATGTCCATCATTACAACTCAGAGTCAGTAATTTCCTGGACCCTACTCTGTTCCTTGCTCCCATTATACTGTGGACTTTGTTGCTTATTGGGGTCCTTAACTAAGTGTAAAAACTGTCAAAGTGCACTGGTATCTGTATCCTTAGGCAGTATCTTGAGTTCAGAATACGTAACATACCATAGAAAGAAGTCCTTGCTGAGAAGTGTTTTGCTATTGTGGAGGAGGGGTTGTTTATTAGAGTACAAATAGCCAGTACAGAGTAACCAGAACTACATGAAAAGATGTTTTCCATGGTTACACAGTTCCAAGGCACCAGTGCTGGAAGCATCCCTTTTATATGGCTGTCTGCCCTCCATGGCATTATAATGAGGGAAGTCATTTACTGAACGGAAGAGGAAGTTCTTATACAGGAGTGATATTAGCATTTGGCCAGACTCTCTTTTGCTGTGTGGAGAGGAATAAAGGCCCCAAGGAAATATGTGAAGGGGATTGGAATTTGTTTCATGCTGTTTCCCTCCTTTGATCTGGTAAAAAGTCCTCTGCAGAAGTGTGCATTTTGAGGCTCTAATAGACATTGGAATATAGCCCTCCAGGGGGGTGAAGAGGCCAGAAGAAGCTGCTCAATATGTCATGATCTCCTGGGAAGTAGAACTTAAGACCACAATACAATATTATGGTGGTTAACAATTCTCAGAGCAGCAGTAAAACTCTCCAACAGTGGGATTAACTTTCTGTGGAAAGCATGACCATATCACACTGCTTAAGGAAGGAAAACCCTATGGAGGTACACTGGGGTATTTACCTCTGCGCTGTGGTATGGGATGCACAGACTCGGGCTCAGAATTTCCAACTGTAAGTCTTACCACATTTGCAAGAGTAGTATCTCCATCGGTGAGGAGATGCAAGGGAGATGGGCGCTCATAGGATTTCTGGAGGTAAGTTTTTCCTCCAAGCACAGGTTTTTCTGCAGAATAGTTTATCCTTAACATAACACACAGACCCTGAGTTAGCATCCAATCTCTCCCCCTTCTGGGGATTTGGTTTTATTGGTAACTCAAAACCAACACAACACAAACATCACCCTAAGCTGTTTTCCAAAGCCTTACTGTTCCTGGAATTGACCTGCTGTGGCCCAAAGAAACACCACCTCCATTAGGTACGAACTGGAGTTTATTAGGTTAGTAGAACCAACTGACTGAGCAATAATTCCCCAGGGGATTAGCACCTGAGCCCAGGGTGACTCAGCAGAAACCCTCATTCCCATGCAGTGTCTAAGATTTTTTCCCTCTTGTTACCCCATTATTTTTAAAAAACACGACTTTTTAAATGAAAGTTATTTCCTAACGCGCCATAACTGTGCCCAGGGAGAAGAACCTTTTCGGTTCCATTTGTAGCACAAGAGACTTATTGCTTTTGTGCCTTTGTACAAAAAAGCTTTCACATTAATCAGCAATGGTAGCAGGAAGAGAAGAGTAATTATGTGGCTAAAGCACGGGACTGACAATCAGGAGGTTTGGGTTCTAGTTCTTACTCTGCCACACATTTGCTGTGTGCCGCTTGAGCAAGCCTATTCAGCTCTCTGTGCTGTACCCTCCCAGTGGTGACCGCTGACCAACATTGCTGAATGTGTAGGTGTTGCAGTGTGCATTAAGATCCTCCGATGGAGGGCGCTCCTGCAATGCAAAGCATTGTATGTGTGCATGTTCTTCTATATGGCGTCATATCTGTCTCACCAGAAGGGTGCAATGTAGCACTAAATAGCTTATAAGATGGTGTAGCTATTCAGATCAGACATATGTGCCTATTTTTCTTCCTGGTCTGTCAAGGAGACACTTGACCGTGTATCAGACTACCACTGACTGGAATTCTGCTTTGTCAGCAGGCAGTCATCCTTGTTAATTCACAACCAAAAGGTAGACTGCACACTCTTTCATGTGACAACACTTCTTTCAGCAAAGTATAGGTAAAAGGTTTCTGCAAAGTTGGGAAGTGCTGCCTTATAATACATCACACTCATATCATTGTTGGTTGTTTTCTCTTGTCTTTCATGCTATTTCTTGCCATTTTGGCTAAATATTGGAGGCTTGTGTGAGCAAATGTTCTTTCCCTGCCAGCGCTTTCGCTCTTGCTTGTTCCTAAAGTGAAGCATCATAGCAAATTTTTGGTATCGTGCTCATTTCCATGGCTACAGACTATGGTGTCACAAATTCCCCACAGCAGATTCCAGATGAAGCAAGGCCAGGCAAGGCAGGAAAATGTTCTTGTTCAAACACGAAGAGCCAGCGTTTCAGCTGGTGTAAACTTCCAGAGGAAGTTTGTAGATATACATTAGCTCAGGATGTGGCCCAAATTGCCGAGAAGGGAGGAAAGGATGATCTTATGGTTAAAACACAGGACTGACCATCAGAAGACAAAGATTCTAGTCTTGTTACCTTTCTGTGCCTCAGGTTGCCCCTTCTGTAAAATAAAGTATGAAAATCCCACTGTAAAGGAAGCTATTTAAAACACATAATTTGATATAGCTTTAACTAACCAGTGGGATTTCCTAGTTCCTATCCTAAAAAGAGGAGAGTAAAAGTGCCAAATTATGGGACCTCCAGGAATATCTCAACCCAACCTCCTGTATCAAGCAGGAAGAACTGTACACTGTACTTGGATGGGAAATTTCTAAGGAAAAGCCAGAATATTGCAGGAAGTGGTTCAGGGATGCAGTAAGCTGGCACTTTTGTACCCGATATCTTTCCCTTTACCAAACTAGTGTTCCAGCATGGTAATAGGGATTGCTGCTGTTGAATATTCAGCTTTTTATATGAGACACAAAATGGAGCTTGACCACTTGTGGTCCTCAAAAGTCCTATGGCACTTCACACCAGAGTATGGATGTTAGCTTAGCTCCAGGGTCCTGGTGAAATTCCGTCTTAAGGAATTACTTTCTCACCGCCTAGATGCTCCCTGTAGTTTCAGTATTCTTCGGCTATAAACTTTTTTACAGTTGCTGTTTGCTCTTAAGGAGACACCAACTTGAAATCTAAGCATTTTCAGGAAGTGAGTTAAAAGCAGTTGCAGGTTCTACACCAAAGGAAGAAACATTCCACCCCAGAGGTGGTCAGCTGAAGTGACTCCTGCATACAGTGTATAGTTTATGAAGTGCCTTAGAATCCCTTGGCATGAAAGGTGTTTGAACTGACAAAAAATAATTAAAATAGGGAATTATATGGAAAGCACGATAAGACTAACACTGCTAGCATACATACTATACTCTGAAATGTAATAAACATATATATGAGGTTGTCAGTACCTAAACAACATATAGTAACTTTTAGAACACTTTTGTAAGTCAAGTAATGTGAGAATTTGGAGCTTTACTGGCCATTTATATAAAGTGCACAATAGTTCCAAAAGCTTCATAGCTACCCATTGATCTAAATTTTTAGCAAGTGCATTTGTAACATTACAGAAGTTTACTTTATAGTTATCACAAAATCTTGTGATGGTCATTGCATCCCTGTGCCTTATTTGGAATGGAAATAATGCTACATAGTACTATGGCCTGCCATGCAATCCTGAAGCCAGGGTTCACTCTAGTCATCACTGTAGTTTACTGAAGTGCCGAAGAAATGTTTTTTCTTGTGCTATATGCCCATCTCACTCTTAAATCTTTACCTTATGTTCATCAATGCCTGAAACCATGAGAATTACAATGCAGACACAAGTCTTTCTGCAGTGGAGCTCTGCCACAGTAAAACAATGTAGTGATATGCAATAGCTGAAAAATGGAAGGTAAATCTGGGTTTCTTCCCTTCACTCATGAACTTTGTTTCCCTGGAGGCACCTGCTCCAAAGAATTAAATGGTCCATTTGCTCATTGTCCATCCATGCTGGAAGAAAGACAGGAGGCCATAGATGTAGTTTAATTAGTCTGCAACTTTATTCACTTAAAATGTCTGGGAGCACCTTGCAATAAATTGTACAGTGCAGGAAGCGGGGGCAGGGCGTGTCAGTTCTTCACTGTTCCAGATGTAGGAGCCCTAAACCCTGCTTCCTCAGCTCCCTTAAAGGGGGCTACGAAAATGAGGGAGGTCATCTCCCTGCTGTACAAGTTGTAGGAGTCCCAAAACCCGCTTACTCAGCTCCCTTAAGGGATGCTTTCCCTCAAATCCTTTTCCAGTCCACTATATCCAAAAACCATATCCTGTCCATATCAGGTACCTGTACTGGACATGTGCTCAGAGTGTTACTTAATTTGCCATTGTCTGTATGAAATTTTAGTTTGTACTGACTTTGCTAGTACTTTTTGTGTAGCCTGTTGTAAAACTAGGCAAAGAAGTAGATGTGTTGATGTACCCCGTGGAAGACCTCTGTGTACCCCCAGGGGTACACATACCTCTGGTTGAGAACTACTGGGTTAGATCCCCTTGCAGTTAAATCACAAGGAGAGAGGCAGTGCAAGTTAAAGCAAAGATAATTTATAGATTTCTAAAGAAATTGCCTCATTCAGAAGAGCCTCAATAGCTGACACTACTGACAGGCACACGTTGTGAATTACTGGCTTTTTTTGAATTACCAAGTGAACACACATGAAAAAGTAAGGCGTATGCATCACAAATTCTATTTTGTTCATTTATTCCTGCATTTGTAGTTTAGTTGTAATTACTCAGAAATACTTGGTAACATGCCAGGAGTGAGTACCTTGTAAAAATAATCTTAAAAATACGGAAACTCACTACAGTGCACTAAGTTCCTGTTAGATCTTTGCTGCAAATTATGGAAAGGCAGCCATGTTTTGTGTGAATATTATCAACGCTTTTACAGTAGTTTTGGGCTGAGGAGAAACTCAACATAGCAACCATTCTGAAAAGTGCTTAGCACTTTAAAATTCCGTTGGAGTGGGAACTGAAAGTGTTCAATTTCTCACAGGATTGGGACCTAATCCATATTTAAGACATCCTCAAGCATGCGTTAGTCATGGCATCACTTTGATAACATATCCTCAAAGATCATTCTATTGACATCTGATCCTTGTAGCAAGACATGACTTTACAAGTAGGATGCTGTATATGGTAGTCTCCAAACCAAAGGTCTATCTTTCACCAAACACTTTGCTTTTATAAAAAGGGCAGTAGCGTTTCACCTTTACTGATAACTCAGTATCTTTATTTATATTTAATTATCCTTATTTTTCCTCAATATGAGGTGTCACTTCAATACTTAGCTTCACTGGAATTTGGCACAGTATTTCCTTCTATTTACAGCCATTTTTACCACTTCATCGGGGAGTTAGATTGCCAATTAGATTGTTTCACATGTTATGGATTTTATTCAGCACAGTGCATGCCTTGGCCCTTAAACATATATAACTATTCAGGTACATATTTAGATCTGCATACACAGGAAACTGAGAAAAGAAGATGGTGTGTGCAGCTGTCAAAGCAGCAGAACACTTAGAACTGAACGTTTTTGGAATTGACCTGAGTTCTGGACAGTTGCAATGGAGAGATGTAGAGCAGCAATAAAATCATTAAAGTACTTCAGGTTTGGAAGTAATCTGGGTTCTTGGCTTGTGTTGCTCTTAATAGCTTTACATTTTGCGGGAGCCATTCCAATTTTTAAAGAGAGCTTCAGCCTTGAGACTGATTGCACTTACCAACCAAACTGCAACCCATAATTTTTTTACCAAGGGAATCTTAGTTTGTCAGACAGATCACATGAGTACTTTAGAGCATGTAGACTCCAGCAATGGGAAAATCAGGGCTTTAACTGTATACTGTGCTCTACTGGTATGAAATAAGGGCCTGATCCTGGTAACATACCCATGAGTAACTTCACTTAAATTAATAGCTTTATTGAGATCAATGTGAATTCCTCATATGACTGAAGATACCTGGGAACACATTTGCAGGATCAGGATCTATGATATATGTTGTACAGCCTTATACCGAGAGACCTGCCCCTCTCAAAGACAAAAGTGGTTCAGATGAACTGAGCACATCTTCTTCTGGATGCATTACATCATTTTATTTAAGTATGTTGAAAGGAATGACTTTCCTTTAGTCCAGTTATGTACATGCCTATATATTCACCATTAAAGCAAACCTTCTCAGTGTCTAAAATCAAACTCTTGCTCTAAAACGTTTGCACATTTCTGTGTTAAACATCTGCTTAGGTGGCTCTGAGATACTGTGTTTTGGTGTTGTTTGTGTGTGATCTAGTGCTGCTTCCTCAACGCACGTGTCCCTTCCCTTCACAGCCTACTCGACACCCAGCACCTCCCCCGCAAACCGATTCGTCAGTGTTGGACCTCGGGATCCAAGCTTTGTAAATATCCCTCAACAGACACAGGTGGGCAGCTTTCAACTTCTCTGTATGCAGTGCACCTTGTTATTCTTCTGTGTATTTTAATGTCTCCTTACAAAGTGAGCCGCATTTCCGCACCACTGTCAATTCACCCACATGGTCTCAGTAACAACGATGAAATGTCACTCACAATTTGTGTTTGTCTGTTGTGTTTTATTGGCTTATATGGTAATAATTCTTCCATAATTCCTCCAAACTCTCTTGCTTTCCAAGGCATTGGCTTCTAGTGTGCAATTTTTCCTCTAGGACCAAATTTTCAAATTTCTTCATTGCATCTGACATATTTGCAAGTGCATCTATTTGCACATGCAAAAGCCCAGATGAGCCAATCAGGTAATTATGGCCTTCAGCCCAATCCTGCACCACTGAAGTCATTTCAATAGGAACAGGATCCAATTCCTAATTTGCCATTTGCATGCAGGTTTTTGGGCATGCAGGTGATTTTTTTTTGGTGGGGGGCCCAAGAGATGTGGAAACTGATGTGCTCATAACTACTATGAAGACCTAGTTAAGGGAGGGCCTTTGAAAATTTGGCTTCAGATGTCAAAATGCAAGTTAAACCAAAGAACCAACAGTTTAAAGCTCTAGCATCTTGTTTGCAGCCAACACCGTATTTCACTGCAGTGTTGTTGGGGTGACTATTCAGAGATTTGCTATAGTTGAGTCAGAAGCTCAAGCAAATATTTCTTTAGAAGGATAGGGTTTAAATGCGCTTTTTCCAAGCTGTATCAAATCCTTAGTATTGATTAAGAAAATAGTTGTTGGCCGTTTTTTTAGTGGTTAATTTTAGCCAGATGTTGAAAAAAATTAAAGCAATGTTTAATATCACATTCTCATGAAGCAATATAAAAACGAGAGGAACTAAAGTTCTAGGACAACTACAGCTTGTAGTTTGAAATGATTGCCTGATTACATTACAATGCTTTTAAAGGTCAACATCAAGAAGTATTTTTAATATGTTTTGAACTGGCTGTGATGATTTTAAAAAGTAATAATTTAGCTAGGGTGAAGTTTTACTTTTTATCCCCTTCTGTACAATTTGAAACAGGTCTTAGATGTGAACAATAAGGATATAGATGCATGGATGTTACATGCTACATTTTCAGAACATGCATGAAGACAGAATCCACATTGTGATGAGATCAAAGCCTGCGCTATCAGCGTTATATGACTGTGTAACTTATTACTGAAAATTGTCCATTTATAGGGCTGTGACCAGATGCCTGTGAGCACAATATGTTTTCTTGCTATCTGTTCCTTTTGTATCGTTTGTTAGGGGCTTTAGTTTATAGCTGTGTCGACAGCACAGGTTCAACTACATTTTGAATCTCAAACCTTTCCTGCATTAAACAGGGTCACAGAAAGTACACTAGCAGCTGAGGGAGGAGGGGGTGTATGTGTTAACTCTTCAAGTTCTGATTTCTTTAGTTCATTAGTAAAGGGAAGCCTGTGTCCCAGTTTTCAAGTGTTGGGCCTCCCTTTTAGTGCCTCCTGTTTAATCGATATAGAAGGTAAGTTTTCATACGCCTCTCCATTTAAGTCATAGCATTTCTCCTGTGGTTTTGGAAAGGATCAGAACAAACAGAAATACATTGAAATAAGGAAATAGAAAAATTTTAAGGTGAGCTGTTAAAGTTTTCAAGCATTTGGCTTTTTTCTTCAGGGTCCAAGAAACTTGAAACTCTTTGGAGAACGCTCCAATAGCTTTTCTAAAAGACTGATTGGCAGATTGTTACATAGTGGAATATAACAAAATCTGAATCTGTAAGATATCAAACTTGTTTGCATTTTAAAACTAGGCTTTTTGCATTTGTTGACTGTGAATTTTGAACCCTGCAAGTTATGATTGAAGCCATTGGAAAGTGTTCTGGCCCTATTGTATGTGCTTATGTATAATACTGGATAGCAAATGACAATACCCCAGCATAACTCCAAATTAAGGCAAAACATGCTGCTATAGATAAGGGGACTGCCAGTCTCTCTTACTACAGCTGCGTCCTTTGTGCTACTGTACTTCAGGGTACATCAGCATAACCATTATGACCCACTGTGATACTGGATTTATAATTTGCCATAAAAACCCACTGTGAATTGAAATTATTAATATAGCAGTTCTGAAGTAAACCATGTTTTAAATCAGAGAAGTGGGGTGAAAATACAGAGAAGTTAATGGTTAGGGACTTAGTTAACGCTCTTCTTGTCAAAACAAATCCCCTGTTATAATGTAATTTTTGCAGGATATTAGATCCGTCACTTAGGATATTTTCAAAATATAAAAATAAAAACAAATGAAACACTAATATATTGAAAGTGGTTGGTGTTGCTATTTCCCATCAGGAATTTTACAGTGCATTCAGTAGTCAGGTTAAGAATTGTATGGCCTGATGTTGAGAGATGCCAACACTCACAACTGCGAGAGTTCAGGGGGAGAGGTAAACACTCAGTACTTCTGAGTGTCAAGCTAGTAACTTCAATGTTACTTTTGCTGCAGCATAACTCTAGAAACTCCATTTTCTCCTAATTTAACTCTAATGGTTCATCTCCATTCTAGAGCTAGGCCCAAACCAAAAGCCTGGATTTGAACACTCCTAACTTTCATGGAAGTTCTGATCCAGACAGAAACTTTGAGAAATGACCAAATTTTAGAGACAACTTTTCAAAAGCACCATATTTTCTTTCCATGTTGCAGCTGTTTAACTGTGTCATAGACCACATACCCATAGTCATCAATCTCAAAGTTGCTACGAATTGAACATGTCCACAGAGATGTGCAGGTGCTGTTTAGCAGAACGTACATTTCACATCCCTGGATGTGCAAGGGGCTCATACAGCAGGGAAATTAAATGGTGGACAAACTAACAACAATGTTGTTGGCCTAGCACGGGAACTATTTTTCCTGTTCTTAAACAATAGAAAGTAGGAACAGGCCTTTTTTAGTGGCCATTACGAAAATCAGCAACGGACATTTCTGTCAACACTCTGTTCTAATTCCAAATGTCCTTAAATGTGAGTCATTAAGGAAGACATTTTAAATAGAAAAGTGAATATTTCATCATCATAGGTTGTTGTAGAATTACCTACTGCACCAGGACAGATCTGGGGTAGAAGAACCAGACAAATAACTGGTTTAGTAAGTGTTCTTGTGGAAGCCCAGAGAAGACTAGAAGTTTCAAAAAGAGAGGTGTTTATAGCAGTTCAAACAATTTTGCAAATCTTGAAACACTCCCTCCACCTATTCCTGTTCTGCACCAGCAGCTCACCACAGTATGGTCCCATTTGCAGGGCTATTTAAAACTGAATTACTATCTGGGCTATTAGAAGGATCACTTTAATTGGCCTGGGCCTTATTTGATGACAAAAAGGCACAGGTGTTGTAACCTTCGCTTGATAAATTATTTACTTTAGCTGCCTGACTTGTAAGCAATACAAGATCTTCAGCCTCGCTGCCTTTGCCATATGCAAATCAGAAATACAGTATGCCTGGGATATATCGTCTACTATTTCAAAAGCAAGCTGGTCCGGCTACCGCATGACTAAGTAACAGATACATTTCTTGTGTTGGCATAGTCTTGTAAAAAGAAAAGTGGCAGAGGAAATGGAAAATACCATCACATTAATCAGGGGCTAACCTTCTGGAAGCTACTACACTCCTATAAAACAAATACTGTCTCTCTCTCTTGCTGCAGAAAATAATGAAGCAAAGAGCATGCGGTCAGCATAATCAGTCTATCTAGTGACACCAAACCCAATCGAGCAGCTTGTTTTTTGGGACCAATATGTAGACTCAGGCACATTATTTTGTAACTAGTGCTTGTCAATCTGTAAGGCTGGCTGAAAAAAATATATGTTGTTTTCCATTCTGATGGGTTGGGAGCCATATAAATTCAGTTTCCTGCAGCTCCTTGCCTGCTAAACTTTGATTACCATGCAAAGTTTTTTCAGCCACCACAACAGACAGCTTATTAGAAGTTGCATTTCAGCTGGCAGAATCACTTCCTGATCCACACCACTTCTAGTCCATTTAACCTCTAGCTGAGCGTAGGAGTGCATGAACCTTGCCGGTTGAACACTGGTAAAAAGCCCTGGTACAGCAAACACAGTAATGTTCTTCACACAACAGGTAACTGGCCGGAGTTAGTCAAGGAGCTTTTGAGAAGACAGAATTTCAAATGCCCTGCTTCTTTGCTGGTTTATGGGAAGAGAATGCCACCAAATTTCCTCTTAAGAAAATACTTCAAAGAAAGACGCCAGTTAAATTTAAAATTACTGCCTGATATCTCCATACTCCATTTTACATTTGATTAAAGTTAGCTTCCAGATCTTTGTTAATATAGGAGCAGATACTGACTCAAGAGGAGACCACTTCGAGGATAGAATCAAGGTAAATCTGTTCCTCTGAGAGCACAATCTAATTCCCAAAGTAGAATCAGACTACAAACATTAACCAAGGTTCTGCTCTCACTTCTGCTGATATGAGTCTAGAGTAACTCCATTAGCTACGGTGAAGTTGCTCAGGATTTGAACTGGGGTAACTGAGAGCAAAATCTGGCCTTTTGAATATGCATAATAGTCATGATAGCAAAAACCACACATTTTTACCCAAAGCATAGGGAAATAAAATCTATCTAAAGAAGAAAGTTGCACCCTTTTCTCAGCAATAAGATAGAAAAAACAGAGCAAAAGTACTTACTAAAAAGAGAGAGAAAACAGTCACTTACAAAATGGTAACTTTAGGGCTAGATGTGCTTGGTTTTGCCAGATTTAAAGGGCTATAAAGGCATGCTGGGAAGAAAATTCTATAAGAGGGCTACACTTCCCTAAAGATAATTAAGGGTGGGGTCTCCCCCAGGGAAGGGGTTGTATGTATTGTGCTATATTACTAGGGCAAATAGCTTTTTTAGGTCTTCTATTATCCTCCGTTTCTTCTATGCTAGTGAATACCTTTGTATTATTTGTTTTAAGAAAACTTTATTTTATCTTTATAAAACATTGCCTGTCTTCTAACTCAAGTGCACTTACAGCTCTAACAACGTAGTGCATGATTCCTTTGTCTCTTAACAAGAAGAAAGCTAAGACTTTTTCCCTCTCCTCCTCCCCCCAAAGGAAAAAACTTCCCTGTAATTTTTCACTGGCAGCATCTTCAAGCAAAGGCCTGAGAAAAGAGATGTGCCTTTCACTGTGTCCTGTAGGTTGGGCTCTGTCAGACAAGCGAGAGAAGCAAATTGTAGACTAGATGGCTCTCCAGTGATAACATTCAGTCATCTATTTCTAGGGAATGTTGCACAGGTGACCCAACTGACTTCAGCTGCCTGGCAGCTCATTGGGAGCAGAAAGGCAGTCTTTCAGGTAACTAGGACCTAACTGTATGGAACTTTATAGAACAAAGTCAACACCTTGAAATGGACCCGGAGGTATAGAAAGCTAGTGCAGTTCCTAGAGAGCTGTTATTCTTGCTGCTGATGCCACCTGGCTGTATTGTATCCAATTTCCATTGGCAGGATATGGAAAAAGAAATCATTGCAAAAATGTTTCTGTCAAGTAAAACATGTAACTTATGTTATGAGGAGTAGCCATTTTGCTACTTACATGATTCCTACTTCAGTCTCACTCTTTTGACATTACAGAACGGGAGAGTACAACGACTAGTCTTATCTATGGCTGATGTTGATGAAGCTTACTAGCAACCCTCTTGGGCTCTAATGAGAGGTACAAGCTTTCCCTCCTCACACCTTTTCCTCTTCTCTCCCCTATTCCCTGAGGCTGTGCATTACCTCAGTAATGTGCGTGGCTTCTGCTGGCCCTCCCAGCAGGGAGCTTAAGGTGGTTCCCGAGCTCAGGATTCCATCGTATTAGTGCAAAGTGCTACCAGCTGCACCGGGTTTTTCTGAACAGAGCAGTTTGTGTTCATAAAAAGTGTAGCAGCAGCTTGTGAATTTTACATAACAAGAGGCACTCAGAGGATATGAAAGGCACTAGGAAAAATGTCACTTCTTTTAGTTTCCTAGGTCCTGAGCGGAACCATCACGAATTCAAGCCTACCCTGTTTGTACAGCATTGTAGCATTCGTAGATTTGTTTGCCCATCGCTCATATATATCTGGTGACTCTACTCATATCCAAGTTAGTCTTGTCCTTCAGCCTGAAAGTGGGTCTTGTGTTGGCGCACAGAGAGAGATGAGAGAAGCCTAATTGTATGAAACTGTCTTTACACCAGTCAGCCCGCTGAGAGCTGTGTACGCCACAAAGCAACTTCTATAGCTGCTGGCCCACAAGTGTTGGCTATGAAGTTCCTTGATTATAGAGGCTGCCTCCTGATTCCACGGGGGGTGTGGGGGGAGGACACCTCCTTTCAGTAGGGGCTGCACTGCCCCACAGTGCCATTTCCCAAATGCTGCCCATTGCGGGGAACGCGGAAGTTGCACTGAGTGAGAATTTGAGTGAAAGGGTTGGCTACACAATAGAATTTTAAAGCATCCAGGTCTCGCAAGCACATTCCCTTGTTTGAAATCTCCTCTCCAGAGCCCATTCGTCTTCCAAACCAATGATCTGGGAGCTTCCCCCACACCAGCGACAGGGAGTGAGGTTCACCTACCATTCCTGAAGCTCTGGGTGTAGAGACATACACCATAGATCTCTTTTAAGCAAGTTGGGCCCCAATGCCCTGATGGGGCCCCAAGCACTGGACTCCTGGTGTAGCTCTGTTGGAGCTCCCATGAGGCCCAGCCAGGGAAAGAGAGAACAAGCTATGACAGGGAACTGCTGATCATGTGAAGAGGCAGTTTCATAATCATGAGTTCTCCTTCGTTATAGGTGCTCCATTACTGCTTGGGCTGGAGGGGTCCTTTTCATTGGGGCCAGTAAAAATCCCTCCATGGCAAGCTGATCTTCCTCCGGCAAAGGCTAGAAGGGTGGTGTGCATGCATGCTGCAGTAGAGGTCTCAGTGTGGCTGCTGTCTGCGATTACACAAATGCTGTGTGGCTGCAAGCCCCCAGTGTAGTGTGGTGCAGGCCTTCACAGCAGCTGTGCTAGTCCAGAACACTTTGTGGAGTGGGGGATACAAAAGGGGCCTCAGAATAGGGAGTGAATTTCATCACCTTCAGCACCCTCCCTGGTCAGTTCAGCACACAGAACCCGTGTAATTGCGTAGAGGCACGGATTGGCATTTCACTCTGCAGGATCAGAAGGGTATACCTCCGGAGACGGAAGCACTTGTTACACCAAAAGGATAGAGATTTCTGAAAGACTTGTCAGTGCCATCATGTGGCCCTATCCTCAGCATGGGTATGAGCCAAACCAGTCCAGAAATGATTGGGTAACTCCCAAGCAGGAGTATATTTTACTGTGCTTTTCTTCCTTCTCCTCTTCCTCCTCCTTGAATGCCAGGCTGGCCCCTTTCGGAGTCCAGTACTCTGCATCCACTTCCAGTGTCCATGAAATGATTATTTACTACAGACGTAGACAGATTTCCCAAACCAAGCCATTCAACTCGATACTCCTCCCCTGCCTTGCCCCTTCTCTCCATTTATAACAACCAGGAAGCTTGTTTGGAAAGCACCCCTTTCTTTTGGCTTTTATGGGTGTGACTTATGCACCACAGCAGGGAAGAAGGAAGAGGAGTAAGTGTGTGGGTGGGGAAGAGCTGGGAAATGTAGACATATGATGAATGAGACCGGGAGTTGTAATTTCTTACTGAATAATTCTCTACAAGCTGTGCAAACTTTGTTTAGTTAAACAATTACTCTAAAAGGCAACAGTTTTGTGCATTTTCATTGAAGAGCCTTCACAGTGACAATGGCCTGCGTTCTCCTTTCTAAGAACCTCTGCAAACAGCCAGCACAGTTTTCTGTCTTATGTGCAGCAGGAAGCGTCCTTTACAAATATCTCATATTTCTCTCTGTAAAACGGATTTAATAGCCAACCATTTAAAATGGATTTAAATTGCCTGGAATTGGATAGAAACTTCCCCATATGGAAGGGTCATTACATGATTCTCCTTTATAGGAATTCTTGCATCTTCCTCTGAACAAGCATAAGATACCAGCCAATGTCAGAGACATAATACTGGATCAGACAGAGCATTAGTCTGATGAGGCATGACAATTCCTGTGTTCATAGTTGCGTGCTATATGAACTAGGCATAGAATGCATAGAAAAGGCCTCCCAGGTTTCTAGAACAACTTTTAAAACTAATAAAGGTTTGAGGGGGGGAGGAAGAGGGGTGGTGTTTTGTTCGTTTGTTTTTTGGGGAGGAGGATGGGTGGGGAGGGTTGCCATCAAATCAGATAGATGATCCAAAAGGATTTAAAGTAATTGGTGCAAAAGAAGTTCCATGCCTCAGAACACACTTTGTGAATGTTTGTTTCATCAGATACACAGCTGACAGGGTTAACTTTAATGGGGTGGTGATCCTCATTGAATTGCAGATTCCTGTGACTGACTGAAATACTACAGAGACTTCGGTAATACAGTGTGTGCTGCTCAAACTCTTTCCACTTGCAAAGTTTCATATTTTGTCAAACAGACCACACACACACACACACACACAAAATCATAAGGTGAGACTCCAGTTATGTCTCTCTTACTGCTTTTATTTGTCTTAGCTGATTTCCTGCCCACCCACCCCCAACCTCCATTGCAGCTAATGGTGCATTGAATTAGTCTGCCTGACTGCTGCATCAGGTCCCACATCGATTTATTGACTTTGTGAGAGTGGCTAGTATAGTAATTGTTACAAGAGCAGAATAGAAAGCAAGAACATGTCCGCATAAAAAATAGAAATGATGTTTTGTTGTTTCTTTCCTTTTTCTGCCCTATAGATCTTTATGTGTTTACCTAGCAGAGAGCACTTTACTAAAGTTAATCAGCTCCTTCTACATTATTAATTGTGACAGTTAGGGTGCTACGTGACAGCAAGAGTATTATGGAAAACACTGATCTCACTCCAGTGGTGTGGACTTGAGCAAGTTTTCTATTCCTTCTCTTATTTCATGACTGCTTTAGGGTACTACTAAATCACATTCCCCTGATTGACAATATGCTGTCAATACTGTTGATTTGGGAGTCAAGCAGAGAGGAGCACACGAAAAAAAAGAAGTGAGGAGCTCTTCAGAATATTCTAAAGCCCTGGCAAGAAGTCACTGTAACTCTGTAATGGTAACAATTATATGCCTAGCCTGATTTCTGTAAAATATATTTTGCTAGGAGTAGTTGTTTAAGTTCTGCTGTTTAATAAGTGATTGGGATTTACAAAGAGGGCTAATGGAGGCCTTTAAAATCTATATACAGACTGTGTGCATATAATGTCATTAAAAAGACACCTACTGGTTTTTTACAAGGGGTTTTGGAAATGACTGCCTTTGAAGGACATTTTATGGTAGTTCAGCTTTCACATTTGATACCTATATGTGCTCTATAAATTCCACACGGTCCGACAAAACCAAATAGGTGTCATTTATGACCTGGATGGAAAAGGTCAACACTTACATGGCTTTTCCTTTTACTGGAGCATTAACATTTTTGCCATCTGCTGCATAAATATTTTAGCGATTCCTCACTAAATATTCTACAGTCAAGGATTAGGACCACACTATACTATACAGTAAAGTTCAAAATTTAAAGGTCATGGTCTCTGCCTAGTTCTCAATGGACACGTTAACATCACAAAAACCATCACTACTTCAACTGACATCTTTTGTTAGTGGTCTCAACAGAGAGGCCAAGAAGTGAGGGAGACACCTCTACAGGTAGATTCTCTGCCCTTAACAACCAGGATAGCATTCTACAGGAATGGACTAAAACAATACTTTAATATATATTTTATAAACATAAGCCAGATAAGAGGCACCTTGGTAAGGCAGTAAATTTCTCAACTCCCAAACCCCTGCACTTCACTGACAAGAGAGCCAGATTATTCCAAGTTAATGTAAAGAGGGTGCAGGAGGAGGGGGCAGTATCTGGGTCTACTAAACATGTTTTATGCATGTTCCGTGTTCGTGTCTGAAAGTGATGCCTGCAAACTTAAAGACATTTTGTAGTGCACATATTCAGCATGCATTTTTCAACTAGTCACAACTAGGTTGAATCAACTAGTTAAGTCATAACTAGGTGATGTTTGGGGTGGACTGCTCAAACCTTGCTAAGTTTCAAACTTCAGCTGTTTTTGAAGTGGTCAGTTGAAAAAAAAGTGTTTCTAGCTGGCTTAATTTGTTTTTGAAATAGCAAAAATGCCATTATTTCACTCTCACCTAACTCAGAATCAGCTGAAGGGATTTTCCTCAAACTTTCCCAAAAAATTCCCCTATTGTACAGAGACAACTCTTGGACAGTTTAAAAATTTACCCCAAAAAGGTGAATTTGGGAGAAAATTCTGATCATAAGAAATAAAGGGGCTATAACTGAAAACATTTTGTAACCTTAACTTTATAATATGTAATATGAATATTATTAATATCCAAACTTCCAAGATCCATGTAAAACTATAAATGCAAAATCTTCAGGTATATTGATTTTCATGAACAAGCTCTGACACTGTGTACAAATACCACTGTTTGCACATGCTAATAGATGTGACCAAATGTTTTAAAAGCACATGTTCAGAAGCCCATAGAATGTTTTTTTTTTGTTCATTACATATGATAAATGGAAATCACTTCATCCGTCAGTGAAATGCAGCCCCTGTATACAAATTTACTTATATTATTCTCTACTTTGATTTAGCTACAACATTGTGCATAAGACAGAAGAGAGGAATGTCATACATAAGAGGCAGTGCATAGAGTTAGGTGCTTACATATCCAGTTTGCACACACAATATTTTTTCTGTCTTTATCTGCATGCTAATTTGGCCTATGGTTTTTTAAAATTTATATAAAGCACTTTGTGGTCTTTTGGGTTAAAGGTTGCTATATAAATCTAAGATATCAGTCCGTCTTTCCTTCATTGAAGTCAATGGTAGTGGGAGCTGGAATAGGTGCATCTGTAGGAGTTAGTTTAGGTAACTGCTATACAATATTTCTTGATTTTTTTAAAAAAAACATCTATGATTATATTCTGCTTATGAATAATTGTGTGACACAGACTGGATAACTTCCATCTTTCACAGTGAAGTTAAGACAAAGGTTAAAATTCCCATTTTCTTTGCAGGAAAAGACTGAGAGTGCAGCTCTACTGTGAAAAGTGTCTCTGTAAAAATTGCATCATGTGGCTCCATATTTATTATCTCTGAGAGATCCCAGAGAAAATGTATTCCATTTATAAGTACAGAGATGTTTTATTCTAACTTACCATACTTGAAAGCTCAACCTGGGGTCTGTAAATCAAGCTATGTTCTTTCTGGTTCCTCCAAAAAAACAAAGATTCTGCAGGCTAAATTCTTTCCTCGCTTATACCTCTGCAGCTCCACTATCTTAAAGTTCTGCACTTTGTGCCCCCTGTGTAATGCCATTGTCTCCAGTTGGAACTATATTAACGATTGTGTTGATATTGCATGAGCCAAATTAGGATCCAATTCATTCTCCCACAGCACTGTTTGCTCTTTACTGTAAGGAGTAAATGCAGGAAATATTTAAAATAAGGAGCTATGATTCCAAATACAAGTGAGGAGCCTGCTTATTGAGTACAAGGGTGCTACTGTTAAAAAGTGTCTTTTCATTGTGGAGCTGCACATACAGTGATTCAAAAACCAGCAAAGCGGAACCTTTGCTTTAAAGTTCAGCATTTACCATGGGAATTTTGTCTATTTTCTCTGACAGTATTAAGTAAATTGAAATAGCTTAGTTAGTTATTACTGAACTTGATAATTAGTATTAATCCATTTCCCCTGCTATATACGCAAATATTATGAAACTGTGATAATGAATCAGGAAACTGTCATATTTTGACTTTTAATGACTTGAAATCTACCACTAGTTTTACTGGCACATCATAATATGTTTGAAAATCACTTATCATGGGCCAAAATTCCAACCCAGTTAGTCAGCCATATCTAATACAGTATTTCTTCATTCAAAGACTGGGGATGTACTGAACATCTTTCATATTCTTTAAGAGAAGACTCCCTACTCCTTAGTCCTCAATATAGTTTTTTTCCTCATCTCAGTCACCAAGATTCTGTATCACTGTGACCTTTGTTGGCCAATGAGAGCTGCATTGGACTTTATTTGACCATGTCTAGCTGGGCCAGATGGTCTCTGCAGTGTAATAGGAGATGTTCCTTCATCCATCTCTGAAGGCTGAGCATGTTGCCACTGCTGTTTCAGCAGACCCAGGGAGCAAAACACTGATCCCAGGAATTAAACCTAGGTATTGTGCATGACCTTGAACTTTTCTCAGAGTAGTTTGTTCAGTTTAGCAGGATACAGTTGTCGAGTTCCGGGATGGAATCCAGATCAGTGAGTGGTTATGTCACTGTCTGCCCTGAAACCCTGGGTGCCTTAAATGCTCTGCTGCTGTAGCTCACAGCCTGGACACCGACTGCCTGCAGATAAGCATGAATGTCACACCCTGAGTGCCTGGGAGCCCTTCATTCCTGGATCAGCAGCTTTGACTCCAGCAACCTTCCTATAAGCACAATGGCAGCCCTCTGGTTTCCTTCATCCTTGGTTACGACTTGCAGGGTGACTCCAAGACACCCCTGTCCTGAAATTCCCCCAAAAGTCAGTCCTGAAGTGTCCAGGCCTCTTCTGGACCACGCAGAGAAATAATAAACTTTGCTGGAGCCATTAAAGAGACCCACACACATTACATCTTATTAACTTACTTGTGATAGGTATACCCTTCCCTTCAAGCACAGCACTGAGTTGGTTTATAGTAAAAATAAAACAGATTTATTAACAGTAAGAAATACGCTAAGTAATGCCAAGTAAAAGAAATAAATATCATGATGGTTACAAGCAAATAAAAGTAAAAATATGCACTTAAACGTCTGAAACTTAATCTAGCAAGATAACAGGCTTTGTTCACTGCTCCATGAGGCGGGAAAGACAGTAACAGCATGTCAGAAGTGTTAAATGACTTTTTTGTTACAATTTTCACCAAAAGGTTAGTAGCGATCAGAATCTAACATAGTGAACACCAGTGAAAATGAGGTAGGATCTGAGGCTAAAATAGGGAAAGAACCAGTTAAAAATTACTTAGACAAGTTAGATGTCTTTAAGTTGGGAGGGCCTGATGAAATGCATACTAGAATACTCAAGGAGCTTCCTGAGGAGATATTTGAGCCTTTAGCGATTATCTTCGAAAACTCATGGAAGGCAGGAGAAATTCCAGAGGACTGAAAGATGGCAAATATAGTGCCAATCTATAAAAAGGGAAATAAGGACAACTCGAGGAATTACAGACCATTCAGCTTAACTTCTATACCTGGAAAGATAATGGAGCAAATAATCAAGCAATGTGCAGACAACTAGAACAGGGGCAGGCAAACTTTTTGGCCCGAGGGCCACATCTGGGTGGGAAAATTTCATGCAAGGCCATGAATGTAGGGCTGGGGCAGGGGTTTGGGGTGCGGGAGGGAGTGCACGCTGTGGGAGGGGATGCAGTGTGCAGGAAGGGGCTCAGGGCAAGGGGTTGGGGTGCAGGAGGATGTGGGGTGGGGGGGGGGCTCAGGGCAGGGTTTGGGGTGTGGCATGGGGCTCAGGACAGGGGGTTGAGGTGCAGGAGCGGTAAGGGGTGCGGGCTCCGGCCCAGTACCACTTACCTGGAGCGCCTCTGGAGTGGCAGCGGCACACACCGGAGCCAGGGCAGGCTCCCTGCCTGCCTGCCCTGGCCCCGCGCTGCTCCCAGAAGCAGCCAGCACCAGTCCCTGCGGCCCCTGGGGCAGAGGGCTCTGTGCGCTACCCTCCCCTGCGAGTACCTCCCCTGAAGCTCCCATTGGCCGCTGTTCCCAATTCCCTCGCCAATGGGAGAGGCGGGGGGGAGGTACCTGCAGGCAAGGGCAGCACCGGGGCCAGAGGGACGTGGTGCCGGCCGTTTCCTGGAGCGGTGTGGGGCCCGTGGCACCATAGGGGTGGCAATCCCGCTAGTTTGCCCACCCCTGAACTAGAAGATAAGGTGATAAATAATAGCCAACATGGATTTGTCAAGAACAAAACATGTCAAAACAGCCTAATAATTTTCTTTGACAGGGTAACAAGCCTTGTGGACGAGGGGAAGCAGTAGATGTGGTATATCTTGACTTTAGTACAGCTTTTGATACTATTTTGCATAACCTCTTAAAAAAACTAGGTAAATATAGCTCTGATGGAGCTACTGTAAGGTGGGTGCATAAATAGTTAGAAAACTGTTCCCTGAGAATAGTTACCAGTGGTTCACAGTCAATCTGGAAGAGCATATCAAGTGGGGTCCTGCAGGAATTGGTCTTGGGTCTGGTTCTGTTCAGTATCTTCATCAATGATTTAGATAATGGCATAGAGAGTACAGTTACGAAGTTTGCGGACAATTCCAATCTGGGAGGGGTTGCAAGTGCTTTGGAGGTTAGGGTTAAAATTCAAAATGATCTGGACAAACTGGAGAAATGCTCTGAAGTAAATAGGATGAAATTCAATAAGAACAAATGTAAAGTACTCCATTTAGGAAGGAACAATCAGTTGCACACTTACAAAATGGGAAATGACTGCCTAGGAAGGAGTGCTGTGGAAAGAGACCTGGGGGTTATAGTGACTAACAAGCTAAATATGAGTGAACAGTGTAACGCTGTTACAAAAAAAGCGAACATCATTCTGGGCTGTATTAGCAGGAGTGTTCATAGAATCATAATCATAGAATATTAGGGTTGGAAGGGACCTCAGGACACAAGAAGTAATTCTTCTGCTCATGCATCTGACGAAGTGGGTATTCACCCACGAAAGCTTATGCTCCAATATGTTTGTTAGTCTATAAGGTGCCACAGGACTCCTTGCCGCTTTTACAGATCCAGACTAACACGGCTACCCCTCTGATACTCTTCCACTCTACTTAGTGGTAATAAGGCTTCAGCTGAAGTATTGTGTCCAGTTCTGGGCACCATATTTCGGACAGATGTGGACAAATTGGAGAGAGTCCAGAGTAAACCAACAAACATGATTAATGATCTAGAAAACATGACCTATGAGAAAAGACTGAAAAAATTGGGTTTGTTTAGTCTGGAGAAGACTAAACATTCTTTATCACTACTGACAATGTCACCATCCTCTCTGTTGCTCAGGCCTATGGCTTTATGGTCATCTTTGTCTCCTCCCTCTCCCTTGCCCAGTGCACCCACATCATGTCAAAATCCTTGTGCTTTTCTCTCGTTAACATTTCTAACACCCAACCTTTCTTTCTGTCCACACTTGTACAAGGTTATCTCATGTCTTGATTACTTAACCTCCTTCCCCTGGATGCCCCGACACCCATATTGTCCTTCTGCCAGTCCTTATAAAACGAAATGGCTAAGATCGTCTGACCTGCCTGAGTCCATCCACTGCTTTCCCTTTTCCTACTGCATCAAGTTCAAACTTCGTATCCTTATTTTCAAAATCCTTCACAACTCTCTTCTTCCCTGATTATCTGCTTTGTCTCTTATTGCGACGATCATGCCTCCTTAGCTCTCAGCGATGCCAACTATGCTCATTTGTTCGCTTTTCCTCCAACCATCTTTGTGCTCTCATCCATGTTACTCTTACACACAGAACTCCTTCTTTAAAGTAGTCTGCAAGCCCTCTGCTCATTCAAATCCCTCTTCATGACCCACATCTGCTGTGATGCCTGCAAGAAATCAGTAATGCCTAGATCCAGGGCAAAAAATACCCCAATACTTCTTTAACGCTCTGGTTGTGCACACAGCTAGGTGATATAACCATAAGATTTTAAGACATACCATGTCTTTCTATGTGTTTGTACAGCACCTCGCACAACGAGGCCCTGATCCTGATCAGCGCCTTGGGATGCTACTGCAATATAAAAATATTCTAAGATTATGGAGTCCAGTCATCAGACATAAACACCCCCGTCCTGTCCTCTCATCACACGCACACCACACACACACCACTGGAACATTCAGTCCCAGAGAGGAGATACTGTAGGGTTTTCAGAGGGATTTGCGTTGTGTGCTAGTTTTAATAGGGATGCAGGGGGTTTACCCTCCCTTCCAGTTTACACTACAAGTTTTTTTCCCCCCCAGATACAGCTCTTGGGTTGTCTCTCACATGACACTCTCCCTTTTCTCCAGAAGATTGGCAATAACTAGCCTTTCTCCTAAGTACTGTCAAAGCCAAAAGGCTGAGGGCTTGCCTGCACTGGCAATTAAAAGTGCTGCAACTTTCTCTCTCAGGGGTGTGAAAAAACACTCCCCTGAGTGCAGCAAGTTTCAGTGCTGTAAAGCACCAGTGTAAACAGTGCCCCAGCGCTGGCAGCTACGCTCCTCGTTGAGGCGGGTTTTTTAGTGCACCGCAACCATAGAATCATAGAATCATAGAATATCAGGGTTGGAAGGGACCCCAGAAGGTCATCTAGTCCAACCCCATGCTCGAAGCAGGACCAATTCCCAGTTAAATCATCCCAGCCAGGGCTTTGTCAAGCCTGACCTTAAAAACCTCTAAGGAAGGAGATTCTACCACACAAGCACTTCAGCGTTGCCAGTGTAGACTAGCCCGGAGTCTTTGTAGCAACGTGCAGGCAGACAGAGGGTAGCCAGCCCCCTCAAACACTTCTGTCTCTCCCTCCACACCCCACCTCTGGACTCTGCACGTTCTCCTTGGCTCAGTAATATAATCTCATTCTCCATCATTGCTCCCAGTTGGCACTGAGCAGAGGAGTGAGTCCCAGAGGCAAATCTGTAGTATGTGTGTGTGTGTTTCTAGGCTGCCAAGCCACAAATATAACTTGGGAGGCCCTGACTTGGTTTGTGTGTGTGTTTTCCTCTAATTGTCTAAAGCAATAAAAGTAAAGAAGTTTAGATAAATCATGAATTTTAAGGACTTTGTTCCTGTAGTCCTGATATAGGCAAAGCTCCCCAGACTTCAGTGGGAGCTTTGCATCTCTCAGGACTGCAGGGGCTGGCTTAAATTGAATAAAACTGTGCGTACAGTATAGGGGGCCTGGTAACAAAGAATTTTGCAAAAAATAACAAGAGCAGGGAGTACAATGAAGAACAGAGAGGGTTACAGTGTGGTGAAAGTACATGCTGGCTGTTATAACACGGTAAATTATGTCCCTTTAAAAAGTAATACTTTAACTGTAGATCTGTATAGAGATAATTAAGAAGATATTGTTCCCCTTCTTTCCCTCCCTCCTTCCCTCTCTCTGCAGCAGTTCTGTGGAAACTTTTAATACTGCAGCTTGAAACTTGGGCCTCTGAGTCTAAAATGCCTGAGAAAGCACTGCAGGCTCTAACTGTAAAACATTCCTTCGGTGGGCCCTGGAAACAGAGCGAGCTAACGCAGAAGAGGTTCAGAGAGATCACATGTAAATGAGGGCTGGCTATAGACGCCTGAGAAGCGTTTTATTTAGTTTAAACCTGAACTTGAACTTGCAAATGTGTTCCCGTAGAAGTGGACAGAAAGCATTGCTCTGTATAACAGGAAACCATGTTGCTGTTAGTACTGTACCAGCACTAAGGGGTCAGGGGGGAGGGGGAGAGAGGGGCCAGTGAGAAATAGATTTCTATCCCACACTTCCCTGCATATTTAATTTTGGGTAGAGTGCAAAGTGACTGGGAAATATATTCCTGCTGCATCAAACTGGAAGAAGATTACAGAACATCCCTCATATAATATGTAAGAGGGTGTTTAGTAATTTTAAGGGGCAAAATCAAAGATATTTTGATTAAAAAGCCAATAAGCTCATAATGGTCTTAGAACCAGGAATTGTTCCTATTGAAATGTTATAAAATCACATCATATTGTGTTTTGTGATCACAATATATATAGTGCTCCTTTGTGAGTTTGTTCTATATCAATATGGGTAGATGTAAATCTAGATATATGTTTTATAACAAAAGGGGAAGGAAATAGGTAGGATTTAACTAAATAAATGTTAAACTACTATTCTTCTTTGGTAAATTTTAACTGTATCTGTGGTAGAATAAGCCTTGTGGAAATTTATAGGTGACTGGTAAAGCTGATAGCATTTAAAAAACATTTACATTTTAATCCAAAATGTTTTTTTTAATTATGTATTCACTTCTTTGCTAAAATTAGTGTTTTGGATTCTTGGTTTTCCTTGCAACAATTGATATATGTAAAATAGAAGTGTAACTCATAGACTCCAGGGTTGCTGGCATCTTTAACACAACGGTGCAGTTGACACCATCTGCAGGACCCAGCATGCAGTGTTTCTGTTCAGTTCAAGTGGAGTGTTGCTTACTTGAACTATTATTAATGGGCCAAATTATATTAAAGATGAGGGCAGCTGCAGGCCACGTTGTAGAACCTTGCAGGCTATATTTGTCTGGTAGGTCATGCTTTGGTAATCTCTGAGTACAACCAAACCATTTTTAGTCATTAAATCAGTGTTTTTAATGAAAGTTTGAACTGGATGGATGAAAAAAATGCTTCTTTTGGCAATAATGCAGGAGATGTCCACATAGAGGGTCTTTTGGTGCAAGATACTTCAGTGTTTGCTTTAACATCCTTTTTTGTTCTATGACTGTATGTAAAGATGACAGGGCACTGCGGTGTGGCATGGCTCGAATCCCCTTCTATGCGTCTGAAGTTTACCAATGCAGAAACCACCATGGGCTTTGAAAAGTAAACAGCTGGCTTGGCTTTGTGTGCTGTATTTTAGATTAGGGATGTCTGGCAGATTTGAGATGACTTTAGCCTGGACTGTTTGGAATACTACAAAATCATTTTTTAAAACGTGTTTAAAGTTTGTTCAAATGTCTTAGCTGCACTGCCGCCACCAGCAAGTCTGTTTGTATTCCAATCAGAAAACTTTATGGTAGCAACAAATATTAGAGAACCCATTGGAAGTCTCTGAAAGATCTCAGCTCGCCTTAATCCCCTTGCTGTACCTCAGATCTCAAGTAACTTTCATACTGTGGGCTCACTTTAATGGATAGAATCTATTTTTCATGAAAAAGCAGGAAGTAAGCTGTCTTTCGTAAAAAGATTTACAAAATGTAATCATTGTTGAAATATTCTCTTTGAACTGCCTTGTCCGCAGGGGTGTCTGGCTCCCACTACCCCCATTTCTTTAGAACACCCTT
This sequence comes from Lepidochelys olivacea, assembly GCF_965140295.1. Classification (NCBI taxonomy): domain Eukaryota; kingdom Metazoa; phylum Chordata; order Testudines; family Cheloniidae; genus Lepidochelys; species Lepidochelys olivacea. Next base: position 91,981,903 of record NC_140418.1, on the reverse strand, counting down.
ACAAGTTCTTCTAGTAGATCAGGTACACTGGTGGTTCAATTCTTTGATGTCTTGAATGAATGAAAGAAAAGCATAATAAAAGAGAGCTGTTGATCAAGCATAAAATACTCTTTAAGCTGACAGAATGGCAGAGTTAACACATTCTAAGCTGCTTTTAGTTTTTTCCTTTTTTCCTTACATTTTCCTGTGCTTTGTGTACAGTGGGGGTTTTTATTTTTTGAAAAGCCTCTGATCTATGTAGTTAGCCGCCCGCTAACAAAAACCAAAATGGGATTGTTTCTTTCTCTCTCTCTTTCTCTCTCATTTGCTTGACTACTTTTTTCTTCTTCTCCTTCTTCTTCTTCCTTTCCCCCACAGCCCCCCCTATAAACTGGTTTGCGGTTTAGCATTGCCGTGGTCAGCTTTCACTGTTTGCCATGAAGTTTAGAAGACCTACTTTGCCTATTTCAAAGTCAACTTAGTAATAAATAAAAGGGCTCATTCTCTTAACTTTTTAGAAACGAGGTAAAAAAGTCAAACCTCTCTGTTTCACAAAATGTTACCAAAATAAAATAAAACAGAACCCTTGCCTTGAAAAGCAAAAATAAAACTAAAATAAAATACAAATGGATTTATTGTGCAATCACTTTCTTTTAGTTAGAGTCAAGGAATGGGGAACCTTTTCTTCTCGTAGATCTAATTTAGATCTTAAGTTACCATACATAATTTATACATCATATTCAGAGTGCCTGGTCTGCTGGCTGGATTATATTTCAAACGTTTGCCATTGATAAGTCTTTACTGTATTATATTCAGACTAAATGTGAATGTCACAGTTCAGTCAACCTTTAATCCTCTGTTCTTCAGGTTCTGAAGGCAGGGGGTCTACAGCTCAGAACATTGCTTTATGCTTAAGAAACATCTGGGGCCAGCTGGGACACTAGCTGAAATGTTCAGATGTCTAGCACAACAGCAACAGTTACTGCATTAGTATGTTTGTAAAAGATTTTGGAGGGGCTAGGGTGACTTTAGGGGGTAAAAGCACTAGTTATTCCCAACCTGAGGTTTGAACCAAGCAGAACTCTTAACTGAAGTAAGTTTGTTAGTCCCAAGATAGTAGTGGTTTGGACTCCTATGCATTTTTAGTAGTCAGCCGCCAGAAGTCCATATTACAAAATTATTGCACATAATTCAATACAGTTTGCCACAGCTGGCATTCTCACAAAAGTTTTTGGATACAGAGCTACCGTACACCTCGCCTGAGAGTTATGCCCCTCCAGGGAGGATTTTTATCTTTTTGAGTCTGTGCAAACACGATTGTGCTGGTGGGCGGCCTATACTGTACTTAGACTCTGGACAACCAGAAGATTCACTCTGTTTACTTCCCTTTGGGGATGACCAACATGCTGTTTCTGTCCCTTTTGGTATTTACTTTTGGAACATTTAATCACTGAATAATTAATCCCAGCACTAAGAAAAATAACTGCCATGGGCACAAAAATGACCTCAGAATGTCTTTACTATTCACCTGTCAGTTTAGACACAGTGGGTCTCCATATGCCTGGTGAAACCCTGTTGAAACCAGTGGGCCAAATCCAGGCCTGGTAAAAAGCGGCTGCATCCACATTAACTTCAGTGAAGCTTCAGCTGCTTACGAGGAATGTTGTTCACCTTTGAAGTTTCATATGTAACCCTTCTGCCCGTCAGAGTTGGCAGCAACAAGGGCCGGGTTCAATATCTAGGGGATCCATTCCAATAACACAATGCAAACCGGCTTGAGCCCCCACCCAGTGACCTGGGACAAATATATACCACCCCCGCTGGGCGCCTCCTAGAGGCAATACTTCCCCTCTCGCAAGCACCTAGTCTGAGTGTAGCAAAAAGCCTTTTAATAACAGAGAGAAACAATGTGGCATTATGTTGGGGAAACACCACCAACAGGATTCATAACACAACCCATGAGCAAAAAACCCACCCCAAGCAAATTGGGGCATGCCCTTTCCCTTTGGTTCTTGAGTCCAGCAACCCCAAATCACCCAAAGTCCCAAAAGTCCAATGACCCAAAAGTCTCTGTCCCTGGTCAGGGCAGCCCCAGATTTCAAAAGTTTATCTGCAGAGCTTTACCTCCCAACCTGGGTGGGGGTAAAAGGCACCTTACATGATCTGAAGCTGACTGCCCCACAGCTCCATAGGCCTTCGCTCCGCTCCGCCAGCCGCCCCATGAACTGCTTCGCTCAGCTCCGCTCCGCAGCCCACAAACAGCTCCCACCGTCCCATGAACTGCTCTACCAGCCTGTCCACAAGGCACTCCAGCCGTCCCGCAAACTTCTCCACACTATATCTTCAGACTCCCCCACTACTTAACAGAACGCTCAGTGATTTCAGCTCTTAGCCAGTTCAGCTCTTTGCTGAATTCAGCTTGTAGTAGAGGAGCCTCAGTGCTGGTGCACTGTTAGCCCAATGTGAGCTCAGCAGCCTGTAACTAGACTCCTAATGAAATCAAAATTAGCTCTGATATCCCACAGTGGAGAGAGGAGGAAGTGCAATTAGCATATAAGGCCCTCACCAAGGGGCCCATGCTACCAAGTATTAATACTTGTCCCCAACCTCTCTCCATTCAGAGAGTTTTGGAACCCATGACCCTTGCCTAGCGAGTGCTACTTAGTTGATGGTGAGTCCCTCCATCATAACAAAAGGCCAAGTACAGTTCCAAGCACAGTTCCCATAATCAGGGTAATAACAATTTATTCTTCCTGCCCCAATAACAGAGACACTGGGGATCCCACAGCAGCCAAAGTGACCATTTGGGCAGCTATGGCCTCATTCTAGGCGGGGTGGGTGTGCCTATGCAAATGAGATCGGCCCCTGAAGTTCTTTTCCACAACTTGCCACACCTCACCACCAGATGTCAGGGTGGAGCTCACCCTGACACTGCTTACACATAGAACATCTGATTTTGGCCCTGTTCGTTTGAAATGCCCTACTTTAAATGAGGGTGTTACTGGGAGCTCTAAATCAGTGCCAGAAAATCACTAGAACTAGTGCACTGTGATGAATTTTCACAACTGTTTGACATTTGAAGCTAAGATTCAGTACTGCTACCCAAACAGCTTCCCCATTTGGGGGACAAGTTTATATGGCTATAATTTTCATTTAAGCTATATCGATGCTAGACATTTTTTCCCTCACACATTCCCACCAGCACAGCTCTTCCAGTGGTAGCAACAGGAGGAATGACATCACGTTGGTTAAAATATTGTTGCTCGCTTACACCAACACTCAACTGTCCCTACCACCAGTGGGAATTTTTAAAAATGGGTCTAGTGTGGACAAGGCCTTAGACATAAATGGATTATGCGGAGAAAAATCTCCTGTGTGTGGAGTTAGTCAGAGATTTAAATGTGTGAATGTCCTCAAATAACCTACATAGCCTAGAGAAGTAAGCCAACTGTCACACCCAGTTCTGGATTCCACATTAACCACCTCCTTCCGCAGTGTTAAACTTTGCCCTCAAGGACTTTTGTTTAACTTTTTAATTTGAAAACCAGATACTGCTGCTTTACAACCTCCACTTTTTGCTTTAAGTGAAAGGCCTCATTGTTATTTCAGGAAATGTTCAGGTAGAAGTAATCCTAACAAGTTTTTGTTTGTTTTGTTTTGTTTTAAAGCACACAGAAAACGCTTATGGTTACATTTCAATAAATCACATAGGAAGGCTGTATTGAGAAGATTTTAATAAACTTTGGGCCTGATTCTATATTTCTGACCCAGGCAAAACTGTTAGTGAAATCTGTGAAGTGCTGTCTGCTTTTCTCTTGTAAATATGCCAGTTTCCAGTGCGTTTCCTAGTTGTTCTTTCCAGTACAAAGGACACAAGTGCCAAAAGTTGCTTAAGGTTTTGTGTCTGTGGCTGTGCTATCTTCAGAATAGCATAAAAAACAAATAGACTGGCACTATCAAAGAAACGTAATTGCCATTTCAGTCTTCCTGTTTAGGATTCAGTCAAGTAGATATTGTTTATGGTTCATAAAACCCCTTACTAGTGTGAGGATTCTAAGATACTGGCAGTGTAAAGCTTCAACTTTCATCGTGCTGTAAATTAGAAAAAAAAAGTGTGATAATACTCCTCCGAGAACAGTAAAATAGAGCTCCGCAATGGTTAAATGGAATTTTATAAGCACATTCGGTGTGGAACTGTTTTGCATTACATGAGTTGAATACCTTAGAGATGACACACATCTGCAGGCACTTTATTAAATCCTTAGTCAGCACTTTTCAACCTGATGAGATTACTTCTTCATTTGACTGGAGAAAGGAAAGCTAAGATCTTGTACTGGACTGCAGAATTCTTTTTGATGTTTCACCTTGAACACTAGAATAGGACAGTGAGATACTCTGTAGGTCAATACAGAACTGTAGTAATACTGTTGACTATAGAGCAGTAATTTTACTAAGCTAGGACCTTTTGGGCCAGTGGATTTATTTAACTCTAAACTCCCCACTGCAGTATGTTTTTTTTAAAAAGATAAATATGGGTCAAAGCTAAATGTTTGCTTTTCTGGTAAAATGCACAAAGATAACTTCATCCTGGTTGTGATATTGCATGCAATTTAAATGGAGATGTAAAATTAAGAAAAGAAATACTTTTGTTCCCCAGCTGGATGCAGTAGGTTAGCTTGCAGGACATGAAAGAAGGATGAAATGTAGGCGGTAGCCAGAAAGCATAGTCAAGCTTAAATTATGTTGGGGAGCAATAGCAAAAAATTCCATACGTATAGATTTGGGTTTGCTTGTTTCACTGCGCCTTTTAATCATACAGAGAACACTGCAAATCACAGATCTCAGAGCTGCATATTCTGTTATGTGCTTCATACGCATTTTTCATTTTATATGTTGAGGTCTGCTCCTCCTTTGCAGTGGAAGTTTCCTAGGTGAGTCAAAAGGATAACTGAACTCTTCAAACATAATCCAAGAAGATTTAAGCTCATATGTAAGGTTTGGGGGACGTGGATTCTTAATATTAAAAAATTGTCTAGGAAAAACAGGATAATTACGCATGTGTATTTCTGCTGTAAAATATAAATTAAAATGGTATCTTGAGAGCAGTGCAGGATCTGATGACAAAATGCATTGTTTCAATCTTGCTATTCTGCTGTCTCAGCATATAAAATATTTCATCAAAGAATAGTTGCAAAAATAGCCAGTGCCATGTGGATGTGTTTGTCATTTGAATTTCTTATTCTTAAAATGAGCTTTTATGTGAAGGTAATTTGGATTACAACGTCACTGGACACAAGTTTACAAAAATATGTTTCAGTTCAATACTGAAAGAGTTAATTAAGTTTTTCCTTGTTATTAAGATTGAACTGTGTCTGCAGGAGTCATATTGACACCCCAGTGCATGGTAACTCTACTCCTTTATTGACATGTTGCTAGTCAAGAGCACAATAGCACTCTGTGTCTGCAAATCATTGGTAAAATCATCTCAAGAAAAAAAAAGTTTGAAAGCCTAACGCCAGACAAAGGCACAAGAGCTGCACTGCGCAGCTAAAAACTTCAGAGTCAGCAACTTCTATTGATTAAAAACTAACCTTTAAAGTAACTCTCAGAGTGTGTGGTTAGCATTTAAATTTAAACATGTCATGAGTTGATTTGTGTTACAGAATACCAACTCAGAAGGAGTTACATTCACATCAGATTTTTTTTTCTAATTCCCTTAAGCAGCTAAAGTATTTCATGAAATGTCAATAGGGCAGCGGAGGGAAAAAAAGGGGGTTTGGGGGGGAGCGGGGGGGAAGCAGAACTGAGTCTTGTAGTTCCTTTTCCCATGCAAATATTCAGCCCCAAAAGAAAAGTGTGGGGAGTGAAACACAATAATTAGACCTTTGTCTAACTTTCCCAAGTGCCAGAGAAAGACAGATTAATTAAATATACAACAGTGTTAGTTTTTGGAGTGGGGGTCTCTCTTGCTGTGTAGGTCATAAATTAGGCAGAATAAATACTTCAATGTGTTTGCAGTGGGCCTGCTACGTCAGAGCCACTGGTAGGTTGGTGGGAGGAGAGCAGAGTGTTTCTTGCTAATGATAGTCACGTCTGGGTCTGTCTGGTTGCTAGGAGCAACCAGACATGATGTAACACCAGGATGAACTTGAACTTGGGGGACTTGAAAAGGGAACAATAGACCAGAGCAATCAATAAAGCCTATTTCAGTGAAGGATTACAGAGCTGCTCTGGGGTAACCTTGTCTGCAAGGCACACACTGAATAGTAAGATGTGTGAAGAAACTTTCTGCTTTTTAAGAGGAGTGCAGAAGCACTGCAGAATATTTTAGTAATGCAGTGAGTAGCAGGGAGAAATGTGGTATAGAAAAGTGCACCCCCTGCTGTCCAAAATGTGCACTAAGAACCATTAAAAGAAATACTGCATTTAACTGCACTGAAGGAAGATTAGGAGTTTCAAACTGGTTTCCTTACACTTCAGTAATTAAAACTCCAGACCACTTTAGCACCCCAATAATCAAAATCCGATCTATTAAAAATGAGATGTCCAAAGACGAGAGGGGCCTAATCATGATGCCAGTTTAGCAGCGGTCTGGACATATTGCACAATTACTGCTTTTTTGAATGAGTGGAAGGTGTTGATGTGTATTTGCCAGAGCAGTTTGCCTTCCTGAGTTCTTTAAAGCAAGTGGTTAACAATAACGCACGTCTGAAAACACAGGCCATGTATTTTTTAAAAATCTGCTTTTGAAATAAAAGTCTACTTGCGAGGCCAGTAAATCTTACCCCAATGTATATAACTATCATTTTGCTGTTTATCCGTGTAATCAGGCAAATCTTGATGGTAGCCAACTGGACCTCTGCAATAAAAGGATTATTATCTATTGAAATGATCAAGTCTGAATTTTAACCCTTTTGCTCCCTGCTATGCACTTTCACAAAGCTCATCCTTGTCCATTCAAACCATTCTGAAAGCTATAACATTTGTATTATGATTGTAAAACAGACACGTAAAGTTCAGAACAACTTGAAAATTGTGATCGTTATGATACCATCCGGGGGCCAATTCCTGCTTGCCTTATCTGTGTGCGTAACCCTATCAAAATCAATGGGACTGTTTAATCAATAAGGAGAGCAGGATTCGGCACTGCTGTTAAAATAAAATAATAAGCAGTGGCTACATGAACCCTGGAAGACTTTTTTTCTGTTTATAAACTGTGTGTATGAAAACTGTTTCATTTAATTACCCAGCCTGTCTGAGTACGAATACAAAATTCGTATGCAATAGTTGAAATAGATATGGGGATGGTATGTCTGTGCTCAGAAAGGGGAATGAAGGAAGAGCTAGCTAATGAAGTGATTACTGACAACATTTCTCATACCATATTATTTAGTTTATCAGTTTCTATAGAGCCTACCACCATGGCAAGAACATATAATCTTGAAGTCCAGCCTGGTCCTTGCCTTAGGGGCCTCTATAAATATTAATACATAATATTGTGGCTGATGTACTATAAATCACATGAAATGCTGGAGGAAGAAGGTGGTAAAATTTGTCATCAGTATGAATGTGTTCAACTATGCATCTCATATGATATGACAGGAGCTTATATAAAATGTAGATTATCAGCAACAAGTCTCTCATACCTGAGCCTTTCTCATTATGCTCTTTTACCTTAAACTATAGTTACTGCTTGTTATTTTAATACCCAAGAGAGCAGTACACATGCAAATCCACATTCAGTTTACAATCCCAGGATCTGATACTGATCTTCCTCATATCTGTTTTACACTGGTGTGACTCCACCAGCCCTGTTCTAATCTCACTTATACCCATTTTACCCCAGTGAAAATAAAGCTAAATTGATTTTAGTATAGCTACTCTTGACTTACACTAGTGTAAATGAGATGCCCATGCAGGCCCTAATGGGCTTATTCTGATCCTGTGGAAAAAGTTGCTTTCTCTGCCTGGGGCACTTCGGTTTTCCTTGGGGTCAGGACCATATCATCTTCGGAGTGCTAAAATCAGCCACACTGAAGTTCATAGGAAAGGGTGAGTGGTAACAAATCTGTGCAATTAGCTCAGTTTGTCAAGTCCTCAAACTCTGTCCCCCTCTTTCGAATATGAGGATCGCAGTGCTATTTGCAGCTCCTTCCAAAACATCTGGAATTGCAATCCACTGAAAGGTTTTCTCTCTGTTTTGCAGTCCTGGTACCTGGGATAAAAGTCACAGCTTCCCATCACCCTCCGGACAGACCACCTGACTCCTTCCCAACTCCGTAACATGGAAGCAGCAGCAACACCGTGCAGTTACTTCACGTCAGTGGAAGGAGAGATGAACAGCTACCGACAGCAAACAAGTAGTACATGGAAATGGCAAATGTTATGGTCAATGGCAAAGGCCATAACTTCTCTGAGATTTTTTTAGACACCTTCGGGACTGTTGTGATTTCTCATATGGTGCTGGAAATGGTTGGGCTTTGTAATTTTTGAAGTGTTTCATTGGTAGTGTAAGTATTAGGTGACACTGGGTAGAACTAGCCTCTGCTGCTGCTTACTGACTCGCTGTTGTAACACACTTTCCATATGGAGCCTAACTGTTTTACAGCATTTTCATTGATTTTTTTTTTCCCATGCAGGTGTGAGACTTCTTGAGAAATCATGAAACACACTTAAACTGTAACTTTTGTAGTAGGTGAATTCTGCAATATATAAACGTACAGGACAGACATGGGGCATGTTTTTCTGTAACAGATCGGGGGGGAAATGCAGTTTTTTTGTTTTGTTGTTGGTCTTTTTTTTTTTTTTTTTTTACAGTTAGATACATAACATGAACAATATGAGCATTGTCAACAGGTTTTTTTCCACTCAAGTTGCAGAGTGATTTAAAACATCAAACTACTACTATTCACTAAAAAAAGAAAAAAAGGAAAAAAAAGAAAAAAGTTTGAAATGCTGCACTTACATAACATTTTTTCAACAATTTTCAACAATTACACAAAAATTCATGCAGAAATGGGGAAGTTGGTCTGTTTTGACAGAAACTGACAGGAATCAAAACAATCGAATTTTGAATTGAGTAAAGTGCAATTTCATTGGATAGCTAAATATCTTTGTAAGATAGAGATTGTTGAAAATTCTATTTTTGTTTTCCAAGTCCTTCCACCCCAGGACTCTAAAGTATTGGGGTAAAAAACAGCCTTGCAAGAAAAAGGGGAGCTATTTTTGCTTTTTATGTTTTTTATTGTTAAACTTGTATCCCTTTAAAACTGAAGGAAAATTAAAAAAAAAAACTAATGGTGCTTTTACCACAATATGTTAACTACATTAAATGCTAATTAATCATTTTCTGTTATCAAAGCACATAACTAAAATGAAATCATAATATCTGTTAATTTTATAAGCTAAAAGTCACTATAATGGATTATGCCAATTCTGACAAATTTTACGTCTTTCCGGCAATATAGGGTTTATCAGTTCTCAAACACCTTGGGAATCACATAGAACTGTCCAGAAATTAAAACACCTTTGTGTCCCTGAACTGGTACTTTTTCTGGACTACAAAGAAAACAATACAGAAACGAATGCTGATGTGACAACTTAACGCCAGTTCAAAGCAAGGGCACTTGCTGAAAAAGAAAAAAAGTTTGGACCCCAAACGTCCTGTATCTTATGTACAAAAAAAAAAAGAAAAAAAAGGAAAAAAAGGAAGAAATAAAAAAAAAGAGTGCAAGTGATTTTTCCTATCAGACAGCGGAGCATCCCTTTGCTTCACATGTGACTTTAAGAAGGTTTCCTATACTATACATATATATACGTTCTGGTTGGCAAGTCCAGCTAATCAGAGAAAGTCTCTGCATGTTCTAGTGTTAGTAACTAATTTTTATATAGTTAATGTAGGGTAAAGTAGAGTGCATTAAGACACAATATTGTAATCCCTATTCCAGGCACTTGCCTTTAAACTATGTTTGTATGGCCCTTCAGAAGGGTTTCTACTACTGTCCTATACAATCAAGTAACTGAAATTCTTGGGAAGACACTTTGCTCCTCATCTTTTCCCTGAAACAATGTTGTTTTTTTTTTCTTAATTTGCACGAAACAAAAAAAAAAACAAAAAATTCCATATCAATGTGCCTTGCCCTGGATAGCGATTATTTGTGGAATTGTTGCACATGTTCCTATATTGAAAGGGGTTTTTCCCTAGTCAAGCATTTGGAGACACTTTTTGTAAATGTGACTTTTATGTCAGCCATTGTCAGTTTCAACATCTAGAATTAAATAGAATGTTAGTTGTTCCGCAGATAGGAGTAGTGTTTATTGTCCTGTATGGTCAGTGGCAGTGCTATTCTGAGATCTGTAGATGCTAGATTATCAGTATTTTTGGATGTTGCTGCATTTTACATTTTATTTGGAGTCTTCCTTTTGTTTTGTTTTTCCCAGATATATGAAAATATGCAATACCTGCTTATATCATGTAGAAAAGCTTAGCAATTATTAATTTTTCTTTTATTTTTTTTTATTTGACCAAAGTTGGTGCTGCACTTGACGCAGTGTGTTTTAGGTGTTTGTCTTTGTACTTATGTGATTTTGAATGCACATGCAGGAAGGGCTCTTCTTAGAGAAGCAGTCAAACTGTGAAGCACTAAGCTGAACCCTGCTTCAAGCAATTTTTGTTTTACAATTGTTCCTTTCACAAGCAAGCCTTAAAAAAAAAACAAAAAAAAACTTCCTTTTTCTTCAGATCCCACACCCATTTTTATTAGCAGACTGCAATCAAGCCACATTCAACAAAAGTATATAATGCCCATTTTTATATGCACGTTTTTAAACTTCCAAGTTCTGAAAATTGTTTACTGGTTATTCTCTATTTAAGGAAAAAAATAAAATGTTTTGGATTTTCATATGTGTCTGATAAGTGGTTGAGTAGTCATTTTGCTCTGTTGTATTGTGTGATTGTTAGTATATGGTATCACATCCTCTAGCCAGCATCCTTTGCCTTCCCTATAGCACTTAGCTGGGCATTACTTTATTAAGACATATGTGCACTAAAAAAAATAATAATAAAATTAAAAAATAGCAGCTTTCAGTGCTTCACAGTGAAGGGAAAAAAGCCTAGACAAACATTTTGTCAGAACCTTGCTATAAGCCAAGGTATTACCAGTAAATTGGTTGTATATACAATAAAATTGCACCCTTTTTTAAACAAAACAAACTTAAGCAATAGTTTGGGCAGTTAGTTGTTTTTAGTGAGCATGTTGTAGTCATGGCTGCAAAGAGAGAGAATTAAACTGCCCACTCAGAAGATATGTAATTTGTATGTTGTATAGTTTTATTGAGTACACTGATTTATTCTACCCTATTTTATAATGCAGGACTTTTGTAATGTTGTTTAAATGAGGACAAATTTCTGTCAAATTAGCTTAGTGGAATTTCTGATTGTTCGTTATAAAGGCAGCGTTCATAGAATTGCTTTTTTTTCCCTTTGGGAACTGGATTTAAGTTAAAAACTTTCCTGTTTCCGTTTTGTATGTATTTAAATACAGTTATTTTTCTTCTCTCAATGGTATAGCATATTCCTATGCTTGAGAAGTATAGGCTACTGAAGAACCATTGTAAATGGACAGTACAGGTATGCTGTATTTTTGAAGGTATTTTGTCGCATTAAGTTTGATGACGCTAAAGTTAGGGAATTCTGATCAGAGTTGCAGAAAAAAATGTTTTAAAGGCTTTAAAACATTAAGTAGGCGGTCAAGGGTGTTAATCAACAGTGGTTGTAAAGTATTAAACACACTAAATTAAATTTTTGTTCGCCTTATTACCATGCAGAAAACACAGCAGTTCAGTTCTGTTCAGGTATGGAGAACAAACAGTTTTTTATTCCTCAAAGTAAAGCAAAGACTGGAGTTCTGAGCAAGTCAGCTGCTTGGGGTGTGCAGCCTACAATAAAGAAAACATGCAAGAGCCAGGCGGACAGTGTTGGTCCCTAATTCAGAATCCGATTACATTTCCTTCCCCTTTTAAATTGTTTTATTAGTTTGCTAAAAAATAATGCAAACAACTTCTATTCCCTCTCCACCCACTCTCTGGAAATTTTGTCAGACATAAATACTGACTCATACTCAACTCCCTCCTCCCCCCACCCCACAAATTTAAAGATTTAAAAATTGCTTGTCACAAATTCCTTTCACTAGTTCATTCCTCACTTTTCCTTTTTTTGAACTAGGCCACTTGCTTTTGTTGTGCTGCGCACCCCAGCAATGCCGTTCTTTATTCCTTGTCCTTTATCATAAAACTTACGGGCTAAAGTTAGGCAGCCATGGCATACTTTGTCTCCGCTCTTTATTCCCGCTCATCCCTCCTCTCTTGAGGTTGAAGGGTAAAGGAAACACAAACTTTCCTCAACTCCACAGTATTCAGTCAGCCCACAGGAATATGCAAAATCCCTCTAACTTTGTTTTTCTTTCACTATTTCTTTTTGTTCCATATATTTTGCAGCTTTGTAGTAACAGTGTTATAAAATATTTACTGTACAAAAAAATACAAAAAAACCCAGATACATAGCCTAAAACAGTTTTTTTTTTCCTTGTGGTGATTTTTTTTTTTAAAGAATGTCAGTTAATATTGTACTTTGCATTTGTCTCTGGAAATATCTTCTTCTTCTTTTCTTTTTTTTTAGAAGGCCTCCATCGAACAAAATTAAAAACACAACCGGCATGATAATGTAAGGAGAGCTTCAATGGCACCTAAAAACTAAACAAACAAATCTCATGAGATCTGTTGAAGGAAGGTCTCATGAAGTGAACGCTGCCTGCTAGGCAGGATTTTCATCAAATCAGTCTTGCAATGCCAATTTTGTCTTGAAGTCAATGCATGTATTACTGTTTGACAGTAAACCCGGCTATGCCATCATCAAGTCCAAGGCTGTGCAATAGTCTAATTAGTATTGAGGACATTTTCCTTTTATTTTTTCCAATAAAAAAGCAGTGGGATGAAAATTGCTTTGATATATAGCAGGTAACATTGAAGCTATTCCATAGCACTTAACTGTAGTGAATACTGTGTCACCAATTCTGAAATCAATTTAATGTTTAATGCAAATCCATTACATGGTGCTATTACAGGCTGGCAAAATGATTTACAAAAATGTGACAACTTGGGCTCAATTCACTCTGCTTTCCAACAATGTAAATGCATAGCAGTGTTTATCTGCATGAGAACTATGCACTAATCTGTCTGAAAAAAAAAGAATATATCAACTTTGGTATCTACTTTCCGTTTACTTAAATCCTTGCCTTTTTGGTCATTGTTATAATGCCAGCTTTAGGACAGAGAGAATTATAAGAAAACCAGCATAATACCTGATATATTAAAATGTAGTGCCTGTGAAATCTGTATTATATTGCTCTTCTGAAGTAAGATTTTTTCTACACCGGTAGCCTTCGCTGTCTGTCAGAACCTTCTGATATAGGTGATGTAAAATAACCGTACAATATTAATGCATGCTATTCCATAATGCTTAGTGAGCTGTATGAATATTACTCAAAGTTATGTTAGTCTTTTTTTCTGACTTGGTTCGTGTCAGATAGGTTTAAAAATATTTCACTGAGAACGCAAATTCTGTCTTTTCTTGATTTGGGGTGTTTTCAGTATTTTGGAGGTATACATTTACTTAAATTCAGTATTACTTGTGTTGGTTTTTTTTTTCTTTTTCCTAGAGGGCAGGCATGGGTATTGAGACCAGAAATCCGTGCCTGGTAAGATTTTTGTCTCAAAAGCTACCATAAGAATTCCAAGAGAACATATGTATAAAGTTTAAATTTAAGGGATAGTTCTCAAACCCATAACTGAGACTTAGCTGATGTCGAAAGCGCTTTCTTAATGAGCAGCGTTTAACCAGGTACCCATGCTTGACCCTTTTTCACATCAGACCTCCTCATATAAAAGAAAAAATCCTTAAAAAAAAGAGAGAGAGAGAGAAAGAAAAGAAAAAAAAAGAAAAATCTCATGTGGCTGTTTAGTTTCAATATTTTTCCTTCAAACAAAACTCTGTACAAACTTTGGGCCTGATTCATAAAAGACCATTTGCTATTAACACGGGATTTTGGTGTACTTTTCTCATCCAAATCTGAGAACACTTTCTTTCTAAGTATATGCTTCAGCAAGACCCTTTTCCCTGTGCACAAGCACCCGCCTGCCTTTTATGTCCCCTGAGGGCTACACACCCCATAACAGGAGCAGAATCAATCAGAAAAGATGGCCATGGCAGGGGACAGAATGTCATGTCCAATACCTGAAATACACAAGAATTTTAAAAGGAAAGGGGAATGTAGAGGAGAGGACAGCCCTATACTGCACTCTGGCCATTACATGGGTTTTATGCATTTATGTGTGATGTTCCTCGATTACAAAAGGAATTAGTCTGTTCCATAGCAAAATATGCTAGGTGTGCTACCTCTGATTTCTACAGAGACCATTCATAAAGGAAAACACTCACAATGTAAACTTTGGTACTTTTTACAGTGGATTTTAAGGAAGACTGTTTTCCACTTAGTCTATACCTTTGCCAATGAGTGAATAAAACAATATTCTTTACCCAAATCTCCCCTCTCCTCCTCCTTTCTACAAATTCATAATTTTTTTAGAAAGAAGAAAGGCAAATAAGGTGAATGATTCGCTTTAGAGTTGAGTATGGTAGCTGTAAACTCTCATCCTTTACCACTGGTTTTGTTACTTCTGTAGAAATGCAGGGTAAATAATGGTTACCGATACCATACAATGGAGGTTTACAAAATTGTTTGCTGTGGACATACAATCAGTGGGAAATCCCCATTCTGCACCTGTATTGGGTTTCTTCCCACAGTTCAGCATTCGCCCAGCTCCTCTTACCCTTGTCCACTCAAGTTCCTCATTTTAATTTTCAGTTTGCTGGACAAAACACTTCTAATGGATGTGTGAAAGATCTGCTGGAAAATCACTTAGTACCCGTGTTAATACCATGTTGTCTTCATGGTTTTGAGTCGAGCCCCTTGTACCTCTCGTATACTTGTATTGACTCTCATAGTTACCATTTTAGTTTTACTGTGTTCTGTGAAAAAGAATTGAAATTGGTTGAGAATCACTGTGGGCATCCATTCTTATTCAACTAAATCTCTGCAGGTTTTTTGAGCTGGTGTGGATTAGTTTAACTCTTGTATTCAACCATTAGTGCTACCACCTTCTCACATTACAATACAATTACTGGAAGCAAGTACTGCATTTCCTATGCAACAAAAAAAGGAAAATAAAAAATTGCTAATGCTAACAAACGGTGTTGTTCTTTACTTTGTGCTGTGCCCTTGTGTGCTTCTGGGGCCACCATAATTATTGCCTGTTGAAACACGACTTTAATATCGAGGTATGTAACGGAGCTCTTCGGGCCAGCTTCATGCCTTTTATCTGGTTCCACTTCATTAGCTAGTCCCCAGACATGTGGACTTTCAGTTGCATTGACTCGTAAATAAATATGTAAAAAACTATACTTTTCAGTTCTGTGAGTGTCCTGTTTACAAACATTATGGATTCAAAATAACTATATAGTCAGTCTAAAAAAGAGGGGACAGTTTTTAAAATAATTTAACCATTTTTTTAATTTACCAGTGACAAAAGGAACTGTTTGCAGTTGAGTAGCAGGTACTTTCTCAAACACTTCTAGGTAAAAGTTTGTGCTGAGTATCCCACTAGATTAGACGTGTTGTACATCTCTTATGTTTGGCATCGTAATAATAGAAGATACATGCTACCTCTGAAATACACTGCACCTTTCTAAAGCAACACAGACATACAGGTGTAATGTGAATTCTTCTATGTGGTTTTGAGGGAAATATTTTTTTTTAATAAATGTTTTTCTACACACACAAAGCTCTTGTACTTTTTTCTTAAATATATATATTTTAATGTATACAGGAGCATGAAAGTCTTTGGCTATTTTTGTAGCTGGAGTATGTTTGATGTAACCATTCTCTAGTACCCTCATCTTGTATCCATTTCATGTGCAGCAACACTGGGCCAAATTCTGCTCTTGATTTCATCCAGTCAAAATTGGAGCTGCTTCACTGATTTACTGCAAGAAGAAAAGACCCACCAGCTCACCTAGGATTCAGCTGAAGTCAGTGGATTTATTCCAGGTTTGCACCATGGTAATTGAGGGTATGTCTACACAGTAACTACAAATTCATGGCTGGCCCATGCCAGCAGACTTGAGCTCACAGGGCTCAGGCTGTGGGGGCTGTTTCACTGCTGTCCATACTTCTGGGCTTGGGCTGGAGCCCAAGCACTGGGACCCTCCCATCCCATAGGGTCCTAGAGTCCGAGATCTAACCCAAACCGGAAAGTCTACACAGCAATGATACAGCCCCTCACAGCAAGCCCTGTGAGCCCAAGTTGGTACAGGCCAGATGAGGGGTTTTGTTTGCTGTGTAGACATACCCTATAAGCGGACTTGTGCCCATTAGATTTGATTTTTCTCTCACGTCAGTATTAGACAAGAGTAGTTACACTGAAGTCATTCAAATTCAACAAGAATTAAACCAAAGTGCAAGAGGAGAATCAGGCCCATTCCACCCAATTACACCTTTAGTTAAGGCCATGTGTTATTTCACTTATAAACTATCTATTGTTCAAAATACTTTAACACATTTTTGTCTCCAGCTCACACCCACCTCCAAGTTTGATTTTTGCACATACCTGAGTAATACTTGCATAGAATTAACTCCTTGCATCCCATTTTCCTCCTGAATGACCATGTAAGAGATCTTTTTTTTTTTATTAGAAACAAATGCATCACACAGAATTACCTTTCAAGTTAAAAAAACAAATAAATGGGTGGAGAGTGAGAACTTGACAAATACACCAAAAAGGTCCAAACTGGGCAAACTCTCCTCTTCCACTAATCCCAGAAAAGTCACCTAAATTAAAGGTGAACTTGGGACCTTCTCCAACTCTCTCTGTTGGAAGCTATGAAATCTCTGTGGTAACCATTTACAATTGAATAATCCAGTTCATCAACGGTAAAAAGATAATTATATTCACTTCATAAAGTCGATTCAGCCCAGGAAAAGCTAGGAAGGTTTTGCTGGTAGTCAAGAAAATCTGCCCTACAATATGTTAGACCAGTTACAGCAATTGGAACACAGGTAGATGTTCTCTTCTGTCTATTTCAACATTTTTACTAAGTAGGTCTAATCAAATGACCACATTTCAGTATTTCTATAAATCCATCACTACACAAACATACTTGTTTTTAGAGCTGGGCAACATTTTCTATGGGGTGGTTTTCTATCAGACCTTGAATTTTCCACACACAAAGCATGGTTGAAAATTCAAAATTTCTTGTAGAAAATTCAATTTTGACAGCAAAAAAAAAAAAGCCCCTGATTTTTTAAATACAATTTGTATCCAGAATGTTTGGTTATTTTTATACCAGCTTCACTCAGTTTCTATAAATAGAGATATGTAGTGTTTGGTTAAATGAGTTCACTGTCTCAGTTAATTTCCCTGTGCATGGGTAACCGCATCAAAAAAGGCTCCAGCCACAACAGGGGTGTTTGCTGGCAGTTTCAGCAGTGAGGCCAGTGATGGGCCACAGAGACAGACATACTATGCGATCCCTGGAGGTGGTCCCTTGCTACAGGTCAGAATTGAGACACATTGGCAGGGCAGTGTAAGGAACCGTGTGTTGCCATGGGCCCTGTAGAATTTGCTCTATGGATATGATGAGAGTGTGGTACTTTCGCCAGCACGCTTTTTACACACATATATGAATAGATATAAAAAATTAACATAAAATTTTTTAAAAAGTTTATTAAATGTCAAAAGGCAAAAGTTTCTCTTGACCCCATATTCATCCCTGACCCCTTTGAAATCTGGTTTCTTCTATCTCTGGTCAACTGAAATTGCTCTCACTAATGTTACTCATTAACTCTTTTTTTCCTTTTTGGTCATGCCCTCCTCTACTCACTCACTGCCTTGCACGTCTGACTGCACTTTCTTGACTGTCCTACCTCTTATAGAGTCATAGAATCATAGAATATCAGGGTTGGAAGGGACCTCAGGAGGTCATCTAGTCCAACCCCCTGCTCAAAGCAGGACCGATCCCCAATTAAATCATCCCAGCCAGGGCTTTGTCAAGCCTGACCTTAAAAACTTCTAAGGAAGGAGATTCCACCACCTCCCTAGGTAATGCATTCCAGTGTTTCACCACCCTCCTAGTGAAAAAGTTTTTCCTAATATCCAACCTAAATCTCCCCCACTGCAATTTGAGACCATTGCTCCTTGTTCTGTCATCTGCTACCACTGAGAACAGTCTAGAGCCATCCTCTTTGGAACCCCCTTTCAGGTAGTTGAAAGCAGCTATCAAATCCCCCCTCATTCTTCATGTGTTATCACTATTATTTATTCTTGATTCTGATAATGCTCAGACTGTACAAACACAAAAAAAGACATGATCCCTGTCCTGATGGGCTTACATCCAAAAAAACCCACATTGAACACACAGATGGCCAGTAGAGAAAAGAGGACCATCCAGGAAGTATGGTGTCCTGTCCAGATGGTCCAAATTGGCCATCTCCTGCTAATGCAAAGTTGTAAGGATAGTATATCTAGGTCATGGTATAAATGGGATGAGGAGAGGGAAGTGACCTTGTAGTCCAGCATATATGTAAGCATGTCATGGAGGCAAGTGCTGAGAAGTTTGTTGGAGATGCAGACAATCAACAAGCAAAGGCTGGTGTTTTTGGCAGAGTAGAATGGAGAGTGAAAATAGGGGAGATTGAATAAGCTCAGATTTTTGAAGCACCTTGGAGGCAAGGACAAGATGGTTGAACCTGATATGGAAGAGGGGAGATTAAAAGAGGGCAGTGACAAGGTCAAGCCAATAGACAAGGAAGATGCTCTTAATGGTGGTATTTTGTATTGACTGAAGTAGTGAGAAGAAAAGAGTAGGGGGAGTGAGAAGCGGGAGAGATATTCAGTATGCAAGATAAGGAGGACCTGAATGAGAGTCCTGAGTGTTGTGATAGAAAGAAAAGGGACAATCTTAGGAATGTTTGGGAGGAAAAAGAAGCAGAATTTGGACCTGGCTGGTATGTGTGAGACAAGGGAGAGCACACGATAACCTGGGTTTTGGGATGTCGCTGGTAGAAAAATGTGCAATTGTTTCCATGTCACAGTGTTCAAAATGGAAATATTTTCTGTGGGTTTTTTGGAGGGGTTGTTGAAAATTTTTACTACCTATTTTTTCAAAAACTTTTGAAACTGGTCAGCTTGGAATGATTTTACTTCTGAAAGTCAAAATTTGTAACGTTATCCCTGCCTCTACTTTAGTTCCCTTTTCCTCCACTAAGAGCAATGACGTAAGTGGTGTCCAGAGTCGCTTTGTTTGGTGTTTTGGTTTGGTTTTGGGGAGGTGGGGGGGCTCTCACTTTTTTCCCTTTGCAATTCTGTAACTTTGCCAAAGCTGAGGCCATTTTGGAAAAGCTAGAATGGCAAAAGAAAAGAGACAATTAAGTGGGGGGGGGTCCTGTGCATCATTCATTCTTTAATTCAGTGGTAGTGTCTTCAAGGATGTCACCAACCTGACGAGCTACACTTACAAACGTTTTCAAAAAAGAGGCCATATTTTTCCATTGGAAAAAAGTATCAAACAAAAAAACTTTCAATCAGCTCTAGTTATGGGCCCGTGTGCTAGGGAAGAAGATGGTGTTGGCGACAATGGCAGAGAACTGGGGGAGGCGGGGGAGATGTAAGGCATTACATTTGGACCATTTTGAATATAATTCAATAGTGAGATGTGAAGAGATGTCAGCCAGTCTGAGACACAGTGCTGGGTGGAAAAAGCCAAGTCAAGAGTGGCCAGGTAGGTTTCAGAGTCACCAGGCTAGCGCTCATAACTGAAACCAAATGTGTGAGGCTAGGGCAAAGGAAAGCGCCTTAGGGTCAAACAGAGATAACAGGATAGAGGTGGAGGTTCTGGCAAAAGATTCTGAAGGACACGTCAAAGGCACTGGAAGAAAGCCAAGGGAGGAAGGTATTGAGAAAGCACAGGGAGGACAAGATGATCAGCAGTGCCAAAAGCAGAAAGGTCAAGGAGGAGGAGGAGGATGAAGTAGGGGCCAAGAAGAGATCAGTAGTTGGTCCCAGAATCAGGGAAGATATAAAGGTGGCTTACACCCAAGTTCTGTGTGAGCTCAGCATGGTCAGCTGTGTCTTGTATATCTAGATCTCATTTTATTAAAATGCTCTTCAGTGTTAAGAAACTTTGAAGCATTGGATATTGCCCTTAAGAAGGCCACTGACCTGAACAAGCTATATTTCCCTTGGAAAAGGCAGTATTCTTAAGTTTTGGTCTTCTGGGTCTAGCACAGGCAGAGCTTACAGTTATCCCCTTTGTTTGTACAGAGCAAAAACTAATTCAGCAAACCCTCCAGCCAGAGGAGGATCAGACACAAGCCCACCCCATCTACCACTTACAATGCTGCCAACTGCAGTGAGGCCAGGAACGTGATTACTATGCAGAGCAGTTCAACCAGTGACCAGTGGGCTTTGGTGCTCATCAGAACAGACTCCACTGCCGAATTTGCATCTCCACCCACATGCGATCACACAGTTCCAACCTCACCAGTGCACCCAGGGAAGAGAAAAACACTATAGAATACGGGTCACAATCTGTTATCCACTGGGGCAATTGTTCATCTCACAGCAGACCACACTACAGGTGTCTATTCCCATGAGCCTCAATTACTCCATGGGCTTACTCACTTGCTTAATTTTAAGCAAGTGCATAAATGCTTTACAGGATCAGAGCCAGGATGTTCAATACCTTGTAGGTGCGAGCCCTAACAGTATCTAAGTCTGAGTAGAAAAACCTTGCAAAGCACTATATGCAACTGAAAAATGTTCATGGAACACTACAGTTCGGTCACTGTGTGGGCATGGTGTACAATGCAATGGCCAAATGCAGAATCACAAGATAATTTATGTGTTTTATAGACATAAGGGCTGGTCATTAAAATGCCCCCTGACGGCTCTGGGCCTAAAAGTCTCATGAGGGATGTATTCAGGTGTTCTCTTGACGTCTTGTGTGTAGAGAGTAGGAAAAGGACTCTCCCATAGAAATGGTGTTAAAATGCAGCAACATTCTTGGTATTCCTCCACTGTGGATCTTACACACTGAGAGGAATTGATATACTCTCATTAAGCTATGTGGAAGATGTGCAGTAAATATGCCAAAGGTCATGACTGGATCCCTAAAGTAAAGAAGTAAAGCTCCCTTGACAGTTCAGTTCTGCTGTAGGCATTATCTACACTAAGAAATGTATCTCGAATGGTGGTACTGCATCATATCTGGTGGACCTACTCTCAGCAGGCTTAGAAGACAGGATGTTTAAAATGCTGACAGCCACATGGAGCCCTGTTTACATTCATGCTTCCACTGGTAGAGCTGAAGTGGTGAAAGCACTGGTGGGAAATTTTAGCCAAGTTATGGCCTTGCTGCAGGAATTACAGAGTTTGGTTCTATGGCCTCTGATATTCAGGTCAGTTTAGGTGACCATAATGGTCCCTTCGGGCCTTAACATCTATGGAAACTTAGTGGGGGGGAAGCCCATATGTAGAAACAGTCTTGGCACAAAGATATTTCTTTTGGACAAGTCACAGGATGGAGAGTCAGAGATCTACCACTGTACATGAACTTGATCAAGTCATTTAACCTCTCTGCACTCTCAATTTCCTCATCACTCAGAATGGTGACTATAAGATTTGTCTACTTTCAGGGATAAATTAATGCTTGTAAAGTGCATCAATATCGTTGAATGGGAGGTGCACATTATTATTCTGACTAAAATGGCTCCACTCGGATTGAAAGGTACACTAGAAGGATACAGAATACACATAGCACTGCGGGGGGTAGAGGGGGGCGTCCCATTGATTAACAGCAAATATTAGCCAAGTGCAAACTATCCACAATCACAAATGGCCTTAGGTAAAGACAATATGTAATAGTGTATACTATTGACTGTAAAAATTAAGCATTCTACTGTTCCATTTAGTGGTGCAGCCCCTATTACAGGCTCACATGGTAAGTTGAAATACTGACATGCTGTGTTTAAGCCAATGTTGTCCTAGTCCAATACTCCTAAGCAGCTGCCAGTCCTCGGCACATTCAAGCATGGCTTTGGCTCCAGAACTAATTTTCTTGTATTTCTATGCACGGAGGAGAGATTTCCATAATACATTCTGCTACTACATCTGGCTGAAACTAAGAGAAACAATAGAACCTGTTTACAGGCAGATTTATATGAGCAGTATCCCATCGAAACATGTACTTTACTCTGCATAGATTTTACACACACACAAACACACACAGCATATTACAGCACAGTGTTTGAAAGATCGTAGCTGAAACAGAGGTTTGTTGGGAAGTCGTAAAAAAATAAACTTAGCCAAGAATTTAAGACCGGCAGTGGCACTAAGAATATTTTTACCGAGCATATTTTTTCATGGAGTTCAACCCCATTGACCTCATCCAGGTTGAACTTTACAAAAACAAGAAGAGATTTTAACTTCTTTCATTGCCATAGGTTTTTGCAATGTGCAAATTGGGTTTAATGTGCATTTGCTGTAAACAAAAGGAACTTTCTAAGACCATTTCTGTTTCTCACCGATAACAGAAGCATATTCTGAAAACTACAGGAATGGGAGGTTACATTCAAACTTGAAACATATCACTCCTGCAATAAGGTTGCATTTGTTAGCGAGTTAGTGGCTAGTGAAATTTCAAACTGAAAGTTGTCTACGGTGTACTTATGTCAAATTTCAATATTCTAGACAATCTAGGCTCTTTTCTAATGCAGACTATGCCAAATTGCTTTTGTATTGATGATATATAATCTTCAGAAATTTTCAATCTTCTTTCAGGCTTATTGTTATTACAATGATCTCCTCAGGGGATTACTTATATGTCATGAAACAACAGCCTTTTAAATTCATGTTATGGGCTGATCTAGCTATTTAATCTTTTCCTTAAATGTAAATGTTTCTGATGATATGGAAAGAAAAGGAAGGGGAAAGCATTATTAAGGCAGTGGGTTAGTCTAATGTCTTTTATCCGCCAAAGACAAGCCATGACTGGAAATATTTATTGGTTCAATACTTCAGCAACATGGTATTAATTGCCGCTGAGTGTTTTGATAGGTAGTTAGCACAAGGGTATTAATGAAAATAGCACCACTTCATTTTAAAATTAACTACTTGGCCATTCAGCAACACGAGCTGATAAATTATGGCAATAAATTTGTGATGGAGATTTATGTAATCGTAACTCAAATTCAGGCCTGTGGGCACATTCGGATGAGGCTATGTGAGAAGTAACTCAGAAGGAACACTATACTACGGTTCTCAAAGCGGCCATACTTTTAGGCCTGCACTGGCTGCTTTACAATGTCTCCCCTTCCTTACGCCACAGAATGGATCACAGCTCTTCATACTGCGTTATAGAGCCTAATATGTTGCAGCCATTCAGGCACAGTAGTTACCATAGACAGGCTTACTTTAAAAAGGCTGAAGATGGTGACATCCCTTTTGGCCATCCCATGATGTGCAGTGTGTGTGAAATTTACATTGCTGCCATTTAGCTAGGAAATTTGATTTTTAAGTGTTTTTTTGCAAGGACAGCCAGTCTTTATAGTGGCGGTTGCAGCCCTGACTCTGGGATAACAATGCATCAACAGAGAAAGGTGTCTTCCTTCTCAAAGCAGGCATATTCCAAAGCCAGTGGGAAGGCTCTGATCTTGAAAGGTATTCAGGCACCTATCACCCAGAGAAATCCACGGGTGCAAGATGCCTAAATACCGTTGATGACATGGGTCTGACTGACTTCAGTAGGCTTTAGATCAGGCCCATCTTGATCATGGCGTCTCAATTCTGTGTCAGATGAAGGGGAGTTGTTAGAAGATACTAGACACTGTTTGTTAATATTAAACATTGGCCAGAATTTTCAGGGTGGGCAGCTAAATCTAGTCAGGCAACGAAGAGGGCTGATTTTCAGAGGCGCACCGAGCACTTCCACTGAAATAAGAAGCAGCAGGCACTCAACACCTTTGAAAATCAGCTCGCTGAGAATGAGGTGTCTAAAATGGATTTTAGGTGCCCAACTTCAAGCCTGAAACTGTTGGCCCTAGTTGTCATCACTCTGGGGCTTACTTAAAGAGGACCTGGTCTGGTGAAAATGTGAGGAGAAAAGTTGCATTTAGATAGAATATCTCTGGTAACAGCCTCTCCCAAATAAGTTCTCTGAAGTTTGCTTTCCCCTTATTACTAAGATGTTTGCATGCACCCAGGCTTGTTGCTTCTCAGGAGCCCATCCTCTCCAGGTGATCATTCCCATCCTGCAGTCATCATCCTCTGTAGCAGGATAGGTAGTTGCTATAGAAGTAAATCCTACCACCAACAGAGGCAGCTGGGTGTACCAGAACTTGTGTGTTTCCCCCTGGGGCTGGGGTTGGACTAGGGAATCTGCCATTCTTGTACAATATACCATCCTAGTCTGTGGATGCTCCCTGCATGCTGGCATTATGTAACCAACACACACTTGTTATGGTGCTCTGTCCTCCTCTACTGGAGTCTGGGCCACATATACAGGTTGATGAGCCTGCTACAGTTTATGGCATCAGAGCTTGGTCATTGAGCTCAAGGAGGAAAGGCTCATGCTTTAAGATGATTATTATTACTACTGTCACATCTAGGAGCCCTAGTCATGGACCAGGACCCCATTGTGCTAGGCGCTGTACAAACACATAACAAAAAGATGGTCCCTGCCCCCAAGGAGCTTGCAATCTAATTATTAGATAAGAGACAATTGCGGAATACAGACAGATGAGGGTGGGGCACAAGTAAACAATGAGACAGTTTTGGTCAGTGGTGGTCTTGGGACACTACCAGCGCAACTGTTGTCAAGCTTTTTGTAGCCATCATGGCAAAGGAGAATTGTGAGGAAGGATTTGCAGCTGGATAATGAGGTAGCTTTGCAGATGTTTATGGGAGTGCCTTCCAAGCGTGAGGGGCCACAGGGGGGAAAGCACAAAGGGGTTGGCAAATGTAACAAGTGGGTAATGGAGGCTGGCATCATGGTGAGAGGATAGGTTGCTAGTGAATGAGAGCAACTAAGTGGGGTCAGGGATAGGCTGTGAAGGGCTTTGGAAGTGAACACAGACAGAACAGGGGAGTCAGTGGAGTGCTGCAGAGAGAGAGTGAAATGGTCAAAGCAATGGGCTAGGAGACAGATCTTTGCAGCAGCATTCTGAATGGATATGAGAGGGGCAAGACTGCTTTTCTCAAGGCTCAGGCCCAACAATCCAGCCACGGGCTCAGCATTACAACTGCAGGTGATCTTGGGTGGCTAGGTCAGTGGACGCACAGTTATACAGAGTGTCCGGGTGAAGGGCAGGGAAGACACTGGCTCTTGGTGCTCCTTCAGGCCTGGGGTTACCGCAGTGGCTGTGGAGTAGTTCGACTGCCACTGTCCTCCCTCAGTCCCTCTGATCTCTTCAACATGTAACCCAGTGACTCTGCCCAAGTGGACTGGAATTGCCCCACAGAAAGAACAATAGGCTTGCAAACAGAGGACGATAGCTTCTGTGGGAAAATAAAATACAAGAGGAACTATAGCTGAGAAACAAAGACCTTGTTAACATGCCACTGAAAGAAATGTTCCCAAGCAGAAAGCTTCTTAAAGTTTTCCACGGGCATCAGGTGCACTCTGAGCACCTTTATAGGAGCTGGGTTGAATGTTTTAAAAGATGTGGGACTGCAGATATGTCTTTTAATGTTGAAAAATGTCCCCTCTTGTGTCAGGCCTTAGGGTGAACTGAGCACTCCTGTTTCCCAACGTTTAATGGCGCTCAGGCACATTGCACAGGAGACCCCGAGCTTGTGAGAGCAATAAGCCTGGCCACCTGCTTCCCATGACAATCCTAGCTGCCCATTGCTCTCTTGTTGGCCCCAGCATAGGTTGCACACCTCATCGTCTTTTCTGGGGAAAAGCAGGCTTCCTTGATATGGAAGGAGGGAGGTTAGCAAAAAGTGTATTGGCAATGAGGGAAGTTAAATGGTGATCCAGCAAAGGAAAGGCTCATTGTTGGAAATCCCGGAAACCTAGTGAAAAAAATAAGCATCCGATAAGATAGTTTTGGAAAAGGTCTTCTAGGCTGCCAGTGTTTTCACCCAAAGTGGAGGCGCACCCCCTTTTAGAGTCATGAAGGATTAGCTCATGGGACATGGGCAGACTTCTCCATTGCTCTTTAGAATTCCAGCTTTAATTTTTTTAAAGGCTGTGTGTAGCTGTTATGGTGACAAAGGAAACTTTCATAACATAATGTGAGTGTAAGTGATGCAGAGATATCTGAGTTTGGTGAGAGCCTGAAACAATCGTTCTGAGGTGTGAACTGCCTTGCTCATTTCAACAGGTGCAAACTCAGATGCCAAAGATATTTTAAATGTCAATATTGTTAACGATTTCACTACACAAGGAAAGGGAGCATCATATTATGTGCATCTACATCAGAATTTACCAACATGGCCAGAGCACAAAGCACTATCCAGGGGAGAATGGAAGGAGTATATACATTTAAATGTGTAGGCTTTTAACAAAACAGAGCAGGATTGTGTAAAGGTGTACAACTGGTTTAATTTTCCAATTTTCCAAACATCTGGAAAATCTAGGACAGCACAATTAAGAACCACTGACGACTGATTTGCTTGTGACTAAAGAAAGGCTCATCACTCCCACCAGCTTGGCTGATCTTGCATTTGTTTCCATCTATTGTTCTTCTTCCAAGAGTCCAAAGCAATTCATTGCTGTGGTCCAAGTTATATCCAAAAACCTTCCTTTTTTTTTTTCAATCCGATGAATCATCTTTGCAAACAGAAAATGTTTTGTCTCGCAACACAAGGATTTGGGATTTTCCAAAGGCACCCAACACATACCAGCCCCAACAAATGGCAGTGCCTTAGACAAATCAAATCATGCTGGATACTTTTTTTTAGCTATTTGTATTTGTTCCGAACTCTTACTCTCCTTCCCAGCTTTCTGCTGCCTCATGATATATTGAGACCTAAACAGTCCATATTTACCATCAACCTCCAAACGTGACCTGACTGTTAATGCAACAAAAAGTCAAACAGGCTTTGCAAGGAAAAACTCATACTGCTGGGCTGGGCTTTGACTTTTGTGAATAGAGATGAACCACATGGTAACCTGCATGCCAGTTGGCTATGTGAAGCTATAAACTTTTTGCATGGCCGAAGGGACTGGCAAAACATCAAGCCACAGTTGATTATGAATTTACAGTACTTGGCCTGAAGATATTACTGCTACTGCATCTGACGAAGTGGGTATTCACCCACGAAAGCTTATACTCCAATACGTCTGTTAGTCTGTTAGGTGCCACAGGACTCTTTGCCGCTTTTACAGATCCAGACTGATACGGCTACCCCTCTGATACCAGTGCTACTGTGTTATTAGTGTTTATTTTCTTGATTTCTTTTTTAAATGTAACAAGCTCGTGGAATAAATATTATCTGGGTGGCTTCTGTCTCTCCATTTCATGATACACCTGTTTAATAGAAGTAAGTAGGTGGATGTTATATTTGGTGAGTTGTCATTTTCCTGTAGCACGTATCTTGCAAGTTGCGATCTTTTATTTTTAGACGTGTTTATGATGATCATGTTCTAGCATTGCTATAGCTCCTTTCATGCAAGGGGGCTTTACAATGTCTACAAAGAAGGATATAATACAAATTTTTCTCTCAGGCATTTTTAAATCATCTGTCACCAGGGTATGTCCCCCCACTCCAACATGCTTTGCCTTGTATTGAAGGGAAGCCAGTCTGGGATGAAATATGGCACCTGTTCAACAATGCATAGCAACAGCACTCTCTCATGAATAACATGTACCACAGCCTATAAAAATTACAGCAGAAATGGAGGATGGCAGAATGGCATTATCTAGGTGATAATTTGGTAGACATGGTTACAAAAATGTCAGATTTCCACAAAAAATTGTGCCATGTTTTGACTAGCTCTAGAATTGTGGTTAAACACTGGGGCTACTACCCTACTGTTATAACACATGATGAGCTTTTAAGTGGTTGCCTGTATTGGGTGGAGGCACCCTGCTGGGGCATTTCTCCACTACTGAATCCTGCGGACATCAATATCTACAGCAATACATAGAGCACCCAAGTATTCCATCGAGGCATTCCATCCAAGTACTGACCCAGGGTGACTGGTTACCTTGATCTGATGAGCTCACAATTTGAAGTGGTCTGATTGTTCTGAGGTCACTGTATAGATAATTTTAATAATATTTTCAAGAGAAGACTTCCAGCTTGAATGACTACAGCATTACTCTGATTTAATGATGCAGTAATGCTGTTGATTTCAGTAGAGTTATGCTGGTATAAAATTGGAGTAACACAGTGGTGAATCAGGCCTCTAGAGTGTGATCTGTAATATGATCGTTTGGGAGTATGTCTACGAATCATTAATTAATTGTTTATTTGTTTGTGCTCAACTGCCAATCATAAAATAATCCCCAGATGACAGGAGTTCAGATTTGAATGACAGGAGTGACTGGACAAAACATGCACACTGGGGGCCCAACCTTACAAAGTTCTAAGAACCTCCAGTGAAGGGGCCAAGCACTCACAAATCTCTTTGAAGTCAAAGGGTGTTAAGAACACTCAGCACCTTACTAGATCAGTGCATGTAACATTTATTCCTTTCCCAGGTCTCTTGACGGCTTCCCAAGATTCTTCAAGACATACTTGTCATCTCCTGCCATTTAGACTGTGAATATTGTCAACAAACCAAAGAGCAAAAATACATATTTATTCAGAAGTCCAAGAGCCAGGTGTAAACTGTCAGAGGTGCCCCAGGAATAAACCTGCAGTCACCAGTACTCAGAGACATTCCATGGGTGAGGTTTGGGGGAGTCAATATCCTGTGTAACTTTCATGAAAATCATACTCACATGGGATATAAAGTCATTCATGAACAAAGCCCCTTAATCTACATCTTTTTGACAAAGCAAGATTAATCTCTGAAGAAATGAATGGCAACTTATTGCCTTAGGCTGGAAAGAAATTGGAAAATGTTCCTATAAATGTTATTCGTGCTCTGTAGTACCTGTCCACAGATTGCATTATCCAACCTTATTAGAATGAAAGGGATGCTGTCAACTACTTTGTTTTACAGAGTTTAATTTTTTTTTCTTTCTGCTGTATGTTGTTACCCTCATAGGAACTTGAAAATACAATGCATTTTCCCCCTGCTAATCGTGTCTCTTTTCATTTGACAACCCTTGTAGTCTGCTGCATTGCTGATGTAACAGAAGCTAATGGATATTGCTTGGTTTTCTTCTCCTTTTGCTGCACCAGCACTGAGATGACGTACGTAGGAAGATGCACTGAACAGTGCATGATAGTTGCCTACTCCAGAGAAGCAGCAATAGCTCTTGCACTGAACTGAGTTGTAATGTGTTATTATTTGAGGTCTCCCCCCCCCCCAATTCTGAGGATGAAATTATGGCTTTTTTTACATTTGTTTGTATGAACATTTAGGAGATCAAGGACTTTTCACCCCAGATAATAACCATTTCACAGCAGGTCGAATTTTAGACCACAACTGACAGACACAGATTTGATTTAAAGAAACCAGAGATTAAGGCATATATTGTCTACTCAGGTTTACTGATTAGAAATGGGCTGAATTCCTGATTGAGTCCCAGTGGGAGCATGTGCTTAAAGTAAAGCATGGGCTGAAATGTTTTTCTAGATAGGGAAGGGCTTAAGCACTAGGCTTAAAGCTAAGCATGTTCTTAAGCAGTCTGCTGCATTGGTGTTCTAATCTCTTTTTGCCTGAGTTTCCTGTCTGTAAAATTGGGATAATAATAATTCCTTTCTCCCCACTTTGTCTACCTTGGATATTTAGAATGTAAACTCTTATGTGGGACCGTTAGGCACTAGTATAACATAAATAATAAATAACAAACTAAAAACTCATTGATAAGCAGAGTCCAAATGCCTTGCTAGACACAGGGATGTCTCACGTGATCTGGAAAAATTGTCACTCCACATCAGTCTCGCCCCATTAAACTGCTATGAGTTTCTGTGCTCCACAACGTGTGAAGTTCACCACTCTTTTCACCAGTGCAGAGAGGCAGTACATGGATCTAAGCCCCACTTAAGTCCCATTTCAGATCTGTTTTGAGGAGTGAATTTCATCCTGCTGTGAGTACGGACCCCTCAACTGGGCCCTGAAGTTTTAAAATAATGCTGAAGGTGAGACCTAAACCCATCACACCAGAGAAAAAAGAAATGTGGCATTAAGGCTGTTGGAACCGCCTCGTATCATGAAAACAACTGTGACAAAGAGCATCACTGCCAGCTCTAGCATGCATTGTAAAATCTTTCACAGCTAATCATAAAGGGAAAGGTTAAAATTTACAATCTGCCATGAGTCAATGCATGACTGTACTGCCCCAGGAGCAGACCAGAGAGTCCCCTGCTCCCCACTTGCTCAAGAGCGGGAGTGAGTTGTTTACTACAAGCTGTGTTCCTGGCTAGCAAGAAGAGGAAGAGGTTGGACTCTCCTTCCTTTTCCTGTCCACTTACTCCAGTAGGGAGTATTAATATCTGCCCATGGCCTCCTCCATGTGGACAGAATCAGTCTCAGCAGGTCTAGACAGGAGAGCAAGGGGAGCCAATTAAGGGCTGTGCCATCTGCCCCCAAGATACTATACTTGGCCTCCTTCTGTTGATCAGTGAAAAACAAGAGCCATTGTTGCGGAAAAAAAGGTTCAGCCTTTTCCTGTGAAGTAAACCGTCTAGCTGGGAAAGTAAAGAAAACAGCAGGTATAGTGGAAAGGAGCATAGGATTTGCCATATTGAAGCAGCCCCATTAAAACCTGGTGTCCCTGGCTGTGGATTTTAAAGGCAGCAGTTGAAAATATTGTGCTCTTCACTGGAAACAACAAATTATAAATTGTAAAAGGACAACTGATAACAGATTATTTTAATGCACATTTTTAAAAAATGTAGCTCTGTTGAAAGTACTAAATAAGCATGTCAGCTTATAACTTCCCTAAGTGCATGAGAAGTGTCTATCCATTACCGTGCTTCACAGAAGGAGAATTCTGGTTATCCCTGTGCACCATACACAGTTTAATAAATCAGCAGATGGATGCAGATTTTAAATCAAATAATTGAGAAGGGAGAGTAAATCATAGCTGTCAATGGTTACTTACATTTTACTTATTTAAAGTGGTTAAATTCAAATAGTAATACTTCTAATGCGTAACAAAACACTGAAGGTCTAGTCTGTGAAGGCTGATAGTCACCAGCATCTTCCATGTACTTCAGTTCTCTCAGGAGACACAAACGAAAAGGGCTTAAATTACAACAAGAGACATAATATAGTCTGGTGGCACAAAGAGCCACAGAATTCTATGTAAATAATTCACAGTTTCGTTCAATATCGTGTTGGATTTCAGCAGCCTAGGCTGCCAATCTGGTCCTGATAAACACCAGGAACTGGAGCCAGGGTGTACAATACTGTATGGTAGAAAATAATGGTTTGTGGTAGATTTTACCCGTCAGCACTATTAGGGAAAAACAATGTGTGTTATTTTTAATAGGTACATGGCTTATGTAATTCCCCCGCTAGCTAAATACTTTATTTCTTAAAAAGGATGGTCTTCAAAAAGGGTGCCTATTGTTATCGGGTGAAATATATGCAAGTTTTATGTGAAATTCAGCTAAATGTTGCATTTATTTAAAAAGGACACATTTAATAGTGTAGGATAGGTATTTGAGTGATTGATTGTTAAATATTTAGGCTCAGAGTACCCATCCATTAGTATATATGAGAAAGCTGGAGACAGATTTATGATGTTTGAGTTTTTCTGGTTAACTGGCACTTGGCATTTCTATTACTTATAGCCCCCTCATTAGTTTCGGTGGAATTTGTTTACACATATTTATAAAAGATGTCTCTATTAGATTATTTAAATATTGTTTGTGCAACTGAAACATGTTTTCAATTGGGGATTAATACACTATTTGATTTAGGGGAAAATTAAATTAGATGGTGTAATTCTCAGGAGACAAATGCTTTATTTGCAAAGTGTTTTCATCACTTGGAAACCACAAAATTGTTATTTTGTGCCTAAGTATCTTGAATCCAATGTTTACCATAGTCTGTCAGTTATGCAACAATACAGAGTGCAGCACAGAATGTTTATGCACTGATTGGTAGAAAGGCAGGCCATAGTATTTTTGGCAAGAGATCTTGTTTGACCTTACGTCAGTGAAACCTCTACAAAATACCTCAGTTTTCCCCAGGAAAGTGTAAAAACTCCTTTTTACAGTGGTTATAAAAGTTACAGAGCCCCACATGGGACCACTGCTGCCCCTATTTGTGACCTCCCAATGAACCCTGGTGTAATGGGATCTGGGAAGGGTGTGCATTACCCGTACACACGAAGGTTCTGTTAGAAAAAGTCACACATTTTATTGTAATTTGTTAATCCTGTTGGGAGGTGCCAACAGGTTTGAACATATGGGGCTCATCACGTCGGAATATGAAGTCACCAGAAAATAAATGCTGTGCCCTAGACAATAATTCGTGGAAACACCATAGGCATCCAGAGAGCTGATTAATGGGGAATATGTGCATGTTGCTCCCATTCATAGTAATAGGATGTATGCACATAAATTCTCTGCACATCAATGGGCTAATAGACACCTGTGGGAGGGTCTAATGGGTTGAACACAAGATTAGGAGCCTGGACCACTGACGTTCCAATCCTGGCTTCCCAGTGACTTGCTGTATGGCCTTGGGTAAGTCATAGTGTCTGTTTTCCTCAGTTTTCCCATCTGTACATGGAGACAATAATACTTATCTTTAAGAGGGCCCTTGTGGGGATTAATTAATACAGATACAATGCTTTGGAACTAGAACTGCTATTATATTTGCAGACTAACACAGATATAGAAGAGGGATATATAAAAATGGGGTCTCTAAAGGAATGCCATCTGATGCTCTCCTGCTCTATTAGGGTATGCTCAGGAAATGCATAGAATAAATAATGCACAGGTGATAGCGGCAATGCAAGTTTTCCACACCACCCACCAGTGAAAAATAGAGCTTTAACCCTTATCTGGAAGGGACCACTGCTTAGGGTTGAAATGGTAGCTCACGCTCCATGACCATTCATTGTTTGGCCTTTTTGCTAACATTGCTAACATTAGCGCCAGCTGTAAAGAGGACAAGAGGAACTGAACTGAGCCCACCAACTCATTTCACACAGGACTCTAAACAGTCAACATCTACCGAAAATATTTAATCTCTATGGAAATTAGCAGGATTTGAATGAGTAGACTAGAGGTGACATGCTATGTATTTTATTAGTACTCAGCTACCTGGTCCCCATAAAGTATTGACTTATTTTTTGAATATGTTTTATATCCACACTCACTTTGGCAAACAGGTGCTTCATAAACTGACATGGAATGCACCTCAACAGCTGCAAATGATGCTCTAATTGCAAATCAGAGTTAAATTACCTTATTATTAAAAGCTACTTAGCTCCTACTTCTTATCCACAGCAAGCTTTACCAAAGTGTCTGTAGCCAGTGTCAGATATCAGTTAAAGTTCACAAGGTCACAGATCAATAACCAAAGTGCTGTTTCCCTTCCATGAAGACCATTACCCAGTACGTCATAAAATGAGGTATCATCCTACATGACATGCGGATATACAATTATTTTTATTCCCAAAGTCTGACACTGGAAACAACAGGAGGCTGGGTAACGGATGACACCCGCACTTGGCTATATCTCTGTTATCCTTCGAGCACCATTGCATGAAGCAGCTGTAGATGAGACCTACAGAGCTGTGAATGAAAGCTCCAAAGATCTATTTCCCCCAGGTAATATGCCCACACTCACCTATTGAAACCCCCCCGCACATCACTATAAAGTCAATGAGTAGTTTCTATATGAATTTTTGAATCTCTAATATTTGCATTGGTCCCCATGTAGCATTTGACCAGTCAAGTCAGTGGTCAAGGTCCAGTGGTGGCAGAGATTTTAAAGTTAGTAACTTATCTCCCTAAAGAGACTGCATACAAATGGATTTATTTGGGCATAAACTTTTGTGGGATATAACCCACTTCATCAGATGCATGGAGTGGAAAATACAGTAAGCAGGTATAAATATACAGCACATGAAAAGACGGGAGTTGCCTTACCAAGAAGGGGGTCAGTGCTAACGAGGCCAATTCAATTAGGGTGGATGTGGCCCATTCCCAACAGTTGACTTCCTGGAGGCCACATCCACCCTAATTGAATTTGCCTCATTAGCACTGACCCCCTTCTTGGTAAGGCAACTCCCACCTTTTCATGTGCTGTATATTTATACCTGCTTACTGTATTTTCCGCACCATGCATCTGATGAAGTGGGTTATATCCCACGAAAGCTTATGCCCAAATAAATTCGTTAGTCTAAGGTGCCACAAGGACTCCTCGTTGTTTTTACTGATACAGACTAACTCGGCTACCCCTCTGAAACCTGTATACAAATGGTAATTTCCCCTCTCTAAGCATTAGCTTGTTGATTAATGTCCACGTGATGGAAGAATATAGTATTGCTTTTTTTCCAGTGCTCTTGAGCCTAGCCTTCTGTGTGCTCTAGTGTATATTCACAACTGCACACATAACATGAGTACTCTGGAAAGATGATAAAATATAATGACAAAAAGTGCCTGCCTGGAAGAATGCATAAATAACACATATTGAATAGTAAAATTTGCAATGGGGTGGGCGAGTTATTACAGCCCTGGGACATAAGTAAGTTCCATGCCCTTGACTTTTTCAGGTTGTAGTTGTGATTGTTAGCCTGTGATTCATTGACCATGAATAACAGCCACATCCACTCTGCTATCGTTTGCTTGTCCGGGTCTGACTGTATTTCAGGCCTTCTGAGGGATCCTGGGATCTTCATTTTCTATTCTTTCCCTTCTCATTGTATGTGGGATTTCAGAATAGGAGGATTCCATAGTCTTTTGCTTTCTAACTTTGAAATGGTGTTTCTGTCCTTCAATACTAGCTCCACTCTCTCGCTTACTCAGTGCTAACATCTGACTCTACAATCATTTATTTTTTCCTTAAGACAAGGAAACTTTAGAAGGAAAGAGACATTTACTGGGTTGAAGGCGGAGGGGGCAATACTGTAATTTATAGCTCAGTGCCCTTCCAGCTGTTGAACTTGAGTATGAATCTTCTCTTTCTGTGTACAATGCCATCATGTTTGCATGGTAGATCATGCATTATCTTGTTATAGAACACACTGCAACATGTATCCCACATTCCTGCATTCCCAGACAGTGCTTCTCGTATATCCTTAGAGCTGCCAAAAAGAAAAGGAGTACTTGTGGCACCTTAGAGACTAACCAATTTATTAGAGCATAAGCTTTCGTGAGCTACAGCTCACTTCATCAGATGCATATCGTGGAAACTGCAGCAGACTTTATATATACAGAGAGAATATGAAACAATACCTCCTCCCACCCCACTGTCCTGCTGGTAATAGCTTATCTAAAGTGATCATCAGGTGGGCCATTTCCAGCACAGTATTCTTGGTTTTTATACTTCAGAATCTGTGACTGAGCATAGACAAAATGAAATAAACCTTGGAAAAGGCACATACATGTCATATTATACCTGACAGCAGCAGCAAAAAAAAGAGGGAAAGAAAGACTGAAATGTTTGAGAGCCTAAAACAAAAGGAAAGCTGCTAGGTTAGAGCTTCGTTTTATTGTAAATGTTATTGAAGTCAGATCCATAACTCTTATAGAAATCAGACTAATTGTGCACAGTTCCAAGATATATTCAACTTGAGCATTAGTCTTGGACTTCTAGAGTAAAACTCCAACTCCACTGAAGTCAGTAGGGCCAGGGTTTCACTAACCCTAGTTTTAATTTTGTCCTAGCAGCCCAATCCATATTTGTCAAATAGGCCCATATAAAAAATAAATCAGTGAGTTTACTTGAATACAAGGTTTTGTTATGCATCTGACACCTGTCAGGGGATAGGAAGTGTTTGCATTTGTCTAAAGTAAGGATTATGACAGCTACAACATAGTCAGCCTGTAGGGAGCCAGGGTGGCTCCCCTCCGAACCAGAGGGTAAAGAGCCACCCTCTGAGCCTGAGTGGAAGGGGCCAGGCCAAGCTTCTGCCAATCCCCGGAAGGGGAAGGGTGGGACAGGAAGTACAAAGGGCAGGGCTCTCTGCCCAGTGAGGAGAGCACCAGGGAGGGAGACAGACACAGGCTGCTCCCTCGTGATCCTGCTGCTGACCCAGGCGAAGCCCTGGGCAAGGAGGAGCCTGACCGGGGGGAAGGCCTGTGGCAACCAGGGCTGCCGGCCACTGAATACACCGAGGACCTGGAGGGGCCTGACTACAGCCCGGGCCAGCGTGAGTCCGATACCGAGGGGGAGCCCGCAGCGGAATACCTGGAGGAACCAGGGCAGCCCGCAGCGGACTACCCGGAGGAGATGGAGGGACCGGAGCGACCCGCCTGAGAGAGGCTGGATAGGAAGTAGCCCAAGGGCCCAACAGCGGACTGCCCTGCTGACCCAGCGGCGGGACCTTCGCCTCCCGTCACTGTTAGGCCCCTGGGCTGGAACGCAGTGGAGTTGGGTGGGCCTGCGTTCCCCTAACCCGGCGCTCCCCTGCCTGAGGGGCGCGCTAGTGACTCTGGCCGGCACACCTTCCCGCTAATTCCCCAACGCCCGGGAGGTGGGGCCGAGGCCTGCCACGGAGACCATTGCTCTCCATCGCCCCTAGGGGCTCGGAGGACCAACCGACGCCTGTCACACAGCCCAAATTCCACAAGAAGTTGAAGAGTCAGATGTCAGTCCCTTGGTTTTTTTTAGCCAAACTTGTTTTTGACTGATTCTCCTATGGCTTTCTAGCAAACATCTTTCCTCACTCCAGCAAACTCATCTGTGAGGAAGAAGAGACATTGCTCCAGTGCATCTCATCCTGGGGGTCATGAACAGGGCCACAGGGGTTGCAACCGCCCTCTATTTATGGCTAGATAGGAAGGGGGTGTTGGAACAGAGTGGGTGGGTGAGATTCTGTGGCCTGCCTTGTGCAGGAGGTCAGACTAGATGATCATAATGGTCCCTTCTGACCTTAATATCCATGAATCTATGAAACAGCAGAGGGAGGGTTGGTCCCCAAATTTTTCTGTTGTAATATGGGGTCATATGGAAAAATGTTGAGCACCACAACTCCAGTGCCAAGGACATCAGACTGGGAATCGGAAGAGTGGCTCTATTGAGGAGTTTTGCTATTAACTTCAGTGGGGCAAAGATTTTGCCCCTGGCTTATATTCCTGGTTCAGCCATGGACCTTGAAGAACCCACAGGAGCCTATTGCATCTCAGTTTCTTCATCATCTGCAGAATGGGGATAATAATGCTGAGCCAGCTTTGCACAGCACTTTGTGGTCTATGAATGAAGAATTATTATTTCTGTAGATAATTGCTTGATTTCCCGTTGGCTGGACTTTCTTTGGGTCTCTCTGCAAAGACACTCTGGTAATAATGGTTTCATAATCAAAGGCAAATATGTTGCAGTTACTGACTATATTTAAAAGATATGGCCCCAATTCCACCCTCGGAAGGGCACACAATATTCCCATTGATTTCAATGGGAGCTCTGTACACAGCTCTGCAAATAGAGTTTGGACTGATTTCTATGTAGTTCTCTAGCGATAGTAAATGAGAAGGACCCCCCTAAGAGGAAAAATATCTCGTAAGCACGGATTTCATATCCCTTCCAAAATGGGGACGTTATGAGACCTGCAGTGTTTTTAAGTGAAATATAATAATCCCTTGCTCACTTATATAGCACATTTCACTCATAAATCTCAAAACTCTTGTCAATGGGTGTCGGTATCATTGGCCCTATTTTACAGATGAGGTGCAGTGACTTACCCAATCTCACCCTGTAGAGGAAGCCAGCAAGAGAGCCATTTTCCTGAGTTCCGGTCAAATGTTCTATCCACTAGGCAACACTGCCGAAGAGCAGACAGGCAGAATGAGATCAAAAGTAACTGAGGGAAAGGGAAGGCACTTAAGCGAAGACAAATAGTTGTGCAAGATGCAAGTAAAAACTTCAGACGTTGGTCTTCAGCTGAGGGCTCTTCCAGAAATCACTCTAGAAAGAGAGGTCATATGACTGGTGTAAACATGAATAGCCCCACCAAAGTCAGTAGCGCTATGGTGCTTTACCTCAGCTGAGGATCTGTCCCAATGAGTCTTCTTGCATATTAAAGTACTACCCGATCTGAGTAAGGATCGTAGAATCAGTCCATTCAGTGGACACTGTATGCGTTGACAGGTGCATACCCAGTGAACGTGCCAACCAGCATTGAACATTTACCATGAGGGTAGAGAACAGCCATGTCTTTATCATAGATCTAAGGATACTGCTGAGTTACTTCAATCCATCACGTCAGTGATCTGGGAAGCAGGAAGGATTTTGCAAGGTAGGCACTAACAGCTCTGAAGAAACTGTTGACGACCATCAGGTCAATAATACACACTCGGAAAAAATAACTTCCTAAATATATAATCTGTTTAATGGATTGTAATTGCTCCAGAAGAGCCATTATGGCCTGTTAGGTCAATATTCTGCATTTCTAAGGGGCTTTAATTAATACATATTTACATAAGTAATATCAGGAATTTTTACCTGAGCCATGATGTCAGGAAACATGAGGGGCTTCTAACATGTACACTGCAAAGATGTGGCACCATTTTACTCTTTTAGTTTTTTATTTTAACTTATAAGAAGTGAGTGTGACATTGCACTCTATATGATTTTATGAAAATATGCTAATGAGTGTGAATATAATGTAATGGAATATGCTTCCTACAAAAGGTTTCTTGTAAGGTATTACAAAGCTTATAATCTACTGAGTGTGGTCATCCTATTTGTATAAATGTATCACTCTTGTAGCTGAAACTAGAAATATGAAATATAACTGTGAGGGCCTATTGTAATTATGTGAAGTGTGGGCCATTAATGCTGGTTTGGAATCTTGATGGGTCCCATCAACTATTTGAGGACTTCAATAGCACAGATATAGGTGTGAGGTCTTTTTTAGGAGTGGTGGGTGAAATTCTGTGGCCTGCGTTGTGCAGGAGGTCAGACTAGATGATCATAATGGTCCCTTCTGGCCTAGATATCTATGAATCTATGAAACTAGGACAATTGACTGTAGATGGCTCTGTTTACTTGTAAGCCTTCCTGTATACCTGTGTGCTGTCAAGTGGGTAATGAAGTCTTACAGTGACATGTGATCATGGCACCTGAACTGGAATCCATCTTTAACCTGGTACTTTTCCATTTAGAAGGAGGGGAGGGAGCCCAGAGAGGGACAAAGGATTCCCACCTTGTGCAAAAGATATATAAGGTGGTGGAACAGAACAAAAGGGGCTGCAGTCATGAGAAATCCCTTAGTTACCACCTGAGCTGGAACAAAGACTGTACCAGGGGAAAGGATTGGGCCCAGACTAGAAGCAGGCTAGTCTGTCAAAGAAGCTTATTGGAACATCTCTGAGGGTGACATTTACCTGCATTTAGTTTTTACTGTATTAGGTTTAGACTTGCATGTTTTGTTTTATTTCGCTTGGTAATTCACTTTGCTCAGTCTTTCAGAGTAGCAGCTGTGTTAGTCTGTATCCGCAAAAAGAAAAGGAGGACTTGTGGTACCTTAGAGACTAACAAATTTATTAGAGCATAAGCTTTCGTGAGCTACAGCTCACTTCATCGGATAATAACATCAGTCTGTTATTGCTTGGAACCATTTAAATCCTACTTTTTATATTTAATAAAATCACTTTTTACTTATTAATTAACCCAGAGTATATATTAATACCTGTGGGGGTGGGGGCGTCAAACAGCTGTGCATATCTCTCTATCAGTGTTATAGAGGGCAAACAATTTATGAGTTTACTCTGTATAAGTTTTATACAGAGTAAAACAGATTTATTTGGGGTTTGGACCCCATTGGGAGTTGGGTATCTGAGTGCTGGAGACAGGAACACTGCTTAAGCTGTTGTCAGTTAAGCCTGCAGCTTTTGGGGGACGTAGTTCAGACCTGGGTCTGTGTTTGTATCAGGCTAGCATGTCTGGCACAACCAGGTAGGGCACTGAAGTCCCAAGCTGCCAGGGAAAACAGGCTCAGAGGTAGTCTCAGTCAGGGGTGAAAGTAACTGAGGCCACTTACCGGTAAGGGGCGGGGCGGCTCTGGCCCCCGGAAGGGGCGGGGCCTCGGATGGAAGGGGCGGGGCTGGGGGGGTCAGCCTCCCCCAGCCAGCCCTTCCAGTCTGGCTGGCCCTTGCCGCCCAGGGCTCCCGTGTTGATTTAAAGGGCCCGGGGCTCCGGACGCCGCTGCTGCCGTAGCGGCAGCGGCGTCCAGAGGCCCAGGACCTTTTAAATCACCGGCCCCAGGGCAGCTGCTCCCTTTGATTCCGCTCGCCCGTTGGCGGCCGGGGGGGGCCAAAAAGGGCAGGAACGTTAAAGCGCTGCAGGGTTCTTTGCCGTGGCCCCGCCGACGGGGTGGGCGCAGCAAGATTAAAGCACTGCCACAGCGCTTTAATGTCCCTACCCCTTCTGCCTCCCCTGTTGGCGGCCCTGCTGGGATGGACCCTACCGGCAGGGCCGCCGACGGGGGGGAGGGGCAGCGGCAGTGCTTTAAGGACAGTCCTTTGCCGCTGCTGCGCTTTAACGTTGCTGCCCCCCCCCCGCCGTTGGTGGCCCGGCCGGTACGGACCCTACCAGCAGGGCCACCGACAGGGGAGGCAAAAGAGGCAGGGACATTAAAGTGCTGCCACGGCAACGCTTTAATGTGGGCTGGGTATGGGCCAGTGCAGGGTCTTACTGGTACACAGTTCCGGCCCCTACCGGCCCACTTTCACCCCTGGACTCAGCACATCAGATGGCAGGCCCAGAGGGGGTTTCTGTGATCCAGCCCGTCACAGTGAGTGTTGAGACGCTAGGCAACAATTAATTCCATCATGAACAACAAGACAGTCAACGAATTCGTCAAACGGAAGTGACTGTGCGTTCCCAAGGGTGACCAGACAGCAAGTGTGAAAAATCGGGAAAGGGGGTGGGGGGTAATAGGAGCCTATATAAGAAAAAGACCCCAAAATCAGGACTGTGTCTATAAAATCGGGACATCTGGTCACTCTAGCGTTCCCTTGCTTGGGAAGTGAAGTATACTATTATGAAATGTGCGTGGGGGACATGTTCTTAAAGCTTTGCCAACTTGGCGGCTACCATCACTTGCCTTTTTCCCTGGCTGGTGTCCTTTTAGAGTCATAAATAAGGAACAGTGACACATATTAGTAGTGCAATTATTTATACAATGCAGTAAAGCACAGAGCACTGCACTATGCAGAGCACATTAAGAAAGTGAGCCTGCCCCAAGGAGCTTGGCTTTCCCAAAGTGATTGTTGTACAGAGTTGATTACTAGGCGCTAGATGTTTTGTAGAGCTGTGCAAAACTTGCAGCATGAAGCCATCTGAAGTTCATAGTTTCAGGTCAGAGAGGAAATGTTAATGCACACAGTCGCCTCTGTGCTTTCTTCTAGACAGCTGCCTATGCATGTGTAATCCACACCCAGTCAAGGTGGTGCTCTGTTACCCTCTAATGGTGGCTGGGCCACAAGGAGAGGTTGATGAGCCTGCTACTGCCTTGCCTCGTGGAGTTGGGTCATTTATCTCATGCAAGTGAGGCTCGTGGTTTTACATCTAAACCCACCCCAGGGTGTGGTATAACATATGGGAGAACCTCCTTGAGTTCATTCAGAAGGCCCTTACCCGAACCTTTTCTGCTCTGCTGCTTCCAGTGAATTGAGTTATTGCCCATCTATTCTTTGATAATAAGCGCCTTTGATCAGTGATTGCCCCTCCTTGAATGTTTAGAAAGTGCTTAATGCATAGCAGATGCATAGGTGCTGGAACTAGGGGTGCTGGGGTGCTGCCACACCCCCTGGCTTGAAGTGGTTTCCATCATATCCAGGGTTTACAGTTTGGTTCAATGGCTCTCAGCACCCCTGAGCACGTGCTACTGTTGATAGTAGAAACAGGTAGAAACATTTTGTGGTTGGAAAATCTTGTTGTTGTTTTTGTTTTACCCAACAGCAAGTACAACTTTTAGCTGTAGAGCGACACAAAGTAGGTTTTGTGGTTTCATTCTGGATTCATGGCAAAACTGTGTGCCAGTGCTCACATGCCATCAGCTGAGATGAGCCTGTGTGGGATGGAACAGTAGTGGTGTCATGTGGTGGGGTTCCCAAGGGGAGACTGACCTCTGTAGTTCGATTTTCCCAAAGTACAGAAAAGGATATCCTAAAAACCTCCGCACGTACTCAAACTTAAAATCTCCATCATGGGGTTGAAGGAGTCAGGTAGGGAGTGGAAAGGTGAGGAGAAGAGAAGGAAGGGTATTTTAATAATAAATAATAATAAGTAATAATGATGCCTATTTCTTATATGGTCTTTCATCAGTAGGTCTCAAAGTGCTTCACAATTTTAATGTGTTTCTCCTCACCTCACCCGTGTGAGGTAGCGAAGTGCTATTACCCCCATTTTGCAGATGGGGAACTGAGGCACGGAGCGGTTAAGTGACTCGCCCAAGGTCACACAGGTTTGGCAAAAATTCCAGTATTTTCCATTAATATTTAGATTCCTTCCCACCATAAGGATGACATTCCCAACCCGTCTACACTTAAACCTTACCACAAACAACAGAGAAAAGGAAAATAAAAGCCAAAAACAAATACTCTAGTCCAAGCAGAGTTTTAATTCTGAGAAGAACCAGAAACTCCATGAAGTCTACTGGGGATTGTACTATGGCTATTGATTTTACATGGAGGGCACTCAGATAGTATGGCAGCAGTATAAAACCCTGAGAGAGAGATGGCAGTGACTGTACACTGCAAATGCAAACTATTAGGCTGGTGGGGTTATTATGTGGCAAGCATGCAGCCCATACGCCCTGTGTGAAGTTCACCCCTGAGCAGCGCACTCACACAAGGCCTGAGATGTGGCTATCCTATTATAAAACAGGTCTTACGTGTATTTAAATAGTGCATCCATCAGTGTTCAGTGGGCCAACTGAATTGCCCACAGTGAAGTTTCGTCAGCCTGGAAATATTCTTTTTCTAATTATTATTTTTTATATTGTGGTAGCTCCCAGAGTCCACAATCAAAATTAGGGCCCCATTGTGAACAGTAATAGCATTTATGCACATAAATTCTCTGCACATCAGTGGGCTATGACACTTTTGTGAGGGCAGTATGGCCTACTGGGCTAACACAAGG
Source organism: Lepidochelys olivacea (assembly GCF_965140295.1). Taxonomy (NCBI): domain Eukaryota; kingdom Metazoa; phylum Chordata; order Testudines; family Cheloniidae; genus Lepidochelys; species Lepidochelys olivacea. The sequence goes on along the minus strand of NC_140418.1, from coordinate 91,938,423 downwards.
TTAGGCGCCAGGACCACTGGGGTTTCAATCCTGGCCTCCCAATAACTTGCTATATAGCCTTGATTAAGTCACTGTGTCTTTCTTCCTCACTTTCTCCCTCCATTAAGGGGGATCAGAATTCTTACCTACTTATGAGTGGTGTGGTAAGGCTGGGAAGAGGCTTTCTCTGCCTGAGAGTGCACAGAAGAATTGTAATAAATGCCCTACTCTACCCTTTATCTTTGTAGAAAACTTCCAGGGGTATCAGTAGTATTTGGACATGTGAGATGAGGGAATTATGCCCATAAGTAGGAGGGGAATTATTTAGGGCTGTCCAAGGGAAACAACTATGAGATAAAACTGCACAAAAGAAAAATGTGGGCTGAATGTAAGGGGGATATGTCTTTATTAAGATCAATTAAACTGTGGACTTATAGTCTCCAAAAGGAGCGGTGAGAGTCCCATCACTAGGAGTGTCTCCTTCATTGGAACATATGCATTTATAAAATGTATACAGCATGTCATCCTGGGAACAGTTTGTGTGAAAGAACCATGAAGCTGAGTTATTGTTGTGCCATGAGTAAAACGGAAACAATACTCTGATTGGATGACTAACTGAATTTATTAGCTCCCTTGGAAGGGGGAAACACAGCCAAGTACATGTAAACATGTATAACTGCACTTAGGCATTTACACTGAATTATTTTAAGTAAAAGACTAAATCCAGCTGTTAGGTTTTTAGAAAAAAATAAGTGTTTATCAGGGAATTATCTTCCAATCCCTTACTCTCAGTGAAAATGGAATGTTTGGCTTTTTCAGCCAGAAGATCATTGTTATGGCAAGATTATAAATCATCTCAAGAAGCTTAGACAATACAAATAGAGCTTTGTTATGTGTGTGATGAACCTTTATTTCAACTAGCCTGTCTCATGAGGGTATGGAAGGTAAACAAATATCCCAGGCACCAAGAGCAAGAAGAACAATGCGTTGTCAACTCTTGGGATTTTATCATGAGGCTCACTATATTTGTGCTTTCTTCTAAAATCACCAGCTGCTTGAATCAGGTTGTTCCCTGAGAATCTAAGCATTTATTTTTGAAAAAAAAAGTAATTTTCTAGCTCTCCTGATTGCGGGGAAAAAGCTTGAAAATATGAAGCCGGAATGCTCCAACACCCAAATAAAAATAAAAAGAACTCCTAGCCCTGATCCTTAGGTGTCTAACTTCCACTGAAATCAATGGGAGTTAGGCACCTAAGTATAATTGAGGATCTGGGCCTAAATGTACTGTTTTTAAAATATCACGAGTTTTAAGCTACTCTCATTGTTTTAGAAGCCTGACTTATGTTTTTTGAACGTGTGGATTTGGGGAAACTGCAATTACAGTAAAGAGGTGACATGCTGCTAGACACAGCTAAACCAGAGCAAATCCTGAGCAACTTCATTGGAGGTATTCTGGATTTACATCAGTCCAGGTGACTGTTTTATTTGGACTAGAATCTACACTGACTTACACCTGGAGCACTCGCACTGAAATCAAAAGAATTGCACAGAAAATACCTCTGGGGAAGAATTTAACTATATAGGGCCATTGACCAGGAAGGAATCACACACTGTATATCCAGGGTTAGGAACAAACAACACGTTCAATCAGGTATAACTCTCACAGAGGAGGAGAGACACCCTGCGTATTTCCTGGCTACCTAGAAGGAACTGCTTGTACTCTCACAAAGGCTGAAATGGCACATCTACATTGCAATAAAAAATCTGTGTCACCGAGTCTCAGAGCCCGGATTGGCTGACCTCCCAGAAGGGGGCGGGTCTTGTAGCCCCAGCTCCAGCCCAAGCCCAAATGTCGACACTGCACTTTTTAGCTCCGCAGCCTGAGCCCAGCGAGTCTGAGTCAGCTGACCTAGGCCAGCTGTGGCCATGCTGTGGGTCTTTTATTGCAGCATAGCCAGAGACGTGCAACAAGGCCACAGAGATGCCAGCCTTTGAAAGAGACAGACACCCCAAGCACTACGTTGCAGAAGTCAGTGGAATTACACTGGTGTGAAATCAGTTTAGGTGAGATGCTTGATGTAAAATAGCAAAAGGAGAAAAATGTAGGTAACAACATTCTCGAATCTGTGCCTGCTAAACAAGTATTGCCAACCCCGAATGCCCTGCGGCAGGTCCTCCAAAATCATGAAATTGCCTTAAAAATCATGAGATTTAAAAAAAAATAAACAAATTGGAGAGCTCTTTTATTTGCCTTCCAGCTTCTGAGCCTTCAGGGTGCAGTTGGATCGTGGTTTTCTGTTTTTCTCTGCAACCACGAGGGCTAAAATCTTACTTTTTCTAAAAAATGAAATCTGAGTTTGTCTCCAGGACCTGGGGATTTAAACACAACATCAAATATCATGACATGGGGGATAAACTGTGGGAGTTGGCAATGCTACTTAAAGCATATCTCCTTATATGTTCAAGGTGCCGCAACCAAGTTAACCAACAAGCTTCTTTTTATGACTCAGCCTTGGGCATAATGTGCACTGGAGACATGGAAGTACCATGTACATACTGCACATCTGTACGTGCGGTGGAATATTATCCAACAGAAGGATCAGAGTGGCTGTGAATGATTTATAATAGAAGGGACCATATCTGTGAAGAGGAAAGTGGATATTACTTGACTAAAGCTCAGAATACCTGGGAAGACTAAATTGCAGCTGGTGCTGAGCCATTACCAGCAACAACTCCATGTCCCAAAAGTCACTTGGATTTGTCACTCTCCAGGGCTCAGTGTGGCTTTCCCAGTCCATCCCAGGCGGTGAGAAACTAAAAATCAGTGATCAAATACCATCTGACATTTATACAGCACCTTTCATTCCAAAGAATCCCAGAATGCTTTTATAGGCATAGGCAAGTACTGTATGCATTGGGACTACTTCATCCACGTCTGAAACAGACACCTCTGGAGTGGGCTATGTGCACAAGAACACTACTCACTAGTCTAGAGAAAGCATCAAGGAATAACATATCCAGCTGCAAATATAGAAGGAAGTTAGGGAGGCAGAATATTGCAGGATTTAATCAGGACACAAGAGTTAAAATCCCTACCTTGTGAATAGTGCCATGGAATCTTTCATGAGTGCAAGTGATTGGGACCTTGGTTTTACATCTCGTCCAAACGATTAATTTTCTGCCCCTGAGAGTCTGACATCCTTGTTTTCCAGAAAACATACATGCATTTAGCTCAGGCTTCCTGAAATGCTCAAAAGCAATGATTAAAAATACTCCCAAATAGTTCTAAGTGAAGACTTCCACCTCCAAAGCAATAAAGGATTTGCAAAGGTACCAGGGGTCATATCTTGTAATACCAAATAGCTGAACATTCACTTCCTTTTCTCTGCCTTATCTAGATTTTTACAGGGACCTTTATGAAGTAGTTACTTCACTGTGTACACAATTAAACATATAGACACAGCCTCTTTTTAATCACAATTTATGATCCTGCAATGAATAGAACACATTCTTTCCCCATAAAAACTTAGCTTTTTTGCATGTTACTTCTAAAGACCCTGTGGGTTATATTTTCAGCATTGTGCACCATATTTCAAGGGGGAAAATCAATGTGCTTAAATTATTAAAATTCTAAGTATCCGTTACAGATTCAGCCAGGTGTTGTAAAACTTACAGTACATCAATTTACTTGTTATATTAATTTTAGACATGTGCCTTGACATGAGAATTGAAGGCGTTACATCTCTCTCTTAGCTAAACAGAATGGAAGTGGCTCTAAAATATAGACCCTCTTTGCCTTTTTAAGATTTATATTGAGTGGGTAGCTCTTCTCTGAGTTAGAATGCAGGTGAATGGCAGGGCTGCATTATAAATGCCTGAGGTAACGATAAAAATATAAATGGTATAAGGTTATTGATTTTTTTCTTGAGACCACAAATTAGAAATGGCACTGCTAAAAATCACTACTCTATCCACAAATTTTAATTAAAACATAAATAAATCATTTTAGTTGCTGCACTTGCATATAAACAATGAGAGAGATGGCACACTTACAACTACTTGTCAACATTTTGTGACTAATGAATCGCTGTAAAAATACAATCTAAAACGACTGAATTGAAAACAGATTCCAGAGCTAACTCATATCACATGCACACCATCTAAAGCTATTACAGCAGGAGGCATTGAAAGCATATATCAGGTTTGGGAGGGGGAAATAATTTTAAGTACAACAATACTATTTTATTTTATTAAATAAAGTGAAACACTGTAATGAGATATTACAGCTGCAGCATTTTTGCCACATTATGGAGTAATGTTTTCCCCTGTCCTTGTAGCAAACAATACCATATGCTATATTTGTTACCAAATATTTATTTTATTTCTTCATTAGAATGCTGAAAAGAGAGTTTTTTTTTGTGGCTGTAAGCACTCTAGAAGAGCTTTTAATCTAACCTACAGGGTTTAAAACATTTAATATAAAAGAAATGTTCACATTTACTGTCAAATATTCACTGGCAGGAAAGAATGAGGAATATTTTACCTTGCATTTTGCTATGTAGGAGCGTGCAAAAGCAATACCTAGCACTTCCTCTGTACAGATCAAAGTGCTTTACAAAGCTGGGCTAGCATTATTAGCCCCATTTTACAGATAGGGACTCTGAGGCAGAGAGGTGATATGTCTTACTCAAGTTCTAACAGGGAGTAAATAAAAGAGACAGTAATAGAACTTGGGTCTCCTGGCTAAAAGTCCAGTATATTGACTCCTACATGTTGCCTCTCTAAAGGGCCTACCCCAAGCTGTATGAGCTAAATGGAAGGAAAACGTACCAGTAGGTTGCATTTCATCTGATAGTATGTGCTAATATGAGACTGAGCAAGCGATTTAGGCAAAGGTGGCAGAAAAGCTTGTGGTCCCATCTGTGTCTAGGCATAAAGACTAATGAAGGGCCCCTAAGTTTCTTATAGGTACTTCTCACAGAAAAGATTCATAGATTCCAAGGCCAGAAGGGACCACTGTGATCATCTAGTGTGACCCATATAAAACAGGCCACAGAGCATCCCCAAAATAATCCCTAGAGCACATCTCTTAGTAAAACATCCAATCTTCCTTTAAAAATTGTTAGTGATGAAGAATCCATCACAACCCTCGGTAAATTATTGCAGTCATCAGTTATTCTCACTGTTACAAATTTATGTCTTATTTCCAGTCTGAATTTGTGAAGATTCAGCTTTCAGCCATTGGATCGTGTTATCCCTTTCTCTGCTAGATTGAAGAGTCCACTATTAAATATTTATTTCCCATGTAGATACTTGTGGACTGTAATCAAGTCACCCCTTTACCTTCTCTTTCTTAAACTAAATAGACTGAGCTCTTTGAGTCTACCATTATAAGACATACTTTCTAATCCTTTAATCATTCTTATGGCTCTTCTCTGACCCTTTTTCAATTTGTCAGCATCCTGGAACTGTGGGCAGGAGAACTGGACCCGGTATTCTAGCAGCAGTCACACCAGTGACAAATATAGAGGTGAAGTAATCTCTGTGCTCCTCCTTGAGGTTCCCCTGTTTAGTTTTTAAATCTCCGACCTGTTGCTAAGTTTTACAGTCACGGATGAGATAGCGGCAGAAATTTTACTGGCTGGAAAATATGCAACCCATACAATTATATAACAACAGCAAATTGGGTAAAAGTTTGTGAAACATATTACTCATCTCCCACCAAGCCGTCATCTACACACTCATGACAAAGAAGTCCAAATAACACAGAATAGATGTGTAATAACTTATTCTATTGTATTTTATAAACTCTTTCTGTCTGATTTGACATGTACAATAAGATTTTTAGGAACCTAAAGAATTCAGAGATTTTCTAGCAATTGTTAGGGTCAGTGAGAACCAGTTTTATTAAATGAGCCAAAGCCATATTTTAGGAGAAAATGCAATGGGTTTTGGATCAAACCTTTGTGGTGAAATCCTGACTTCACTGAAGTCAACAACAAAATCCCATTGAGTTCAATGGAGCTAGGATTTCACTCTAAACTTCTGAAGCCCCCTGTTCAACCCTTGCTTGCATCTATGTTTGGTCAGTTTATGGTTTGAGCAGCTTGTATCATTTACAAGCTAAGCTGTACTATGGCTGTCTATGCTTGGAGAGGAAGCCTAAAAGGAAAACCAGGTTCAACAGAGATTAGGAATTGACTCATGGGCAGTCTTTTTTCGTGAGCTACAGCTCACTTAGAATCATAGAATATCAGGATTGGAAGGGACCTCAGGAGGTCATCTAGTCCAACCCCCTGCTCAAAGCAGGGCCAATCCCCAATTTTTGCCCCAGATCCCTAAATGGCCCCCTCAAGGATTGAACTGTTAGTATTGAGCCAATGCCTCAGCATGGGCTTAAGGGCAATGAGATGTGCTGTCTTTCAGATGAGATGTAAATCCTGAGGTCCTGATCAATTCTGGTTTGTAGAGATCCCTTTAATTAAAGGTCAAATTTATTAACTATCCATACCCCTGGTATGTGTTACCCTTGACATCTTGGCCAAATTTCATCCCAGGTGTTCACATTCTGTCTGTCTCAATTCCATCTGCAATATAAGTTGGTTACAGCGGGGGTTCTCCAGCTGGTATAAATAAGCATAGATCCAATGAAGTCAATGGAATTAAGATGATTTACTTCAGCTGAGGATCTGGCCCCATGATTTGGGGTTTCCCCCCCTAACTCCTTATTAGTTGTTGCTCTGTACTTTTCAAGAGTTGCCATATTCCATTCCAGAAGTGACTGTTTTTCAGTGGTGGAGGAAGTGATTCTTGGGAATATATACTGTATACTTGCTGTAGTTTCCAAAACAGTTGGTGATCCTTTAAAAAGGTGTGATTAAAAAAAAAGTAACATATTATTGCAACACAAGTGGTTCCTCCGGACTGAACTATGGAAAAAGTGGTGTCAAAAAGCCACTTTTTGCCCCATCGCCACTCAGTGCAACATAGCTAAACCAGCGACTCTGGCCCAGAAAACCAAATTAATATTTTTAAATGATGTAAAATATTATGATAAAAATACACATTAGTTTTAGTTACTGCATATGTTTTTATATGCGTATCACAATATGTTACATAGTAATTGGTGCTACAAAGGAAACATCTCACTTAAAAAAATTAATGTCACCATAGTATTGCAATCTAAGAACTGGTAAATATTATGACTTAATGGGATAAAGCCAGTAGCACACATTTCCTATATACACACAGACTCTTGTCAGGGCCAGTTTTTTGAAAGGCACAGTTCTGTGTCTTCCTGATTTGCACTGTCATTAGGAGTTTTGTGCACATGGTATTGTGCTTTCAAAATCAGCCCCTCACGGAGTCGCAGGTGGAAAGTCATGATGTATGTGTAGGATGTACCTGAGGATCCTCATAGGAAAGGTAGGTGGGATGCAGAGTGCAGGCAGTGAAGCAAGTTATTAGTACATACACATTGTAAGGAGAGTAATCACTTTAGATAAGCTATTACCAGCAGGAGAGTGGGGTGGGGGAAGGTATTTTTTCGTGCTTTGTGTGTATAAAAAGATCTTCTACACTTTCCACAGTATGCATCCAATGAAGTGAGCTGTAGCTCACGAAAGCTTATGTTCAAATAAATTGGTTAGTCTCTAAGGTGCCACAAGTACTCCTTTTCTTTTCATCCTCAGGGGACATTCGGCACATCACATGTAGTATCTAGTGTTTGTTTGTTCATCCATGCCCAGGCTAATGGAGAGCTTTGAATTGCAGACCCTTTTTGCGTGGCCAGTCGATGCCCGGTATGTTTTCGAAGGGCCCTATCCTGGAAAACGATCCCTTACTCTCCCAGATCTTGGGAGGCAGGCCAGTCCTCGCTTACAGACAGCCCTCCAACCTGAAGCAAATACTCACCAGCAACTACACACCACACCACAGAAACACTAACCCAGGAACCTATCCCTGTAGCAAACCTCGTTGCCTACTCTGTCCCCATATCTACTCTAGCAACACCAGCAGAGGACCCAACCACATCAGCCACACCATCAGGAGCTCATTCACCTGCATGTCTACTAATGTGATATATGCCATCATGTGCCAGCAATGCCTCTTTGCCATGTACATTGGCCAAACCGGACAGTCCCTATGTAAAAGAATAAATGGATGCAAATTGGACATCTGGAATGGTAACATACAAAAGCCAGTAGGAGAACACTTCAGTCTCCCTGGACATTCTAGAACAGATTTGAAAATAGCTGTACTTGAACAAAAAAACTTCAGAAACAGACTTCAAAGAGAAAAACAACAGAACTAAAATTAATTTGCAAATTTAACACCATTAATTTGGGCTTGAATAGGGACTGGGAGTGTCTGGCTCATTACAGAAGCAGCTTTGCCTGTCCTGGAATTGACACCTCCTCATCTATTATTGGGAGTGGACTACATCCCCCCTGACTGAATTGGCCCTGTCAACATTGGTTCTCCACTTGTGAGGTAACTCCCTTCTCTTCATGTGTCAGTATATTTATGTCTGCAGCTGTAATTTTCATGCCATGCATCTGAAGAAGTGGGGTTTTTACCCATGAAAGCTTATGCTCAAATAAATTGGTTAGTCTCTAAGGTGCCACAAGTACTCCTTTTCTTTTTGCGAACACAGACTAACACAGCTGTTACTCTGAAATTAGTACATCTGTTGAGCCAGCTCCTTGCTACCCCCACAAATTAGTTGGGGCAGAATTACTCCCCTGGCTCCACAAGATGTTCCTAACTATCCAGCCATAAATGGAAGGTTAGCCCCACAAAGTTACCTGACAGTGCTCTGCAGGTGGGTTGGGTCAGGCTTCAGCCTAGTGACCACCAACAAGCCAACTCCAGCTTTCATTTAACATCAAGCCTTAAGGCCCCCATCCCAGCTCCAGGTGAGTGAGCAACAGTGTCCTCCAGTGGATAAAACATGGAGTTAGTAGGAAAGAATTGAATTGACAGATGTGAGGCTGGGGAAAAGGGAATTAACTAGAAACAGGTGGGGAGACAGTAGATGGATTCTGAGGGAGTGAATTGACTGGAGGGATTTGAGTGAGGAGAAATGAACTGATGGATTTGGGGAATAGTAATTGAACGGATGGAGGTGGGCGGAGGGAGGACATTGTGTATTAAATGAAATAAGTCCTTAGTATGCAACTTATGTTCATGATTGTGGCTATTGTAGCTAGATGTTTATAAAAATCTGCTTTCTCCGTATGAATTTAATCACAAACACACATACACAGGGCATCTTCCGGAGAGCTCATTGTAGTCTGCTCAAAAAAGCATTGTCTAGGCTGCCCAAAGTTTACCAGATTGGCTCTTCAGGTGCCCTTCCTGGTCTTGTCATTCACTATCACAACTTCATGGCACTGAAGTTTGAAGCTGATCAGTAAACTTTACCGTCCACTCTGCGGAAGGAATCAGAAGCACAAATCTGCAGCTCCTGAAAAGCAGCTAAATGGATAGTAAGGATAGTCCAGAGATTAGGGCACTAGTCAGGGATTCAGGAGACCTCTGTTCCCCTCTCTGCCACAGACTTTTTGTGTGACCCTGGGAAAGCCACTTAGCTTCTCTGTGCCTCAGTTCCCCATCTGTAAAATGTAGACAGTAGCATTTCCCTACCTCACCAGGGGTTGTGAGGATAAATACATTAACTATTTATTGTAAGGTGCTCAAATATGATAGTAATGGAAGCCATCTAAGTACCTCGGAAAGATAGCTGTATTACAATTCCATATTTTTCCATCTGACAACATAAGAACCGTTTTGTTCCACTGTCAGATGTGGATGACTTAATGGACAATCTCCAGTTTCCAAACTCTTCCCATGTGACCACAATGAAATTCTGTATATTTATCATTGGAACACTGACTGATTTACTGTTGACATTTAGTCCTAATCTCCTTTACACTGCCAGAGTGGTTTAAAAGGCCCTTAGGATAAATGAGAATTGGGCCTGTTCAACTTTTTTTCTGTCTTGGAAAGAAAGAAAATGATCCAATTTTGTGTGTGACTTATATGATTTCAAGAATGATTGTGACAGGAAAAATGCTGAAGATCCTGATTACAACACATGTTCTTGGAAACAAGATGTATAGCGCAGGAGGCTGTCCCAGGAAGCAAGTTTTCTAAAAATAACATATGCAGATTATGTACATAAAATGTCATGAAATATCAGCACATAAAAATGTGTGGTAGTTCAGGCTGCTGTTGCAATTACAGCTAAAATATGGCAGATGAACGACATGCAGCATTTGGTGCTGTCTACAGTGAAACTCAGGCATTAGGCCAGTTCTTATTTTCAGCCTGAGGTCAAAGGCAATGCTTAGTCAGTACACATGGGCTTGGATCAGGACATCAAACACAAAAAATATCATGGGGGACAGGCCAATTTTCTTTGTGGCTAGCCCAATCAGAGACACAGGTTTTCCTTGGACACGTCACAAAATAAAGCCCGGTTTCAGAGTAGCAGCCGTGTTAGTCTGTATTCGCAAAAAGAAAAGGAGGACTTGTGGCACCTTAGAGATTGACCAATTTATTTGACCATAAGCTTTCGTGAGGAGCTGTAGTCAGGAAGGTGTGCGGTTGAGTAGTTCAAGAGCAACTTGATGACAGCCCTAATGTACTTTCATGCCAATCAGGCCAAATAAGCTAGCTAGTCTTGTGGTAGTGTAACATCAGCCTTATAACAACGTTAAGTTTTGTTTCAACATGCAATAGCTTTAACTACAGGCTTTCTCCTGAATGAGAGAAAAAGCTATGGGTCCCAAATTACAGATTGTTGAGGCCCCCTGAAGGAGAGATATGCAAATGAGCCCTTGTAGGAGGATGAGATTCCTGAGAGTGCAAATATCCCTCTTGTTAACTAGCTATTTCGCAACAGTGCAGTGAACCACAGATGAGGATCTGGAGACTTATGGGTCACTATCATGTTTGCAACAGAACAGAGCCAATGTAATGATTCATAAGGCCGAGAGGGTAATGCCTAAAATATAGATGACAGGAGCAAAGCTGCCAGCTATTTGATGGATCCATCTGACATAATCTGATTGTGAACCAAACCTTACATGTACCAGGTAGAAGGAAGTCCTGTTAGTCCAGCCACTGGATGGGTAGGCTCGTTCAAGGTGATACTCATGCCTTAACACAACTCCCAAGTACAGCGCCAGCCATTGCTACAGAATAAATCCTAGTTCTGCCACTACCTGCTCAACCCCTAGTAGTTTTCAAATTGATGCCCTTATGCTTCTCTCCTACATAAGAATGCCTGGAAGGGAACAAAGTAATACCAAAACCCTGCCGCTTCTTTTGCGCCATGGAGGTTGTGCATTGACTGCCCCTTGATCTGCAAGAAGACTGAGAGTAAGGAGTGGGCAAGAAGTAGGGTCTGAAAAGACAAAGAAGGAGTCTGGGATTCACAACTGTCTTGGCCTCTAACCCTGTGGATCCTAGTTTTTCTCTTTCACCCCTTGTTTCGACAGCGAGCAAGAGCAGTAGCTGTGCTTCCATTGCCTTTTGTGACATCACTGTGCTTAATTTTACAGTGTGGACTGTGGCAGCCTATGCCAATTGGCAGTGAACAGCCTGGGTAGCCCCTTCTTTCTTCCTTCCAGCATAGCTGCTTTGCACACCACACAGCAAGGCCTATGTTTGCTCTAAGGCTGCATATTAAAGTGACCATCAAAAGACTGATTTTACTGGCAGAGCTGTGATTTGTCCCCAGCAAACCAGCTCTTCCCCAATTGCATTGCAAGGGGAACATTTTCAATAAGAGTCTCTTGAAATATTTTTTCCTGGTCATACTAAACTGATATATCTCATTTTAGGAGCACGGGGTCTGGCATGAGATTAGTGAATGGTGTGAGGTAAAACAATGGTTAGAGATGAGTCTGAACCAAAACCACATTGGGGAGTGGGGAGATCAGAATCTGAATCTGGATCCAGAGCTGCCCCTGGCTATAATGGGTGAAATCAAATCCTCATAGCTGAAGACCCCTGGTATTTGATGAGCTTGACCCATCTCTAATAACTAAGTAATCTGCACTCAGTTAGCCCCTTTCATCAGAGGATCTCAAAGCACTTTGCATTGCTTAATTAAGACTCACAACACCCCTATGAGGTTCTGTATGCAACATACCAAGGTTCTTAAGGGTAGAATTATAGGACACATGACATTTTCCTAGCATACTGCTTGGTTTTCTTGAAGTATTATAAATTTTGTTAGAGTACTTCTTTTGTTATTTGTACAGATCTAAATATTGTTTGTTTTACCCAGTGACCTATATAATTCATTTTAATATATCCTTAGGAGCCAGGCTGGAACTGAAGGGATGTTTGGAGGGAATGCAGCTTCCCTTCCTACAATAAAGTAATTGTTTCCATATTTATGGACAAGACAAAAGTGCAGTTGGTTTCCCTTTGTTTAGGGTTTCATGCTGGAATCCTACTTACCAATAGGAAGATTTGTTTGGCAATTTAAATATAGCCATTCTAGGTAATAAAAATGAACCCAGTTCATTAGTCCCCCCAACCCCCTGAGAAGGGATGAGTGCACTCTTCTTAACTGCCGATTTTAATAAAATATTAATTTGCAATTTAATTTCTGATGTCCACAATGCATTTTCTATTGGTCCCTCACAAAATCATGACTGTTGTTGTTATAAATGAAAAATACATATTTTTGGGGAGATGAGCCCCAAGACTTAAGACAGCAAGCCCCATATGGGCATGCCACAGACAATGGTCAGTTACTATGGTGATGGTGACCCTCAAAACATCAGCATACATTCATTGTAGTTAGTTCAGCGGTTCTAGGGTGACCAGATGTCCTGATAAAATCGGGACTGTCCTGATATTGAGTTATTTGTCCATGTCCCAACCAATGTATGGTCAGGATGCCATTTGTCCCGATATTTTGGTGCGGGGCTGGAGTAGATTGGTCACCCTAGCTAGCAGGCTCCGGTGCAGCTCTCGGGAAGTGGCCAGCAGGACCCTGTGGCCCCTAGGCACAGGGGCAGCCAGGGGGTCTCCAGTCCACATGCTGCAGCTGCTACCAGAGCTGGCTCCGTCACAGCCAGTGGGAGCTCTGGGTGTGAGGCCTGTGGATGTGGGCAGCACTCAGAGCCCCCTGGCAGCCCCTGACCTTAGGAGCCAGAGGGACCTGCCGGCTGCTTCCCCAGAGCTGTCCCAAGCAAGTGCCGCCAGGACTTCACCCCTGTCCCAGGCGCTGTCGAGACCCCACCCCCACCTCCTAGAGTCAGGGGCGGCCAGAGGGCTCTGAGCGCTGACCACGCCATGCAAGCCCTGCCCCCGCAGCTCCCATTGACACGGTTCTGGCCAATGGGAGCTGCAGAGCTGGCTCTAGTGGCAGGCGCAGCACATGGAGACACCTCCTGGCTGCCCTGACCCCAGAAGCCAGAGGGACCCGCTGGCTGCTTCCCGGGAGCTGCCCCAGGTAAGCGCCACCTGGATCCCGCCCCTGCACCTCTTCCCTCTGCCCCAGCCCTCAGGTGAGGAGGTGAGCGATGGGAAGGGGCCAGCTAGGGGCAATGGGGCATAGATGGCATGGTCAGATGCCTGGCCCTGTGCAGCCAGAGTGTCCCTTCCTGTTGGAGGTAAGCTGATTGTCAGCTGGGCTGAGCCAGCAGCGCAGCCAGGGCTGAAACTGGGATCATGAGCCCCTCGTAGCTTCCTAGGGCTGTGCACCTCACTACCCCATGGCTCTGGTTGGGGCAGTGTGCCTGTGGCTTCCCCTCCCCCATGTGTCCTGATATTTTACTCTTGTGATCTGGCCACCCTAATCCGTTCACAATCTTACTTTTAGTGGAGGGTCCACAAAAGTTCAGGAGGGCAAACAGTAACATGGGAGAATAGGAAGATAGATATATAAGAGGCCATAGCTCACATAGGACTGTGGAAATTTGTCAAAAGCATTTTGGGCTCTTTTTTTGAATGGCTAAATAAACTATACATAATATTAGAGAGATCTTGATTTGATTAGAAGGTGCTATATAAACATAGCCTTATTATTATGAGATGGATCCAGAGCCTACTGAAGTCAGTGGGAATCTTTCTATGGCCTTAATTTTGCAATTCTTCCTCATGTTGGGTAGTACTTTGCAAACTGTATATACAAGTTTAATTTCCCCTGCCAATAAAATGCAGCGATCTCACAGAAGTGAAGAATAATTTAAATGAAACTACAAGGGAAATGTATTTAAGTGGGATATAAAAAGCACTGTTGCAACCTGGCCAGGACATTAGGGCTAGATCCTTGCACCTACTCTTGCAAAAATTATTGTAACACCTTTAATTACCACAAATTCGTGGTGCTAGTTGTATGTCTCATGTGAAGGATTATTGCTGTTTTTTTATTTGTCTTACCAAAGTGCCTTGGTCACGCTAAGGACCCCATTGTGCTAGGTGCTGTAGAGACACAGAACAAGAGATGGTCCCTGCTCCCATGAATGTACAATCTAAGTCTAAGATAAGAAGAGAAAACAGATGGATACAGATGGACAGGGAGTACGAGGAAACAATGAGAAAATATTGGTCATCATGAAAGGCGGTGGTATCAGTGCACCAGTTGTGTAGCTGTTGTCAAATTTTTGTAAGCATCATGGCCCTGGGGAGTTTTAAGGAGGGTTGTGAGGGAGGATAATGAGGTAGGGTTGTGGACGTTTATGGGGGACCACCTCCCAAGCCTGCGGGGCAGCATGGGAGATAATGCAAAGGTGCTTGTTTAAAAATGTAAGGAGTGGGCAATGGAGGCTGACATCCTGGGCCATTGGGAGGGAGGGAGTTGACATTTTGCTAGTGAATGAATGGTGATAGATAGGCGGGGGGGGGAGGGCTTGAAAATGAATACAAACAGTTTGTTTGATGCGATAGAAAAGGGAGGACAGCCAATGGAGGGATAAAAATAGAAAGTGACATGGTCAAAGCACAGGCTAGGAAAATGATCTTTGCAGCAACATCCTGACTGGTTATGATGTTGTCAGATAGCATTTGACATCTGACACCATGTTGGAAGGATTGGTTCAGTTCTGACTCAAAAGAAAGATAGCTAATTATTGAGTCATCAATTCTGCTTCCTACAGTATCCAAGGTTTCCTTGGAGGTCTCCTTTCCAAGTCTTGACAAGATCCAACACTCATTAATCCATGCAATGGAATGTGATTTTCATAGGCTCATAGAAATGAAGGGCTGGAAGGGCCTAGTGATGAAGTCCAGTCTCCTGTGCTATGGCAGGATCAAATAAACCTAGATCAGCCTGGACAGGTGTTTGTTCAACCCCTTTTTAAAAACTCTGATGGGGATTCCACAACCACCCTTGGAAGTCTAATCCAGAGCTTCACTACCCTTATAGTTAGAAAGATTTTCCTAATATTTGCCCTAAATCTCCCTGGCTGCTGATTAATCTCATTACTTACCTTCAGTGGACATGGAGAACAATTGATCACTATCCTCTTAACAGCAGCCCTTGACATATTTGAAGAATTGTTATCGGGTCTCTCCTCGGTCTTCTTTCCTCAAAACAAAACATGCCCAGTTTTTTTTTTTAACCTTTCCTCATAGGTCAGGTTTTTTAAACATTTTTTTTGTTGCTCTCCTCTGGACTCTCTCCAATTCGCCAACATCTTTTCTAAAGTGTGGCACCCAGAACTGGACACAATATTCCAGCTGAGGCCTGATTAGTGTCGAGGAGAGTGGGACACTTACCTCCCGTGTCTTACTTATGACATTCCTGTTAATAAACCCCAGTACGTTGTTAACCTTTTTTTGCAGTTGCATCACATTGTTGACGCATATTCCGTTTGTGATGCACTATAATGTAATGTATAAGAAATTGCAAAGGGGAATCATATTTGGCTCATATTTTCAAAAGCGACTAGTGATTCTTTGGGTGCTTCAGTTTTGGGTGCCCAGTATGAGTCACCCACCCTCTGAAAATCAGGCCCCTTTAAGGTATCTCAGATTAAGCACCCGAAACTACTAATTACTTTCCCTTTATAAGCAGAAACAATGGGTCCTGGTCCATGGCTAGGGCTTCTAGGCACTATGGTAACACAAATGATAAATACAATAAATAAAATGTGTCTACAGTCCAACACCCATTTATGCCACTCAGAAAGGGATGTCCTTTTTAGTAAATATAGCATGTTCTGGCATTCAAAGAGTTAATCTGCTGCCATCTAGTGGACTGTGAATAACTTGCAAGCTGCCTTTATAACTGCCCTATGGAAAGCAGTTTGTGTATTAAGGAAAGACTTTTAAAGTTCTTAATAAATTTAATACTCTGTCAAATTGTCCATGTTACACATTTTTAATAATTCTCTAGACAATAAAGGTTTTTACCCAGAGAGTCAACCAGAATTAAATTACTTTATAACAGATTTTCTTACGTAATGCAGCAAGTGCATGCTGTTCCGACAGCTTTCAGAGAGAACAAGGGCTTTTGTATTGAAATATAGAAAGGCAACATGATTAATTAGTTTCTCATTATTTTTCTTTTATTGTATATTGCTAGGGATTTTTTTTTTCCTGAAAGAAACTAACAGAAGAAGACTTCCAAAGCTTACCCACGTGGTCAGTTTGGTTGTGTAAGCGCTAGAAACTTTTATTACAAAAATACTTCTGAGAAGTACAGTCTGTCCTGTAGCTGCTGCACTGCAATGCCTAGCAACCTGATCTCAGAGGACAGTCATGTGAACAACGGAACTGTTTGTTTGCTCCATGTTGAACTATTTGTCACTGGACATTTTGTCTCAAAAGCTTTAATATTTAATTAGATCCGGCCTCACTCACTGTTGTTACAGTTTTGCAGCTATCTCTGCTCTCCCCAAATGTTGCAGTTTGTTTTCCTGCAGTGCAGGGGCAGTCTGTCAGGGGGAGCGAACTGTGTTTCTGCGGCAGATGTGACTCTTTTATTCCAATTGATTTTCAGTTAATAACTTTTAACCTCCTGAACCAATGAGTCTGCTGCATGGTTTATGCATCAAGGAGCAGAGCTGCTATATGGCAGGATGAAAAGTACAGCTGTTGCATGTGTATGGAGCAAATTGCGCCATGGTAACTGTTAAAGAACTAATCAGAGACATGGAAAAACATTCCAAAACCCTCTCTACCTTCTAGAAATATGCCACTACACCACCAAAGGCTTTTTCAGTGTCAACAGCTAAGGAGATTTATAACTCACTAAAATTCTCTAGGGAACAAAGAATTGGGAGATTGAGCAACACCTCATCTATCCACATGGCAGTTATTTATATAAGGAAGTAAGCAATAATAACATTAACAGCAGTCCTCACTTGCCTTCATTCTCCAAGTCCTACACCAAGAGGGCTTTCACTTTGCTCAGTCAAGGAGTTAAGATTATTTGCTATGACTTTTTTTTATAGAGTACCCCAAATATTCCAAGGCACAAGGTACCAGGCACAGCCCTGTCTCAAAGGAGTTCCAGTCTCACTTGTAGACGTAAGACAACAGACGGTAACAAACAAAAGGGTGGGGGGAGGTGGCAAGAGTTACAACAAGATAATGTGGTTAAATCTATCGTAGGCGCTCAAATGTCTGAGCACACTCAAGCTTTAATCTTCACAGGAGTCTCGTTCCCAATTTACAACTGGCAACTGAGGCACAGAGAAGCTAAGTGACTTGCCCAGTGTCACGCAGGAAGTCTGTGGAAGAGCAGGGACATGAAGCCAGTTTTCCATGTCCTAGGCTAGTGCCAGAACTGCTGGACCATCCTTCCTCCCCTTACTCAGTTGCTCCTGGATAGCTCTGAGTTTGAGTGTTGTTTTCTTTCCTAACACAATTTGTGAAGGCAGCACAGGAGAAGTGAGTTTTTAGGAAGGATTTGAATGGTGAGGGTGGTTGCTTAGCTCGGTAACTCCACATCAACCACTGCTTTTTAGTAGCAGGCCCTCGCCCAGATTCCTTAGTGGTTACTGGTGAATTGCGTGCACATAGATGGCAGTTCCTCTTGTGGGAAGGAACATTGGCTTAGTGGATAGTCACTAGCACTGCTGGCCTATGATGCAAGAGTTTGCAGGTTGCTTGTGAAACTGTGGCTCTCTGCCATGCAATAGTGCATAGCATCATCGAACACAGTTTTGAATTTTTTGGAGAAGAGTCCAATTTTCTTGAAGAGATTTAGCAGCCAGCAAGGGGTAGACTCTCCCCCTCTCCTCCCCCCCCCCCCCCAGCTGAGGAGGACTAGGGAAGGCAGAGAGGCGTGGATTTCATTCAGAGCTAATTGGGGAAGTGTAGTATCAGGGTTGAAATCATGTGGGATGTTATCGGATACAAATAAAAAAGAATAGGACAGCAGCATGATTCATGTATACAGCCACAATAAATGATTAAAAGGCAATGGACCAAAGCTTGAAAACATCCAAAACATGCATTGGCCGACAGCAGGCAGGGGTCGAGAGCAGGAGGCCATGATACCCTCTCTCCGTTGCCAGCCCAGATTGCATCTCTGCACACATCAGGGTACTAGAGGACCAAAAGCCCATTAATCTACTATGGACCATGCCCTCTGATGTTCCTCAGGACTGGGCTGGGCAATTGCCAACTCATCACCTACCTCTCTATTCAGTTATTCCCTCTCCCTTTTCCAACACCTCCCCAAACAGCCAGTCAACCCCCAGCCCCATAAAACAACTCTCCAGGTCTAGAACTGATGCCCTCAACAGGGGCGCCTATGAAAGGTGCTACAACGTGGTGTTGCTGGGTGCCATGTGCTCCCAAAATCTTCTGGTGGGAGGCTTGCCAGTGGCGCCAATTCTCATAATTTTGAGTCTCATGACACAATGTCCTTCTTAAAGTTCCAGTTTCTGGAGTCATGTGATTACGTGAGACTCCCAGCTTTCACTTGAAGGAACAAGTAAAGTTTTAGCCCTTATGCTTTCAGAGAAAAGCTTGAAAACATGACCCAAATGCACTCTGAAGGCTCAGAACCCAAAAGGCAAAGAACAAGACCTTGGAATTATAATTTTTCAAAACTGCATGAATTTTAAGCCAATCTCCTGATTTTTTGAGGCCTCTCTCATAACTGTGGCATTGAACTTACCCAGCACAACCATGGGAAGAACTATCCTCTTCTAATAAAAAAAAACAGCCACAGAACCTTTATTGTCCACACAGAGAGGAGATTTTTTGTTTACAGAATCAGCTGAAAGACCCCTAAGGAAAGCGTTAAGTCTGCTCCTTAGCAGGTAAGAGGAGGTAGTAACACATGACACAAAGAAAGCAGAGCTATTTAATACCTATTTTGCTTCAGTCTTGACTCAAAGATTTAATTGTGACTAGCTGCATAACACAATTAATATTAACAAGGGGGAAGGAACACAAGCCAGAATAGGAAAGAACAGGTTAGAAAATATTTAGATAAGTTAGAAGTATTCAATTCAGCAGGGTACTTAAAGAACTTGAAGCAACCTTGGAACCATTAGTGATTATCTTCAAGAACTCATGGACGACAGGTGAGGTCACAGAAGACTGGAGAAGGGTAAACATAGTATGTCTTCAAAAAAGAGGAACTAAGAGGACATGGGGCATTTGGAATCAGTCAGCCTAGCTTAGATACTTGGAAAGATACTGGAACAAATTATTATACAATCAATTTGTAAGTACATATAGGATAATAGGGTCATAAGAGCCAGCATGGATTTGTCAATAACAAATCATGCCAACTCAGCCTAATTTCCTCCTTTGACAGGGTTACTGGCCTAGTGGATAGGCAGGAAGCAATACATGGGACTTATCTTGAGTAAAGCTTTTGACACTGTACTACACGATATTCTCATAATCAAGCTAATGAGATCTAGATGAAATTACTATAAAGTGGGCTCACAACTAGTTGAAAAAACATACTCAAAGAGTAATCATCAATGGTTTGCTGTCAAACTGGGAGGACATATCTAGTGGGGTCCTGCAGGGCTCTGTCCTTAGTTTGGTACTAGTCAACATTTTCATTAATGAATTGTATATTGGAATGGTGCATAGGCTTATACAATTTGTAGATGACACCAAACTGGGAAGGGTTGTTAGTACTGTGCAGAACAGAGTTAGAATTCAAAAAGACCTTGATAAATTGGAGAGTTGGTCTGAAATCAACAAGACGAAATTCAGTAAAGATAAGTGAAAATTATACTACACTGAGGAAGGAAAAATCAACATACAATTACAAAATGAGGAATAACTGGCTAGCCAGAAAAGGATCTAGGTGTTATAGTGGATTATAAATTGAATAGGAGCCAACAATGAATGCAGTTGCAAAAAAGACTAATATTCTGGGTTGTATTAACAGAAGTCTCATATGTAAAGACATGGGAGGGAATTGTCTCACTCTACTCACCGATGAGGCCTCAGCTGGGGTATTGTCTCATTTTGGGCACCACACTTTAAGAAGGATGTGGACACACTCGAGAGAGTCCAGAGGAGAGCTACAAAAATGGCCTAAGGTTAGAAAAACCTAATTTATGAGGAAAGGTTACAAAAATGGGGTATGTTTAGTCTTGAGAAAAGAAAACTGCAGGGAGACCTGATAACAGTCTTCAAATATGGTAAGGGATGTTATAAAGAAGATGGTGATCAACTGTCCTCCAGGTCCACTTGTAGGGGAAAAACAACAAGTTCCATTTTGCTTAGGCACTTTGCCATTTTATTTGCAAGGAGTTGTTTGTCCATCATGTTGGTGACCTTCTTCTTGAGACAATTGACGCCTTTTTCTCTCTAAGGCGGGAAAGAGCAAGGGTCACATGGCCTGTGTTCTGCCTAGTAACAGGAGAGCGTAAAAGACTGCTGCACCCAAGAGGAAAGGCTGTCCTTCCTGGTGGCAGCGCAGTACATGTCCCAGCCAAGACTTCAAGGGTTCTACTGAAGACCATAAGAAGAAGATCCAAAACTCCATAGTTCCAGCTATCAGTTCCTGATTGATTCCTATCTTACCTGTATCCGAAACTCCTGTGTCTTCACCTTGGTGTCCTGATGTATTCCATCTGTGATGTCCTCTGTCATGGGTCCATTCCTCTGAACCTGGTGTAATATGCTGTGTACCTCTGTACCTTACCTGTACCAAATTCCCCTTTGTCCTTATGGGTTTGGGATCTTTACTTTATGCCAGTTTGTTGTGCCAACATGTACCCGTATGCTAGGGGTCCTATAAGTCACTGTTTCCTGTTTGAGTCACTGTTTAATAAACCAGTTTCCTTTATAGTTAATCCTGACCCTAATTTTCTCTCCGTTGATAGATGAGGTTTGGGGAACAAGTCTAATGGGTAGAGACTCTGAGGTGTGGAACCTAGAGCACATCCAGTTAATCATAGGAAAGATCTGAGTTCCTGGTTAACACACTGAAGGTAGGACAATAAGCAATCATATTAATCTGCAGCAAGGGAGATTTAGGTTAGATATTAGGAAAATCTTTCTGACTAGTTAAGGATAGTTAAGTACTGGAACAGATTACCAAGGGAGGTTGTGGAATCCTGGTCACTGGAGGCTTTTAAGAACAGGTTAGGCAAACTCCTGTCAGGGATGGTTCAGGAATATTTAGTCATGCCTCAGCACACAGGGGATGGACTACATAACCTCTTGAGGTCCCTTCTAGCTTTACTTTTCTAAGACTCTGTAATAAACTACATGGATACTACCTTAGGGATCTGAGTCTGTGGTTCCAAGGTGCCTATGTCTCAGATTTGAAATGCATAGACCATAAAGCCATGACCTTGATATGATTTAAAATTGGAAATATTTTGGGCAAACTATTTCTTCTTGCTGATGCTCTCCACAGAACTAGTCAGAAAAGAAAGAATCTTGCTTGTCTCTATTAACACTCAGTCTGTAGGGGAATCTGATAAAGATATCACATTTAACATCATCCAAGGTAAACTTTATAAAGATATCAAATTTACATATATAGCAGAGTCTGGCTTCACATTTAATTGGCATACACTTTTATATATAGCTCATTTTTAAAGTAAGGCCTTTAAAATGCAATTTGGCCAAGTAACTTGTGTAGAGCTGGAATCATGTGTAGTCTCATAGCAACTTTAGTGACAAAAGCAGCACAACTTGTAATATGACCTATGTGTATGCTTAGATTTATGGTGTATTAATTATTTTAATAGCACTTAATGACTTAGTGTCAAAATTCTTTTTCCAACTTTTTTTATTTAAGGGAAAAGCTGTTATGTCACAATCTCATGCCTCTTCTAATTGGATAAGCATTTTCTTTGTCCTTGAAACAGCAAAGTAGAATGTGTACCCATGAGAATGAGAAAGCATCTGCCTTTGCATTTGGCAGGTCTGAATTAAAAAAACCTCACTAGTGTGCTATAATTTTTTGAATTCTGACCAGCACCCCCTTCCTCAGATTCCAATATACAGTTCTAAATGTCAAGATAGGCCCATTTAAAAAAAATCCTTTTGGAACAACGCACAGAACATCAGTGACCTGCATACAACAGAACGCAGGCCGTGATCCAGCAAAGCACTTAAGTGTAGTAGTCTACTTAAGTCAATGAAATCACTAAAGTATCTGCTTAACTTTATCATGTGCTTTGCTGGATTGGGGCCTATGTCTATTTCTAGTCAGAGAAACAAAACGAGTGCTGAATACACACAAAACATTTCTGCCAGTTTTGTTTTTTAAAAGTACCACCTAAACTACACTGGATGGCTCAGAGTTACTTTATTTAGAAGATGCTTCATTGTGTCAAATATTTAATGGAGAGGTTATGATGCCCTGCCTTCAGAATGTCAGTGCATTAAAATGGAGCACTGCAGAGATTGTTAAAATTCCAGATGATAATGAAGCCAAACATAAAGCTATTAGGTGTTTTAATAACATGTGAAAAATGTACTACTACACACCTGTTACACAGATATGAGGTCAAGAAAAAGAAAAGACATACATGAGCTTTGGCTACTCTACTGCTTCTTACAGGTACCGGTGTACTGCATTAGCAGCCACCCTTTGGACTTTGGTGCATAGTTCTGACTTGTTCTCCTTTCCCATTATATCAATTTGTAGAACTACTCTACAGACTTGGGGGCGGGAGGGAGGTGGTTTTTGAAATGCAGGTATTTATACTCAGGACAATGTTTCCCACCACACTTCTTGATTAAAATTAACACTTTGCCTGGTTATAACCTGCTTAAACCTCGCATTTTCTGCACGTATTTCAACCTGGCAAGACACGATAATCTTTCTTCACAAATGCAGACCTTGTCATAGTTATTAATGCCTTTGTCGCCTCCATAGTATCTTACTGCAATGAGCTCCACTGATCACTTGGAAACTTCAGGTACTAAGTGGCATTTCTCACAATGAGAATGACACTATTGTGCCATAGTTTTATTTACAGGTGCAACTGAAGGGGCTGGTTTTAATCTAGGAGGTCCTAAATGGTTTGTCCTCACTACTTAGGGACTCTGCCCCTCTCCATGTCCAATCACAACAAGTGTGATCAGTAGAAGCACTTAGACTAATAGTCTGCAGTTTTAAGTGGGAGGGAATTTGGGTGCAAGCTGTTAATTGGAGTGAGTCCTCTATACTTAAATTCACTCCCCAAGTTGGTTAGAAAGGGCCCAGATGTATTGACTCTGTTGCTATGCTGCATGGTTCACCATTTACATTGGCTTTCCCCTGTGCTGCAAAGGTCTTGAGGTTTCTGAATGACAGAAGAGTCTCTTTTTTGGGGGGATGGGGATTCAGAGTCAATCAACTGGCTCTGAGTCAGTAGGTTAACTGTTTAATTTGTTGTGTAATTATGTATTACAGTTCAGCATGCATTTAGGTTTCAATTGGCCTATTTTATACATTTTCTTATAACCTATAATTCAACACTGCATAGTTTCACCGCATGTCAAAAGTAACCACACTCCAGTAGCTTACTCTTTAAAGAGATTTCTTTACCATTAACTTTGTTACGGTAGACACAGCCTGGACACTGTTAGAGTGACAAGGACTATTTCCTTAATTACTGTACACTGATAATAGCATTTACTCTGGCAGCTCCAGTGCTATTCAATCAAGCGAGATCCAATACAAAAAAGCTGATTTGCCAAAAAAGAGATTAGCATAAGTGCCTACAGTCACATTCTATTTTTGAAGTTAAAGCTACTATCTCTGTGAGCATTTCTTGTGGGAACTTTATGAAGATAAAATGGATTACTCTCATCTGAGATATTTGAGGAGAATTATACTGAATCTCAATTTTTAGACTAATTGCATTTTTATAGAAAAATAATGAAAACAAACACTGTAAAATAAAGAATTGGTCCAATCTGGGTTTCAAAGTGCTAAGGAGCATAGGAAAGGCATATTTATTATCTTATGTGGACACGAATATTCGTCTATTGTGGTGAATTCTGAACTCCCCAATTTTGTACTGCTGGACTTAGTCATCAGCTGATCTTCTGGTGACTAAAGTTGTTGCTTTTTATCATTAAATGCCATTATTTGCAGAAGATCTCATACACGCTGGAAATGCAGACTTCAGCATTATGTACATTTGTAAGCAGAAGGTTAAGCAGGACATTTAAATGGTGAACTAAAATGAGATCAAGGCTTAAAACCAAATTGCAATGGGGTATGAGAGAGGTGGTAAGTGGACATTAATCACCAAGCAGATTTAATCAGGTTTTAAGCACTCTTGGGGAAAACACCCAAGACTCACTCACCTAGGGTCTGATCCTACCAACACTTATGCATGAGAATAACTTTACTCATGGGAGTAGTCCCACTAATATTAACAGTGTTTAAAAAGATCCGGACCGTATTCTGCTTTAGCTAAAATAGCAACCAGACAATAATTTTGTCCTAAGGGGATTTGAGAGTATGAGTAGTTGTAATCTCACTCAAATCGTCACCCTGTGCATGATAACACACATGTGGCCAGGGAGCATAAAGATCCATTTTTCCATGTTCTATTCCTTGCCACAGTCTATTACTCTGACATCAGGATCACAGACCATCAGTTATTGCCAAAGATGGGCCTGCTAAAACCATGGAGCTAGTGCCTTCTCATGGGACTGAGCTCATTGTTTCAGGGACACATTTAGCAATCATAAATCCTGGCTTAGAACACTAGCCCATCTCTACTCTTATTTCAGCACTTGCACAATGGACTTAAACTACTGGTACTACTAAAATAAAAATTCCAAGTGGATAGCAACATTTCCACAGATATACAATTCATTGTCACAAGGCAGTTTTATTAGATACTTCACCATTTAACTCTACTCCCCCAAATACAAAACCATACAACCCCCAAACTCCAGCCCATGGCAAGTTTAATGCCCTCTTTGGGATTGTCTCAAACAGTAGTAAAACAGATCCAACAACCAGGGTGAGTGCAAGATGATCTAGTCTTGGCTGGAGGAGGGGAGAGGGCAGTGAGGGGAGAAGAGGTAGAAGTGGGGAGGTGGGAAATGGGGCAGATATCCATCCATTGTTTATATTTTCAAGGAGTAGCAAAATGAAAAATTCTACAACCCCTTAATTCTGATTGTAGAAGAGGGACAGTGATGTAACTGTTCTCAGGGAACAATATTCTTATTTTATGGAAGGAGGTGAGCCAAGATACTTAAGCTCTAGAGAACCTTTAACACAGGAAGCTATTTATCATAACAAGCTTGGTTGATACTGCTCCCATACTGAACCAATTAGATTAGCCTATTTCGTCATACTTCATAACCTGGGATGATAGGTTTCCAAGCATGGTACAGTGCAGTAATTGAATTTTGATCAAACACACATGGCTCATAACCCTGTATGTGAAACTTTCAGAACAGTTCACAGCTTTTAAATATCCAGTCAACATGTTGCCAAAAGTACAGGATGTACTTGATGCAAGTGGGAAGGAGGAGAGAGAGTGTGCTGTAACTTGGTACAGCTGTAAAACAAACATTTTTTATTCTGATTCTGTTCCTACTTTTGCAAAGGAGCTGGGAGAAAGACAGCGAATGTCAAGTCAGTCACTTTTCTTCCCAGCCCCCATACTTCCCAGATATACACTTACATTACCACATGCTTTTAAATTCAAGATACTGTATTAGATACTAGGAATTGTCTGTTAGCATGATGTTCACTGCTCATGCTTATTTAACAAAATAACTGAAAAGTAGTGCACATCATCCTCTTAATAGGGCTACAATGGATGAGATCATGAAATGACAGCCCTAAAAGATAAAGATTCCTCCTTTCCCCGGCTTCTGCTATTGCCATACAGTGGGGTAGTCCTGCTCTCTTCAGACTATGCAGGGACAGTCAGTCACACAGACGTTGGTATCAGTCAGGTCCTTAGCAGACAGTGGCTTCCCATTACATGTTTTCCGTACGTCTTCCTCTCAGTAAATGCAAGGGGTTTGAAAGAGGTCTATAAAGAGAACAGAAAATAGTAACCATTTCATTCCCAACAATTTTTGGTACAAGATGTTTGCCATAAAATATGTCCAAAGCACTGTCAATCTGAACAGCAAAATGAACATTGTGTGTTTTGGTACTTGTTAAAATAATATGTCTGATAAATACAAGTTACAGCTGCCACCTGGCCTACAACTATCCTAAGCGTGCCAGGGCTTTTTAGAGCAGTGGTTCCCCAACCTACATGTTTCAGTAATAGCACATCACTGCTAACCTCCTTTTCAGATGTGTGCACTCTACCCTGCCAGGGAGCTGGGGCTGCTTCAAACCCCAATTTCATGCAATCCTGTACAACTTAAAGGGATACACTACTGATTCAGCTGAGAGCTTTGTTTATTATGCTGATCCAAATGACCAAAAAAGATTGGGAACCTCCACTTTCATTCTGTGGATTATCCATCTCACAGCCTTCTTACACACCTGTTTTGGAGCACAGGTGGGTAAGAGAGAAAAAGTTACAGCTTCCAAAGGGGAAAATGGTGCTTTCCAGATTTAACCAAAATATGGACCCCACTTTGTCTTGCCTTTGGGTCAGGACCAGGTACAGTGACAGAGTGCAACCACCAATGTAAGCCTTCTAAACGCAGAACAGAGTCCAGGAAAAAAATGACTAACAAGCTGTTGCAGAGAAGAGGAGACAGAAAAAGAACTTAGTGTGCCACACGTCAAAACTGGGTCCAAATTTCAGCTCAAGGCAAGGTTAAAAAACAGGCCTGTTATAATCCTCTTAAAGAGAGGATTTATACAGTAATTACAGTAATGGAAACTGATCTTTATAATTCTTATACCAGCTACAGACCTGGTGTGTCGTATGCATCTGCAGAGGCTGCTAGCTACATTTCTTACAGCCTGCAGATGCAATCTTGAGAACAGACCGTTCAAACCTACAGAGACAGAACTATCAAAACAGGGCATGGGCATGTCCAAGATCTAATTAGGTTCAGGGGCTAAAGATAAAAAAATCCTAGAAGAAGCTGGGAGTGTGCTATTTTTTTCCTGTTAAGATGGAGAGATGCTGTGCAATATATTTTAATTTCTTGTCCATGGAATTTGTGGAACCAAGTTTTCCTTTCACACCATGTAAACAGGTTTAGAATGCATTTGTTTTTATCTTTCCATTTCCTTTCCTTTGTTACAGCCTGAGGTCCACAGAGACAACACAATGGTAACAGCATCCTGTTCTGGCACAAATTCACCTCACATTCACACTCCTGTTAATCTTTGTTGTGCGAGAAAGAACAGGAGTGCTAAATGTCTGCCTGTGTACTAAAGAGCAGCTTCAGCAGACCTAGGAATTCAGCTATGGGGTTTGGTTCCACCTACAGGAAGCAAAAAGAAAAATCATGCTCTCAAGCTTCTGCAGTACCTTATTCCACAGGTCTAGAACCTGCAGCCAAGCTTGTTGCAGTCATCTATCCAGCCCCAGTCCTCCTGACTTCATTTAGGTAAAGGACTCCCTGACTGGATGCCAGGTCATCTCTAATTAATACTAATTAATATAGTTCTGTAGAAGTCCAACTTTTCCAGAGTCCTTCAGAAATTGTGGAAGGAGGTCCACAAGAGACAGGTATTTTTGGCAGCTGACGCATGAATGAATAGGGAGTTATGTACACATAGATGGAAATATGCTTTAAAGTGAAAAA
This sequence comes from Lepidochelys olivacea, assembly GCF_965140295.1. Classification (NCBI taxonomy): domain Eukaryota; kingdom Metazoa; phylum Chordata; order Testudines; family Cheloniidae; genus Lepidochelys; species Lepidochelys olivacea. The sequence goes on along the minus strand of NC_140418.1, from coordinate 91,910,340 downwards.
ATCCTGATAAAACCATCCTTGAAATATTATGGATCATATTGGTCTTCTAATATCTGGTTAAACATTTGGAAAATACTACAAAGAAAGATAGCAACTTAGGTTTTGTCTACACTGGAACCTGAACGACAAAAGTTTTGTCATTCAGGGGAGTGAAAAAACACCCCCCCACCCCAAAAAACAACAAAAAGCACCGGTGCATCAGCTCTCCTGCTGACAAAGCTACCACCGCTTGTTGTGAGTGGAACTTTTTTGTTGGCGGGAGAGCTCTCTCCTGCCGACAAACAGTGGCTACGCCGCATGCCTTTTAGCAGCACGGCTATAGTGGCACAGCTGTGTCATTAAAAAATGCGTAGCGTAGATGTGGCCTTAGTTTGGTAGGACTAGAAAGCATCACAGTGTAACAAAGACTGGCTTTGGGGTGGGGGCAGAGAGAACAGCAGCAGTTCCTGACTAAAACCTGATCTAACAAAACACTAAAGCACCCGCTTAGAATTAAGCACTTGCTTTGATGGAATGGGGCCTACGTTACTTTTGTGGTTAACTGCCTCCTGCAACTGCTGGTTGAAAAGAATATATCTAGTACATGACTGCTGATTAAGATACATGCCTTTAGTGAGAGAAAAGAGCTTGTGTAAAAAGCCTAAGTTCACAGGTGCATATAAATATATGATGGACCTTTACAACAATGAAGAGAGTGTAAGAACTCAAAGTTACCAGACTGTACACATGTATCTCAGGGAAAGAACTGTATTACAGCATAGTAGAGAAATATAATCAAATCATGTAATTACAGTCACAATATATGCCTATGAGACAGCAGAAACGTACCATTGCCTGTGCAACCTTATCTTTGACATTTTCCCAATTGAATGTTTAAGCACACAACTGTAATGTTCCCAACATCATTGTGTGTACAGAACAGTGATAGAAATTGCAGCAGAAGCAACAGGAAGGGCAGTGGATCCAGAAATGGGCTAAATGAAGCTAAAAAAACATGAAAAGATGGAACACGTGAGAAGACTGAATACACAGAGCTGGGTAAGCAAATATAACCCAATATACTCTTGAGGAACAAAGGAAACCATAGTTGATGGGGTCACAACAGATGTTTTCCAAAAACTGTGACAGAACATTTAAAACACAAAGATCTTCCTGCAGATCTGAACAGTTTTACTGGCAGGCTACAACAATACACCTTTGGAAACAATAAAACCTAGCATTTTAAGGTTTTATCGGGTACAGAAATCAAAGCAGGGAAGTGATATCTCTGAGTAGTAAGTGGAGAGAGAAAAAAGCAGCAGAGTCAACAAAACAGCATCAGGAGACATTAGCTATTTCCCCTGCCATTTAAATCATTGCAGTCCAATAGCAGTCAGAGAGTTTGCTCTTTAAAATGCTTTTAAAACAGTTTTCCTGGAAAACAATGGTATGTGCATATTATGATGATGAGGTATACAGGTTGACGCGCACAACTAATGCAGTCATGTCCTACTCACACACAAAACCATATAACTACACCACAATGTATTCCCTATTTTTATATAAAAATTTAAAATAATTTATATATTTATATACACCCACCTTCTCACTGTACAAATCAATGCAATGTGCCCCAAAGTGACTCCTTTGACTAGGTACTACACTACACTTCAATACTGCTGTAGATAGAAAACCTTACGATAAAGAGAATGAAATAATGACAATGTTTATAGAGAATACATGGTCTTGTGGTCTGACTGGCATTCAGGTAATATGGGTTCAATTCCTGGCTCTGCCACACCTTCAGCAAAGTAGTTGCTTTCTAACCCTAAGTTCCCCATCTGTAAAACAGCAGTAATATTTCACCTCACAGGGCTGCTGAGAGGATAAGTTAATGAACGTCTGTGAAGCAGTCACATACTGTGGTGTTGGTGGTTGAGTTGGGGCAGGAAAATAACTATCTAGATACATGATTAGGATTTTTATTGCCTTTCTCTACAGAGAGAGGCAAACCAACTATTGAGGGAAGAGTTCCAATCCTTTGAGAGGATTGTTCTAAAACAGTAAGATCACTCAAAACTAGAGAAACAATAGAGTGAGCAGCTTGACTTATGGGAGGATGCCACGGCATTCAGCAATTCAGAAAATCATTATAAACACTTAGATGCCTACCACAGCAGATAACTTGTCATGAATTCAGTGGTTTGGATTTACATCTTGCAAAGATGTTTTTACAGTCCTTATGGTAAACATTCAGTGTCTGACTCTAACAGCATGAAAATGCAGACCTCATTACTTCTTTAGTGATCTTGTCATTATCATGTGCCTGCTCAGTTAAGCCTCTCCAATTATTAGTATTGACCACACAGCTGAAGTCTAATCACATGAGGATGCATGTATTGAGCCGCACAAGATGGTTCAAACACAAAATGGTGTGCTGGCAAAAGTTGGAGGAGATATGTAACTAGCTCTTGTGATGTCTGTGACATTGTATGATTAAAATATGACATGCTTCTCATTGTTGCTAACACTGTTATACAAATCTTATACGAAGTATATCATATTAAAGTATCAATGGAAAAGTCACAACCTATCAAATGTGATTATCCTGTTTGTATGCGTGTATCATCTTTGTATCTAAAGTTAAGAATATTGACTAGGTACCAGTATTTCAAATGTGTTTGCTCCTCGGGTAACACCCACCATGTAGTCTACATCCAGTCTAGCCAGTACATTGTGAATGGACCATTCAAGTTGATGGCCTATTAATGAACACAGTGGGCCATGGAAGAAGCTTATCCATGCCTGGTGGGCCTTCCTGTGCATGTTTTAGTCAGAATATGGGTAATGGCCGTTTCTATGACTCACTGAAGAATGCAAGGGCATGTGACTAGCTCATCTGACTCTGGACTCCATCTTGTGCCTGTACTTTTCCACAAAATGCACTGAGGGCTTTGTTTGGGACAAGGAAGTTCCTTTCACATGGCAGAAGGTATAAAAAACCCTGGAAGCAACTCCATTTTGCCTCTTTCCTGCTCTGATCTCTGGACTGTGGATTTACACTAAAAGGAGCATTCCAATCAATGGAATGAGGAGCGTCCAATCTTTTGGAAGTTACCAGAGACTTTACAAGCCAGCAGTTTATTCCACCATTGCTTCAAACCTGATACAAGAACTCTGCAATGCTTGTATGTATGTGATAAGAAGACAGAAAATACTACATTGACTCTATATAAATCCATGGTACACCCACATCTTGAATACTGCGTGCAGATGTGGTTGCCCCATTTTAAAAAATTATATTGGAATTGGAAAAATTACACGGCAACAAAAATGATTAGGGGTATGGAATAACTTCCATATGAGGAGAGATTAATAAGACTGGGACTTTCAACTTGGAAAAGAGACTACTAAGGGGGGATATTACAGAGGTCTATAACATCATGACTGGTGTGGAGAAAGTAAATAAATAAGGAAGTGTTATTTACTCCTCATAACACAAGAACTAAGGGTCACCAAATGAAATTAATAGGCAGCAGCTTTAAAACAAACAAAAGGAAGTATTTCTTCACACAACGCACAGTCAATCTGTGGAACTCTGCCAGAGAATGTTGTGAAGGCCAAGACTGTAACAGGGTTCAAAAAAAGAACACGATAAATTCATGGGTGACTGGTCCATCAATGGGTATTAGCAAGGATAGGCAGGGATAGTGTCTCTAGCCTCTGTTTGCCAGAAGCTGAGAATGGGCAACAGGATGGATCACTTGATTATTAACTGTTCTGTTCATTTCCTCTGAAGCAGCTGGCATTGGCCACTGTTGGAAGACAGGATACTGTGCTAGATGGATTTTTAGTCCATTATGGCTGTTCTTATGGCTGTTCTTATGTTCCTTTGAACTCTCTCATCTTTCTTTTCTTTTATAAATAAGACTTTAGATATTAGATACTAAAGGCATGTTGCATCATACTGGCAACAGTGTGATTGTTGGGTAATATCTGAGTTTTACATTTACCTGGCTATGTGGCTGATCTCTTGGGATTGGAAGAAACCTTTGTTTGATTAAATTGATATTAAATAACCACTCATCATTAAGTCTAGTGTCTGGGTGGTAAAACAAAGGCTGGGATACCTAAGGAAACTGCATTTCTAACTTCTTGTTCACCAAAAGTTTACTTTTGTTACTGGCTTGGTATATCTTATGGAAGAATAACCACCAGTTTGGGGTGGGTCTGCCCCATTTCTCAACAGTTTGTCTTGAATTTGGTATTCTCAGCTGTGACCCACTGAGGCACGGTGACAATGTCAACTTCTGAAAGGCTTCATAGACGCAGCATATTTTGAAGAGGAATGTGAAGGAGAGGGACACAGTTAGTAAGAAGAAGGGTCAAAGGAAAATAATCTGAAGAGAAGAGAGAAATTAAAGTTGGCCAGAACTTTGAAGGCCTTGCTGTCTAGTCATCCTTGGGTGTAACATCACCACCATACACAGGCTCTTAAGTAGAGGAGAGGGAATATGAAATGGGCGGCAAAATCGCACAATCCTGAGCAGTATGAAAAAGACACAAACAATCACTCCATGTTTTGTTGCAGTTATATGAGGGGGAATAAAGGATGAAAACACTTTCAAGGTGGACAGGCCTAAAATAGTACCTGTTTATGCTGAGTCTCCACACAACGTGCCTCTGTACTGACAGATACTCTTCCCTGCTAAACTTTCTGCTCTTGGGAGTGGTGTAATAAAGACATGTACAAACATTTTATATAAACTGATGGACTTGCCAACATGTCAAATTTTCATTCACCTTAAGTTTTCATGCACAAATCAGCCTCAGCGTCATTTAAAAGACAACAAAATGGAATGTTGCAAGTAGTCTGGACATGCTAAATAACTGTTCTTGAACTGTACCTTTCTTAAAATGTACTCAATATAAATAATTTTTAGCCCAATTCATACATGGTTTACTCTTCTTACATGTGGCATATACTGATAACACCTTGACTGCTTAAAAGTAAGGTTATGTTTACGCATGGTGTTTTTTATACTTATCCTTAATTTAGGTTAAAAGGAAACTAAATAGCTGAAATGACACAAATTTTCTATGAAATAGTGGTCTTTGGAAAATTCATAAATCGCTTTAGAAAACATTGATAAGGAAATACTAAAATAGTTTTGAAGGTTGTATATGAATAAAAAATCCAGAAATGTTATGAAATAGGTTATAGTGAAGACAATGTAATGTAGATTTCTGGTCCAAATTAAAACAGTTTTTCTGTAATTCGCTTGTTTCAAATCTACTAAATGGTTAAGGGAATGTTTAAATTAAACAGTATGAAGATATTGACTATCAAACATCAACACTGAAGCTTCTGACTATATCTTTCATGACCTATTTTTGGTAAATCTTTTCCTGACCTGTTTTTGGTAAATCTTGGACGTCACACGGAAGTTTGGTTACAAAGCATTTGGTGAGATGCCAAGGGTATATGTTTCATTAAAATACAAGATGCCTTTGTCAACAAGGACCAAATAAAAGAAGAGCGCTAAGGACTTTATTGCGTAGGTTAGAGGGATCAATCCACATACCTATATTTTATTACATCTTCTATTTAAGTAGTATAAAGAATTTGTACTTCTGACATATGAATGTAGGTACATTAAAACGTAGGTACATATGTTTTGTAAGAACTGTTTTGAAAAAGATGGAGCATAGATGATGGTTAAAAGAATAATAAAGTTGATATCTGACCATGAAAGTCAACAAGTTTGGGGTTTTTTTGAGACTGAAGGTATAATACAGGCAAAATAAACAGGTTTTATTCTAACTTTGATGCATAATGTCTACTGTGCCTGTTGAATGAGGGTGTTCTATTTATGGTATTACACTTTTCTATCCCTTCCCCAGCTGCTGATTATCATTATTAAACTGTGAGCCAAATCAGGCAACCTCACTGAAATTTGTTCTTTACCTTCAAGGAAAACCTCTTTAAATTAATAGGATTGCAAACTATATAAATCCTCACAGATTTTGGACCAATCTTTTTAAAATCAGGCTCTTAAGTCTTTTTTTTCTGACTTTTGAAAAAAATAAAGATGTCCATTTCATAGCTGTTACAGAGGCCTTACAATTCTGGAAACAGTGACATAGGTTTTAGACACAGGGGTGATATCCTAGGCCTCCTGAAATCAATGCCAAAACTCCCACTGACTTCAACGGTGCCAAAATTTCTCTCCAGATACTTTGCCTGAAACCAGAGTAATTTTTATCCCATTAGCTGTTACTAACTCACATTGAAAGATAAAACAATCACAGAGCACGTTGTGAATATCTGCATAACTCACAAGTAGCGCAGCCTAGAAGTCATGAGCTACGTGTTCACAGAAATGGAGCAGCCACACAGAAGAGACTTGGAAAATGAGTACCTCTGATGTGAAGTCTTGCGCTTGATAACATTTCTCTAATATCTTTACCTGCTTTTTTCAATACACAACATTTAATAGGCAGTTACATAGTTCTAATAAAGTGTCATTAATATAAATCAGTTATCAGGAATTTCAGTGGACTACTGAATCCAATAAATCAAAATGCACCTGTGTATACATGATACTTCCTGCCAGACTTAAGGATACATCTGTGTTTTTCTGAACGTCTCATTGGTAATACTCAGCCTGGTAAGCCTTGCTCCGTAGTAATCTATAATGTAACTAGAGCCATCGGAAGGTCCAACAATCTAGAAAAAAAAACAAGATTTTCCAATATTAATTAAAATGTATACACTTTTTGTGCTAATGTCTCAATTATTGTTAATTTGTCCCTCACAAAATTAATCATGCTCAATTTACAAAATATAAACTGGATTCATTTTGAAATTGTGCTGCAGTTTAACCATTTTAGTGAGTATTCTCTTTGAAGCAAGACTTCCCTAGGGCTTGTAATCAACCAAATTACAGTGGTGAATGAGCTGCTAGACTCTGGCCTTAGATTGAACCTATCAGGATTTGAGCCACAGCAGGCTGCCTTTTAGAAGATCTTTCTGACAGATGGGTGAGCCCCAGAAAATGTCTCCATTTCAGTAATAAGGGAGGATAGATGGGAGAAAGAAAGAGATGATGGCAGCTATTTTGGGAATGTGAAACTGGTAAAGAATGGGGCCAAAGAAGAGCTTCTCTGGGATTTTTCTGTAATTGATAAATGGAGGTAGAAAGCCCAAGGAGATGAAGAACAAGAAGAGAAAATTGGCAGGGGGGAGGTGTGAGGGTAAGAACTGTCCTCAACTGTGCCTATCTCTGATGGGAGGCAAGGCTACTGGCGTAAGGTAAAGTTTTAGAGCATATATAATTTAAAAACCCTGAAAAACACTAACATAATATATATTCTTTTATAAAACACCTGCACGTTGAAAGTTATGAATTGAATTTTGTTCCATTCCTGGCCCTCTCTTGTGCTAAGGCTACCAGTTGTAGCTAATGGGAGTTGATTTTTGAATCATGAACAGTATCAGAAGGAAGGAGGAGAATGAACCCAGAATCTTCTTCCCTTGAAAGCATAATGTCCAGAAGTGAAAAAATTAGCCCACAGGGAGGCAGCATGGTCTACTGAATAGGACAGAGGGCTGGGAGTCACAAGACAATTAATTAGTTTGCTAGCTCTTCCACCATGTAATCTTAGGCAAATTGCTTCACTTCTGTATAATTGAGGACATTTGGATTCCATGATGATGGACATGGAATAAGAACCTGAATAAAGACAGAATAGGCCCTAGAATGTCAATCCTTTGCTGGCTGTTTTCAGAGTATGGTGCAAAGCCCAGTTACTTCAGTTGCTTTATTCTTGACCTTTTTGGCACTCCTTCTCTCCCTCTACCCTTCATTCTTTGCACCAATTGAGAACTGATCCCTTTTGCTGATGAAGGTTTCTCTGCTTTGTGGGAACATCATTGTATCTGATTTGATTATTGTTGTCTTTCAGATTTTTAGACTATTTTGATGGTGCTTGAATGCCACAGAGTTGATTAAGTAAAATTCAACGTGTACTGTGTGACAAAATTATGTATCAAGCTATTCACCCCTGCCACTTGGTGCTTTCTTGAGCAATCCCTTACAGAATGGTGGTTGTTACAGGTTGAGAGATGTCTCAACTGACTTTTGAGAAGCAGGACAATGAGGCAACACCATTTCTTCCCTTAACATGTTACAAAGCTTCCCCCCACTCTCTCTGCACCACAAAAATCAGTTCAGATGGCAGAACTAAACCAAGTTGCCTTCAATCCTCCTTTAATGCCTTCTTGATGGACCAGCAGGTATTGCCTTTATCTCCTTCAGAAACACATGGAATTTAACCACCTTCAGGAAAGTTCATGGTGTCCCTGTGCATACAGCTAATTATGAGGGGGTTCTGAGGGAAGAAGGAGAAAGGCAAGTAAAAACTGCTGCTGAGCAGAAGCACTACATGCCAAAAACCCATACTGAATATTTACAGCCAGGTAACACTAATAAGCAGCAAATGCTCCATGTTTTGCTTCGACTAGCACTGGGGAAGAAACAGTAGGTTCAGCCCCTAGTATGTCTATGACTGAATGCACCCCTATATTCACACCCTACACACCACAGTAATAATCTTTGTACAAATTATGCCTTGTAAGGTTGTACCCCTATGTTCACCCCCTTTATAGGACTATGATAAATCTTGTACAAAGCATGCCTTGTGAGTATCATTTGAAAACTCGTAATTTGCTGTTCATTATTGTTCTAGTAAAATATATGTGGCAACGTTGTATGTAAAGCTATAAGATACTACTATATGATGTTACTAAGACATATTCCAAATCTGGAGAGAGGTCACAATCTGGTTCTCCAGAGACAAAAGGCTAGTGAATGCCTCAGCCAGGTATCAATAAGATCAAATGGGCCTGGTTAAGTTGCCTTTCTTTGGCAGGAAAGAGGGTGTGGATAAAAAAAAATCTACATCTTCACAAAGGAACAGCTGGGAGTTTCCATCCACACAGACTTTTTATCTACTGAACTTTAGCTGGAGATGACAAAGAAGAGAAGGATCTCTACCCACAGCATCAACAGCACTTGAAGAACAAAGGAAGCAGCATAGGACTGGGGAGGGATCCTGACTGAAAGAGTTTCAGCCAGCAAGACTGTTGGAACTTGTGGTGAGAGAGACCTTTGCTGTGAATTCACTCTAGCTTGTTAAGTTAGCCAGTAGTTGTGTTTTACTTTTATTTTCTTGTAACCAATTCTGACTTTTATGCCTCATTACTTGTAGTCACTTAAAATCTATCTTTCTGTAGTTAATAAGCTTGTTTTACTGTTTTATCTAAACTGGTGTGCTTGGGAAACTCCATTTGAGATAACAAGATTTATGAGTATCATTTTCTATTAATAAAATGATGGAGTTTATATGAGCTTGTATTGTCCAGGAGAGGGCTGGGCAGTACAACACATACATTTCTGGGAGAAAGTCTTTAATGGGGAATTTGCTGGTGTTACTCTGTAGTGTAATTCATGAGTGACTGGCTATAGCACTCATACTCCATAGCTGGGAGTAACTTACATGCTGGAGGCTATATGTGAGCAGACCAGGAGTGGTAGCTCTCATGGCGAAGCAGTGTAAAAGGCACCCCAGGTTGAAGAATTGAGGGGACACAGCTGTTCATCAGTTCAGATTGTACTCTGGGTAATGTCACAAAGGGATCACTAATAACTCACTGTCAATAATATCATGGTGAAATGGCTATAGCAACATTGTATGTAAAGTTATGAATATAAGCTGAAATCATGACTGAAGCATGTTTATCAGACAAATCTGGGAAGGGGGTAAACCTGTATCTCAAAGACAAAGGACAAGGTGACACTTCTTACCAGGTGTCATCAAAACTGATGGCCAATCACCTGTCAAGTGGCCAATCTTTGGCAAGGAAGGGGTCAGGAACAAACAGATCTGCATCTTAGCAAACAACAGCGTGAAATCTCTTTCATCAAAGATTCCTTGTCTCTATCCTCACAGCAGGAGTGAACTTTATCTAGGGGTAATCCTCAGGAAAATGCATTTCAAAGGGTGATTGACCTATACAAGTGAGGGCCAAAACCACCCCAAGTTCTCTCTCCCTATTCATCTCTCCTTCACCTAAGATGACAAAAGAAACAGTCTTTTGACTTTGGGAGCAGATCCTAGCCCGAGAATTTGGTCAGCCATGTTACTGGGAGCATGTGTTAACAAGTTAGACTTGGTTCAAGGTAAAATTGTTAAGTTTTAGCACTAGAAAACATTTTATCTTCATTTCTCCTGTAACCATTTCTGACTTTAAGGCCTTATACTTGTACTCACTCTGTTTGTAGTTAAATAAACTTGTTTTATTCTTTAATCAAATCTAATCCAGTGTTGCATTCAAATTGAACTGTATGGGTAACTCCATTTAAAAGGAAAGAAACCAACAGAACTCCATTGGCCATCACATACAGTCCTCAGCTAAAACCTCTCCAATGCATCATCAGTGATCTACAACCCATCCTGGACAACGATCTCTCACTTTCACAGGCCTTGGGAGGCAAGCCAGTCCTCGCCTACAAACAACCTGCCAACCTGAAGCATATTCTCACCAGCAACGACATACTGCACCATAGTAACTCTAACTCAGGAACCAATCCATGCAACAAACCTCGATGCCAACTCTGCCCACATATCTACACCAGCGACACCATCACAGGACCTAACCTGATCACCCACACCATCACCGGTTCATTCACCTGCACATCTACCAATGTAATATACACCATCATGTGCCAGCAATACCCCTCTGCTATGTACATTGGCCAAACTGGACAGTCCTTACGTAAAAGGATAAATGGACACAAATCAGATATTAGGAACGGCAATATATAAAAACCTGTAAGAGAACACTTAAATCTCCCTGGACACACAATAGCAGATTTAAAGGTAGCCATCCTGCAGCAAAAAAAACTTCAGGACCAGACTTCAAAGAGAAACTCCTGACCTTCAGTTCATTTGCAAATTTGACACTCTCAGCTCAGGATTAAACAAAGACTGTGAATGGCTCGCCAACAACAAACGCAGTTTCTCCTCCCTTGGTGTTCACACCTCAACTGCTAGAAGAGGGCCTCATCCTCCCTGATTGAACTAACCTCGTTATCCCTAGCCTGATTCTTGCTTGCATATTTATACCTGCCTTTGAAAGTTTCCACTACATGCATCTGACAAAGTGGGTATTCACCCATGAAAGCTTATGCTCCAATACATCTGTTAGTCTATAAGGTGCCACAGGACTCTTCGCTGCTTTTCCATTTAAAATAGCAAACTACTGGATATTGATCCTCTTAGAGGGGCAATGGACCTAAAATATCTGAACTGTCCAGGAGAGGGCTAGACAGTACAGAATATGTGTTTTGCGGGAAAAATTGGGACTGGGAGTGTGTTGGGGTTGCCCTATAAGTGGTAACCAATGTTAGTGGAAACCAGAGTGTGACTGGAGTATGCTGGCAGGCTGCAGCTATACACAGACACTCGGGGTGTGCCCAGCCTGCTGCTGGCTGTTTGTGAGGGGCTCAGGTTGGGAACTACAGCGGCAAAACATCATGAGGCATCCCTGGTTGCAAGGCAGATGGCGACACAGCTCCTCACTGGTCTGGACAGCACACTAGAATGTCATAATGTCATACAAACATGGCAGCTAAAGAACAGTGGTTTAATGTACATATACAACCATCTGATTTAGAATCTTTAACACAGAAGACAATATAAATGACATAGAATGCACATGTGCCTTTGTGGCTACAGTGATGAAGTTAAACAGCAAAAGCTCAGTTGGGCTTTAGTTCAGTCCAATTAGTTTAGCAATAGCTACTAAGGTAATAACTTCAGCATTGCAGGTTTTATTTTTGCAGGTCTGTATTAGAAAAGAATATGCACGTTTATTCTAAATTTTCTTTACAAATACAGTAGCATGAACCACAGACAAACTGTTCTTTCTTCTCCCATTTGGTCCATACACAATGTTTGAGATGATGGCCCAAAGAAAAAATGTTGCTACCCCATAGGGGAGTAGGAATTGTTTTGGGTGGAAGGAGCCAAGATAAATTAAACAGTGTGGGAAATAAGTGTATGTAAAGGTCTATGATCAACCGGAATAAGTATTCTATCAAATAAAGGTAAGTTATTTTAGCCTATTGTGGCCACAATTTATAGTGGCCTTACAAAACAGGTTGTATGATGGTGCGAGGATTTGTGCCTTTCTATTAAGATGTAAAGAAAGTTTACAACTGACAATACATTCTGTATATTTTAGCACAGGAGAGAGAAGTTACAATATTCTCTTTGGCCAGGATCAAGAGTTAACTATATTTTTGTTCACCTTCCTCCCCAGTGTACATGATTCCATCATTGTGATACTGATGATTTGCCTCAAGAAAGTGTTCATGAGAAAAAGCACATACTGAGGTAAAACTACCAACTGTACAAAAAGCAAAAATTGAACAAAAAAAATTGAGTTTAATTATTCCGGATGGGACTGATTTAAAAAAGATAGTTGGAAATCAAAAAAAAACCAAAAAAAAAACCAAACCCAAACAAATTCTTCTAAATAGACCCATCCTGGAATAGAGAAACTCTTGCCGCTTTGTGAGGCCACAAGATATCAGTTGAAGGCCTTAATCTTCAGTAATCCTAAAAAGACCCCTCTCAATTAACATAGGTCATCTTTTTGCAAATATAGATAAAATAGCAACATCAACTTTCTCCTTCTCCACCCTGCAGTCCCTGAAGTAATGGGGTAGGCCAGCAGCTGTTCATATGTAAACTTGCAACTGAATTTTATTTATTTCAAAATATTAAATATAGAAGTTGAACATCACATGCATGTGTACCACAGCGCAAAACCCATGTGTTATGCCTTCTTCTTTCTCACTCTTCTACAATCGTCTTGTGTTAGAAACACTGACCAAGCTGCTTCTAAGCTCACCTTTTGATTGAAAGGGGGAGGTCTGTTTCTGATGTTTATAGAACACCAGTCACTACAGTATTTCCCTTTCCACTCTGGCGAACGTGCAGAGCACCAACCAGAAGAAGCAAAGCAGAAATGAAAATGGAGCAGGGTAGCCAGACCATGACTGTGGAGATGTATACTTACCACATACTGTTTTGCGAACAGAAGTGCTGGATATAGCCATTTGTTTTAAGTTTTAAAATGGCACACAACATCCAACACATTCTGGTTTGCAAAGCAAGCATGTGGTTGGATTCCTGAAGTTTAGGAAATAAATGCACACGCTTTACAAACTACCTGGGACATTTTTAGTGTTTACTATTCGGCATTGTCACTGCCTCTTTTCTCCTGGTCTCCAGTAACTTGCTGTGTTTGTACAAAGAAATACTGACTAGAATCCAGATTTCTGCAGCACCACTGGTCACCATTTCAGAGGCTGGTTAATCTTAATAAGAAACTCTGATAATCTATGGTTTCAGAGTAGCAGCTGTGTTAGTCTGTATTCACAAAAAGAAAGGAGTACTTGTGGAACCTTAGAGACTAACCAATTTATTTTAGCATAAGCTTTTGTGAGCTACAGCTCACTTCATTGGATGCATTTAGTGAATTTCCACTGAATGCATCCGATGAAGTGAGCTGTAGCTCATGAAAGCTTATGCTCAAATAAATTGGTTTGTCTCTAAGGTGCCACAAGTACTCCTTTTCTTTTTTCTGATAATCTATACATGTCAAGGAAAGGAGGAGATTTTCTTCAAAGGTGCCTAAGTCCCCATTGGCTTTCTGTGGGGCTGTGGCACTTAAGTGCTTTAGAAAATGTCACCCTAGGTATAAGAGTAACAGCCGTGTTAGTCTGTATTCGCAAAAAGAAAAGGAGTACTTGTGGCACCTTAGAGACTAACCAATTTATTTGAGCATGAGCTTTCGTGAGCTACAGCTCACTTCATCGGATATAGCTCACGAAAGCTCATGCTCAAATAAATTGGTTAGTCTCTAAGGTGCCACAAGTACTCCTTTTCTTTTCACCCTAGGTAGTTAGGTTTATCCCTGCACCCTCTTGAATGCATTTACACACGTCTTCCTGGTGATGTGTTAAACCAGGGATCCTAAATAGAAGCAGTCATAAGATCCTGTGGTATTTACCACTCCAAGCCACATGTGACCTGGCCAAACTACAGTGCTGGACAACTAGATTCTGCTTAAGTTCTCAAGTAGTTTTAATAAGATACATCAGTCTTCACTCTGCCATAACACATATATGCAGTGTTGCTTTGTGTGGTGAAAAAGCTTCCAGGTTACAACTAGAGGTGGTTGCACTGCAGTGACTGGAAGAAATATCTAGTTGGCAATTTATTTTAAGGTCAAATCTATTTATATTTAAATCTATTTCCTATGATGCACCCTCTGCAACATCATGACTGAGAAATAAGGACCTGGATTTTAATGTGTAAGATAGTCAGAAAATTCTCAAGAAGCCAAAAACAGACTGGCCCCTTTTTTGGACTTTATCAAACTTCTAATAAACAAAAAATGGATTTGTATCCTAGTTTGAAAGTGTCAACTTACCTGCATTGAAATGAGAATGAAATCAATTAGGCTACCAATTCCACAAAACCCTACAGTGCAGAACTTTAACAAACCTAGAAAGGAAAATAAAACTTAATTACAGCCTTAAGCAATTCTCTATAAAGTTTATGGTACTTTACAGTTTCCAGGTGCATAGGCATTTCCCCCATCTGACCCCCCCGGGACATTTTAGCATGTGAGTGAAATTAACACAAGAATCTTTTAATTAATTATCAGAAAGTCTTTACATTTTCTTTACATTTATGCACCAACCTGTAAAGAAACTTGCTTAGTTTAAAAGATTTAAACACAAAGTGAGTGTAACAGACATAATTCTGAGAAAAGGAAGAGAATGAACACATTAGTGTCAACTTAAATTACTGAGTTTTTCCTTTCTCTGGCTGGATGCACAGTTAATCTTAAAAGAAAGAACAAAGAAATCTTTGCGCATTGGAGCTCCAAAACTTATTTTAACATGAAACACTTTCTACTGTCTCAAGTTGTAGAACATACTAATTAGACTTTGGAAACAGCTGCTGCATTACATGCTGGGTTTGAATAATGTTCTCATTGCTAGTGTATACAATACTAATGTTTAAGGGGTTGCCAACAATGTAGATACTTTTCTAGGAACTTACAGACATATTCCACTGCATTTAGAATGAATACATGGACATGACTAACAAATGACTGTTTCACTGAGATGATTTTCCATTAAAGGTGAGGCAGAACTGTAATAAAATGTGGAGATACTTAGAGGATGTCTTTAGAAGCAGAAGGTTGCCTTAAATAGTTTATTGAACAGACTTCATTGTATGTGAACACTGTAAAAATTTCAAAAGCATCAAAGTGACTTAAGAAACTTAAACCCCAAGGACTTTCAATAAAGCTTAAGGGGATAAGTTACTTTTGAAAATGTGTCTCAGTCTCCTAAGTCACTTAGGCTCTTCAGAAAATTTTATCCAAGATTAGAAAGTGTAAAAAGGAATGTTTGTCTTTAACTAGATCAAGTTAATTGTACGATATTGTATGAGGAGAACTGTGCCGTCTTCAGCAGCGAAAACAAGTTTATACCTGCGTGTAAAATGCACAGCACACTTTGGATGCAACAGAAATCAACATGCTGGAAATACAGGATACATACAGCTATATTGTTAACAAAATTGAAAAATGGAAACCTAATAATGAGAATGTGACTCTTGACCAAGAGGAAGAAAAACATTTAGCAGGCCGGCCTTCCAATGGAGCAAAAATAATTTCACTATGACTCTATAATATGAAATGGTGTCAATCAATGAAGCATACAAGTCATGTTATATGTACAAAATTATAAATACATAAATGTTTAAAACAAATTGTTCTCAGTGGTTGGTGTCTGGGACTTGCAGCAGCCAAACATTTTAAGCTTTGACATCAGTATTGGCTGTAGTGTCAAAAAACATAAGGGCAACAGCCAGGAAACAAATGCCAGCAACAGGGGACAACAGTTCTGAGTTAGGACTAAAATGAGGCACGCCAATTTCTCTGGTAAATACTAGAGTACCAAATTTATTATCTCTGCAACTAGAGCATTCCCCACCCAAAGTATTCGTGGATAACTCTTCCATCTTTTGTCATGCTCTCAATACATATTCTGAACCCCACTGGGAGTTGGCATTTTAGGGACCCAACAAGCCACTTTCACCCCACCATCTGTACTGGCGTCAGAATCAGAGACAGTAGCTCCAAGTGTGTAAGCACTTTATGTATGGAATTAGCTGCAAGATTTTATCATTCTAGTCACTTTCATTCTCCATTATTGGTTGTAGAAACACTTATTGAGCCCAATTTTTGCTTTGGGGAGTATGGGGAGGAAATGCAGGAAAGGAAGCAAAGACAGAAAGGAGGAAGAAAAAATAAACAAACAGTGGAAGTGGCCAAATAACTGTAAGAGTAGAGGGGAAAAAACAGGCCATTATATCACAAAAATTGTGGGTTATTTAAGTTTAGGGGGAGGCACTCCAAACCAGCCTTCCATGTAACAAACTAACTTGTTAATCTGTATTCAGTAGTTTGGATGAACCAGTGCTCCCTCTAAACACAACAGAGGGAAGTTGTCTGCATGGGTGTTTGTAATTTTCATCACATTTCTGCAAAATATTTCAGCACTATTTACTCTTTAGTTCTGCTTCTTTCAGGGAATGGATGATCCCAAATAAACTGACAGTTGACAAGCAAGCCACTGTATTGATTTTATATTAAAATAAAATGCTGCAACCCCAGTGCCCATCCCCCAGCCATCTTCAAGCTATTCTGAATATCAACAATGACACTTGGTAAAGAGTTAGAATTTTGCAACAATCCATTCACTAATCAAACTTCAGACTTTCTACAGGAAAGGTCTTGATGCTTTAAGGGTTTGAGCCTTTGATTACTGTAGTAAAAAAGTCTGGGATCTTGTAGTTAAATCCATCCTAAGTGAGGAAAAAATATCAGAAAAATTAGGGTGGATGCCTTTGGAGCTAAAAATCCTCAATTACCTTTTTAAAAGATGACTACCATAAAGCACAAGGGTAACTGAATTTTTGTGAACCTGAGAAATTTTGGGGATTATTGCCCTTCTGGATAATGTAAGATGCTCAAGGCTCTTGGAAGATATGCAATGCCAGCCATGCGTCTACTGGAATCAACCTTCAACCCATGCTGAGGGCACCAAGGACCTGGCTCCATAGTTCAGGGGTTAGAGCATTGGTCTTGTAAACCACGGATCGCAAATGGAAACCTTGCTGGGGCCTGAGCAGCAGTTTCTGGCTGGACCTGTTGTCCCACCTCTCAAATTGCAAGTGTAGATTTAATAGGGATCGTACTAACGTGCAGAAGAGGAGAAAGTATTTTAGCTGGAGTCTAAAAAGAAATCTAAGACTGAAACAGGACTACACTTATTTCCTCTACATGTGAATAGTGTTACTTATTTGTAGCTGTAAATTAATTTTTTTAATCGACATATTGCAAGAGATAAGAGCATGTGAAAGTACTCCGAGTTTCAGAACATCTTGTAAGCAAAGCACCTGTAGAACATAGGAATTGCCATACATGATCAGACTAGTCCAGTAGCCCAACAGTGTCTAACACCAACTGCTTCAGAAAAAGGTGCAAGATGCCCTACAGAGAAAGTCTCTTCCTAACCCAGTTGGTTAGAGGTTGGCTAAAGCATAAAGATTTACTTTCTTTCAGGGTGGATAAAAATAAATGATTTAAAAAAAAATTAAAAAAACAAAGATATTTTTAATTTATATCTGATTTTTTTATAAAATGCTTTTTGAGGAAAAAACCTATCTAAAGATAAAGATATGTTATAGCTCAAAGATATCTCATCATGAAATAGGGATTATAAATTCTAATTCTATAGTATGAAACAATATATTCATGTAATGTTTAAGAAAAGTTTTGTAAATAAGTTCCAATAGTTCATGGATTAGGGACCCAATCTTATGGGGTTCAAGGGACTTCTGTATAGATTATTTAGGTTAATCTTTCTATCTACTCAATGGGACTCAGTGATCAGTCTAGAAGATAGCATCAGAGATGCTTAGTTTTGCAGTTCTCAAACTGTGGATTTCTGTCTCCAGAGATAACATGCTTGTTAACAGCAAAAATGTTTTTAAATAAATAATATATAAAGGAGAGAAATAACAGACTTCAACCCTATTGTCCCTCTGCAAATTTGCGTACACAGAGTTAATCCCTTACCTCTCTCTAAAAGTGCAAAGTTTCAAAAAGTTCAATGAATAGAAGATTGTTGGGGCGGAATAGATCTGGACAAGGAGAAGAAGTCTGGAGATAAATGTGAGAAGGGAGGGACAGGCAGTAGAAACAAAAGTGAAACTGTTTGAGCAGCATATTCCAGAAGTCTTCAGATCTCTGAGTGTAGCCTTCACTGATTTGAGATCTACCATACCATTCTCTCACTAGAAGAGACCCAATTTGGGAATAAGAACCATTCAAGAAATATATGTTTGCTGATGATGTTTTAAAGAAAGTGACACCAGTGAACTGGTGGAAGTTACACAAGCACTTGGATTCAGAGACTGTTGAAGTGATAATCTCACTTTTAACAGCAGTAGCTTCTTCTTCTTGTGTAGAAAGAATATTTCTCTTCCTTTGGACTAATTCACTCCAAACTGAGAAATCGTTTGGGACCTGAAAAAGCAGGAAAGCTTATTTTTCTTTTCCAGATTATGAACAAACAGGAAAATGAAGGTGAAGATGATGGGGTTAGCTGCAGAAGCCAATGTTTTAAGTTTCTCATGTTGACCTGGCTGACAGTCGATTTAATTTTTGTTTTTAAATATTTCGTTTAACTATTTTAGTTAAAAACAAAACAAACCTGATTTTAAAAAACTTGAATGTTTAGCTAAATTCAAAAATTCATATGCTTGTTTTGTCAAAATATTATATCTTTGCTGTTGAAGAAAAAAATCCAGAATACATAACGTTGTTTTAGTTAAATAAAATAATTTAAATGTCTGTCTGGTGGTGATGTCCTCCTAATACAACATGGCAAGAAAATCCTCCAAATATTAAATGATTAACCTGTTGAATTGGAGATATTTTGACGTCACTGGGAGATGAACAATCTGCTTCAATTACCTTTGGTAAATGAAATGACCAAGCATCATTCATTTTCTGATACAGCTGTAAAACTAATCTGAAAAGTTTTCAGAATAAATCACTTTAAAAATGTATAATGTATTCCTTCTAAAAATGAAACCTACATCTATCTCTGAGTTGTGAAGAATATGTATTATGGTTATAACAACCAACAAGAATGCACTTTTATGTAGAAATCCATGATTAAATCGAGTCTTTTAAAATAATGATTTAAATCAATTTGATTTAAATCAAATCCACCCTGCTTTCCTTACAAAACTTGAGATGTTTCTGCTATCCATACAACTTCTTGGCCCCAACAGGTATGTCTACACTGCAATTAAAAACCCATGGCTGGCCTGTGCCAGATGACTCAGGCTTGCAGAACCCCAGAGCCCGGGCTCCAGCCGAAGCCTCTACACTGCAATTAAACACGTTAACTCGAAATTTTTTCCCCTGCAGAGGTAAGAGCAAAGAACCTTTGATAGCTCATTAAAAATGAAGGATTGTTGCAGGATTGCAAGATGTTTAGAAGTCTCAACAGTATGGTGTTGTATACTCTGTACTAGATCTTCACAATGATGTAGTCAATGCTATTCACTGCCAAAAAATAAACTGTGTTTTAAACCTAAAATGTTAAGTTAGAGGTCTGGATTTTTTGATACTCATCTTAAACGGAATTATTCTCATGTTTGGGGAGAGGAGAATAAAGTTTCAGAATGAGGGCTTATGCAATTTTAGTCTGAAGCCTTGTTTGTTTGTTTGTTTGTATGGCCAAATGGAAATATGGAGGTTTACAAGTAAAGTTCAAATCCTAATTTAAATCCCAAGTGAGACTGAGTTTGGTGGTCTCACAAAAACAAAACACGAATTGGTACTATATGGCACCATGGGTCCCCTTGAGAACAGACTAACAAAGATGGAAATAGCAGGGGGCTTACAACTCAGAAGAAAGGTGCATCAACAGAGCTGCATGGGGAAGCTTTCACAATGCCCGGCTAAAGCTAATGCTTTCTTTCTCCATATCTTCATGAGAAATAAATTCACTCAATTAAAGAGGAAATACCTTAGAGTGAAAGCCTTTGCCATACTATTTATCTAACAACAGGAGACTATTATTTTGTGACATCCTATTCTGACAGTTCCTTGAAGCAAGAAAATCTGGTTTATAGTCCGCCTTTGTATTGTCAGGATTTATACCATCTTGTTAAAAAATGGTATCTCTTGTATGTAGAAAGGTCAGTGAGGAAAATCGATGTGTGCTCTAGCTTTAAAAGTATCATACAGAGCAAAATGTGTGTATCTTGTCTTTAAAGGCAATGTGCCACATAAACACATTTACAAAGTAGTAAGCACTACACAGCTTCACATAAGAATAGTCTATGAATGACAGTTTTCAAAATATGAATTCAACAACAATATATATGGTGGTAAAAGTAGAAAAACAACAACTAATTTTTAAGGTAATCTGCTGCTTTGCAAGTCAGCTCCTAAACGTAATTTGTAGGAATTCAGATCATTTAATATTTAAGAGGTACCTTGTTTGACAAAGCACAAGAATTCTCTATAAGAAGTTGTGTGATTAGTTACCAGTATTCTTTTTGCTTCACTCCTCTCTATCCTTTCACAGGGGAACAGCTTCCAAGCTTTATAAGAGCTTAACTTGCAAATCTTTTAATTGTGGCTAATATCTGAATTATATTTCAGGTCCAATTGGTAATTTAAGTGTAATACATATAAGAATTCAAAGCAAAGTTTTCAGACATCTGCACTAAAAGTAATGCACATCCTTATTCTAAGTCCAACTGATAAAATAAGAAAATATTTGAATTTTGGAACATTGGTTTTACAGAAAATGGGCATCTAGAGTTATCCAATTGCCTCTAAAAAAGGGATCTTAGAAGATCTAATCTTTTTATGTAAATATAAATGTGCAAAATAAAAATGTGCAAATTATTACATGTCAGGAAAAAAGGCCACACGGGTTAACACAGAATTACCCATAAGAACAGGGAGAAGGCAGAAACTCAAAGCTCCCACTTGAAGCAGTACTAGTGTATTTAGCTGCACCAGTCCATTACATCATGCAATCTAGAGTTATACAAAAAAGGCAACTGTTTGTAACATACTGAGAAACTAATGAAGCTTAAACAGAGAGTTTCTTAACATATAGTGAAGGTAATTCTAGCAGAATAGGATTTATGTGTACCTTAAAAAGCCATCATCATTTTCTTCATCCTGTGGATAAATCTGACAAACACTATCTGAGGTAATTTTTATCACTATGGGAAGTCCTATTAAAGCCAATAGCTTCAAACAGAATTAACAATAGTAAGCACTATCCTGAGTGGTAAGTGTTTGCAGGATCAGATCCCATGTTCTGTTCATGTGTTCATGTTTACTTGTTTTGTACATGTAGAATTAGGATCTGGTCATGCAGATTTAGATATGACACACTTATCTATACGTGTTTAGATACATGTCCAGAAATCTATAGGTTGTTTCTAGTACTTCATTTTCAAAACCAGTGGAAAGCAATCTATAAACACTTTGAATATCTTCAAAAAAGTTAGAAACAAGTAATTTAAAAATAATTTGAAATGACTGCAAGAGTGAAACTCTTAAAACAGATTTTCTAAAATCAGTCTCTTAACTAATTTCACCTAAAGGTGGCAACATTTTGGTTGGGAATTTAAATATCTTAGTAGAAAGCACAAAAATCAAATAGACATTTTCATAGAAATAAAGAGAATTATTACAATGTATTTTGAAATAGAAAATATTACCTGAAAATGAAGATCACTACAGTTATTAATTTAAAAAGTTACATATCCAGAACTGTTAATACAACATACGCAATAAGATTTAAGGAAATGATCTGCTAAGACGTTGTAGAAATTCACACATTCTCTTAAATGTAGACATGGGAAAATTCACACCAGATATTCCATCTTAACTTTGACCCTCAAGACATAGCTTATATAGCATTATATTGTGCAAGTCATTTAGCTCATTTCAGCACACACATCGCTAATGTATAGCAATTGACTTGCATTGAACTACAAAGAATATATATCAAGTTCTATTACACACACATTCTAATTGCAGAACATTAATTATATTATTCAGACACTCAGCACAGTTTTGAATTTAAAATGGGTATTTAGATAAAACATTATTATCGTTACAGGGCTAGCAGCACTTTTGCCTTTCCTGGTCCCTGAGTGCACTCATAGAATATCAGGGTTGGAAGGGACCCCAGAAGGTCATCTAGTCCAACCCCCTGCTCAAAGCAGGACCAATTCCCAGTTAAATCATCCCAGCCAGGGCTTTGTCAAGCCTGACCTTAAAAACCTCTAAGGAAGGAGATTCTACCACCTCCCTAGGTAACGCATTCCAGTGTTTCACCACCCTCTTAGTGAAAAAGTTTTTCCTAATATCCAATCTAAACCTCCCCCACTGTTACTCCTACAGGTAACAGGTCCCATGCCTATATGTCTCCCAGGGTGGAGTTCTGTAGTTCTTGTGCTCTTAGGGTGCTGCAGCCCAAGGCCCAAACTGTGTATCAACCATGCTTTCCCAGTAGGTCCAACTGGGTTTGGCACCTGTGGTTCTTCCCTTCAGGACTCTGTGGCCAGTGGTATTCAGTGAACAAAAAAGCTTATGCTCAAATAAATCGGTTAGTCTCTAAGGTGCCACAAGTACTCCTTTTCTTTTTGCGAATACAGACTAACACGGCTGCTACTCTGAAACCAGTGAACAAAAAGCCTTCTTAAAATTAAAATATTTGTTTATTTTAACAGTAGGAACAAAGCATTTTAAAATAGCCTACAAACACATCTACCTTACCCAAAGGCTTAATATCCCCTGATGGCCTAAATTCTTCCAACTCCTCAGCAGGTCCTGTGTGTCAGTCTGTTCTCCCCAATGGCTCCCCAATAGCTACTGCCCTCTTTGTGGAAGTCTTCCTTTTAAACCCTGTCTTTTGATCTTCTGGTTCCCAGGCCTTTTCCTATGCAGCACTGTCTCTTAACAGCCCTTGAGAGTTGAGGGAAAGTGATTTATCTTGAACAATTCTTTTATTTTCTGCTGGTTTTCCATCGAGCTCCCAACTGAACTCAACCAATATATTCACACAGAAAACATCCCAACAACCAGGTCAGCATAAACAATATTTATAAATTACAGAGCAGCTCCATTTCTGTTACACACATCTTCCTACAGTATATCTTCTACTATATAAAGTATGTAATACTTAGAATACCAGTAACTGATTCATAGCCTTTATATAACTGATTTCCTACAGCGTGCTATAAGTTGTATAAATTGTTGACCTGTACTATGTGAAAGTAAATAAGGCATCAGTTAAGATTGTTATTGGAATGTTTACTGCGACTTTTCAGACCTACTTTTTTTAAGTGACTGCATAGAATTGAAGAACATTTATTATTATAACTGATATTTCTTGGGTTTTGACAGCTAAATTTTCTCAGTATACATTTTTGTAATGAGACTATTACTTACTGAAACAACTTAAAATCATTACACTACCCTGATCACCTTTTTAGTCACAGGCACTTGGACTGTTACCCAGGGATCCCCATCATGAAGGACAAAAGAGCAGAGGCCACATTGCTTCTCTCAACAGCATTGTCCAAAGTCAGTCCTGGGGTAAGCAAGCTCAATTCCCATAATTAATGCTTAACCATAACATACATTTTCTCATCAACAGATGTCAAACAATTCCACAACAGAGGGAGTGCGGCTCAGAAAGGTTAAGTAATTAGCGCAAATTCATACAATAGAAGGGCAGTAAAGCTGAGAATAGAACATAGGCTTGCTGACTCTCAATCACATGCCCTATCCCCTGAACTACAGCACCTCCCCTTTGTCACTACTAAGTTCAAGAGGAGTTATGTCCACTTAAATCACGGCGGGATTTGGCCACAGAGCCATTCTAAACAGTAAAAACATGGACATTAGTTCATTGCAAAGGCTTTGCTTTCAAAGTGAAATAAGTACACTAGTGAGTAAATTTGAAAACAGTGAGAATCAGAGGTCAGTAGTTAAGACATAAGTATGCGTGTAAACTCCAATCATATAGAATTAATGTTTTATTATTTAAAATCAAAACAAGAAAAAAAAAACTCACCTAAGGCAGGATACCCAAGATAAAATCTATCTGCTCCCAACCATCCAAGAAATAAAGACAGAGCCACTGCCACTTTGTATGAGTAACCATTTCTGCCAAAAGACATAAGTAAAGATGACTGTGGTTGAAACAAGATATTAAGTTGCGTATATTCTGAATAATTCAATTAAAAATGACAGTCAAATGACATACCTATTAAGTCTCCCTTTATGAAAGAGAAGACTTGTGTTGTTTAGCTTACACAATTTTAGCACAGTCTTCAATAATTCAACATTAAAAAATTAGTATAATACTATTATCTGTGTAGACATCCACTGTAACTTGGACCTCAGGAGTGTACTTGGGCTCCAGCAGAACTTCCATCCTTTTTCTTAAGGTGGATTATTATTCTCGTTCAAACAAGATATGAGCCAGCTGTTGACACAATCCTAGCTTTCTAGAGTATTTCCTATCCACTTGTGTATTCTGGGGCACAATTTATTGAAAAGCCCCAGAATTGCACCAAATTTGCTTGGCAGGGTCAGTTCCAGGGCCAAGCAGTGAAACAGGAAGTGTCCTGGGCTAGATGAGGTGTCACCTAAGGTAGGCATTCATGGATGAGATTTGGGGAAGAAGTCAGCACTGGCCCATTAGAAAAGTTGTGAGAGCAGCCTCGGATGAGGAAAGGGTCAGATAAGAAAGGACAAGTATTTAAGATAAGGATACATTTATTTTTAGATTCATCACAAATGAACAAAGAAGTTGGCCACATAAAAATGTACTGACGGCAGAAGATGTCAAAATGATAGCTCTAAAGATGGAGGAAGTCCTTTAGTTATTCACACAGATATGGAACAAGCAGAAGTGAAAGGCTCCCTGGACTCTCTTCTGAGATTGCCAAAAAGAGTGCTACCTAGTATTAACTGTTGTAGTGATGTGGACATGCCCACTGCTAACTTTCAGTCACTTTTGAAGTGAGCTTAGTGCTAATCACTGAACCTAGAGATGCTATTCCTATTAACACTCCCAGAGCCATCCATTGCCACATTAGGGAAGAACCAGCCTTGGAAAGGCGCAACAGAACCAAGTGTCATTAGAACCTTAAAATATGCAATAATTCACTATTCTGACACTTGCATGGCCAAGTGTCAGCAATTAGTGAAAGTGGCCAAAATAAAGTCTTAGATAAATACATGAATAAAATATTCATTTTCACAAAGGCAGTGGCCAAGAAGGGGTGCAAACACCTTTAATAAATATTTACATTTTTGCTTATTATCTGGCTTTACTAGCCCCACTACTGAGATCTTTACTCCTTCCACATCCACATTCCCCTCCTATTTCACATTCAAAAAACTGTTATCCTCTTCCGTTCATAATGAGCAAGTGCTGTTCTTAAAGATCACACCATTTGGTTTGAACTTCTAGTGCCTTTTATCAGTTCTCCAAAGAGTTATGCCTATGTTTCCCATTTCCCAAGTAATCCTAC
Source organism: Lepidochelys olivacea (assembly GCF_965140295.1). Lineage (NCBI taxonomy): Eukaryota > Metazoa > Chordata > Testudines > Cheloniidae > Lepidochelys > Lepidochelys olivacea. The sequence goes on along the minus strand of NC_140418.1, from coordinate 91,884,543 downwards.
TGACTCTAACAGAACTCACAGTGCCTAAAGTTAAGCATGTGCAGGGCCTACGTACATTATCCAGAGAAGAACATGCTATGCCAGTTTAGAGCGCTCCTGGATTTGGAAACAACCATTTTATGTGGGAGCAAACAAGGAAAGACTCCCAACCTTTCCTGATGGAACACTCTAATGCAGAATTCACAGGCTTTTCTTTGAGATACTGTGGAAGTCACTTGTTCAAAGTATGCCTGTTTACATATACACACGAAGCAGCTGTATCCACTTTATTCAACAGCAACACAGAGAGACAGCTTTATCTAGTGAACTGACATACTTGTTGAGACTCTAGCTCTGAGTTCTAATAATTGATCTGCTACTTAGGGTTTGTCTACAGGGTGCTTTAGTCAGTACCAGAGGGGAGTAAAATTTTAGCCCACTAGCATATCATGCACTAAACTGGCCTGTGTGGACTCTGCTGGCATGCACTAAAAATTCCCTAGTGCACATTCATGTAGATTAATAGACACTACTGAACTTTTAGTGCATGCTACCAAGGTCACATGGGCCAGTTAGTGGACAGCATGCTAGTGTGGATTAAATTTACACCCATCTTGTGCAGACTAAAACACCATGTAGACAAGTCCTAAATTGTGGCCTTGAGCAAGGCACAGCCTCTGATTCTTCACCATCCCATATTTAAGGTATATCAATACTTAACTGCTTCAGAGAACTCACTGGTGTTTGCCCACTTTGAAAGTGACAAATGTTATATAAATATCAATGTGAAAATTCCATCACTTTAAAAAGTTATTTATGAATAAAATTTTCTTGTTTTAAATTCTGTTCACTTCTTTCTAGTAGAGGACAGTCAAGTTATCCAACAAAACTCAAATGAGGCACTGGAAAAGCTCAGAAAAGCACCTGGAGTGATGGGTAGGTTTACTGTTGTAGTATCAAATATGAGGATACCTGTGCAGAATAATGTTACCATGACTTAAGGGATAAAAATGGCCTTATAAAAGACTGGTAATGGTTTTAACTATGCAGATATTCTTTATAACTACCTGTATATAGACTTGACAACTTGTTACACCTATGAAAGTTGGGAATATTAAGGAATTTACCCTTCCTAGAAATGACAGCACACTACATGGCTTTGTGACATTTTTCAAGAGTGAATGCAAAACTCTGCCTGTAGCCATAGCTGAAATTTACAAGAGTTTTAAATAAAACTCAGCTAAAAGCTGCTTCTCCTGTATAAACAGTCATGGAAATGGTGAAGCCAGGGAAATTCTTTTAAGTAATCATGGGAAGAATATTGCTTTTAGTGCCTAATCGAGAGGTAGCACAGGAGGACTGTTCCAATTTCATTTCTTGAATTTTTAGTTCCCAGTTGTGAACCCAATAAAAATTTAACAAGCACAATACTGGGAATAATATTAATTTAGAAAAATCTAACAAGGTGAAAGCAACCCTAGGAATTGCTTTATATTCCAGTTAGGGAGGAGGGGAGCAAATTCTACTGCATTAGGCTAGATTTCATCTTGTTCTCTGGCTTCCATCACAGATATGGCAGAGAGCAATAATTCTGATAGAAACTGGTGGTCACAATTTACTATGCAAGCAGTTTACTGTGGCTTGCTAAAATAGTATGTTGGCCTTCAGTGTGTTGAGTTTAGACTGTCCAGCAAAATAAGTATAGAGAAATTAGCGGTGGAACCGGACTGAGCTACACTACACTAACATTTTGCAAGAAGGTGGCTGAGATAAGCAAACTGATGAATAATAAGAATATCAAATTAGAGGGAACTGGCTTTCTCACTAGTGATGTAGGCAAAATTCAGCTAGGATTGCTGGAACTACAATTTCCTAAGATTCTACAGCTGGACAACAAAAAAGACCAACTTTATAAAGAAAAGTCCTCCAGGATTCCAGTAAAGAGGAGAAACAAAGAACATTGATAAGTGTACTGTCATATTAGTGTTCAATACTGAAGAGTAAAAATAATAATTGCAGTGCTTAGAAAGAATCCAGACAACACTCTGCACTGTTCAAAATCTGTATGTAGAACTAAGTCAGTTGAGTCATCTTCACAGATCTGACTATCAGGCCCTTTGGAATGAAAAAATGTGTGTTTGTAGACATCAAGTCACTCAAGAGAAGACGTGAGAATTGGTTCCTGTAAAATGGATATTTAGGACTGCTGGAACAAGATTTCAGTCCTCCTAAAGTTCACATTTTCCATGACAAGAAGCATTTCTGTTTCAGGACAATTGTTCAGCACAGTAGCTATTAATAGAACCAAAGGCTTAGGCTATGGCTACACCGCAATCAAAGGTGTGATTTGCATCACAGGTAGGCCTGCCTGTACTAGCTTTAATCTATTTGGGATGCTAAAAATAGCAGTAAAGACACAGTCGCATGTACCTTAGAGTGGGCTGAACAAGCCGGCTTGGTACCCTTGGGTGTGTACTTACATTACTAGATTGTGCTGAAGCCCATGCTACTGCATCTTCACTGCTATTTACAGTGTGTTAGATAAATTAAATCTAGCATGGGTATGCCTACCAGATCTGCAAATCACACCTTCGACTGCAGTGTAGATATACCCTCAGAAGCAATATCAAAGAAAAAAAATCTAGCACAGAGGTAGATTTGCTTACATAATTATATATTTTGCCTTTAAGCAATTTAACAGCTTTGTTAGAACATCTCTCAAGTTCCATGCTAGTTAACTTAACATTTGTGAAACAATGTTTCTAATAACTAATTCTTCTCACCTAATACACTGAAACGAAGTAGATTCATCTATCTTTCCCTTTTCCCTCCTCCCTGTTGCCAACGCATGCTACACCATTTAAAATTAGTAACATAAAAACTGAGGCAAACATATTACAAAGCACAATAATTCACTTACACATTACGACATGCAATAGGTTTGTAAAATCCAACTTCCTTTCCAGTAAAGTTGTTTTCATTGCCACTGTGATCCTTACAAGTAATATTTGGTGCTGGATGACATGGAACTGAGGACACAATATAGATTATTTAAATTGAGCTATAACAGGCCATGCACCACGGTGCACATTGAGATTCCAAAAATGCAAAGTGAAAGAAATAAGTTCAACCTGTGCACTGAAGTGCACATAGGCACCGACTCCACGGGTTCTCTGGGGCTGGACCACCGATGGGGAAAAAATGGTGGCAGCCCCCCTACCAGAACCTCCCCCTCCCCCCAGCGCCTCCTGCCCATCAGCGGGCCCTGCAGATCAGCACCTCCCTCTCCCTCCCAGCGCCTATTGCCTGCCTCGGATCAGCTGTTTCTCAGCGTCAGAGGCACTGGGGGGGGAGGGAGCAAGGGTGCAGCATGCTTGGGGAAGGGGGCGGAACTGGGTGGGGAAGGGGTGGAGCGGGGGTGGGAAGAAGCAGGGTGGGGCCTTGGGAGAAGGGGTGGAGTGGGGTGGATCATCCCCCCGGCAGGTTACAAACTCAGCACCTATGGAAGTGCAGATTCCCACTAATGACTGGGTCTTTCAAAGAGATACTATAACCTGTCTTGCATTAATTCCCCCCCCCCCCCCAGGATAAATGTTAAGCAAACACACAAATCAGATGACTCACCTAAATGTTACAATTTCTAGATCCTTAAAGTTTTCCTTTTACCGTGGGAATAGCAGAAACCAGCACAGCCAACTTAAGTATTATTTCTCTCTATGGTAAAGCATTCTAATTGCTTAAGTGCATTTTATTTGGCCAGTTTCTCCTCATCAAACTAGAGAGAAATACTGTTTCTCTTATTTTAAGTAATAACTGCTAAGGTTAAGAATTAGAAAAGTGATGTTTCCTAAAGTTTGCAGAACCCCACCTGAGTTCACAACTTGCCACTTTCTAATGCTGAAATCAGGCGTTAAGCAGGTCAACATTTCATGTCTTTTTCCTTTATTTTAATTCTGACTTTCAGTACTTGTAACTTATGTCAGCCTGACAAACAATAGCCCCCAGGGGCAAGAAGATAGTGTAGTCTTTTTTCTGAGATTGCCACTAGAAATTGGACTGGGACTAAAAACTAAGTTATTAGGCAAGTCTGGTAGGTGGAATCTGAGGCAAAGGTGGACTTTTGAATGCTATGTTATACCCGTTCTGGTTCTGCATGAATGTGTAATGGGCATCACTCTGTGGGAAACTCAGGTTCTATTCCTACTCTGCCACAAATATCCTGTGGCCAAGTCACTTACGTCTCTCAATGCCTCAGTTTCTTATCTGTAAAATGGAGATAACAGTACTACTCTATCTCACATGGGTGTTATGAAGATAAATACATTAAAGATTGGGAGGCACTCAGATACTATCGTGATGGGGGCCATATAAGTACCATAGGTAGGTAGATAGATAGATACAAAGTTGTATTTTTGTTTAAGAAACAAAGAGGTTGAAGGTGGTTTTCTGATCTACTTAAAGAACAGGGCAGTAATTTATTCAAATGGTAAAAGCCCCAGATTATCATCCAAAATGTTGACATCACTAAGGCTCCAATCCTGCAGCTCAGTGGGATTACTCAAAAACTTGAAGTTAAGCATCTGTGTTCACAGGATTGGTGGGGCCTAAAATGGTATTTCAGAATAGGGTCTGGAGCTTCTGGCAACCCCAATGTAATTAGATTATATGGCCACATATGGATTTAACTTTTTATTGAGATGCTACTCTGGAGGAAGAGATAACAGATGTTGCAGGGTCCATTTAGAAGAAAAAGGGAGCACATAAATAGTCTGGGATTTTCTTAGAGCTGAGCAAATAATTCATAAAGAACAATTTACTTGATGAATTAATTTAGCCTCTTTCTGTTAACCAAATGTCTGAGCTTACAACAACTTCCTGGAGTTTCTCTGTTGTTCAAATTTACTCTGAATTAGCTGTAAATTATTCAATAGCTTGTTAGTTGTGACTGGTCTCAAGCCATATAGTATTGTTTCTGTTCACTCTTATAATCAGGAGCAGGGCTTGAAGGAGCACATGGAGCATGGAAGCTTTCAGAGCAGAGAAGATAATCAGGTTTGCAGAACTTTGTATTGCCAGTTTGTTTCCTGTATGCCAGGGCGCTGATCAAGAATTGTCCCTCTGCTGTAAAGAGAAATCCCCCTCCCTCCCAATATTTAATACTATATCTGTGAATGCTCCACAGTGTAAGCTTGAAATTAGCTTTCTGTGGCCATCTGAGATAGTAAAATTATCACTCAAATATTTGTGGAAAGTGAATGCCAGAGGGGTACAAACACAGACAAGGTGTATTCAGTTTTAAATTTGAGTGCTCCCAGAACATTTTTTGCATTATTTGCCCAGGTCTATAACTGTCAGAGTCCACTGTGTCACTCAGTCTGAGAACATCTGACAAGATGAACACTATTCTAAGTGAAAAGAGTGATTAATTTAAATATTTTTACCGGTGATACTTAGGTGAGTACCAGGTAATTTAACTCCAATACACACAGATATGTCACCTCCAGAAAAAGATAGCTTAATAACATCAAAAGTCTCCTGTAGTCGAGTGCTCCCTTAAGGAGTCATAACTGAAGAACATGAAGGTCTTCAACGTGCTTCTATTTTGAAGTTTGTTCTTTTAGTAAATATATACTAGATCTAAGGGGAGGGGTCATTTGTTTTAATTTTTATGAAAGGTAGGAACCTAGAGAATATACATCCCAAGTCAAAGAGATCTACAGAAACCAACCAACTTCCACACCCCAAAAAAACAAACCAACCCAAACACTAAACAAACTACTGGACTTGGCTCTGCTGATTTCTGCCAGTGTTTTAAGCATTTTATTTAACACTACTTAAAACAAAATAAACCCATACAGGTTCTCTATACTTTCAATGGAACTGCATACAAAATGAATTCAATAACAGTATTGTATTACATTTCAAAATAACCAAGTTGCAGGTCTACAAGGGCACTAGTTGAAGATGTTCCTTGATAAATTCCTTTGATCAGAATGTATATTAGACTTCTGAAAGCCTTACCGTATGCTGTGTGATTTGTACAATTCAGTGGTTCTTGTGTGATATTGTCTATTCTGGGATCTTCACAAATATATGTTCAAATAATTAAGGAAAACCATTTTTTGTACCAAACTCTAACTGTTCTGTAACTCAATGTACTACACCCTCTTCACTCACCTAAGATTTGAGAGCTCTCAGTTCAGTCAGTTTTCCTTCCCCTAGTCTCATACAGCTCTGAAAATAAACAAACAATCTTAACTATAGCAGAGCTGTTGCTTTGCTATAATACAGAAACACAGGGCCCTAGGCTGCACAATTGAGTGCTGTTACCAATAACACCTGAGGGAAATATAAGTTGTTAACTCTTATAAGAGGAATAAAATAAACCTTCTCTATTAAAAAAGGGAAGCACCTCAAAACCAGCTTTTATTTCCTTATTTTTTAGGATGAGTGTCAATGCACACCAGTAGTCTACCAACTCATGACTGATTTGCTGTCAAGTATTTGGTTAAAAACAGGTTCCATCTACCAACACCACCCAACAGAATGTAAAGTGATCGTTTGAAAAACATAAATTGTTACACATCTACATCAGACTAATCCTGAACAGGAACTGAATTGTAAAACTTCCTACTTATGTTACCAAAGACTGAACTCCAAGGGCCAAATAAAGCAGGATAGCAAGTCAACTTTTCCTCGCTTACCTTCCACTTTTGATCTTCATTAATGTCAGCTATTGTCAAAAACTATCAACAATTACCTTACTAGAGGGAGAGGGTGGGAGCTAGATGTGACCCCCCCTTTAAACAGTCAATAGCTTCCCAACAGGAATATGTCACCCCCATATTTCTACCGACTGCAGCCTGCAGATTCAAAACTACAGGCTGATCCCTTTCCTCCCAGATTTTGGAAATGAATTATGTCCTGCAAAACCATCACCCCGGGTGATTTTAACACTAACAAAACAGAAGGGAGACCCCCCCCCAAAAAAAGCCCCCAAAACCCCAGGAAAGAATCCCTCTCTTCCCCATTAACCAGCTCAGTCACTCTCCTGAGCTACTGTCACCATCGAGAGCCTCTGAAATTTCCCTACTAATGGGGGCGGGGAGAAGAGACACGCAAACCATCCCAAGCAAAGATCTTGCACCCTTTGCTCTGTCCCCACACCCAGTATGGGGGCTGATCTCAGCTGCGGTTGCCGCAGAGTGGCCTGAAGAGCCGGGGGGGGGGGCATCCCATGGGATGGGGGCGACTAACAAGCCTCGTCACACTCCCTTTGACGGAGCACCAGGGGCTGGCCCTGGGACACAGGCTGGGGGCAGCCACAGAGAGAGAGAGAGAGACACACACACACCAGGCGTCACCATGGTAACCGAGCCCCCCACCGCACCCCCAGCCAGACTCAGGATATTGCCCCAGCCTCAGCTCGTCGCACTTGAGCGGAGGCTCCCCGCCGGCAACGCCCTCCGCGGCGACACACGCCAGCCACAGGATGCCCAGCAACCGGGCTGCCGCTGCTGCTTGACGCCTCCTCAACAGCAGGAGCCGTCGCCTCGGCCGGGCGGCCACCATCATGGAAACCAAGCCCGGCCGCCGCGTCCTCAGCCCTAGGCTGTCTCGCTGGGGAAGGACGGCTCAGTGGGCAGCGGAGTACTTTGCCCACATCAAAGATGGCTGCCGTAGAGTGTCAATGGCGCTGAAGGCAAGCGGTGCCCGTTGCCGAGCCGCCTCTGTTTCCTCTACCGGTGGAAGTCAGGCTGCCCCTAGTCAAGATGGCCACCGCGTTCCCATTGTATTTAAAGCATAGGAAGCTCGGGAGCCCTCACTCAGGGCGTCCCCTCCTCTCTATGGTTAGGAAGCTCGGCTGCCGTTCCCCCAAGCGCCTTGCATTGTGGGAACATGGAGGGATGGGCAGGCGGGGGAGCAGAAGCGCTTAGAAGGCTGGAGGAAGAATAACAAGGGAGAGGAGAGGCTGGAGAGGGAGAAAGGGCTGGGGACAAGGTAGGGAGAATGAGAAGGAAGGCGGCTGGGGACAGGAGGGAGATTAACTCCATCCTCCTTCCCCCAGGGATGAGCTCTCAGGCTGGCCAAGGAGGCAAGGTGCTGTGTTCTAGATGCAGTCTCCCTGGAGGTGGGTTTGAATCCCCTGCTGACCACAGGCCAGGGACTAGCAGAGATAAAATGAAGTTCCCCTCAATTACAAACAGAGAGTTTTTCTCTCCGTCCTTTTAATGGGCATTTCAGACACAAATATGTGGGTGGGGGAAAATCACATACATAGGGAAGAAGAAAAGGTGTACTAGTGGGACCTTAGAGACTAACAAATTTATTTGAGCATAAGCTTTTGTGAGCTACAGCTCACTTCATCGGATGCATTCAGGGAAGAAGAAAAGGAGGACTTGTGGCACCTTAGAGACTAACCAATTTATTAGAGCATAAGCTTTCGTGAGCTACAGCTCACTTCCTCAGATGCATATCGTGGAAACTGCAGCAGGCTTTATATATACACAGAGAATATGAAACAATACCTGTTTCATATTCTCTGTGTATATATAAAGCCTGCTGCAGTTTCCACGATATGCATCTGAGGAAGTGAGCTGTAGCTCACGAAAGCTTATGCTCTAATAAATTGGTTAGTCTCTAAGGTGCCACAAGTCCTCCTTTTCTTTTTGCAAATACAGACTAACACGGCTGCTACTCTGAAACCTGTCATTCAGGGAAGAGGCAGCCAGTCCCTGAAAGTTAAGAAAACCAACCAACCAGAGGGCAGGCCAAAAAATAAAAAACACCCCCCCCCCCCCCACCACCACCAATGTGATTTGTTATTGTTTTAGAGGTTTGTTTTTTAGAATGTCATTTTTTAAAGAAGTCTCTAATTTTTGGCAGGATTGTGGATGGAGAGGAGCAAAAAGAGTATCTGCCTCATATTTTCCTCCAACCCAAACATTGCTCATTGGTGGGAGAGAGGTTTCTGGACACTGGGGGTTAATTTTAAGCAAAATCTCCAAGACTATAACAGGGTTCAAAAAAGAACTAAATAAATTTATGGAGGATAGGTCCATCAATGGCTATTAGCCAAGATGGGCAGGGATGGTGTCCCTAGCCTCTTTTTGCCGGAAGCTGGGAATGGGTGACCGGGGATGGATCACTTGATGATTACCTGTTCTGTTCATTCCCTGGCATTGGCCACTGTCAGAAGACAGGATACTGAGTTAGGTGGACCTTTAGTTTGACCCAGTATAGCCGTTCTTCTTTTAGCCGAAGAAATAAAATGCAGCTAGACATTTTAGTGCTATGACAGGTCAGGCAGGTTATAATTGGTTCTAGCTGACCCCCACAAGGTACATTCTTTTCCTGCAGCTAAGTATTATACAAAAAGGTACAAAATTGTGTTCTACTTTTCAGAATGTTAAAGAAAAAACTAATGCTTCCTATTGATCACTATAAATGACAAACACATTAACATCAGTAAATACCTAGGCCCTGTCTAGACTAGTTTTCCCACCATACAATTTTTTTCAAAATAATTTAAAATCAACATCCGGAAATACAGATTAAGCAAATGACCCAGATTACAAAATGTGGTTTACCGTGCAGTTATGTCCAATCCACAATGGCCAAAATGACATGTGCTTAACCAAACTCATTTAAACCTGTGTTAAAAAGGGTTTCTTAACATTAGAATAACTGTAGTGTAGACATGACATCAGGCTCCCCGAAACCACAAATTCCAAATCCCAACAGGGTCATCTCTAGCCATCATTTTTCTATTCAAGGATCACAGAGTACTTCACAAATTTTAATAAATACAGAACTTATCTACACACTGGGGATTCTTGTACCAATGTACCTGCACCTGTCCAAATCCCTAGGGTCGATATACTGCACTACCATAAAAGAATCTTGCTGTTTCAAACTATGTCATATTGGGTGCGGCATCAGTTTTCAGCTGCTGAATTGGATAAAGTTGCTATAGAAATGCAAAGAATTATTTCAAAGTACTTGTTCAAATACAAACATCATATTACCTACCTTGTCCTCTTTTTTAGTTTATTTCACATACATCTAGAGTTTATCTCTTGTAGTGTTGAAGAAAACAAGTCAAGCCTTCAATTATCAGTCAGCACCTCTGAAAATAGTTTGGTTTTATAATAGTGGGTCACATTTTTACCCTTCGAGATTATTTACCATCCAAGATGAATGGTAATACTTGCTGGTATCTACCTGTCTTCGCCTCAGCTAACTAGAGAATTTTCATGAATGTAAAAGAACTAGGGATCAATTTTTGAACCATAAATAATGTAAAGAGTCATTTTTGGATTTATTTTATTTTGGAACACAGTATGACTGGGAGTCTTAGGCACTAAGATAATACAAACAATAATAATAATATAGTATGTTTGTGTGTCACTGCTCTCTCTGGGTAGAATCAGAATGGCTCAACTGTGTGTCCAAGTCCCTATACTGCTGATGGCTAATGGCCATTCCTCTTTAGTTGGAGTGGTAGGAGCTAGTGCCTTTAAAGCAGGACAAGGCGAGTTCGAACAATGTTGCTGTTGTGAAGTTCTAAGCAACTGCAGCTTTCAGGTACGACAGCCATGAAATCCTAGCTAGCCACTGATTTGTTGCGCTATGAAGATCTGATCGACCCTTTCCAACAGCCTCTTCTAAAACTACATTTTCTTTTCATCCAGATTTTTATGCGCTATGTTTATAGGTATCTCAGAAAGTTCTTTGTCAAACACATCACCAGCCTAAAGTCTTTTGAATTTTTTGCTTGGCTTTGTGTCCTCTTTCTATTTCCTTTTTATTACAGTCAGTGAACCCCTGAATTCCAAATGGCAACTTTGAGTGACTGTCCATGGACAGACTGAAATACCATGGTTTCAAGGACAATACAAAGCTTCCATCCAAGGCCCCAATCCTGCATGCGCTCAGGGTATTGCCAACTCCAAACATCCAGAAATCACGTGATTGGCTTAAAACTCATGAGATTTTTTTTTTTTAAAAAAAATCTTTGGATTCATTTTATTAAGGGTGCATTTGGGTCATATTTTAAAGTTTTCCTCCACAGCCATGAGGGCTAGAAATTTACTTATTTTTGTCTTTTTTATTTTTAAATGAAAGCTGAGATTCTTCTCTAACCACCTGAATCCAGGAGCTGGGGCTTTAAGAAAACCAACAAATATTAGAAGAGTTGACTTTTGTACTTTTGCTATGGCGAGCAGTGGCATTGAAACCAATGGGGCTAGGCATGGTAGTAAAGCTAAGCCTGCGTGTAAGTGTTAGCAGGATCAGGGGCCTATATGGTACTCGGGCAATGAGAGACCCTAGTTAAAGGCCACTCCCCCGCAGGGCCAGCCCTGGTATGAGTTCAAGAACATGTTTACATGGTGGAAATGAAAGGACCCATTTCTTTCACTCCCCCCAGCTTCTCCATCCCCCATCATCCCCTTTGCTTGGGAATAATTTGTGCTTTTCTTGTCTTTCTTTCCCTCTTGCCTCCCTCCACTCCTTTCTCCCGCCCCCCCGCCCTTCCCTATTTCTCTCCCTGCCTCCCTCCCCCCCGAGTCCCCCTGCCCTGCGCCGAGCCCCGCACGGAGCTCGCCCGCGGCCCGCAGCGCTGTGGGTATGTGCGTACGCGGCGCTCGCCCGGCTGATTTCCTGTGTTGCAGGTGACGGTGAGGTGCGGTCAAAATCCAGCCGCTCGTTTCCGCCCAGGTGAGAGCACAGAGCAGACGACGACCCGGGAGCAGCCAGGCCGTTTGCAACCCGCCTCTGCGGACCAGGTATTACACTCGGGGGCAGCTTGGCTTCCCCACAGGCTGGGACTCCCGCCCCCCCCTTGTCCGTTTCCTGCCTCCTCGCTGGTTAATGCTCCCGAGGGTAGGAGGGGGAATGAGCAGCGGCTGGGACTGGGCAGGTCAGGAACTTCCTGAAAGTTTGAGTTTCACTAATCCTCACCGGACAGCACCCCAAACCTAGTGAACCTCGGGCAGGACTGGCTTTGGCTCTGCAAAGCCCCGATGAGCCAGGGGCTGAGCTGTCGGTCTAGGCACTTTTTATAGAGCCACAATCAATATAGTTTTAAACTACTCCCAGTCAGGGACAGTTCAGATTCAAGGCCCGTTTCAACAGCAGCCCCACTGGTTCCAAAGGGGTTTGGCCAGCTGGTTCTGGTTTTAACTCCATACTCTGTCCAAGACCGGCTTGATTTGGAAATGGGGAGCTGATCACTTTCTGTCACTCTGGAAATGATCAGAGGTCTCTGTCATAAGATTAGTTTGATGGGGGCAGAAATGACATGTGGGTGGCACATGCGGTCATGTGCCACCCCCAGATTTCTGCCTTCCATTTATCACAGGGGTTTTCAAACTGGGGATGGGGCATGGAGGAACGTTTGGCGGGGTGTGGTGGTGCCAGGCAGCTCAGGCCAGCCCCGTGTGGCAGGGTTTGGAGATAGGGTTGCCAACTTTATCATATTTAAAAAACAGACTTTGGGTGTTCAGTCAGTAGATTTGATTGGACAGGTTTCCTTTTCGACCACCTTTTTGGTGGAAAATCAGACACCTGGCCACTCTCTCCAAGTCCTGCCATGTGGGGCTGTTCTGGGCTGCCTGAAGTCACCGCATACCCCCCTGAGTGTTCCTCCACACATCCCCTCCCTGAGTTTGAAAACCTCTGTGCTAAATGGAAGGCAAAGATATGGATGGCACGTGTTCCTTTGTCCCCTCCCAAGTGTCAGCTCTCGTTTGGGGGGGCAATACTTCCCCATTTTCCCCCCCAGTCTCTGCTCCTGCTGCATGTGAGTAGATGTAGCTGCCAGGATGTAACGGGCTCTTTATTTTTACATCGGAGGTAAATTAGTTTGATTATTGTGGGGGGATTGGGAGGAGAAAGTAAAACCTTTATCTGCACCTCTCCAGTTTTCCATGTATTCTCTTTCACATTTTTCATAGGTGCTGAGTGCCACTGGCTCTCATGGATTTGGCTGGAGTTTTTGGTGCTCAGCACTTCTGAAAACCAGGCCCCATGTGCCTTTAAACATAGGCTTCATCTCCAACGCAAACGAGATATGTTTTTTTCCACCAAGACATCTATCTTAATGTAAAGTCCTAGTGGAGACAATACACCGTAATTTTTAACTCACTGTAGCTAGTCAAGGTAACAGCTACCTGTGCCTTGACTCCACTAGGACTTTACGTTGAGATAGATATCTTGGTGGAGAAAACACATCTGTTCTGCTGTGAAGACACAGCCATAAATTTGTGGCAGGAACTGTCCATATTTTTGTGTATTGTACACCACTGAGTATGCTTTTTGTCTTAAACAATAACCTGATGAAAGTCTTGTTTTTTAAGGCCATAATTCTTTCCTGATTAGGTGTGTGGGCTCCTGGACTGTGTAAGGTAACACATTATCCTGCCACAGGGCTGTATAAAATAGCTTCTTTCCTTCTGAAGGATTCCAGAGTTGTTCAGAAAATTCTATGCACTTTGGGACAGGACACTGTATTTTTGCCAGGTCTTAACTTTTTCTAGTCTAGTAATGTTGTTTAGGGGTGTGACCTTTTTTGTGTGACACTTATATACTAGCAAAAGCCCTAGTGTAACTGCAGGCATAAAAAGGCTTTTTCTGATGTAACTTATTTCACTTGCTAAACTGGTATAAGCTATACTGTCAAAAGCACTTTTTTGCCTATATAAGCTATGTCCACACTAGGATTTGCCTGTATTGCTATGCTGGTGAACCTTTTTGTTAGTATAGACCTGGCCTCCATCTGTGTTTGGACAGTACCTAACACATTTTGGATGTTACTGCAATTGAAATTGGAGTGTCACACCCTGCAGACCTGAGTGCATTGCACATGCCATGAGCTCCTTGCATTCTTCTGTGAAATGTTTGCTGGCAGTTTGCAGATAGCTGGCTGGTCACATGATACTGCCCTTCCTTGTTCCCAGTTGCTAAATTGCACTGAAAAATGCTGAAAACGTTCCTAATATTACATAACCACGTGAGCAATTGCTGTAGTTGCCGCATAGACGTTGTTCAATTGCGAATCAGAGGCGAGGTGCCCAAGAGATAACTTAAAACATGGAAAGGTTTGAGAACCCTTGAACTACACTGTTTGCTTGTGTATAAACGGACCATTTTGCATCAGGGATGTATCTTTTGCTATCTCCATGAAAAACTGCCCAAATCTGGCCAAGTTTGAAAAATCCTACTGGCCCTGGAGCCGAAAGCAGGGAACCTGCCTCTTCTGTGCTCTCAGAGGCACCCTGCTGGGCCCAGGCAGTGTGAAGAGAAGTTTTCTGATTAGAATACAGAGGAGACAAGAGCTGGATTGCAGGGGATAAAACCAGGGCCAGATTAACACATAGGCAAGCTACTCATGTGCCTAGGGCCCAAACCTGAGTGGTGCTGAGACCCCGTGCATCAGGTTGCAATGGCATTCATTCAGATTTGGCCTGGCTGCTCCATCATCCTGGGTGGCATGGGACAACATGAGCAGAGGTGCAACCCTGTGGTTTCCTAGGGCTCAGTGATGGTTAATTCAGCCCTGGATGGCTTGGAAGGGCAGTATAAAATGGAACAAGAAGCCTGGTAGGAGAGCCTAGGATTGGAAGCTAGAGAGCATGGGAGTTGCAGTGGAAACTGGGGTGGAAGCAAAGAGGAGGAGACCAGAGGAAAGGAGTCGGGGGATAGAGAGAGAACTGGGAATGGTTGGGCAAGAAGACTAGCATTTAGAACAGGTGAGGAGCTGAGGATGAAAAGCCTGAGGAGGTGAGACTAGAACTAGCGAGGTGAGGAGAATAGGATGGGGAGGAAAGAGGACTGGGACAGACAGACTGTACATGAGGATCACTTCAACTGCCACTGGTGTGTAGCTGCCTCTGCAATAGCTCTTAGCAGCTCCAGTCAACCGTTAAAGGCTGTAAGTGGAAATTTTCATTTGATTCTTTTTCTCCTGGGCTCTTTTGCCTATTTGGTGGAGCCAAAAGGACACTCCCATTTTTTCTGCTTGAATCCTTCTCTCTTGAATCCTTACCCCATGTCATCACTACTGTCCTTCCACCCACTACAACACAAACATGATTCACCTTCAAGACAGTATCAACACAAGCCTCTAGATGAGGTGGTTCTTGAATATGTGCTGCTTCCTTAGTGAGTCTTCAGGTTTCCTGCCAGATTGGATTTATTTTGTGGTGTGAATTTATTTTGTGGTGTGACAGCTCCTGTGTTTGAGCTGTCTTTAAGGTGTTTTCCAGTTACTTCCACAATGGGATTGTTTTGCAGCTCCTATGAATTGTGTTTGAGTGTGGGGCAGGTAAAATTGCCCTGTTTGATAAACCTCACAAGATATTTTCAAACTAAGCAAGGTCAGGCCTGGAATATAGGAGAGAGTGGTCTTGGTGCTTCAGTCTGTTGTATTTTCTTCTGAGTTGATTCAGGACCAAAGCCCAGCGTGGAATTAGGGAGGGATTGTTGCAAAAGTGGCACAAACCTTTCCTCAGAGGGGCTGGTTTTGAATGAATTAATCTTGTTTATTCCTCACACAGTATACTCCTGATTATCCCCAGATAACATGGGGGATCCGGGTTTTGTTTGGATAATCGAGAAGGACTCCACCCACATGATCGGATTGTAGGATTGACATCCAGGCTGCAGAGGGAGCCCTGTGCTACTGCTCCTACACTCTAATTATTGCAGGCGTAAGGTGTAGGGGGAGGCAGAGGCCCCTGGCCAGGACTCTGCTCTGCCCCACCAGGACTGCAGCCTTCCTTGCACCTTGCGCCTTCATGGATCAGGTGTCACTGGTCCAGTGGCAGCGCAGGGAGTCCTCTGCAGCTCCACTGTCACAGTAAGGTTGCCAGGCGTCCGGTTTTTGACTGGAACCGGTGGTCGAAAAGGGATCCTGGCGGCTCCGGTCAGCACTGCTTACTGAGCCATTAAAAGTCTGGTTGGTGGCGCAGCAGGGCTAAGGCAGGCTGTCTGCCTGCCCTGGGTCCATGCAGCTCTCAGAAGCAGCTGGCATGTCCCAGCAGCCCCTGGGCAGATGGTCAATCAGGGAAGCGCCATGCACTGTCCCTGCCCCCAGTGCTGGCTCTGCAGCTCCCATTGGCTGGGAACCATGACCAATAAGGGCTGGGGGGGGGGCACCGCACAGAGCTGCCTGGCCATGCCTCCAGGTAGGGGCTGGACATGCTGACCTGGAGCTGCCTGAGGTAAGCGCCGCCCACACCCTGAACCTCCTGCCCCAGCTCAGAACCCCCTCCCACACCCTAACTCCCATCCAGACCCTGCACTCCCTCCCACATCACAACCCCCTGCCTGAGCCCCCTCCTGTGCACTAACTCCCTCCTGGAGCCCACGCCCTCTCCCACATCCCAACCCTCTGCCCCCGTCCTGAGCCCTCTCCTCATCCCCATCCCCAGCCCCACCCCAGAGCCTGCACCCCCAGGCTGGAGCCCCCTCCCGCACTCTGAACTCCTTATTTCTGGCCCCATCCTGGAGCCCACACCCTAGGGGGCTGGAGTTAAAGGTGGGCGGGGCCTCAAGGGGTATGGCAGGAGCGGGGCCTTGGGGAAGGGGTGACAGAAGGGTGTTTGGTTTTGTGCAATTAGAAAGTTGGCAACTGTATGTCATGGCCTTGCTCACTTGCTCTTGTGACAGTGGGGCTGCACAGGGCTCTCTGTGCTCTCACAGGAGCCATTCAGTAGCAGGGTGGCCTCCCCCGTGTCCCTGAGTCTCTGCTCTATTATCCAGACCTCTGCATTAGCCATATCCCTTCTTTGTCTCCCTTGGGGATTCAGATACTGCAGAGGTTTGGATAATAGGGGGTTGGAAAGTCAGGCATATACTGTGTATCTGTTTAAGTTGGTAAACTGCTTTGGTGGCCCTCAGCATGCCAGGCCCTATGTAAATGCAAGGTGATATGCACATTAGGGCTTTATCGTCTCACAAAACATATTGCGAACACTAATATTTATTATTACAGTACTACCTAGAGGCCTCAACCAAATTTGGAGTCCCATTGTGTTAGGCACTGTACATACACATAGTAAGAGATGGTCCAGCTGTAGCTCATGAAAGCTTATGTTCAAATAAATTGGTTAGTCTCTAACGTGCCACAAGTACTCCTTTCCTCCCCAAAGAGTTTATTTAAATAACTAAGACAAAGGACAGAAGGGGAAACAGAGGTGAAGTGACTTGCTCAAGTTCACGCAGCAGGGTCATGGTGCAGAGCGGGGAATAGAACTCAGATTTCCTTATCAAGCCCAATGCCTTATCAGCTAGACCAATTTTAGACCCTGATTCTACAATATATTTTGCCTGGGTGGAGCACCACTGATTTTGGAGGGGCTTCGCACAGATGTAAGGTTGCACCCACATGATCGGATTGTAGGATTGACCCATAACTATGAGGAGTCTGCCAGTATTTCAGTAATTAAAATAACAGTGGAAAAAGTAGTTGTGTATTTTGAAAGGACATCTGCTTAAAGTGTAGTCAATTAAAAACAAGTTTAAAATAGTTTGCTGTGACATACCTGTATTTCAATCTCCTCTGTCAAGTTCTGTCTTTTACAGTTGCATTTTTCTGTGTTTAAAAATCTTTTTTGTCCTTTTTGCTTTGTGAAAAGCCCAAACAAACAACAAAGGGAAACTTGGTGACTATTTATAAGTAGCAGTGAAACTGACTGCATTTGATTGTAACAAAGTAAACAATACTGTAAGTGAAGTAAACACAATGAAAAAATAGTTTATCCTCTAATATCGATTATAGTAATCTTACATGTTACTTATAGAAATGATACAGTAAAATTTTTTTTTTGAGTTGACTCTGTCTCTTAAGCAATCTGCTGGAAGGTATAACTTAGTTTACACTTGGTTTCTAAGTCTATTTATTTATTTATTTTTAATGTCATCTAGATTATTCTGACTGATTCCAAAGAGATCAATTCACCATGCCTGAAAATCCTGCAGCAGGTAGATGTTTTAAGAATAATTATCTTTGTTGAGTAGTGAGAGAATTGGGAGCCGGAATTCTAATCTGTATTATTTTGGGATGTATCAGATAAGCAGCAGGTGCTACAAATTCTTGATCGACTGCAAATGAAACTGCGAGAGAGAGGGGAGACTTCACAGAATGAAAACCTGACTATTTTATGTAACACACTCAGAAGCCCTTTGTTTAATCAGATACTGACCCTTCAGCAGTCCATCAAGCAACTGAAGGAGCAAGTAAGTTGAAAGTTACCTTTTTTGGCTATTCTATTGGCTATATTTATTTAGGAATTTAAATTATGGTATGTAGGCGTGTGTCACTGGGGATGCTGCCATTTGGCTTTATAAACTGTGAGTGGGGTGATTGAATGTTCTGTTTTCCACCACGTTGGTATTTAACCGGGCTATGGCTCCGATAACTGGAGGATCCGAGTGCCTGGCATGCTCACCTACACACCCAGTTCAAGTCATAGGGCTAGTTGAACCAGGCACATGAACTTTAAAATCAGGAATTAATTCTGCATGCCCTGGGTGCCAGTGAGCTCTGCAGGTGTTCTGTCATTATCCATATGGCTGTAGAAGACAATTTTACCTGTAAATGCAAATACATCTAGGAGCACAGTTTGTGGCAAGCACAGTTTGTGGCACAGTTTCTGGAATATTCAGAATCAGTATTCAACAAGTTGATTTTGTTCAGGTTCCTTTTAAATACACTCCTGAATGAGAGAACTCTTTCTCCTGCTTGGCATGTCAACATCTGTAATTCCTAGGGGAAAGCCTCTGCATTTGTTAGTTGACTGGTGTTGCTGTATATTGAATTCCAGCTCCTAGCAACTATAGCATGTGCAATCTGTTGCCTGTGGACCAGGCCCAACCAGGGGGAACACGGTAAATGTGTGGCCTGTGAACTGGAGAAAGCACAAGTGGCTCTTCTGCTGTTTGTTCGGCTTTCCTGAGCACTTGAGCGGTAACACACTTTGACTGAAATAACTGAATAGAGGAAGGATCATGAGACCCGGGATAAAATTTTCAGAAGTGCCTAGGTGTCTTAGCATAAGTCCTGTTGACTTTCAGTGAGACTTAAGTCAGGTCTATATTACAAACTATTACTAGCATAGCTATATTGATCAGGAGTACGATGAGATGTGATTTGTGACCGCCATAGCTGCGCCAGCAAAGGCCCCTTGTGTAGATGCAATTGTGCTTTTGCCAGGATAGTTATACTGGCAGATAAGCCAGTATAGTTTATTTGGCTCAGTTTTGCCACTATAAACTGTGTCCACACTAGGCTATAGACAGACTGGCAAAGCCTTCCAAGTGTAGACCTGGCCTTAGGTACCGAAGTCTCTTTTGAACATGGGACTTAGGCCTATGTGACCAAGGTGCATTTGAAAATTTAACCTGTAGTCTGAAGGCTATTTTGACACTCCTTCCACATGTGTTTAGATCCTGGGGAGGAGAGGGGAAAAACAGGAGAGCAGGAAAAGACAAGAAAGAGGGATGTAATACATATAGGGAGAATGAAATGGAAGGAAACCGAGAGAATATTTTTTCATTTAAAAAATAGCTGAAACATGGAGGGATTGTATTTTTTTTTTTTAATTCTTTTTTAATACCAAAGGAACTGTGTTTTGGCTAGTGCTGCTGTCATGCTGCATTTCTTCTTCTGTCTCCAGCTGATTCAGCATTCTTTCTGCCTCTTTTTCTTTTCCTTCTGTTTTTATTTTGTGCACAAATTAGATGTTGTCCCTTAGTACATGCCTGTTCCTGTTAGTCCTTTCATACATTTGGTGAAATAGTTTAGGCAATCCTGATGTACGTACTAGGTATTAATATTCTGATTTAAAATCCTGATAAATTGTTTATATGGCTGGTTTTGTACAAAGTCTTATACCTGCAAATCTGTTTTTATATTGGATTTTTACTTCTGCAGGATGGTATTTGACTAAGTATTTCTGCTTGTTTTTAACAGCTCAATTACATGCCTTCAGACCGTTCAGTGGACTTTGATTTTACTAAGAGAGGGTTACTAGTATTTGATGCTGACAGATCCATTGCTAATGGGAATGTGTATATGGCTTATAATTCATCTGGACCCAGAGTAGATCCACTCACTCCAAAACTAGGAGCTGATGAATTAAACATGATGATCCAACGGATGGCAAAGGTAAAGTCCTGTCATTGCCAGTGTGTTTAAACTTATTTTCAACAAATGTCATTTCTTTTGCATACATTGTGTTGCAATAGATTGCCAAACATAACTTTCTGTACTGTGTCCTGGGGAGTGGTGTCTTATAACTCAGTAAGAGAGTAGAGTTGGTTGGGATTCCCTCCACACACACACCCCTGGTGGAAAAACTTTGACAAGAATGAAAAATATTTTACTTGACTTTTTTTTCTTCTTATAATCAATACCCCAAAACAGAAAAATTTCAGTTGGCAAAAACCATAATTATTTTCCCCATTGATGAAATTTCATGGGAAAGAGATGTTTCCTGAAAAAATTTCAGTTTTGAATTTTAGCTGCTGAATAGGAGAGGTATAAACAGTAGAAGTGATTAAAAACATTTTATATACCTCTTAATTTAATTTGAATAAAACTTGATTTTAAAACCTAATCAGACTGATACTAACTTCATGAACATAGACGGTGTAGCACGGGTGGCCAACCTGACCCTGAGAAGCAGCGAGAATTTACCGATGTACCTGGCCAAAGAGCCACAGTAATATGTCAGCAGCCCCCCATGAGCTTCCCTCCCTCCTCACACCTCCCGATCAGCTGTTTCTTGGCATGAGGAGGCTCGGAGGGGGAGTGGGAGGAGCGAGGAAATAGCAGGCTCAGGGGAGGGGCGGGAAGGGGTGGAGTGGGGGCAGGACCTGTGGCAGAGCCAGGGGTTGAGCAATGAGCACCTCCCAACACATTGGAAAGTTGGCGCCCGTAGCTCCAGCCCCGGAGTCGGTGCCTACACAAGGAGCCGCCAATTAACTTCTGAAGAGCCGCATGGGGCTCTGGAGCCATAGGTTGGCCACCCCTGGTGTAGCATATTAGTGTAGCAGAGCCATTATTGTACAGGCACAGGGATCCAACCATGTAGGACTGGGCCTATCCTATGCATTTAAAACTGGGCATTATTTTCATCAGTTGGGTTAATTGATTAGTCATTCCTTTCTATATTAAATATTGACTACCTTAATGTAACTGTAGTGTTTTACAAACTAAATCTTTTACTGGTTGAGTTAAAGACTGAACATTATTTTAAATAAAACAGATGTGATTAAAGTATTTTTTTCATGGGTATTTTATACTAGTAAACGCACCCAGAAACTCTGTACTGGAGGGAAAAATATATGTATTTAAAAACCATAGCCTTTGAATGCCAAGCTAAAAACTAACCCTTTTTAAAGCAAAAAGCAGCCAAAAGACCAGTTCTTTGCTTTAGTTATGCAATGTTTCCAGAAATTCTAAATAAACTGCATTAATCAGCATTTTGTACATACTTTTTGTCCAGTTTGGAATTCATCTCATAATGTGAATGAAGTGTGAAAGCCGCTCTTAAATTTCCTGAGGGTTCAGAACCTTGGGCAGCCTGTATATACTGCATTCTGTTCTATAAACCTCTCCTATTTATTTTTCATATAAGTAACATATGTTCAAAATTCTGAATTTTTTTTTTTTTAAAGAAGGGGAGAGACTAGTTCTTCTTGTACTCATAAATTTTAAACGAGATCATTCTACTGTTGCAAATTAACATTTTTTTATTAGGGCAGGCAAATAGAATATATAGATATAGAAAAACCATCTGTTGGAGGTCTTGGTTTTAGTGTGATTGCCCTTAAAAATCAAACCGTGGGAGAAGCTGGTATCTTTGTCAAGGAAATCCAGCCAGGAAGCATAGCTGCCAGGTAAGAATATGCAGATTTGTGTTTTATTAGCCTTTATTTTTAAAAATCCCCCTTCAGAAGTGCAGCAAAATTATGATTTTGCATGTTTAAAAAAAATAATTGCAAGAAAAACACCGGCTAAGATTTAAAAAATGACTAATAATTTTGGGTACACAGTGTTGTTGTAGATGTGTTGTCCCAGGATATTAGAGACACAAGGTGGGTGAGGTAATATCTTTTATTGGACCAACTTCTTTTGGAGAGAGAGAGAGAGGGGCAAGCTTTCTGAGCTTATACAGAGCTCTTCTCTGGTCTGGGAAATGAACGCAAGAGTGTCACAGCTACAGCAGATGAAACCACATTCTTGATCATTACGTTGATTTCTGATCATGAAATCATTCCCCAAACAACCTCAGGAGATACTCTACAACCTCATCCCCCAGAGACCTTCTACATGGTTCCCAAGATACATAAACAAGGGAACCCAGGCAGACCCATCCTATCTGGCCACAGCATCTTACTGAACGAATGTTGAGACTTATAGAAACCATCTTCAAATCACTCACCACACAAAGGACCAGCTTCCTCCAGGATACAACCAACTTCCTCTAGAAACTCCGCTACATTCACAACATCCCTTACAGTGACAGCATTGCTGCCTGCCTCAGATATTTACAAGATAATGCCAACCCTCAGATATCCACCCCAAACACATCATCAAATTCATCCTCACACATAATTTAATATTCAACAACAAACACATTGCCAAACCATGGCTATAGTCAAGGTACTAGGATGGCTCCAATATACCAATCTCTTCATTGGCCACCTTGAAGAAGAATTTCTGGAGAGATGCACTACGAAACCAGTGATATGCCTGATGGTCTGTCCAGAGGATGAAAATATCTAAACTCCCTCAGATTTCCACCACAACTTCAATAATCACGACCCATCCATTCGACTCGCTAGTGTGGGAGTGTTCTAGAGCAGAGGTTTCCAAACTTTTGCACTGATGACCCCTTTCACATAGCATGTCTCTGAGTGTGACCCCCCCCCTTTATAAATTAAAAACACTTTTTATATATTTAACACCATTATAAATGCTGGTTGCAAAGCGGGGTTTGGGGTGGAGGCTGACAGCTAGCGACCCCTCCTCCCCCACGTAATAGCCTTGTGACCCTCTGAGGGGTCGTGACCCCCAGTTTGAGAACCCCTGTTCTAGAGAATCAACTTCCTGGACACCAAAATCAGCTTCAACAATGGAATACTACAGACAACTATATATGAAACACCCACTGATCACCCCACCTACCGTGGGAACACACTGAAAGATCTAGCAAGCGTATGTACCATAGTAGTGTTGCAACAAAAACCAATTTGTCTGGGTTATTAAATAGAATGTGGTGTACACATAACTTGTATGCTAGTGGAGCCAATGTAATAAATTAACATTTTTATATAATTCACTTAATATTGCATTAGGGTTTATTCTGAATGTTCCAGTTTAGATGACAAAATCCTGTTACGTAGTTACATCCTTTTTTTTTTTTTAAATTCTTTTAATCTTTTATCAAGGGATCAAAGATTAAAGGAAAATGACCACATTCTGGCCATTAACCGCACCCCGTTGGATAAGAGCATTTCCCATCAGCAGGCTATTGCACTGCTCCAACAATCCACAGGATCTTTACATCTGGTTGTTGCTAGAGAGTCAGTCCAAAGAAACAGCGGACCCTCTGCTGTCTTAAGTGACACAAATCCACCTGAGACTGTGAGTTATACTGTCAAAAATCAGTTTTTGGAAGGTGTTAGTGCTTTCTAAACATATGAAAGGATTTTTACAGTTTTAACTATTTTTGTTTTACAGCAGCTAACTGTGTATGCTTTTTAATTGTGTCTAAGAATGCAGGTATTTCATTTTAAAGTTATCATGCCCTAAATATGATGATTCCATTGCAAAGCTGCGTGAATTTGTTGTAAAGTAGATATTGGGGTTTTTGTGAGGGATCTGTTGTTGATGCTTTAGTCAGTTGACCCATTCTCAGTAGTGGAGCCTGCTTACAGAGGGGCAGGGTAGGGCAATTTACAAATTTACCTAATGCAAAACATTTTACCTTGGGCAATTGGACTCTGATTATGACTTAAAAGAGGGTAGGCAGTGTTTACTTTCAGCAGTCTCCACTGATCAGAATATGATTAACTCCCCAAAGCAATGTCTTATTTAAATAAAGTGACGCATACATGCATCGTTGTGAGGGGAACGTCTTGATTGCATGGTTAGTTTGCCAGTTTTTCATATCAACGTTCATATGTTGCTAGTCTCCACTAATTGTGAACCCACTAACTTTCTTGAGCGTGAGGGCTTATTGTATACTCGGTTATGTAATCTCACAGGTCCTGATAATTTAGTAGGGCCACACACGCTTGAGAATGGGGTTTGCAATATTGTGATCTTAATTTGTTATATTGGAAGCTTTGCTGGAGATCTTTTTCAGAGGGATTTTTGTTGTACTGGATAATTACTTCCCTCATGAATATTGTAGAGCTAGTGAAATTTGAAGGTTTTAGTGGATAATCAATATTGTTTATTGCTCTGAAAATTTTAAAGAATTAAATTTTAACTGCTTTGTCATTAAAGCATTTGCACCAAACAGACTAACAAAATAAAATAGAAATATGTTTCTCTGTGGGGGGTCTTTAAACTTCCTTTATGATTTTTAACTGATCTTGGCCAAGATTTTCAGTATGCTAATAAATCCTTTATTCACAGAAGTCTTAAACCTGCCTGCTTTGCCTCATTTTGGTGTCTATGTAAGGTGATCATATGGCAGAGGAGTTCTCAGATTGTCTTGTATGCCACAAGGTTGCAGTGCAAAATAGCTTAGAGAGATGCTTCCAATTCAGTATGGCAAAATGTATATTGTGCTATTCATACAAAGTGTACTGGAGCTCTATTCAGCATGTAAGTAAAATAACAGAAGTAGGAAACTAGTCAAATATTAAACAAAAACTAGGCGAATGCAGACTTCTCACTTTTTTCCTCCCTATGGGTTGCAGTAAACTTGATTTTCCAGAAATTAAAATGGTAGTCTTTACTATTGTAAGAAATCCTAAAATTGCCTTTATGTAGTCAAGAATGGTGTCTTATGAAAGTGAAAAAGCAAAATTTAGGCAAAACCCATTGACTGACTGACCAAGACTCAATATGGCTCCAGTTGTATGTGGGGAAATTGCTCTGAATAAGATTATTAATAATTCCCAGCAGACATGAAAACTGGAAATACTGATTATTAACTGAAATTAAAATTTCCCTCTTCTATTAACTGCAGATTCAGTGGGGCCATGTTGAAGAAGTTGAACTGATTAACGATGGCTCAGGATTAGGTTTTGGAATTGTAGGAGGAAAATCAAATGGTGTTGTTGTAAGGACTGTTGTTCCAGGCGGATTAGCAGATCGGGTAACTTGTTATTTTATGTCACTTCTTATTTGGTTTTAAAGTACAATAACTTCTTTTGACAGTTCTAAAATAAACTAATATATGTAAACAAAAGGAGTCTGATAGCATCAAAGACTGAATGCCAATATATATATTGTATATAGAAATAAATACATGTTCAAGGTATGATGACTGATAAAAAGTCAACACTGGACTGAGCTAAGTTACTTCTCCGGCATGGCAGGGCTTTTATTGCATTCCAGATCAGACAGAAACATTAAAAGCTTGTCCAGCATTATATTTAGCATTCAATAAAATTTCAACCATTAGTCATCCGTGCTGGGACAGCTACTCTTAACAGACATGCAGATTCTGTATAGAATATATATATTTGGTTACAATTTTACAGGGGTCAACTCTGCAAACTCACATTCTCATGTCTGTAATCTTTAATCATGCAGGTTGTCCCACTAAAGTAATGGCACTTACTTGCATGCAGGGCTGGCCTTATGAGTGAGCGATGTGGACAACCGCCCAGGGTGCAATGGTCAGGGGGGTGCTATAGTCATGAGGCAAGGAGTGGATGGACCTGGGGTACAAGGCTGCGGAAGGGAGCTTGGAATGGCTGGGGGAGGCCAGGCTTGATGTGGGATGGTAGGGGAGGCAGCAGGGGCCAGGGGTGCCAAAATACAAGTTCACCCAGGGCATCATTTCCCCAAGGCCAGCCCAGTTGCATGAGTATATGTTCAAAGATCCAGTGCATGGGT
Source organism: Lepidochelys olivacea (assembly GCF_965140295.1). Lineage (NCBI taxonomy): Eukaryota > Metazoa > Chordata > Testudines > Cheloniidae > Lepidochelys > Lepidochelys olivacea. Next base: position 91,858,472 of record NC_140418.1, on the reverse strand, counting down.
TATTTATAAAGATTATTTATTTTTATGTGAAGAGGCTTGGGCCTGCGCAGAGCCCCACTGAAGTCAGTGATACCTACACAGGTGCACGGATTCATCTGTCTGGATCAGATTGCAGCCTTGGGGTCTTAGTCTTTAAAGACCCAATCATGACCAGTACTAACTACCCTCAACTGAAGCATTTAACAGGGTTGGGATTTCAATGAGAGCTCACCTATGACTGGTTACTAACTGCTGCCCATAACCTTAGGTGTGCAAAAAAGACATGTTGCGTTTTAAAATATTAATGTAAGGCAAGAGGCAGGTTATAGCACATGCTCCAATTCAGAACAGAGATGAAAACTGGGTATTTGAAGAGCTGGAATGGAAAAAGTCAGCTGTTGCTTGAGAGCCTCCTCTATAAAACGGTCTGAAGTAATGAATACATTTTCACTTGCTGTGAAACACCTCTTTCGCTGTGAGGAACAAAATATTTCGGCTTCCAATGACAGCTGTAAATTAAGACATTGCTGTATCAGTTTCAATTGAACAAGAGGACCAATGCAGTTAAAAATGTGAAATATGGAGCACGTATATGCCAAAGCTCAATGAAGTAACACCAGTATTAATGTGCATGTTAGTTATTATGGGCGAAGTCCTCAGCTGGTATAAATCAGTGTACTTAAGTCAACAGGAATATGAAGATTTACACCAGCTGAGGACATGGCCCTATGTATGTTTAGTATGGTTCTTTCTTACAGTAAAAATAACAGATTGGGTCTCAATCCAACCTTTTTTTTTGTTTGGTTTTTTTTCTTTTTTCTTTTTTTTTAAATAAATATGAGCAAAACTAGTCACAAGTGTAGTTCTGTTACATTCAGTGGAGTTAGTCACTTGAGTAAAGGCTAGTCATGTGAGTAAGACCTGCAGGGTTGAGTTTTTAACATTTGAGCTGTTCAGGTTCTTCAAATAGCCCTAAATCAAAATGCTGTGCTTTGTATCCCTAAAATCCTTTTCTGCTATTGGATAGCATAGTTCTCAGAGAAAATCTCAGACTACAGGGTTACAAAACAGTGTCCGCATTTGTTTCCCAGTAAATATGAAATTTAACCTTTTTCTGATTAATTGTACCATTAAGAGCAATATGGTTTTACTTTTTTTTTTTTTTTTTTTTAAATCAGTTTGCTGTAGAACTGCTAACTGCTGTGGAAAAAGCAATGATTAATTGTGTTAGCATTTCCTTACGTTATTTGTTTTGCAGCATTGATTATTTTTTATGATATTTTCATGCACTAGCTGCCCCATGAAAATATACTACTCAGTTTCAGTTCTGCAATGTAAAATTTTGGTCCAGTTATTAATTTTTTTTTTAAATGTTCCATGTTTGAAGGATGGGAGACTTAGAACAGGAGATCACATCTTACAGATTGGAGGAACCAATGTACAAGGAATGATCAGCGAACAAGTTGCCCAAGTGCTGAGGAACTGTGGGAATTCTGTTAGGATGGTGGTTGCAAGAGATCCAGCATGTGAGATTACTGTGACCCCACCAACCCCTGTGAGCTTGCCTGTTGGTGCATTACCCTTTCCTCCAGACAGGGGTGTAAGTATCTGACATTTCCTCACAATTCTTCAAATAAGTTCTGCTGTGGCTTACAGCCAGAAAGAGAGAGCACAGCGTTCACAAGTGCTAAAGAGTTTCAGACAGACTGCAACATATTTTGTTATTTGAGCTTCCAAATATCCTACCATAGTATTAAATGATCCTTATTTTAGCCATCAGTTGAGCCTTTTGTAGTCTTCTACAGTATGCTATAAATACCTATTATCTCAGGGCCAGGATGACCAGGGCAGTTTCAGTGTTGCAGAATTTATTACCAAGTGAATGATTTGATTTAACGGGATCATAAACATTATTGATAAATGGAACGTTTAGATCTCCTTTCTAGCTTATTACATTCTTGCTCATCTGAGCTGATTTAAAAAATGACTTTTTCTTTCCTAAAATCCAGCATGCACTGTGACCAGAACAGAATTGTTCAGCACCGTGAGCTGCTTCTCTTCATGAAACATAAGTGTAACATCTTCCTAGTCTACGCAACTTTGATGGAAAATGTATTTTAAATATTTGAATCTTGTTTTAGTAAATCTCCTCCCGGTCATATCAAAGTTGCTTGGGTTTTTTTTTTTTTTTTTTGAAGTCATCCTCTTCAGTTTTGAGTAATTAAAATCAACAAATGCTACACTAAGTGTACAGTAAGTCTGGAAACATCAACAAAGCTGTGCTTGTACGCCATCTGCTACTAATGCGCTAGTTAGATTTAGGTGTGGAATCTCTGAGTAGCCTTTTTCTTTCTTCTCTTGTTCTTGATTATAACTTGGAATCTGAGAGGAGCTGTTCTTTAAAACACAACCTATGTTTGCACTCTTTCCCACTGGACCAGGTTGCTCCAAAGGCATCTCTTAGCTTCTGGTGGGGGAGAGAACCTCACTTCTCTCTGGAGAGATCCTTCTCTCTGAAGATAGGTGATGTTGAGCTATAATGGGGAACCAGTTCAGTTCTCCTCTGAAGTGAGGTTGCAGTAATAGCAGAGGATTGGGGAATGGAAAGAGCCTACATTTCAAGTGGATGAGAATGGAAATGTTCCTACTTCCTCCTGTCTTCTCGTCTGCCCTCTCGAATTTTCCACCCCTTCAGGAGATACTAATGCAGCCAAGAAGACATTGGTTAAATAAATGTCATCCTGAGTTCTTTGAGCTTGGTGTCTTGAAAGCAGGACATGTGTAGTGCTCTGAAAACAGGCATTTCCTAAAGAATCTATATAGCCACGTAGAATCACTTGCTGGCTCTGTCACATTTTCCAAGACTATATATACAGCCTTAACTTTTCCTCCCCTAGCATATATTATTTTCACATCTCCTGTGTTAGAGACTGACCTTGCAGATTGACTTGTTCAGCAGTATATGTGTTCCATAGATCAAGCTGCAGCAATCCTGCATGCTCTAGCTGCTGCAAGCTTTCTAAAATGTCCTCCTTTTTGCTGTTAGTTTTTGTACTGTTTTTTCCACCGCTTTGCAGGGTCTTTCAGGTTTCTGAGATATCTAGAAATAAACTCAGATATTGCTAGTCATGACATGTATTGCATTCTTTGTTGGCAGAACCCAGGCATTTAGATTGAAGAAGTATCTGGTCAATTTGCTGATAGATTAGTCTTTGCAGAAATTGACAGCAGTAGCTAATCTGAATGTGTTTTTCCCTGCTTCATTTATTGTACTTGTTAAAGGCAGGTCACGAAAATCACTTTGCACCAAGGAATCTACTGCACAAGAAAGATAGCAATTTTTTACTACCAGAATCTCGTTCTACTCTGACTTCTGAGAAAGCATTTACTAGCTGAGAATTTTACAACGGCAAGATTTTTCCAGCTTTATGATTACCGCTTAAATCAGCAGAAATATGTCTTGAATTGCCCATTAGTTTGTTGTATATTAAACCACTAGTTTTGCATTAAGCTACCTCAGTTCTCTACCACAGTTTCTAAATCCACACTACTCTGTGTATATAAGGAAACAGAAAATCTCATACAGTTAGTCATGTGCAAGGCATATACCTACAACCTACCAATTTAGCCACAGCTCGGGAATGGGCTGTTATGTTTGGGATTGTGTGTCTATATTTCCCAGAATCCACCCGTTAAATCCATATTCTACTACTCCACTTCCAGTAACGTGCCATAGATGAATATTTTTGCAGAATTAGGAAATGGCATCAGTCATTCTGCAAAGTGCCTCTGGCACTAAGGTTTGTGGTGTTGCCTTTGAAGGAAAGGTCTTGTACTGTCAAAATGGCTCTGCGTGGAGAGAAACAACCAAAGATCAAGTGAGCAAATACATAACGGCGGATGGTGAGGGCCAGCTTCAGGGGACCAATCCATAAATTTCTCCTGGGATCAGATCGTGTCTGAATACCTTATTTAATTGTGGTTAAGAAAACATTGAACAGATGATTCAGAAGCCAAAAGATAGTGCCAAGTTATGTACTATTCCATTCTTCTCTGTTCTTGTTTCCCTTTTTATGATGAATCTTCTTATCTTTTTTTTAAGCTGTACAGCTTTTTTAAAAATTCTCCAGATTTTCTCCCCACTCCCATGTTTTAACTTGTGTTCAGTGGAAGTGATTTTTTTTTTAATGTAGCTTTGACTTCCTGTTGTCACTTCAAGTTCTAAACAAGTCCTTTGAAGCTTCCACTTCTCTGTGCGGTCTGGTCCGGTCCAGTCCAAATCAGGATAGTAATCATTTCAAACTTGCACTTAAATGTAATTAAGTAGATATGCATATGATTGATATAAAATTAAAGTGGTGTCTTGCACACCTAGCTTTGTCTTGAACACCATATTTTAAAATGTGCTATATGCGTTTGTTGGATATAATTACCAAAAAGTGCATATTGTGGTTTTTTTCCGGTAGCATCCACAGTATGTTTGGTGCTTTCCAAACATAGGAGTGTGATGATCTCTGTCCGAAGGAGCTCATGAGCACGTTTTACACTAAACAGAACAAGTGTGTGGTTTCTTTAATGATTATAAGGAATCAAAATATTTTCCATTAATAGGGTCTACAAGAAAAATAATTTTTGATAAAGCCAGGGGACTGAGAGCCAAGTATTTTCTCTCTTCCACTGGCATGGTGTCATGTACCTGAAGCAGTTCTCTATTCCCATCTCTAAATATTTAACATCGGGTTGACGTCATCAAAATATTAGTAATGCAGGCATTTAAAAAAAATCCTATTTTTATAGGTGAAAAAATTAACCAATAGAGACTTTCCAAAGCACTTACTGTCTGACAGTGGGTACTGAGATAAGCATGGTCCCTGGGCTGTATATGAATATTTTATGTATTTACAGATACTTGTTTCTGATATCCTATATATTATATAGCCAAGATTTTCAAAAGTGGCTAGTGATTTTGGGTGCCCAAATTGACACCTTTATTTTCTGTCCTCTGGAAGTGAGACCCCTTTTGAGGTGTCCGTAGTTGGTCTAGCAAAATCACTGGTCACTTCTTCAACCCTTAGCCTGTAATTTTAAATGTTAGTGATATAACAAACTTTTTTTTTTTACTGTAATGTGGAAATTCAGTTTTATAAACTGTATAATATTTTATTTCTAGGCTAACACTCTTTTTGATACCTATGATGTGGAGCTTACAAAAAAAGATGGACAAAGCCTTGGTATAACAATTGTTGGATATACTGGAACATCTGATGTAGGTGAGTTATATGCTGACTGATTATGAAAGACTAGAGCAGAGGTTTATCAAATGCCCAGACTGGCCTTATGTTTTTGCTGAAGTCTTTGATACACGCCACATAGCTCAACATGCACTTTCATTTCTTTAATGAGTTTGATGTCTGAGATTTGAAGACCTATTAGATTATCCAGTTCATCTCTCTGCCAGTGCAGGACTGTGAGCATCTCAACAGTGTTTAATGTGTGTGCCATCTTCACAAGGTGATCCTTTTTCAGCAGACCGCTATTTCATACTTTGCATTAGTGTCTGAGCTCTGGGAGCACACCAAAATATCTGTACGTAATTATGGGTTCACAGAGTGCTTTTGTCCAACTCTACACATGAGAAAGAAGGAAAGCTTTTTGTGATTTCTACATACTCTCTTACAGAATATATCTATACAATAGAAAAGTGCATTTGTGTGAGATTTTTCACAAGGGACTTCTCTGATTTAAATTATTGAATTGCTAAAACTAAATGTAAGAGGATGAGCGAGGCCTTTATCCAGCAAAGCACTTAAGCACATGCTTCACTTCTAAGCATAAATACTCCCCTTGAAGTCAAATTCATCATATGTAAGTGATTTGGTGGGTCAAAGCCTGTGTAGGCATGGAAGCTGACCTAACATGCCTTTTCTGAGCAGGGTGAATCAAGTAGGGCAGTATAAGGAGGCTTGCATTGCTGCTCTTATCTTGAGTGCAGATTTTGAATCCTAAATAACTACTAATTATGTGAGTGTTGTGATTTCAATGCTCATTTGTGACTACGAGGAGGTGCAACTTCATTCCACTTGTGGTCCCAGGCCTCCAGAGGTGCATGGTTCTTAAGCTCTAAATAAATGTGTGCTTAACAAAAGGCCCAAATTAGTGCTTTCATTTATTTATTCATTCGTTGGTTTTTGTTTTATTTTTTAAAGCAGATTCTTCAGGGATCTTTGTGAAAAATATAATACCTGGCAGTGCTGCAGATCACAGTGGCCTTATACAAGTCCAGGACAAAATTATTGCTGTAAGTAAAATATTTCATTTGGATCCAATTTTGGAACTAGTGGTTATTTTACATATATTTGGATTTTTAAAACACACTCTACTAGAGCTTGTTCTTCATTCATTCAGTGCTAAAGCACATCCCGTTTGTAAAAGAGAGGAACACTGGCAAATTTATGACTGTCAGCAAGAATTAGTATTTGAGCTTATAGCTCTGGTTTGCAGTGGTTAGATTATTAATGTACTGCCAAAAATGAGAGAGAGTGGTAAATAATAAAACAAGATAGATGTTTGGATTGAAGCATCTTAGAGCAGGGATCTTGACTTAGGGCCTGATTAAAGTACTGAGCATCTTCAGCTCCTGTTAAAATTAGTGGGATTTGAAGGTGCTTGAGACCTTACAGAATTGTGTCCTTTATGCCCATCTATAAGAATTTAACATTGGGTTGACGTCCTCAAAATATTATAACGCAGGTATTAAAAAAAATCCTGTTTTTTATAGGTGGAAAAAAATTAAAACCTGTTAGATAAATGTCAGGGCCATGTTAACATGAAATGGCTAACTTTGCATTCCTAATACAAGTAGGAATAACTCTATAAAGATTTCTTAACATGAAAAGAGAGATCTGACTTTTATAAAGTGCATATAAAATATTTGGGAGTAAATGTTTTGCTGATACAGTGCCTAAACTGAAAAGGAGTACTTGTGGCACCTTAGAGACTAACCAATTTATTTGAGCATAAGCTTTCGTGAGCTACAGCTCACTTCATTGGATGCATACTGTGGAAACTGCAGAAGACATTATATACACAGAGACCATGAAACAATACCTCCTCCCACCCCACTCTCCTGCTGGTAATAGCTTATCTAAAGTGATCACTCTCCTTACAATGTGTATGATAATCAAGGTGGGCCATTTCCAGCATAAATCCATATCAAGGTTCCTCCCCCACTCTGAACGCTAGGGTACAGATGTGGGGACCTGCATGAAAAAACCTCCTAAGCTTATCTTTACCAGCTTAGGTCAAAACTTCCCCAAGGTACAAAATATTCCACCTTTTGTCCTTGGATTGGCCGCTACCACCACAGAAGGTGGAATATTTTGTACCTTGGGGAAGTTTTGACCTAAGCTGGTAAAGATAAGCTTAGGAGGTTTTTTCATGCAGGTCCCCACATCTGTACCCTAGCGTTCAGAGTGGGGGAGGAACCATGATATGGATTTATGCTGGAAATGGCCCACCTTGATTATCATACACATTGTAAGGAGAGTGGTCAGTTTGGATGAGCTATTACCAGCAGGAGAGTGAGTTTGTGGGAGGGAGGGGGTGAGAAGACCTGGATTTGTGCTGGAAATGGCCCACCTTGATTATCATACGCATTGTAAGGAGAGTGGTCAGTTTGGATGGGCTATTACCAGCAGGAGAGTGGGATGGGAGGAGGTATTGTTTCATGGTCTCTGTGTATATAATGTCTTCTGCAGTTTCCACAGTATGCATCCGATGAAGTGAGCTGTAGCTCACGAAAGCTTATGCTCAAATAAATTGGTTAGTCTCTAAGGTGCCACAAGTACTCCTTTTCTTTTTGCGAATACAGACTAACATGGCTGTTACTCTGAAAAATGCCTAAACTGTCACAGCCTGGCCTCTCCCTCATTTGGTGCTCTCTTGTACTTACAGCTGCAGTTTTGTGTGCATAGTCTAGTCAAGGGTCAACAGAGCTTACCCACTTCTCATTTGGGGACTGTGGAGTCCAGGTTAGATGAGTCTACCCACTTTTTTTTTTTTTTTTTTTTTAAACCACTATGCACTGATTGCGTACATAGTTGTTTGCATATTTATGTGTGGAGGCTTGGTAGAGGTTGGCAGAAAACTTATGCTATGATCTGAACAGACTGTTAGTCTTTCAAACTCATCCAGGAAGCTCTCTCTATGCACAGTAGTGTGCGAGTTGCTGTCTGCACACAGTAACTCTGCTGAAAAGCAAACTTATTTTACATTTCTGTAAATCTAGTAAAATTGCTGTTTTGTATTTGCCCATGCTGCTATCAAGGAGATGGTTTTCTTTTGTATTTTTTTTTAAGAATAAACTTTGAAGATGGCATTTATCTGATTATTTTGAAGTAGCTGAGTTAATGCAATTCTTCTTTTGCAAACGTTGCAGTCTGTGAGGGCCATTAGTATAACTGTTAGAGATGAGTTGCACTGTTGGTTTACATATCTCTGCGAATGTTAGAACTCGACCATAATCTGATGTCTATAATCTGCTGTTTCTGTACTAGGTTGATGGGATTAATGTTCAGGATTGCTCCAACCAAGAAGTGGTGGAGGTGCTGCGGCGCACTGGCCAGGTGGTGCACCTTACCTTGCTTCGACAGAAACCTCCTCATGCTTCTTTCTCTTCAGGAAGATCTTTAGAGCGAGGTAGTCCTTTCCCTCCCTTTGCCATTGGTTTATTTAATTTTTCTTCCAATTTATAATGACCAAAATAAACCTTTAGGGCCTGTTCCTATGAGCTGCTGAGCAACCATAAATCTTGGGCTTAAGGATCTTCTGCAAAGAATCAGACCCTTTGATGTAGGGTGGAAGGGTGTGTGGGGAGTGAAGTAGAGTTGACAGCAAAGTTCCTGTAAACTGAACAAGGAAGCTGCTAGTGGATACTGGTTATCATATCATGTATCCTGTGTACTACCTGGCTGACTTGAAAGTTTTTTTTTGGATCTTTACAGTGCAGCCAAATATGCCAGGCTTAGTCCTGTCTGGAGCTGTAGAGACGGAAACTAATTTGGATAGTGAGACTGAGGAGGATCAAGAGGACAAAGATAACTTTGAAAATGAAAAGAAGCAAAATCTACACAAAATAGGTAGGTAAAACACCTTGTAGTTTTTTCTCTCCTCTCCTGTATATCTATTGACTTCTTGAAATTCATTTCTTTAACCTAATTTTCATAATGATGTGACCGTTTGGCTTCCTTTTCCTTGAACAATATTAATTTTCTACTCTTCAGTGCTTTTTTATTTAACTAAAACCAAAATTGCTGTGTTTTCTCATTTACTTGCAAGAGATTTTTTTTTTTTTGTAAGTACATGGGAAAGGTGCCAGATGGACAGCCCTATCACAGACCTTTGGCTCTGATTCTTAGAGATGTTGGGCACCTTTCTGGAATGGACACAGATGTGATAGTGTGCAAACTGTGGCTGTGCAAGCTTCCCTTGACTATCCTGTCAATGTGTCTCAACTCTGATCTGCATGACCTGCCTTTAGGGATGAGTTCAGACTCCACAGACATTCAGTCCCTGATCTCCTTGTTCAGGGTAACAGCTGTGCTGTTGCTTTTTGGTATGTGGATACCTGCCCACTCTGAATTCGAGGACTACGTCATCTCATATCTGACCAGCCACAGATGTACAGTGGCAATCCGTTTTTGTCACTGTTAACTTGGGCTGAATTTGAATGGGTGACCAAGAGCTTAATGATATTTTCAGTCTAACTAAAAAGAGATTGCTAGATGAAGTAGGAAATCACTATCTAGGCAAGGGACATGGATTGCTACAGGGAACTTTAAACAAGCAGACAAAGGTACAATGTGACCTCATGGCTGGAAGTTAAAGCTAGATAAATTTTAAACTAGAAATAAGGCATTTGGGGGCGGGGTTTGGTTAAGTCAGGATAATTGATGATTGGAACAGATTACCAATGGATGGGGTGGATTCTATATCCGTTGAAGTCTTTTTAAAATCAAAATTGCATGTCTTTCTAAAAGAGATGCTCTTATTTCACTGCAAGTTATTGGTTTCAGTGCAGGAATTTCTGGGTGAAATTATATTGCTTATGTTAAAGAAATCAAACTAGATTATCATAATAAATTTTAAGATCAGAAGGAATTATTAAGTGTTTTTAAATCATAGGATCTTTCATCCTCAAAATCCCTGTATTTTTGGTAAATTTAATTGCATTTTAAAGACAACCTGGACATGGAGAAGAAAAATGATAATTCAGATGTTCAATACTATGTGTCCTCGATTACACATGATGCTGCTGTGGCTATTTAGGTCCAAAATTAATCAGTATAGTGACGGGTGTTTGAATTGGAACTTTTTTTTTTTTAAATGCATTTCACTGATGTTTACATGTATGATTAAAGTGTGAGTTGAAAGAGGGAACATTGCTTGGTTTCACAGGAAAAAATGGTAAAATCGATAGAATTTGACTGAGGTTCTCAGTAACACCCACTAAAGGTTCATAATCAGGTGCATGTTCACTCTGATATTTTTTTAAAATGTCTCTGAATCTAAAATTGTATGCAAAACACCAAGTAGACAATGTAAAGCGCCCTCCCCCCGCCCCCCCCAACTGAAGTCAGTAGAGTGCTGTGTGGGCATAGAGGTTTTCCCATGCAGAGCTCATGGCAAGTGATGGTAGAAAACACTGGAATGAAGGACAAAAGACAAATGTTACAGGAATAAAATCATGAATTTCCTTTTGGTTTGTAATGTAAGTCTTGAGGGGATTGTAAATCTTTCTAAATATTTTTACTGGAGGTAAATATGAGGGTTTTTACCTATCATGGAAGAAATTCTCTTGAGTCAAGGACAAGGCACATGAACAGGTCAGGAGTTGCCAGGCATAGAGAGTTGTGTGAGAGAAGGCACAAAGAGTGAGGGTGAAGGCAACAAAGTGTAGTGGTTGATTCTGAAGCTTGTGCAGAACAGAGAAAGACAGTGAAGGGAGGGTGGGGGGGAAAAGCTGGACAGAGAAGTATGTGGAGGCAAAGTTGTGTAGAATCATAGAATATCAGGGTTGGAAGGGACCTCAGGAGGTCCTCTAGTTCAACCCCCTGCCCAAAGCAGCTCCAATCCCCAACTAAATCATCCCAGCCAGGGCTTTGTCAAGCCTGACCTTAAAAACTTCAAAGGAAGGAGATTCCACCACCTCCCTAGGTAATGCATTCCCGTGCTTCACCACCCTCCTAGTGAAAATTTTTTTCCTAATATCCAACCTAAACCTCCCCCACTGCAACTTGAGACCATTACTCCTCATTCTGTCATCTGTTACCACTGAGAACAGTCTAGATCCATCCTCTTTGGAACCCCCTTTCAGGTAGTTGAAAGCAGCTATCAAATCCCCCCTCATTCTTCCTTTCCGCAGACTAAACAATCCCAGATCCCTCAGCCTCTCCTCATAAGTCAAGTATTCTGGTCCCCTAATAATTTTTGTTGCCCTCTGCTGGACGTTTTCCAGTTTTTCCACATCCTTCTTGTATTGTGGGGCCCAAAACTGGACACAGTACTCCAGATGAGGCCTCACCAATATCGAATAGAGGGGAACGATCACGTCTCTCAATCTGCTGGCAATGCCCCTACTTGTACATCCCAAAATGCCATTGGCCGCCTTGGCAACAAGGGCACACTGTTGACTCATATCCAGCTTCTCGTCCACTGTAACCCCTAGGTCCTTTTCTGCAGGACTGCTGCCGAGCCATTCGGTCCCTAGTCTGTAGCGGTGCATTGGATTCTTTCATCCTAAGTGCAGTACTCTGCACTTGTCCTTGTTGAACCTCATCAGATTTCTTTTGGCCCAATCCTCCAATTTGTCTAGGTCCCTCTGTATCCGATCCCTACCCACCAGCATATCTACCTCTCCTCCCAGTTTAGTGTCATCCGCAAACTTGCTGAGGGTGCAATCCACACCATCCTCCAGATCATTAATGAAGATATTGATACTGGCCCCAGGACCGACCCTTGGGGCACTTCACTTGATACCGGCTGCCAACTAGACATGGAGCCATTGATCACTACCCGTTGAGCCTGACAATCTAGCCAGCTTTCTATGCACCTTGTAGTCCATTCATCCAGCCCATACTTCTTTAACTTGCTGGCAAGAATACTCTAGGAGACTGTATCAAAAGCTTTGCTAAAGTCAAGGAATAACACTTCCACTACTTTCCCCTCATCCACAGAGCCAGTTATCTCGTCATAGAAGGCAATTAGATTAGTCAGGCATGACTTGCCCTTGGTGAATCCATGCTGACTGTTGCTGATCAGGTTTCAGAGTAACAGCCGTGTTAGTCTGTATTCGCAAAAAGAAAAGGAGGACTTGTGGCACCTTAGAGACTAACCAATTTATTAGAGCATAAGCTTTCGTGAGCTACAGCTCACTTCCTCAGATGCATATCGTGGAAACTGCAGCAGGCTTTATATATACACAGAGAATATGAAACAATACCTATTCCCACCCCACTGTCCTGCTGGTAATAGCTTATCTAAAGTGATTTCCAGCACAAATCCAGGTTTTCTCACCCTCCACCCCCCCACACAAATTCACTCTCCTGCTGGTGATAGCCCATCCAAAGTGACAACTCTTTACACAATGTGCATGACAATCAAGCTGGGCTATGTCCTGCATAAATCCAGGTTCTCACATCCCCCCCACCCCCATACACACACAAACTCACTCTCCTGCTGGTAATAGCTCATCCAAACTGACCACTCTTCAAGTTAAAATCCAAGTTAAACCAGAACATCTGGGGGGGGGGGGTAGGAAAAAACAAGAGGAAACAGGCTACCTTGCATAATGACTTAGCCACTCCAAGTCTCTATTTAAGCCTAAATTAATAGTATCCAATTTGCAAATGAATTCCAATTCAGCAGTTTCTCGCTGGAGTCTGGATTTGAAGTTTTTTTGTTTTAAGATAGCGACCTTCGTGTCTGTGATCGCGTGACCAGAGAGATTGAAGTGTTCTCCGACTGGTTTATGAATGTTATAATTCTTGACATCTGATTTGTGTCCATTTATTCTTTTACGTAGAGACTGTCCAGTTTGACCAATGTACATGGCAGAGGGGCATTGCTGGCACATGATGGCATATATCACATTGGTGGATGTGCAGGTGAACGAGCCTCTGATAGTGTGGCTGATGTTATTAGGCCCTGTGATGGTGTCCCCTGAATAGATATGTGGGCACAGTTGGCAACGGGCTTTGTTGCAAGGATAAGTTCCTGGGTTAGTGGTTCTGTTGTGTGGTATGTGGTTGTTGGTGAGTATTTGCTTCAGGTTGCGGGGCTGTCTGTAGGCAAGGACTGGCCTGTCTCCCAAGATTTGTGAGAGTGTTGGGTCATCCTTTAGGATAGGTTGTAGATCCTTAATAATGCGTTGGAGGGGTTTTAGTTGGGGGCTGAAGGTGACGGCTAGTGGCGTTCTGTTATTTTCTTTGTTAGGCCTGTCCTGTAGTAGGTAACTTCTGGGAACTCTTCTGGCTCTATCAATCTGTTTCTTTACTTCTGCAGGTGGGTATTGTAGTTGTAAGAAAGCTTGACAGAGATCTTGTAGGTGTTTGTCTCTGTCTGAGGAGTTGGAGCAAATGCGGTTGTATCGCAGAGCTTGGCTGTAGACGATGGATCGTGTGGTGTGGTCAGGGTGAAAGCTGGAGGCATGCAGGTAGGAATAGCGGTCAGTAGGTTTCCGGTATAGGGTGGTGTTTATGTGACCATTGTTTATTAGCACTGTAGTGTCCAGGAAGTGGATCTCTTGTGTGGACTGGACCAGGCTGAGGTTGGTGGTGGGATGGAAATTGTTGAAATCATGGTGGAATTCCTCAAGGGCTTCTTTTCCATGGGTCCAGATGATGAAGATGTCATCAATATAGCGCAAGTAGAGTAGGGGCTTTAGGGGACGAGAGCTGAGGAAGCGTTGTTCTAAATCAGCCATAAAAATGTTGGCATACTGTGGGGCCATGCGGGTACCCATAGCAGTGCCGCTGATCTGAAGGTATACATTGTCCCCAAATGTGAAGTAGTTATGGGTAAGGACAAAGTCACAAAGTTCAGCCACCAGGTTAGCCGTGACATTATCGGGGATAGTGTTCTTGACGGCTTGTAGTCCATCTTTGTGTGGAATGTTGGTGTAGAAGGCTTCTACATCCATAGTGGCCAGGATGGTGTTATCAAGAAGATCACCGATGGATTGTAGTTTCCTCAGGAAGTCACTGGTGTCTCGAAGGTAGCTGGGAGTGCTGGTAGCGTAGGGCCTGAGGAGGGAGTCTACATAGCCAGACAATCCTGCTGTCAGGGTGCCAATGCCTGAGATGATGGGGCACCCAGGATTTCCAGGTTTATGGATCTTGGGTAGTAGATAGAATATCCCAGGTCGGGGTTCCAGGGGTGTGTCTGTGCGGATTTGATCTTGTGCTTTTTCAGGAAGTTTCTTGAGCAAATGCTGTAGTTGCTTTTGGTAACTCTCAGTGGGATCAGAGGGTAATGGCTTGTAGAAACTCGTGTTGGAGAGCTGCCGAGCAGCCTCTTGTTCATATTCCGACCTATTCATGATGACAACAGCACCTCCTTTGTCAGCCTTTTTGATTATGATGTCAGAGTTGTTTCTGAGGCTGTGGATGGCATTGCGTTCCGCATGGCTGAGGTTATGGGGCAAGTGATGCTGCTTTTCCACAATTTCAGCCCGTGCACGTCGGCGGAAGCACTCTATGTAGAAGTCCAGTCTGCTGTTTCGACCTTCAGGAGGAGTCCACCTAGAATCCCTCTTTCTGTAGTGTTGGTAGGGAGACCTCTGTGGATTAGTATGCTGTTCAGAGGTATTTTGGAAATATTCCTTGAGTCGGAGACGTCGAAAATAGGATTCTAGGTCACCACAGAACTGTATCATGTTCGTGGGGGCGGAGGGGCAGAAGGAGAGGCCCCGAGATAGAACAGCTGCTTCTGCTGGGCTGAGAGTATAGTTGGATAGGTTAACAATATTGCTAGGTGGGTTGAGGGAACCATTGCTGTGGCCCCTTGTAGCATGTAGTAGTTTAGAAAGTTTAGTGTCCTTTTTCTTTTGTAGAGAAGCAAAGTGTGCGTTGTAAATGGCTTGTCTAGTTTTAGTAAAATCCAGCCACGAGGAAGTTTGTGTGGAAGGTTGGTTTTTTATGAGAGTATTCATTTTTGAGAGCTCATTCTTAATCTTTCCCTGTTTGCTGTAGAGGATGTTGATCAGGTGATTCCGCAGTTTCTTTGAGAGCGTGTGGCACAAGTTGTCAGCATAGTCTGTGTGGTATGTAGATTGTAATGGATTTTTTACCTTCAGTCCTTTTGGTACGATGTCCATCTGTTTGCATTTGGAAAGGAAGATGATGTCTGTCTGTATCTGTACAAGTTTTTTCATGCAGTTGATAGATTTCCACTCCATACGGCTAAATGCAGTGCCTTGCATAATGACAGGTTTCAGAGTAACAGCCGTGTTAGTCTGTATTCGCAAAAAGAAAAGGAGGACTTGTGGCACCTTAGAGACTAACCAATTTATTAGAGCATAAGCTTTCGTGAGCTACAGCTCACTTCCTCAGATGCATATCATGGAAACTGCAGCAGGCTTTATATATACACAGAGAATATGAAACAATACCTTCAAATCCAGACTCCAGCGAGAAACTGCTGAATTGGAATTCATTTGCAAATTGGATACTATTAATTTAGGCTTAAATAGAGACTTGGAGTGGCTAAGTCATTATGCAAGGTAGCCTGTTTCCTCTTGTTTTTTCCTACCCCCCCCCCCCAGATGTTCTGGTTTAACTTGGATTTTAACTTGAAGAGTGGTCAGTTTGGATGAGCTATTACCAGCAGGAGAGTGAGTTTGTGTGTGTATGGGGGTGGGGGGGATGTGAGAACCTGGATTTATGCAGGAAATAGCCCAGCTTGATTGTCATGCACATTGTGTAAAGAGTTGTCACTTTGGATGGGCTATCACCAGCAGGAGAGTGAATTTGTGTGGGGGGGTGGAGGGTGAGAAAACCTGGATTTGTGCTGGAAATCACTTTAGATAAGCTATTACCAGCAGGACAGTGGGGTGGGAATAGGTATTGTTTCATATTCTCTGTGTATATATAAAGCCTGCTGCAGTTTCCACGATATGCATCTGAGGAAGTGAGCTGTAGCTCACGAAAGCTTATGCTCTAATAAATTGGTTAGTCTCTAAGGTGCTACAAGTCCTCCTTTTCTTGTTGCTGATCACTTTCCTCTCCTCCAAGTGCTTCAGAATTGATTCCTTGAAGACCTGCTCCATGATTTTTCCAGGGACTGAGGTGAGGCTGACTGGCCTGTAGTTCCCAGGATTCTCCTTCTTCCCTTTTTTAAAGATGGGCACTACATTAGCCTTTTTGCAGTCGTCCGGGACCTCCCCCGATCGCCATGAGTTTTCAAAGATAATGGCCAATGGCTCTGCAATCACATCCGCCAACTCCTTTAGCACTCTCGGATGCAGCGCATCTGGCCCCATGGACTTGTGCTCCTCCAGCTTTTGTAAATAGTCCCAAACCACTTCTTTCTCCACAGAGGGCTGGTCACCTCCTCCCCATGCTGTGCTGCCCAGTGCAGTAGTCTGGGAGCTGACCTTGTTCGTGAAGACAGAGGCAAAAAAAGCATTGAGTACATTAGCTTTTTCCACATCCTCTGTCACTAGGTTGCCCCCTTCATTCAGTAAGGGGCCCACGCTTTCCTTGACTTTCTTCTTCTTGCTAACATACCTGAAGAAACCCTTCTTGTTACTCTTAATATCTCTTGCTAGCTGCAACTCCAAGTGTGATTTGGCCTTCCTGATTTCACTCCTGCATGCCTGAGCAATATTTTTATACTCTTCCCTGATCATTTGTCCAATTTTCCGCTTCTTGTAAGCTTCTTTTTTGTGTTTAAGATCAGCAAGGATTTCACTGTTAAGCCAAGCTGGACGCCTGCCATATTTACTATTCTTTGTACACATCAGGATGGTTTGTCTCTGTAACCTCAATAAGGATTCTTTAAAATACAGCCAGCTCTCCTGGATGCCTTTCCCCCTCATGTTGTTCTCCCAGGGGATCCTGCCCATCAATTCCCTGAGGGAGTCAAAGTCTGCTTTTCTGAAGTCCAGGGTCCGTATCCTGCTGCTCTCCTTCCTTCCTTGTGTCAGGATCCTGAACTCAACCATCTCCTCGTCACTGCCTCCCAGGTTCCCATCCACTTTTGCTTCCCCTACTAATTCTTCCCTGTTTGTGAGCAGCAGGTCAAGAAGAGCTCTGCCCCAGTTGGTTCCTCCAGCACTTGCACCAGGGAATTGTCCCCTACACTTTCCAGAAACTTCCTGGATTGTCTGTGCGCAGCTGTATTGCTCTCCCAGTAGATATCAGGGTGATTGAAGTCTCCCATAAGAACCAGAGCCTGCGATCTAGTAACTTCGTTAGTTGCCGGAAGAAAGCCTCGTCCACCTCATCCCCCTGGTCTGGTGATCTATAGCAGACTCCCACCATGACATCACCCTTGTTGCTCACACTTCTAAACTTAATCCAGAGACTCTCAGGTTTTTCTGCAGTTTCATACCGGAGCTCTGAGCAGTCATACTGCTCTCTTATATACAATGCAACTCCCCCACCTTTTCTGCCCTGCCTGTCCTTCCTGAACAGTTTACTGTCTATCCATGACAGTATTCCAGTCATGTGAGTTATCCCACAAAGTCTCTGTTACTCCAGTCACATCATAATTCCTTGACTATGCCAGGACTTCCAGTTCTCCCTGCTTGTTTCCCAGGCTTCTTGCATTTGTATATAGGCACTTGAGATAACTCGCTTATCGTCCCTCTTTCTCAGTATGAGGCAGGAGCCCTCCCCTCTTGTGCTCTCCTGCTCGTGCTTCCTCCTGGTATCCCACGTCTCCACTTACCTCAGGGCTTTGGTCTCCTTCCCCCGGTGAACCTAGTTTAAAGCCCTCCTCGCTAGGTTAGCCAGCCTGCTTGCGAAGATGCTCTTCCCTCTCTTCATTAGGTGGAGCCCGTCTCTGCCTAGTACTCCTCCTTCTTGGAACACCATCCCTTTGTCAAAGAATCCAAAGCCTTCTCTCTGACACCACCTGCGTAGCCATTCGTTGACTTCCACGATTCGACAGTCTCTACCCAGACCTTTTCCTTGCATGGGGAGGATGGAGGAGAACACCACTTGCGCCTCAAACTCTTTTATCTTTCTTCCCAGAGCCACGTAGTCTGCAGTGATCCGCTCAAGGTCCTTCTTGGCAGTATCATTGGTGGTCATGTGGAGAAGCAGGAAGGGTAGCAATCCGAGGGCTTGATGAGTCTCAACAGTCTCTCCGTCACATTGTGAATCCTAGCTCCTGGCAAGCAGCAGACTTCTCTGCCGCCCCAACCGGGAAAAGATAGATGGCTCAGTCCCCCTTCCCTTGGGAGCAGTGGTCGTGGAACCCCCATCCCTAGGACAGTGCATCTCATGCCTTCTAATCGGCAGTCTCCTTCTGTTCCCTTCCCTCAGATGTATGATCTAGTCCACTCTAGGGCTTTGAAGGTGGCATATGATGCTGGCATATGGTGTGGAAGATTAAAGAAAGCTGTGAAGGGCTTTGACGAAGAGCTGGGCTGCAGGCATGATCGTAGGATATTTTGCAGTTGCATTTCGGATGGGTTTGAGAGCTGGAGAACAGGAGGTTGCAGTATTTAAGACATGAGGTAGTAAACCATGATGTTTTTCAGCGGTGGGAATGAAAAGGCATAGATGCATTTCTGGTTATGCTGGAGGGAAAGACAAGAGCATTTAGCGACTCTACTTATGTAGAGGAAAAGGAGTTGATGATGCCAAGGGACAGGGAAGGTGATAGAGTTGCTAAAATAATGGAGGGGAGAGGGAGGTTTATTTGAAGAAAGATGAGTGCAGGTTTTGCCATACTAAGCTTGAGGTGGTGGCAGGACATCCATGAGGGAGAAGCCAGAGCGCGAGTTGTAGATAGAAGACTGAACAGGGGTAGTGCCTCTCTTTATCCATTTCTTTTCAGTAAGTACTTCTGTTCTGTACAAAGGCTGATCTGTAGTCTCTCAGCTCAATGTCCTGGAATTTAAGCAGTGTAGGCATTTATTGATGTTTCAGGCAGGATAATGCAGTTAGTCTGGTGATGCTGGGTTTGAGTACTGTTACTCTTTGGACTTCTACAGACTAATGACAGTGGAATGGTTTTAAAACTGGGTAAAGCGTTCTGTGGTATATAATATCCTACAGCCCCTAATCAAGAGTCCTTGCTTGGTAGGACTTAATTTCCTTACAAAAGAAAAAAGGCTCAAGATACTCACATTTATCAGCTACAACATGCTTTTTCATAACCTTGTATCTCTTTTGCTTGCCTAACATTTAAAAGCATCCATTTTAGTTGGAAACTTTGTTCAGACTGAAACACTATTTCTAAACTTTCAGCCCGGAACAGAATTTAATGGCCAGTTTAAATTACAAAAATGGCTGCCTAATTTGGAAATGCTGACGGGCTCTTAATTGTAATGGTGCTAAAGTAAACACTGCTAATTTAAGGCCCTGCCTAAACTCTGGAAGTGCCTTTTAAAAGTTAATGTAGAAGGTGAGTTGTGTAAAACACGAACTATTTTCCTTTAGGCCCAATTGGGCTACATTTTTATTAAATTTTCCTGAAGAGGTATTAAATAGTGATGCTGGCCCGCTAAACCATTTTTAAACAACTCTCTCATGATACATGGTTCAGGAAACAGTGTGCATGGGGCCTTAAACTTTCTGCTATCAGACTAGAGAGGCAATTTAACATACAGCTGCATCTGTAAGTGTGAAGACTGGACGAGTGCTTGCTTGTTTTGTGCAGCAGTATATAAAACCTGAGGAGAGAATTATGAATCCAAATGTGGATAGAGAACAGCATGTAACATTAGGGAGCAAAAAGCTATTGGAGAAATCAAAAAGCTATGCTGTTTGAGAAATTTTTAATCCAACAGTTACAAAGTGCAGGACACATTGCTACATAGTGAGCATATGAGAAGGGGAGAAGAGAAGATCTGCAAGACAAAGAAAGAGGTCAGCATTTGAAAGTTCCAGGGATCCAGATCTTAGCCTATACTTAAAAGTTAGGCTGGCATAGTTACATTGGTCAGAGGTCTGAAAAAAACGCACCCTTGATCGACATAGTTATGTCAACCTACCTCCAGTGTAGGAGCAGCTGTGTTGACAGAAGAATGCTTCTGTCAACATAGCTAACTTTGGTCGGGGAGGTGGTGTTTCTACACCAATGGGAAAACCCCTATCATCGGTGTAGGCTGTGTCTATTCTACGGGGTTATACCAACAGAGCTATGCCTGTAAAGTCTCTGTAGTGTAAACACACCTCAAAAAAAGTGTTGTATTTCAGGAAACCTAGTAAGTAACTAGTAATACTAGTACGATGGGGAAGAAAAGCTACATCCGATGAAGTGAGCTGTAGCTCACGAAAGCTTATGCTCAAATAAATTGGTTAGTCTCTAAGATGCCACTAGTACTCCTTTTCTTTTTACATGAAAGCAGAGAGTAAAGAGGTAAAGTTCTGAAGATATAGAATGTTACTGCTAATGCAAACCATTGCTGGGAAGCAATTCCATTTCTGAGGCCTTGTCTAATATAGATAATATAGCATGTGCCACAAACTATGAAAAACCAACCCAGAGAAGTGACCAAGAAATGGGGGGGGAAAAGGAATCCCATGGTACTGAGTGAAGGCATTGGAATTAATATGCTTGAACCAAACCTCTAGATCCAAAATCTTTTAAATTTTCAGGAAGTTCTCTTTAATGGGCTGAGCCCCAAAAAATCAAATAAGGACATGTGAATTTCGGGATTGTTTTAAGGATGGGGGAATGATCTTAATTTTCAGTTAACTGAACGCATTTAAGAGTCTGATCCTGAGAGATGTTGAGTGAGCATTCATGGTGGTCATAGAAGTGTATATGTGACTCTACTGGGAGTTTCAGATGTTCAGTGCTTTTCAGGTTGAGGCCATAATTTTGTAGCAGAAAAAGGGAGTTCATAGATTCATATATTATAAAGCCAGAAGGGACCACGAGTTTGTAAGCTAACTCTGGTTAAACTGTCGGTGTCTGGATAATCAGGACAGAGGTGACAAGTTTGGTAGATTCTGGGTGTAGTCGGACCCTGGTTTGGGACCACCTGATCCTGAACCCTGAGACGGGGGTGGGGGAATTATTTTCTTACCAGGTGTCCATGGGGAGGTTAAACCCTATCCTAGTGTGAGGATGCAGTTGACTGTAGGGGAACACATGAGGCCCCTGTTAGCAGGGCTGGCCTCAATGCTGACCTACTCCATTATCTGAGGACAAGATTGGGAGTATTTCTCGGAGATACTGAGCGGAGTTAAAATAGCCCTGGATTGCCCAGAGAGGCTAACTCAGGAGATCCGGTTCCTGACTGTTGCTAGCTATAGGTGAGGAGCTACACCCTGGAGTTGGGGTGTCTGGACAAGAGGATGCTCCCCCAGAAGCCCCACTTAGTGATGAAATGATGCCAGTGCCCCAATAGGATGGGGGCATCCTAACTAGAGGGACCAACTTGGCCAGAGATCAGAGGGAAGATGAGATCCTCAGCCAGGCCTATGACCAGCTGTCCGTGGACAACAGAGAGGTAATAGACCACATCGAGCAGAGCAGTACCCACAATTTACGCTCCGGGCTGAGCGACTATATCATCAGGAGAGAGACTGAGCGGCTGGTGAAGTTTGATCACAGTTCCTCGTTGCCCAGTCTCATCAGTGCAAGCTCATGTGGCTGGTTCATGCTGCCTCCGCTGCAGGCCACCTCAGCATGAGGAGACTGTGGCCAGGATTCTAGGCTGCTTCTACTGGCCTGGAAATCAACAAGAGGTCAAAGACGTCTGTAGCTCGTGTCTCAAGTGACAGCTCATTGGGTCTAAAGAGGGGTGGCCAAAGCCCCACTCGTCCCACTCCCATTTGAGAGAATCAGGATGGATCTGCTCAGACCCTTAGAAAAGAGTGCAGCTGGATATAAATGTATACTGGTTAGACTTGATAATGCCACCTGATATCTGAAAGCAGTCCCATGGCACTGCCCCAGTGCAAAGACTATTGCAGCAGAACTGCTAATGGTCTTTGCCCGCATCAGTGTGCCTAAAGAAATCCTAGCCAACTGAGGCACTAATTTTGTGTCCCATCTGTTGAAGGAGGCTTGTGAGCTATTAAAAACAAAGACCCTACAAATGTGCATCAATCGCCTGCAGACTGATGGTTTGGTCAATTGGTTCAACCAGACCTGAAAAGGATGTTTTAAAGAAGTTTATTACTGCATCTCTACACACTGGGATCAACTGATCCCCCTCCTTTTTATTTGACAGTTGGGAGGTACCCCAGTCATCTACTAGATTTCTTCCTGTTTGAACTCTTTTATATAAGAGACAACCTGGGGTATCTTAGACTTTGTCCATGAGATGTGGGACGAGTGGGCTCCTAAAACAGAGAATGTTGTACAATACATACTAAAGCTCTAGGAGAGGCTTGAAATCCTGGGGGCCTTCTTCACCAAAGAGAATCTCTTTAATTGGCCAATCTCTCTCAACAGGGCCAATGGTGAGCTTTTAACAAAGAAATGGATATGTGGATATGTATTTAAACTTGGGACCAAGTACTTTTGCTCCCTAGCACAACATCCAAGCTGCTCACTAAGCGGTAAGATCCATATTAAGTAGTACATGAAGCGGGGCCTGTTAAATATGAAATCAGACAAGAGGAAGACAATGCAGATCTACCAAATTAATCTCCTGAAGCCCTGGAGGGACTGGGAGGGCTTGTTTATCACTTCTGATCCATCTGAGCCAGAAATGGGACCCCAAACGTCCACATTCCTGGACCCTGACTCAATACTAATGGGGGCACAACTTCCATCCACAGCAAAGGGTCAAGGGAGAAACCTTCTGAATGCCTTCCCGATGGTGATTCACCCCAGTCAGGATGAACTCACTTCATTCAACATCATGTCCAGATAGAGCTGGGACAAGGCATCTGGGAGAACTCCCTGCCACTTCCCAAAAAAACTGTGGAATGCAGTGAAAGAGGAGCTCTGCACCAGGTTGGAGCTAGAGATCACTGAAGAATCCCACAGTGACTGATGATGCCCAGTTCTGCTGGACCCTAAGCTGGATGGCACGATCCAGTTTCTGTATAGATTTTTAGAAAAGTTAATGCAATCTCCGAATTCAACAGACATCCTATGTCCCAAGTGGATGAACTACTAATCCGGATGGGTGAGACTTAATATAGTACAGCATTAGATTTTACCAAGGGATACTAGCAGATCCGGCTCATACCAGAATCATGTGAGAAAACTGCCTTTGCTGCTCTGGTTTATATCCATTAAGGACTATGCCCTTTGGCCTCCATGGGTCCATAGTGACATTCCAATGACCCAAGTCCTCTGATCTGATGGTTTACATGATGCAGTTTATTTACAGGATGTGGTCATCTATGGCTGAGACTGGGAGGCCCACCTGCAACTGGTTGCCACTGTCCTCCCGTCCCTGTGGGAAGCCACCCTAACCACAAACCCAGCAACTTGTAAAATTGGAAGGATGACATCATCTAACTGGCATATCCTGTGGGGAAAGGTCAAGTCCAATCACTGTAGACAAAGTCCAGGCCTTAAAAGCTGCCCAAACTCGACTGCAAAAAATAGGTCTGGAGATGCTTAGGGGTCGCAGGTTATTACTGCTGGTTTGTGCCAGGGTTTTCCTTGATAGCGGCATCCCTCATGGACCTGATTAAGGACAGCTGTCCCTGGGAAGTTTTGATAGCCTGACATCTGCAAAAAAGCATTCAAAAAATGGAAAGGCCACTTGTGTAAAGAGCCTGTCCAGTTCATCCCAAACAGAAAACAGCCTGCTCTGTTTTTGAAAGAACTTATTTTGCAGACCAGTGTGTCAGAAGTAGGCCTGGGGGCAATCATATCCCAAGAAGTAAATGGAGAGAAACATTCTATGCTATTATTTTTTTAGCCACAAGCTATTCCCTCAGGAACTAGTGTGCTTTGTGATAGAAAAAGAAAGTCTGGTGGTGAAATGGGCTGAGGATTCTCTCTGATATTACATTCTGCGAAACCCATTGAAGCTGGACACTGATGGTGCCCCTTCGAGGTGGTTAATTGCAATGAAAGACACGAATCCCTGCCTTATGCGCTGGTACCTGTCTCTCTAGTCATATGCCTTTCAAGTACAGCATAGAGCTGGAAAGGCTCACCAAAAGGTGTTTTTGTTTTGTTTGTTTTTCCTGAGGGGCAGAGGGCATAGACAGCTGGCCTGGTTCCTTGGATGCCATCTTGAAGGGGAGGGTGTATGATGGGGTATACAAACCCCACACTGGGCATCATTATAGGGTTAATGAGCTGATGTGGGCTCAGGTGGCTCCACCCCACCACACCTGTGAGAGATGTCAGGTATGGAAGGAAGAGCTCAAAATGGGGAAGCCCACCTCAGTTGAGGGCAGAACAGGGAGGAGAACAGACCTTTAGTCTTCCATTCGTGGAGATGGGGTGATAGAAGACAGGAGCAACTTGGATGGCCACAGCCTCGTATTCCCACCCTGAAGGATGGGAGGGCCTGATTCACTTTTTGAGAGCACTATTATTCTGTATTTGCCTGCCAACTTAGTGGGGGGCCACAACTTGACAAGGGCTCCTGAAGAAAAAGAGCTTTTATCACAGTTGTGGAAGAGTTCATTTGTGTTAATTCTCTTTATTCATTGACAACCCTGGAAATGGCAAACTAGTTGGGGCTCTGCCAGAGGGTTGAGCCTCTTATGACTGGAACTGGGATAGGAAAATACCTGGACAGAGTAGAGCAGAGGCACAGGTGAATGCTGGGGCCCAGCCTGGGGCCTAGGGGGTGGATTGGAGCAGGAACTCTGATGACACTCCTTGCTATTCCTCTAAGTTGGAGGGAGAGTCTGGATGTCCATGCACATTGGGAAGGGTAGGCATTTGTTTGATAAAAGATGCATGATAGTAAGTGTATATTTTTGTGTTTGTGGAATTATGGTTCATGCTTGAAGCAGCTGGGAGGTAAACATGATCAGTCTGTACCTGATAATGAAGCAAAGTGGGGCCAAAGATGAGCATCTATTGACAGAAACCTAAATGTAATACTTAAAGAGAACAATATTTATCCCATATTTCATGAATTCAGGAGACTTCAATGTAGACCCAGTTAAAAAAGACAGTGTGTTCTTCGATGAATCTGTAGTGTAACTATAGAAGCCTACCTCTAAAGAATCTATTGGAGGCTTAATTCTTGATATAGTTCAATAAAGAAACAATGATCTGACTAAATCTGACCTGAAATCCTTCTGTGCTTGTATCTCTTGAGTCTGTGGTCAGATATATATGTACAATGGAGACTTCAAATTGGAATCTGAACTGCTTGGTTCTGTACAGAGAAATTCTGGTTAGGCAGCTGAGGTAAACTTGGCTATCTGGTGTGACAGAAAGTGGTTGGTAGGGATCAAAAGCTACATGGGGCTCAACATTGGGAGGAAAAATAATTAGCATAGAGACCAGATCTCTTGGGGTGTTGCATTGTAATGCAAATAAATCTGAGCCTTTGTTTTTAACTGTTGCTGTTTGATTCTTCCACTGTTACTGAAAAAATTGAATAGCTTGCAATTCCAAGTAATAAAGCGATGTAATGAGGATTGTGTTGCAAGTCTGATTTGTTAGTTCTATCCTCTAATATTGAAAAGTGAAGGGGGAGATTTTCAAAGGTACCCAATTCCTCCTGACTTTTGATGCGAGTTAGGCTTCCAACTCCTAAGGTATTTTGTTTAACAGTTTAACAAAACGTTCAACATGACATGCACACGCTTAAAGACTGAAAGGGGCTGCTGTGATTTGCATTCGGATTCCGGTAAGATGACATGTCAGTGATACCAAGTGTTCTGTGATTTGTCCAGACTTGTGATAATATTATGGCCATTTAAAAATAGTTTTCAGTAAATTCATTCTCCAGTTGCTGCTGCTCATTGGAATTTTGCTTTAGAGTTTGACTCTTACCAGCTCAACATTATTTAGGCTAGGAACTTTATATATGTGCTGAGCTTCTGGATGAGGTCAAATGCAGGGCAGCGAGTCATTTTATGCTGTCTAGCCCTGTCAAATTGTCTTACATGACTATAATACTGCCTTGGTTGCATAAGTAAGAAAGCTGAAAAGATATAAATGTCAAGATAGCCAAGTTCCCACGGAAGACTGGTTTAGAACTGGAGCTTATATTAAAGCTCATGTTACTCACTGGCCTAGTTAAACCAGACAAGCCTTTATACCTGCCAAATGTATAAATAAAGTCTGCCGCTGCATTGTGCTGATGTAGTCCCTTGATAATGGCAATGTCTTGTCAGGTGTTTACTTCTCAAAAGGGGTTGGTGTGGGAGGGGGGCACCACTGCTCTGTAGTGGTGAATGTTTAAACAGCATGTTTATAAAGCCATGTGAAATTTGCTTTGCAACCTGAAAGAATGATTTATTTACGGTATTAAACAGTACAGAACTCACATCTCATCAGTGTAACCATCACCTTTTATGCTTCTCAAATGAATAAATTTCACTTCAGCGGTAGCTGACATTTGTATTGTTTTCTTGCAGAAGTCTATTCTGATTCGCACTGCTTGATAGACCAAAATTAATGTATTTTTATTCTTCTGATCATTCCCCGTAATCTTTTATTTAAGCTGCATCTTTATTGAAGTAAATGTACTTGGCAGGGTTTAGTAAATTTAACATTCACGTTTATATTTTAGGAAGAGACCCAGACACTCCAGAAAAGGAGTTGAAATCCAAGTGGGGAAAACTGCTGGGATCTGATTATGAAGTCATGGTATGTTATCCTTCAATAAAGTACACTCATTTATGTTTCTTTAAATTACAGCGAGGTGAGCTTAACTTTACAAGCTGTTCAGGGGTTGGAACAGATCAGTAGAGTAGCATTTTTTGTTTTCCCTGAACATTCAAGGATGAAATATAGGGATGTTATAATTAACACATTTTTGTTCTGTTTATGTCTGTACTATTGCGTAAGTGTGAGTAATGTTTTTATTCTTTTTAAATCAACCTCATTTTTAAATTTGTAACGTATCAGCCACTTAAAATATTTGGCATTTTTATGATTGTTTTAATGATCTGTTTGTTTTATTGTACGCTTAGAAAAGGCTCAGGATATGAGTCGTATGTTTCACAATGAATCTTACATTTTTATGAGAAGAATTATTATCAGCTGTATTTGGGAGAAAAGGAAGTAGTTCAGGTTAGGGGTAACTTTGAGGTGCTAACTGCCCATTAGATTTTCCTTCACCTCTTATTAGAGAATTTTCAAGGAAGAGATTGATTACATTTCTAAATATGAATCATCACAGGGGGAATGACCAGGTTTTTTTGCATTCATTACTGCTTTTTAAGACTGTGCCAGCTGAGTGCGTTTTTAAATAAAACATTCAAGCCAGCATCCTTTTCTGATGTCTTTAAAAAAAAAAAACCTGTTTATCTTTGCAAAACATGTCCACTTGATTCAGAGATTCTTTTATTTTTACTGTTTGGCAGAACTATCACTCCAAATGTCTTGTTGGAAGATTTAAAGTAGCATTAAGAGGTGTCTTGAGGAGCTCCCTTCTCTGCAATCCATTAGTGCTCCTTTAAGAACTTTGAAGTCCATATAAGGCTGTGTTTTGATTCAATAAATCTAGTTACTCACGCCAACTGCTAGATATCCCCATCCTTGCACTGCCAGAGCCTGACATTACTTTCTTTAGCACCATCCCATTTTCCAATATATGTATGGGATGTAAAGCTGGTTCATGAAGCTCAGGGGTCCACATTTTCCTTCCATTGTAGCAAATGTGGTTGTGACAGTAAAAATGTCTAAATTTGGCCCATCTGAATAATAGAAGGTCATGGTCGACCAGCACCTTTTTCAAAGTCTTTGCTTTTTTCCTTTGCATATGCCTCTCCTCCATTTTGGAACACCTCATGTTACCATGACGCACAGTTGGGTTTGAGCCTGGTAATGCAAACCCTTACACAGTCCTTACTGCCACACACAGCTCCATTTAAATCAGTAGGACTACTAGGAGTTTGAAGGATTGAGCTCTTTCTGATCACTTTAACAGCCACCAAGTCCTTCTGAGGTGAGGGGCTGATTACTGAGTGTGGGATTTAGATCCAGTCTCTGATTTTGATATCTTGTGGTGATAACTCTAAGGCGCCAAAATGGACCAAGATGTGCAATAAAAATTAAAAAGCATAATTTTCTTGTCTTTATTTTACTGTCGGCTGTTCTTATAATCAGTCCTCTGCTATAATTCAGCACTCCAATAAAGTTTCACAAAAAGAAAAGGAGGACTTGTGGCACCTTAGAGACTAACCAATTTATTAGAGCATAAGCTTTCGTGAGCTACAGCTCACTTCCTCAGATGCATATCGTGGAAACTGCAGCAGGCTTTATATATACACAGAGAATATGAAACAATACCTATTCCCACCCCACTGTCCTGCTGGTAATAGCTTATCTAAAGTGATTTCCAGCACAAATCCAGGTTTTCTCACCCTCCACCCCCCCACACAAATTCACTCTCCTGCTGGTGATAGCCCATCCAAAGTGACAACTCTTTACACAATGTGCATGACAATCAAGCTGGGCTATTTCCTGCATAAATCCAGGTTCTCACATCCCCCCCACCCCCATACACACACAAACTCACTCTCCTGCTGGTAATAGCTCATCCAAACTGACCACTCTTCAAGTTAAAATCCAAGTTAAACCAGAACATCTGGGGGGGGGGGGGTAGGAAAAAACAAGAGGAAACAGGCTACCTTGCATAATGACTTAGCCACTCCAAGTCTCTATTTAAGCCTAAATTAATAGTATCCAATTTGCAAATGAATTCCAATTCAGCAGTTTCTCGCTGGAGTCTGGATTTGTAGTTTGTAGCCCGTTGCCAACTGTGCCCACATATCTATTCAGGGGACACCATCACAGGGCCTAATAACATCAGCCACACTATCAGAGGCTCGTTCACCTGCACATCCACCAATGTGATATATGCCATCATGTGCCAGCAATGCCCCTCTGCCATGTACATTGGTCAAACTGGACAGTCTCTACGTAAAAGAATAAATGGACACAAATCAGATGTCAAGAATTATAACATTCATAAACCAGTCGGAGAACACTTCAATCTCTCTGGTCACGCAATCACAGACATGAAGGTCGCTATCTTAAAACAAAAAAACTACAAATCCAGACTCCAGCGAGAAACTGCTGAATTGGAATTCATTTGCAAATTGGATACTATTAATTTAGGCTTAAATAGAGACTTGGAGTGGCTAAGTCATTATGCAAGGTAGCCTGTTTCCTCTTGTTTTTTCCTACCCCCCCCCCAGATGTTCTGGTTTAACTTGGATTTTAACTTGAAGAGTGGTCAGTTTGGATGAGCTATTACCAGCAGGAGAGTGAGTTTGTGTGTGTATGGGGGTGGGGGGGATGTGAGAACCTGGATTTATGCAGGAAATAGCCCAGCTTGATTGTCATGCACATTGTGTAAAGAGTTGTCACTTTGGATGGGCTATCACCAGCAGGAGAGTGAATTTGTGTGGGGGGGTGGAGGGTGAGAAAACCTGGATTTGTGCTGGAAATCACTTTAGATAAGCTATTACCAGCAGGACAGTGGGGTGGGAATAGGTATTGTTTCATATTCTCTGTGTATATATAAAGCCTGCTGCAGTTTCCACGATATGCATCTGAGGAAGTGAGCTGTAGCTCACGAAAGCTTATGCTCTAATAAATTGGTTAGTCTCTAAGGTGCCACAAGTCCTCCTTTTCTTTTTGCGAATACAGACTAACACGGCTGTTACTCTGAAACCAATAAAGTTTGTGTACTAGTAGTATTTATTTGTCATGGTGTTCAATTTTTAGGTGGTTCGTGTAGACGTGCCAATTACAGATGATGCTGAGCTCCAGAAATACTCAAAGGTATGGAATCTTATTTCATTTTCTCTTTTTTTTGAGATGGGCATGAACCAAAACCTTAGAGATGAATACTTCTGAAATACGGGGGAGTTCTAGCATTGGCTCTAGCTCATCTCTCCTGCTTTGAGCAGGGGTTGGACTAGATGACCTCCTGAGGTCCTTTCCAACCCTGATATTCTATGATTCTATGAAATACTGCCACTTGCTGCCAATGCTGCTCATGTATACTGGGTCTGAATTCCTTCACACACCTTTTCTGAAAGAATTAAAACCCAAAACCAAAAAACCCCACATAGGAAAATAGGCCATGCAGAGTGTCCTAAATCTCCTCAGACTCTGTCGGGCAAGTGGGGAGCATGACTTTCAAGAATCTAGGGCCCCTTACTTCTAAATCTGGGGGCTGCTGGCTTCAGTGCTTTAGCTGATGCCAGTTATTGGGATAGGAGTTGGAGAGAGGCAAGAGTGGCACCTTGAATAATACCTGGAAACCAGTGCAGACTATGGAGCAGAGTGTCGCACTGACTACGAGAAACTTTTTGTTAGGTAAAGTCCTAATGCTGTAAGGGATTTGCAAGTGTGGACTCTTACTACTGTATGGAGTCACATTAACTGCAGTATCAGAGCCTAAATGGGCATCTGTCCAGAAGTAGCTGGGGTACCAGCAAGACCACCAAGTTGTAAACTTGAGTGATAGAAGGCAGGCAAAGTTCCTGAATGAAGGGAACAGATATTATCTCTGCTATCTTTTGTTTCTTCACAGCCTGCTAGCTTGTCTGGATTGAGCCTCAGCTAGCCTGCTAAGAAAGTTTTCCTAATGGTCGCAGATATTTGCTATGTGGAGTTTTACTAGAGAGTAATACGGTATTAAGGTTGTCCCTAGAGAAATGGCCAGCTCAAAATCAATGAAATTCCTTGTGGAAATATGGATACAAGTGAAAGCAACTATTTGCCAAAGATACTTCAGAGAGATGTT
Organism: Lepidochelys olivacea; assembly: GCF_965140295.1. NCBI lineage: Eukaryota > Metazoa > Chordata > Testudines > Cheloniidae > Lepidochelys > Lepidochelys olivacea. The sequence goes on along the minus strand of NC_140418.1, from coordinate 91,827,439 downwards.
CCCTGCCCCAAAGACAGATACAAATGTCATCAATAAATGAGATGATGACTGATTGTGTGTTTAGGTTTTATTGGCTTCCTCTAAAATAGTGATTGTGATCCTGCGACAGATTTTATTAAACTTTATTAAGTTTATGTACTATTGTGGGCTGGAATTGTATGTCATCTCTTTAGGGGGAGAGATGTGACTGACATAAAACCTGGAAGTTCAAAAGACTGTACTGAAAATATGTAAGACAAGTATGGACTTCTGGGACAATAAGTGTTAAGTGGATTTCCTGGGGAATACCTCAGGAGAGGTTAATGCAAATTCTCCAACTCTGGTTATGCAAAAACCTAGAGTTGTGAAGATGCCCTGAGAAAAGGGTCTTGTCTGCTGATTACCTGTTACAGAATGCCAAGACCAAAGGGCCAAGCTGTATAAAGAAATAGCAGATCTGCCCAGCCTGGATTTTGGTTCTGGATGCAAGACAGATATGAACTAGTACCCAGGGGGAAACCTAGTGGTTGGTTTTGAAGGACTAAAACCTATCCGAGCTCTAGGCTGGAGTTGGGTGTGACCTCCTATAAATTTTTTTTAGCATGTGTGTAAGAACTTTTATTGTTTTTAATGTTTTCTCTGTAATGCTTTTACCTTATGAATAAATGTGGTCTCTTAGAAGTTGTATGGTAACTTACTACTTTGGGCAGTAAACTGTCCGTAGCCCTTGGCGAGAAAGCAAAGCACAGACACTAGCCTTTTTAGGCAATTTGGCTTGCTGGGCATATCACAGTGGAAGGCAAGGAGCTATGTAGCCTTAAAATCCCTGATCAGGAGGGCGTGGGACATGGGTCTCTGCCTAAGAGAGGTGATGACTGGGAGCTGTAAGCCTAAAGTGCGTGTCCTTGATTAACCATGGAGGGGGAATACAGGTGCCTTTACCTTGAAGCTTTCAGGAGTAGGATCTTCCTCTTTGGGCATGCCTTTAGTGAAGAGTAACCCCCTTTTAGACAGAGGATAGATGTCAGGTGCTATTTTTAGGGGGCGGTCCTATACATCCACCTCTCCTCTGTTTTGGTTTTTTTTTTTTTTTCCAGTTTATCACTGTGGTGATATTATTGAGAAGAAGATAGTGATGTACGTTTTTCCAGAAGACAGACTGTGCAAGGGAAAAACAGCAATCTAATTGAATAGAAAAATTAGCAAAATTTGTGTGATGCAACACTAGTTATGTCAGAGTTAGGATTTAAACATGCTAATGTGCAGCTAGTTTAATCTGAATTGGTCAGTTATTGAAAGTTTTAAATGCATTTGTTACATATAGAAATACATGTTTGTAAACATAGCCACTGCTTATTTTTTTGGCAGCTATTGCCTCTCCACACTTTGAGATTAGGAGTTGAACTTGATACATTTGATGGACATCACTACATATCTTCAATTGCTCCAGATGGTCCAATTGCTACGCTTGGCCTACTGCAACTGGAGGATGAACTTCTAGAGGTAAAGTCCACAGAACTAGAAATGAAGGGTTGTTCTTTCTGCTCAGCCTCTTTAAAAATATACTTTTATGACATTTTAGGCTGGCTAATGCGTGTGCACAGTAGTACCTTTTAAACAATCAATGGGTAGGAAGAGCATGGGGTTAGGAGTCAAAAAAGCTGGATTCTGTACTATTCTGGCTGTGCCACAGGCTTCCTGTAAGATTAGGGACAAGTCAGTAAATTGCTTTGTGCCTTAGTCTTGCCATTGGTAAATGGGGAAATAATACTGCTCTATCTTGCCAAGGGTCTTGTCAGGTTTATGTAATAGGCATACTTTTTATCTATTGTACTTGAATTAAGAGTCTTTGGCCTTGTCTACTCTAAAGGGAAAAATTGATCTAAGCTATGCAATTTGAGTTACGTGAATAGTGTAACTCAAATTGATGTAGCTTAGATCTACTTACCACAGGGTCCACAGTATGCAGCGTTGACGGGAGACGCTCTCCCGTTGACTCCCCTTACTTCTCGATCCGGTGGAGTACAGGAGTTGATGGGAGAGTGATCAGCGGTCGATTTAGTGGGTCTTCACTAGGGGTGAGAGTAATATACTTCTTAAATTGAGCCTTACTGGACATTTTTAATCTGAACCTGCTCCTAGAGGCAGCAAAGGACAAAGTCCCACTGACTTCCCTGAGAAAAGGATCAGGGCCTTTGCTAGATTAGTTCATCTCAGGTCCAGGGCTCAAGTGGCCTGGGTTTTGGTCATTATCAACCCTTTAGCACCAAAAAGTCTACTTGTATCACTGAGATCTAATGCATGTCCTTTTAACATCAGCCACGCTATCAGAGGCTCGTTCACCTGCACATCCACCAATGTGATATATGCCATCATGTGCCAGCAATGCCCCTCTGCCATGTACATTGGTCAAACTGGACAGTCTCTACGTAAAAGAATAAATGGACACAAATCAGATGTCAAGAATTATAACATTCATAAACCAGTCGGAGAACACTTCAATCTCTCTGGTCACACAATCACAGACATGAAGGTCGCTATCTTAAAACAAAAAAACTTCAAATCCAGACTCCAGCGAGAAACTGCTGAATTGGAATTCATTTGCAAATTGGATACTATTAATTTAGGCTTAAATAGAGACTGGGAGTGGCTAAGTCATTATGCAAGGTAGCCTGTTTCCTCTTGTTTTTTCCTACCCCCCCCCCCCGATGTTCTGGTTTAACTTGGATTTAAACTTGGAGAGTGGTCAGTTTGGATGAGCTATTACCAGCAGGAGAGTGAGTTTGTGTGTGTATGGGGGTGGGGGGGATGTGAGAAAACCTGGATTTGTGCAGGAAATAGCCCAACTTGATTGTCATGCACATTGTGTAAAGAGTTGTCACTTTGGATGGGCTATCACCAGCAGGAGAGTGAATTTGTGTGGGGGGGTGGAGGGTGAGAAAACCTGGATTTGTGCTGGAAATGGCCCACCTGATGATCACTTTAGATAAGCTATTACCAGCAGGACAGTGGGGTGGGAGGAGGTATTGGTTCATATTCTCTGTGTATATATAAAGTCTGCTGCAGTTTCCACGATATGCATCTGATGAAGTGAGCTGTAGCTCACGAAAGCTTATGCTCTAATAAATTGGTTAGTCTCTAAGGTGCCACAAGTCCTCCTTTTCTTTTTGTGAATACAGACTAACACGGCTGTTACTCTGAAACCTGTCCTTTTATTATTTCTTAACAGAGGAAATCTGGATTTCCACATGACAGGGTTAATGGAATGTTGAAAGTGTTATTTAAATATCTTGGCCATTGAACAAAAATGTGAATACTAAGAGCAAAAAAACCAACACTCTGGAAAAATTTTATTGTATAAATAATAAAGAAAAACTTGTTTCAATTTATACAAGTCCACAAGTATATCCAGCACTAGTGAATTTTATAATATTTAACCACTCCCCTCCTCCCCCCCAACCCCCTTCTGTAGCTTAAAAAACAACTGAAACAAAACCATGCTCTAGGGTTAAAACTATATATACCAAGTTTCAGCCTAGAGCATGTTTTTACAGCCAAGCTATAAATCCTCTTAAATAGGGGCTGGTAATGGAAATTATGGCAGCCCTTAACTAAAGCGAACAGCATTACACAGGTGCTGATATAACAACTGGAGGTAGTTTGAATTAATAATTAATGAGGGAGATACATTTTTAAATGTATAGCAAGTTTAAACATTTATAAAGGTCTATTTGATGCATGATGATAGGAATCATAGTACTTAAAAAAAAATTTTTTTAAAAATTCTATTTTAACGGATTTTTCTTATGTTGTTTTCATGGTGTCCGTTGCCTCCTTGTCACTCTCCCAATCCTAAAACCTCCATTATTGTCATTTGGTGGAATGGCTAGTATGGAGTGATCAGTGGATGGGGCATCTGGCACCCTTCCTGCTTAGAGATTGATCTCCAGCAGCTATAAGAGAGCAGAGAGGGAGTCCCCAAGTCTACTGGTGGGCATAGAGTAGCCCTTGTCCATCAATCACAGAATGCTGAAAGATGATAACTTCCCACCACACTAGGACTCCAAATGCATTTTAAAAAACCAACAACTTTGTACCAATATTTCTGTTTAAATAATTAAGTAATGGTTTAGCCTAATAGCTCAGCAGTCACTGCAATGCTGGATTACAGTTCCTGGAGCTCGCTGAAAACATCTGCCATTTTAGAGGGCAGGAAAACAAGAATTCCAGTTCCCAACAAATGTCAAGGTTTCGACTTGCAGTTTCGTTCTGAGGTGGAACTAAAACGAGGCCTTTCTCATGTGTTTTTGCCAAACAGCACCATAGAGTTAGGCGATGCCTATGCTTACGGCAGCATGTAAAGTACAGGCATTACACATGTAGCTCCATACAGCTGGGGAAGGCAATGGGGAAAGGCTCTAGCAGCAGGACACTACACGGCTAAAAATGCCAGTGCAGATGCGGGAGGCACTGCTTAGGCGTGTAAAGAGCCACATGGGGTATATACCCTGGAGGTTCAGGCACGTAGAGCACACTATTCACCTAAGCAGTGCCTCCTGTCTACATTTTACTTACTACACTGCCTACTGCTACACTGCGTTGGTTGGCCGTGAAGCGAATGTACTCTGTACACTGCTGTAATGTAGTCATATCTCCCGGGTCTGTGTGTGCGTCTCTCTCTCCTGTTGTTGAAATTGTTCTGCTTCATATAAATAATCGTTAGGCTGAGATAAAGACATTGATTCCATTGCCTCATAGTTAGGACATTCACCTGGGATAGGGGAGCCTCAGGTTCAAGTCCCTGCTCTGAATCAGGCAGAGTAGGGACTTGAACCTGGGTCTTCCGTGTCCCAGCTGAGTCACAGGGCCATTGACTATTCTGAGGCATGTCTGTCTGTCTCTCTCTTGAGCTGAGAAACCTTTGTGATTAAAGTTTTGTTGAAACAGAGATGCTTCTGTGGCAAGCTTCTGTTTCGTAAATCAGCATTTCCCAACAAAAAATATTTTATGAGAAAATTTCTGACAAGCTCTGCTGACTGTATAACTCTAGATCAGTGGTTCTCAAACTGGGTCGGGGACCCCAAAGTGGGTTACGACTCAGATTTAATGGGGTTACCAGGGCTGACGTTAGACTTGTCAAGGCCAAAGCTGAAGTCTGAGCCCCACCCCCTGGGGCCAAAGCTGAAGCCCGAGGGCTTCAGCCCTGGGTGGCAGGGCTCAGGTTACAGGCACTCCACCTGGATCTGAAGCTCTTGAGCTTCGGCTTTGCCTCTCTCCACCGCCACCCCGGTTTGAAAAACGCTGCTCTAGATTACCTCCTCAATTGTGTTACAAAGTTGAGAGTAAAATGGTGGGTTCTTAAACTGCATAATCCATATTTAAACTACATAAGCTCAATTCTTCCTCCTTTGCTTTGTGTTTATCTGAGGAAAAGTGATGACCCTGGAAGATAGGTATATGATATGGTATGGGGCATGTAATCTTAACCAAACCAACCTGAATCACATCCACAGGGATGGAGATATAGGAAATGACATTGGGCAGATCTTGACTTCAGTAGATGTATGCATTACTTGGTAGCTGTACAATCAGAGTTTTTTTGTCAGGCTATTGACACTTGGTGAAATTCTGCATTCTTTGTGTATGTAATATTTTTACAATACGACCAAGTGTAAAACCTAGATACCTTCTTTATGTGTGAACACGACCAACTGTTCAGCTGAGAGAGGGTGGAAACTCTTCATATTTATGTTTCTTTAAAAAGAGGGGGAAAAAGAGTATTAGTGCAGTAAGCCACTTTGAAGGGAATATTATTTTACATAACCACCATCTGTGATTGTAAAAATCATTAGCGATTGCCTTGCGGTCTTCCATTATCACTGAGCAGCTAAAGTTATGGGATGATAAGGCTTAACTTGTCAGGACTTTCTGCTGAATTGCTTATTGTAATTGCTTTTTCTTTTTATTGTGTAAAGCATTTGTGTATATTCTCTCAAGGATCTAGCTCATTTCATTCATTTGACTATAGTTTTAAAGCCTGCAACAGTTGTTGAAGTTTGGACTTGGTGCATTTGATTTAGAACTGCTCAAAATCTTCCAAATTTTGAATTTTTGGTGACCTATTTCCTCAAATTCAGTTTTTTGATGCCAGCACACCAATTGCCTCCCCAGAATGTTTTGGGATTTCCAATCACCTTTACTTTGTCTTCAGCATGAATGTGAATTTGAGGATTATTTGGTGATTTATGTGAAGATTGAAGCTCGTAGAGGGCATGTGCCTATGTCACCAAAACTATCATCATCTTTTGATCCTAACTGGTATCCTTGTTGGCAGACTTGGCAGAGAAACCATGGATTGACTGGGACATGGAGAATGAATAACACTCTCAACCTAGCCCATGTAGAATGTAATTCAGGCACATGGGTGGGACAGTGGGCAGGAGTTTGCATTGCCTTTGCCAGTGGGATGCCTGTTGATGAAAAGAGCACTTCAGTCATGTGGGCTGTCAAGCCAGCAGTTTATACAGGCACTGAAAAGTGCTTAATAAATAAAACGTTCTGACATTAGGACTAATTTCTAAAAGCACTTTAAACTAGAGTCAAGTACTGCTGAAATCAGTTTTCCTGTCTGTGCATTGTGGGAGGCTGGGAATAACTTACCTGGAAGGAACCCAGAAAGAATGACTGCCATGGTGAAGGGATTAAGACCAAAATGCCTGCTGTAGGAGGTGTTGGGCCTAGAAATCCAGAGGGCAGGAAATGAATGAAGGGAAGCTGATTAAAACAGAAGACGTGGATCACCACTATGTAATAACAATAAAATCACCAGAATCCAGAGATGGAATAACAGTCTTAGAGTAATTTATGTATATTTTAGGGGGTACATTAACTAAACCACTCAAGCTTTCACTGGAATCCCTCAGTGAAATTAGACCTTTATATACAGTTGGGGAGGACAATTATTGCATATAGTGTAATGATTTAAAGTAAATGAGAGAGTGTTTTTATTGTAGAACCAGATCAATATCCTTTTAAATATCTGAACGGTGGTTTTCTCTTTTCTGCCTAGGTAAATGGAGTTCAGCTTTATGGAAAATCCCGCCGTGAGGCAGTTTCTTTTCTGAAAGAAGTGCCGCCTCCGTTCACTCTGGTTTGTTGTCGGCGCCTGTTTGATGATGGCAGCGAATCCTTTGTGGATGAGCTCAGCACCATCGAGGTTTCATCTCCGGAGCCAAAGGTAGTGATAAGAGATTGTGTAGCTCAGTTGGAAAGAAGTTCACTAACTTTCTAAAGGACAGTTGGCTTTCTTCTTGTTTGCTTCAACCAATTTCAGCTCTTTAAAAACATCTGAAATCTATTTGCATGGGTATGTACACCAGCTCTTTGTACTCAACTGTCTTGTAAAATGGTCTTTACATCTCATCACTGTTTCACATGGAAATGCCAAGCAGGTTAAAAGATGTGAGAAACCAGCTCAGTAAGAGGGATTTACTTTGTACTTACGTAGGGTCATCACTTCTAATCTTTAACAAAAGCTCACTGTATTATTTCCTGAGGGTTATCCGTGTGCTTGGTGCTGTTGGAAGCATGAAAGGTAACATCTGCTTCCTGGCTGGTGTTTCCAATCCCAGTAAGATAAACAACACAGCTCTGATATCATACTATAACCAGATGATAGGATTCAGCACTGATTGTTTGATTTGTCAGAAGCTGTTGATTTGTTCAAATCACTTTGCTGTGTCCGATGTCATTTGTGGTTTCTCAAATACCTCTCAGAATCCTTTTCTTTCTTCTTCCTTGCATTAATCCCATCAAATGGTGTCCGCTCTGTGAGTTCTCTCCCTCCAAGGTGTTCTGTTCAGTGCCATATGCTTAGGGCCCTACCAAATTCACGGTTGTGAAAAACGCGTCATGTGAAATCTGGTCTCCCCCGTGAAATCTGGTCTTTTGTGTACTTTTATCCTATACTATACAGATTTCACGGGGGAGACCAACATTTCTCTAACTGGGGGCCCCAACCCAAAAGGGAGTTGACGGAGGGTCACAAGGCTATTGTAGGGAGGTCACAGCATTGCCACCTTTACTTCTGCGCTGCCTTCAGAGCTGGCCAGTTGGAGAGTGGCAGATGCCGGCCGCCCAGCTCTGAAGGCAGTGCCACAGGCAGCAGCAGTGCAGAAGTAAAGGTGGCAATACCATAGCATGCCACCTTCACTTCTGCACCACTGCTGGCAGCGGCGATGCCTTCAGAGCTGGGGTCCCAGCCAGCAGCTGCAGAACTTTCTGCAGCCAGGGGAGATTCCTGCAGGTGGGTCTGAACCAACCTTTGGAAGGGCCTCTGCAGGGGAAGAGGAAGTCCTGTCCCTCACCAGCCCGGCCAGGACCAGCAGCTGGAACATGGCTTATGGTAGGAGCCCTCAGCCACGGTGCCCCAAGCCCCTGTCCCTCCCTGGCTCCGGGTCCAGCACTCAGGGATTAAAGAGGTCTTTGGGCTGGCTATGTGGGTGTGTGACCATGGAAACCTGCCCTCAACCATGGCCCCCTGGGTGATCGCCCACCCATAAGGCTAGCCCAAAAGTGTTCTCCATCCAGTGAACCCCACTGTTACAACACTGTGAAATTTAAGTATCTGTAACAGTGACATTTTATTATTTTTAAAATCCCATGACTGTGAAATTGACCAAAACTGACTGTGAATTTGGTAGGGCCCTACATATGCTCTATCACACCACATGCTAACATGTCTTCCTTTATGCTATCCTACCACTTCTTGGGCTGGCCTCTCTCTCTTTCATTCAGTCTTGGTATATTGGAGTCTCGTACAGTTTTCAGGACTGTGGTTTACATGCTTATGCCATTTGAGCCTCTTCTTTATTCACTTTTTTTTTTTTTTTTTTTTTTTTTTTGCATTTAGGGGTGTTCCTCTGGGCATTTCTCGAGCATACACATTCCTCACCTGGTCTCTCTTGCTTACGCCACTCATCTATCTCCAAATTTGTAATTCTGTGCAACATCATTTGCTCATGTTTCTTCTTTGTTACCCAATGCTCAGCACTGTACTTGAAAACTGGATGGACCACAGTTTTACAGGCTTCAGCTTTTATGCTTACTTATATCTTCCTTTCACACCCTACACTACTTATCTCTCTCCTTTTGAGCCAAGCATTTATTGTCCTCACTCTCTAATTTAATCCTCTATTTTCTCAGGTTCTGGACCCCACAGATACTTGAAACTTTGCATTTTCAGTATTGACTGTGTGTCTAGTTTGAAGGATAATTCTACAGTGTTCATATAATTGAAATTACATGCCATATTCTCTTTCCTCCGCTTATTTTGAGCCCCTGTCTCTCCAATACATCTCTCCATTTATCAAGATCCTCTTGTAGAATATTTTTCTCCTCACTGTATAGAATGATATAATCTGCAAACAACATGCACCAAGGTGCCTCCTTCTGTATGTCCTTGTGGGGATATCCAGGACAAGGTTAAACAAGAAAGGGCTCAATGCTGATCCCTGACACACTCCTACCTTTACCAATAGTTTGTCAGTTTAACCACTAGAAGTTCTGAGTATTGACCTTGCATCTACATAATGGTTTGAACAAGCCACACATACAGTTCTGATACCATTGTCTTCCTTATACACCACAGTATGACTTTCCTAGGGCTCTCAACATCTTATTAAAGTATGAACACGATATCGGGTAGGAAAGTTTGGAGCATTGTGGCATTTGTGCTTTTACTTACATAAACACAATGTGCCAAAATAGCTTTTGGTAGTGGATGTCCCAAACTCATTAACTCAATGAGAGCAGGACTTGGCTTTAATTAGTGTAGTAGTGACAGAATAGCCCACGTCTTTGGGTGGGTTGAAATGAAATGATAGTCTGGAATTTAAATAGAACACCGTGAATCTGCATGTGAAAGTTACATTTCGTTAAACAATAACACATCTAACTAATTTAGTGACTTTTCTCTTTAAGGCTAAAGCACAAAGTGTTCAACAGAGACCCAGGAACACTTGAAATTGTTGTCATTTATTCTTGACTAGGTGGTGTCTGGATTTTGAGGGATGCTTTGACTTTTTCATGTTCCTTGGCTATGACAGTATTTTAGGTAATGTGTTTTCATTGAAAGATATTTCATGTTTGCAACTTTAATGTGGTTTACTCAGGTAGGTTGCTAAAAACTTCATTGTACTATAAATACAAGGTATGTAAATCACTGAGCTAGCATGCTATGTACATCACGTACATCATTCTTCAGCTTAATAGGTGAGCAGGAGCTTTGAATTATACTAAATCTAAGCCTTGTTCCCATTAGCTGATTACTTCCATCTTGCAAATCAAGATTTTATGCAAAGCTGGGAAAACAGGAGGCATAGCAGTTATTTTCATGGTAGAAGCCTTTAAAAATCCCAAATTAAGTGTTGAATCTTGTAACATTGTTCCATTATAAAATGTATTTACTCCTGGTTGCCCCTTCTCCCTGATCTAGATTCCGCTTGGTAGGATGGCCTTCCTAGGAGGATAGTTTGGCCAGCGCTATGGATATTTTGTTCGATAGTGGAGGCACAAAGAGGAGCCATGTGCCATTTATGAATGGTCCCTTCTACTGCTGTAGAACTCCTTCTTCCTTACTACTTTACTTTGCCTTTTACTGAACGTTTTTTATCCATATGACACCAGTTAAGTGCATTTGCCAACAGTTGATATGGATTGAATGACCCAAAGACACTCTTGCTCCTTAAATCCACCTCCACAGTAGTTCTACTTTCTTCTGATCCAGGGAGCAAGAAGCTATGTCTGGGATTATAGCTTCTTTATCCCTTTGTGATACCTGCATGCTTATACAATGAGCTGAAATTAAATGATTTGCTATGTTAATAATGGAAGGTCCTCAAGTTTCCTAATGACAATTTCCATTCAGACTTCGAAGAGATCATGCTACTTGGCTGTGGACTTCCTTTTTTTCTTATACATTTACTATATTGTTTCCCTCTAAAACAAATGATGCAATAGCAGTAAAATTTGTAATCCGTATTTTATCTTAGACAACAAGAAATGATTTTTTTTTTCAAAGCTTTTTGAAATATACTTGTGAAGTCAGTTATTTTTCAGAGGGATTTGTGTTTTTCTCTCTCTCTTCCAGAGTTCAAATGTTAAAGCAAAAATGAAAAAAAAAAAAAAAGTTTTTCAAAGTCATGTACTCAGTTCCAATTTGGGATTGATTAAGGTTCTAATACTTAATTTTCAGGACCTTCTGTCTTTTCATGGGCTTTCCGTTATGTGGTGGTTAAATCCTTGTGTTGAGAAATTTTTTTTCCTTTTATGCATCTAATGGGATGGCCGAAGTCCATTGAAGTGTAAAAGGTTAGTGCCATTGGGGTAATTAGAAATAATCCTTAATGTTACATCTCAGTATTTGTGTGCAGTGTTTGGCACTGATGGACATGTTTAGCTTTGCTGTTGGGAGTTGTCATAATGGGACTTCCTGTAGTAAATGCATAAGTGTTTGCAAGATCAGGACTTTAGTCTGGATGGAATTAGAGAAAAAGGATATATAATATTTCAGATGAGGTCCATCTTGGATGAACCATTAATGTACAGGAATATTGAATGAATAAACATCCATCCAGAACTAAAAATAGGGATAGTATTTGCAGCAGATATTTTATGTTTCAGATGAAACCAGAAGTAGACCTTCTTCATCCTGAAGAGGAAGGAGATGGTGAACTAGCATTATGGTCTCCTGATGTGAAAGTTATTGAACTGGAAAAAGACTATAAAGGCTTAGGATTCAGCATTTTAGATTATCAGGTATGCTTTTCCTTGTACTGTATATTTCAATAAATACTGAAAATACCTCTGATCTTCTCTTTCCCCTTGTACTGTGCCTCAACATTTCCTGTAAATATTATGATGATTTGGTAATGTATTTATAAAATACTATAGTGACATGGCACTTGGACTTTGAAATCTGGGAGAAATTATTTGTTAGTTTGAGGCCAAATTTTTCTCTGTTACATTGGACCAACTATGTAAAGTATACTGTAGAACATTGTTTTAAGCCAGACTAATTACTGGATATAATAAAGTGCAGTTAATCATACTCTAAAGGCTATGGGTACTCTGAATCACTGGGAATTACTTCATAAATAATTGAGTAGTGAGAAAGCATTTAGTATCACAACATTTTTTTGCTATTTGTTAAATGTTTTGTCAAGTTCCCCCCTCCCTCCTTCAGTTAAAAGTACATTTGTGATGAGTCTGTTAGTACAGTGCTTTGCACAGGGGCTCCTAGGTGTCACAGTAATACAAATAAATAACCATTGGTTCTTTAGGGCGGAATCCAAAGGCCGTTAAATTCAATGGGAAGACTCCTGTTGTGATCAGTAGACTTTGGATCAGACCCTTACAGCACAACTATTCATTTTCCAACTTAAGGGCCATTGATACCAAGGGTCACCACGATTGACTTCCATGGTGAGGTTATAAAGCCAGAGGGGACAAATGGGGCAGCATGTGAAACCCAGTTTAACTCCTCTGCTACTAAAGCAATAAATTGCTTTAATTTAATGTGTTGTGTAAGAATAGGGTATAGACATTAAATAATGTTGTCTCTTGACTGCTTTAAATTTTTAGACCAACATACTTGGGGCACAGAATTTTTTCATTATTTTTCTTAATTAAGAGGAGCTGAATCTCGGACCCCAATAATAGCTTAAAGCAAATTAGTCTTAAAACCAATATTTTTTATGTTTTAAAAAAAAAAAAAAGTTGTAGAACAGATTACATAGACATGATCCTAAAGCTCCTTAGTAATTAAGAGCCAAAGTCTCTGCTGGTGTAGTTGGGTAAAATTCCATTGAATCTGGGCCCATTTACATTAGTAAAGAATTTGGCCCTAAATAGAGATATAGAAAATGTCAGAATTTTGAGGTTAGGATGACGTTTCTAATGTTACCCGTCAATGTGATATTTTAAAACTTCTAAGCACCAGACTCGTAAGAATTAAAATTGCTGGATTGCTTTTCATAATAACATAGACATCTGAGCGCTGCCTAAACATTGTGGTTGAAGGAAAAAAAATGTAGTCTATCATTGCACATAAATGTCAAGTGATATAAAAATCAATTATATTTTATACGATAAGACATGAATCAGGAACAGATGAAGATAAAAATACTTGGAGTATTATGCATAAACTTTAATTCCCTATTTTGCCAGTGTGATTTAAGATTAGTGAAAGTAGATCCTGTTACTCATTTTTGCTGATAGATGCGGTGTTACAGTCCCAGCTTTTCGGTAGTCCCTGGGACTCTACAAAGCAGCAATACGCTGGTTTGCTTTTAAGTTACCATATAATCAGAATTAATGAAGGCTTTAATAACAGGCTTTTTATTTACTTATTCACAAATGTAAATACATTAGTAATATTTGGATCACTGCAGATTTAAATACTTTCAGATCAATATTAAATAAACAGTAATGCACTTAATCTCAGTTCTATAATTACAAGATATTGGGCTATTCTGTTCTGTTCTGTAAAGCTGTGTTGCTCTTCCCAGTACATGAGGAGTTCGCTCTGAGAGAGCGAGAGTGCTTCATTTAAAAAACAATTAATAGTCCTCAGTCATGCATGGAAAGAAGTGGGCTGAGTTTGCCGACTGGAAAACTATCCAGACCTCCTTGCATTGGGTGATTTTGAAAAGCACAAATGACAGGTGCACAACTCACACTGAAAATCAGTGGAAACTGGGTGCCTAAAATCCCATTTATGCTTTTAAACTTCCCCCTCGTAAGTTAATACTGCTTTTAAAATGTAAGTGTCCAGCTCCATGTAGTTTGCTTCTAAAGCTTTACTGGAAAAAAATTCAAGCTTTACAATGGCAACTATAAGGCTTACAACGTGTTTTCACTGTTCATACCTAAAGTGCATAAATAGTGTCCATTTAGGTGACCGGTAACTTAATTTTAAAGTTTGGTATTTGTGAGATAATTGAGTATCTTTTACTGTGAGTGATTTAGATGATAAATCCAAATGAGTGAAACTCATTTTTTGCAAGGCAAAGGAAAGGTGATTTTGTTGAAGAACAAAGACCATATCTGTGACTTTCAGTGTTTCAGGTATTAAACTGTAAGCTTCTAATGTATAGGCATATTGGACCAGAAGTCTGTGATAGTGGCCGTTACCAGACGCTTTAGGAAAGGTGCAAGAAAACCCCATTGTAAGCATTTATGGAACTACCTGCCCTTTGGGATGGGCAGTTGGGGGTGTGTGTGTTCTTCTGACTCTCATCCTTGAATGGCTGGTGTATACTCTGAAGCAAGAGAGGTTTCAGAGTAGCAGCCGTGTTAGTCTGTATTCACAAAAAGAAAAGGAGTATTAGTGGCACCTTAGAGACTAACCAGTTGATTTGAGCATAAGCTTTCGTGAGCTACAGCTCACTTCATCGGATGCAACATCCGATGAAGTGAGCTGTAGCTCACGAAAGCTTATGTTCAAATAAATTGATTAATCTCTAAGGTGCCACTAGTACTCCTTTTCTTGAAGCAAGAGAGTTTATTCCTCAATTTTTGTTATCCTATCTGTTATGTTCCTGGCATACACATAGAGAAGTTTGTTTAAAAACCTAAAATACTTTCACTGAAAGGTTGCAACATAACACTATTTCTTAGAATTCAGAATGATAACACACAAGAACCCAAAAACAGAGATGAAAGCAGGCTCACCATATCTTACTCTAGGTGGTCTCTCTGCAGACTGACTTCTGAAAGACCCTGATTGCATGCTCCCCTACAGAGCCTCCTAACCTGCAAGCAGGACCAGGGAAACCTTTAGGATTTAAAGTGGCAGCTTGTAATTTTTACACTGTTTTCAGTACAGCATGTTATCGGATATAACTGTGAGGATATGCCTACACAGCAAAGAAAAACACATGGCTGGCCTGTGCTGACAGGGCTTGGGTTATGGGGCTGTTTCATTGCTGTGTAGACTTCTGGACTTGGGCTGGAGCCCGGGCTCTATGACCCTGCGGGGTGGGAGTCTACAGTGCAGTGAAACAACCCCCTGTAGCGAGCCCGGAGTCAGCTGGCACAGGCCAGCTGCAGGTTTTTCTTTGCTGTGTAAACAGACTGTGAGTGTTCTCATTATCCGCATAAATGTTTAATCCGACATTGAATCCTATTAAACTATTGTCCTGAAAGATCTGTTGTGTCCCAGTGTAAGTTTTTTCTGATACTTCATAGTACAAGCCCATTCGTGCTTCTGAAAAGCAATACTAATAAAAACTTTCAGCAGTGGAGAATAGGAATTGAGAACTGAGAGAGTGAAATTATTACTCTGGCATATTAATTTTTAATGGACTATCCTTCTCATGATGTTACATCTAGAAAATAAATAAGCATATCCCAAGTGATCTAAAAGATATTCCGAGAAATGTATAAATGTAACATCAGCTAATTTATACTTGATGTACATAACTTTAATTACAAATTAAATATACTGATGAAGAGTGACCGATAATATTTCTACCTTTTTCCCTACATTTTTTTTTGTTTTCCTTTTTTTGTGTTTAGTAACTTAAGTACTTAAAATCAGAGGTTTTTTTTTATTATTACAGGCTCCTCATGGAAGGATCTATTGCTGAAATATATGGTATCACTACATGAAGAGTGGGGCATAGCCTTTGTGCTAGCATGGAACATTTGTCTGTAAATTTTAAGCTTGGGATTTTCAGCTTTGCATGGTCACTTAAATTTAATAGATCTATTTGCATTCACCAGATCTACTAAATTGCAAAGAGAAGTTTTAAAACTACTAAGCTTAACCTTGCAGGCAAGATGCCGTGTTGAAGAAACAGGTGATCCCATGATGGACCCCCTAAAATTGTGTGATATGTTTCACTAGATTCCTCCCTGAGGGGGTCTGTTTATTTTAAATAACAGCCTCCTGCTCAAGACTTGGTTGTTTAAAATGAATAATAATGCTGATGATGTAAAAATACAAAGTGCTGAGATCAGTCATATCTCTTAATTTAAGCCTGGTCATTCTTAGGGACAATTTGGATGGGATACCTCTGAAGGAAACCCCCAGATACAGTGGTAGGTGATGGAGATTCTACAAGCAGCATGCCACCTTCTGAGTTGACTGTGAACCTATATCTCAGTGGAGTCTTGAGGGGCATGGTGTTACTGAAGATTCCATCTTAAAACACAAGTCCTGTCCACTTTCTGGTTAAGGAAGGCATGGTCTAAAGTTTTTGTATCCTGGTCAGTTTCTAGGTTGAGTAATATTCTTTATCTCCCTTAATTTTCCCCGTAATTTCACTTGGAGAAGTTACTCTGCTCCATCTCCTAACTAACTTTTATGTAGCATTGCTGACATGTTCAGTGGTAACTACATTGTGGTGGTGGGTGAGTGATCCAGATGTTTAATCTGTAAAGTGCTTTGGGCTTGTTTAGGATGTAAGATGCTATACATGAGTACATTAACATTGTTCTCTGCCAATAGGATGTGAAAGTTTTTGCTTATTAGCAACTTTGACCATCACAAAGAAGGGGTGGAGGTTTGGCTTAACCAGAGGACTAAACCACCCACCCAACCAGAGGAAATATAAATGTTTGATGAATAGCCAACATTGCTAGTAGTAGTGATAATTTTTTTTTCCTTTTTAAGGAAAAGGCAAGAGAAAATGATGTTTCAATTGGAAAAAGGGGAAACACTGTTATATAAAAATGAGTATGATCATGTGGGGGTATATAGGGAGGAAGGAAATTCAGCACCCAAGATGTAGACATTTAAAGACTGATGAAACCAGATACTAGGAAGGATGGTCCATTCAGCCTGAAAAAATAGCTTTTAGCACAAATCCAGCAGAGCAAAGAGATTCCATACCCAGTTAGTGATGTGTTACAGAAATATAGGAAGAACCAGACCGTTGTCCTGCAAATTTCGTGCGATAGTATTAACCAGAAGCTGACTCTTGAATGATCTGATGAGCCTTTATCAAATTAAACAAGATGCTAAACAGACTTTACATGGAGCTTAATTGCCTGTATTTGGAATTCACAGTACTTCAAAATATCTGATATGTGACTACAGCTAGAATGGGGGTGGGGTGGTACAGTAGCGCTGGGGGTGTAGGAATATTGGCAGAAAGCTGGGCTTGCATTTACACAGCATCTTTAATCCACAAGGATTCCAAGGTACTCTTTGTATTGCTTCAGTCACATCTGAAACTCAGGGACTACTGGGGCCAAATGCAGGTGCCGTTGCACAATGCATAGCAGAATACAAACAAAAAAATTGCATAATCATTTCCAAAAGAAGCCTCAAGAGTTTTAAAAGGAGACACTCTAATCCATTCATTTACTGCTTGGAGTGTTCACCAGTTTGATTTGGGCTGGAGCATTGTATAACATCCCTCTTGCTAAACACTTTGCCCTCTTACAATTTTTTGGGTTTAGGCCACCTTGAACTGAACATAATTTGGACTGAGAGGCATATTCACATCCCCATGAAGCACACTTTCACCTGTTCAAGTGATGGAAACCAGTGGCTTATTGGCAAGCATGGTCATACAGCTATATTAAAAAGCAGTTGTACCATGGCTATCAGCTTGGTACTGGAAAATCTGATGAAGGCTGCTTTTCTTCCATCTCTACAACCCATCCATATTTATTAACATCAAAGTACTGTAAGCCTTAATGCCAACTGTGCTGAAGATCTTGTCTGACAGAGAATTTGCATCTTTCCCTCTATGGGAAAGTTCTGCATCACTTAAATCATATTAAGCTGCTTCATTTGAAAAATAATACTTAATAGTGTGTTCATGAATGTAGCTATTGAGAAAATTCTCTCATAGTTCTGCTTAAATACTGCTTTTCAGTACTGAAAAGGGGATGAATGGAATGAACACATTCCTGATGGAGTTCTAGGGTACTTGTATTGAGGTTTTGAAAGTCACTCATCACAGCAGTTCTAAAGACACCAGGAGTCCAGAAGCTACTTCAACAGATCAGAGGCTTTATATATCAGCATGAGATCCAGATGGGATAGACAGAAAAAGCTCGCTGTTGTAAAGAAACTAAAAAGGAACTGAGATGCAGGAAGTCCTAAGAGGACTTGGATATGTACTGAGGTGAAGTTTAGGAAATGGTAGCTCTGATTTCTCCCAGAATGAGAAGTTAGGAGAGAATCCCATGATATGTTACAGGAGGAAGAAGAAGAAAGCAGAAGTATTTGTAAAGGGGACTGCCATATCCTATGAATTGGCTCTGATTATGTGTCTTGTTTTTTTAGCAGTTTTTGCTTTATGAACTGTCATGGCAGTTTTCCAGGTAAAATACCTGAATTGGAGAGATCTTGGGCATTAGGCTGGAACATCTGTTCATTCAGAGTCCTTGAAATAACTAAAATAATAAACAGTTGTAGTAAAAGTTAGAAACCTTTCCCTCCTCCTCTAGTAAATACAGATTGGGTCACTTTTTGAATTTCTTGTCTGCTGCAAGAAAGAGTCTTTATTTTCAAATGTATGGGAAATCATCATTATTCTGTAGAAGTCACTCTACCTTGAAGGACAGGGTGGGAATTTAAGGGGTCAATACTGTAGCTTGAACAGTAGTTAAAAAGTGAAGTGTTTTCTAAAAAATTTGTCATGAAAAGCTACCATACTGGGGAACTAATATTATAGATGGGAGACTAGAAAAAGCTGTATGGATGGTTGGTGGTTATAGAAAGGTTCTGCAGTCTGCCTGTGATCAGGTGGAAGCTCATTTATGGCTCAAAGCAGACACAGTGAACGAGCAACCTCTTAAAGTTCTGTTTCACTTCTATGTGTATCTGTGTTGGGACACGTTAGTGGTGATAGGTGAACCTGAAAAGGTTCAGAAAAGTCCCTGAAAGTTTAACATCTCCAGGTTTTCTCAGCATCTTCTCCTTCTCCCAAAAAAAGATGCAACTCATGAAATCCAGTCAGGATTTACCATTCTGACCATGTCCGGTACCTCTTCTAATCCTTTCCCTGCCTTCTACATCAATATTTAAATGCTTTGTCCTCACTTTTATGTCTCTCTACAATTCTTCCTACTACCATTCTGTTCTCATCCTTTTCTCGAGACCACTTTACTCCACCAAAGCTCCCACTCTCAACAGTCCTCTTTCAGTCTGTCCTGGTGCATGTAGACCTGGGGTGGGCAAACGTTTTGGCCCGAGGGCCACATCGGGGTTGCGCAACTGTATGGAAAGCTGGGTGGGGAAGGCTGTGCCTCCCCAAACAGCCTGGCCCCCGCCTCCTATCCTCCCCCTCCCACTTTCTGCCCCCCGACTGCCCCCCTGAGAACTCCCAACTCATCCAACGACCCCTGCTCCCTGTCCCCTGACTGCCCCGACCCCTATCCACAGCCCTGCCCCCTGACAGCCCCCCCCCCCCGGGACCCTCATCCCCTATCCAAGCGCTCTTTGCTTCTAATCCCCTGACCGCCCCCTCCTGGGACCCTGTTAGCCGACGGCCAAGGATGTTTGGTGAGGTGCCAGCTATGCCCGTTTATACCATCCGTGACTTTAACCGCTAGGACGCACTGTCCCTTCGCGGCGGGCAGCCCGGGCTAGGCTGACGGATGCCCCAAGGTCCTAACCACCCGTGACTTTAACTGCTAGAGCTCAGAGCTCCTTCGCAGCGGGCAGTCAATACTGACTGACAGGTGCCCCAATGGCAGCACTAAGAGCCTCTCCACACCCGTGACTTTAACTGCTAGAGCTCAGAGCTCCTTCGCAGCGGGCAGCCAGGATTGACTGACAGGTGCCCCAAGAGTTTGCCCCGTGGAGGCGGCACAACTCAACGCTAGGCTCTTAGTACTCTCACCTAATGGCCAGGCTTTAGAGCCAAAACAGCTGAGGTTCTTTAATTGTGTTGGCTGCTTTACAGTAAACCAGAGAAAACAAGTCAGGCTTATGCATAAATGGTTACCAAAAATTTATTAAGCTAGATTCTAATCATGTGGTTACAAAATTGCTAGTGCCTACTTATTTAAATGTAGAGATGTTACACACACAAACAAGTTACAAAACTGAAGCCACAATCCCAAAGAAAGAAAACAAAATATAGAGCTCTATTTCAAAATATGTGTACACTAAAGATAGGAGATCAGGTGTGGGTGCTTCTTACCCTCCTTGCATCTCTCGATTCCAGCGGTGCCAAGCCAGGATCGGTCACTCAATTCCGCGGAAAGACGAATAAGGGACAAGGCGTAGGGACCCTCTTAGCTGCAGAAGCCTTGGGAGGCTGTCACTTATCTGACCAGCAGATAGATAGTGAAAAGCACTCAAAAATCATGGTGCTGTAGGTCCCCTACTTATACCTCTGTACTCCTTTATTCTCTTTCTCCTTTCTTATGCCAAATTGAGGCTGGTCTGTCTGGGTGACGCCAGCTTTCGCAAGAGTAGTTTACACTTGCAAAGGAGAGAAACAATAAGTTTCGACTACTGGGCATTTCTTTTATCAGGGTAAATATTTTCCCACCTAGGATGTTGGTGTGTGTGCATCACGCTATTTAGTTGGGGCTAAGAGCCATGTCTGTCACAGGGCCTCTGCCTGCTGTGAGCTTAATCCTTGTATCTGCTCCCAGAGGCACATTGTAGCAGCACACCTGTGCTTTCACAGCTTCAAAGGCTGTGCTGGAATATATGTTAAGTGCCCTGTTCCTGCTTCCTCCTGTGTTTCCAGCAATGCTGGTCTGAGGGGGGGGGGGGCTGGCTGTCTGGCTACAGACCCCTCACCCCTAATTGCCCCCAGGATCCCACCCCCTTATCCAACCCACCCTGCTTCCTGTCCCCTGACTGCCCCCCCCCGACCCCTATCCACACCCTGACAGGCCCCCTTGGACTCCCACTCCCAACCCTCCCTGTTCCCCATCCCCGACCGCCCCCCCCCAACCTCTGCTCCCTGACTGTCCCTCAGGACCTCCCGCTCCTTGCCCCCTTACCAGCAGCAGGAGCTCGCAGCCGCGCCACCTGGCCAGAGCCAGCCGCACTCCCCACACTACCCAGTAGGAGTGGCCAGCCAGAGTGCTGCCCACGTGCGGTGTGCCTGTGGGGGAGAGGGGACAGCGTGGGAGGGGCCGGAGGCGAACCTCCCCGGCCAGGAGCTCAGGGGCCGGGCAGGACGGTCCCATAGGCCGGATGTGACCCGCAGGCCATAGTTTGCCCACGTCTGATGTAGACCCTCATCTCTGAACTGTCTTGTCCTGTCTCCAACATCCCCTTTAGATTTCACAGTCCCTCCCTATTTCAAGGGAAGGATTGTTGCTTATGTCCTATGGCAGTCCTTCCTAGAATTCCTTGTGCCTCTAACACCCATCTTTAAAATTATTTGTTACCCTGTGCTATTCTTCCCATTTATTGCTGCTCCACTGAGTAATGATGAGTGCGACAGTGGGCAGAGTTTTTTTTTTTTTTTAGAAACTAGCGAAACATCTTTGCTTGCTTTACTGCATCCCATTTACTAACGTTCAACTGCTTGCCTTCTATTTATAGGGCAAATTCCTCTGGGCAGGAAGCTTTTCTCTTTTTTTTTTTTTTTTTGGTAAAACACCGACCACTCTTTTGGGTGCTGTATAAATAGTAATGAAGAGCTCAGCAAGTTACTGCTAAGTACATGAGAGGGCCCCACAGGGAAATGCTGACTTAGTGAAGTTATTGCTTAAGAATTCTGAGGATCCCAGTTTGAGTCTGGGTCGTGCTCAAATGTAGAATGTTGATGAAGTCCATTCATGTGATTGGAAATAAGACCGCTGGCTGTTCAGCTGCACTAAGGCTGTCTACGCTAATGCTGGGCTTCTAGCTGATATGTGCAACCATTGCTTTGATTGACTCTATTTGTATTTTCCCCTTTACCTCCATGACACCCCCCCCCCCCATTTATCGTTTTCTCCCTTGCCCGTCTAAATTGTGTGTGTGTTGGGGGTGGGATTGGTACCCTCTGCTGGTTTCCAATTAGCTTGGAATCTTGTCTGGATTGTTCTTGAGTCAGCATCCAATGTGCTCCCCGAATCCTGGGAAGCCTAAGAGTTTATGCTATTAGAAGAGGATAGCTGGCTTCAGCCCAGAATTTCAGATCTGCTGAGCCCCAGCAAAGGATACAGAATATCACCGAAGGTAGAGAGAGCTTGAGGATAGCACAGAACTTGACTAGAGTAGAGGGAGCAGGTTGCTGGGAAATGTGTTTTTGAAGGGGTGGCTGGAAGAGAGACAGAAACTAGCCTCAAGCAGAGGAGGAAAAATTGGGCAGAATGCTTATTGTACTTGGTGAGAGGGAGCTGACAAGGTTGGATTGTGAGTGGGGGGCTAAAACTCAGGATGTTTTTTTAAACTGTAAAAAGATGAGGATGAAGTTTAGGCCTGGTCTTGGTGTACCTGAATAAACCCGTCCATCCTTCGTACACATCCATATGGAATGCTTCTCTTCCGAGACTAGTTCCTCAACAAGTAATAGCTAATTGTTCATGAAGGAAAGTGTCATACCTTTTGTACCTGGCTCCCCACAAAGAAATACTTTCGACGACAACACAACAAATTGCGTTCCTTTATTTTTGTTTTCTCCATAGAAAACAAACAGTGGGTCAAGGGGGGCTTATGAACTTTGCAAGAGCTAGGCCCACTTCCCAAAGGCATTACAGAAAGTGCAGCGCGCTTCAGTCCAAACTAGCTACGGTACATCCTTACTTCTCCAGCACATGAACCACTTCTGAGCGGTAATTAGTCTGTACCAAACTCGGTGGTGGTTTGAGTGGATGAATGGGTAAAGGCCATTAAGTTCATTCCACTTACAGTAGAAGACAGTGTTGATTTCAGACCACCAGGAGTGAAGGGCTAGTGCAGAAAACCCATTCTGCCACCTATCTTTCCTCTTTTTCTGTGTTTTGTTTTTTCTTCTTCTCTGAATTCCTGTTTCTTCACTGATATTTCTCACAACAGAAGTTTTGATTAATGCCAGCTGTGAAATTCTTTTGCTTTATTCCCTCACTGCAGATCAATAAATACCCGTGTTTTATTTCCCAAGTTTTGCCTTCCTCCATCTGAAGCGAAAAAAAAATGCAGCCTTGCAATTTGAATACTTTTTTCTGTGTCTTAGGTTTTGTTTTAGTCTCACATATTAATAAATCTGTAGTTTCCCCACTTGCTAAGGTATATGTTCTTTTTGTGTTGAATAGTCATGAGTAAGTGACTTCAATTCATCATGAGTAGGAGTTGCAGAATCAGGTCTTAAACGTTTTGTATTCCAATACAAAACTCCAGAGTCTTGAGTTTGCTGGTGATTGACTGCAGGGTGGAGCGCGCAATGATAGAAAATAGCCAGATCTAACAAACTAGTTTAGCTCTTTCCAGGAGGCAGAATTCTGAAAGACATCTTGTAGAGTTAGGGCAGCTGTAACTGTTTTTAGAATTAACTTCCCTCCTCACACGACCGCTACAGTGAAAGGGCGTTGATCATTTGGGCCGTTAGGCTTAAACTAGCATTGCACTCGCCCCAGAGAGTACTGGGAAGTGAAAGGGACTCCCATCACAATTTCTCCTCTGCTCTCCTCTTTGCTCCAAGGGGAAAGTAGGTAGATTCCTACACCTGAACAGGGTCCATCTTACTTCTGTTCCCCCAGTTCTAACTAGTTTGATGGCCTGCATGTTGAGGAAGCTTTGCAGAAGGAATAGTGGTCGTTCTTTTGCTGAACTCTGCACTGGATGTGAAGCCGTGATATAAGCATCTCTAACACCGCTACGCTGGAGAGGGACAAAGGGGTGAGGAAAGGGATTTCCTCCTATCCCTGGCCATTTTAGGGATAGTCAAAATCAAGCCCTTGGTAAATTACCGGTTAGTCCTCCCCATACTATTATCTATGGTTTGCTTATTCTTTGTTTGGGGCTTAAAGAGGGTTATAATTTATCTACTGCTCAGTGTTTAGTTTGTGAGAGCATGTGTATTAGGTTATTTTCTCAGTACGTGTGATCGTGTGCGAGAGATGTGAATAAGCTGAAGATGCTTTAAGTTAGTCACATTCTGATCAGTTTCTCAATATTTTGGTCAAAGGGGCAAACAAGGTTTTGGTTACGTATAACAGAACAGAAGAAACAGCAAAATTGATGTCTTTGGGAGATCTCTTGAATATGGAAAAACTTTCACAAAAATAATGCTGGGAAACAATTTACATATTTGGTTTTGTGCTTTTTCTAGTAGAAGTCAACATACTTTCAAATAGACAAATTCTGCATGAGATTTAGGTCTGATAATATGTTTGATTTTTCCTTTTAAATTTTGAATACCTGGGATGTTTTTTGTTTAGTAACAAAGCTGGTTTTCATATACTAACCAGAGATCAGTCTGATATATATATATATATATATATATTTCATGTGATTGCAGGCCAAGCTGATTTGCATTAATGGACAGAATAAATTTGAGCAAATTGTCTGCTTATGTTGATTGAATCCTGTTTCCTTTTTCTGTTCAATATTTTTCTTGCCTTAGCCCAGTTATTACTAGTTAAACTTGATTAACTTTATACCTGTTGAGGTGAAAGATTGTAGTTTGAATATCAGAGAGAGGTTTTAAGCCTTATTGTATTCAAGATACAAAATGAAGGTTTAAAAAAAAATTCATATACATTAGTACTGTAAGTGATCCCAGGCAAAATGTAATGTCACAGTAACCTAATTAACATCCTCTGATCTGTAACATGTTTCTCTTGGCTCTGTCTTACAAATCCTGCACTACACAAATTGCTAGTTGCAAAATTGTTCAGATAACTTAAAATTGGTACAGAAAAACTGTTTCTTTTGGGACTGTTTACCATGCAGTAATATTCTTGGTATACGTTAACAAGTAAGTTCTTTTGAGGCAGCAGACAGTTTGTTGCAATGCTGAAGGAAGTTGATCCAGCCTATTCAGATTTTAAGTGGTGTCAAAGCTAATACATTCTGAAACTAAGAGAGAATATTAGTGTATAGTAATTGTCAGTCACCTGTAGTTGTATAAAGAAAAGGAGGACTTATGGCACCTTAGAGACTAACAAATTTATTTGAGCATAAGCTTTTGTGAGCTACAGCTCATTTCATCGGATGCAGACTAACACTGCTGCTACTCTGAAACCTGTAGTTGTATATTTTCACATACACTCTTTCTGCGTGAGACTTCGTACGGTTAGCATTAAATCTATACTTAACAGGGTGTTGCATTCAAAACTTTGATGCACATCCTCTGCCTAACAAGTGTTCTGCAGAATTTGATAGCCCAGCAGAATGGGATGCATGTTATTAACCTAAAACTCCTCTGTTATTGTGGGTGCTGTCACTGGTCTTCAGTGCCCTCTATTGGTTAACACAGAAATTTCATAGGCTTTGAAAATAATAAAGGCATCAGTCAATGAGTATCATTTTTAGAGAGACCAGACAGTAAGTGTGAAAAATAGGGACGGGGTGGAGGATAATAGGCGCCTATATAAGAAAAAGCCCCAAATATCAGGACTGTCCCTATAAAACTGGGACATCTGGTCACCCTATTCAATTTGGTTTTCCATGAACATGCTGGATGCAGGTTTTGTAGATCATTTACTTCAACATTGTTTTTTGTATAAAGAAACTTGGTGGCTGATTAGTTGAAAACCATCTGTGTCTATGGCATGTGTAACTATTGCTTCAGCTTCACTAAAAGTATGAGCTCCATCAGCACAGCCCCATGGGGTTATGCTGACATATGCTCATGGGGTTTATAACCGCAGCTAGCAAGCTCAGGTTTTTAAGAGACTTCTTGCAGTTCAAAACCAGGATCCCCAGAGAGAGCAATTCAAGTGGCCTCTTTTTGACTCTTGGCACTGCTAAATGAATCCAGAACAAATGAGGCTCTAAGAATGGCAAGGCAAACATGACACCCAAGCTCAAGGAAAGGTTTGTGGGTTTTAAAATGGAAAAAAACTATGGTTAGACATAGTATGTTTCACATTTGTTTTAAATCTGAGTAAATTGTGACCATTATGTGCAAGTTCATATGTACTAGGTCAGGCCTAATGCAAAAATCAAAAAAGAAAAAAGACAACTACCAGGCCCCGTTTCCTAAAGGGATGTTTGAAGGTGCAGCCACCTCTTGTCTGTTGAGTTGTAAACATGGTAAAATGTGCCAGATCCTTTGTCTTGTTTGATCCCTAGGGAAATAAATTTGTCCCAAATCATAGTAATGGAAGCTCCCCACCATTTTCCTCTCGAGACCTATGAATTTGCTTTTCCTGTTTGCTTATAAATAATTTTATCGTTTACTTTAGAAGTGCTTCCTTAGACATATGTGTCTAGTTTTAGATAGGGGACTTGTACGGGAGTGAATTTGGCTTAATCTGTTTTTAGTTCTCCCAGCAGGATAACATTTTAACCCAGGCTGGGGAAAACCCCAATTTAATCACACTCATCCTACCTCCCAGGTAAATGAACCTTTTACCTGGAAGTCACTAGCTGAAATCCAGACATGGCTGCTAGTGACTAAATACACCTGTATCTGTCGGCTTAATGGTGGCCTATATGAAATGAGTTGATAGCCTCAGTCTAGAAGATAAGTATTCAAGATATAAAACTCACCATCACGATTAGCACTCTCATTGCTAGTGTCAGTAGAGAGGCCATGGATCAAATTGACCTAGGAATGTAGAGGATGTACAGAGCACAGGGGCACCTTAGGAGGGCTGTATGGAGGAAGCTTGCACTGCCATTGCCTGCACAGCTCCTGTGACTACATAGAAGATTCTAGCAGACAGTGTTGTCAACATGCTGCCAGGTTTCTAAAGTCAATTTTTATTCATGCTTTACAAGACACGAACAGGAGTTAAATGCTGATAGCAAATGAGTTAGCAAGTATTGTTCTTTCATGGTGTCGTTATCATTAGCTTTGAGTTAAGTCATTAGTAAGAGAGGGTCTCCGTTAAACACTTTACTTTTCTTTTCAAAAGAAAAGAAAAATGCAGTCCGAAGATTTTAGACCAAAGCTAGCCTCCCCAATTATACAGCTTATTTATTGCTAGGTAAATCTTTTTTTTTTTTTTTTTAATAGCTTCAGACCACAGAAAGCAATTGTTATGGCAAGTCGTCTTATGGTCATCACATTGTGATGCATGGCTATTGGTGACAAATTATTCAGCTTGTCTGGAGGACTGCTTAGATTTCTGACTGATACGCCACTGTCATTGTGGTTTACATTGCTCTTCTCTTCCTGTACAATAGCTCCCTCTGCTTGAAAACATCAACGTAATTATAACCTAGAGCAGAATGAGACCCTTGTTTTGTATTTGCCTGATCAGTGATTTTTATGCGAATTCTTTTTTGTTTCATTCACTGATGTTTAATATGTACAGCTATTTAGCTTGCAGCGGGGGCAAGTGAGACATTGCAAAATAATAGTCCTGACTTTTGAAATGTTACCCTGACAAAGTCCATATAAAGTATTGTGCAGGGACTCTGGCCTTTTCCATGTTAGCAACAGAACAAGTTGGTTGGTATATTTTCAACTAAATGAAATTTAATTGAAAAAAGCTGTCTTGTCAAGGCTGAAAAATTTTGGTTTCGATGAAGACTTCATCAAAAGGAGAGAGAGAGAAACTCGGACTATAGGCTGGTGGTTACAGTCTTGCTTGGAACAAGGGAAACCTCAGGTTCAAGTCCCTGCTTTGCATCTATCAGTGATCTGAGATGAAAATCTCTGCAGAGCAAGGATTTGAACCTGTCTCCCCCACATCCCAGGTCCTAACTGCCAACTTCACCCAGACTCTCTTTTCCTCACCACCCCAAGAAACTTTTGCTAGCATGATTTCCTGACTTAGCTGTGCTAGCCAAACCCTAGTGTAAAAGCAGTTACACCAACTAAGCTGTGCTATGCTGGTATAGTCTAATGGCTTGTCCACACTACAGAATTAAGTTGACTTTATCTAATTCGACCTCAAGCCCCTGAATTAATGAAGTTGATTTTGCCTGGCCACACCATGCTCATTGTCTCGATGAGTGCATCCTCACTAGCAGCACCTGTATCAATGCACAAAGCAGTGCATCGTGGGTAGCTATCCCAAAGTGCAACTTGCCGCAGTGTGATTTGGGAAGTTTGTGCAATGTCTCATGGGACCAAAACATTGTCACCGGGGAGAATCGGAACATTGCATCAACATCCCATGATGCACTGTGCTCCCTCCCTCATCAACAGCAAACAACGCAGTGGTTTTTGCACCTTAAAACCACCGTGCGTATGCCATAACCCCAGAAGCATGGCGTCTGCTCAGTTGTGCACTCTTGCTGTGAGCATCTCAAACACCTCATGCCCTCTCCTGCAGTATTTCCAGAGCCAAAGTAGGGCCCACCGCATGGAACATAGCGATGTCCTGCAAGCAGCCCTGCTGGAAGCCATTGAAAAAAACAATTCACGGTTGCTGCTGGCAGTCACAGAGCAGCTGTACTCTGTTGAGCACCATTTCTGGTCCTGGGAAACAATCACTGACTAGTGGGACCGCATCATTTTGCAGGTATGGGATGACAAGCAGTGGCCACGGAACTTTCGAATGCAGAAAGCCACCTTCCAGGAACTTTGTGCAGAGCTTTCCCCTGCTCTGGAGTTCAGCAACACAAAAATGAGAGCTGCTCTGACAGTGGAGAAGTGAGTGGAGATCGCTATTTGGAAGCTTGCAATGCCAGACAGTTACTGGTCAGTGGGGAATCAATTTGGAGTAGGTAAATCAACCTCGGGAGCTGCTGTGCTCCAAGTGTGCAGGGCCATTAATCAATTTCTGCTATGAAGGGTTGTGAGTCTCGGAAATGTGCAGGACATGGTGGATGGTTTTGCCGCGATGGGGTTCCCTAATTGCAGTGGGGCAATAGATGGCGCGCATATCCCCATCTTGGCACCAGACCACCTTGCCAAAGAGTTCATAACCCAAAAGGGATACTTTTCAATGGTGTTGCAAGCGCTGGTGGATCACAGGGGGCATTTCACTGACGTCAGCGTAGGATGGTCAGGAAAGGTGCATGATGTGCGCATCTTTAGGAACTCGAGTCTGTTCAAAAAGCTGCAATCCAGGACTTTCTTTCCAGATCACAAAATTAACATTGACGACATTGAGATGCCTATAGTTGTCCTGGGGGACCCAGCCTACCCCTTGCTCCCATGGCTCATGAAGCCATACACCAGCTGTCTGGACAGCAGGAGGGAATGGTTCAACTGTTGGCTCAGCAAGTGCAGAATGGTGGTTGAATGTGCCTTTGGTCATTTGAAAGGGCACTGGAGAAGCCTACTAACAAGGTTGGACCTTAGTGAGGAGAACAATCCCAAGATTATAGCTGTCTGCTGTATGCCCCATAATATCTGGAAAAAAGGGGGGGAAATTCTCCACAGGGGTGGGCAGTTGAGACCGATTGCACGGTAGCCATTTTTGAGCAGCCAGACACCAGAGCAATAAGAAGAGCACAGCAAGGGGTACTGCGTCGTTCAATGAGTCACAGTAATGTGAGCTGCTTGTCTGTATTGTGCTTTCCCAAACCTTCACCAGGCTTGTATCACTGTCCCTGTAAAGCCAACCCCCCGCCCAAGCCCACTGCTTCTACTCAATAAAGAAGATTTATTTCTTGAATCCATTTGCTTTATTTAACAAACATAAGTAAAGAGGGAGAACAGAGAGAAAAGATAACCTTGGGGAAAAGGGGTGTAAAGTTGGAACGGGAAAGGCATTTTCAGCTGTCTGAAAGGTCTGTAAATGGGTGCCTTCTGTTCCTTGTACCCTTCCCTTCCCCCCCTGGCCCCCCCCCGGTTAAATGAAAGGGCTAATGGACTTTTTGCCCATGGAACACTTTGGGGAGGGTGATTCTGTGCCGGGCAATGCTGGCTGGCTGTTCACCAGGGTCTGCAGAGGGACTCTACCCTCCTGCTTCTGTTCCTGCAGTTCAACCAGATGCCTCAACATATCAGCTTGGTCCCTCATAATCCAAAGCATCTCATCCTGTGCCGCACGCTCTCGTTTCCTGCTCTCCATGTCCATGTCTAACTTCTCGGACAGTGAAATCCTCCACGCTCTCAGCTCTGTGTCAGCTGTCCCAGAGGCATTCATTAGCTCGGTGAACATATCCTCCTGCATTCTCGTTCTCTTCCTTCTAATCACTGAAAGTCTGCTTTCAGGTGTTGACCTGCCGAAGGACACATTTCCAGCTGTCATTCGGGGGGAAAAAATAAAGGTGCCATTGTACTTAATAAAATGTTTCCATAGCAAAGCTGTTTTCATAAAAAACAAAACAAAAAACCCCCTTATTACACTTGATGCAAGCCATAACATAATCAGAATCCATAATTGTTCACTGTGCCGTTTTGCTGCTCCAGCCATGGTGAGTAGGCCCCCCCCGGGTTGTGGGTGACCGCACTTTTAATGAAGTTTATGGCAGGCTCCCGTCCGGAGCACAGGTAGCTAGTCGAACAATGGCCCTTCCCCATAGGACCACGGGAAGCTGTTTACGAACAGGGTGGGGGGGAATGTTTTCACTCCCAAATTGCAGAATCTTTCATGTGGGGCCCCAGTCCCCATCAGCTACTTTAAACTACTTGCCGACCTATGCCGAGCACAGTAAAGGCACATTAGCGGCCGCGTGATTTGGTGATCCGGAATGTGGGAGGGCGGGGTGGGTCTACATGCTCTTTTTTTTTTTCTTCTGTGTAAGAGCACTTTTAATGATAACTTCCCCCCATTTCCCCTAGGCGACTCTGTATGATATCAGTCTCCTGAGGGTAACAGAGGTGGAAAGGAAGGAGATGCTGCAAGCGTCTGGGTATAGACCCGGACCTTATGCTGCGTACTGCAATGATGCCATTAATTAAGGAGTTGCATGGGAAACTGTCCTACCATGTTGGAAGAAACAAGAATGCCCTGCCCAGAAACCTTCTGCAAAGGATTGCAGAGTACCTCCATGAAAGTTTCCTAGAGATATCCATGGAGGATTCCCAGGCTATCCCTGTCAACATAAACAGTCTTTTCTGGGGGCCACCCTCTGCGTAGCTGGAGTGGCCTCTTGTGAGCAGAGAACTGCAGTCCTCACTTTTTCTTCACAGTAAACATGCATGTAAACCGTGTGCGCGCGCGCGTGTGTGTGTGTGTGTGTGTTAAAGTTTAACCGGACTTTCATTGTAACTGTATACTCACCAGAGGTGCCTTCCCTGGCATCATGGTCAGCCACCATGATGTCCTGCGACCCACAGGGCTCCAGGGTTAAAAATATTTCCTGGCTCTCAGGGAGAATGGATCTACCACTTGCCCATCTCCCATTCTTCTCCTCCCCCTCCTCTTCATCCACTCATATAATCCTCCTTGCTGTTCCTAGACTCTCACACCTGTAAGGTGTCCACATTGCTTGTGGGGGTGCTGGTAGGGTCACCCTCAAGAATCGCATGCAGCTGCTTGTAGAACAAGCATGTGTGGGATTCAGCACCAGAACGACTGTTCGCCTCCCTTGCCTTCTGGTACACTTGGCGAAGTTCTTTTATTTTTACAGGGCACTGCGTTGTGTCCCTTGTGTAGCCCTTCTCCCCCATTCCACAAACGATTTTTGCATAGATATCAGTGTTTCTTCTGCTGAATCGGAGCTCTGCCTGCACAGACTCTTCTCCCCACACAGCGATGAGATCCACTGTCTCTTGTGCAGAACAGGCTGGAGCGCGTTTGGAGTGTGTAGTCTCCATGATCAGCTGTGCTCAAGATGGCACGCTCCTAGTGCTGGTCAAACAGGAAATGGGAAATCAGAAGTTCATGGGGCTTTAGCAGGGATGGGCTGTTTTCTGTATATCTGGCTGCAGTGCAGCAAAGTTGAGAATGATCTCCAAAGCGGTCACAGATGAGCATTGTGGGACACCACTTGGAGGCCAATTAAGTCGAATTACACAACGCTGCATCTGCACTACCTCACAATCGGCCCATGAAAATCAAACTAAGCGCTACACCTCTCGCAGATGTGGATTACAGAAGTAGACATCAGAGGTGACTTAGGCTGACATAAAGGACCTCGCAGTGTAGACACCAACATTAACAGGTCGACTTAAGGCTGCTTCCTTCCATCTAATTCTGTAGTGTAGACCAGTCCTAAGTCAGTTTGGGGAACCAGTGAAAATTATACTGGTATAAGAGCAGTTTTGCTAGTATAAGCTACAACACATTTTGAAAGTTTCCACAAAACAGAATTGTCGTCCTCTGGTCAGCTCTAATCAAATTGTCTTCACTGCTCTTCTGTTCAAACATGGCTTTGGTAGTAAGGGTGCACAAAGCTTGCTGTGTCTGTTTACTAGAGGCAGGCAGGGCAGTAACCACTGCGGGTTCTACAGAATACAAGTCTCCCAATTCTGGAGATCCTTCTCATTCCGCCGCTTTGTTTTTAGAGAATCTGATGGGTTCCCCCATTCCCCTTCTCTCTAGTGTCAGATGTAACTTGGGGGCATGTAATTAAGTCTTTACATAATCTCAGAGGCTTGGCATTTTAAACAAACAACTGTGCATGTTCACACGTACATGCAGACACAAATCTCTACAGAAGGTTTTCTACCCCAAGACTTCTTGTCAGAGGTGCACTGTGCAGGTCTGAGCAAAAGTAATAGGGTAGTCGAAGCATGCAGGCAACCATGTAGTGAGCAGTGCATCAGAGCCTGGAAAAGAGATTGCTAGACCTGATTACCAGACCCAGTTCATGCAGGGAATGGACTGGTATAGGGAGTGAGTGTCCAGTACTTGGGAAGTGTATAAAACAGAGTCAGTCTTGCAATGGGCTGAAATTAACTTGTTTTACCTTAACCTGATTTAGCTTCAGGCCTATTCCTTTTTTTTTTCTCCTGAACCGATTTACTCATCTCTAATTTCAGTCTTTTGCTGATGTTGCAACCCCCCCACCACCACCTTAAAGCTAGTAAATTGTTGATTTGGAAGATTTGATTTTTGTGTGTGTAACCATATACGAATAAAAACAAAGTTAAAGGAACATTCTTTAAAGTCAAACAGTCAAAAGTTAGGAAGTGCCAAATTTATGATGGCCTGTGCAGTCTTAATTCTGCCTCCTTGTGCATCCATCCTGTGCACTGAATGAGCTGGGTCCTGTGAAAAACCAGTATGTGTTTGTGTAATATTAGACACAATGCATGCACATAAGGGGTATTCCAAGCACTAGAGAGAGAGCGAATGTGTGCCACAATATTAAAATAAATGATGCCTGGTTTAACAATTATGAAAGGTGTTGAATGTATGTTTTCTGCTACTATATAATGATTAAAATCTTTGGTCATTTTATCTTATTGGATTAGGATGGATTTTCAAATGGGTAGACATTTGACGGAAGTGGTACATTTAGACATAAATCAGAAGGAAAAACAATTGGAAAAATATTCCTAAAAGGAATTAGCATCCCTCAAACCAGTTTATGAATCAATGATCATGGAAAAATCTGTAGGTCTATCAAGCACGTGATCTTTCATATTTTAAACTTTCCCATCTTTTCAAGCAGTTGCTTATCTTCATTAAAAATCCTCTCCTAAAACAGTCCTATGTCTTGTTTTTTAGCACTGTAAGTGTCTTTCTGTGTATGTAAAGCACCATGTAAATGTATAGTGCTCTATATTACAATAATCTGAGCAAATGTAACTGCTAAATCCTGAACACTTCTGTAAATTGTAAGGATTTTTTTAATATAATGTTCACTGACATGAAGCCTTGAAAATCATATGCATGGACATTGTCTGACTTTTGGTCATAATAGGGTGGACCAGAGGGGTTGTGAAGGAGTCAGCGCTGCTTTTCTATCTGCAGTTTGGCCTGTCCCCTCTTTCACTTGAGAGAGCTGCTTTAGGAAGGCATAAATCAGCTTGCTCCAGAGCCTGGATTTGTTAATCTTCTGAGCATGCTACAGTGCCCATTTTTTCCTCTCTCTGTCTTTCAGGCTGTTAGGGTGGTTATATTCATGGACCGTCCTTTTGTTGTGTGTGTTTGTAACCTATGGGATAGCCCCCCAGCATAAGATTAGTTACTCTTTTGTATATTCAAAATAAATAACACAATGCATTTATTGGGTTTTGTTGGGCCTGCTTTTTCAGGATCCCCTAGATCCAACAAGAACGGCCATTGTGATCAGCTCCCTGGTAGTGGATGGAGTAGCCGAACGCGGGGGTGAACTGTTACCAGGCGACCGCCTGGTTTTTGTAAATGAGAAATATTTGGACAATGCCACTCTAGCAGAGGCGGTAGAAGTGTTGAAATCTGTGCCCCCAGGTACTATTCGCCTTGGCATCTGCAAGCCTTTGGTGGTAAGGACTTTCTTATTTATTCTATGTTTTTTAATTTATTCTATGTTGTCACAACAGTGACACATACGAGTGTAACGTGTACATAAGCCCCAATTCAACAAAGCATGTTGTTTAAGTCCGTCCCTATTCAAGACATCACTGAAGCAAACGTTTAACTCAAAATATGTGCTTAAGCCCCCAATCAGTAGGACATAAGTACATGCTTGAAGTTAAGAACATAAGTACTGTCCTGAATAGGGATACTTTTTGGATTTGGGACCATACAGCAGACTTGACAACGCTGCTTTATTGTTCATTAATTAAGTTTATTTGTGTAGCGCCATATAATAAGACCCGAGGCCATGAAGTGCTTGCAGTATAAACAGACAAAGAAGCCCTGAAAGAGGAATGTAACAAGGTTTTTGAATTCTTTCCTATTTTTTAAAAAAAAAAAAAAAGTATGTACTTGCCTATATCCTTATATAGCTTCTTTCCCCTTTGTCTCTTGTTAGGGCTGTCTATTAATCACAGTTAACTCAAAAAATTAATCGTGATTAATCACAGTTTTAATTGTTCTGGTAAACAATAGAATACCAATTGAAATGTATTAAATATTTTGGATGTTTTTCTACATTTTCAAATATATTGATTTCAGTTATAATGCAGACTACAAAGTGTACAGTGTTCACTTTATATTACTTTTATTACAAATATTTGTACTGTAAAAATGACAAACAAAAGAGAGAGTATTTTTCAATTCACTTCATACAAGTACTGTAATGCAATCTCTTTATTGTGAAAGTGCAACTTACAAACAGATTTTTTGTTACATAACTGCACTCAAAAACAAAACAATGTAAAACTTTAAGCCTACAAGTCCACTCAGTCCTACTTCTTGTTCAGCCAATCACTAAGACAAACAAGTTTGTTTATAACGCTGCCCGTTTCTTATTTACAGTGTCACCTGAAATTGAGAACAGGCATTCACAAGGCACTTTTGTAGCCGGCATTGCAAGGTATTTACATGTCAGATATGCTAAACATCCATATGTCCTTTTGTGCTTCGGCCACCATTCCAGAGGACATGCTTCCATGCTGATGAGGCTCGTTAAAAAAATGTGTTAGTTAAATTTGTGACTGAACTCCTTGGGGGAGAATTGTATGTCTCCTGCTCTGTTTTATCTGCATTCTGCCATATATTTCATGTTATAGCAGTCTCGGATGATGACCCAGCACATGTTGTTAATTTTAAGAACTGTTTCACTGTAGACTTTACAAAACACAAAGAGGGTACCCATGTGAGATTTCTAAAGACAGCTACAACACTTGACCCCAAGGTTTAAAAATCTGAAGTGCCTTCCAAAATCTGAGAGGGACAAGGTGTGGAATACGCTTTCAGAAGTCTTAAAAGAGCAGCACTCCAATGTGGAAACTACAGCACCCGAACCACCACCAAAAAAAAAAATCAACCTTGTGCTGGTGGCATCTGACTCAGATGATGAAAATGAACATGCATCTGTCCACACTGCTTTGGATTGTTATCGAGTAGAACCCATCATCAGCATGGACTCATGTTCTCTGGAATGTGGTCAAAGCATGAAGGGACATATGAATCTTTAGCGCATCTGGTTCATAAATATCTTGCAATGCCAGCTACAACAGTGCCATGCGAACACCTGTTCTCAATTTTGGGTGACATTGTAAACAAGAAGCGCGCAACATTTATCTCCTGCAAATGTAAACAAACTTATTTGTCTGAGCAATTGGCTAAACAAGAAGTAGCACTGAGTGGACTTGTGGACATTAAAGTTTTACATTGTTTTATTCTTAAGTGCAGTTATTTTTTGTACATAATTCTACATTTGTAAGTTCAACTTTCATGATAAAGAGATTGCACTACAGTATTCATATGAGGTGAATTGAAAAATACTAATTTCTTTTGTTATTTACAGTGCAAATATTTGTAATAAAATCAGCACTATACACTTTATATTCTGTGTTGTAATTGAAATCTATATATTTGAAAATGTAGAAAACATCCAAAAATATTTAAATAAATGGTATTCTGTTGTTTAACAGTGTGATTAATTGTGCGATTAATCACAATTTTTTAAATTGTGTAATTAATCAGAATTATTTTTAATTGCTTGACAGCCCTACTTTTATTTTATTTTTTATGTAAACCCATCTTTTTATCTTTTCAATATATAGTAAAACAAATTCTATTCTCCTTCCCCTTCCTCATTCTCTCCTTCTCCATGGTCCTTTCCTCCCTCTCCCCAACAGCCCCACCTTTTTATTTATTTATTTATTTTAAGAATTTGGGGCTTTTTTACCTTCCTGATGGTGTTTTTAATGCTAACGTATGCTTCAACTGCCTTTATAGGGAGAAAGCAAAGAGGAGGAGAACTTTTGCATTGTGGATCCCAGCACTATTAAAGACAACTCTGCATCTCCAGTAAATGATATTAATTCATCAATAATGCTTGAGGCACCACAGGTATTTGGCTGCTGTTTCATTCTAGTTAAAATAGTTTAGAAGGAATTGAGATTCTAAAAGCCCCCTTTCACCTTCCAAAAACAAGTGTCCTTCAGGAGAGGTGTCAATCCAGGGTTCATTCTGTCTGGTGGGAAAACAGGAGTCTGGGATGAGCTGTGTGTTCTGGTAAACAATCCCTCTCTAAAACAAATTCTAAGATTCAAGGCTTTTTGTGAGCTAATGCTGAATGTGTATGTGACACCTTGCCTACAGAGATACTGGGCTACCTTATTTTCTAACCCATTATGTTAAGATGCATTGTCTTATCTTGAATATGAAAGGTGATATGAAGTAAGAATGTTAGATCTCCTGCTAATAGTGATCAATTATTAATTCAAGGGTGGGGGAAAGGTGTGTAAGCAGGGTTTCTTTAGGAAAAGGCTGTTTGTTATCCCATGGTTGGGGTGCTAACCTAGGATCTGCGAGTCCCTGCTTTGCCACAGACTTCAGGGACATGAGGAGCTGGAGTTTGATACCTTCACTTTGATACAGTAGGACCTTACTTCATATTTTGACTTCAGTGGGCTTCTCATGGAGTAACATACTACTTAATAGCAGTAAAGGTATTGACTTCTGGCCCTAGAGTCTCAAATTCTCCTGCAACACTTCTCTAGCTGTCATGGCTTGTAATGAACCTAATGTGTGTAAAATTGTTTCGTTGTTTGTTTGTTTTTTAAAAAACCCCACCAAAACTGGTCGGTCACTCACCAGTGTTAGTTATTGCCTCAGCCCACCAATCTATCTAATCGCTGTTGTGTCAAGTTGGCACACTTCAAAGAAGCAGCTCTAAAAAGGGTAATGGCAGGCACCCTTTACTGGATTAGTATTTCAGCTGGTGAGATGAGTGGATTGATCTGACTCTGGAGGGTGAGATGTTGGCCTTTTAATTAAAGGATTGTGTGGAATAAGCAAGGGATGCCTTCCTGATTAAACTGATGATGATATGCATCGTTGCGTAGTGGGATGGCAGATAAATCCTCAGAATGTTTTGTTAGATTTATTTAGGCTTTTTCCTGCAGCTCTTAAAAAAATACTGTCTAACAATTCCCATTCCCCAGCTTCCGCCCAGACTTGCTTTTTCCTATAGCTCCAGGAATAGTTGAGTTGCTCCCAACTTTCATTTCTTTATTGTTTTAAAAAAGTCATGTCTGTCTTTGTAAAAATGGTAAATCAGGGCAAGTTTCAAAGTTCCAGTTTAGCTGCTTCTGCTAAAATGTAAAAGCTAACAGATACTCATTTAAAAAACAGAACAGTGGTTGTAATATTAAAATGTGCCTGACGTAAAACACAACTGTAAGAGAGCTTGCAGGAAACACGATGTCAAATCTATACTCTGTAATGTTTTATGCAGGGTTTTAGAGATGAAACGCTCTTTCAAGAAGAACTTGTTGATGAACCACTTCTGGATTTGGGGATGCCGTTTCTGCTACCTCAGAATGAAACAGACCATAAGGAGTCCTGGGAAATGCATGAATTCCTTAAGGCTAAAATAGAGGAAATTGGTGAAGAGCGGGAAATGTTAGTGGATGAAGAGTATGATGTGGACCCGGATTATTTTACATATGCCTCATCACATGTAAAGGACACAACTCCACCTGCTGGGAAGAACCTCGTTTCGATTGGAGAATGGGTGAAGCAACTTGAGCCAACTAAAACACCAGATTTAAGATCCCTTATTAGCACAAATGCTAAGCAGTCCCCACATTACCTGTATGATGATGAAGAAATGGTAAGAAATGTTACCCTGGGTTTCAATCCTGCGTCAGGATCAGCTAGTATGGCTCCCTTGTAACTCTACAGAGTCTCAGTGAAGTGGGTAGGAGACCAGCTAGCAGATACTGATGCAGGATTTGGACTTGTTTTCTATCACGATTTTTTTACTCTTGTTTTTTATGGTTAGGTGGATTTTGACATAATTTAGACAAGATCTCTCAGTACATCAAGTAGATACCAATGGACATTATTCTCTTGCACTTAACACATTCTTAAAATCTCAAATTTAAAATGTATTTTCTTGCTGAATATTGATCACCATTTGGCAAATAATTTGCTATGTTGTTAACGCTGCAGAACTAACGATGGCTCCCTTTGGTGACCCTTCGATCTGCGTCTTTGATATAACTTGGCAGGTGTGTCTTCCGTCATCTCTTATTGGAGCACAGGAGATTCAAAGCTCTCCTTGCCATCTTCTAACTTCTGTCTCTTGTTTTTCTGCAGTGCTGCGGCACGTCCGTGAAACTGACTGTCATCCTGATCTCTTATCGCACCAGCGCAGAATGTCTTGAGGGCTGCCTGTGCTGCATTGTTAGCTCAAGCTATAGCTCGAGTGTTGCCCCAAAACCCAGCTGCTGTTCAAGCACACACATCTCTAGCTCGAGTTCATTGGTGCTTTAAATTCAAGCTAGCTAGCCAGCCTGTTGGGGGCATGGGTTGAGGCTCGAGTGCTGCTGATGCTGGAGCTAGTAGAGCAGCGGGGACTCAACTACTGTGTGCTGCTAATCCAAGCCCTCTGTGCGGCTCAATTATTTTGCAGCGGGACTGCTGTTACTTAAGCTACTCTAGCTCGAGAGACAATAACTGAGTGGCTAACTTGAGCTAATGTGGCAATGAAGACAAGCCTTAGAGATCGGGATGTTTGTCAGTTC
The DNA here is from genome assembly GCF_965140295.1 of Lepidochelys olivacea. Lineage (NCBI taxonomy): Eukaryota > Metazoa > Chordata > Testudines > Cheloniidae > Lepidochelys > Lepidochelys olivacea. The sequence continues at coordinate 91,787,969 of NC_140418.1, read as the reverse complement.
CACTGAGGGCAGCTGCTTTGTAAGATACCGAGTGGAGCAGTACAACAGGAAATGATGAGGGGGAAAGAGATTGTGACAGACAGATAATACTGGGTCTGGGAGGGAGGGAGACCGCATAGGGCACAATATGTGAATGAAAATTTTGCATCCTCTAATACTCTGAGAATTTCTTCCCCTCTGAGTTTGCTTTCTGTTCCTGCATCCCCCTGAAAAGAAAGGGATGAAACCAGTTTTCCGTGCACCTAGTTTGCCAATGCAAGTCAATTTTATCCTCAGTTTCCAGATGAAGAAATTGAGGTAGAAATATTAAGTGACTTATTTAGGGCCACAGAGGTTTTAGCAGGGAATAGAACGTTTGGTCTTTCATCTCTTGTAGGCCTGTGCTCTCTATGTAAAGTTGCCAAAATGCAACTGTGGTTATTCCGCATAAGTGTCAGGTGAAAACCCCCTTGCTTCCTCTCTGGGTTGCAAAACAGGTACATAGTATGAAGTTCATTTTGTATTTTAATCACACCTGACATTGTTCACACTCACCACTGATATTGCCTAAATGAGCAATTAAGTTCATAATTATCCAAAAAAATGTTAAGTAGTTATGAAAAATGTGAATGCTGTAAAATCAATGTTTATGTCAAATACTACTCTATGGGGCAAGGCCAATGCTGTCTAATTTTTAACTTCTCTTTTCTCTCCCATGAAGTATGAAGCCACAATGGAGAACAACTGCCAAACAGCCATATTTGATGATATTGAAATGACTGAGTCCATAGCAAAAAGCAAACTGGATTTAGGTTTGTAAAAGGCTTTTTTTTATGCATTGATCTCATTTACAAAATTAACTTTCATTTTGCAATACAGTTTTGTTCATATCTTTCAAACGAGGTAGTATCCACAGTATGAATCATACTCTCTCAAGATGATGGTCTGGCTTTGATGCCTTCCTTTAAAAGGATCCCCTCAACTTCAAAATCCCATGTGTTTCTCTGAAAATATTTACCTACTTATTGTTATAAGTAAGTAATAAGTAAGTAATCCTTAGTGACTGTAGCTGAAAGAGACCAGAGAAAATAATGCTACTGTTTCTCAGTTGTTGTTTTTAGCATGTCTGCTATGTGCATTTGACTCTTGTGTTGTCAGTTTCCCCTATATAGTTAGGACTCCATTGGAACTACTTACACTCCATAAGTGTTTGCAGGATTGGGCCCTAAATCACTTTCCATTGTTGGTTGTGAAGGACCTTCACCACTACCTCAGAAATGAAGCAACTTTTACTGCAAGTAAATCTGCATTCAGGTTTTTTTTTAATTTTTTGTTAACCTATATTTGGCAATATTGTAGTCAATAAGAGCCATTAACAATTTTATGATGGGGTGCTGTCCATCATATTTGTGCAATCTCACACTCTCAATGTTTGGACAGAAAGAGTAGACATTTCTCTCAGTTTGAGCCCCAAACGTTAAAGCTGGCTGGTGTCATAGATCCAAGATGTTCCCTGGAGAATGGGGGGAGGGATAGCTCAGTGGTTTGAGCATTGGCCTGCTAAACCCAGGGTTGTGAGTTCAATCCTTGAGGGGGCCATTTAGGGATCTAGGGCAAAAATTGGGGATTGGTCCTGATTTGAGCAGGGGGTTGGACTAGATGATCTCCTGAGGTCCCTTCCAACCCTGATATTCTATAATTCTATGAATGGTCTCTGAAAGAGGACATCATCCACCTGATCTCCAGTCATTGGGGCGTGCTAACAGTGGACCTGTGTGTAACACAAAAAATGCAAAGTTCACCAGTTCTGCAGCAGGTACCCCGCTCAGAAAGCTGCAGCTCATGATGTGTTCACTACCCTGCCTAGTCTACATGATCCCTTTAGTTTCTCTTATCTTCTGAATGTGGTCCTAGATGGGCATCCACTGGTCCTCAGAGTTCTGGAGAATCCTCAAATGTTCTGGTCTGCAAACCTTACCTTGTCCCAGGGGAGCAACTTTGGGAGGAACTGGTTGAGAATTTGGAAGTGGAAGGCAGCTTAGGTGAAAGTGATCATGAAATGGTAGCGTTCCTATTTCTAAGGAATGGTAGGAGGGAAAACAGCACAATAAAGATAAAAAGAAAAGGAGTACTTGTGGCACCTTAGAGACTAACCAATTTATTAGAGCATAAGCTTTCGTGAGCTACAGCTCACTTCCTCAGATGCATATCGTGGAAACTGCAGCAGGCTTTATATATACACAGAGAATATGAACCAATACCTCCTCCCACCCCACTGTCCTGCTGGTAATAGCTTATCTAAAGTGATCATCAGGTGGGCCATTTCCAGCACAAATCCAGGTTTTCTCACCCTCCACCCCCCCCACACAAATTCACTCTCCTGCTGGTGATAGCCCATCCAAAGTGACAACTCTTTACACAATGTATGTGAGAAAACCTGGATTTGTGCAGGAAATAGCCCAACTTGATTGTCATGCACATTGTGTAAAGAGTTGTCACTTTGGATGGGCTATCACCAGCAGGAGAGTGAATTTGTGTGGGGGGGTGGAGGGTGAGAAAACCTGGATTTGTGCTGGAAATGGCCCACCTGATGATCACTTTAGATAAGCTATTACCAGCAGGACAGTGGGGTGGGAGGAGGTATTGTTTCATATTCTCTGTGTATATATAAAGCCTGCTGCAGTTTCCACGATATGCATCTGAGGAAGTGAGCTGTAGCTCACGAAAGCTTATGCTCTAATAAATTGGTTAGTCTCTAAGGTGCCACAAGTACTCCTTTTCTTTTTGCGAATACAGACTAACACGGCTGTTACTCTGAAACCTGACAATAAAGATAATGGATTTTAAGAAGGCAGACTTTAGCTAACTCAGGGAGTTGGTAGGTAAGATCTCCTGGCAAGCAAGTCTAAGGGGAAAAACAGTTCGATAGTTGGTAGTTTTTCGAAGAGACATTATTAAGGGTACAAGAGCATAGGAAAGATAGGAAATATGGCCAGAGTCCACCCTTGCTTAACCAGGAGACCTTCAGTGATCTGAAACTCAAAAAGAGTCCTACAAAAAGTGGAAACTAGGTCAAATTACAAAGGATGAATATAAACAAATAACACAGTATGTCAGGACAAAATTAGAAAGGCCAAGGCACAAAATAAGATTAAACTAGCTAGAAACATAAAGGGTAACAAGAAAATATTCTACAAATATATTAGAAGCAAGAGGAAGACCAAGGACAACATAGGCCGATTACTCAATGAGAGGGGGGAGACAATAACAGAAAATGTGGAAATGGCAGGAGTGCTAAATGACCTTCTCCTGTGCGCCCCCCCCCCCCCAAAAAAAAAAAAAAAAAAAAGGTTAGTAGCGATTCAGTGTCTAACATAGGGAATGCCAGTGAAAATGAGGTAGGATCAGAGGCTAAAACAGGGAAAGAACAAGTTAAAAATTACTTAGAGGAGTTAGATGTCTTCAAGTCACCAGGACCTGATGAAATACAGCCTAGAGTACTCAAGGAACTGACTGAGGAGATATCTGAGCCATTAGCGATTTATCTCTGAAAAGTCATAGAAGACGGGAGAGATTCCAGAGGACTGGAAAAGGGCAAACATAGTGCCCATCAGGAAAAAAAGGGAAATAAGGACAACCTGGACAATTACAGACCAGTCAGCTTAGCTTCAGTACCTAGAAAAATAATGGAGCAATTAATTAAGCAATCAATTTGCAAACACCTAGAAGATCATGAGGTGATAAGTAACAGTCAGCATGGATTTGTCAAGAAAAAATCGTGTCAAAGCAACCTGATAGCTTTCTCTGACAGGGTAAAAGCCCTGTGGATAGGGGGAAGTGATAGATGTGGTATATCTTGACTTTAGTAAGGCTTCGGATACTGTCTCACATGACCTTCTCATAAACAAACTAGGGAAATACAACCTAGATGGAGCTACTATAAGGTGGGTGCATAAATGGAAAACCATTGGAAAACCATTCCCAGAGAGTAGTTATCAGTTCACAGTCAAGCTGGAATGGCGTATTGAGTGGGGTCCCACAGGGATGAGTTCTGCATCTGATTCTGTTCAATATCTTCATCAATGATTTAGCTAGTGGCATAGAGCCCTAGTTCTCAAACAGTGGGTTGGGACTCCAAACTGGGTCGCAACCTCATTTGAATGGGGTTGCCAGGGCCAGAATTAGACTTGCCGGGACCTGGGGCTCAAGCTCCATCCCCATCTGGGGCAGTGGGGCTTGGGCTCTGCCCCCACTCCCCTTCCCTGGGGTGGCGAGGCATGGACAGAGGCCCTTCCCCCCTCATGGTCAAAAAGTAACTGTTGTTGGAAGGGGGTTGTGGTGTAATGACGTTTGAGAACCCCTGGCATAGAGAGTACACTTCTAAAGTTTGCAAATGACACCAAACTGGCAGGGGTTGCAAATGCTTTGGAGGATAGGATTAAAATTCAAAATGATCTGGGCAAACTGGGGAAATGATCTGAAATAAATAAGATGAATTTCAATCAGGACAAATGCAAAGTACTCCATTTAGGAAGGAACAATCAGTTACGCACGTACAAAATGGGAAATGACTGTCTAGGAAGGAGTACTGGGGTCAGACTGGATCACAAACTAAATATGAGTGAACAGTACACTGTTGCCAAAAAAAAAAAAATCAACATCATTTTGAGATGTATTAGCAGGAGTGTTGTAAACAAAATGCAAGAAGAAATTCTTCTGCTCTACTCCGCGCTGATTAGGCCTCAGCTGGAGTATTGTGGCCAGTTCTGGATGCCACATTTCAGGAAAGATGTGGACAAATTTGGAGAGAGTCCAGAGTAAAGCAACAAAAATGATTAAAGGTCTAGAAAACATGACCTATAAGGGAAGATTGAAAAAATTGGATTTGTTTAGTCTGAAGAAGAGACGACATGATAACAGTTTTCAAGTACATGAAAAGTTATTACAAGGAGGAGGGAGAAAAACTGTTCTCCTTAACCAATGAGGATAGGACAAGAAGCAATGGGCTTAAATTGTAGCAAGGGCGGTTTAGGTCGGACATTAGGAAAAGCTTCCTAACTGTCAGGGTGGTTAAATATTGGAATAAATTTCCCAGGGAGGTTGTGGAATCTCCATCGTTGGAGATTTTTAAGAGCAGGTTAGATAAACACCTGTCAAGGATGGTCTAGATAATACTTAGTCCCGCCATGAGTGCAGGGGACTGGACTAGAATACCTTGAGAGGTCTCTTCCAGTCCTATGATTCCCTAAATGGGTGGAGTTTCCAAATAAGGATCCAGTTGGTACTCTTTGTAGATAATGAATGAACAGAAGAGTAAATTATAACATTGTGATGGACACCACTGGCAGGGCTTAATGTTTTACAGGCAGTTTCCATTAAGCCACCATGTCAGGACAAGGGATAGCCACAGATCATGAAAAATGAGAGGTAGTGAACACCCTGAAAAGCTCAAGGTGCTCCCTAAAAAAATAATTTAAATAGCATTTTCTTAATAATTTAATCTTTGGGACTGAGCTGGTGACATTTAATTATTTTCACCACTATTCCATGATTTGTGTTGTCTCTGTAAGGCCAAAATCATGATTTTCCTTAAAATTGATGGTAAAATACTGCTCTGTCTTCTATCAGTGTAAGTAATTTATTGGTCAGTCTGGGAAAACACTCAGTGGCTGGGTGAAGGAGATTGATTTTTGTTTTGTTTTGTTATGCCACCCCCCTTTCCAGCAGAGAGAACTGTGTGGACAGACTCTCTTGCTCTTACACAGAGCCTATGAAATGAAAAATGAATGACATCTCCCTTGATTTCAGTGGGATTCCAGGCAGGCACAGGCATCTGTCTGCATGGTTCTCTTTGCAGGATGGAGGCCTGTATTTCTAAGCTCACTTCTCAATGTATCCTATTGCAAGGAGCAGCTCTCATTTCAGTCCTCTAGCATTCTCTGTTGTCTCTGAAAATTATTTACACCAGAAATATAGAATTGCTGAACTGAGGTTATATTATTTATGCAGCAGGAGTGAGTCCCCAGCAGCATTTTAAGTTTCCTGCATGAATGGTTGTTCTGTGTCCCTTGTTGAGTCTTAGTTAAAGAATATTTAGATAAGTTAATGTATTCAAGTCAGCAGGCCTGATGAAATTAATTCTAGGGTACTTAAGGAAGTATCTGAAGCAATCTTGCAACAGTTAGCAATTATCTTTGAGAACTCCAGGAGGATGGGTGTGGTCCCACAGGTTTGAAGAAGGGCAAAGATAGTATTGGTATTTAAAAGTGGAACAAAGAGGACCCATGGTGTTGACCAGTCAGCCTAACTTTGGTACCTGGAGAAATATTGGAACAAATTATTTAATCATCAATTTGTGTGCAGCTAGAGGATAATAGGATTATAAGGAATAGCCATTGTGAATTTGTCAAGAACAAATCATGCCAAACCAACCTAATTTCCTCCTTTGACCAGGTTACTGGCCTTGTGGATATGTGGGAAGCTGTAGATGTGCTATATCTCGATTTTAATAGGGCTTTTGACACATTTTCACATGACCTTCTCATAAACAAACTAGGGAAAGGTACTCCAGATTAAATTGCTGTAGGTGGTGCACAACTGATGGAAAGACCGTTCTCAGAGTAGTTATTAATGATTGGCTATCAAACTGGAAGGGCATATTTAGTGGGGTCAGACAGTGCTGGGTCTGATATTAATTCAGAATTTTCATTAGTGACTTGGATAATGAGGGAGAGATTATTCTTATCAAGCTTGCAGATGATGCTAAACCAGGAGTGTTTGCAAGCACTTTTGAGGACAGAATTAGAATTCAAAACTATAGAGAATTGTTCTGAAATTAACAAGATGATATTCAATAAAGGCAAATGCAAAGTACTTCACTTAAGAAGGAAAAATCAAATGCACATCTACAAAATGGAGAATAAGTGGCTAGGCAGTAGTATTGCTGCACAGGATCTGAGGGTTCTAGTAGATCACAATTTGAATATGAGCCAACTATGTGATGCAGTTTTGACAAAGGATAATATCATCCACAGGAGTGTCATGTAAAACACAGGGTAATTGTCCCACTCCACTCGTCACTGGGGAGGCCTCAGCTGGAATTCTGGGTCCAATTTTGGGTGCAATACTTTTGGAAAGATGTGGATTAATTGGAGAGAGTCAAGAGGAGAGTTAAAAAACAAAAACAGTAAAAGGTTTACAAAACCTGACCTGTGAGGAAAGGTTAAAAAAAAAACTAGGCATGTTTAACCTTGAGAAAAGAAGATTGCAGTGGGACCTGACAATAGCTTTCAAATATGCTAAGGGCTATTATAAAGAGAACAGTGATCAATTGTTCTCTATGGCCACTGAAGGTAGGATAAGAAGTAACAGGCTTAATCTGCATCAAGGGAGGTTAGGTTAGATTATTAGGAAAAACTTTTGAACTATAAAGGGTAATTAAACTCTGAAAGAGGCTTCCAAGGGAGGTTGTGGAACTCCGATCATTGGAGGTTTTTAAGAACAGGTTAGAAAAGCACATGTCAGGGATGTTGTAGGTTTACTTAGTCCTGCCTAAATGCTGGGAGGCTGGATTTGATGCAGGGCTGGCCTTACCATGAGGTGAACTGAGGCGGCCGCCTCAGATGCCAGACTGTGGGGGGAGGGGGAGCTACTAGGACCCAGAGTGTAGAAAATTGTGTCTGCTGCTGGTGCATATGTATTCTCTCTGCTCTAGATGCACAGCGATGGTGGAGTGCTGTGCTGGGGGAAGGAGGGCACAAGAGACATAACAGGCAGGGAGAAAAGGTGAGAGGGAATAACAGAAAGCAGCAGGAGCTGCAGGGAGAGAGAGGAGGAGGAGCCTCTTACGTACCTCTCTATCACTCCAGGAGCCTGGACTGATTAACACCAGCTTCTCAGGGAGCTTCCTGTTTCCTGCTGCTTCCCTGAACCCATCTGAGGAGAACAGGCAGTCAACTGAAGTAGTAGGAGCCAGTTAGACCCCTATGATGCTATCATCGTCCTCACTCAGGCCCTGCTACCAGCCTGCTTATTTGTTCCCTTCAACTGAGTGTTGAGAGCTCCTATAGCTGGCACAGGACAGCAGTCATGAGTGAAAAAAGAAAACGCCCCTCTGGGGCAGCATTCAGAAAAAAAAAAAGAAAAAGAAAGCAAAGGAAGCTTTTCTATCTAAGCAGAAAGGAGCTCTCCTGAGATACATAGACACAAATGTTCATGCTGAGCCTTCCTGCCCCAGTGAGGATGTGAGTGGTGAGGAGATGCCTGATATTTCAGTTAATCAGAGTGCAGGTGACCTGGCAGCTACTTCAGCATCCATATTTCCATCTCAAATGGATGTAACCATGCACATTCCTGAAGAAAAGTGTAGATCAGAGAAGAGTGTGGTGGAGGTGCAAGAAACAGCTGCTGCTGAGTTTAGTTTCTTAGGTCTGGATGATCCAGGACTATATCTGGAGGAATGGAACAACTGGACAAAGCAAAGTCATACCTACAGTCTTACCGGTCAGATGAGGGATTTCAAAACGTTCTGAAGAGTGCACAGAAGTTGGCAGAGGAACTTCACACTGAAGCTATTTTCCCAACCATTGAAGAATACGAGAGTCACCGAAGAAGACGACATTTTCATTACGAAGCACGAATAATCCCATAAGAGACCCGAAACAACAATTCGAAGTTGAATTTTTTAACCAGGTGCTAGATTGTGCAATACAGTCAGTTGAAGAACGGTTCATGCAGCTCAAGGAACACAGCAGTATATTTGGGATGTTGTATGATATTCCAAAACTCCTCACTATACCTGAAGACCTATGCCAGCAATGCAGGGCACTAGAGAGAGTGTTGACACATGATGACATGCGTGATATTGATGCGAGTGATTTAGCTGATGAACTGAAAGCCCTTTCAAGATACATTTCAGCAGGATCAACTTCAAAGGCTGTTCTGGAATATATGTGCACAAATAAGATGACCGCCCTCTTTCCAAAAGCTTTTGTTGCTCTGCGCAAACTTCTAACACTTCCTGTAACAGTTGCCAGTGGAGAACACAACTTTTCCAAGCTGAAGTTAATAAAAACACATCTATACTCCACAATGACATGGGAGAGGCTGGTCAGCCTTGCAACCGTCTCAATAGAGCATGAACTGGCCCAGACTGTGGACCTTCAGCAGAAAGCAGTTCAAATCTTTGCAACCAAGAAGACACGGAAAGCACCACTTTGATTATTCAAACAGATAAAAATGCCAATGTTTACTATGCAGACAAGAAAAGTTACATTTGCTATTCAGGCGTTTGAAAGTAAAGTGTTACTTAAAATTTTTGAACAAGGCATTTTAAGTTGTTAGTTCTCGTTTATTGGGGTAGGTAGCAGAGCTGTACCATGAGAGGAGTAGAACAGGAAAAAGGCAGAATTTAGACCTTTCAAAATTTTGGCCCAAGCAAGGGGACATGGGGGTGTCATTTGAGCGCCCCACCTCAGATGCCAAAATGTTGTGGGCCGTCCCTGATTTGATGGCCTCTCCAGGTTCCTTCCAGCCCTACATTTCTATGATTCAAGTCACACATTACATTCCACATTTGGGCCTCAGTTGAGAGGTATGCTTCCAAGTATAGTATTTTCTAGACACTGTTAATAGTGAAAAGGACAATAGATATAGAGACCTTTACATCTAGCCATTTTACCATTCAGGTACGAGGCTTCAGAATGACTCAAAAAGACATAAGTTAGTTTACCTTGAAGCAGCTGAAAGGGATGAACAAAAGATGGAGGATTACATTCTTTCCAGGAACCAGGAAACTGGGAGAGCTGTCATTTCTACTCCGCTTGCAGCAGTGTTGTCCAGGTATGGAGGAAGTGCATGATTTACACTTACTTCTTTTCTATTTTCCTCTTGCTTTAAGTTAGCTGATTAGTGGAGCAGAAAGTTTTGATGAACTGAATGTAACTTTAATCCATAGAAGTCAAATCTTTGACCCTTGCACAAGCTAGAGTAAACTGAATTTTGCAGGTGATCTCTGCAGTAGCCAAATGGCCTGAACTCTCACCACCCAGGCTGCAGAGCACTAACAGATCTGTATCACGTTGGCTACAGCCCCTGCGCTTCTCCTTGGTAGAGGTTTTGGCCAGTGGATCTGTCTCATCAGACCTGTTGACCATGTCTTAGGCCTTCCCCTGACCCGCCTCTAACCTTCTCTCTGAGGTGTTGCAATGAAATCTGCTGCAGTGCATGTGGAGTCTTTGCCCCACCTTTCACCATTCTGCTCCCCCTTTGCAGTGTAACTGTGGCAGTTTGGGCCCTCTGCATCTGCAGAGAATGCGTGGAGAGGGCTCTCGTTCTGTGGGAGCACCTACCAGTGCTGCTTTCTCTTGGGGACATGCAAGTGGAATCTCCTGTTGGGGAAGCCTGGGCTATTCTTTGAATAGATGAATCACATGTGGTATAGCAATATAATTACATCCCACTCTTGGGGATAAAATGGCATGCTCAGGATCTGCTCACGTTACATCTCATTTGGCTTTAGGAAGAGTTTGACTTGCCAGTAGACTAGACTGCTTTTTGTGGCTTGTAGTGCACAATTCATGTCATTTATAGCATATTAGCTAATGTTTATAGTCCAAAGAGTCCTATAGAACCAGTAATAAGATGCACAAGTTTAAGCCATTACACACAAGTTTTTAAATTTGCTTTTCCCCCACCTTATTTGGGTTATGTTGCAACCTTAACTGTGTTTGAACCTATATATATATATTTTAAAGTATGGGCATCTAGTCTCCTGTATAGCATTTTTTATTTAAACATGAATATGCTAGAATGTATTGTGTGCTATGGCAGAAGTGTCAAAGCCTGTGTGAGTGTGTGTCGCATGGATGCAATGGTGTTTTGTTTTTTTTTTCCCAATTAGTGAATTACCTGAACGAGAAGAAGGAGAAGGAGAAGAAACTCCAAACTTCAGTCATTGGGGACCACCCCGAAAGTATGTTGATATAATTACATTATTTTTTTTTTTGTTTAAGAGACATTTGAAGCCTTGGGGGCTCCAGGAGTTATTACACTCCTTACTGTAGACTTTTCTTACACATGTGTGACTGTTTTCATGGCCCTTTTATTTTAGAGTGCTCTAGAATAGTGTTAAGGTAGTTAGATGCTCTGGGCTTTATTAAATACTGTAAACGTTAACAGATGTTCAGTGGAGAAGGATTATATATTCTGTGTATATGGCTAATTTTAGAAAGCTGCCAGCTTTGTGTTGCAGTTGAGTTGAAAGTTCTCGTTCAGCTCTTCGCTACTGGTTTGAAACGTTACACATAAGAATTCCACTGTCAGGTACATGGGTTACTCTGCTAATCTTAGTGGCATAACTCTGAATTAACACAAAATTTGGTCCAATAGTGTTTGACTTTCAAGCTACCTAAAAATATTTCTAATCTACATACTAGATAGCAAAGTGAAATAATTCCTTAGATATCTCTCTTTCCAGTCAGTGTATGTTATATATCCTTAACAAAAGAAAGGCCATTTGTCAGTTAAGAAGGCCTTGTCAAGGTTATTTCACTTTGTTTTGAGAGACAAGTTTGAAGAGGGAATGGGGGAACAGAGATAAAGCAATTTAAAATACAATTGACAGTATTGTGTAATTCTGAACTATTTGCATAATGTTGCATGACAACAGTTTTATTATCAGAACAGTTTATTTGATTTCTGACGTTGAAATACGGTGGAAATTGTGAATACTTTAATATTTACCTTGAGAAAGGTAACTGCCCTCCAGATAAATGTATATGCCAATTGATCAGATGCGTTTTCTCTTACAGAAAGAATTGGTTACTTTAGCTTTATTTTGTACTGTCTCAAACACATTGGCTGCCTGCAGTACAAAGGTCACGTAACAAGGTGTGATTCAGGGTTAGGCATAATACAAACCTAAAACTTCAGCACAAGTAGAAGCCTAATGTATGTTACCTCAGACATATGACAAACAACTCTAAGATAGTTGCAGGAATTCTTTTTGACCTCTCACTAGTACATTCAGCCAACTGAATATCAATTGAAGTTTTCTGTATTGAAACACTTAATATTAACAAATTAGTATCGCCAGGTTGGTGCAATCTGTTCTCAGTAGAAGCCCGCCACTCCAGAATTTGCTTTGAGTGATAGAGCTCAACTTTGTTTGTCTTGGTACCTATTTTTTACACAGACTTTCTCTGAAGGGAAAGGTTGTAGGAGGGGAAGCAAGTTGGTTTGGTGATAGTTTTGTTGGGTTATATTTATTCACTGATGAGGTGGGTTTTTTTATTGCTCTTACTGTGAGCTCACCTGGAGACTAGCAACAGGTGCTTCTTTTAAACATTATTGCTAGTAAATTGATGAAACCTGAAAAACTATGTTAGATTCTTGGAATATTAAATATTATATATTTAAATCTGTTAATAGTTATACAATTATGTGGCACTGCTTGCATTTTACAGTGTTGAAGTCTTCAGAGAACCTCACATGTCTCTTGGAATCAGTATTGTTGGTGGACAAACTATTATAAAGCGCCTAAAGAATGGAGAGGAACTTAAAGGTATCTTTATCAAACAAGTGTTGGAAGACAGCCCAGTTGGAAGAACAAAAGCCCTAAAAACTGGGGATAAAATACTTCAGGTAAATGCAGATAAGTTTCCTGTTTATGTTTTAAAAAGAGAGCATAGCTTGAGAGCGGTCTAGAAAAAACTGGGAATTAAGCATTGAATATATTGTGAATTTGATTTTACTCCTCAGAGTGCATTGTTCTATCTCTTTTTTTAAAAAGGTCTTGACTATCGATTGCTTCTGTTAGCATCCTATTGTACTATTTCAGAGAAGTTAAATAGGCACTGATTTTAAAAGTGATGTTTTCTGAAATAAAACAAATAGAAATCCTGCTTTTCACACCATTTTTCATGAGCCATTCAATTGAAGAATGTAAGTTATTCTGGAATAGTTGTATGATTTGAGTGGTTCATTCTTCATGCAAGTTTTGTGGCATTTTTAGAGAGTATTCATTGTACAGGCTAGTTACATATTACTTTTGGAGTCCGTCATGTTGGCAGGTGCCTCATTCTTTGAGAGGGGACAGTAATTTTCATAGGTGCCATTATAATTGGACACCATGTTGCAATTTGTTGGATACCATGTTGTGGTTCTTCACTCTCCCCTGAAAGTACTGTGACAACGTGATTCACTAGGTCTGATGCGCTGCCTTGAAGATAGGTGGAGCATTGTGGGGCTTTTTCTCTGTAGTCTTGCTGACTAGGTCCACTGATGGTCCCCTTTTGCCTTGGCCTCTGGCCAGGTCATTTTTTGCCTTACCCTTTTCTGGGTAAACCACTGTTGTCACCCAAGAGTCCCAGGACCTCACAACAGATTGACAGTCCATATCCAGGCTCAAAAATCCTCCCAGCCCTTTGTCTGAGGACTTCCCACTAATCTTCCCAGTGAGGCTGTAGAGGAACCCTGTCCCTCCCTCTGCTCAGGGTTCCAGTCCAGAGACCCTTGTAACAAGGAGTTAAGGTCTGTCTGGTCCGATCTGTTGCTTCTTCCCTGGTTTATTTCCCACATTGGCTTGCCATCTCCTCAGGGAACTCGGATTTTCAATGCAGTGGGGGCCCGGCCCCAGGGTTAAACTCATAGTTCCAGTCCTCCAAAGCAATAAAGGAAATGCAACTAAATTAACAGGAATAAAGAGCAGCACCAGCTTCTCTTTCCTGTCAGGATCCTGGCGGTCTGTCCTATTGCTCTGTGGTTGCAGGCAAACAAAGGTAACTTGACTCTGCTGTGCTCCTTTCTGGGAGCTGAGGATGAGAGGTCTGTAATGCTCCACTGTAAGAAAACTGACTGTCCTTTTTGTGTCTGCTGCCTTCCAGAAGTGATGTGCTTTGAGAGTTGCTTCAAAACATAACTAGCTTATGCTTAGGTAAATTGAACATTTGTGTGATACCAAGCATTCTCTGATTTTATCTGAAAATAGTCTTTGGTAAAATACAGCATGTGCCTTTAATTGTGAGCACCTGAATACTATACCTTTGCCTTGCTTATTCCTCAAAGTGTTGAAGAAATATACTTTATGTAGTGTTTTTTAAAGTATTTTTCTACCCTATGAAACCTTTTGTTGACTTCCTCTGATGTGCTAAGCTTCACTGTCAATAAATGCATGTAAATCTCTTTTAGTAATTTATGAAAAAGACAGATTGTCTAATAATGAAGATACACTCCATTTGTTAGGTGTCTGGAGTAGACTTACAAAATGCCACGCACGAGGAAGCAGTGGAAGCTATCAAGAATGCAGGAAATCCTGTTGTTTTTGTTGTTCAGAGTTTGTCTAGTACCCCAAGAGTAAGTTACCCTTTTTTCCTTTCCTTTGTTTTTTCAAAACTTAATTCCCTTTTAATATGCCTTTTATTTGAAACATGGCCAAACTTCTTTCAGCAAGATTTGGCCATAACCACAGTTTCCAGTCAGAGACCATATGGTTACTTCTTGGGACAGATTCTGGTCTAAATTACTCCAATGTAAATTCAACTGACTGTGTTGACTCAGCAGCGTTTACCCCCACGGTAATTGAATTAGAATCCGCCCCCTTGTGTGTTACCTGGTATTGTAAAAATATTCCTCTATTAGCCAACTGTTTTGTTTTTTTTAAACATCATGTAATGAAACTTGATTGTAGAATAGCATCCTCCATAAAAACTGTGTCCCCAAAGGCTTAAAGTACAATTACAAGCATCAGCAATAATTATCCGAGGGAGGGGAAAAACTAGGAAATACAGGCAAAAGAGAAAACTATCTCCTTGTCTTCTGGGCAGTGAGAAGAGGCAACAATTATAATTTACCATCCCAGAAGCTCATGTGATTCATGAGCAAATACAGAATATCCAGTCAGGCAACTCCATGCCACCAAAAGGCTATGTAACAGAAGACCTAGTGCAGAGGTGGGCAAACTTTTTGGCCCGAGGGCCACATCTGGGTGGGGAAATTGTATGCAGGGCCATGAATGTAGGGCTGAGGCAGGGGGCTGCCGTGTGGGAGGGAGTGCGAGGTGTGGGAGGGTGTGCGGTATTCAGAAAGGGGCTCAGGGCAAAGGGTTGGGGTGCAAGGGGGGTTTGAGGTGTGGGCTCCAATCCGGCGCCGCTTACCTCAAGCGGCTCCCAGGTGGCAGCGGGCCTAAAACCGGCTCCCTGCCTGCCCTGGCCCCGGGCCACTCCCGGAAGCGGCCAGCATGTCCAGCATTGGCTCCTGGGTGTGGGGTGGGGCAGGTGGCTCTGCTGCATGCTGCCCTTGCCTGTGGGTAACACCCCCGAAGCTCCCATTGGCTGAAGTTCCCCATTCCTGGTCAATGGGAGCTGTGGGAGGTGGTGCCTGCAGGTGAGGGCAGTGCCTGGAGCCCTCTGTCATTCCCCTTCTACAGGGGCTGCAGGGACGTGGTGTCGACCACTTCTGAGAGCAGCGTGGGGCCAGGGCAGGCAGGGAGCCTGCCTTAAGCTCGCTGCACCACGGGGCTGGCAATCCCGCGGGCTGGATTGAAAGCGCTGATGGGCCGGATCTGGCCTGCGGGCCGTAGTTTGCCCTCCCCTGACCTGGTGAGTCTCTCTGACAACTCTAACCATACCGTAGACAATCTGGCACCAAAAAGTCCACTCCTTCTTCACAGCCCCATTGAATCTCTGTGTTCTGTGATGACCTGCAGCAATCAAAGTGGGAAAGGAGAATGTCCAAGCAGTGGTGGCAGAAAGCATAGGCACCATACAATGGGCATAGCTGTGATAACGCAATAACTTCTGTCTATATATTTGACCCCTTCTGAGAAGCATGTCAAGAAAACGGAGTCTTTTCCTGAGACTCTTGTCCTTACCCTTCTAGGCAACTGAAAATGGCCTCTGAAAAGGCATAAAGATAATCTGGGACCCTTAATAATTTTGGGTGCCTCTGTTTCTGAGTGCCGAGAATTTGACTTTCAGCATGGCTGAGCGCTGGCAACTCCCGTTGACCAGTGGGAATTGTGGAAGCTCAGCACCTCTGAATATCAGGTTCTTGGTGTCAAAGGTGAGGCGCCCAAACTTAGAATTTATTACGGCAGTTGGAGGGAAGTAAATGACCTCAGGTCACATAGCAAGTCAGCAGCAGAGCTGGGAATGAAACTCAGAACTCCTTACTTCCTTTTGCATGGCCTAAGCATGAGGCCACGCTGCTTCACCAGTACTGAAGAAGATGGAGGCACATTGCCACTTCAAATAGCTGGACATGTACTATC
Organism: Lepidochelys olivacea; assembly: GCF_965140295.1. Taxonomy (NCBI): domain Eukaryota; kingdom Metazoa; phylum Chordata; order Testudines; family Cheloniidae; genus Lepidochelys; species Lepidochelys olivacea. The sequence goes on along the minus strand of NC_140418.1, from coordinate 91,771,723 downwards.
TGCAGGAGTTAAACTTACTGTGGTATTAGCAATATTTCTCATTCTCAGTATAGGGAATACCACAAATGTGGTATAGGTACACACCCCGGTGCTTAGACATCCATTTGTTTCAGTGGTGCCAACTGCACCTGACGTTGGTGTCTCTACTGCCAATAGCCAGGGTCTCAGAGGTGTTTGTTTTGAATTTAAGATAGTATGGTTATACGTAAGGAAGTTCCTTCCCTGTCAGGCGTTCAAAACACTCTCTGATATTTGTCCTGCTCTGCTTTAGTAGTAATTTCTACAGCCTGCTTTGGGATGGTACACCATGTGTCATACCAATCATTCTGTAAATATATGCTATAGTATTCATATTCCTGTGTCATTTTTAACGGTTGCCACAGTGAAATACTATTCTCATGTTGTTTTGAATAACATACCATTATGTACCTTATTGAGAGATGAAGTGTTCCAAATTACATTAGTCAACAAACATTTTACAATATATATAGTAAAACATGGTACTCTCTTGCTTGAGGTGTTCCATTTAAAGGACGTTAATCGGCTCTGAGTAATTCAAGACCAGTCCCTTATATTTCATTTAAGGGTCCCTACAATATATTGAAGAATATATAATGAGAAGAGCAAGAGAGAGAATCTGTTCTTATATATTCAAATTTCAGCCTAAATGGTTTAAGTTTGGCAAAGTTTTATAAGCAACAGAAAACAAGGTCTTCTAAGGGGAAGTATTGGGCAGCCTTAAGAATGGTGAAGGCCAGAGTGGGGAAGCCGGGAGCCTCCTGCCACATTTTTAAGGTTGCCCAGTACTTGACCTTAGAAGACCCTGTTTTCGGTTGCTTATAACTTTTGCTAAACTTAACTCCTCAGGCTGAATTGTTCCATGTCAGGTGTCTGTGCCAGGCTGATTTTTTTTTTTTTTTTCATGATGGTGAATTTTAGGCAAAATGGTTCAGCCATTCTGAGAATGAAGATAGGAAAAAGGAGCTGGAGGCTAGGGGGTAAAGTTCTGAGATTAGATGAGGAGCCTAGAGAGAGAGGTTGGGACTGGGCACTAGTGGAGACTGGGTGCCTGGAGGCCTGGGAATGGGGGGGAGAGAGAGACAGTCATGAGGAACAAGGTGTGTGTGGAGGACTGGGACTGGCTGTGCAAGGAGGTTGGGTGGGACTGGGCACATTGGGAGAGGGAGGACACAGGGACCCAGAGTCTGGAACGGGAGAGTAGGAACTGGCAAGGCAAGGAGACAGGCTGCGATGAGAAGATTGAGGAGTGGAGGCTGGAACTGGCAAGGGTGAGGAGAAAGGGACTGGGACAAGAAGTCACAGGTGTAGAAGACAGGATTGGAGCAAGGACAGGTTGGACAGGACAGGGCAGAAAGTGGCAAACTTGGGGGTAGTGGGCAGAGGACACTGAGCATATTCCCCTCTAGATCCTGGAATGAAACATAAGAGTCATGAATCTCACTATTTCTCTGCTGTCAGCAAATACCTATGAAACCTACTGGCAGAGTGTCTCATCCCACACTAGAGCTGGTCTACATGCAGATTGACAACTTACTATTGTTGTTAGTTACTCCATTTGCTAAAGTGGCAGAGATCTGTGTGGTGGATCTAATGCTTCAAACCTGCTGATGACCCGTGTGGACATCAATATGATGCCACGTGATGGAATTTCTGTTTTTTAAATTCGATTTAAAAAAAAATCCTAAGAAACCACACACACACACATTATGTTAAGGGAAGATTATTAATGTTGTGAAGTCAAGTTATCAGAAGGTAGAAAGTGCAATCTTAATTTGGCCTCCTTGGGCATATGCATCATGATACAGTCTTTAATTAAATGACCACATACTAGTTTTTCCATAGGACTCCTGCTTCATTTAGTGCACTGGATGGATGATGCTCACTTAATGAGAAGCTGTTCAATATTTTTTTCTCCTCATTGTTCAGTGTGTGGCCTAACGTACTGCCACCATTCAAACCCTGCTCCTAACACAGCATTCTGAATTTCCTCTTTGGCTTTTCTCTCATGCTTCTCACTATAGTATCTGAGTGCATCACAAATCTTAACTGATCGTCAAAAAAACCCTATGAGATGAGGGGGTGGTGTTATCCCCATTTCATAGAGCCGGATAGACAGATGATGGTACTAATTTTGGGTGCCCATTTGAGACATTGGACCTGATTTTTCAGAGTATTTAGCATTAGATAGCACTTCATATATTCAAAGCACAACTCCTGTTGTTAGCTTGCAGTTGTGAGTGCTCAGCACTTCTGCAAATCAGGCACCCAGAAAATGAGGAATTCACAATTCGTGATCACTTGTGAAAAGTTTGGTTTCAAGTAACTTGCTTAGAGGGCACTCTTTAACAAAGAGCGGGATAGAATCCAATTCTTAAAGGCAGCATTCAGCTGCGTTAAGTATGTGACTTTCTTTGTCTTCCTGTAGTCTCCTGCCTCTTTCACTACACACCACAGCAGTCTACTTCACTACTCTGCACAATGCTTATTCTCCCCATGGCAGCTCTGTACTATGCCTGAATGAGGCAAGTGTCCGTATGTGGTCATGTAATTAAAGACTGTATCATAATAAATAAGAACAAAGCCTGAATCCAGGTTGGAAAGTCAACCCTAATTCTGGCATTTCCGATTTTATGAGTGCTTGACTGTGCAACTATAGCTATATCTATCTATAATACGTACATGTCTATTTCTTATGTTTTGCAGGTGGTATCTGTGGTACAGTCTAAGATAAATAAAGTCAAGAAAGATCAGGACACAGAAAGCAAAAACAAAAATGAGAAGGTATTTATTCCATTTGTGTATCATATCCAAGCTTTACTGGGTCAGATGATATAACAATGTAGTTTATAAATGAATACCAGGCTTTTTATCTTAAATAAAAGGGGTAAAATGCTACAAAAATTCTATGTATGTTAACTACATTGAGTAATATTTAATATAAATAAAATTTAGCACTTTTGTAGCTCTTTTATCTATAGATTTCAAAGTGCTTTACGAAGATGAGTAAGCATCAGTATCCCCATTTTACAGCTTCTGTCATGGCAACTGCCAGCCACAAGCTGTAAAGTGGAATAATAGTAAAAGTAACTGTGTAATTTCTTGAAAAAAGGTTAATCATGTGGGTCTTTGCACATATTTGATGCTGTTGGGAGTAATGTGTTTCTGTTGAGACAATGGATGCTGGTATATATTTAAGATTGCTTACGGAGCCTTAATTCTGAATTTCCTGGCTTTCAAAATTTTGGATTTTTTTCCTTGTAAAAACTACCGGCCCAAATTTTCATACTTGGTTGCCCTAGTTAGCACAATGCTTTTTGTGTCCACAAACAGAAATGTCCCAGGTGATCTATAGTTGGTTTACAAATGGTCTAATAATCACTTAGAATGAAGGACCTTTCTGCAAACTTAATAATTGGTTAATTAACCAATTGGTTAATTTTAGTGACTGTGGTAGCAGACATACTAAAACAGTACATCTGGTTTCCTATCTCTGTCCTGCAATGCAGCAGTGGCCTTGCAAAATCTCCCCAAATGCATTCTTCTGGAAACCAAGCTGGGGATTGTGACATATGTACCCAGAAGGCTTTGCAACTGAAACAGTGTAGGGATAGCACTATTGTGGATGTTGGCCAGTTCAGCATGGCTAGGTTGCGTACGCTGACCCATGTGTGCTTGAATTTGTTCAATCCTCTAATGTTGAAAGGAAACTCAAAGGCCTTGTTGCTTTAGAAAGTGTTTTGCAGGCTACTTTAGAGTGATTCAGCGTCTGGAGGTTTTCACGTTATCCCAGGAAAGCAAGGAAGCTACAGGTTTCATGGCAGTTAGCAGTACGTGAAATAAAGCAGTTACTATACTCCTTTCTTGGTCTTTGTAATCTAAAAAGCACATCCACTTGCAATTTTGCTGCCTTTAATCTCTAGGATTCCAGTGTGTTGAATACTAAAACAGTAGAAAGTCAATGAGTGAGCCTAACCTTTTTCAAAGCTGTTAAAAGTAACCCTTTATGGGTGCTGTAATGTGATGAGTAGAATATAGAACAGCTTCAATGAATAAGTGTGTAAGCTTCTCTTTAGCTTTGAACATTAATTCACAAAGCAGACACAATGTGCTTCAGCAGGGACAGTCTCAGTAGAAAAAGATGTCTATGAGTGGATTATTAGCGTGCATTCCTATGGGAAATCATGGATATTTCTACTCTAGTCTTCAAAGTGTCAGAAAAGAACTAGGTTTGAAAGCAAAATATCCAGCTTGGAAAAGCTGCTGTTCTTATCTGGGTCATTATTTTTAATTACTGGGGACTTCCTCTGTTACTCACGGGTGCTTGTTCTACTCTATAGTGATTTACATGTGTTAAATAATAATTTTTAAAATAGCCTTTATGAGAGCTGCTTACAATGCTTCGGTTTCTTATGTGAAAACGAAATATAAAAGTTGTGCTGTGTACACCACATAGCTTTTGCCTTGGAAATGGTGGGTCAGTTCAAATATGTGGTGTAGTTAGATGCTCTAGAAGCCCAAATTGCTGAGTCCAAGACACAGTTATGTGAACTTCCACCTTGCCTTCCTTTTTCAGGATAGATTCTATAGCCTGTCCGTAGGTCTGATCCGACAGCCATTGAAGTATCAGTGCTTGGGTATGCACTGAATATCGGCCTGCCAGCCCCACCCCTTATGCCTGAAACAACTCCCCCCCCCCCCCGCCCGAGTCCCTCCACACTGGCCGGCCCACCGCAGGTCAGCCTGAGCCACCCCAGATGCACCACTCCGGGCCACACCGGCTGCCCCAACCCCAGCCGGCCACCCTGACCCTTGGGCCAGACCAAGCTGACCCCGGGCTGGCCTGGGGCCCTGGCCCAGCCCCTGACCACCAGCGGATCACCGAGCTCCAGGCCACAGCTGGAGCTGATCCCCCGCCAGCTTCACCGAGCTCCAGGCCACAGCTGGAGCTGATCCCCCACCGGCTTCAGGATCGGCGGGGGGGTCAAAGTGTGGCTGGGGACAGGGAAGGCTTAGCCTTCCCTGGCCTATGATATCCGCCGCCCCTGCTTCAGTGGGTTTTGGATCAAGCCTTGCAGACAGAGCAGATGTAGAATTGTGAACTGTGCTGTCTTTCATATCCTGCTGGGTGTGTAGTTTTCTAAATAAAATCCAGATTATTGTGTGTTTTCTGGAAGCAGTTGCACAAACTGCGTTCGTTTTAGTCACTTTATAAAGGCTCGGGCAATTTTTTTCTCCTATGAAGGAAATGGGAACTGCAACTCAACTCTTTTCAAGGGGTTTAAAGTTTGTATTCTTGTCTGTTACATCAAGTAACTAAAGGCTCAGTGGGAGGTGCCTCGTAGGCTGAGCCTAGGGAGAGGCAGAGGCCAAAGGGGCACTTGGTTGGGGAGAGTGGGAAAGCCAGAGCAAAGAGGGCAGATGGGAGGACCTTGAGAGGCAATAAGGGAATGAAAGAGACAAGTGGGCTCTTGGAGGGGAGCTAAAGTGAAGGGAGCCATTTTGGGGCAAGTTTCTGGGAGATCTTGTGGGCAGAGGGATACTGGGGGACACACTGGAAACTTGGGAGCTACAAACAGAAGGGGAAAAGAAAAAAGTCTTGTGTGACTTGGGTGAGGGATGACTGGGCCTTTCTGGGGATGAAGGAGAAGAGAAGTAGGGATTTGGCAGAGAAAAGAAGAGTGTATATATGGCACAAGTAAACCAGCATCACCCAGTTCAGGGAGAGATGTGTGAAAGAGACAAGAAGGCGACCAACAATGGAGGTGTTTAGCAAGTGGTTGGTGGTCAAAGAGATCTGGGGGCATGAGGGCATAGGGCGGAGTTGAACTGAAAACTGGGACAGAAACTTTTATACTGGAAGAAGAGAGGAAGGAAGCCAGTGAAAATGACAGAGATTAAGAGTGATGATCTCGTAGCCTGAAGCGTGAGAATGGTCTAGCTGAGGTATTCTGAATTCCCTGAAATTTAGAAGCTACATAAAGGACAGAATAGTCGTAGTTAACCAAGTGATTAAGGCATGAAATAAGTATTTCAGTATTGGCAGTTTTAAAACAAAGTCTAATTTGGCCTGTGTTCTGGAGGTGAATGTACAGATAAAGGAGACGTGGGAATAAAAGAAAATTCAGGGTCGAGGCTGACACCACTGTTTCTGACCTTAGGAGCAAAATTAAGGAGAGTTATCGCAGGCATGGAAAATAATTTTTTACTCAGGGAGAGGACTTAGCTCTTAGGAGCTTAGAGTAGCAGGATGTTATGCAAAAGCAAGGAACTGATTATCAAGAAGAAGTGAGAGTGAGCCAGGGTATAAATGTACATGTCATTTGTGTAAAAATTATATCCAGGTTTTAAGCAATGAGATGATCTGGGGTGAAGTGATGGAGAAGAGGACTAAAATAAGAGCCTCTGGGAATAATTTCTTGAGAACAAGTAGGAAGTGAAGAGAGGGATGTGAGATTGTCTGGCTAATGATGGCCAGCTGGTACATCCCATTCCTGGAGGCAGGCAGTTTCAGTTTTACAAAACACTTTGAAAACCAGGCAGAAAGCTGTCATGGAGAGGCCAATTCGGAGAAGGCCCCTTTCTCATTACTATGTGGGAAATGAGCTTTCCATATATGGCAGTGGACGATGAGCGCCAGCTTGTAGATCCTGGCAGAAAGTCTTTACTTTACAGAGCTGATCCTTGTACCAGTGTGAGTGGATGATGTCCGAGAGATGGTGAGAGAGATTGGGTTAAAAACTGATAAAGTACACAATACATGAGTGCTGATGAGGACCCTGTCAGCAAATGAAGCATAGAGGAGAGTGGCACATGGGAAGGTTTTGGTTCTAAGAATAGTTTTAACAGAATTTCATTTATTGTCTTTGAGCTATATCGATCGTATACATACTACAAATCCATGCCTGGAATTGAAACTTTCTTATTTTGCAACCTATAAATATGCCCCCGATTCAAATGAAATACCAAGTGTGGTCTGAGGACACTGTTCAAGACAAGTGGGAATCTCATTAGGAATTTCTTCAGAAGTCAATGTTTAAATTATCTTGTAGGAACCTGCTGGTAGAGGCTGTACTGTTAAATTAGATATGATCCCTGACTGTTCATAAAATGGAAAAAATGCAATTAGTGACTTCTGTTATTATGTTAAGCTTTGCTGTTGCTGAGGTAAAGTACGAATAGTGTGTGTGCCTTAATCAAAAGCCCACCCAATTTAATTTCGAGACTCCCACTGGTTTCAGAGGGTTTTGGATCAAGGCATGCACATAAGAAGTCCCATTGTCAGGACAAGATGAAATACGTGATCAACAAAATCCCAATGTCCAAAATCCTGAATTGTTGTATGTGCTTTACAATTAAGATCAGGTGCTATACAAACGTGAAATATCTGACAACTCTGGCCCAGAAGAATTTGCAGTCTAATTCTGCTATTCAAAAAAATCCCAATTATTTAAACTTGCAACAATCAAAATAGCAATGGATGCTAAATGGAGATGCTTTTTCTTATTCATGTTTGAAAGTGTGTCTAATTTAGAAACATTTTTATCATTTTATATGCTGCTGCTTTTTGGGCTTGTGCCATGTAACTACCATTAATGTTGTCTCTTTTCAAAAAATTATTGAGGCCCTTTGTCAAGCTTTTCTGAAATCCCACTTTGGGTCAAGATGTAAGGAGTAGCAAATTTACTTAGATTTTATTAGGTTGAAATAGGAGTGTGAATCATTGCTAGAAAGAAGTGAGAGTTTGGAGTAGGATTTGAGGAAATAGGGTGGCTTTATGGCATACAAAATCAGAGGTTACACCAGGTTAAAGCTATTTTAACTTTGTTTCTGTTACAAAAAGTGTTCATAATTTTTAAAACCTTTCTTTAAATCTTGGAACTGCCAGCTAAATCCTACAGCCCCACAGAAAATCAGGTAAGTCCCATACTAATTTTGATGACTCTTCCCAACAAATGTTTTGTTCCTTTCTATGGGTACATTTCTGAACTTGTCTGAACTGCTCCGGTATGAAATCTTACCACTTTTACAGGAAACTCCGGGGTTAGGGGCTTTTTGCTTGGCTTTTGAAAATAGACTTTCATTTTCTTGAATAGCCGAAATTCGATTGTGAATCTTTCACACAACTCACACAATGGAATCTACAGCCAAGAGGTTGAAGTTTATTTACATTTTTGTATTAAGTATGTTGATGTCAGTGAATTGGCAAAATGCTCTCTTTTTGAGGACCTGATCCAAAGCACACTGAAGTCCAATTAAAAAAAATTCCAATTGACGTCAACGTGCTTTGGATCAGACTATGCATGATGATGATTACAAAAAATCAGGAAGTGATGGAACAAACTGATGTTAGCCTTTTTAAAGCCCTGACCAGTAAAGATCTGCTTTGGATATGAAGACCATTACAATCCTTTTAAAGGTTCTGTAAGCTTAATATGATAGGAAAACAGAGGGCACCTTGCTTACCTGGGGCTCTGAGGGGCTTTAATATTGATCTTGAAAGTGCTGAAAAAGAACTTTATAAAAAATTATAAAGAACAAAAAAAGCTAATAAGTGGACTCTAAAGTATAATGGTTCTGATTTGTCACAGGCAGTTGGAAGTGTGCAGTGCAAGTTTTCCATTTCTACCTTTTAAAGAATTTAGAATACAGAAAATGAGTGGCGCTTGGTGGACCTCTTGTCCTGTTTTTATTTTAGAGTGTGTATGTGTGCTTTCTTTTGCTGTGTACATTTGGGAAACTGTTGCTGTCTTAAGATCCTCTCATTAGACACCCTTACTACAAATTGGTGGAATTCATTTGATTTATTACTCTTTTGCTGGCCTCAGTGCAGCACTCCGCTGTAATAATTTTAAACGGACAGGATGATATTTTATTATCTCCTACAATTTTGTATTCAGATGCCATTGCATATTAATGATTAGAATATTTTAACATAAATTTAGATGTAAAATATTTTATGAATCTACGTGCAGGTCCTGCAATGGAAAATATTATTTCAGATCTGATGTTTGATTCCCAAATGGTAATTCCCAGCGATTTAAAAAAAAAAAAAAATTCATTGCAGGCATTTTTGTTGCTCTAATGGCCTACTGTACTCACTGTTCACTTGCTAAAGTGCATCCTGCTATTAGTGGTGTGATTGTAGGGGATGTAATTGAACATAATTTAGTGAAATCATGTAGCTAACCTAAAGCATGCTCCAATTATTTTGAACCTATAAAAACAGTTGCTTGGATGTTTCAGCTCCTGTTTTCATTAGATTCCAGAGTCCTCTTTTTATACCTGATATGCGTCGCTATATGCATCATTATAGGAACTGTCTTTATTTATGTGAGGTAATTTATAATTCAAATTATATTTTAATTGGAACCAAAATATAGATGAAATAGTGTCATATTTTACTTTTAGGAGCAATGAGAAGTTCCATTCTGATTTTGCTTGCTAAGTGTTTTTGATTTTAAACTGCAGCAGGAAATGGTGATGGAAGACGAACAAAGGGTTTAAAATCCATGCTGGGATAATATTTAATGTTATGTTTTTAACCCCTTTCTTAATGGTCACATGTTTGTTGTACTCCACTAAGTAGGTTTACAATGAAATACCAGTGTTGTTCCAGTAAGTAAATGTGCAGTCCATTTCCTATTAATGTTTTCTTTCATTTCTTTTTGTCTTCAGAGTCTCTGAAAATTATTTTTCATTTGTAAAATGTCTTTGAAAAAGAGGAGTTAAAGTGCATTATTTTAAGAAAATGTATTAAACTGAAGGGTATGTATGTACATGGGGTGGCCTTTTAGTGTGTGGAGAAGAAAAGTAATTTATATGGTACGTGGCAAAATGTTTGAAACCTCTTTATTTTGTTTTTCATCCATCAGAGAAAAGTGGGGGCACCACCTCCGCTGAAGTTGCCGCCTCCTTATAAATCACCCAAAACACTCCAGTCAGAGGAGGATGCTGTGGGGGAGGAGGATTTTTATATAGAGGGTAAGTAGTACCACATTTATCTAAGAAGCACATTGTATCTTTAGGGAATATAATCTGTCCGTGTGATGGTGCTACATAGCAGTGACATTGTTGTTACAAATTCTGTGTATGGATTAATTTCCGTCTGCGTGAGTAGTGCTCCATATGATGTGGAGAGCTGGTCTCAAACTTCTCTTTACTGTGGACTGATCTTTTTAAGATGGAAGCTCCTGCCCTTCCAACTGCAACCCTAGAGCATCCCTCTTTGCCAGAGTGCAGAGAGGTGCTTGATTCATTTTTAGTTCAGTTGGTCAAAAAGCAATGAACAAGATCTAAGCTGACCTACAATTTGCAGGGGAGTGTCGCTGCTTGAAGGCAGATAAGATGTTTCAGCATTGTGACAGTAGCAGCTGTGCAGATCAGTTTGAGAACCATCAGTACACAGCCCCTGCCCCAAAGAGCTTGCAGCCTAAATTAGGCATCACGGTTCAGGCATTATACCTTTCTTTAAAAAAAAAAAAAAAATGCAGGGGAGGCTCTCTCCCCCCCACTCAAACCCCCCCCCCCCCCCCAGTGTAAAACCTGGGAGAGTGAGAGAAAGCTATGCATAGAATGAGTAATTAGGAGGCTTGGGTGGAACAAAAGGAGCAAGCGACGTCTATCAGGTCTGTCACAATGGGCTCCTTGAAAGGTAACTCTCTTATTTTGTATAGCACCTTTAATCCCTGAGATGCTATAATTTTCTACAGATATTTCACAATGATTTACGCTTTGATCAGCATGGAAGTGCAGGCATCTATAAATTGGAACACTGTGTCTGTTCAGGAGTGCCCAGCAATGCTTCCTAGAGGTTCAGGACCTGATTTGAGTGGCTCTAGCTTTAGATAAACAGAAAGTAATGACCCAATACGAGTGACTCTCAGGTGACCAACAAGAGATAATTTGAGAATTATCTATATCACACTCAGCACCAGGATAACAGAAACTTACAAAAACTAGTCAAGTGTTGATTTCCTTTCCTCTTGTTCCTCTCCCCGTCACTGTAGACTGGTACTTGTATGTATTCTTGTGTATGGTGGTATGGGTATTTTTTGTTTTGTTTTGTTTGTGGGAAAGCCAGAGGAAAAAGATGCATTTTGCTTTTTGACCTGTAGGTGGTCAGGTCTGTGGCTAAGTCTTGTTCTTGTGAATAGAAGTTCCAAAGCCATAGGACTCTGATGAGGAAGCTCTGTGACCAGCTCCTATGAATTTAATCCTTGTTGTTAGCAGTGCTATTTTGCCTCTCAAGCACAGTTGTTGTTGTTAGCCTTGATCAGAGGCTGAGACAGTCCTCAAGATGGTTTTGGGTCTGTCCCATTAAGATTTTGGAGGTGAGGATCTTGATTGGTTATTCTCTGGGAAACCAGCTAAGGTTATGTCTATATTACCACTTACGTTGGTATAATTTATGTTGTTTAGGAGTGTGAATAAGCCACCCCCTGAGCTACATAAGTGAGACAGATCTAAGCGCCAGTGTGGACAGCACTATGTGGTGGGAGAGCTTCTCCCACCGATGTAGTTAAAGCCACTCGTTGGGGTTGGATTAATTAAGTCAATGGCAGAGCTCTCTCCTGTTGGCTCAGAGTGGCTACACAAGAGAGCTTACATCAGCACAGCTGCACCGCTGTAAACTCCCTCGTGTAGCTATAGCCATAGTACATGGAGCACAGGGTGATGTGTTTAAGTCCACCTCTGTTGCTTAATTGGCGAGCTGCTATATGTTGAACCATTAGGAGCTTTTTCAAAGTTCCTACTTTCAATCCCAAGTACAGAGTGTTACTAGAAATGAGCCTGGAAGTTTTATAAAAGTGTCTTAGGTCCTTATCTGTCAGGTTGGATGAAGCATCTGGGCCAGCTGAAAATGGAAAAAGGCATTGCAGGGTGCTGTAGTTGTTTGAGTACCCAGTATAGGGAGGAGAAATGCCTAGCATTTGACTCCTAGCTCTCTCCAGTTTTAGGATAAATGGACCTTCTGCCTTTAGACCAAGCTATTCAGTCCTTAATCTATCAGCCTATGCAGCCTCCCTTCACTGAGGCAGAGTCCATCCTGAAGCTGGTGTTACCAGATGTAAATCTCAACAAAAGATCCTTGATCCAGCATTGCCTGATGAGGCCAAGGTTCCAACCAAGTGTTTCATGGCAAATGTGTAGCTCCAGACCGCTCCTTTACCTCACTCTCGGTTGTAACATTTAAGCTGGGATTGACATTCTCAATTTAGTGTATCTACAGTCTGCTTTAGAAAGTGCAACCAGGTTCATGTGGGATAGAAGACAGCAAGACAGGATGGTCTTCAGCCTGAAATAAAAATTTCAAAATGGTGTGTTTTAATGACTATTTTCAGAATATTAAAGAAAATGTATGTGGGAGGTTTTTTTATTCTTCTCTTGGGAATGATTTTTCCATGGTGGAGGAGTAGGTTAGTAACCTGCATGCCCCCTGAACAGTGGGTTTCAAATAGATTTTTTTAAAATACTATAAAAGGAAGCCATTTGCACAAGCAATAAATCATGGCAGGGTGTACATCAGTAGGCATTGGTGTGCTGGTTTGGTGGCTGAAAGCCAGAAATGTACACTAAGAATTTCAGAGTAACAGCCGTGTTAGTCTGTATTCGCAAAAAGAAAGGGAGTACTTGTGGCACCTTAGAGACTAACCAATTTATTTGAGCATGAGCTTTCGTGAGCTACAGCATCCGATGAAGTGAGCTGTAGCTCACGAAAGCTTATGCTCAAATAAATTGGTTAGTCTCTAAGGTGCCACAAGTACCCTTTTTCTTTTCACTAAGAATTTGCAGATAGACCACTAATGCACACCTTATTGTAGTTTATTACTAACATGAGGGGTTGGGAGTGGAAGGGGGAAAAAATTAATTAGTTTGTAAGAGTTTTTCTCACGGTTTTCCATAGGCATTAGGAGCTATGTAATTTCATTTGACATTATAATTAAATTATATGCACACATTGGAGGATCATAATTTATCCTATAAAAAGCAAATTAAAATATATACAAAAATAAAAACATTAAGAATGAGTGGCGTAAACCAGACAGACATTAACTCTGGCAAGAGCTCAGAATCCTGTCATTTCAACAGGCATTTTTCATTAAGTTCTCCGTTTTAATTAGAGAATGAAATTGATCTGATTGATTCATATCGGTTTTTACAAATAGTTTTTCTTTTACTATAAAGAGTGGTTTATGGTGATTCAAGCTCTGGTCTAGGACTCAGGATACTTGAGTTCAATTCCTGGCTCTGCCACAGATTTTCTGTGTGCATTTGGGCAAGTCACTTCATCTCCCAGCACCTCAGTTCCCCATCAGTAAGCGGAGATAATAATACTTCCTTCCCTTTGCCTTGTCTGTTTAGACAATTTGAAGTCAGTGGAGTTGAGTGAAGGGATAGGGGTCTAGCTTCATGGTGCTAGTTGCAGGATTCTTGCTGTAGGTTAGTTAGGAGCGCTTAAGGGCAGGGACTGTCTCTTTGTATATGTTTTTACAGGTGATAGCGCAATGAAGCTCTGATCTCAGTTAGAGCCTCCAAACGCTTCCCTAAAGCTAATGTTCCCAGAAATATCCCAACTGGTGAGATGTGATGGCTTATTCTTTTTTCATAAAATCAAATGTGGTCTACACCTTTAAAAAATGTTCAAATACATGCGGTACATTTAATGTGCAAAAATATAAAATTACAAAGGAAACCAAGAAGTCCATAAATAACATCATGAATTAATAACATTAAAATATTAGAATAATCAGATTACTGAATAATTGTGTTTGAAAAAATGTCAGAAGTGTTAAGGAGTAAATTGACTGATAAATCAATTAAGCTAGTGGGGGATCTGGTTGCTTAGAGTTTATTGTCAAGTCCTTTTGGGTGAGGCTGCATTGTGAAACAAGAAGAATAACATGACACACTTTGCAGGGGACTGGAGTAGATAACCTCTCGAGGTCCCTTCCAGTTCTATGACTCTGTGATTTTCGTTGCTGCTGCAAAATATAGAAATGTTTACTCCGAGACTAAGACGAGGAAGCTTCTGCAGTCAAACACTGCCTCTCCAATAGATGTCACTACAATCAACAGCAAATAGCAATGAGGGTTTCAAAGAGTGTAAAGATATGACCAGGCAAAAATAAGTATATAAACCTTTATGAAAGGCTGAGACATTAACAATTTCTAATATTTACAATTTTAATTTTGCTAAATGTACTAACAAATGTATTCAGCTTTGTGTGTCTTCATAGATAATCCAAAATAGCCAGGATTACACAAATAAAGCTGACTTTCATTTTTGAGCTGCATGTTAATCCTTATTTAATGTGTCTCTACACTGCTAATCTTCTCTTTCTATTCTTATTCAGACTTTGTAATTAGCTAAAATACGTAGGTTTCTAGCTCACCCCTAATAAAAGGACCAGAGGGGCACTGCTTTATAATTTAGAGCATCCTTGCAAGCATTTGTACCACATGTGGATACAGACCCTGATGTCCACGCCCTTGCCTCTTTCTTATGTTTTTGAATCATACACGTAAACTTTCTTAATTTGGTGTTGTGCTGCAATATTGAAATTACATTCTCAATGAATTACTGGTAAAATTGTAACTGGGAACATTTGTGTCTGGAATTTTACTATGTACATGTGTATAATCCACTGAACAGATGGTTTCTCTGTGTGTGTTGTGCATATATATTACAAAGAAAGGTTAGAGTATGTTAAAAATGAGTGAATTAATGGTGATACAAAATAACTGAATTACTCATTAGAAAGATTCATCATTTGGAGTAAAGAATGCATAGGAAATTCCTAACATGACTACATTTAGAAACTACACTTATAAACCTAAAAAGAAAAGGAGTACTTGTGGCACCTTAGAGACTAACAAATTTATTTGAGCATAAGCTTTTGTGAGCTACAGCTCACTTCATCGGATGCATATAAACCTGTAAGACTTTTAACCATTTTTAAATGACCAAAATGAGAAATTTAACATCTCTTTAACGTTTCAATTCAGTATTCACATTACAATAAAACCAATGCTGCCTGTTTAAGAGTGGTGGTAAAATACAATCACTGATGAAGTTGAAAATTTTTGCATGCTAATAATGGTAAGATGGTTTTGTGTCTGGCATATAAAAATGATGCAAGAACACAGTTTAGTAACAGAAAATTATAAGATGACACATTTATTCAGGTCCCTTGGATTATCAAAAGTTCACTGATAACCCCTGTAATTTGCACTAAAAGGATGCACAGATATAATTAATGCCATTAACTATTTCTCTCTCTCTTTCTCTCTCTCTGCAGTAAGAGTGGCTCATTAAACACAATATTAACTGTAACTAGCTGTGAAAAACATAAATGGTTATGTTTTTTAAATAGATGTGTTTCTTGGGATAGAGATGTCATTTTTAATGCTAGCAGGGTAAACCAGTGCAACAAACAGCAGCCGTAGAGCATCAGTGGGTCAGATGTGGGAAACCAGAGATTTGCTTCTCCCTGCGTACTTTTATAGGCAGCTTTAATCTGCTGACAGATGTAACTGTTAGCTTGTGGGTAGCTTGAAATTAGTGTAACTGATTGCATCTCATAATAGAAAGAGACGGACAGATTGCCCTTAAGGAGGGAGAAATTCTCAGAAAAATAGGCCCAAGGTCGTTGGAAGAAAGACGAGCACTGAGTCTGTGTATGATGAGGATTTGAGCTGCTTACAGCATTGAATGTTTGTCAGGAATGCAGATCTCTTGAAGTACATGCTGGTACAGCAATGGTACAAGGGGGGTTCCCAGGTAAGGATTCATGTATGTGTATATATATATGTATGCATTGTAGTTATTGCTAGCAAGCCATTTTAGGTATTTTAATGATCATTCAGAACTAATTAAGTCATAAAGGCAAGAGAATAGTAGCACAAACCATTTTTCTCGTCTGAGAGCATGTACATATACTATGTAAGACTCTTAGGTGAATTCAGTACCTTTAAATTATTTGTCTTATGTTTCATTGTAAATCACTGTTATAATATACTTGAATGCATGACACCAGCATGCAAAATTTACAACAGCAGGTCAGTGCTTTAAACTAAAGTATCAGAATTCCTAATACTAAATTTCTTGTTGTTATATGGAATAATCTACTATTTTTCATAACTGTTCTTGTAATGTAGAGACAGATGGCTGAATTTTCTTCACTTTGCCTGGTAAAAATGTGTTAGGTAAATATTTTTAGAGTAGAATAAAAAGCTGCTGGGGAAACCTAAACTGAATATTCAGCAGTTTCATTGTATAAGGAAGCAGAATGGGAATAATGCAACTTGGTAGTAGACAAACAAGAGCTATTGCAATGAAGTGTAATCTAATCTTTGTTGTCTCAAATCTCATTTGATGTTAGGTCTGATCATTTTTTCTGACACAAGCCAGGTATCCAGGTATGAGTATTAAAGCATTTGTCATGAAATATATTTTGTCCTGGTACTTAAAGGTTTGAATATTAAATTCTTCAAAACATGGTAAGGGTGTTGAGAAACCTGATGTGATCTTATTCAGATACTGCAGATGCCTAACTTCTCTTAACTTATTACTGTCGAAAGTAGGGTTTGTGTTGTAAAACTGCATACAAAAGGCATTGCTGTACAAACGGACTTAGAGAGGATTATACTAGTAGATATCTCTCTCACTTTGTCACTGAAGAACACAGTATCACTGCAATGACTTGCAATTAAAAACGTGGCATGATCGGACAGAGAGGAGGTTTTTAAGTATTTGCATGAGTATTGAATCAATACACCTGGAAGAAGCTATGTGACTAAATTACTGAACAGCTGATTTTTAGATAGCATCTTTCAGCTGTACCCATCACAAATGATGCTATATTACTTGTGGGGGGGAGAGATATGCAGCATGTCTGGTCCAGAATAGGTAAAGCCCAACTTCCAGATACACTTGGTTTAAGCAGTAGCTATTAGGAATACAAAGTGCAAATAATCTTCTATAAGAAGGAAAAGTAAAAATGTTAATGTCTATATTTTTTATAGAGAGATCAGTTATTAAATTTCCCATAGCATGACCATAATTGAGACAGCAGTCCAACGTAATTTCTTTATCTCTTCAAGAGAGTCAAAATTATTTTTCTTGAATATCAGTAATGTGCATTTTCCCCCTTGATCCAACATACTAATTCTTAATAACTAGTCATCAATATTCCTTCAGCTTTGTACCGCTATGAAATACACCCAAAGGCTGAACTAGAATTATTAGTCATAGGTATTTGAGATACATAACACAATGACTGACTGTTTTAAAGTATGCTTTTATACCTGTGGAGTGCCAACATACGTGTTGAAAAGTAATTGCATCTTGGCAATTTGACCATGATGTATCACACAGATTGACATCTGTTTTTCTAATCGATCAGCAGTTCTAAAGCACCTGTCTCCATAGTATCTAAGTGCAGTACAGAATTAGAATTAGAAGAAACACAGTGGGAACAGAGGGCAGTCAATTTTCTATCCTACTGTAGAAATATAATGAGCCTCTAATTGTTAGTATAATGCTAGACATCATGAGTGAGTTCATCAGTGCCTGGAGGCTGAAATTTGCTCTCCTTGCTCCTACCAAAAGTAAATTACTACTAAGGCTGTAAAGTCATCAAATCATTGAGCTTCTGGGGACCTTAGAAGACCATGGCAATTTGTTGTGCTTTTGGTGGTAGCATATGTGTGTGCACATGTGTATATAAACATATGGACTATGTGAGGGGGTGGGATAGTAAAGGTTTGAGCAGCCTGATTTTGTAAGGGCTGCATTACTGATAATGACAAAGCCAGGAGTGAGTTGTATAGGTCATCTCAAACTAGTGTCAAAATAAAACCTTTTGTAGCACACAGTTTCCTGTTCTGTAGATGCCATACATATAGAAAAATATTATGGGAATGTTTTGGAGAGCTTTTGAAACTTCCACTGAGATTACTTTTTGTATCCCTGGACCTGTAAAGTCAAGTGCATTAATTACCATGAGTCTAAATACACAGCTTGGAGAGCCATAAGAACCTGTAAAATTAGCTGAAGTTGCTTATCTAAATCTAAAAATGTTGCCGTTTTAAGGACCATTACATCAGGGTCTTACAGAGTAGAAGTGAAAGCAGAGTCCTCCTGGGAAACAGAAAATCTTCCCTTCTCTTGGTATAATGCTTCTGTTCCGAGGCCTACAGGGCCATTAGATATTGGATTTAAGTCCCAACATGTGGAAAAGCTACTTCTTTCCCCAAACTGAATCTTAACCTCTCTTGGCCTTGTGCAGGGGTAGATTGGATGGAAACTACTATAAACCTGATTACAATAGTTACACCCACCCAGTCAACAAAAAAAGCAATATAATTTGACTTATGTGACTGAACACAACTAAGCAACACAACTTGGATTACAGATTCCAAATTTCAAACAGGCAGCCATAGAGTAAACAGTATTTGCAAGAAGTGACAATCTGTTTTCAGACAACTGGTGAATAGAATGAAGTCACTTTCATTCAATATGTTATTTACTGTTATTTGTTCAGCTCTGCTTCATATCTCCCAAACAGAATTGCATTTACTTCCCAGACATGCTGTTTCCATGTGTCTTGAATAGGTGGTCGGGGTAGAGGGAATATACAGAATTATAGCATTCCCTTTCCTTGCAAACTACTATCACGTGGTCCAGAATCTAAACTCCCCACCCCCTCTTTTCAAATAAGTCATCAGCCCTGATGGTTGTAAAGAAAACCTGCCTAATCTTAACTGAATGTAACTTACTCCTGGAGGAATTCTATGCCACTGTGCATGTAGATTTCAGAGTGTTAGTCTGTATTCGCAAAAAGAAAAGGAGTACTTGTGGCACCTTAGAGACTAACAAATTTATTTGAGCATAAGTTTTCGTGAGCTACAGCTCACTTCCCGTATCCGATGAAGTGTGCTGTAGCTCACAAAAGCTTATGCTCAAATAAATTTGTTAGTCTCTAAAGGTGCCACAAGTACTCCTTTTCTTTTTGTGCATGTAGAATTAATGTCCCCTCACAGAACTCTCCGCTTCCCTGCAGAAAATGACGGGGAAGTAAAGGAAAGCCACAAGAGCGGTCACATGCCAGCATGGTTTCCAGTGCCTAGCGCAGCTGGTGGAGAGGAAAATCTGTGGGGGCAAGGGGAACTTGGAGACATCCATGGGTGTATTTGGGGGTGGGGGCAAGAAGGGCATAGCCCCCCCCCCCAACACAGAGGCACAGTGTGGAGGGACACATGGGGTCATGTGCCACTGCCCACCCACCATTTCTAAGAATGCAGAGCTGCTTGGCTGAAGGAGGGTTCCACTCTAGCTCTCTTGATTCTGCAGCTGGATACCACCTCCCAGGTCCTAGTGTTGATCACACTGTCCTTCTGTGTGCTAGAAGCTATTCTGTTTTCTGTACAATGGTGAGTTCCTGCGGTGAAGCAGGGCAAGGAGGGTGGGGAAGAAGCGGTGGGAAAGGTGGATGGGATGGGGAACAGAGGAACGGGGGAGGGAAGAGGCAGCAGCTAGGGCTCTCCCATTAAGCAGGCCCATCATACTCCTACCTCACCTGCACCACCCCATTGAGCCCCCCACACCCAGACCTCCAATCCACTGAGCCCCAACCAGCTGTACCCAGACTCCCATCCCAACAAGCCCCACTCCCCCAGCACCCAGATGCCCTCCCCACTGAGCCCCCCACACCCAGATTGTCCCTACCAAGCCCCATCCTCCCCACACCCAGACCACCCTGCCAAGTCCCAACCACCTTCACCAGGACCGCCCCTACAGAGTCCCATTGCCCCTGCATCCAGAACCTCCCAATGAACCCCTGTGCACCCAGATCCCCCACTGAGCTGCCCGCACCCAGATTGCCCCACACAGAACCCTTTGAACCCCACACCTGGATCCCCCCAACAATAAGCCCCTCTACACTTGGATCCTGCTGGGCTGAGTCTGCCTGCTTATGCCTGGTGCAGAGGGGCAGGGCTGGCCCTTGTGCTGTGTCAGGGTTGGGTGCAACCTCACCACCAAGTCCATGTCCTGGGAGGGGAGTGGCCTGTGCTCCCCACTGCCATGCTGGAGCCTCCACATTTATTGTCAAATAAAATTTGTAGAATTTTGCAGAATTTTAAAATATTGTGCACAGAATTTTTAATTTTTTTGGTGCAGAATTCCCTCAGGAATAGTAATTGATACTGTGATGTTCACCCAAGTTTGCAAAGAACCCGAAATAGCTCTGAGAGGGAAGAACTGCCTCTATTCATCTGAATGAAGTGGTAACTCAGAGGCTTGATGATAAGCGACAACACTTAAGCATTTCATTGCTGATCAAAGCATGTAAAAAGATAGAAGGGGGAACCATACAATAAGGATCTCCACAACCTACTGTGAATGCCATTTCATTTTGGTCATGTAAGTGGATGGCATTAGCAATCATTTCCCCCCCCTCAAAGGCCCTTAAGGAGCCATGCCCAAGGAGCCGAACAGAACCAAGTCTAGAATTTGAATCCCACTAAAAAGAAAGGCAAGCCTAAGGAGCCAAATACAGCATGGCATCTCAAGGAGATGGAGCTTACTTTCGAGCAGAGCTTGGAAGAGCACCACCATCTTATATCCTCACTTCAAGCCCAGCACCTGAAGGGTCATCAGTAGGCTGTAATTACAGTATACCTATATTGTATATCATATCTAAGTCCTTAGGAGCAGAGACATTTGCTGTTTATGTTTTTTGTGAACTGCTAAGTACATTTATGATCCTATCTAAAACACCTACTTATCTATGAAAAATTAAGCATCTTTTAAATTTTTTTTTTGCCTGCCTAGGGAAAATTTGCTGTACAGGGTGTGCTCTTATGCTGTGCAGTTGTTCCTTATGAGCGAAATTCACTTCTGCCTACTTATTTGCCTTTCAAATTTCATATTAACAAGCATCAAAGCACTCACCCCTACATAGACGTGACCTCCTTTGGGTACTCTGATCTACCAATCAGTTATTCATGTAAAATACTGGCTGCTGAGTATAGAGAGTCTCAGGGTCAGCTGAGAATCCTGCAGAGCTCTGTACTCTGGTGCAGAGGATTGGCAAAAGCTTCCAGCATATTTCTTCCCTACTGCCTCACTGCTGATAACGCAGGATGTTTTAGCTAGATTAGAAAGAAACAAAACCCACTAATTGGTTGAACGTCATACTGGCATTGGTTGATTAAATGCAATCAAACAGTGCTGAAGTCATTTTTCCTGTGATAAAATCCTGCATGAAAACACAAACAGCTACTCTAAAATCATGTTAAGGTTGACACTTGAGCCCACAAAAGGCAACAGCATTTTGAAATAAGGGTACAGCAGCACCCGTCACACAGTTTTATTGCATCTAGACATGGGATAGCCTCCCACAGAAGTTGGCAGAGACTCCGTCTTTTTGGGTGTTGAATATGTAACTGGACAGAGCAGTAGAAAACTCACTGTATAGGACAATCCTACATTATTCAGGGGCTAAACTAGAAGGCTTTACCTGCTCTAAATTCAAAGATTTTGTTCTATAGTACAGCAAGTCTTCTGAGAGATTCCCAGCTCATTTGGCAGCCTTACATACCTAACATTGTTCTTTAGAAAGCCAGAGATATTACAATATAAAATATTCAAAAATATTCATTGCTATTTGTAAATCTATAACTTTTCGGGCCAATCTGAAATAGTACCAAATATATATATTGCAACAGTCAGGTTACTATGCATGTTTGTAATAGATGACAGCAACCTTTCTACTAAGGTTCAGGAATGATCTGTATAGATGCACATCTGTAGGATGCATAGCCATGTCAGGGTGCATGTACGCAAAAGTAGGTAGTCTAACAGAACCCCCAGGTCCTGCTCCAGAATGCCTTTCCACAACTCCTGCCATGGAGTCACATGTCCACTGGTTTTTGGAGGGAGCCAGAAATGGGACAGAAAACCTCTCCCCCAGGTTCTTCTTGCTATATGAAGGTTTTCTAGCTTGCACCTACGTGTACTGTCCGCTAGGATTTCATCTCACCAGTAAGATCCAAGAGCTCTTCTCTAAATTGGTATTCAAACACTGCTTGTTCATTTGATGGAAGAAGAGGTGTGCTGTGGGACTGAATAAAGATGGCTGTGAAAGCCTTAATTCTTTGCGGTGCTTTTTGGCTTGGCATCCATGCTTCCTTAATGTGGAAAAATTGGGATGTGTTCCTCTTCCTGCAAATACCAGAGGGAGCTCAGACTTTTCTTCAACACTGTGGGCTATGTGCCTTCCCCCCATGCTCCAGATTTCCTCCTTCCAGTGGTGCAAACAGAGTGGCAGTTCAACCCTCTCACTTATCCATTGCAATCCTAGGTTTTAAAGCTGATCTGGAGGAAAGGATAAGCAATATGTTGTTTCTCATTTTCTGTTGTCCCCTACAGAGCTGAAATTTCTGGGGCTTGTTCCCCTAAAGGGACCACTTACTATGGCCTTTCAGTTTGTTCCCCCTGCTTCATCATGGCAGAGCAAGGCAAAGACCAGAGGCTTCTGAAGCCACAGAAGAGGAAACTCTGCCACGATTGTTCCCATCATGTGGACTCTAGCTCTGCTGAGGAAAAGGGGCTAAAAGTCTAGACTGCTTATTGGCACCTCTGAAAAAGGAAAAGGAGTACTTGTGGCACCTTAGAGACTAAGGATGCATCCGATGAAGTGAGCTGTAGCTCACGAAAGCTTATGGTCAAATAAATTGGTTAATCTCTAAGATGCCACAAGTACTCCTTTTCTTTTTGCAAATACAGACTAACACGGCTGTTACTCTGAAATCTGAAAAAGGAGAATGCTAGTCTCACTATCACCTGAGAACCCTGTGTAGGGCTATGTAGACATGTAAAATCAGAGTTATTTAATAAGAACTACATTTGTTTAATGAATTATTTTTAAATTTAAAAAATCTGGTTTAGCAGCTTAAACCAAGTTTCAGCCTAATTAATTAGTTAATGTTTGAACAACACTTTCTAAATGTGTTGTGTATGTGATAAGCAAAATTTAACATTGGCTGACCCACCCAAGGTTGCAAGACAGAAGCAAAAATAATCTAGAAGTCTCTGTCCAAGTCACTTAGAAGAGGAGGGGGTGGGTACTGTGGCCCCCCTAAAGAAGCATTTCTGGCTAGCTAATGGTGAGCAAGCAGATCTGACCATTCTGGAGTATTTTCCTGCAAGTTTTTTGCTGTATCTAACACTTGATGCTACTTGCAAAGGTACCATAATGCACACATGGAACACAAAGGCTTGAAAGTTGGGAATGAGTTGAATATATATTTTAGTTTGGAAATGATTCTTATACACGTTTATCTCCTGATTTCTGAGCTCAACTGCAGTGGTGCCATTAACCATTCAGGGTCATATTTTGCTAAGTTCATCCCCGGCCAGCCTTCAAACCGACTGATGCAGCTACCTCTGCTTCTGCTATTTAGTGTATATTTTAAATAAAATCCTTCCGGTCCCCTTTAAAATTCCCCACTTCTTCTAAAAGGCCTACCAGGGAATTTAAAAACACGAAATTCTTCCCATCACTGGACTTTCCAGTGTGTCCTGTATTCTAAGTATCTGTCTTTGTGTAAGATCTTCTGTGGAGAAAGTCACAATTGCCAACTTAGTGTCACTATTACCAAAAACTATGAGTAAGGCCCCAAAAAACCATGAGATGGCCTTAAAAATCAGGAGATTAAAAAAAGAATAAGTGTGGGCCTCTTGCTTTGCCTTCTGATTTTTGAACCTTTACATTACACATGGGTCAGATGTCCCAGCTTTTCCTCACAACCATAAAAACTAGAAAATTAATTTTAAATAAATAAATAAAAATTCCAAGATTCCCATGTAATCCTTTGACTTTGGTAGCTGGGGTGTGAAGAAAAACACCAAATATTACTTGTGTCGGCAATACTGGAGACTCTCTTTATTACTGTGCACTAGGCAGAGAAAAACACATTGCTGACACAAAACAAGTAATAATAATTTCTTGTTAAAATCTTTTCCTGCCTGCACAAAGGAAGAAACAAGTATCTGTGCAGAGCCTAGCTCCATAACTGGAGCTCCTGGGTGTGAAAATACCAATAAAACATATTTTTAAAGTCAAGATTCTTGGGTTCTGCTCCTTATTCTGCCAGTGACTGGCTGTGTACCAATCACTCTAAGTGTGGGTGTTCTCTATTTTTGACACCAATATTGTTTTCTAAATCATTACAATTCATACTCTAAGCATCCAACTGGGGATCTGTTCCTTTAAAATACATTAGTTAATAAATATTGAATCATTTTTAACTTTTCCCCTAACCCTGGCTCCGAGTCCTACTTGGAGGCAGTTCTGGGAGCATGGCTCAGGTAACACCCGAGACAGAATCAGAATCCCAGGAAGAGGAATATCTATCTCCCTGGCCTCTGCCTCTAAGGAAGCTAATAGAGACTCTGGGATTTCCAGGATTCTAGTGCTGCTAGATGATGGCGTGGGAAGGGAAGAAGGGAGAGAGCTCACTGGCTGCTGTAAACACTCATGCAGGGACCAGAGAATGTGCTTTCCTGCTAGCTGCTCCTTGTGCAGACAGCCATTGCTTTTTCCCCATCAGCAGCCATCGCAAGTCATATTCACCCTTTCCTTCCCCTGGCTGCAGCCTCTCTATTTAGAATGTCACAATACACTTTCTCCCTCATGCCCACAAAAAAAGACCACCTCGTGCCTGATCCTAAAGGACCTTGCCTAACTCCCCCTCCATTACAAAATCCTTTCCATCTTCCTCAAGGCCCTTCATAGCCATTCTCCATATGCCTCCTTAAGCTCATCCCTTCACATACCTCCATCTCTGTGAAGCAAATTCTGGACTAATCACATTTCTTCCCCGTCTCCATTCTTGATCTTTTACTGTCACCTCACCAGCTACGTGCAACAGTCTGTCCAGTTCCCTCACATCGTGAATTCCCCCCTTCGAAATTAGTATTCAAAACTCATCTCCTCTATACCATCAACCAGCTTGTATTGCTGGCATGGTGTCATCAGTGCTTCATGCATCTCCTAGTCTAATGGGCCCACTTACCCACACCTTTTCACTGCAGGACTTCCCTCGATGTGACACCACTGTGCGTCCTGAGATGAACACATGAATTATACACTATAAAATTATATCATGTTATTCTCAAAACAGCTCCTAGGATAATCGGTCACAACTTAAGGCAGGAAAGAATGGCATTAAACCTTTACATCTGGTTTATCATCAGTTTTAGTGATCTGATGAAGAAGGCTTTCTAGGTTTTAAGGACTAAACTATGGATAACCTGGTGCAGGTGTGCTAGAAGGGTGAGAGTGGCCAGGGAGCCCCTTCAGCCCTAGGCTGGGCACCCAGGGCACTTGCTAGTGCCAAAAGGCAAAGAAGTCCTATGCTTCACGGAAGCATACTATAGCATACAATTAAAAATTGTTTTCTGTAAATACTTGTGATAGTAAAATTCAATCAAAGTTAAGGAAGGCAGTCACCACAGGAGGAAACAAACATGGAAATCGATCCCATCAGACTCACTTATCTTTTTTTATTAGATTACAGATTTGGTTAATTAAGTATATTACATCAACACTCTAACTTTTGACTTCTATAAGGCATTTGACTTGGTATTGCATGACATTTTGATTTTAAAAGAATGGAATGATATAAAATTAATATGGCACATATTAAATGCGTTAAAAGCAGGCTAATTGATAGTTCTCAATGTAATTATAAATAGGGAATCCTCATGTAGTGGGTGTTTTTCTTGTTTCCTGCAAGGAATCACTTTTTGGCTCTATGCAATTTAACTTTTTTCTTTTTTGTCAATCACCTGGAAGAAAAAACAAAATAATCACTGATAAAGTTTTCAAGTGATATGAAAATTGGAGGAGTGGTAAATAATGAAGAGGGCATGTCACTAATACAGAGAGAGATTTATTGTTTGGGTGCAAGCAAACACTGTTTTAGTATGGCTAAATGTAAATGAATATATCTAGGAACAAAGAATGTAGGTCATATTTACAGGTTGGGAGAGACTATCCTGGGAAGTAGTGACACTGAAAGAGATTTGGAATGTGGGGTGGATACTCAACTGAGCATGAGTTCCCCGTGCAATGTTGTGGCCAAAAGGGTTAATATGATCCTTGAGTGCATAAATGGGGGATTCTTGAGTAGGAGTAAAGAGGTTATTTTACCTATGTTTTTGGTGCCCGTGCAACTGCTGCTTAAATACTGGGTCCAGTTCTGATTCTCACAATTCAGGAAGGATTTTGATAAATTGGAGATGGTTCAGAGAAGAGCTACAAGAATGATTAAAGGATTAAAAAGCATGTCTTATAGTGATTGACTCAAGAAGCTCAATCTATTTATCTTAACAAAGAAAAAGTTATGGGATGACTTGATTACAGTCTATTAGCACCTATGTGGGGAACAAATATTTAATAGTGGATTCTTCAGTCTAGTAGTGAAAGGTATAACATGATCCAGTGTCTGGAAGCTGAAACTAGCCAAATTCAGGCTAGGTGTAAATTTTTAACAGTGAGAGTAATTAACCACTGGAACAATTTACCAAGAGTTGTGGTGGATTCTCCATCACTGACCATTTTAGATCAAGATTGGATGTTTTTCTAAAAGATATACCTCTAGGAATTATTTTGGAGAAGTTCTATGACTTGTGTTATGGGTTAGACTAGATGATCACAGTGGTCCCTGCTGGACTTGGAATCTGTGAATTGAATTGGATATTGGCAGAAAACATTTTTCCATCTCTTGTAATGAGATGCTGCAAAAGAGAAGTGGGATTTAAGGAAAAATTTGAAGGAGATGGAAGGCACCTGCCACATGGAAATGAGAAGGTATTTCAAGCATTTGACAAGACATGAAAGGTGGAAAGCTAAGAGTGGGAGTCAGAGATGAGGGAAGCAGTTAGGAGAAAGGAAGGCAGACCATAAAGATCCCAAATAATATTAACTCTCAAAAAACAAACAGGTACAAAAGAAGCCTGAAAGTTAGCTTAACGGATATTTTGGCATTAATGCTCAGTGCATATTGTTATACAGTTCTTCTTTATGACTGGACTAGTTATATTTGCAAGGTAAAATCATCACATTTTCACAGATCATTTTTGGAATCAACATTTATTTCCTTTAAAAAAACAGGAGTACTTGTGGCACCTTAGAGACTAACACATTTATTAGAGCATAAGATTTCATGGGCTATAGCCCACTTCATTTGATACATAGAATGGAACATATAGTAAGAAGATATATACAGAGAAGGTGGAAGTTGCCATACAAACTTATTTCCTTGCCTCCGTTCTTATGAGAGATTGATGGCATTTTGTACAGATAATGCCGTCGCTCTCGCTCTCTCACACACACACGTGCGCATGCGTGCGCACATACACTTAAAAATAATGCTATAATTTCTCACCTCTTCTGGGACATACATATATAAAAATAAGAGTGAGAGAGCTTCTTGTTTTATGGTAGGCTTGGGTTGGGAATGAGTATTAGTCTTTGTCAGACACTTCAGCTAATAGAAATGCTGAGGTTACACTTGAAAAGTGAAGTAATGTATTTGAAGGTAAATAATTTAGTTTGTGCCAGTGAAGCAGAGCCGTGGCTAGGGGGGTGGTGTGGAGTTGCACAGTCCCAGGGAACTGCAGGAGACCATTGCGCTTCAGAGAGGCTGCTGCTGCACCATCTCATTGGTGGGGCACACTATACCCCACTTCTCAGCCAGCTAGCTGTGTTGGTTAGTGCAAGATGGGGAGGGGAAGGGGGCTTCCTCCCTGCACTTTTTGGAGGGGTTAGTACCTGTGTGGGATGTTAACCCAGCCCTTGTGCTCAGGGGACCCCAGATCTGGGTTGGGGGAGGCATTTTCTCCCAGGTCATATTGGCAGGGACCTTGTGTTTGGGGGCGTCCGTCTTCCACTGCAGCGTGGGGTATGAATCATCTCTTGGGATCATCTGGGCATAACTCACTTAATTCCCTGCCATTGTAAGGTATGTCTGCTCTGAGTTCTAAAACCCACAGCAGCGAGTCTCAGAGCCTCTATCTACAGACTCAGACTCGCACTACAATGCTAAAAACAGCTGTCAATATGCTCGGGCTCTGTAGACTGGCAAAGGGGTTGGGTTTTAGATACTGAGCTCCAGCCTCTGACATACAATGTCTGCACTGCTGTTTTTAGCACCATAGCATGAGCCTGAGACTGTAAACCTGGGCTCTAAGACTTGTTGCTGCAGGTTTTAAAACTCACTGTAGATATACAGATAGAGGCCTTGGGCACCGGTGGTTCCCCTGTCTCTCCTGTTCTCAGCCTGTGGCACACAGCAGTTTAGTATCCTAAGAACTAAAATACTTCAGTTAAACCAAAGTTATTGGCCTCATCATAGGCATATTTGGGTGAAATTTATAGTCTGTGTTAGGAGGTCAGACTAGATGATCGCCTCTAGCCTCACACTCTGTGAAAGAGCTGCAGTTATGGCTAGCCCCTGTGTCTCTTCTCCTGTCACTTGGTGTGGGGACTGACCACAAGGCAATAGGTGATGTATCCAGTTAAGTCCATGGGTTCTGAATATATTGACGCTTTATTTTAAATCTCATTCATTTTCCTTTCCAAATGTCTTGTTTTATGACATCTAAGTAAACATTAATGAAATTGTTTTGTCCATCAGTAGCTTCAGTGGTTTTGAACACAATGAGCAGCGTTCTTTTTGAGATAAGGTTCATGGAGCTCTTTGCCTCCATGGAGTTGAATGTGCGGCTAGTGGAAAGATCAATGGTATAATGTGTTCATTGTTTGAATGTCAAGAGAATTTGGAGCCCCAGTTTGTTAAATTATGGCCTTTTTAATGTGCTCATTTAGGCTCTTGTAAATTGTAATCAGTAAATTAGATGTTGTCCTCACAGCATTAGGGTTAGTATTCCAGGGACTCCCTGCTCTTTCATTTCTTTTCTTTTTTTTATGTTTAAAGTGAAACTAAGCAGGGATTTAGTTGTTTGATATGCGAGATTGGTTCTATGTTGTGTACGCTAGCTGCATTCCGATGTTGATCAATGCTGAAAGAAGAACAATGAATGCAGTATTGCAGCCCAAGTAGAGCTATCCATGAAAAAACTATGGCTGTAACAATGTCTTGTATGATTTGATACAAATACAGAGGGATAAATGAGGCCATGAGAGAGTCTCCAAAAGAGAGTATGTGGTGTTAGTAGTTATCTGGAGCAGGGATTCAGAGATTGCAATATCACCTTCTGTATAAAAATGTAATTTGTCAGCACACGGCCCCCCTTCTCTTCTGTCCCACATGCCATGATTCAGCACCTTCTAAAACAAATAAATAAAATCTAGCTAGTAGCTCAATCATCAAGAACTTTTTTTTTCTTCCCCTTCCATCATCATCTTTCTAGATAGATTCTCTTTTATATCAGGAAAATACACATTTTTGGTGGGTGTGTTTGGGGGTGCGGGGGAGGAGGCAAGCTTCCCACCTTTCTAATTTCAGCTCATTTAACTGGAGATGTAGATCCAGCTGCTCAGAGTTATAATATTTGTGAAGTAGCTCCCTGAACCTCTTGTGGGACTGTCATATATCTTTAAAAAGAAAAGGAGGACTTGTGGCACCTTAGAGACTAACCAATTTATTAGAGCATAAGCTTTCGTGAGCTACAGCTCACTTCCTCAGATGCATATCGTGGAAACTGCAGCAGGCTTTATATATACACAGAGAATATGAAACAATACCTATTCCCACCCCACTGTCCTGCTGGTAATAGCTTATCTAAAGTGATTTCCAGCACAAATCCAGGTTTTCTCACCCTCCACCCCCCCACACAAATTCACTCTCCTGCTGGTGATAGCCCATCCAAAGTGACAACTCTTTACACAATGTGCATGACAATCAAGCTGGGCTATTTCCTGCATAAATCCAGGTTCTCACATCCCCCCCACCCCCATACACACACAAACTCACTCTCCTGCTGGTAATAGCTCATCCAAACTGACCACTCTTCAAGTTAAAATCCAAGTTAAACCAGAACATCTGGGGGAGGGGGGGTAGGAAAAAACAAGAGGAAACAGGCTACCTTGCATAATGACTTAGCCACTCCAAGTCTCTATTTAAGCCTAAATTAATAGTATCCAATTTGCAAATGAATTCCAATTCAGCAGTTTCTCGCTGGAGTCTGGATTTGAAGTTTTTTTGTTTTAAGATAGCGACCTTCATGTCTGTGATCGCGTGACCAGAGAGATTGAAGTGTTCTCCGACTGGTTTATGAATGTTACAATTCTTGACATCTGATTTGTGTCCATTTATTCTTTTACGTAGAGACTGTCCAGTTTGACCAATGTACATGGCAGAGGGGCATTGCTGGCACATGATGGCATATATCACATTGGTGGATGTGCAGGTGAACGAGCCTCTGATAGTGTGGCTGATGTTATTAGGCCCTGTGATGGTGTCCCCTGAATAGATATGTGGGCACAGTTGGCAACGGGCTTTGTTGCAAGGATAAGTTCCTGGGTTAGTGGTTCTGTTGTGTGGTATGTGGTTGTTGGTGAGTATTTGCTTCAGGTTGAGGGGCTGTCTGTAGGCAAGGACTGGCCTGTCTCCCAAGATTTGTGAGAGTGTTGGGTCATCCTTTAGGATAGGTTGTAGATCCTTAATAATGCGTTGGAGGGGTTTTAGTTGGGGGCTGAAGGTGACGGCTAGTGTTTGTCTCTGTCTGAGGGGTTGGAGCAAATGCGGTTGTATCGTAGAGCTTGGCTGTAGACGATGGATCGTGTGGTGTGGTCAGGGTGAAAGCTGGAGGCAAACACCTACAAGATCTCTGTCAAGCTTTCTTACAACTACAATACCCACCTGCAGAAGTAAAGAAACAGATTGATAGAGCCAGAAGAGTTCCCAGAAGTTACCTACTACAGGACAGGCCTAACAAAGAAAATAACAGAACGCCACTAGCCGTCACCTTCAGCCCCCAACTAAAACCCCTCCAACGCATTATTAAGGATCTACAACCTATCCTAAAGGATGACCCAACACTCTCACAAATCTTGGGAGACAGGCCAGTCCTTGCCTACAGACAGCCCCGCAACCTGAAGCAAATACTCACCAACAACCACATACCACACAACAGAACCACTAACCCAGGAACTTATCCTTGCAACAAAGCCCGTTGCCAACTGTGCCCACATATCTATTCAGGGGACACCATCACAGGGCCTAATAACATCAGCCACACTATCAGAGGCTCGTTCACCTGCACATCCACCAATGTGATATATGCCATCATGTGCCAGCAATGCCCCTCTGCCATGTACATTGGTCAAACTGGACAGTCTCTACGTAAAAGAATAAATGGACACAAATCAGATGTCAAGAATTGTAACATTCATAAACCAGTCGGAGAACACTTCAATCTCTCTGGTCACGCGATCACAGACATGAAGGTCGCTATCTTAAAACAAAAAAACTTCAAATCCAGACTCCAGCGAGAAACTGCTGAATTGGAATTCATTTGCAAATTGGATACTATTAATTTAGGCTTAAATAGAGACTTGGAGTGGCTAAGTCATTATGCAAGGTAGCCTGTTTCCTCTTGTTTTTTCCTACCCCCCCCCCCCCCCAGATGTTCTGGTTTAACTTGGATTTTAACTTGAAGAGTGGTCAGTTTGGATGAGCTATTACCAGCAGGAGAGTGAGTTTGTGTGTGTATGGGGGTGGGGGGGATGTGAGAACCTGGATTTATGCAGGAAATAGCCCAGCTTGATTGTCATGCACATTGTGTAAAGAGTTGTCACTTTGGATGGGCTATCACCAGCAGGAGAGTGAATTTGTGTGGGGGGGTGGAGGGTGAGAAAACCTGGATTTGTGCTGGAAATCACTTTAGATAAGCTATTACCAGCAGGACAGTGGGGTGGGAATAGGTATTGTTTCATATTCTCTGTGTATATATAAAGCCTGCTGCAGTTTCCACGATATGCATCTGAGGAAGTGAGCTGTAGCTCACGAAAGCTTATGCTCTAATAAATTGGTTAGTCTCTAAGGTGCCACAAGTCCTCCTTTTCTTTTTGCGAATACAGACTAACACGGCTGCTACTCTGAAACCTGTCATATATCTTTGAAACTTTACACTTTAAACAATCTCTTGTCTTCTTGCAGGATGATGGCTGTCTTTAAATAATGATACACTGTATTTGTTGCAATATTACAACACCAGAGTTCAAGTACTTTGGGTTGTAATTGGCTAGCCATATCTCCTACTATTTATTTTCTTATTTCTCCCCATTTAATGTACTAATATTTAGTGGAGCAGGAAAGCATTGTGACAGCATAATGGCATATTGTTTGAAAGCAATGGTCTTCCATTTCCAAGGCTTCTGTTTAAAATGCAATAATTATCTGCTAATATATCTGGGATATATTATTGCAGGATTGATTAGTAAAGAACTTGTTGGTGCTATGGTCCTATTTAATTGTGTGTGTGTGTGTGTGTATATATATATATGTATATATAATATGTATTGGGAAAAAAACTCTGTAGATGCTGCACTAGCTGGCTAAATATTATTTGTAAGATGCATCTGCTGAAGTTTAGATAAGCTTATTGTTCATGGAATGTGGAAACAACTCCATACAGTGACAAAACAAAAAGAACTTAATACCTTGTGTGTAATGCAATAACCACAGAATTATAATTGCCTTGTGTAAAGTATCTGGTAATGAAGGCAGATAATAGAATTCTTGCAAATGCAAATGCTAACTGGCTCCCCAGTGCTAGGCAGAGAACTGAAAAGTGATACCAGCTGGAGGAAAAAGACATCTAAAAATGTATTAAAAAGAAGATGCCTTAGATGCATGTTTGTTTAGGTAAATACTTGTATAAATGATCTTATGAGAGTCTTATTAAGAGGCAAACTGAGAATACTAACAGAATGTTATAGGAAATCATGAAGAAACCCAAAGGATATTTGTATGCAGACTGGATAATGACAGCTCTGGGAATAGTGTGGCAGCATTTACACTACAATCACCTAGCACAGAGGACAGCCCTTTGAGGAGTATTTAAGGAGTGTTAATAGGTGGAGCTTGTAAAAGCCAATACTTCCTGTTATCCCCAATAGTGTAAGTATGCCCTGCTGAGCAGAGATTTAATTTTAAAAACAAAACAGAGTATGGTGTGGGTGTGTGTGTATTTTTACACATGCATGCATAAAAATTGCATTTACTGTAGCAGTATGTGATGCATGTGCCCTCTTACCAGGCTAAGACGAAAGGAGTACTTGTGGCACCTTAGAGACTAACCAATTTATTTGAGCATAAGCTTTCGTGAGCTACAGCTCACTTCATCGTATGCATACTGTGGAAACTGCAGAAGACATTATATACACAGGTTTCAGAGTAGCAGCCGTGTTAGTCTGTATTCGCAAAAAGAAAAGGAGGACTTGTGGCACCTTAGAGACTAACCAATTTATTAGAGCATAAGCTTTCGTGAGCTACAGCTCACTTCATCGGATGCATACCGTGGAAACTGCAGCAGACTTTATATATACACAGAGAATATGAAACAATACCTGCACAAATCCAGGTTTTCTCACATCCCCCCCACCCCCATACACACACAAACTCACTCTCCTGCTGGTAATAGCTCATCCAAACTGACCACTCTTCAAGTTTAAATCCAAGTTAAACCAGAACATCTGGGGGGGGGGGGGTAGGAAAAAACAAGAGGACACAGGCTACCTTGCATAATGACTTAGCCACTCCCAGTCTGTATTTAAGCCTAAATTAATAGTATCCAATTTGCAAATGAATTCCAATTCAGCAGTTTCTCGCTGGAGTCTGGATTTGAAGTTTTTTTGTTTTAAGATAGCAACCTTCATGTCTGTGATTGCGTGACCAGAGAGATTGAAGTGTTCTCCGACTGGTTTATGAATGTTATAATTCTTGACATCTGATTTGTGTCCATTTATTCTTTTACGTAGAGACTGTCCAGTTTGACCAATGTACATGGCAGAGGGGCATTGCTGGCACATGATGGCATATATCACATTGGTGGATGTGCAGGTGAACGAGCCTCTGATAGTGTGGCTGATGTTATTAGGCCCTGTGATGGTGTCCCCTGAATAGATATGTGGGCACAGTTGGCAACGGGCTTTGTTGCAAGGATAAGTTCCTGGGTTAGTGGTTCTGTTGTGTGCAATTACAGACATGAAGGCTTAAATACAGACTGGGAGTGGCTAAGTCATTATGCAAGGTAGCCTATTTCCCCTTGTTTTTTCCTCCCCCCCCACCCCCCCGACGTTCTGGTTAAACTTGGATTTATGCTGGAAATAGCCCACCTTGATTATCATACACATTGTAAGGAGAGTGGTCAGTTTGGATAAGCTATTACCAGCAGGAGAGTGAGTTTGTGTGTGTGGTTTTTGGAAAAAGGGGTGTGTGTGAGAAAACCTGGATTTGTGCTGGAAATGGCCTACCTTGATTATCATACACATTGTAAAGAGAAAAGGAGTACTTGTGGCACCTTAGAGACTAACCAATTTATTTGAGCATGAGCTTTCGTGAGCTACAGCTCACTTCACCGGATGCATACCGTGGAACCACGGTATGCATCCGATGAAGTGAGCTGTAGCTCACGAAAGCTCATGCTCAAATAAATTGGTTAGTCTCTAAGGTGCCACAAGTACTCCTTTTCTTTTTGCGAATACAGACTAACACAGCTGTTACTCTGAAATTGTAAAGAGAGTGGTCACTTTGGATGGGCTATTACCAGCAGGAGAGTGAGTTTGCGGGGGGGAAGGGTGAGAAAACCTGGATTTGTGCTGGAAATGGCCCAACTTGATTATCATACACATTGTAAGGAGAGTGATCACTTTAGATAAGCTATTACCAGCAGGAGAGTGGGGTGGGAGGAGGTATAGTTTCATGGTCTCTGTGTATATAATGTCTTCTGCAGTTTCCACAGTATGCATCCGATGAAGTGAGCTGTAGCTCATGAAAGCTTATGCTCAAATAAATTGGTTAGTCTCTAAGGTGCCACAAGTACTCCTTTTCTTTTTGCGAATACAGACTAACACGGCTGTTACTCTGAAACCTTTCTCCATAGAGTTTGATCCTGGAAAATTGCCCTCAACTTCCACTGGTTCAATGTGAGTTGAGGGTGCTCAGTACTTCGTAGGATCATCCCCCGATCCCCTAAATCAATCATAAAGATATGCACCAATTACACACTTAGATTCACAGACTATACCCCATGATCACCGATATCTGCCATACACTTCACAAAATTTATTTGTTAAACTCTATTCCTCCACAAACACCAATTCCAAAACAAATTAGCCTGTTAAAAAAAATACAGACTGCTAGCACTAGCAAATGAAATGGAAAATTATAGGTTTTGATTGTTACGTGTGTCTCAGCCTGACCATTAAAAAGAAAGATGAAATTTGACTAATCTGTTCTCACTCTCTTCCTCCTGTCAATAATACTTAAGGTTAAGATTTTGTCACGGGTATTTTTAATAAAGGCCATGGACAGATCATGGGCAATAAAAAAAAATTCACGAAAGCCTGCAACCTGTCCGTGACTTTTATTAAAAACACCCTGTGGGGTGGGGAGCTAACTGCTGGAGACCCACCAGGGGCTGACTGCTCCAACCCTGCAGCATTGACCAAGCCCGGCCACTGCTCCACCCTAGCCGCTGCTCTTGTAGCAACAGCTGACTGCTGTCAGCCAGCCGCTGCTCCTGCTCTGGCCCTGGGAGCTGATCCAGCAGCCCTGGGAGCTGATTCAGCCCCAGGGTCTGCTCCTGTGGTGGCAGCTGCTGCTGCTTCCCAGCCCTGGGGGCTGACCTGGCCCTGGCTACTGCTTCTGAGGCAGTGGCTACGGCTCCAGCCCTGGGCCCCCAACCGGCAGCTGCTCTTGTGACAGCAGCTATTGCATCTGCTCCGGTGGAGACTGACCCGACCCTGTCCACTGCTCTGGCAGCAACTACTCCAGCAGTAGGGGCAGATCGCCAGCCACTGCTCAGGCCACAACTCCAGCCCTGCTACTCCTCTTGGGTGGGGGGGGGCGACAGCTGTTCCAGCTCCGCTGTGGTAGGCTGAAGCCAAAGAAGTCACGGTATCTGTGACCTCTGTGACAAAATCAGATCCTTAATACTCCTTTAAATGCTCTAGCTTGAGGCTGAAGTTATGAGTTGCACTGTTACAGGGTGCAGGAAGACCAGTTGCTCAGTGTTATATCAGCAGAGTCTATTATTAGTAACTCTTAATTCTAAGCTTTGTCTGGACTGGTGGTTAAGACACACGACTGGAATTCAAGAGTAATAAAGTATCTATTTAACCTGGTCAGGAATTTCATAACAATAAACAAACCCTTTGGATAATACACAAATAAATATACAACACCAAAGTGCCTTATCAACACTAATTAATTAATAGTTCCGTAATTCACCTAAGGGTTGAGGCTTCCTACACCAACTGTACAGTTAGGAGAATTGAGGCCAGAGAGGATAAGTGAGCAGCAAAAAGGTCACAGAACAGAGCTGGGAATACAACCTCTATTTCCCTAACCCGGAGCCCTGTGCCCTAGCTGCTGGATTTCCTCATTCTATCAGTTGTGAAGCAGTAGACCTTGAGGATGATCAAAATCTTCTGTACTATTTACATAGAATTATAAAGATTATAAAAGTATAATTGATAAGTAATCAGCAAGGCCCATTCTGATTTTGCAGCCACAACACTGGCACGGAATACAGCATATCCAAGCAGGAGCCCAGGGCAGCCTGCAGTCAGGCCCTCTGCTCACTCAGTTGAGACTCTAACAGAGTGAATGGAAGGAACACGTTATAGCATAGCCCCTCCAATCGGTGCATGAGTACACAGACTCTGCGGGGGGAGAGATTTGTTGCTGGAGTGACTTTATAAAACCAATACCTGTGTATGGAGTTCTATTCCGGAACTGAAAATAATTGATGCATTAAAGCAGATTGTACTTTAATTATAAATATTCTACTCAGCACCGTGAAACTGCAGCATACTGTACTTAAAAGCAGTGCTGGACTCCGAGAAGTGAATATACAAATAAAAATAGCACCTTTTTCTTGGTTCTGCTTATTCAGAGTCCTATTCACTTTTTAAAATGACAATAATATGTTTTACTCCTATTAGTACGGACTCCAGACCCCTAAGGAAAAAGTAACTAAACTTTATGTGGCTTATCATTGTTATTTACGAAGTTCCAACAGCAGGGCCAAATAGTGCTTCAAAGGTCAACCCCACAATGTTACTTAGCAGAGTAGAAGTAAATATGGTATGGTAAAGACAATAATAGGTCATTGCAGGAAGGAGCACAGAAGTGTTAAAAATTTCCTATTAAAGAGACTATTTCTTTTGTAAATGTTTTTCTCTCCCTGTTGCTGTGTGAAAAACCCACATACACCCACTTCCTTTGTGTGGGCTGGCCCCATCGTGAACTTACCATATCTATTTAGGAAGCAATCATTTGAAACAGTTTTCAGAGTAGCAGCCGTGTTCGCAAAAAGAACAGGAGGACTTGTGGCACCTTAGAGACTAACAAATTTATTTGAGCATAAACTTTTGTGAACTACAGCTCACTTCATCGGCGATGAAGAGTGAGTTTGTGTGTGTGGTTTTTGGAAGGGGGGGGGTGAGAAAACCTGGATTTGTGCTGGAAATGGCCCAACTTGATTATCATACACATTGTAAGGAGAAAAAAGAAAAGGAGTACTTGTGGCACCTTAGAGACTAACCAATTTATTTGAGCATAAGCTTTCGTGAGCTACAGCTCACTTCATCGGATGCATACCGTGGAAACTGCAGCAGACTTTATATATACACAGAAAATATGAAACAATACCTCCTCCCACCCCACTCTCCTGCTGGTGATAGCCCATCCAAAGTGACAACTCTTTACACAATGTGCATGACAATCAAGTTGGGCTATTTCCTGCACAAATCCAGGTTCTCTCACATCCCCCCCACCCCCATACACACACAAACTCATAGAATCATAGAATATCAGGGTTGGAAGGGACCCCAGAAGGTCATCTAGTCCAACCCCCTGCTCCAAGCAGGACCAATTCCCAGTTAAATCATCCCAGCCAGGGCTTTGTCAAGCCTGACCTTAAAAACCTCTAAGGAAGGAGATTCTACCACCTCCCTAGGTAACGCATTCCAGTGTTTCACCACCCTCTTAGTGAAAAAGTTTTTCCTAATATCCAATCTAAACCTCCCCCACTGCAACTTGAGACCATTACTCCTCGTTCTGTCATCTGCTACCATTGAGAACAGTCTAGAGCCATCCTCTTTGGAACCCCCTTTCAGGTAGTTGAAAGCAGCTATCAAATCCCCCCTCATTCTTCTCTTCTGCAGGCTAAACAATCCCAGATCCCTCAGCCTCTCCTCATAACTCATGTGTTCCAGTCCCCTAATCATTTTTGTTGCCCTTTGCTGGACTCTCTCCAATTTATCCACATCCTTCTTGAAGTGTGGGGCCCAAAACTGGACACAGTACTCCAGATGAGGCCTCACCAATGTCGAATAGAGGGGAACGATCACGTCCCTCGATCTGCTCGCTATGCCCCTACTTATACATCCCAAAATGCCATTGGCCTTCTTGGCAACAAGGGCACACTGCTGACTCATATCCAGCTTCTCGTCCACTGTCACCCCTAGGTCCTTTTCCGCAGAACTGCTGCCTAGCCATTCGGTCCCTAGTCTGTAGCTGTGCATTGGGTTCTTCCGTCCTAAGTGCAGGACCCTGCACTTATCCTTATTGAACCTCATCAGATTTCTTTTGGCCCAATCCTCCAATTTGTCTAGGTCTTTCTGTATCCTATCCCTCCCCTCCAGCGTATCTACCACTCCTCCCAGTTTAGTATCATCCGCAAATTTGCTGAGAGTGCAATCCACACCATCCTCCAGATCATTTATGAAGATATTGAACAAAACTGGCCCCAGGACCGACCCTTGGGGTACTCCACTTGATACCGGCTGCCAACTAGATATGGAGCCATTGATCACTACCCGTTGAGCCCGACAATCTAGCCAGCTTTCTACCCACCTTGTAGTGCATTCATCCAGCCCATACTTCCTTAACTTGCTGACAAGAATACTGTGGGAGACCGTGTCAAAAGCTTTGCTAAAGTCAAGAAACAATACATCCACTGCTTTCCCTTCATCCACAGAACCAGTAATCTCATCATAAAAGGCGATTAGATTAGTCAGGCATGACCTTCCCTTGGTGAATCCATGCTGGCTGTTCCTGATCACTTTCCTCTCATG
This sequence comes from Lepidochelys olivacea, assembly GCF_965140295.1. Taxonomy (NCBI): domain Eukaryota; kingdom Metazoa; phylum Chordata; order Testudines; family Cheloniidae; genus Lepidochelys; species Lepidochelys olivacea. Next base: position 91,732,358 of record NC_140418.1, on the reverse strand, counting down.
CAAGTGCTTCAGGATTGATTCTTTGAGGACCTGCTCCATGATTTTTCCAGGGACTGAAGTGAGGCTGACTGGCCTGTAGTTCCCAGGATCCTCCTTCTTCCCTTTTTTAAAGATTGGCACTACATTAGCCTTTTTCCAGTCATCCGGGACTTCCCCGGTTCGCCACGAGTTTTCAAAGATAATGGCCAATGGCTCTGCAATCACAGCCGCCAATTCCTTCAGCACTCTCGGATGCAACTCGTCCGGCCCCATGGACTTGTGCACGTCCAGCTTTTCTAAATAGTCCCTAACCACCTCTATCTCCACAGAGGGCTGGCCATCTCTTCCCCATTTTGTGATGCCCAGCGCAGCAGTCTGGGAGCTGACCTTGTTCGTGAAAACAGAGGCAAAAAAAGCATTGAGTACATTAGCTTTTTCCACATCCTCTGTCACTAAGTTGCCTCCCTCATTCAGTAAGGGGCCCACACATTCCTTGGCTTTCTTCTTGTTGCCAACATACCTGAAGAAACCCTTCTTGTTACTCTTGACATCTCTGGCTAGCTGCAGCTCCAGGTGCGATTTGGCCCTCCTGATAACATTCCTACATGCCCGAGCAATATTTTTATACTCTTCCCTGGTCATATGTCCAACCTTCCACTTCTTGTAAGCTTCTTTTTTATGTTTAAGATCCGCTAGGATTTCACCATTAAGCCAAGCTGGTCGCCTGCCATATTTACTATTCTTTCGACTCATTGGGATGGTTTGTCCCTGTAACCTCAACAGGGATTCCTTGAAATACAGCCAGCTCTCCTGGACTCCTTTCCCCTTCAACTCACTCTCCTGCTGGTAATAGCTCATCCAAACTGACCACTCTCCAAGTTTAAATCCAAGTTAAACCAGAACATCTGGGGGTGGGGTAGGAAAAAACAAGAGGACACAGGCTACCTTGCATAATGACTTAGCCACTCCCAGTCTGTATTTAAGCCTAAATTAATAGTATCCAATTTGCAAATGAATTCCAATTCAGCAGTTTCTCGTGGAGTCTGGATCTGAAGTTTTTTTGTTTTAAGATAGCGACCTTCATGTCTGTAATTGCATGACCAGAGAGATTGAAGTGTTCTCCGACTAGTTAATGAATGTTATAATTTTTGACATCGGATTTGTGTCCATTTATTCTTTTACATAGAGACTGTCCAGTTTGCCCAATGTACATGGCAGAGGGGCATTGCAGGCACATGATGGCATATATCACATTGGTGGATGTGCAGGTGAATGAGCCTCTGATAGTGTGGCTGATGTTATTAGGCCCTGTGATGGTGTCCCCACATTGTAAGGAGAGATTGTAAGGACCCACATGGTGTCCCCACATTGTAAGGAGAGTGATCACTTTAGATAAGCTATTACCAGCAGGAGAGTGGGGTGGGAGGAGGTATTGTTTCATGGTCTCTGTGTGTATATAATGTCTTCTGCAGTTTCCACAGTATGCATCCGATGAAGTGAGCTGTAGCTCACGAAAGCTTATGCTCAAATAAATTGGTTAGTCTCTACGGTGCCACAAGTACTCCTTTTCTTTCTATGGAGAAAGCTAGCTTTCTTTCTTTCTTACTCACTTTTTATTTTATCTCTCCACTACTCTTCCTGTTGCCATGGAAACATGCAGTAACAGTTAAATTGTACTGCTAATGTGCCTTTTCCTGTAGTAGAATGGTAATAGCTGATATTTGATCTAGCCCAAGTGCTGACTCAGGGACACAGTTGTACATATACTCTCCTCTACCCCTTTACTCTTTTTAACGGATAATGCATCAGTCTCATTCACCGTGTGCTTCTTAAAAGTGATATCCAGTCACAGTTAATTACTTCAATTTCCTTTTTTGATGCCATTGAAGTGTTGGAATTAGATGATGATATGAAACTGGCTTTAAAAACTGTGCTGAATTTGGAACAAAATGGCACAGAGCAATGAGAAGCTATGAGACTTATCTTTCTAAGAACAAGTTGTAGAAATCCATATGCTAGTCTGAGAGAACTACCCCATATTTTTCCCTTTGGAAAAATGTAAATAGAAAATTTCTCCAGCACATTCAATTATATAAATCTAACATTTCATTCCAACTAATTTTTAAAAGTGTCACAATTTGCTTTGTAGTGCTCCATCAAGCTGAATGGAAACTTGTTTTTTTTAAAAAAAAACCCATAATAGAAGCTCAAATTAAACATATACCGCAAATTTAAAAAAATTGTAAGAGGATCAAAAAAATACCACCATGGCTAAACAACAGCATTAAAAGAGGTGATTAGAGGCAAAAAGGCATCCTTTAAAAATTGGAAGTCAACTCCTACTGAGGAAAGTAGAAAGAAGCATAAATTTTGGCAAGTCAAAGTATAATTAGGCAGGCCAAAAAAGAATTTGAAGAGCAACTAGCAAAAGACTCAAAAACTAACAGCAAAAATATTAAGTATATCAGAAGCAGGAAGCCTGCCAAACAATCAATGGGGCCACTGAACGATCGAGGTGCTGAAGGAGCACTCGAGGAAAAGAAGGCCATTGTGGAGAAGCAAAATGAATTCTTTACATTGCTCTTCACTGCAGAGGCTTTGAGGGGGATTCCCAGAGCTGAGCTGTTCTTTTTAGGAACTGTCTCATATTGAGGGCAATAAAAGAGGTTTTGGAACAAATTGAAAAATTAAACAGTCATAAGTCACCAGGACCAGATGTACAGAACTACTAACTGTGGTATGTAACCTATCACTTAAATCAGCCTCTTTACCAGATTACTGGAGGATAGCTAATATGACGCTAATTTTTTTGAAGGCTCCAGAAGCGATCCTGTCAATTACAGGCTGGTAAGCCTAACTTCAGTACCAGGCAAACTGGTTCAAACTATAGCAAAGAACAGAATTGTCAGGTGCATAGATAAACAGTTTGTTGGGGAAAAGTCAACACAGCTCTTGTAAAGGGAAATCATGACTCACTAATCTATTACAAGTTCTCTGAGGGGGGCAACAAACATATGGACAAGGGTGATCCAGTGTATATAGTGTACTTGGACTTTCCAAAGGCCATGGACAAGGTCCTTCACCAAAGGCTCTAAGCAAACTAAGCAGTCTTGGGGTAAGAGGGAAGGTCCTCTCATGGATCAGTAACTGGTTAAAAGGCAGGAAACAAAGGGTAGAAATGAATGGTCAGTTTTCATAATGGAGAGAGGTAAATAGTAGTGTCCCCCAGGGATCTGTATTGGGACCAGTTCTGTTAATCATATTTGTAAATGATCTGGAAAAATGGGTAAACAGTGAGGTGGCAAAGTTTCCAGACCATATAAAATTACTCAAGATCGTTGAGTCCAAAACAGACTGAAGAATTACAAAGGGATCTCACAAAACTGTGTGATTGGGCATATAAAATTGAATGTTGATAAATGCAAAGTAATGCATATTGGAAAACATAATCGCAATTATACATACAAAATGATGTTTTGTAAATTAGCTGTTACCGCTTAAGAAAGAGATCTTGGAGTCATTGTGGATAGTTCTCTGAAAACATCTGCTCAATGTGCAGTAGCAGTCAAAAAAGCTAACCGTGTTAGGAACTATGAGGAAAGAGATAGCTAATAGGATGGTAAACAACATAATGCCACTATATAAATCCATGGTACGTCCACACTTTGAATACTGTATGCAGTTCTGGTTAAAGCTATATTAAAAATGGAAAAGATACAGAGAAGGGCAACAAAAATGATTAAGGGTATGAAACAGCTTCCATATGAGGAGAGATTTAAAAGACTGGGACTTTTCAGCTTGGAAAAGAGACAACTGATGGGGGATGTCATGGAGGTCTATAGAATCATGACTAATGTGTAGAAAATGAATAAGGAAGCGTTATTTACCCCTTCACATGACACAAGAACTGTGGGTCACCCAATGAAATTAATAGGCAACCCGTTTAAAGCTAACAAAAGGAAGTAACTGGTTCTTCACACAATGCACAGTCAACCTGTGGAACTTGTTGCCAGGGGATGTTGTGAAGGCCAAAACCATAACTGGGTTCAAAAACGAATTGTATAAATTCACGAAGGATAGTTCCATCAATGGCTATTAGCTAAGACTGTCACAGGTGCAACCCCATGCTCTGGGTATCCCTAAGTTCCTGACTGCTAGATGCTGGGACTGGACAATAGGGTATGGATCACTTTGATAATTGCTCTGTTCTGTTCACTTCCCTTTGAAGCATCTGGCATTGGCCACTGTCGGAAGACAGGATACTGGGCAAGAGGGACCATTGGTCTGACCCAGTATGGCCGTTCTTATGTTCTAATTTCCATGCTGGGAACCCCAAATGCCAGAAACCCATAGTGATGCTGAGAGTCAGGTAATGTGTAGCGTACCTAGATGTGTTCACAGTCGGCTGCATATAATTTTATTTTGTGTTTGTTTTATTCTATTTTTCAGAGAAGATCCGACAAAGATATGCAGATCTGCCAGGGGAGTTGCACATTATTGAGCTTGAGAAAGATACGAATGGGCTTGGACTCAGCCTTGCTGGCAACAAGGACAGGTCTCGTATGAGCATTTTCATAGTTGGCATCAATCCAGATGGACCTGCAGGAAGAGATGGAAGAATGCACATTGGTGATGAACTTTTAGAGGTAAATGATTCCTTTGGCTATATGATAGGGTTGGTGTCGAGAGGGAAGAAAGCCTGTGAACCTAGTAATGAAATACAAAATAAAGATTTGGTGCCAGTTCATGGAACTGTGGTGACTTATGTCAGCTGAGGAACAAAGAAACAGAAGAAGGTATTAAGATGAATGGAAAATGGGTAACATTCACTATGCAGATGAGACAATGCTGTTGGCTGATTCAGAAGGTCTGATGAAGTTAGTGGAGGTTATATGTGAATATGACCAAGAATATGGGTTAGAGTTGAATGTGGACAAGATAAAAACTATGGTGGTATCCAATGATCCTGTGATATTCCAGTGAACAACATAGTCATACAGCAAGTGAGAAATTATTGCTACTTAGGAAGTATTACAGAAGATGGAAAATCAAATATTGAGGTCAGCACCAGAATAGCAAGAGTGAATTCTTGAATAAACATCTAATGAGGCCTGGTCTACACTGGTGGGGGGATCGTTCTAAGATACGCAACTTCAGCTATGAGAATAGTGTAGCTGAAGTCAACGTATCTTAGATTGACTTAGAATCACTTACTTCATGTCCTCGCAGCGCGGGATCAACGGCTGCCACTCCCCCATCAACTCCGCTTCCGCCTCTCGCCGTGGTGGAGTTCTGGAGTCGACGGCAGAGCGATCGGGGATCGATTTATCCATCTACACTAGACGTGATAAATCGATCCCCGATAGATCGATCACTACCTGCCGATCCGGAGGGTAGCGTAGACATGACCTGAGAAAGGGACGTAACTTCTGACTGTTTAAAAACTTATATATGGTCTGTGTTAAATTATGGCTGTGAAACATGGACTTTCAAACAATAATAAAGAAACTACAATCCTTCAAATTATGGTGGTGTAGAAGAATTCTACAAATATCATGGATAGACCAGTAACCAATGAAAAAGTATTGGAGATGACTGGAACTCAACGAAAGTTAGAGATCTTATGAAAAGAAAGTTTTGATTTTCGGGCATATTTTAGGAGGTTCAGCGGATGATGCGTGTTTATTGACACTGGCCGAGAAAGTTGATGGCAGGAGAATTTGAGGCAGAAAAGGTATGTCTTGGATGGATGATATGATATCCTGGGTGTGTCAAAAGAGCTATTAATCCACAAAGGGATTAGCAGAGGACCATACAGAATGGGGTACCATGTCTACAAACCTCCAGTGATGCAGGTGTCACATAAGAGGAATAGGATGATTGATAAATGTGTTTTCAGTGAAGAACAAAAATCACATATCTACTTGCTTATGAAAACTGATGTCAATGCAGTCTGTGCTTTCAGAATATTCACAAACTATGGTTACGGAGGGACTACTGAAAAGCAGGTGAGAGAATAGCACAGCTATCCTTGTATTGCATATATTGTTTCATGGAAAAAATCAGTTTACATATAAAATAAGATGAGTCTTGCCTTTTGTAGTTGTCAGGGTTTCCTTCCTTTCCAACTGATAAGAAAATACAATTTCATATTGTGATCCATTTTACTCAGTTGTTAGAATTTAAAACATTCTTTCTTTTTCCTTTCTTTCTTTCTCTTTCTTGCTGTCTGGTGCAAACTAACCCACAGACCAAGTTATTCTATCAGCAAATAAAGCATTTCATCATCTTTTCGCCTCCACCCCTTTTCATCTTCCTGTTTGAAACACATTTTAAACCTTTTGACCTGATATTTGACTACTGCAGAGTGGCACTTAGTACTGAGGGTCTTTTGCTATTCCTGCAGTGGTTCCCACATCATAACTGCTTTACAGGTTTGAAAAAATCATTCATCCCTGTGGATGTTTCTCTTCTGAAGAAGCTTTCACTGAAGAGTAGGTGTGTACTGACCTACTGGACTCAGTGGGAAGCGATGTTGGGTCTTTCAGCAATTCTGTCTCTGTGTTGTATGAGTACCGAATATTTTCTCTCATTTCTTAACCTGAAAAGGAGAAGTCTGACTGTCTGGAGATGCCTTGGGAACACTTAGAATTATCTAAAGATTTGTCAGTGTCTAATTATAGGTTTTCAATGCCCATGAAGTGTAAAAGGCTTGTTTTGAAATAAAGTATCACTGTATGAAATTTATCTCTGTTAGGGTGATAAATTGTGTTTAAAGACTCTGTCTCTTGCTGAAATAATGACAGGCAAATTGCCCTTTCCTGCAAATTCCTGTTGGTCCATGCTTCAGTGACTATAGAATCATAGGGTTAGAAGGGACCGCAAGGGTCATCTAATCTAACCCCTTGTCAAGATGCAGGATTTGTTGTGTTATAACTTTCCAGGGACCGCTACATTTTACAGAAATGTTAAAAGGCCATTTGTCATCCTTTCTCACTCTTGAGCCCTAAAGAAAAGCTAATACTTTAGGCTTTGCTCGCTAAAGTCTAGTAACTACCCACGCCTGTATTCTTTACTGACTCTCAACTCAGGCAGAACTGTCATTGATATCAGTGGGTTTGTGGTTCAGACAAAGAACTGGGGGAAAGATGGTTTCTATTAGTGGGTCTGGCACAGACTTCCTGGGTGGTCTTTTTCATCTCCATCAACTTCTTGGTGCCTCAGTTTCTCCATCTATAAAAGGTGGGTAATAATACTTCCCTACCACACAAGAGTGTTACAAAGCTAAAATGATTAGTGCTTGTGAAATGCTTTGACCTCCTCAGATGAAGCAGGGGAAACTAGAATGAGCATTAAAACTTAAGTCTGAGAGATGGAAATGCATGATGAGATTGCAAGTTATTGTTTGTTTATTATGGGAGTTTGTACTTTGGCAGGAATGTAGATTCTGAAATGTACAAAGAATTAAAGATGAGTTGAAGTAGACTGATAAATCTCTGGTGTGTACCAGCCCAAACAAAATGGACCCACAAATAGAGTAGGTGTTTTGCTGCCCAGAGATCACTGGTCAGGGTAGTTTTGTATGCTAGCTCACTGAACCTTGGAGGACTTTTACACCAATATGCTTGCACAGATAGGGGGAGCCTCTAAGGTTTTCTCCTGGCTCCTAAATTATTCCCGGTGTCATATAATCCTTCTAACCATAGGTACTACTGTCCTTGAGAGATGGGCCATGTTTCAATTCTGGTGAATTTTATAAATATTTATTTTTCAGTGTTACTTAGTAGATTTTTGGAGGGTTTGGGATTTGCATATGTGCTGTATGGTTGCAAGTTGCAAAAGAACTTGGTATTGGCCTAAATCTGCTCCCAGTGAAGTCTGCGAAAGAATTCACAATTTCTACAGTGGAGGAAGAGTAGACCAGTGCTCACCATTTCTGAAAGTGCCGTCCTGTAACAGAACAAACCATGTCCACAGGCCTATAAGTAAATGCCACCTTTAATTTATAGTATAGTATAATTTAAAGAACATTAAGATTGCAAAGTCAAGCAGTCAAAAGTTAGGAAATGCCAGAATTAAAATTCCCTGTGCAATCTTCATTCAATCACCATTGTGTGTATGTGTTATGATGTGGTCTTTAATTACATGTTCACATTCTATTTTTCCCATAGGACCCATGCCTCTTTCAGTGCACAGCATGGACAAGGCTCATTTAATGAGAAACTGCTCAATATTTTGTCACACCTTCATTGTTCAGTGCATGGCCTCCTGCCTTATTTATTCCATACTATTTATGGAAACATTGTTAGTTTCCTCCTGGGCTTTTTTATGGACTTTGCTATGGCACTTGTCACTTACAGTATCTGAATGCTTCACAACCATTAATGAATTTGTCTTTACAGCACCCCTGTCAGGTAGGGAAATATCTTTTACCCGTCATGTGACAGATGGGGGAACTGAGGCACAGAGAGAGAGAGTACCATCAAAAACGCCCACTGTTGTCGTGCCCGATTTGAGACGACTAGCACCTGATTTTTTCAGGGTACTTAGCTTTATATACCACTTCATGTGTTCAAAGCACAGCACCCATCGACTCCAGCTGCAGCTCTGAGTGCCCAAGTTTTCTGCAAATCTGACCCCAAGGTCTCAAGCAGGGCACACAGTTCGTGAACAACTGTGAAAAGTTCGGTTTAAATGACTTGCCGAGCATCATGCAGATAGTTTTGGGCAGAGGCAGGGACAGAATCAGTTCTCTGGTTCAGCAGTCAGTTGCCTTCACCAAGAGACCGTGCTTTCTCTTCCTGCACCCCCCTGCCTTATTCACGATGTATCTCCAAGCTTCTGCCACAAATGACAGAGGTGCCTAAAGACAACAGCCTTCTTCCTTGCTGCTGGGCATCCATGCCAGAGGTGTCCCAAGAAATATGAGGGGAAAAATCACCTAGGTTCCCTGTAAGCTGCATGGCCACATAGCAGGCTATTTAGGGCCGCACAGGTCCCCCAGCCCAGCCGCTCTGAAGCTGTCGGGGAGAGGGGCCCCTCCCCTAGTCTGGCCCAGCCATGCCAGAGCTGCCGTGACCGGGGAGAGGAGCCCCAGCCCAGCTGCGCTGGAGCTGCTGTGGCAGGGAGAGGCACCATTTCCGCCCCCAGCCCAGATGCTGTTGTGGGGAAAGACACCTGTGGGGGAGTTCTCTCTCCCCACCGGAGCCCTGGGCCAGCCTGGACTCCAAACTCCTCATCCCTAGCCAGAGCCTGTACCCCAGCCAGAGCCTCCTCAGCCCCCCCAACCCTCTGCCCTAGCCCTGAGCCCCCTCCTGCACCCCAATCCCCTCATCCCTGACCCCACCCCAGAACCCACACCCACAGCTGGAGCCCTCTCTGCCCCACCCCCTGCACTCCAACCCTGCACTGCCCGTGCCCTGAGCCCCCTCCCACAGGTTCCTTTTACCTTTAACTATAGAGAGTTTTTAGAAGGAAAAAACCAGTCTTTTACATGGAATTAAAGATGGTTATAGTTGATCTTTTGGAGGGAAAGAGAATAAGTTAGTTGAAATGGGCTGGAGCTGTTGCTGAAGTCCAGTCCTGCTTTCTAGAAAATGAAACACTACAAAAACACACAAAAGGGGAAAGAAAAGAACAGCAAAGATAGAAAATGCAGCTTCTGTCTCTGATGTGGACTCTCACTTGCTGCTTCATTGCTGGAAAAACTCCAACACAGCACAGTCTTATCAGCCACTCTGAGACCTGGCAAACTTGTTCCAGTGATTGGGCTATTTTGGGCATTGCTTTTAGTTGCCTTTCTGGTCACAGGCTTACAGCTGTGTTGCAAACAAAAACTTTTTTTAATGGATGGCTAAGCCAGATACTTATTAAACAAAGGGGAAAAAGAGAAGAAGTAAGGTGAAGAGGAAAAAGGATGTCTGGGAGAAAGTGGGGTTGGCCAGTTCCATTGGAGGTAGTGATGTCATCTGAGTCCCTCTCTCTGGCCCAGTCTCTCAGGATCAGAACAACAATGGCCAAACAGTGTTGGAGTCTCAGGAGATGGTGGGAGTGGGAGCCATGGTGGTAAAGCTTGCTGCAGTGGTTGTTGGTAGACAGCTTATTCTTCTGCTGCTGTTTGATTTTCTTTTAAATCATTCCTTTTAAGACCCCAAAAGGGAATGATGGATGAAACGCGTTATTTTGTCAATCAATTAGACCTAATTTCTGATGCACCAATTTTGGTTTGATTTTCAGTTCTACCCATTTTGAGTTTACCAGGCATGATTTTAACACAGTCCTTGAATTATATCACTAGGCCTTTTTCTTCAGTCTAACCTAGATTTTATCTCCCTTTTACATAATATTCATTGTTTAATGTTATTGTGACATCTTATAAACTTTCACTTACCGCTTACAGTTAGGATAAATTTATAGGCCCAATTATTACAACAGTTCCTATCACAGCTATGTGGTAAAGAGAATATTCTTATATTAATACCCACTTTTAATGTCTTTTCACTTCTTTATATCAAAGTACGAGGGGCGGAAGTTCCTCTGATTTTTTTTTTTTCTGGGTTATAAACTTCCATGTCATTTACAGATTTAAGCAAGTACATGCGAGATACTACTTAAGCTTATAAAACCATCAGATAAAACTTCAGTTGCCCAAATCTATAGTATGTTGCTATGTACTGGATGCTGGTTGGACTCAGCAAGCACGTCATAAAACAACATAACTATTGCCTTAGTGACAGAATAAAAACCTGTGCCTACTGACCTGATAACAACATCATAACCAGGTGATGACATAATTTCTTCCCTCTCTGTGAAGTCCTGATCTTTTCAAGAAGACATGTTTTTAAAAACAAACACAAAAAAAACCCTTATAGAGAGCCCACTGAGTCATTATGTTCATATCTACTTAGTTTCTTTTCCTTTTCCTCTTTTTCTTTCTTTTTTTTTTCAAGGGATAATGGAACTTTCTGAAGTTATTGTTAAGCATCTCAGCAAAAGAAAACATTTAACATAAGCAAACTGTAATGCAGAAAATCAAACATAGTTTCCAAGTAGCTGTCTATGGGTTTTGATTCCCACAAAATAAAGTAAATATCCTAACGTATTTTGTGGTGCTGACATGTCTCCCATTGAAAATAAGAAAAGATTTCAAAATGGTGCCCCTCGTGAAATTCTAGATATTCTCTTGCAGTTCCATTTCTGTAGGATTTTCTATAATCCTTCATCACTGGGGTATCTGAGCAGCTAACATGATAAATTTTCTTTCCAAAAGAAACCCTTTCCTTTAAAAAAAAAAAAAAAAAATCAATCAATTTAGGCTGTCACTGAAGAATAACTACATGGGATAGCTGAAAACCTCAAGGGAAATATATTGCTTTGACTACATTTTCATTTTTGTATAATTAAAATAATTGTAACTTACGGACCTAACTCCAGCTAATTAAATTTTGGACTCTGATACATTTGCAAAGTAGGATTAATTTAACCAGTGTAAAAAATACAAATTCTAATCTAAGTAGGCAGTTAAGAAAAATTGATGGCAATTCAACTAAATCCAAACTATTTGTAAAACAGATATAATATCCCTAGTGAATAATTTCTTTTAAATTGAGAAAAAACATAAGACAAATTTATCACAAGTTAATAATATGCTAATTTGAACTCTGAATCTCTTTGTGGAAGTATTCCCTTTTTGCCAATTTCTTAAACTTTACCTTTGAGTTTAGGATACCACCTCTAGAACTGTATCTCCTTGTATGGTAATTGCAAATAATAATAACTTTGAAGCTCTTCAAACTTTAGGGTAGTGTTATTTCCTTCGTGCCTGATCCTTTCATGTTCTGTATACCTCAAACTGCTATTGACCTCAGAGGGACTCTGGAGTATACAAGGCAAGCAGAATCAGATCTTACTATGCAAATAGATATATATATTTGGGCACTCCCAAATATCAAACTTTTAAAAAGGTGGTGAGGAAATGAAGGGGTGGGGGTTGGGGAGGAAATAAGGAATATATTTTGCAGGAGTATTTGTAAAATATGGATATGATTGCCATACAATTTGTTGCTGGATTACTTTAACCATTTGAAGAATATTCACTTGTTGATTCCTCCTTGGAAAATAACCCCAACAGCAAAAACTGAATGTCTTTTAAAATGTATCGTGGGTTTTTGTTGTCCTCAGATGGAGAAAAGAGTCAGCACCATGTGACTAGCAAGTGCAACTTGACCACTCTTGACCTGTAGGCCATAGTTTAGGATCAGCTGTTAAAAGCTGTGTTAGAAGTCGTGTTTAGATAACTTTTCTCATGCTGAATTTTTTTAGAACTTGCCATAAAGGATCATTCATTTGACTCTGAACACCAGACATTGTTTATTTTCTTTATTTAACAAAGGTTTGAGCAGTGTAGGAATTCTGTCTCATTTGTATTGAGTGATGGAAATAGCCGCTAGTATTGGCCAAACAACTACAATACCCACCTGCAGAAGTAAAGAAACAGATTGATAGAGCCAGAAGAGTTCCCAGAAGTTACCTACTACAGGACAGGCCTAACAAAGAAAATAACAGAACGCCACTAGCCGTCACCTTCAGCCCCCAACTAAAACCCCTCCAACACATTATTAAGGATCTACAACCTATCCTAAAGGATGACCCAACACTCTCACAAATCTTGGGAGACAGGCCAGTCCTTGCTTACAGACAGCCCCGCAACCTGAAGCAAATACTCACCAACAACCACATACCACACAACAGAACCACTAACCCAGGAACTTATCCTTGCAACAAAACCCGTTGCCAATTGTGCTCACATATCTATTCAGGGGACACCATCACAGGGCCTAATAACATCAGCCACACTATCAGAGGCTTGTTCACCTGCACATCCACCAATGTGATATATGCCATCATGTGCCAGCAATGCCCCTCTGCCATGTACATTGGTCAAACTGGACAGTCTCTACGTAAAAGAATAAATGGACACAAATCAGATGTCAAGAATTATAACATTCATAAACCAGTCGGAGAACACTTCAATCTCTCTGGTCACGCAATCACAGACATGAAGGTCGCTATCTTAAAACAAAAAAACTTCAAATCCAGACTCCAGCGAGAAACTGCTGAATTGGAATTCATTTGCAAATTGGATACTATTAATTTAGGCTTAACTAGAGACTGGGAGTGGCTAAGTCATTATGCAAGGTAGCCTATTTCCTCTTGTTTTTTCCTTCCCTCCCACAGATGTTCTGGTTTAACTTGGATTTAAACTTGGAGAGTGGTCAGTTTGGATGAGCTATTACCAGCAGGAGAGTGAGTTTGTGTGTGTATGGGGGTGGGGGGGATGTGAGAAAACCTGGATTTGTGCTGGAAATGGCCCACCTTAATTATGCACATTGTAGGGAGAATGGTCACTTTGGATGAGCTATTACCAGCAGGATAGTGAGTTTGTGTGTGTGGTTTTTGGGAGGGGGGTGAGGGGGTGAGAGAACCTGGATTTGTGCAGGAAATGGCCCAACTTGATTATCATGCACATTGTGTAGAGAGTTGTCACTTTGGATGGGCTATCACCAGCAGGAGAGTGAATTTGTGTGGGGGGGTGGAGGGTGAGAAAACCTGGATTTGTGCAGGAAATGGCCCACCTGATGATCACTTTAGATAAGCTATTACCAGCAGGACAGTGGGGTGGGAGGAGGTATTTTTTCATATTCTCTGTGTATATATAAAGTCTGCAGTTTCCACGGCATGCATCCGATGAAGTGAGCTGTAGCTCACGAAAGCTCATGCTCAAATAAATTGGTTAGTCTCTAAGGTGCCACAAGTACTCCTTTTCTTTTTGCGAATACAGACTAACACGGCTGTTACTCTGAAACCTTAATTAAGTATGAGGTTGCTAATTTCTTGTATAAAGCATTATGCAATATGTTAATCATTTTACAGCTCTCCTGGAATACTTTGAGCTTGGCAATATTAACTCAATATAAAAATATATATATTGCTTTGAAAATAAGAGTGACTAAACTGTTGAAAATTAACATTTTTCTCAGTCTTAAAACTACACCTTCATGGTCTATCTTGAAGTCATGATGGAAAAATAGGGTATTCTTCAAAAAAATTCAATATCTATTTTTTCCATAAGAGAAATGATAGAAAAGCTAAATCAGTATTATAAAGTGTTACCTCTGAATTCAATATCACAACCTTCCCCTCTTCCTGCACATGAACTGATGGCAGGATAATAGCGTGGACTGTCCAAATCAAAAGTGAGTACACTGACAGAGGTTAGCATTGTTTACTTTCTCCTGTTTGCTTTTTCATATACTATTTTACCACAGTGCATTTGTGCTTGAAACCTCTTCCGGCATACTGATGTGTCTTCCTGAAAGTAAAGTAAAAATGTAATGTGCGATGCTGCTTTGCCTATTTTTAATATCCTCATAGGCAATGGGATTTATATTTCATGCGCCCCTCATTTCTCTTTATCGTTTGAGCTTCCTTTTAGCTTGTCGTCATCTTTGAAGTGTTGGATTACCCACTATAATTAAATTCAAAACAATACATATTTAGCTTTAGTTTTAATTAAATACATCTGTACATGAACCAGTTTTTTTCCCCATTCTTTTTAACAGATAAACAATCAGATATTGTATGGAAGAAGCCACCAAAATGCCTCTGCAATAATTAAGACTGCTCCGTCAAAGGTCAAGTTGGTTTTCATACGGTAAGACCAGTTCTCATCAAAACATCTAATTGTAGTTGAGCCTTTACATTAATAGCCTCATTTTCAGAGATGCTGAGCCCCTTTGAAATAAGATAATCTTTTTCTTAACCACGTTTCTGAGCATTGTTGAGAAGATCTCTGTAATGTTGTTTAAAATCTCTTTCCAAGGATAACTGTGATGGCCTGCTCACCCTCTGGTGAACAGGTGACAGAGATGCTTAGAGACTGTTTATCTGGTACCTTTTGCTGCCACCATTATGCACAACAAGTATTCACTCCTTCTCTCTTAGATTTAGTTTTAAAAGGTTTTAGTCATTTCTCCCTAGGAACTGGAAATACACTCTAGCATGTGGAAATTATTAGGTAGCATCACTTATAACTTAGTAGCACATATCCGATTTAGTCTTAGAGTTAGTAAAAACAAAGCATCTTATTTATTACACTAAGGACAACTATAATCTAACATGGAACTGGAAGCTTTAAAGAAATAGTTTTATACACAGAAACTGCTCATCTTATCAGGTCTATGTAACTCTACCTTGAGCGTCTTAATTATTTACAAATATACATACATACTGTGCCAGGACCTGCGGGCCCGTTACTTCCTCTGAGACTCTGCCCTCCAAAGCCCACCTCAATCTACCTATGTGGGGCTAGGGATACCAAGCTGAGCTCTCTTCAGGTTTCCTCCTCAGAGTTCTGCTAACCCTTCTTAAGTGAGCTACCCTCTCCAGGCAAGTCTATCCAGACCTTCTGTCTGACCCTCCAACTCCCTGTTCCCTGTGACTTCTCAGACCTCCCTCCTCAAGATCCACTCTCCAAATGTCACCTTGACCAACTTCCCACGCCTCCTGAGGTTCCACCCTCTGGTGATGTCACTGCAGATGATGTCACCAGCCTCAGCAGTTCCTTAAAAATAACTTTGTGGAAGTCTGAGAGATGCAGGGGGCAGTTCACACCTCTTAGAGCTATGGTTTCAAGCTGCCTGCAGACACAGACGTCATTGCATCATTCATGGTTTCATGCTTTCTTCTGCAGCTATCAGGTCTAGAAATTATTAAAAAATTAATACTAAGATTCTGATGTTGTCAAATGTTTATGTTGCATATTCACATGCCTGTGTCTTAATCTGGCCTGGTTGGGAAGGGAAATGCTCTGATGAGTTTTCTTTCTCTTGAAATCACTCCCTGAGCTTCTGTAGGACTCTCTGGTTTGGCTTGGCCTGCGACAAACCCATAGAAAATTAACCAGTTCCTATGCAGAATGGCTAATTTCTAGGGTTTATATATATAAGCCACAAAGGGATACTGGAGGAGGATGGGTTTGGCCACTGGGAGGAAAGACCAGGTTAGGCTGTCTGCGATGAGTTCCAGTCAGCTCTCAGGAGGGGTTAGGCAGTTGACCTTACTGTTAAAAATAAAGAGAACTTTTCATGGAACCCAGAAAAGTTCAGTCTTGAAGAGAGAGCCACTTGGGGAGAGTAGGCAGGTGGGAGTATGAGGCTTCTTGCTTCATATGGGAAGTGACTTCTTCTAAGAGTGCTTTTTGGATGGAATGGCTCATTTTTAAAGAGGGATGTGGTAAATGGACTCAAGGAGGGAACAAAGGCCACCTTTGTGGTGGTTATGTGGGGAGGGAATGAGATACTGCAGTGCACCATGTATCTTTCAGTTCCTAAGGATCAAAGATGGGTGTATTTCTTATTTTTAGATCTGCTCAGGAACTGAAATTTCTGTCCTGCAGAAACACTTGCATTTGGGGGGGGATTCCAGATCAGATCAAACAGTGAGATATGTGCGATTTTCACTGGGAGGGACATTTTCAAAAAAATTCTTTTTGGAAGGACCAAGATGAACTGTTCAAAAATTTCTGGTCCCAGCTCTCCAGCCTCCCCAGCTCTGCAGCAGCCAGTGAGCCCAGGTTGCCAAGGAACTGGGGAGGTGTGTGAAGAAGCTGTTAGGAAACCAGTGAAACCTGCTTGGTTTCCCTCAAAAGATTTATCAGAATCAACACTTTCCTGTGGAACCTTTTGATTTTTGCCACTGGACCAAACATTTTTGCCATGTTCCACTGGAAAATTTCTGACCAGATGTACTTCTATTCTATTCTAAGCAGGAAAACATTCTCTATATTATTTTGGCTGTAAATGTATTAAGACATCCTAACTTCCTCCACCATAGTCCCAGCCTAATTAGAGCTGCCATTGTTCTAATTTGGGGACGGGGGAGGGCTTCTGCTTGTATCATTAGAGTGAGGACTGTCCCTTGCACACAGTTTTGGCTGTATACACTTTAATACTCAGGAATGAGTAATTTAGGACAAATGTGTGTAGTCTAGTTGTGGCTTGCCTCGTTTAATTATGCCCATACCAATTGGTTACATGGACTTCTAACCCATATATATTTGTGTGGCATATACTAGAATTTATATAATTTATTCATAAATACCTATTATTGATGTATAACCATGTGTGTGTTTGTGTGTTTATACTCACACATCTGTCTGTGAGGCACAGTACACACAAATATAATGGAAGAGCTGTGTTAGTGCAATGAAGAATGAGTTGCCGTACTTGGCAGTGCAGAGGATTCAGGGGTGATTAATGACTTTGCCTGCAGCTCTTGTGTTACTTCCCCTAGCTATTGAAAATTAAATGTCACATACAACAACTCACTCTCCATAAGTTAATTGCATGTGGAATGTGTGTCTGGTGTGAAAGCTCCAGAGGCTGAAGCAGAACACACGAAACTGAACCCCAGAACTAGATATAGTGCAGGCTGTCAGGCCGTCTCTCTGAAGAGCAGATTGCTTGCAAAATCTGCCACAGTCTGCCACCAGACACACTTTTCTTTTAACTTTCTGTAATTAAAAATATCACAAGGCTCCTAATAAAGGTAGCTCACTTGCTGTGGAGTCTCTTTGGACATGAAAATTTCTAGTATGTGTTTTGGATCACATTTAAGAGATATTTATCTATAAAGGCAATAGAAGGGCTTGCCTAAATCTTCCTTTTTTCCAGTTTTGATCATCTATGAATGTATCCATTGGAATGAGAAGAGCTTCTTTTTAAAAATAACAGTTTCTCAACTACATACACTGAATTAGAAATGGTGTAGCCATTGAATTTGTTCCTGTTACTGTCTCTTGGGCGAGAGAAGGTGTCATTTTAAAAGTTGTTTTCCAAGTTGTAAATATATGTAATGTCTTTAGACTTCAGCAGAACAAGCATCTTGTCACTGCTGTCTGCATTATTTTATGGTGCATTGACAATGGATGTATCTGTCTGCTTGACCTGAGCACCCTTTCAAATATTAATGGAAAGAAAGGCTCTCCAAGGGAAAGTGTTATTAGCAATCAGAGCAGCAGCTGCAATGAGTAGGCAGTAAAAGAGGGGAAAAAACAACCGCAAATTCACTGTATCTAGCTGTACACTCATCCTGTAAGTAAACCAAATACACTGCAAAAGTTTGTTTCAAAATCCTGCAAAAAACAAATACAAGCTTGAAGTCTAGTTAGATTGTATTATACGAGAAACCATAAGCTACTTAATGTAAACTATTCTGGGCCCAAACATCGTCATTGTATCTCCTGAAACCCCCTTCTCATTTAAAAAAAAAAATCCCCATGTCCCTCCCCTTTCTACTTGGTTGTTTATCTTTTCTTATTTAGACTATAAACCAGGGGTGGGCAAACTTTTTGGCCTGAGGGCCACATCAGGGTTGCAAAACTGTATAGAGAGGTAGAGAAGGCTGTGCTTCCCCAAACAGCCTGGCCCCCACCCCCATCTGCCCCCCCCACTTCCCGCCCCCCTCAGAACCCCTGACTGCCCCCTCCTGGGACCCCCCCCATCCTCCCCGGGACCCCACCCCCTCTCCAATCCCCCCTCTCCGACTGCCCTGACCCCTAGCCACACCCCTGACCCCTGACAGGTCCCCTGGGACTCCCACATGTATCCAACCCTCCCCCTCCCTCCGTTCCCAGTCCCCTGACCTCCCCCCTCCCCGAACTTCCACTCCCTGTCTCCTGACTGCCCCCCGGAACCCCCTGCCCCTTATCCAACCCCCCTGCTCCCATACCATGCCGCTCAGAGCTGGAGGAGCTCGCAGCCATGCCGCCGTGCTCCCTGGCAGGAGCGGCAGACCAGAACGCTGGTGGCGCAGTGATCTGAGGCTGCGGGGGAGGGTGGACGGCAGGGGAGGGGCTGGGAGCTAGCCTCCCGGGCTGGGGGCTAGCGTCCCCGACTGGGAGCTCAGGCGCTGGGCAAGACGGTCCCGCAGGCCAGATGTCCATAGTTTGCCCACCTCTGCTATAAACTCTTTGGTATGTGATTTTTGTCTCAGTTTGTATGCATATCCATTATTTTTTCATGTGATGACACAGCTTCCAAATTGTGCCAGCCCCAGAAGTGGTTCAATTTAACAGGGCTTTGGAAGCTTGTGTTTGCTCACTTCTTTTAAAGGATTTTTCTTAAATCTCTTCCCCATAATATTTCAATTAAAATATTGAAACACAGCTAACTCATACACCTCTTTGCTACAATATTGGGATTGAAGAGCAATAGACATCTTGAGTCTCGATGCATCTTTTCTGTCTGCACATACAAAAGCTTTTCCAGCTAAAAATGCAAGCGGTGACCATATTAGTGACTGCAAGCTGTGCTGATGGGTTTGCTGCTTGGATGACTTCAGCTGTGTCCCTCTGATTAAAGATCTGGAGAGAGCAGAGTGCCATTGCATTTATTACATTTGAAAACTGGGGATGAACCACTCACAGCTAGCAAAGAATTTTATCTATAAAGTTTCTCCTGTAAGGAGTTTCTGGTACAGCTCCACCTTACCTTATTGTACCAGAAAGTCAGAACCAAATAACAGAAGTGATCAAACATTATGTTGCACAGAATAGCTACTTCAAAGCAGATGAACTGTTCTCCAGTTAGCTGTCACATGGTACCCTATAGATTGGTATTTATACAGGCGATGAGAATCAACAGCCTCAAGAATAGCGATTCATCCAATGTAATAGAAGAAGCAGCAATACTGGATAGTGTTTGACTTTCCAGTGTGGTCCCTAGCTGTGAGCTTTCCTTACAGTGGAACTGGGTTATGGATAGCCAACCCAGAGTTGCTGAAACTAACAAGCTCTTCATCTCCTTTTACACCCCATTCATTCTCAGCAACAAGAATCTAGCACCGTGCTTTCAATTAGCCCACCATTAAAAGCACTGGGAAGTCTCATCTCCAACCCTGCAGTTGGCAATCCCTATGGCAAGAAGAGCCCTGTGCACTGGTGCTGACATCACCTAAAGAACCAACCACAAATATGAGGCATAATGGATCCCCCAGGGTCCAGTGAGTGAGAGTGAAGGGGTTGTAAAATGAGATGAAGAGCTTGGACATTTCATTGCATGTATAGAGTTGGATGAGCCAGTCATGACCATAGAAGAAATACAAGGTGTCTTCAGCCTTTCCATTTCTACCAAGAAACAAATCCCAGCTCAAAAACTAAAGTGCAGTGTGAAAAACTTGTCTCATACTTTCTCACCTCCAGATAGTGTTAAAAACTGCATTACCGCCCTTTCCCGAAACTTTTGCTGATGAGACAAATTGCTGTAATTGCAATGAGGAACATAGAAGTCCCATTGTATTAGAAAGTTTTTCACGCCAATTTATGATCTTTTCCACTATAAAGTTGACAGTGGTCATTTAAAACAGCTGTTTCTGGCCAAACTCCAAAACACAGGCCTTAATGCAGTGCTATTTCCCAACAGCCTCGTTAGTTAGTTATATAAACTTGTAATAGCATATGAAAAGTTCACAGTTGTATTATCACTGTGGTTTTTATTTAGATTCAGCACATGTTGCTGTTGCTTGGCTTTCTCCAATAATGAACTGGAAGAAATTCAGCCTGTAAACATAGTTTGTTTGTTTTTTAAAAAAAAAAAAATCACCTGAGCATTGTAAAAAAGAAAGTATAATCTTTCTGGGAAGCAGAGCTCAATTCAAGCATTGCCTTTAGTTTATGTTAAATAACATTGTACCATACTGAGTAGCAGTGCAATGCTGTTTTCTAGCTAATATGGCAAATGGGGCTTGTCTTTGTGAATCCCAAGTACTGGAAACAATAACTATCTTGGCTGGGATTTTCAAAGGAGCCCAGCAGAGAGAGGTGCTCAAATCCCATTGGAAATTCAGTGAGAATAAAGCAGCTAATTCCCTGAGGCTTTTTTGAAATACCCAGCGTTACCCCCTAGTGGGTGCAGTTTGCCAGACAAATTTTGAAATGTTACTTGGCAGTAATCTGGAAGAGTAGTGGAAATTTTACTGTGATAGCAAAAATATTTTAATGTATTTTGTTGGGAGGTTCTGTAGGGCTTTGCTTTCCAGAAAAGATCAAAAATGGGCTGATGCCAAACACTTTATTTCCAGGTTTGACATTCTCCCATTCTCCCATTATTATTATTTTTTAAACTTCCTTCTAGGCTTCTCCCGGTTTTGGTACTTCTATATGGGCAAGTCCATATGTCCAGGAAGTTAAAACATTCATTCTCTTATTTTTAAGATGGCAATGACCCAGCCTACTCTGCAGCCCAGATTAAATATTCATTTTAAATGGTTGTCATAAAATAAGCAGCTAGTTAAGTGTAGACTGAAAAAAAGGGGGAAAGATGAGAGCATTCCCAATGTCAGTAGGAAAAAAATCTTTCAAGCTGATGCATAATAGCAAAGAGTCATAAACACCACCCTATACCGGAAACCTACTGACCGCTATTCCTACCTGCATGCCTCCAGCTTTCACCCTGACCACACCACACGATCCATCGTCTACAGCCAAGCTCTGCGATACAACCGCATTTGCTCCAACTCCTCAGACAGAGACAAACACCTACAAGATCTCTGTCAAGCTTTCTTACAACTACAATACCCACCTGTGGAAGTAAAGAAACAGATTGATAGAGCCAGAAGAGTTCCCAGAAGTTACCTACTACAGGACAGGCCTAACAAAGAAAATAACAGAACGCCACTAGCCGTCACCTTCAGCCCCCAACTAAAACCCCTCCAACGCATTATTAAGGATCTACAACCTATCCTAAAGGATGACCCAACACTCTCACAAATCTTGGGAGACAGGCCAGTCCTTGCCTACAGACAGCCCCGCAACCTGAAACAAATGCTCACCAACAACCACATACCACACAACAGAACCACTAACCCAGGAACTTATCCTTGCAACAAAACCCGTTGCCAACTGTGCCCACATATCTGTTCAGGGGACACCATCACAGGGCCTAATAACATCAGCCACACTATCAGAGGCTTGTTCACCTGCACATCCACCAATGTGATATATGCCATCATGTGCCAGCAATGCCCCTCTGCGATTTACATTGGTCAAACTGGACAGTCTCTACGTAAAAGAAAAAATGGACACAAATCAGATGTCAAGAATTATAACATTCATAAACCAGTCGGAGAACACTTCAATCTCTCTGGTCACGCAATCACAGACATGAAGGTCGCTAACTTAAAACAAAAAAACTTCAAATCCAGACTCCAGCGAGAAACTGCTGAATTGGAATTCATTTGCAAATTGGATACTATTAATTTAGGTTTAAATAGAGACTGGGAGTGGCTAAGTCATTATGCAAGGTAGCCTATTTCCCCTTGTTTTTTCCTACCCCTCCCCCTCCAGATGTTCTGGTTTAACTTGGATTTAAACTTGGAGAGTGGTCAGTTTGGATGAGCTATTACCAGCAGGAGAGTGAGTTTGTGTGTGTATGGAGGTGGGGGGGTGAGAGAACCTGGATTTGTGCTGGAAATGGCCCACCTTGATTATCATGCACATTGTAGGGAGAGTGGTCACTTTGGATGAGCTATTACCAGCAGGATAGTGAGTTTGTGTGTGTGGTTTTTGGGAGGGGGGTGAGGGGGTGAGAGAACCTGGATTTGTGCAGGAAATGGCCCAACTTGATTATCATGCACATTGTGTAGAGAGTTGTCACTTTGGATGGGCTATCACCAGCAGGAGAGTGAATTTGTGTGGGGGGGTGGAGGGTGAGAAAACCTGGATTTGTGCTGGAAATGGCCCAACTTGATGATCACTTTAGATAAGCTATTACCAGCAGGACAGTGGGGTGGGAGGAGGTATTGTTTCATATTCTCTGTGTGTATATAAAGTCTGCTGCAGTTTCCACGGTATGCATCCGATGAAGTGAGCTGTAGCTCACGAAAGCTCATGCTCAAATAAATTGGTTAGTCTCTAAGGTGCCACAAGTAATCCATTTCTTATTGGAGGTACAGTTGTTAGACAGAAATGGTCAGGCTTATAGAGGGGCAATATATATATATATATTTTAAAAATTGTTTCCTGGTAGGGAGTGGAGGGAGAGGAATGTCTAATGGTTTATACTTAGTGTGGTGAAGAGGAGGGAGGTATGGTAACTTGCTCAAACAGACGTGGGAGAGAGCTGGGTAAGCAAGCCTTGCCAAAAGCACAAGCTTTCTGCCACTTATGCATTGGCTTCAGCCTGCTTTCCTTGGCCCTTTACACTGACTGAGTTTCTTATTGCTTGAGTACTGTGAGATAGTGACTGCTATTGACATAATCAGTCAGCACTCTTTTATCTCTGACTAAAGTGAAAACCTGGGGAGCCTTCCATCCTAGAGTGCTTCACATCATATAGACATACAACACCACTGAAAGGCAGACACGTCTTTGGTGTGAGTCAACAATCAGGTGGACAATATGCACGCAGTATCCTACGCAAACCGTGGAGGAGAGTTGGAATAAGGACAGTGGTGTAAAATTATGGGACATTTAACATCCTTGCAAAATGGAGAGACATTTATTTTTAAGGTTATATTGGCAAGATGAGCATAGTGTGTAAATTGCATGAAAGTTGTTCTGACCTTGAAAAAAATGAAGGACTGTCTCAACCCTGATGAAATGCTTCCAGGAAATCTATGAACAAGTTGATGTTGGGCAATATTTTGCATGAAGTGGTATCTTCGAACAGGTTTCTTAGCGGTAACCGTAGTAACGGATGGCAAATGTGCTGAATTTTCACTTGCAGCCACTGTAATTCAAACGCAATCCTCAAACCGCTAAGCATCTGCTCCAACATCAAAAGATGATGATAATTAATTTTAATTTTAAATAAAATTCCTGTTTTAATCAAGGAAATTTCTGGGAGTGGAGTACAAAAAGCAATTTATTATTAGCTCTGTGATTTTAAAATATGCTCCCACTTTGAATCTGCTTTGAAGCGGTCTCTGTTGAAGTATTAAAGTGTTTGAATTTGTACAATTACAACAGGGATAGATTACAAATTGTGACTTTTTGCAACCCTGTTTTTTCCCCCAAGGAATGATTGTAATTTTTTATTATATGGAATAAAAATTACCGTCTGTTTAAAAGGACATACATTTGTAAACCTGATGATGGTGTTTGTAAGTTCAGCAGAAACTATTTTTATGTAATTAAGTAAAAACAATTTTATAATATTGATATTAAGATTTATGTTTAGCAATGTTTTAGAATTATAACAGCATTTCTCACAAAGATTTTAAGATGTATGCATTATCATCAGGCTATACATTTTGCGTCATGAGCTGTAGGTTATGCTAGCTTTCATGTTGTTAGTGCTTATGTAAGACTTTGTCCATTGCTGGTGGGAGGGGGGAAGTCTGTATAACGTGAATTAATAGTAGGCAAAAATTGCTAGGTTTCTTAGACATCTTAGATTTGCTGATTAATTCTCATATGTGAGAACTGCCATGTAATTGCAGTGTACCATTGTGAAAAGAAAAGCAGGAAGAAATGTCCTTGCCTAATATGCTGTACTGGTACAGTAATACATGCTTGGAAATCATGATGTGAAGATGAAAAGAAAATGTGATGCTGCTCAATTACTTCAGATTTCTGGCATGGCCTCCTGCATGCATGGGTTGGTGACGCTAGTCATTGGAGCGCAGATGTTAGCATATTTTCTGAGTGCTGCGAAGCTTTGAGGAGGGCCAGAAGAAGAGGCTGAGAGAGTCTGAGTGAGGGATTATGATCAATACAGAGACCATTTTTTTTTTTTTGAACTTTATGGCTGCTTGGTTGAAGATAAAGTAAATGAATTCACCAACCTTTGCATGTAGGATTTATCCGTTCAAATGCCTATGATTGCATTCGCTACTTTCTGCTCTACTGAAGGTTGTTGATCTAGCATTGTCTTTCTTTCTGAGTAATCGGGATATCCTGGATTTACATGTTTAACCCTTTGAGGGATAATTGACAAACCATACCCAGGTTTTTCCTCCAGATATTTACACTCTAAAAGTGATTTTATAATGAACATTTGTCTAATGTCATATTCCAGTAATTAAAGGAAAGAAAATCTTGTGCCTAAGACACTGGAACGTGGGAGATCTGGGTTCACTTCCTGGAGCTACCACAGATTTCTTGTGTGACCTTGGTCATGTCACATAATCTCAATCATCCATCTGCAAAGTGAGAATGATGATGTTTCCTTTTATCTGTCTTGTCTTTTTAAACAGTCCCTGTCCCAATGAGCTTACAGGCTACAGTTATGGAGCACCTAGCATAATGGGATCCTGATCTCATTTGGAGCCTCTCTGCACTGTTGTAATATAAATAATAAAAACATTTTTGTTGTTGTTTCATTTGTACAGCTTTTTTTAAAGCAAAACTTGAAGTCTCCCTTTTTTTTCTGTGTGTCAAATACTTCTTTAAAACAATATAATAGCTGCAGTTTCCTTGGTAACGTTTTATTAAGATCACAAAGGTGTTTACCTAATTTCATCAGCCAATTCTGAATGTCACCGAAGACATCCTGTAGCAAGGCAGCATGAATATCTGTCAGCCTTCCATAAAAACATCTTTGATAGTTGCAAAGTAATCAGTCGTTTTAGGAACACATAGTCATCCAAGAGGAAAAAGATACTTTAAATTATTATTTGAATATTATCTTTGAGTAACAATGTATTAATACCTAATGGATTTTGTGTTTTGTATTAACTGATTCCCCACCTCTCCTTAAAATCTTGCTAAGTTTGTTTCAGATTTTCAGAAATGTATATAGCAAATATGAACTGAAAAGAAAAAGCTACTTTACTAACACAGGTAGTAGATACAATAATGTTACCTATATGCCTGATAGGTGAATGCATTAGACATACCATGGGTAGATACTAGGAGCCTTTTCCTGAAGAGATTTTGAAATCTTTTTTTGAGCAGGAAAAGAAATACCCATGCAAAACGCCTTTTAAAGGATGTATTTTCATTTCCCATTTATTGTTCTCTAATACTATTGAATTGCTCAAACCCTATTGAACATAAATTAATTTATTTCCAAGGTGACATGCCATGATCCTATATTAACTAATAAGGGATGCAAACAGAAATGAAAAGTGTGCCTTTCTAGGCGCCTAATGTTTTTACATAGGATAAATATTTTACTAATAAACTGTACTAAAAGAATCCTAATACATGAGGCAAGGACGAACTCAAAATATAGTTTAGCCTTTGTGTCTGAATGTGTAATAAAGTGATTCTGCCTTTTTTGATGTTTCATAGAAATGAAGATGCAGTTAACCAAATGGCTGTTACTCCTTTCCCATTACCTTACAGCTCCCAGTCTTCCATTGAGGTAAGATGTTTTTTGATTAGGGCTTACTAAATTAGATTAATCCTAATTAGTACAACATACATTCAAACACCTTGTCTGATTAATCCCTGAAAGCGAATATGCATCAGGTGGGAACTTGACCAAATGCGTGTGTTTCCCCTTGTTTTTTAAATGAAACAATTGGCATGGTGCTAGGTGACAAGATATTGTCTTAGTTACTGTGATACAGCAGGAAAATAAATCATTGAGCGAAAGCCTTGCTGTCTCCTGTCGCAATTATTTTCTGAGAGGGTTGAAAGTTTTGTGGGGGGGTGTTGCCTGGAACACAAGTGAAATCTCAGGGTCCTCCCAGAGAAGAAATTGTCATTTTCAGTGGGAGAGACACAGGGAGACACCTTGTAAGTGAAGGCCAAGACGTCCCACCAGGTTTTGATTCTTTCACAGGCATTAGGAGTAAATCTAGGTAGCTGAATTTAGAAAATAAATATTGAAGGCCTGGCGAATGCCCACTGAAGGCAGTAGAACTATTTCCATATTTATTATTTGCATTACGGTAGAGAGGTAGGTCCCAACAATGATTGAGGACCCCATTGCACTGAGCATCATACATACAGTCACCTGGCGAAAGACCATCCCAGCTTTCAATCTAGATAGCCAAGATACTCAAGAGTGTAAGGGGAAACAAGCCTGGTGAAATAACTTGTCAGTTTGGCATGACAAGGAATAGAACCCAGGTCTCCTGACTCCCAATCCTGTGACCTATCTATTAGACTATGTGTACGATTTATGGCTATACTATAGACTACATTTTTGTAGTGGAAATGACAGTATGTTACTTTATCTGGCGTATTAACATGGCGTTTTAGTGTATAGATTCATAATATGCAACTAAAAGCATATGGATGTTTCTGATTGTTCTCCAACAGTAGGAGCTTCCTCAGCGTGACAGTGCTGTTCTATATTATGGTAGTTGCATCACCCCTAATGTGACTCTTTTTATCCTTTTGAACTTTATGAATGCATTGTGCTTACTGTGCAATGCAATCTGGAATGTTACCACATCGTTATCAATTTGATGTCTCCTCATAATAATATAACTGAGAAATATGGTACTTATTTGTAGATATAGCACATGGCTAGCCTTGCTGCTGCTTATTAATGCTATGTCTTCTTGAGCTAATAAAGCAAAGCATGTTTTATGAGTCAATTGGGGCTTGGTCTAGCCTTGAATTGTTAAATTCTGGTCGTTGGTACATTTGCTTTTTGATATTTTAATAAGCATTATTACAATCATGCAGCCTTAGCTCATGCTTTGAAATATTAGATGGAAGTTCTGGAGCATGCTTTTTGCAGTTTTCAAGTTACAGTAATGTTTAAGGCCATTTATTGTACATCCGTGATGCAATTCAAGTGCTATTATGCTGTACAGAAAGCCACATTAATTAACTTTTGTTTCAGGGGAACTCTTTAATTAAAACCCTGGGTTTCATTTATCTATTTTGTAAAGGAAGAATATTTCTTTTTGAACTGAAGCTTCATGCTCCATTGGGTCCTGTTCCATGCAGCCAGAATCCTTGTTAGTCTGCGGTTTCTATGGACCAAGCCTTTAGGTTCACTTTAAAGTTTTCTTGGTCATTTTGTGATGACCTCCTTACCTTCTGTTGTCCCCTACACTATATCTAGAACTCCTCCCTTCTTATGTTGGTAAATAGTAAAGGTAAGACAAGTAGTAATTTCAGCTGCTGTGTTCTTGCACCCTCATGGTATTACCTGTTATCCTGCCCTTGAAGGGTTCATTCCTATGGACCTGATGTTTAAAAATCTTCACTGAAAGGCAATATAAATTTTGAAGCAGCTTTTTGCAAATGTACATTTAGGGGAGAGAGGGAAAGGTTTGTCATTTTGCTTGAATGGTTGAATAGCTCAGGAACTGGTGATAGGTATAGAGCCTTCTACCTCTAGTTCTCCATTTACAATCTAATTTAAGTCATCAGACTAGAAGTTGTTGTTTTCATGTGATAGTTGTACCATATCCCATGTAGCTCGGTTTGGTAGTCTCATTCCAGGTTGTCATGGTCAAGTGTCCATATCACCAAAATCTACTACTCTGCAGGAACCAAAGAATTCTGTCCCTTTTGCTATTTGACCCTTAATGGTAGACCCAGGAGATGGGTAAAGTTACATGCAGTGAAGGGACGTTTTTTACCTATTTTGTGGCTAAATGCAGGATTTTCATTTCTAGGGCTATCCATCAGACCTTTTACACCACTTTAAAAATACTTCAGATGGTTGTCATAATTATGTAGGGCTTTATGCTGTAAATTAATTGTTCATATCTTGAAATGTAGACTATATTATGCACTTTCAGAGGAGACACTAAGTAGATGTTTAACAATACGTGTGGCTTGTAGAATTGTTTTTTCTTATAAAACAGGCCTGGAGAGACAAGGTGGGTGAGGTAGTAATTTAGCAGTATGTCATGATGCCTACATAACTACAAAATACTATTGCTAAACAGAATTAATGTTGATCTCTTCATTTTGATTGAAGTAGTTTAATGAGAAAAATGGCTGACTAGTAAACACTCCTGTAACATGGGGACATGTTTATTTCTGTGAAACTATAGCACAGGACCACAATAGACATAGTACTGGTACCAAATGAGCTAGTTAAACCAAAATATAGTGTATAAGTCTAATAGAAGCTTTGTTTGCAAGAACCTTAATATTATCATAAAGCCACCTCTTACATAATGTTTTGTCACTGGGATGAGGCATTATTTGTGAATACCGAATGGAGTGAGCCTCCTAAAGTATGAAGAGAAGTAGATTACCTCTTCAGATCGCAAGATGGCCATTTGCATAAATCCCGTTTTACCTGTTCAATGCCTAACAAGAATTCAGAATAGCCTGGTAAAGAAGTCTGCTAGTGAAGATCTTTGCAGGAAATTGGATTGGTAATATACAGTCAATTTTGCTTTATAAGGAAGTGTATGCTTGGGATATAGAGCAATGACTTGAATTCATTTGAACGTTAAAAAAAAAAAAAAGAGAGAGAAAACAGCCCTAAAAACCTCTCTTCATCTTCAGGAGCTGGGTAAAAGGAATACAATTCTCAGGTAAAAACATATCGCATGTTTGCTAGGGAAAGACAATAGAAGTAGAAATTTTAGCCTATACTCTTGATTTGGAATGTTTTTTTTTTTTAAACATAATAGTCCTTTCTTACACATGTTCTGCATCATTTCCCCGTCATGATTATGCTCTCTGTGTATGTGGAAAGCACAAGTCACCATAATATCTATGCACCAAATACAAAAATTAAGTTTCAGCATTATTCTGGTAAGACCATTTTCTCTGCTTCAACTATGGTAACATTTTATGTTCCATGGCCTCTTTTTGGTGGGAGACCTCTAAAAAAGGAAGAAAACTCCTAATCTGTTATATCACTGCCTCCCCTGTGCAAAGGGGGGGTGTTGCATGTGCTCTACAGGAAGTAAAACGTGCTCATCTTCGCCTATTGCAGAAGGGAATTCTATAGCTGAGCACCATTCAGTAAAACACCTTTTCCTCCTGGTTCATGAGCTTCATCCTCAGTAATGTCGGAGTTGTTGTCCCCTGAATGCTAATTACAGTATTCGTGATGTGTAAGAAGAGGTGGTCCTAATATAAATTCATCCTCGACCAATAAAGACCAGCACCTGCCTTCTGAAATTTGTAACACTGATTTTAATCAGTGGTGGTTCATTGTGGATCTTCTTCCTTATTTCAAACAAGCATCACATCACATAAATGCTGTCTAATTTTATCATGAGCTATTTAGGGGTAATGTTTTGTTTTTTAAAACAATCTCTCTACCAGGATCACAGTGGCACTGAACATGCAAGCAGTGAAGAAGATAGCAGCTCAGAAGTTGTCATGAAAAGCTTGACTGATGATGAATGTATCAAAACGGTAAGTGACGCTATCTTTAAAGAAACGTGTTTTAGTCATCCACAAAATTCGAAGCTTGAAAAGTGCTAACATTATGGGTTTGTGACACTCCCAACTGTGGTGCAAGAGCGTGGGAGACAGGGCAGACTGTTAAAACACCAGGGCACAAACCCCAGACTGGTCATGACTCCTAAACTTAAATTTTACCAACCAGCTGCATTAAGTGCAAACTCTTCAGCCGTATTAACAGCCTTAAACAAAATCACAGACGGTCCCATTGTATACTCCGGTCTGTCTTGTCACCAAGGTGAGGTATCACTGTGATAGATGGCCCTTAAACCCAAGGATCACAGCAATATTCATGTTACTCCTAGTCTCAAAGTACCAGTCACTTTCCCAATACCTTGGATCTCACATGGAAGACAACGCTTGTAGCCATTCCTATAATAAATTATATGAAGGTGTATTAAATGGGAAAAAGAAGCTAGAGTTATTTACAAGGTTAAAGCAAGTGAATATAGACACATGAATCAGTTAAGTTTTAAGTGGAAATAGAGGCTTCTATAACCAGCAAGCTCAATTTGTCCATTAGGGTTAACCCAGAAAAAGCAGATGGGGATCTCTTCCTTATGTCTAAGAAACTCCTTGCTTCTCAAAAATCCCTCCAACATAGAGATCCTTAGTTCCTTTTGTTTGGTGTTTTTATCCCTCTTCTGCCATATGCTCTCAGTTGCAAATTCAGTTGATGAAAATGAGTCATGTGAGTGGGGGAAGGATTGCAGAACAACTCTAAGAGCCTTTAGTACTCTTGTTGACCATTCCTCAGTCCAGATGTAGGATCAGAGTAGCAGCCGTGTTAGTCTGTATTCGCAAAAAGAAAAGGAGTACTTGTGGCACCTTAGAGACTAACCAATTTATTTGAGCATCAGCTTTCGTGATCCAAGATCCAACCACAGCCAGTCTGGTATCAATGGGATTCCTCTTTCTGGATGGGTTTACAAGGAGCTTCTCTCTTCACACTAATTAATGGCCCTCTCCTGTATGGTGATTCATGCAGTCATAGAGGCTCGTAATACATCCCTTCAAAAATTACATTACAATATGGAACACAGATATTACAAATAAGATTAATGCATGCAGCAACTCACAAGCATTCAATAGAATCCAAACACTTTCTTACAATTCTAATACCTATCCTATCAACATTAACCCACAAGTGAGCCAGATTTCAGCTACAAAGATATCAGAGTTCAGCAGAGACTTGGGGACTTTGGCATGAGCTGGTGCCTGGTCTGCCAGCATCACAGGGCCTCATTATGTTTTCACGCGGTTGTAGTGCAATTGAGTTTTAGTGAGTAACTCCTGATTTATCTAAGTGAGAGGAAAAGCAGGTATATATGATTTCCTACACCTGTTCATATGATTGAGATGTAAATACAATTTGTTCTATATTGAGGTACAGCAGTTGTATGCAGCTCCCTGGTCCCTCTCTTGAGCTATACTCAGCAACAAGGGATTCACATCTACTTTTGTCGACAATATCTTCCATGCCCCAGAAAAAAGCTTGTGGCTATAAATCACACTCATGTATATCCTACCTTCATAGATTTTTAAAATCAAAAGGACCATTATCATAATGTAGTCTGTCCCCCTGCATAACATAGGCTATAGAATTTCTGCATCAAATCCATAACTTCTGGTTTAATGTGGCACTGTCAGAGTGTGTGCTGTAATAAATATCAAACTCTGCATTGATACATGTTGGTGGTTTAATGTGTTAGGATTGTACGTTATCAGAAACCTAGAATTTCTGGGGTTGTGCCTTAATCTTCTTTCTAAGGCTCTGTTAGAGGTTAAAATCGAGAAATCCTAGGTATGCTGAGGAGTGACTAACCCACAGAAACATAAAATTTGTTGGGACAATTATTTTGTCCACCCCCCAACCATCTACCCCACACAACAGTTTAGTATAGTTCTTCAGCTAGTGCATTAGTTGAGACATGCTATTTATGCATAATCTATGTAAGGTATTTTCACTGAAGGAAATGGAGCTTTTTTGTTTGTTTTGGGGGAGGAGTTTTTGTTTTGCTTCACAAAGTCATTGGTTCTTGCAAACCTATTTGTTTTTTGAAAATATTTGAAAATTACCAACAAATACTTGGAAGTCCACTGAGTTTTTTCCAAAGAACCAGAAGTTGATATAGTATTCGAGCATTGAAATCAGCCACCGAGCTAATATTGGTTTGTTTGTATTCCTGATTGACAAAGCACTCATGGGTTGAATATGTGCATTTGAATTGTCCAAACCACCCTGGAATACAAATGAACTGGAGTTTTAATGCATGAATTCTAACTGTAAAAGCAAATTTTTGTTACTTTGCATGCCGTATTTGGTATACTGCAGCTGGGAAACTGAGATACAGATTAATATGAAAAAAATACACAAAGTCTGAAGTGGGTGAAAGAGATGAACAGTTAGGAGAAAAGCTTGGGCATATATTAGGGAGTGGATTACAGTGCAGGAGATGAGGGCGAGAGATGTAGTTGGGGGTGGCATTTTGGAATTCTTTGAAAATGAGGAGGTGAAGTATGTGATTAATGTAGCAGAGTGGAAACTATTGTAGAGATCCAAAAAGGAGCCAGGGGGAAGATGTAGCTGGAGCAATTGGAAAGGAAGATTATGTTGGCAGCTGCATTTTGGATGTAATGGAGCAGAAAAGTTGGCAATTGGGGAAACCAGAGAGGACAAGGTTGTAGTAATTAAGACAGGAAGTTATGAAAGCATGAACTAAGTCATTTGCAGTAGGGGTGCACAGGAATGGATGAATGAGGGAAAGAGTCCAAAGAAAACAATGGAAAGATATGGGGAAAGAAGGCATCAATATGATACTCAGATTACAATTTAGGTGCTAGGAAGGATGTTAGTGTGTCAACAATGACAGAGAGCAAGAAGAGAAGAATTTAAGGGGAAAGATAAGATTGTTTTTATGATAATAATACCTAGCTCTTACATACCACTTTCTATCACAGATCTCAAAGCACTGTACAATGGAGCTCAGAATCATTATTGCCATTTTACAGATGGGGAAACTGAGGCACAGAGTGGTGAATTGACTTTCCAGAGCCAGGATTAGAACCCAAGTCTCCAGAGTTCCAGTCTAGTGCTCTATCCACTAGGCAATGTAGTCTTGATCCAGAATATGTTTGGTGTACATCCAATGAAGTGACTGGATTTATGTTGGGATGAATTTAGACCATTGAGTGTGAGGTCATTATAATAAATATATATATATATCAGTAATGACCTCACACTCAATGGTCTAAACTCACCCCAATGTAAATCCAGTCACTCCAGAGTCAGTATCATCTATCTATCTATGGAGTTGTCAGACTGAAGAGAAGGTGAAAGATTAGGAACAGGGAGATGGATTTGGAGGATGGATATAGTGCTATTAGGTTAACCAGGAACATCCTGGTGGTTTCAGATGATGCTGACTCTAGAGCAAGGGACAGAATAGGCTGTAAAAATAGTGGCGACCGATTGGACAGTAAGCTGTGTAAGATCTTTATCACAATCCAAATTTTGAAAATTGCTTGGTGAATCATGGCAAATAACTCTAGAATGTGGAGTTGATAAAGGGTGTTGGAGATTTCAATAATATTGGCTATATAAATACTCATTTTTATAAGTGCCTTAACTGTTGTTGCTTTTCTCCGAGCCAGAAAATTATGTGTTCAAGTAGCAGTATGGATCTTGAACTTTTTGCTCTTTGCTAACATTGCAGGTCTGTGCTCAATGGCTCATTCTTTAGATGACAAGTTAAGCAGAGATTCCTGCTGCCAGTCTATTGGTGACTGTCAAGGCCAAAAGAAAAAGATGTCTTATTGCTGAGAACATAATATTTCCCCTATTGCCCATAGAGTCTCATCACCACAAGATCCCATGAAACTACTCATTATGCTTAAAGTTAGACAAATACCCAACTCTAATTTCTGAGGTACATAGGAACATGTGAATTGCCAGACACACGGTCCATCTAATCCAGTAACCTGTCTCCCACAGAGACTAGTACCAGAAGCTTTAGAGGAAGGTGCAAGAGACTCCACAATAGACAGATGTGGCATAAGCTCATCCCCTTTTCTTCCCCCCCCCCCCCCAACCTCTGTATTGCATCTAAATTAAGTACTTATAGCCCTGGATAATCTTGTTTTACATGTAAATGTCCAGTTCTTCTTTCAGTCCTCCTAAATTCTTGGCTTCAGCATCATGAACTAGCAAAGAAGTTCCATAGTGTAATTGTGTGTCATGTGTAAATAGTATCACATTACAGAATTAGAGCCTTGATATCTCTGGTTTTGAAGAAATTTAATTAAGAAGCTGATGTGACTTCTTTTTTTTAATAAAGTTACCCTTTTCCCTGTTTAGGATGTCAGAAACAAAGCTGACAAACAGACGTTGATGGTAGATCAGCAGGATTTGGTGGAGCAACTTCCAGAAAATGTATGTGTGTTTGTATTTGAGGGTGAGGTTGAGGGAGGGGAGTTCAATTGAAGACATTTTTGTTGTATTACAATTTACGTAACTAGGGTTCTTCTATAACCAAGAAGAGATTGAATTAATTCCTATTTGAACACTGAATGGTTTAAAAACATCCTTCTCTTTAAATATGTAGAAATAGTCATGCAAGACTGTGTTAAGAATACAGTTTCCTGTTTTTAAAAATTCAGAATGTTGTCTCACACAGATAAGTCTCTTATACCAAATGAAATTCCATCAGACTTTCTTTGCAGGCATTTCTGGATTTACAGTATCAAACCTACCCAATTTGGCTCTTTTAAAAATATTAAATATTCTTAAACTGAATTGTTCTATTGCTAATCCAATTAATGTAAAGATTTTCATACTTTGCTTTAATCGATAGCTACAGCTGATTTCAGAACAGCACATGCTACCTTTGTATTTTTTTATTTTAACAACTGAACTATTTTGATTTCTCCTTTCAGGTCCTCAATCAGTTAAAACAATCAAAGTCTTCAACCAAAGTACCCATCAGTTTACATGAGATATCTTTGGCACCAACACCTTCTTATCTTTCTCCAGAGACAGAGTTCACCAGCCACAGTGAGAACCAATTATTTCTTTCTGCAAGATAGCTTACATTAATGGCAAAGTTACCCAGTAATATCATAGCAAGTACTGTCAAAATGAGCTATAATATCCTGCTATAACTGGGATTGTTTTAGTCCTCCTTAGGCATGTTTTGCTTTATTCTTTTTATTTTGATGTTCCAAAGGGTCAATCATAGAATCATAGGACTGGAAGGGACCTCAAAAGGTCATCTAGTCCAGTCCCCTGCACTCATGGCAGGACTAAGTATTATCTAGACTATTCCTGATAAGTGTTTGTCTAACCTGCCCTTAAAAATCTCCAATGATGGAGATTCCACAACCTCCCTAGGCAATTTATTCCAGTGCTTAACCACCCTGACAGGAAGTTTTTCCTAATGTCCAACCTAAACGTCCCTTGCTACAATTTAAGACCATTGCTTCTTGTCCTATCTTCAGCGGTTAAGAACAATTTTTCTCCCTCCTCCTTGTAACAACCTTTTATGTACTTGAAAACTGTTATCATGTCCTCCCTCAGTCTTCTCTTTTCCAGACTAAACAAACCAATTTTTTCAGTCTTTCTTCATAGGTCATGTTTTCTAGACCTTTAATAATTTTTGTTGCTCTTCTCTGGACTCTCTCCAATTTGTCCACATCCTTCCTGAAATGTGGCACCCAGAACTGAACACAATACTCCAGTTGAGGCCTAATCAGCACAGAGTAGAGCGGAAGAATTACTTTTCATGTCTTGCTTACAACAATTTAACAATTTTTTTTAATATAAAAAGGTTTGAAACATTTTCACCATTATTTAATACTCTTTTAAAAGTTTGAAGGAATTTTTCTTTCCATATTGATTTCCTGTTCCATTGGTAAACAGTAGGGTTTTTTCTTCATTGTAGTAATAATAATAATTAATAACTACAAGAACTTGATCATAGATCGTTTAGTTTTTGTTTGCCAAAAGGATGGTCATCAGTAATATCAGAAGTGCTCTTGTGTCACAAATATCTTGGGCCACTGTTGTTTTGGATAGTTGCCTTTTGCAGCTGCAGAACAAAAGTGTTTCAACAGTGCATATGAACCATGTCTAGTTCTAAGTGACAAGTTGATTAAAAAAAAAATCCTGAATTTAAGCTTGAAAAATTCCCTGTGTTTCATTGTCGTGACACTGCGTTGTCACATCCAAATGCAACATGTTTTGTCATACTGATCAAAATCACACAAGTCACATCTCAATTCTGAAGTCAATTTCACACCAGATTCTAATAGTTCTAAACTCAGATTCTAATAGTTAGTTCTAAGCTCAGATGTTGTCTTTACAGTATTCCTCCAACATGACTGTGTAGGGATGTTTAGAAAGTTTTTGCTCTTAAATTACTAATGTGCATCCTTATTAGATCAATTATATGTACATTTAATATTGCTGACTAATTTCTTTTTCTTTTAATGTTTTTAGGCAATGTATTGCAACCTCTGTTGCCAGTGGATCCAGCCACATGCCCAATTGTTCCTGGGCAAGAGATGACTATAGAAATATCCAAGGGGCGATCAGGCCTTGGTCTCAGCATTGTTGGAGGGAAAGATACTCCACTTGTGAGTTTATTGAGCTATTATTCATTACCTTAATTAAGAAGCAGAAAAAATAAGGAAAAGAAAATTTAGAAATAAGCAATACCATATATCCAGTAATCCTCTGCTAAATTATTCAGTGTTGTGAATGGCATACAGCTGCTTTCATAATAAATTTGGTAGTTTTGCCTGATATGTAAGATTAAATATGCATTATTTCCTTTTAAATTGACAGTTCTATATATTTTCACTATCTTCCATTACCATCATAATTATCTATGTACCCCATTTTCTACAATTTAAGCCATATAAATTAAAGGTTTTGATGAGTTCCCATTGCTCACTTTTATTATTCCTAGAATGAGCTCTATTTATTTTACACATAAGCCTTCTCCCTCTCATTTTAAAAAAGTAATGAAATTGTAAATTATTTAATCTGAAACGTCCATGACTGGACCACAAAATGAATGTCATGGCTTCGCTTTGTGCTAATACCTACATACTTTAGAAACATAAATGCTTATTTTGTGCTCTGTTTAAGCAGGACACCTACTAAGTCCCTGTCAGCACCACCCAAGGCTGGACACAGATTGGCAAAGATAACTTTATTACTTTTGTGTGTGTTCCTTTGTTTAGTCTACCCCTCTAGCCATGCTGCTTAAAAAGTTCGATTTTTTTTTTGTCAGTACCATCCCAATTTGTATTGTATTCAGCACCATTAAAGTATATCATCAATATGCAAGTTCAAAAGGTTAGCTAGCCTCAGAGGTGAAAGTAAGCTGGTATGCTCTGGTATGGCGTACCGGCAAGAGCTGGTGCGCTGTACCGGGACCGGCTTTCCCAGATGGCAATTTAAAGCCCTGGGGTAGTGGCGGCAGGGCGGTGGCGGGGATTTAAAGGGCCCCGGAGCTCAAGCCACTGCTACCACCCTGGCCCTTTAAATCCCCGCTTGAGCCCCGCTGCCCAAGCCCTGGGGTAGCGGCAGCGGGGATTTGGAGGGATTTTAGAGGGCCGGAGCAGTAGCAGCGGCTGGAGCCCTGGGACCCTTTAAATTCCCGACAGAGCCCAGCCGTCGCTACCCCAGGGCTCAGGCAGCAGGGCTCCGGAGGGGATTTAAAGGGCTCAGGGCTCTGGCAGCCGCTACCACAGTGGAGCCCCAGGCACTTTTAAAGCTCTGCCAGAGCCCAGAGCCCCGGGACAGCGCTGGCAGCCAGGAGCCCCCAGGGCCCATCAGTAATTTAAAGGGCCCGGGGCTCCACTGTGGTAGCGGCAGCTGGAGCCCTGGGCCCTTTTAAATCGCCAGCGAGCCCTGGGGCTTTCAGCCACCTCTGCAGCTGGTAGCTCGAGGATGTTTTAAAGGGCCCCGGGCTCCCAGCCGCCACTACTGCAGATGGAGCCCCGGGCCCTTTAAATCAAGATTTAAAGGGCCTGGGGATTTAAGGCCACGCCTCTTCCGGTTGAGGCCATGCCCCTGCTCAGGACTTCGGAATACCGGTAAGTCCCCTAACTTACGTGCACCCCTGGCTAGCCTAAACCTTTTCCTTCTTTGTGCTAGGTGATTTGCTATTTTAGTTCTTCACTCTTTCTCGGAGAGATACAAGACTATAATTTAACAGACTGTCAACATGAAATTCTTAGTGTCAGCAAATTGAGTCTAGAGTTCTCTGTTGCAGTCTGCCTGAGCATTGAGTCATCTTGAATTTTGCCATAAAGTGTGTTAAGCTGATAGAGTTGCTTTGTAATCTCTTTACATACGATTATTCAAGAAAATACATAGTAATACGTCATTAAGCAGTGAGGTCTGTTGTTACTCTCAGCAGGTACAACTTGAAACATTTCAGAGGAAATCGCATCTTAAGCAAAATATAAATGAGAGGGAGATAGATGGATCGGCACAACTGGGTGATTTTGTTTTATAAAGTGTAGGCCATGTCTTGGTTTTATAATATTAGAACCCAGATCTGAAGTAGTTCAGAATTTTGGTCCCATTTATCTGAAGCTCCAAAATGTGTAGGGTTCCAATAAATGATTCTCCTTCAGGTGGAGTTCGGCAAAACTGGGTTGAGCTGGTTCAAATTTTTCAAACATCATTGGTTCAGTTTTGGTTTTGTAAAAGTGTGGGATAGTTTATGTCCAAGTTCCATTTTATCAAGATCCCTAAAACTCAGGGGATTCATATATGGGGTTTTATATTGAGCCATCTCTCTGCTTCTTCATTTAAATGTTTTCAAATTCCAAGTGACATCCTGTCATAAATAATCCATTGTAAATCTTTCCTGAAAATTTCATACTAATGAAATACATAAAGTTTCTGCCGAGGGGCAAACAGGAGAAAAACAAACAACACTGTGCTGTAACTTCAGTAGCTATTATAGACTGGGTTCTGTGTTTTGTTAGATTATTTATTAAAGTGTCAACCTAGAAATTTGTAAAGAAAACAATTTATAAAGTTATCAACTTGCTTCCAGCAATAGGGAAATTCATCTGTATGAAGTAAATTTTCACACATGTCTGACTTTCTTTTTTAAGTTACAGGACCTGCCAAAATGAATCTTAGCTGGTCTTCATCTTGTTCATTTTGAGCATTCAAAAGCATGCCGTAATACTTCATAGTAAACAAGTTGCTCTTATTAGACCATAGTCTGGTCTGCTAATTTACTGTGGAGACCTACGAGATTCTTTCTTCAGTTACATGCACACAATCTCTCTTCGCTTCAGTGGGACATGCATATGCATAACTACAGACAAATTGTAGCCCTAAAGGGGCCAGATCTTCAGCAGGTTTATTTTACTTAGCTCAGTTAATAGAGCTGATTTACACCATCAGGTGACCTGGGCCTCAGTATTTTGATGCCATGTTTGTCACTAGGGCAAAGAGATAATAATTGTTTAGTAGTGTGATGGTGAAAACTGAGAGAATAATAAAACAAAACCAGGAGCTGGTGGAGGGAAATACCATCTGTGTTTGTTAGGAAAATTTCTCCTCCTCCCTCTGGCTCTGTGGGATATAAGGTGAGAACAAAGGAGTGGAACTACTGGTAGCTAATTAGTATGTCCCATGCTTCTTTTCGTCCTTTGCTTTCAATTCTGTGGGATAGGTGGGTAAATTGTATATTTGTAAAGCCAAAATAACTGACTGGTAGCTTCACTACTTGAGAGTTATTTGATACTCAGAGCCATAGATATCTGCAGCCACTTCAGTCCTATTTATGTGACAGGAAATTGTGCCCATGGCCCATAGTTTTCCATAGTGTAGGGCAGTTAATTTGAAGCTGGCTTGCACAACATGGTTGTATTTGATACTTTAAAAATATATATTTTTTAAATGCAGCCAATGGGAGTTCTTGAGGTCAGGGAGCAAGGGAACAGGAGCACTATCCTGTAGGCCTCCATTTACTCTGTACACTCTCATGTCTGAAAGAGATAGGGAGTTGATGTCTTTCATCCCTAGAGTATAAATGCTACAGGTAGAAGGTAGGAATGAGATACCTATTGTAGGTGTCCCAGAGATGTACTCTATATGGGGATAGGCAAGCAATGGTAGAGCAAGAGCAGGCTTGTGCAAATGGCACTTCCTTTCACATCGAAGTGGCTGAAAAATTCCCCTCTGCACCACCCTCTCAGAAAATGAGATGGTAACACATATTTCTGCTTTCCTTTCCTTCAGAGTTACAGTTGATCCTCCATGTGTTTTGTGTGTGGATAACTTTGTGGAAACGTTTGAGGGGGGAATTATGTAGTCATTGAGTTGTGACGAATAGGTTTTTGAGTGATATACCTTGGCTCACAATATTACTGTGATGTGCCAATATCACAGCTGATCCACGAAGTGTATTTTTGCTAGGGCTGTTAAATTAACCTAGAAAGAAAGGTAGCGTAAGAACGCGAAGACCTAGCCCAATATGTTTTTAAATACATTTGCAGCCAAAATTATTTGTTTAATTACTCATTTGCTGCTCTGTTTTTTTTACTGTTAACCCTAGTGAACCACAACAGTGAACAGTCATGGAGTAGAAATGTCCAGTTAAAAATTATTTTGAAGCTCCTTTAAGTTTATGATATACTGCCAGTAAATCTGGCAGCCCTGCAAAAATAAGCACCTCTTAAAAATGAAACACATTCTATGACTTTTAAGTTATAACCTTGAATATCATCAAAAGTCACAAACTAGAGGCATTAAAAATATGGCAGAATGTTGCAGGGAGGTTAATTTGCACAGGAAATTAGAATGCAGTTTCTTAACTAAGATATAGTCGACTGAAAAGAAGACCTTAATATTCTGTTTAAAAAAACTTGTCAATGCATTGTAATTGAGTATTCTGGCTGCACTCAAAGGGGAAGCAGGAGTGCACCAGGCAGAACTAATGTAATTATTGGGAGGACAGATCTGGAGAAGTCAGGACTGTCCTTGGAAAAATTGAAATGTCTGTCAGCATTTTTGCTGGGACTGTCTTCTCTTCTTGGTGCTCTCCTGGCATTTAAGGAGGAGTAGTTATTTCTTTTCATTCTGAGGGCTGGTTTTCCCACTTATCTTACATTGCAACTCTTCAACACATGGTCTTTCCTTTATAGCAGTTAAATTCAGCAAGCCTCTGTGTGAATTTGGCCAGCAATGAATTCTGTAAGAGTAGTGTGGTAAGGCTTCTCCTTTCCTTCCCAGTAAGTCATATAAACAGTCTCCTTTAGCTTAGGGTGTGGGAGTAAAGAACAACAAAAGAACCTTAGGAACCCCCCTGGCATTACATAGCAACTACTCAAGGCCCCATACACCACAGCAACATTAACCTAAATTCTGTGTTAAAGGGCCTGGATTCTGTGGTGTGTGAGGCTGGAAGTTCTGTGACAGCTTCAGATAAAGTTTTAAAAATGGAGCATTTTTATGGATTTAAATATGAAAATGAAAAACACAACCAAAAGGGTACTCTGTTAATCAAATTTGGTATTAAGTTTAA
This sequence comes from Lepidochelys olivacea, assembly GCF_965140295.1. Taxonomy (NCBI): domain Eukaryota; kingdom Metazoa; phylum Chordata; order Testudines; family Cheloniidae; genus Lepidochelys; species Lepidochelys olivacea. Next base: position 91,690,472 of record NC_140418.1, on the reverse strand, counting down.
TTTTATGGTGCCCCAACATTTTTAATTCTCAATTTACCGAGGAGCACTCTTGAAAATGCATACAGTATCTTCACTGTAGAATTTGTTGGAAAGAAGTCAAGCTGCAGGGATTGGTACCAGGTAGGGGACCGTTTAGGGCTTTTAGCACCCTGAGAAGCCTTAGGTTGGTTTACGGTGGTGAGAAATGTTTCTGCTAAAATGTTCAGCAGTGAAATAGTTAACACTGTTGACTTTTAAGTTGGCATCATTAAGTTTCAGGGTCAACACCACTTTGAAAGCAAGTTCACACCTCTTAAAGCCATTTTTTCAGGCTGTTTGCAAATGACTACATCGGTTACACTCAGTTGAAGTTTTGGAGGTTTTCTGTACAATCCCTAATAAGAGCTAGTGCTAAAATTTATTTTTAATGGAATACATTTGTTGAGTTACTCTACTGATGAAGAGAATACTATTGTTCCCCTGAGGATAGTAGTAATATATTGCTCCTAAATATTAGACTATTAACACTTTGTACCATTACACAATGAATGAAACTATAAACAAAAATGGCTATAGAAATCTTACGTTTTAATTTTTTTTTAATTATCCAAGAGAAGAAGCCGATGTGGTTTTGAGGGTAAAATATTTAATTTTAATTTCTGAACCATGCTTTTATAGCCATCTGATGGGTGTAACTAAAATGTCATACTTAACTGATAGGTGCAGTTTGAACACTGGAAGCCAGAAGTTACTTCTAATTATGGCTTGGAAAGTTCTGTGGATTTTCAGGAAATCACTTACTCCCTTTTCACACCTAGTTTTCCCTGTCTCCAAGATGGGGATAATATCTACCTCTTGGGTTGTTTCATGAATTAATGCTTTTGATGTGATTTAAAAGTAAAAAGTTATAAGTGCTAATTATTATTACTAATGAAAGTTTGGGTCTGGTTAATGACACTAGAGATTTGTAGGCAGTAAAATATTTGCCTCTTGGCTCTGTCTGATGTTGTTATAGCTATACCTGGATATCAAATATATACATATACAAGCATGCTACTGTGATACTGTATCATATGTGGAAAAGAGTACTTCTAAAAATGTTGATCAGTCTCATGAGTTGACCTGTTCCGAGTCCTTAGATTAACTAATGCAATTGGGAACAAAAAGTAGTCATAAAGGCATCATCCTCTTGGCCTTTGTGAATTCTTAATGCATCAATGAGGTGGTTTGTTTTTTTTAAGTCTGTGTGAATTAAGTATCTGTGATCATACTTCTGGGATTTACATAAACTTCTTAAATACTATGTGCTTTTGGGGGGCACCATTAAAGTTAATGGGAATGTTTACTGTTAACTTAAATGCGAGAATTATCGGGCCCTTTGTTTCCATCTCTTTGCCGAATGATGTGCACTCAGGGAAGGAAGACATAAGTTCATCTCATTCTTTTTAGTTTTCAGTCTATGAAGTATACTGCTAATCAACAGGTAGTCAAGGTTGTCAGTAATCATTAAATAGAATTATACGGTAGATGCTTTAATCTTTGTGCCAGTAGGTAGAAACTTTGAAAGCTGTGTTTAAATAAGATACTAGTCTCATTTAATATTGTTAGAACCTTGTTTAAACTTAATGTAATTTCTCTAAACTTTAACTTTAAAATATGGTTCTGTAGGAACATGCTAATGGAGATAGAAAACTGTAAGTTGATAGTGCCTTTGATGTTTCAAGCAGTTAGAAAATTCTTCAGCATTCTGGATAGTTTTGCCTCGGTGTGGGCTAACTTAATTGTGTAGTTGTGTAAAATGGTTCAGATGGGCCAGTGTAGATTGCAGATTGGACAGGTATCCCATATAAGTGAATTAATTGTGAGTTGTTAGTCTTATCATCAAATTTATAAAATACGAGGCAATTTGATAAAAGCTGCATTAACGCCTTTGACTTGGGGAATAGGATTGGTTTCTTGAATGGATAATGTAAAAATGAGATTGGTGGGTTCATCCTTGCTCCTAATGAATGTTGACCCACAACAAGAAAACTTACATACAAGTCATCACAAAGAGGAGTCAAAATAAACAAGTGTTGCAGATCATATACTTGATAGCCTTAGTAAACTGTATCCTTCACAAGAGCTCTATCTTGCCAAGAAGTGTCTGCCTTTAGAGGGTCAGTCACTTTCAAGAACACAAACCAATGACCAAATTTAAGCTAAAGCTATTCAAAAGCAATAGGACATCTCAAAAGTGACTTCAGGAATAGCTGTGCTTCACAGGTAGCTGAAGCAACTTGGCATTTGGCTTCATGTCTCATACACTTTCATGCATCTGATCTACCCTATGATAGACATTGTGTCCTGGGTATTTTCCTTCACAATTTTAATTTAATTAAAAAAAATGAGAGTGAGAGTGTTAAAATTTTGTGCATGGTCCTGCACTTCTATTATTCCCGCTAAAGTGAGCATGTATACATTTTCAAAAACTTTGGTTTGCTTTGGCATGTGATTCATAGCTCTTTCTATCATTCTTACTTAAGTCATATATTTTTATACTAAACATCTTATTACCTTAGTTTTATTATTTCAAAATCAAAGAAGAGTTTGCAAATGTCTGTGACTGCAGACTGAAGGAATGTTAATGAATAGTGCTATTGAATTTTCAAGTTTAAGCTTTTCTGATCTTAATGAATATAACTGTAAGCAAAAATATTATGCAAGCTGAATAAAATTTGAATAAATATGGACCAGATGTAACTATAGAGGCCCATAACATGTAATACAAATATTATCCATTTCCTTAAAATAAATCTATATTTTAGCATGAACAATTATATTCATATTGAAGTTGTGGGTTAACCTTTTTTTTTTTAAATGGAACTTGGCAAGTGAACATTTCATGCAGGGGTTTGTACTTAAATAGGAAACAGATTTTTTTCTTGACCTTTTGTAGAAAAGTTTTTCAGTATTGTGAAACGAAAAATATTTTTGTTAACACCGTAATACAGTTTTACATTATATTGCCTGTTTTATTACAGTAGTGTTTTGGCTTTGCATTTTGGGTATCTGTTAATCCTTTGTGAATGTTAGACATTGCAAAGCATCTGGGTTCTGGAAAGGATTCTGCATACAGCATGGTACGTTAAATATACTACTTACATGAGGTAGGCATTTTACTATTAATCAGCCTCTGGTTGCTCTTGCTGAACTTTTGTCTTCTGGGTTACATTTAGATCTGTGAATTTAGAAACAAATACTCCTATGTAGCAAAGTTTATTTGGTGTAACTTCCTCTGCCTACAAGTAACCAGCAGCTGGATTTATTTTAAATTATGGAAAAATCCTGATATGGGGCCAAATTCTTCACTGACACCCTTCATGCAACCAGTTGGCTTCTATTGTTATTCATGAACCAGCTTTTAAAAGTGTAATGACAGATTTATAAGGTCAGGCACAAAATCTGTTTTCTCTCCCTTTACTGTGATGATTAATGATAATGAAACAATTAATGATATTTTACTTGCCTTGGGTGAGTGGATGTGCCTGTAATTCTGTAGTACTACTAATCATTGGAGGGTCCTGCCCTCTTTATCAACTTTAATAGCTATGTTTATTGGCTGCAATATACTTTACTGCATAGTGAATTTGTTTGAAATGTGTTATTCTGGGTTAGGCAAACAGTACGATCAGTTAATCAAATCAGAATAAAAGTATTTCCTCATAAGACTATGAATATTAAACAAAAGATTGCTCACATTATCATGTGTATAGTTTACTATCCATAGTTCCCTTTTGGGAAATGCTCCATTTCATATAGAATACTTCACATATTACATATTTTATATCAATAAAGTCTACTTGTGACTAAGTAACAAGAAGTTGTAAGACATAAAATACTGCCTTTAAGAGAGCCTCTGGGAATTAGTTTATTTTAAAAACCTCTGAGTTAAGAAATTCTATAGTATTGTTCTTTAAATCTGAGACATAGTAAGTAATGTGTCAAACATTAATCATATATTTTTAGACATTTATTTTCCTGTTCTCATCCCATACAGTTGTATTTGTTGTATACCTCTTTTCTCCCATTGTTTGTCCGCGGGAAATGCAAGTAACTGCACTTCTTGGGAAGCAAGGAGTTAACTCTTACCATAAGTGACAAACCTTATCAGCAGGAGTCTACCTACTTCCTTTCAGCTTTTGTCTTCTGATAGTGGCGGCATGGATCACCTGTCTCAGCCCTCCAGCTCTGCCACCTCCTCTCTCTCTTCACTAGGAGAGAAAGAACTAAAATATAGAAAGCGGTAATGGAAAAAGGATTCAGACACAAAGAAGCCAAATATGTTTTTTATCTCTGTGATGATGCCCTTGATAGTGCCAAAGTGGTGGCTAGATCTTATGGAGGTTGTGCTGGTGGTCCATCTAGATATCTGGCTCAGAGACTAGAACAACACATTGGAGACAGGGCAAATCACAATTAACTGACATCCCTTTTATGGGGATGAAGCTTTTCAGGGACTATCTGGACAAGGTAACCAAGGACCATTTGGTGTCAGCAAAAGAAGCCTCTTCATCAGAAGTTCAGGCCTCCTCCCTTGTCTAGGCCAAGGTTCTGGAAGTGGAGGATTTCTTCTCTCCACTTCCTTCTCTTCCTTAGTATTCTTCACTTCCTCTTTTGTTCTTGGCCAGCTTGGTCTCTCTTTTCTGCTTCAGTTCTTGCAGGCAGGGCTCATTCCCTTGCATCTCCCCCAAAACTCCATCCTTCAGCTTGAGCAAGCAGGCTGACTGAAATGAGGTGTTCCTCCCTTTCACCCCTCCTCCAGAACCCCAATATCTCATAGTCCTCTGAGCCAACTGAGCCTGGTATTTTACTTCCAGTGTTTCCTGGACCTGACACAGATTGAGGCTTCTGCAGAATCCTGGAGCTGTGCTTCTTCAACTAGTGGTTCCATAAGCTGTAGTTCTCTGTGGAGACCTTGCCCCATTAATCCCTTCTTATTTCCCTACCTGCCAGGTGACTTCTTTTGAATCTTTTGAAAGAGGATGACTGTCATTTATTAGTGGGGTGCATTTTAGTTTCATGATCCTTGCATTTGTTTTTTTCCTTCCCCATTGCCTCCAAACGTTTACAAAGGTCTTGACTGGTCTTGCTGCCAACTTGCATTGGGAAGAGGCTTGTGGTCACAATGCCATTTCTTGTCCTTCTGAGCAGGAGGAAAGAAATATTGCAAAGGGATTAACTCAGTTGTCATTAGCTCTCAGCAAATGATTGTTGGAGTCTCAACCCACAAACGTAGAGTTTCAGGTCTACCACTGATGGGATAAGCCTAACTGTAGATGGCTTGTGTCAGAACAGCTGGTGACATTGCCCCACAATTGTCTGTGATTCTCGAGCCTGTGGGCTCACCAGATCAGAGCTTTTCCTGTTTAGGAAGCTGATTTCACCCATCTTTCCACAGTCACACAGCTTCTCTGAAAGATTAGCTAGGACAGCCTGTGGGTAACTATGTTCATTCCCTGATGCCTGTGCTATTTTTGGTTTTTAGACTTCCAGGCCCAGATATATGGGGATCTCTGACCAATTGTTCTCTCTTCACTGACCATATGAACCAACATATTCACCTTCTGGTTTTCTTTCCTAAATCTCACTCTTCCTTGGGTGAAGCAAAGCTTCACACACTTGATGTAATGAGAGCATGGTCATTCTATCCAGACAGAACAAGATCCTTCAAGAATACATACAGGCTATTTATGACCTTTGCTGCCAGAGTCTAGAGGCAACCTATATCCACATAGAGGTTATGCGAGCAGGTCTTTGACTTCACAAGAATATGCTATGAATTATCCAGGAAAGATTCCCCCGAGCCATATTAGACCTCAGTGCGTTAGAGCTCAGGCAGCCTCCTGTCTAGGGAGTATTCCCATATCTGAGATGTGTAGAGCAGCTATGTGGAGATTGAGCCACACATTTACCACTCACTATTCCCTCATATAGGTTTCCAGATCAGATGCCAATTTTGGGAGGGCTGTCCTGCAGTCACTATTCGAGTAGGACTTCCTCTTACCCATGTTCAAGTAAATAGACAACCGCTTGTTAGTCATCAAGAGTGGAATCTGTGCGGCCAATCACTGAAAGAAGATGGAAAGGTAACTTACCTACAATAACTGTGGTTCTTCTAGGACAGAATCCATAACCCTTCCCCCACCACTATGGAGTCCTATTCCTATGAGATTCTGCACTGAAGAAAGAACTGAGGGGTGGTTGGGCCCATTGACTTTTTATGCCTTCAGGTAGAGTGGGCGTGAAGGCATGCAGGGCACTGGTGCAGTCCCAATAGACACCAGTGGCCAAAGAGAATCTGATCTTGTGTACATGCGGACTAAGGGTCAAATCTATGAACAACACATCTTGAAGAACCACAATTACTATAAAGTAAGTAACCGTTCTCTTGCTGTAATTTCCCTTGGCTTCAAGATATTCCCATCACCTTTTACTCTTGGTTCCATAAATATGGATTTTTAAAATGGCAGAAGTCTAAAGATTTCCTGTCTAACATGGAGCACTGCTGTTTGCATATCCTGGCATGTACGCTGCACCCTTCTATCACACATGAAAGCTATTAAATAGTATTTCACTTTCTGATTTGTATAGTGTTCCGAGATTAATGGAGCATGCATTGTCAAAATACACAATGATTAAAACATCTAGTGGCACTTCTCCCCCCCCGCCCCCCAAAGCAGTGTGTATTTTGTAGCAAAAAAAAAAATCTTATTTTAAGGAACCTTTTACCTGATATATTTTTGAGCTTCTTGTTATTTAAAAAAAAACTTTTCAATTTTTTGAAAGGGGTAAGTGCTGAGCACCCATAATGCCAACGGGAGCTGCAGATGCTTACTAGCTCTGAAAATCAGGCTCTAAATATATAGTATTTTTGTTGCTTGCAGTGTTGTGTTGGTTCCAGGATATGAGAGGGATGAGGTCATACCTTTTATTGGACCAACTTCTGTTGGTGAAAGAGACAAGCATTTGAGCTTATCCAGAGCTCCTCTTCAGTATTTTTGTTCACACATAGGGTGACATGCTTCCCTTACAGTGTGGTTCTAGTAAAATGCAGATTGTTTTGAAGAAAATAGTGCAGACCAAAAATATGTGTGTATCATCACATATGTTCCTTTATAAATATAAGAAATCACAATCAGAAAGTAAATGCATTGCAGCAGTATAGTGCCTTCGGGTGGCTGGCCCTCAGACGTTTAAAGCTCTGACGAAGAGCAAGTTGACATTCTCCTTCGGTAGATGTTCTCCTTCGGTAGCTGTGGTTTTTGTTTTGGTATCCATAGATCATGGCTTCTGTTCTTGGGACCACAAGATGTGTAGTATAGTTGATAACCCTGATATCTTTGTACATTGAAAGAAAAGGAGGACTAGTGGCACCTTAGAGACTAACCAATTTATTTGAGCATAAGCTTTCGTGAGCTACAGAAGTGAGCTGTAGCTCACGAAAGCTTATGCTCAAATAAATTGGTTAGTCTCTAAGGTGCCACTAGTACTCCTTTTCTTTTTGCGAATACAGACTAACACGGCTGCTACTCTGAAACCTGTCTTTGTACATTAAGAGAATCATTACAGATTGCCATTCAGTTGTTAGATGGCTAGAATAGGATCGTGCACAAGCCCAAGACAGAACGTAAGACACCTATATAGCATGCATATAATATGTAAACAGCTTTTTAAATATTAGCTATAATAGTGACAATCCCTATCTGTAACTTAAATGTGTTTTGATCATTTTACATGTATGGTCAAAACAGTATAATAGAATACTCTGTGCAGATAAGGCCTGATCCAAAGTCCATTGAAGACCATGGAAGACTACCATAGAGCTCAATATACTTTGGACCAAGCCCAGAAACAATAGGAGGAATGATTACTGTTTGTTTAGAACTGTAAGTTAAGTAAGACCAGTCTCTTACTTTCTTCCTTAGTGCTGTTTTAAAATCTTGACTGTGCAATCAGAATCCATTGGTTCAAGTTGTTTTCATCTACTTGACAAGTCTGATGAAAATCATCTGGCTAAGACTATGTAAGAAAAATAAGACTTTGGCAGGTCGAATGCATTTTTTTAAATCTAGAAAGTTCTTTATCAGAATAAGTGTAACAATGACAACAGTGTTCTTTTTATTATAGTATAAATTGTGACTATATAGCCCACTTAAAGTTCTAACGTGCAGGGACACCAGTTAGAAACCGATTGGCGACCCCACTGCTTTCTCAAATAATGAATGTAAGTGATTCAAGGCTAATAGTTTTTGACATTTCCTAAATCTAAGCCTTCAAGAAAGAGGGTGATATCAGTAGTGTTTTTAGATATCTGGAGATTTGTATGCAATAATATTGGGGAAGGTTGGTAACTCTGACTGGGCTAGCTGGTTTTAGGAGGAACTGTGAATGCTGCCCTTAGATTGAACACGCGCGCACACACACACAAACTACACAAAAGGAATTGAATACAGGGTCTTACAACGGAAATTGTTAGGCAAACTAAGGTATAGACAACACTACCATCGCCCTACAACAAGTATTATCAAAGTCAGAAAGTACTTCACACTAGAGGAACTGTGGAATAACCACCCCCCATCCCCCAGTTCCTCACACGTTCTTGTCAACTGCTGGAAATGGCCCACCTTGATTATCACTACAAAAGGTTCCCTGACCCCTCCCCCGCTCTCCTGCTGGTAATAGCTCACCTTACCTGATCACTCTTGTTACAGTCTGTATGGTAACACCCTTTGTTTCATGTTCTCTGTGTATATAAATCTCCCTACTGTATTTTCCACTGAATGCATCCGATGAAGTGAGCTGTAGCTCATGAAAGCTTATGCTCAAATAAATTGGTTAGTCTCTAAGGTGCCACAAGTCCTCCTTTTCTGTTTGCGGATACAGACTAACACAGCTGCTACTCTGAAACCTGAGTATTCGAAGTTTCTAATGAAGTATTTTTTTAAAATTGTGATAATGGCAATGTTTTATACACGTTTATCTCCAATCCTTAAATCAGTTCTCCAGATACAAAGTGTGTTTATCCATGTGTTTGTACAATGCCTAGGGCACTGAGGCATAATCCTGATTAGGATTGTGAGTGCTCGTACTGTGCTATGGCATGGTAAAAAGAAAAGTTGTATTTAGAAATCTGAGTTTCAACTCCCTGCCCAGACTGCATATCTTGTGCTGTGTATCTGCTGTAAATCTCCCTACTATTGCTCCTCTGTGTCTGAGTAGAGTTGGGTGGGAAACAGTTTTCCCATCCCTTGAGAATGCTGGTATTTTGAAAAAATTCTCTGTCCTAACTCAGGACAAAAAAAAAAAAATCAATCTTGAAACTGTTCATGAAATAAACATCTCAAAATAGCAACAGCAACACCACCTTCAGATCAGGTCAATCGTCTGATTTTGACCTTTTAAAAATGATTAATCTGAACGTCTCAACTGACCTTCCCTGCAAATAGTTTTGGTTCATGTTCTGATTTTTTTTTCTTTTCTTTTTTTTTAAACAAGTTCCTTGAAAAATTCCCAGCCAGCTCTAAAAATGAACCTGTTGCTGTGTACTGCAGACGCACAAGACTCTGCTGACTTTTCCTCACATGACCAGCTTCAGATTAGGATGTTTGTCAGCATCATCCCAGGAGCTTCAGCAAGATGAAAAGCCTCCTTCCCAGCTTTGCTCTGGATAAATGGTGTATATTTATCAGAGAACAGAGTTTGATAATGATTCTGTGCTTCAATAAGAGCAGAGTCATTGTAAATACAGGTCTACATCATTAAAACAAGCAGTAGTGAGACTAAAATGGAGGAAGCTTCTGGATGTTTTCTTTATCACAGGATTAGCCTTAAGGCATTTGATTTCCCACCCACCTCCCGTTCAGGTTACGCTACGTGTGTGTGCCAATAAAGTATCACACAAAGATACTTTTCTCTTGTCATGTAACCTTGAGATGAGTGATGTACATAGGCAGCATCTAAAAATGTTTTTAAAAACATGAACACACTTTATATGCTACCAACAGCAGCTGTTTCCTGCTTATATGCAATCAGGAAGGGACTGCAAAGCAGGGTTTGCACTTTGCTACCTTACAGCCTGTTGTTACAAAGCTTGGAGAAAGACTGTTTGTTTACAATATGTTGGGCCGATAAAGGGACTTGGAAACTATTTTTGTAGGCCTCATCTACTCGAGAGATGGGTATCTCATACCCTCCCATCTGAGATCACTACACATGATTATCAGCTGCATTGTTGCAGCCGATGATTCTTTGAGTTTCAGTGTTTTGTGTTTGGAGAGGACAAGGAAAGAAGAAAAGTTTTATATACACACTATAAAATGGCACATCTTTTTGATGATGAGGCTAGTTGTCGGAACTGCAGCTTAAGACATACTGTAGTGGGGTATTGGCCTATCGGTTGGGGGTGAGAGGAAGCAATGCAAAAAGAAAGCACTAGCAAAATAAGAAAATGCTCTTTGTAATGCTTTTTCTTTGGGGACATCTACTGCTGGCAATAAGAGTGTATCACTGAAACCTTCCCTGAACTACATCTGCCACGGCCAACAGTTTCCAACCTCAGTAATAAACTAGTATTTACCATTGTTCATTTCTTCTGGATTTCATTTCTTGCAGATCTAACCAACCTTATTCACTACAAGGCATCAAGTTCCTGCCTAATGTTAAGCATCTATGCCAAACCCTTAAAAATACTCATAACTCAGAAAAGTCTGGTTTTAAATTATGTCATAAAAAAGTAAATGATATTAATGCACCAGTTCAGGTAGAGTTCATATGTGCTGATGCCAATGGATAAAAATTATAGAAACCTAGTAAGAAGTACTACTCTGAAGTGGTGAGCAAAATATTTTTCTCCAAAATGTAGATGATAGCAGATGAATGGGTGTAATAATGTTCTTATCCTCACATATTAAAAATCTGTAGCATAGCCTTACTTGTCTTCACATCAACTAAATCATGGAATGCTGTCTTTTGAATATAGTGGTACTCAATTATCTGCTGCGTGATGTGGATGAGTAACTATAATTTTAAGAAACTTTTGCAATGGATGAGAATTAATGGAGAGAATTTTGTTTCTACAGGATGCTATAGTTATACATGAAGTTTATGAAGAAGGGGCAGCAGCTAGAGATGGCCGACTCTGGGCTGGTGATCAGATTCTTGAGGTAAATTAATTATGAAGCCTATTTAAATAACTTTGTATTTAATCCAAAATTGCTTTCTTCAGGGGACCACTCTAACCATTTATTAGATTCTGATCCTTGTAATGAAGACACCACTCTGAAACCAGTTACACTATGTTCATAAAGCTTTTTTTCTCCAGTAAGAAATCCCAGGAAATAATTTTTCACAAACTGCTATAAACTGCCAATTACAGATTGAGAATATATTACATTTTATCAGACAAGATAGTTTTGAGTTACATCAATGCCATGTACGAATGTACAATAGTTAAGAATCATCTGTTTAATCTTTTATTTAGAAGCCTGCTTTATAGTGTAACCTCTTAGTACCTTTGTTATGCTTTTATGTTCTGCAATATATATGTAGAGCATGTCCTTGTAATTCTGATCAGCAATAGTACAACATCTTCAACAGATTAATAATCGTCAGTGTATATGTTTCATCAATAATCAACATAATTATAAATGTGTACCGTTTTTATTACCCTTTTTATAAGCTTGATGTTTTCTCTGGACCCCAGAGCCTTTTAAAGCATTATACTGAGAAAAATGGAGAGTTTATAGTTTATTTTTTAATGTATTGTCTAACTGTAACTATACATGGGCATAAAAGCTGAGCTTTGCAGGATACTGTGCAAATAAGTGGATGACTGCAGAGTGATTCCAAACTATTCATGCAGGCTGACCTGTGGAGCTTAATCTGTGGTGTCAAACCCTTAGGCTTGTATTTTGCTTATATAATTAGAGTAATTTGATTGCCTAGTTGTTCTGTATGCACGTGGTCACCAGAACAATTTTATTTGTAACTTAACGTAATAAAAAGACTGACACCATAATTGTTAGAGACAGTTGGAAAGGGTTAGAGAGGGTTAAGAAAGGGATGTTGTTGACTGCAAATTAGACTTGAGTCAGTCTCTGGTGGTTCTAGTGCAGCTGTTTTTAGTGTCTCACTGTCAGATCAGGACAAATTCCCAGCACACCCATTTTGCTGTAGTGCATGGGGTTAGAAAAATAGTGAGGGCACTTAGAGTTGTTTTTACAACTCTTGCACAGAAAATATTTTTTTATGTTAAGGTTATATTTATTTTCATTTTATAAACAACTGTGTCTTAACAACATGTGATTATTAACCATGTGATTAAAAATGGAGAAGGTTAATAAATTCTTCACTGACCATGCAGGAAGGTGCAAATGTGTGTATGCCATAATGTTTGTATGAATTGTAACCTTTAAAGCTGCTCTAATGAGGCAAATGTACAACATGTGCAGACATGGCTGTGTAAAGAAAAATATAGGGATGTGTAGCATATACATAAAAGTATGCATCCTATTTGGAATGAATGAACTTAGTGTATTTTATGATTAATATATGACTACAGTATGATTAGGAGTACAAAGAACCTTTTCCCCTGCATAGTAACTTATAAAAAATATACACTATTGTATTTACGTGTTAGTATTACATTCTATAATTACTGTAGTATACCTTTATACAATTACTGTTTCATCTTCCCTATTAAACCTTGAAATTTTTACACACTAGAATTTTTTAATACATGACAAGTAAATGAATGCACAGAGCGGATAATCTGAAGATGGTTTAAAGTAGGCTTGGAAGGATTAGATTTTTATCTGTAAATGTCAATTTTGCCATATACACACAAACCGAGGAAAGAATATTTCCATTGATGGTAATCGAAATTTACAAATAGGCAAAGTAACAAAAAAGCTGCTTGAGAATTTATTAGAGTTTGATTTAAAGATATTTACTTTGTATAATTGGACATGTGATGATGACAATTTGTGTATTACCATGTATAAAACCTTAACGCTTTGAATCTCAGTGTCTACTGTCATTAAATAATTATTTTCTCTCTTTCACTCCCCCTTTCTCTCCTCCCCCACATTTTCTGCATCTGTGAAAATTTTAAATAGATAAAAAAAAATGGGGGGGGGATGCTTAAAACTCATGATTTTGTGCAACTGTGAAAATTTAAATTGATGTTATTTTAAAAAATTTAAAAATAAACATGGATATCCATTGAAATTATGCAAAAATAAAAATTGAATTTTGCAAAGCCTACTTTAAAGGATATTGATACAGATATTAGGTTTGGCTAGATCTAGAATCAGAATTTCAAGTTTCAGTACTTTCTGAGTACTTCTAAATTTGCTCAGACCCAGTGCACCATTCAAGCTCAATCTTAGGTCGAGAAGCTTAACTGAGAGCTTCTGTAGTGGTCTTGTGTGCCATCTATTGGAACAAAGCAAAATAATCATCTAATAGCAACTTCTTTAAAGCTAAGATATTGTCACTTCCTAACTTTTTTGTAAGTTTACATTTGAAGCTAGTGAATCTACTAATGAGAATTAGAAAATAATGCTCTCTTACCACAGATGAGAAAAGATCTAGTTTCCAGCCAGTACTTAATTTTTTCTTAGTTTTTCCTCTTCTTCAGTATTGTGATGTTGCGGGGGAATCTAAGCATTCATACCAGCAAAGAAGCAACAGAAATGTATAATGTGCAGAGGAGAAAGAGAACACTTTCACCTCTGATACTAGGAGTGGAAGTAGTTTTATGAATGTAAATGAATTGAGTTTGGTTGTCTCTCCCCATTGTTCAATAGACAAGAGTGAACACTACAAAGCCACCAGTTAACAGCTTTCTGGCCAGGAGAGGCCAGGACCGAGTTATCATAAAGAGTACATCTCACTTCAAGTTGAGGTGACCCAGTACAAGGCATCGTAGGAAAGCTCACAGTTGAATATGTAAAGCTCAGCACTGTAAATTGGTGGCATAATTTTTTAGGAGTATCGGTCCTCAGAAAATGGTGCTCAGCACCTCAAAAGATCAGGCCACTAAGTTGTAGTGCCTCGGCACTCAAGTTTGAAAATTTTGGCCTGAAGTTGTGGTAGGTGGTGGGTTTTTGTCTATGGATATTTGCAAGTATGAGTTTTCCCACAGTGGGCTATTCCAGTCACCTCCGCTCAGGATGACAAACTAAAATGTCAATTAAATTTTCCATTGCTTTTCACTAGCTGGCTTCTTTATTCACGTCTGTGAATAAAAGGGAGATATCTGCAAATACCAAATCACTGAATACCACATATCTTGCAGTCAGTTTTAGTCAGTAGGAATTTTACCTGCGTAAGGACTGAGGGATCAAGCCTCAAGTTAGAACCTACTTAAAAAGTTTTAGATAACGTTGGGAATTATTCTGCGGTAATTCTGTCACTTTACTCTTTGTGATGTTATTGCACCCATATTTTCCAAGAAAGGGTTGTCATAACTGAAATACACAAGGTCAATAATCAACCATATCAAATTTGTAAACTATAGGGCAATGTAAGAATGGCTAAAATACAGTAGCTGGATGGATGGTGTTGTGGTTAAGGCACTAGACTGGGACCCAGGCAATCATAGAATATCAGAGTTGGAAGGGACCTCGGGAGGTCATCTAGTCCAATCCCTGCTCAAAGCAGGACCAATCCCCAATTTTTGCCCCAGATCCCTAAATGGCCCCTTCAAGGATTGAACTCACAACCCTGGGTTTAGCAGGCCAATGCTCAAATCACTGAGCTATCCTTCTGAGCTGGGTCCAGTTCCTGCCTCTGCCACAGACTTCCTGTGTGACTTTGGGCAAGTCATTTACTTGCTCTGTGCCTCACTTTCCGTCTCTGTAAAATGTAGTAAGAATACTTCCCTGCCACACAAAGCTGTTACAGGGATAAATACATACTGTGGGATGAAAAGCTCATTAATAACTGTAATTAGGAAAAATAACAGTTTGATGGTTATTCCAGGTTAATGGCGTTGATTTGAGGAATGCTAGTCATGAAGAAGCTATCACAGCCTTGAGACAGACACCTCAAAAGGTGCAACTGGTTGTTTATAGAGATGAAGCTCATTATAAAGATGAAGAGAATTTGGAGATTTTCTATGTGGATCTACAAAAGAAAACAGGCAGAGGACTAGGTCTAAGCATTGTTGGAAAACGGTAAGAACTTCTGTTTTTTACCACAACTGCATTCCAAATGAGAATTTATTTTGCCATGCAGACAGTTGTAGCTGTTACATGGAGTGTGAAATACTGAAAGAATGGCTCCAGCCACAAAAGTCGGTATCTGAACTTCTCCTTGGGGGTTTTCAGAGTTGGGGTTTTGATGTAGACTCCTCTAGAAAGAACAGTGGCATGTATGTCATGTAATAACACTATTCCCAAGGCTGTTGGTTGTTTCCCTTGGCATTTGGCATTTTGTAGCATAACATAATAGTACTAAGAATATCAGTCTGTGAAGGGTCTGGTCTAGTGACCAAAATTAGGACTGAGAGTTAAGCGCTCTTGTGTTTTATTCCCAACTTTGATTGTGTCTGTGACAGCTGGCAAATCCTAGCCTACCTGGATTAGCTTTCCTAGTTTTAAAATATGGATAGTAGTACTACCTACTGCCTGGAAGTGTTTTGAGGATTAGTTAGAGAGCTCTACAATCATTAACTATAAAATACTAGTCAGAACACAATGCGGAGTCAGAAAGGGTACAGTCAGTAATAGCTGTTTTAAAAGTAAACATGGCTTTTTACTAATGTATTTTTAAAGCATTTCTTTTAAAGTTGTTTATACTAAAGCTGTGGTATATTAAATTAGTCTTTTATCGCTAGAGAAAACTTATAGCACAAGCAAAGTCATTGATCAGTCTCTGTGTATAAAACTCACAGCAACTGCTGTTTCTTATTGCCAAAAAAAACCCAGACCCATCATGTAATTATCCCAACTGCTTGTGGTTAGTAAAGATTCTCTGGCAGTTTCCACAAGAGTGGAGATGTTTAACCCTGGTGGTGTGAGCAGATTCTCATATGGGTAATTTAATTCTGCTTCCTGCAACCTGATGTGGTATTCTCCAGTCCTCCCCACAACTGCCTTCATGCTAGACTGTTGTATAGTATTGCTAGTAGTGCTCCTGTGGTGGTTGCAGTTCCCTCCAGAGCTAGCTGAATTTCTGTGGTAGATTAAATTATCCCTGTGTATAGTTAGTATTAATATACCATTTTGTTTGTGAAGCAAGTAGTAGGTTCCTTCAGGATAAAAGATAGTGTATACATTAAGTGGAAGTTAGTATTCACCTCTCTTTGGCCCTTTACTTTCTCCACACCAAGCTGAAGTAGCGGAGCTAAGTACCAAGGGGTTCTTCAGGGTCTGAGGAAGGAATTCTCCCTTGTTCTGTGGCTGGTGGATCGACTGGTCTTGTCCCCTTCGTGTTTTAACCCACCTCTACCATGCTCTCGCAAGCCTTACGGTCCAGGTACATGGGACATCCCACAGAGCTGGGCTCTGTGCTGCCCAGGGTGGACAAATTCATGTTCAAGCTACAAGAATCTGTGTGCAGTGCTCTGTGCTCTTCTCTGTGCCTTGGGGCCCTCCAAGGCTGCAGAAAAGAGAGAGCATTTAGCCCTGTGTGAGAAAAAGAAAATCTGTAGTGAAGCCACTTCTTACCAAGCATCTCAAGAGATAGTCTAACTCTATCCTTAGCAGATTGTGCCTTGGTTTCTGGGCAGTATTTTTATATTACAGTAGCATATGCTTTTCTTATCTGAACAGATTGTACGCACCAGAACTAATAGCACAAGGGGAAAGGGAAATAGTGCATGGTTTACTATTTTAATGAGTTTAAAATCTGTAGCTTATGATCACCTCAGAAGGTCAGGTGTAATCTAAAATTAGTTTTCTCAGCTCCCAAAACTAAAATTAGTGTTTCTCAGCTCCCAAGTTTCTTTTAATGTCTCATAAATGCATGTAATCTGAATTGCACTCACAGAGACTAGTGGATTGTGTAATTAGCCATATGCTTCTTGTATTGTCAGAAATGGAAGTGGAGTGTTTGTCTCTGACATTGTTAAAGGAGGAGCTGCAGACCTGGATGGGAGATTAATACAAGGAGATCAGATCTTGTCTGTTAATGGGGAGGATATGAGACATGCCTCACAAGAGGTTGTTGCCACTATCCTCAAGGTGAGTGCATAATACATTCTTAGATATAAAACTGCAGTTACTGACAGTGTACAAGGTAATTATCTTGGAGTGCTATTTTCACATAACCAGGACAACCTGAAACCGATTATCGAGACAGATAGGAATTTGATAGGGAAATTACACTGAGAGATTCATTTAGTTTTAGCTTTACATGTATATTTATGTAGTACATAGTAGCAAAATAAAGATACAGATATTACTTTAGGCATTTATTTGAGAATGTAACCATTTATTTCAAGCAATGGGAAAATGTTATGAAAGCCGAGAGGCATAATATTGTGGAACTGAATTGGAAGGAGATGCTTTTGGTTTTGCTTGCACTAACCTAGCAGCCATAGAATTGCAGTGTAAAATTTGTTCTAGCCCAGGCTTTCCTAACATGTTGGTGCTGTTGCCCTAAAATACTTGGGGACAAATCCTGGCCAGAAATACATCCAGGCCATGGACAAGCCTGCTCAAGGAGACTCTGTCCCCTCCTTTGCTGCAAATGCACAATACTCTCCATGGGACTGTGGAAAAGGGCATTGTGGATGGGCCAAGGAGAGAATGCCTGTGTTAAGATAGGAGGGGACAGAAGACTGTGGATGCTATTTCTGGCCATAGGGAATATTATTATTAGCCTGCTACCTCTGCCATCTACCTGAAATTACATTGGGAGGAGAGGACTCTGTCCTCAAGATCCCATGAAGGTTCCCTGTGCAAAGTTTTTATTCAAGCTTTGCATGAGAGCAAAGATTTGGCCCACCTAGGAATCAGCAAGCAAGGGTATGAGGATGTGTTATTAAACTGAATCTGCTTATCTTAAATTCAGATTTATTCTGTTTTATGGTATTTTTCCTGCTGATATATTGTTTTCCGTTGGGCATGTGGGGTGGGGTTTGCTACTGGTTTTGTTATGGACTGTGTGTGTAATTGGTGGCTGGGCATCGAGGGCCTGAACCAAAGATCATTAAGTCAATGGAAAGTCAATGATTTCAATAGGTTTTCTATGAAGTCCCTAGAATCTGGGATGGATGCCTTTTATGTTGTTCAAATAAAACAAATGGACTAAAAAATTAGATTTTAGGTTTCAACATTCAATGGTTTCTTCAACATTGTGGCCTGAAAATATATGTGAGTAAGTCTCCGAAAGCTGAAATATTGTAACCCTGTATAAATACCATGTATTATATTTTATTATATTCCAAGTGTGCTCAAGGGCTAGTGCACCTAGAGATTGGAAGACTGAGAGCTGGTTCTTGGTTATCATCAAGGAAAACACCCCAAAGCAGTGAGGTTAGTGACAATTGTATCAATAGACAATAAAGTCATTGCGTTCTGCATGGAATGTAGATGAGGGTCTGTCTGGAGCAGCTGACGGAAGCTGGGAGGTGGATTATTGTTTTAAAATTATCATTATACAGTACTGTTCTTTTTCAGTAGTTTTAAGTAAATCTCTGTCTACAAGATGTTTAAATCAGGTGTCCTACACTTAAATATTGGGCAAGTAAAAAGAGAAATGGGCCAGTGCTTTCATTTTCAGCATGTCTCTGGCTTGAGCATACCACAGACATTTAATCACTTTTCCAAACCTGCCCTCCCCCCCAGAATCAGAATGCTATGTTCCTGTAGCTATTTTTGTAAACCCAAAATAACTTTATGACACTAAAGTGTATCTTTGCCTAGCTCATAATAGCAGAGCTGTGTGCAAAATATTGCACTCAAAGAACATACAGAACAATTTTCTACTTCACTTATTTTTTCCAAAATAAAGGAAAATGCTTCAATTTTCAACCAGTCCAATTTTTTAGCACTTGCACTGTGAACGGTGTTGCCATCAAAACTGAAATCTGTGTGCAATAGTGGAGAGTGGCATTATAGGATGCCGTCTCACCTGAATCATACTGTTTTGACCAGGAAAACTTACGGTCATAACAGAGATTCCTTCTGGGAACTCTGGCTCACTCACCAAAGTATTTACATTGTGAAAATCAGATTTCTCCATGGGGCACCCAGGCAATGCTTTGAGATCATATTATTGCTGTTGAAGATGCAGCATACTGCCTCCTACTCACCCACACTTGCCCACCCCCTCACCCCCACACTTTCTCAGGCAACTAGCACCCACATGTGTGCTGGGAGAAAGCAAAGGCTCTGCTTCCTAGCAGGATCTTGATCATCTCCTGAAAAAAGGAGAGAGCTCTTTGCAGCCTTCTGCCCTCTTTGTGAAGCCACACAGGAGTTGCCCAAAATCTGATCCATGGAAAATAAGCCAGTACTGCCTGTCTGTGCTTCATAATTGTTAAAGAGTGTAGCTGAAAAAGGGAAAAATACTGAGACTGGGAGTGGATGAGGGTCAGTCAGCAAGAAAGCAAGTGTTGATTGTGGGGAGTCTTGGAGTGGATGCGAAAGGTTAGAGAGACCTACAAAACAAAACTTCTGCTGGTCCTCTTGGTAGAACTAGAAATCATAGAATCATAGAATACCAGGGTTGGAAGGGACCCCAGAAGGTCATCTAGTCCAACCCCCTGCTCAAAGCAGGACCAATTCCCAGTTAAATCATCCCAGCCAGGGCTTTGTCAAGCCTGACCTTAAAAACCTCTAAGGAAGGAGATTCTACCACCTCCCTAGGTAACGCATTCCAGTGTTTCACCACCCTCTTAGTGAAAAAGTTTTTCCTAATATCCAATCTAAACCTCCCCCACTGCAACTTGAGACCATTACTCCTCGTTCTGGATCTGGATGGATGTATCTCCAAAGTCGGTAAGAGAGAAGATGATTTGAAAATTGTACTTGTTCAATAACCACTTAGGAGCCTATGTTCCATTTTCAAAAGTGACATTTAGGAATCTGAGTCTTACTGAAAGTTAATGGGACTTAAGCTCCTAAGTGCTAGATCAATTTGAAAATGAGACTTATGCTCTTTTGAAAGATTTTACCCTGAGTTCCTGAAAACCTCTGTTCCCTACAAAGAAAGAAGGGCTGAAGTTCTCTGCCAGGCTTTGAGCCAAAATTAATATATAGAATTATGATGGTGGCAAAGCACAGTGGGAACTCCTCCAGGAATAGAACCCATGATACCCAGCACCCTACTCTAAGCAGTATACAACACACCCCTGTAACTGCCACTAACATGTTGTTGTCTGAGACCTTGGGAACCTCATTTAACATCTTTGTGTTTCAGTTTACCCAAATGAGGATCATACTTACCTGACAGGGGTGTATGTAAAACTCTGAGTTCCTCAGATGAGAAGTGCTGTATCATTGTGTAACCATACAGACACATTTTCATACAGACACAGTGTCTAAAGTTAGGATCCTAAATCCATATTTAGGCATTTTCAGAGGTGCTCTGAAATACTTGCAAATTCCACTGAACTCAATAGGAGCTGCAGGTACTCAACACCTGTGAAAATCTGGTCCTTTTATTTGGGTGCCTACATATGGATTTAGGGGTTTTTGATGCCCATGTTTTGGTCAGTATTACTATTATTGACACTGAAAGTGTCTGTCCTATAGAGTATGTATTAGTTGGGGGAAGTAGGGTGAAAATTGATTTGAGTTCTGATAATTGCATGATGAGTAGATTCTTGAAATCCAGGGCTAAATTTTCAAAGTGGCCTTAACATTTGTACTTTTTTTCATGCGCAATTTCTAAGTGCCTCAAAGCTTGGATTTTGCAAGCTGGTCAATTGCAAATACCGAGGTATGTGAACTAAGAAATGATTTTTGAAAACCTGGCTCCCACTCAGTTTTCCACATAGATCCACCAAAGTTTAAGTATTCTCTGTCAATTTATATCAGTTGAAGCTCTAACTTTTTAAGCACTATGTGGATCAACATTTTTAAAATGTTCTACGTTAGCCCAATAGTCGAAACATTTAAATTTGGTGATTGGGCAAACAGTTCTTCAGTTACTGTAAATTGTGGTACTATAAAGAAAAGATTTTCAGATGATGTTGTAGCTTTATAAAACCACACAGCAATGAATGTAATTCCATAGGTAAACACAGATTTTTTGGTGACAATCCATTAATCACTCTTTTTTGTTTCCATTTAATGGTACTCTGCAGTACATGTCCCCTTCTCACTGCATAAGCATATGTGCCTTGTTTGTACTGCATAACTAAGATTTGCCTCACTCTGAACTATTCAATAGAAACTTGTCTGACCCCATGCATTTATTTCTGAGCTTTATTCCAGACTAGTCCATGGAGCTCTCCAGAGAGCAGAGAGCTTGTGCTAATGAGTTCTCCGTACGCTCTAAGGAACACTAATCCTGATTCCCCAGAAATTTTATTAGCACTTTGTGGCTTGAAAATCTATTTGTCTAGAAATGTTTCTTTGGTGCAAAGCAAGCATGGCTGCAGCTTGGCCGCTGGGATTAAAGTAGGGATGGATGAAAAGCTGTAGAAAATATCCACACGGGTTGGAACCCCTCTGTTCCTAGATTTGGATAGAAATGAATAGTATATTAAATGGCTTGTCACTCACCTAGTTCCAGTTATCCAAACAACAAGCGTGCCCTTTGTCCCACTTACTTTTCTATCTCATTCTGTCCTTTTTCTATACCCATGGATTGGACCTGTACTCAAAATAAAAGTATCCATTTATGATCCTCTGCTTCTCTCTACCATCACCAAACTCAACTTTAATCTTATTGGTCCAGCCCCCTTGCTGTTCCTTTCTGCTTTCACAGTCTAATTCTTTAATATAGTACACCCACATGAGAGGGTCTCTCAGGTAGTAGGGCTGTCCCATGGATTAGAGAGTTGCTCATTAAAGCCACTGGCAGTAGCATAAAAAATACAGTCTCCCTCGCTGGATACAAATCCAGGCCTTGGGGTGGATTTATCCTAGCCTTAGCTAACAAATCCCTCAGCAGGTTGTCCCAGGGAAGAGAATCTATGATTGATGAGGTTTAAGAGTTTAGATGGGCCCACAAAATAACTCCCCACCCATCCGAAAGCATTTACGATTCCTGCCCCAACCGCTTGTGCACAGGGCCAGACTGAGAATTTTGGAGAAGTTCAGCAAGATGATTTGTGGGATACAATCCAAACGTCATTGACTCCTACCGTGAAAAAAGTGTCTGTGGGGAGAGAGGAGGTTTTGGTCCCCACCACCCCACAGCGTCCGGCTGCAGAAGTTAGAGCCCTGCAGCTGTTCCGTACGTCCCTAATTCAGACTATATATATTTGCATTTTCCTGGCTATCTTTGCAAGGCACAGGGCTAGAAACTTTTTGTTCAACATGGAAGCTGAGCACTCTTTATGTAGTCCCCAAACATGAGCCCCATAATCCATCCCTTCCACAGAAAATCCTCTGGCAGAATCCTGAGGCAGGGAAATTCCATGAAAATCCACAGATTTTTTTTCCCCAAATTCCTTCAGTGGAGTGGAAGCAAAATGTAACATGCTCCACTACAGAGGTAGTCGCATCTGGCCACCAGAATTCATGGATCTTCGGAGATCTCTGAATCTTGGGGATCTGCGGAAGGGCACAGGGTCGTACATCCAGAAGCCTCTGCAGTGGGTATAGCAGGGGTGGCCAAACAGCGGCTTGTGAGCCGCATGCGGCTCTTTTACAATTGAAGTGCGGCTTGCAGAGCGCCCCACCCCTCTTCTCCCCCCCATTCTCCACCTTCCAGAGTTGGGTGTTGGGGAGCTCAGGGCTTCTGTTTCAGCAGGAACAGGGCTGAAGCCCTGACAGGTGCCTCCCTCAGGGCAGAAGCCGCAAACCCCAGCCGGCATGCCCCGTGGAGCTGAAGCCCTGCATCCCGGCAGGTGCACCTGGCTCTCGAACTTCTGAAGATTATCGTATGCAGCTCAAAGGGTCAGCAAGTGTGGCCACCCCGAGCTATAGCCTTCTACAGCTCCCTAGCAGCATGACTGTGTTGCTTTTCCTACCTGCAGCAGCCATGGGAACACTCCTTTGAGGGGGGGATTCACCAGCACAAAAGAGGCTCGGTATCAAAACTGATGTCCCCTCTGGCTGTACTAACTCACCTGCAGAATCCCCACAGGCTGCCAGTGGAAAATGCACCATCCCTCTCATCCATCCTCACACGCAATCCCAGAGACAAATGGAACTGTGCCATGGAGGTGTCTGATCCCCACTTCTATGGGGCTAGGATCAGATCAGCGTCTGGGTGGTCCCCACCATAGGTGTATCTAAGAAATGTAATCTGGCCCTTTATAACTAAGTCCAGTATTGCGTGTATGACCGGGGATGATAGACCACTTTGGAGAGGAATGTGGAGTAGATAGATGCCTGAATTTCCAGCACAGGAGCCCTGTGGATGCAGGAACTCTCCAGTCTGAAAGCCATCGAACCTATCTCTAGTTTCACTTCTTTGGTACAGATGGGCCCTCACTTCTAGAAGAACAAACCTGGGGCTATAGCATTTGATTTGCCCCACAATTACTGGTTTTATCTTTATTTTCAGGTGAACCAACACAGCATGCATAGTCACTTTTATCCTGCACTGGCTCCAGTCATCACTACCTTACAGAACTTTGTCAGCACCAAGAGGCTGTCGGCAGATGCATCTCAGAGAAATTCAGGTACAAACTAGAGAGAGATGCCAAAATCACGGGGTGTGTGTGTGTTATTCCTCAAAGATACGAACCTCTGTTATGCTGGTTTAAAAATAAAGTCCTGTATTAGCTGAATCTGGTTTCCTTATCCATCTCCCACAAGATTTATTCTGACATTCCAAACCCCCTGAGCAGCTTCCAGCAAATGCCATTACTTTAAAGTAAATTTCCAGAGAAATGTTACCTTCTTCTCTAAATATAGACTTCCCACTCTCCTCCCCAGTTTCCCTAACCTGAGGTCCAGAATAGGCAAGATTCTTTCCTGTGTTAATATCACTTACCTCTATCCCTGAGAGGGCCTGAAATATTGCCATTTGTTTGCCATGCCTTCTATAATTCACTTCCATCTTTGCAACTCATTAGCAGTGTGCCGATCCCAAACTCAGGCTGAGAGAACCTTTATAACCCATAGTACCATTCTGTACTGTATGTATGTGCAATATAATATACATATAATCTGTAGAGAAAAGTACTTCTATATATTAACCAAAATCATTAATTCTTGAAAGAAACTGATACCATTGATCTTCAGAAATATATCTGATATATTTTAATTAAAGCCAACACAGTTACTGATAGGTTTCAGAGTAGCAGTTACTGAGAGATCCTTTCTAGAGACTTACCTGTCAAAACTCTGGATCTGAATACTCAAACTTTGAGGCCATTTAGCTCCAGTTTCATATTTTTTGCTTCTAGACGATCTCCAATTCTTTCATATAATTTTAGTGCTTTTTAGCTTGCGCTGTAGCTAGTTGTGTGCCACGAGGAATCTGTGCCAGCCAGACTGATTAACTTGATGTCTATTATTTACTAATACAGCACAAATTAGAAAAGGAAATCAATAGAACTTTAGCAGGCATAAACCAGACATATACAGTACCCTTTGTGGTGGGGACACTGTGATTTATGAATAATAAGCTGATCTTTAATTGAGTGCAACACACAATAGGTCTATATTCCCTAGGCCAACAAAACACTGCCATTCAATAGATTATGTGAGCAACTGCTGCGTACGGTGGATTGCACAATGGCATCTATCAAATAGAGTGATTGTATCCATGTTTATCACTTGGTGAAACAGAAATCCTGTCCTTGTCACATGATCAGCGCCCAAA
Source organism: Lepidochelys olivacea (assembly GCF_965140295.1). Lineage (NCBI taxonomy): Eukaryota > Metazoa > Chordata > Testudines > Cheloniidae > Lepidochelys > Lepidochelys olivacea. The sequence goes on along the minus strand of NC_140418.1, from coordinate 91,665,548 downwards.
AGGGCTCTGCTTCTGCTCAGTGATAACTTTGGCTAGTCAGCCAGAGACCATTGTCACCTGACAGTGTTATCTCTTAATTATGTTATCTCTTAATTACAGAAGCTAATTGTTTGTTTCTTTTTTAGTAGGGGTAGATATGGACCTGAGAACTGTGGAGATAATGAGGGTCAGTGAGTTATTTTCTGAAAGGTGTTGTCTCCAACGAAAGCTGTTAATTTTTCACTACTTTTTGGCATGCAAAATTGCATTATTATTTAATTGGTGTTGGCACTTTATGGTTTTATTTATAGATGTATATGTGAGGTGGTGTTACTGAATTAAATATGTCCAGCCTGCCTGGGTATCTGTTTCTTTTACAGGCTTGGGACCCTATCCTGTAAACACCTGCTACCGAGCATAGTTCTCTGTACAATGAGTACAATGTGGCTGGTTATAGTAAGTCCCATAGTAATATATAAAGGACCAGGCTGTCACCTAACAGAACTGTTGTCTTGAATCACTGAGTGCAGATGGGGACTATATATAGACATACACATACTCACTCACGCACACACACACAGAGCTATAGATTGTTACACTGTGAATGGTTATGATATGTTTCTTCCTTTTAGGGACCAAATGATGCCCTTGGTATCAGTATAGCAGGAGGGAAGGGAAGCCCATTAGGAGATGTTCCAATCTTTATCGCCATGATTCAAGCCAGTGGAGTAGCAGCACGTACCCAAAGGCTCAAAGTAAGTTGAAGGAGGACTATAGATAGCCTCCTCTGTTAGTCACTATTTTATCTGGTGCTCATTTAGAAGGAGAGTTCTCAAACATTTGTAAGTGTGGATCACTCCTGGATAGGCACTTAGACCCCCCTCCTGTCCCATTCGTGATCAGAGACAGCCTGTGCCTACTGCTGCTGAGTGCAGTACCTTCCCGTGACAATTACATTGATTGTCTATGTGAAAATGTAACATTAAGGAAGTATTTAAATGTATTTGCAACAGTCTCTTATTGCAGTCTAGTAGCTGGGAACAGAGGGGAAAGTCAGCACTACATGACCAGTCAGCTCTGCAAGGATCAGAGTCAGTTGCTTCACAGGCCATAGGTGGTCCATGGACAACAGTTGGGGCACTCCTTAGATCTTATACAAAACAAAAACTCTGGCAACAAGTAGCTGATTTTAAATTGAAACTGACTTTTTCAGGTGCCAAAGCTAAATAAAATTACACTTTCCCTATTGCCACTTGGCTTTTATAAGGTAAATTCGAAAGACTGTTGCTATTACGTTTCAGTTTTTGATGAACTATTGTGCTGAACATCCCGCGATTAGTGGGTAGACTTTCAGGATAACTATCGTTATTAGAATGATTGCAGTCTATAAGTACCTACTAAAATTAGGTAATGGGCTCTTCAGTCTATCAAACAAAAATATAACAAGATCCAATGGCTGGAAGTTGAAGCTAGACTAATTCAGACTGGAAATAAGATGTAAATTTTTAACAATGAAGCATAACTAACCATTGGAACAACTTCTCAAAGTTGTGGTGGATTCTCCATCACTTGCAATTCTTAAATCAAGACTGAATGTTTTTCTAAAAGATATACGCTAGTTGAAATAACTATTTCAGGGAAATCCTACATTATTATACAGGAGGTCAGACTAGATGATCTGCTCCTGCGGGAATTCTGCATCAGAAAATTTAAAAATTCTGTGCACAATATTTTAAAATTCTACAAAATGCTGCATATTTTATTTGTCAAAGTAACACAATATAAGCATAATTATTTTGGTAATTTATTTCAAAATACCTGTCAGCAAGTATATCTGTAATAATATAAAAAAAAAAAAAGATTCAGGAATTTTTTTTTTTTGACAAATAGATTCCTTACTGTGTAAATTAATACAGAACTTTAAGTAATTCATTTAAACTACAATACGTTTCTGTATTTACTGCACCCCTTAGAAGCAGCGTAAAGGCTTGGGGGAGTCAAGGGTAATGGAGGAGCTGAGGGAGAGAGAAGGAGCCCAGGAGTGAACCTGTAGGGTTGTTGGGTGTGGTTGGGAGAAGTATGAAACCGGTTTGGGGTGGGGGATTGTTAGGGAGTTGGGGAGCCTCCCCGTGCAGACCCTGACTGACCCCTTAGCCTCTCCCATTCATTCAGTCAGACACATCTGCCCCCGTCCCTGTGTGCCCCTCACCCATTTACCCCCTCATCTCCCTGCATCCCTTTACCCCCTCATCCTCATGTGGCCCTGCACCCCTACCTCCTATTCAGCCCCGGCTCAATGCTGTCACCCCACTAGCTCCTGTGCCCTGCCCAATCTGTCCCCCCCACGAGCCCTTCTGAACATCAGTCTGTGCGCCCACCCTCCCAGCACACACACATCCTGTGCCTCCTACACTGGCTCTGTTTGTGTGTCTCCTCCCCACCCCCAACACACATATCCTATGCCTCCTACACTGGCTCCACGGGCAGGGTGGTGTGAAGAACACAGCCGGCTGCTGTGGCAACAGCCTCTGGCGTGTGAAAGGCAGAACTGCAGCACTCCTGGGGCAGAATATATTTTATGCGCAGAAAAAAAAATTCTGCACATATGCAGTGGTGCAGAATTCCCCGAGGAGTAATGATCACAGTAACATGTCTACACTGCAGTTAAATACCTATGGCTGGCCCATGTCAGCTTGCTTGGGCTTGTGGAACTTGGGTTAAGGAGCTGTTTAATTGCAGTGTTGGCATTTGGGCTCAGGCTGGAACCTGGGCTCCGGGATCCTCCCCACTTGTGGGGTCCCAGAGCCCAGGCTCCAGCGCGAGCCTTAATATCGACACTGAAATTGAACAGCCTCTTAGCCTGAGCCCTGCAAGCCCAAGTCAGCTGACACAGGCCAGCTGTGGGTTTTAAATTGCAGTGTAGACCTATCCAAGGACCCCTTCTGGTCTTAGAAACTGAATCATAATCTATGGAAATGACCTACTTGAAAGAAGAATATATGTAATGTTCACAGGAAAGCCATGGCTCTGATCCTACAATGAGATCCACTAGCATAGACCCGTGCTTAATGGAACTCTGCAAGGGTGCTAAGGCCCGGTATATCACTAGCATATGTTTTTATTAGACTCCAAAGCTTCTATATTTACTCATTTATGAATTAATATGGATAGTGTCTGCTTTCATATATTAGAGTTAAAACACACACACGCACCCCTCTCCTTATCCGTGTACGTGGACATGCAAGTGGCCTTTCCATGTGGAATGGAAATGGTTGGTTGTTAATGTCATTCTCCTTAGTCTATTGCTTACATTTGCAAGTATGACCCCTCTTTGTTTATCTGGGCTGTTATTTTTAAGGAACGTGCATTATCCTTCCTCTGAAGAATGCTGAATGATCAGTGGAAATACAGAATCCTCACAAAAGGCATACTGTATATGAGAAGCATGAGTGTGCAGTGCCAAGTTCATAAGGAATTTTAAGCATCCTTAAATTTAATTTTCCTTAATGCTAGTAATTTTCCATTACTGTTGTACTTTTAGGTTGGAGATCGGATTGTCAGTATTAATGGGCAACCTTTGGATGGGCTGTCTCATGCTGATGCTGTTAATCTCCTAAAGAATGCTTATGGGAGCATTATCCTGCAGGTATGGTGATAAATTGAACATGCAGCTGCAATAGGGTAGATAAGTGGTGTTCAAAAAAGACTAAGCATCACTGGCACAAGACATCACAGCGCAGTGGGGTGCTTCTTGATGTGAATTATACAGGATGAAAGCAATAAATTATTATTTTCATTCAAAAGTTCTTTATTGCCACCCATACAGACTGTGAGTGTGATTATATAAAAGCATAACATGGGGAACAAAACGACTTGTTGCTACACATGATAAAGCAACAAAGCTTTTAGCTTCTAACACTTTTTTTCAAAGTTAGCTACAAACATGGAATGACTCCTTTTCTTGTGCTGCTAGCCTGGGACTGAGCTGTCCAAAGTGTTAATTTCCTTGTTCGTGAAAGTGAAAAAAACCTAAAACTCTAGTTGTGTTTGGTATAAATTATTACATCTCAATTCAATATATTAGTGTGTAGGACTGACTATCAACCAAACTACAGCACTTGGGTACACAGCTGATAAATGTGGCAATTAAGAGTAATCTTGGAAGGGAAAAAACACTATTGAAGAACGTGTAGGTTTTTTTTTTTTAATTACAGCAGCCCTCTTCTATGTCTCCAATATACACAACTTGATCCTGCCAAGCGGAAAATACTGGATACAAAAATCTACAAAGAAAATTTCAAAAAGAGAGCTTGTGATAAATAGTGCAGTGACATCAAATTAATCTGTTGGGTCAGATCCTCAGATGATGTAAATCAGAGTAACTCCATTGAACTCAATGGATCTAAAGCAACTTACTCCAGTTGTGCTAGATATAAGGCTAAATATTCAACCTTGAAACTGAAAGGAAAGTGCAGTTGTTTGCTTAAGTGTTTGTAAATCAGCAGAAAGGTGGAAAGATACTGTCATTTAGTGGTCTAATTGTTCCCCACTATTATACTTACTACTGGTCTATTTTTATTTTTTTTACTGGGATCAAAAAAACAAACAAACCCAGCTTAATCTTTACACAAAGAAATGGGGAAAATAAACGCCAAAGAGGAGGTTCAAAGTAGTGCTGATGCGTAAAATTACTATAAAAATTAGAAACCAAGTTTTTTTAAAAAAAAACCCTCTAAAATATATTATTAATATTATGGCAAAGCAAATCTTAATAGATTTTTACGCTTCTTATTTTGTTCAACAAAGTTAAAATAAACATTTAAAACTGAGTTCAGGATTATTCAGTTTCTTCCTAGTGTTTTGGACTAGCTTGTTCTCTTTTATATTTGTTCTTGGACTGGTGACATGGTGGTAGTTGAGCTCGTTCTGCAGCTGAAGTCAATTGGAGCTACGTGGATTTACACCAACTACAGATCTTGCGTGTTAAATTCTTTTGTTTCTCATATTGTTGCTGCCAATCAGTACTGTTGTTTTGATATCCACTCTGTTCACAAATTAGAATATGAAGAAGAATGATTTAAGACCAAATGGTACTGATATTAGATGGAGTGCAAAAAATACTAGCTCATTATGTATTTTTAAAGATTAAGATTTCTAATGAAGCATATTGTCAAATATTCAGTTTTAAAAGAAAGCATTTTTGTAATATGCATTTCTTTTTAGAAAATGGTCCTAGTATACAGAAGTTGAAGTTTTTTCATCTCACATTCACAACTGCTAGATAGCTTAGAATTTGCTTACTTTCTCTTACACATTTTGTATTTTTATTCTCAATACAATGCAGTCCTTTTCCACAATTAAAAAAAAAATTGCTTTATATTTTAAAATACAATTAGACAGGTAAACAAAGTATTCAGGTATATTAGTGGAAGCTGTAAATATGATCAGGAAATGATTATATTAATGCTAAGTATTGGTACTTTTTAATACTTTTTTTATTACAACAATATAAGTGGAATAGTTCTATCAGTCTGATAATCATGACTGACATGTCATTAAGTAATTGTATTTATTATCAAGTTAGACCACCTCATGGCAAACTGCACTGAAAGGTCAGATAATTATGTTCACTGGGGTGGAAAGGCTTATTATCGGGATGCCCTGTGAAGGGTGTTAAAGGAGTTTGCAAATGGAAGATTAGGTTCTCGGGGGAACAATCATCCCTTCTTGCTGTTTTGATGCTTCAGTTTAAATTAATCTGCTTTCTGCAGGTGTAGTAATGAGATAAGCTTTTTACAAGGTTGTTGAACTCTGATACATTCTTACTGCCACAGATTTGTGAATATAGATTTATTTTGCCATCGGGTTTTATTTAACAAGGAAATACGACAACTTTCCCCCCTACTGGAATATTGTTGTAGAGAAATTTATTCCAGCTCCTACCTTCTGAACTATGTGCACTTCTGCCGTTGCCCTGACCACCCCAAAGGGAATGAATTATGAGCCTGAAACCTAGAACATGAAATTCCCATTAAAACTGTGGCATTCTGGTTTTTGCTTGATGATTTTACTAAGAATCACTGTTTGATGGGTTAGGACAGGGGTTCTCAACCTTTTTCTTTGAGCCCCCCTTCCTCCCCCCCAGTATTATTAACAACTCCAGGGCCAGCAGATGGGGAGCCTCAAGGCTCTGGGCTTCAGCTGCCAGGTAAGGGGGAGCTTGGGGTTTTAGCCCTGTGGGGTTCCAGGCTTCGGCCGCCAGGGAGAGGGAAGGTCTTGGGCATAGATGTACTTTGATTTCTATTTGGAGGGGGGGCAGTGCCCTGGGGGGAGTGCCTCCTCCACCCCCTGAGTCACCTCAGCAGCCCACCGAGCCTGTCTGTGTTGAGGGAGGGTGCAACCAAAAATTATAAATCTCTGTTTCCTGAGGGCTCTGCCAGCCCTGGAGCCAGCTCCACCTGCCCGGGCGGCTCTTATCGGCTGCACACGCAGTGAAAGGGGGCTGGATGCTGAGGAGCAGCTGAAGCCCCCGGGCACCAGCAGCAGGAGACGGGGAAACACCACGGACACCTGTTCCATGCCATTAGCCAGCACAACAGCTGCCCTGCACTGTCTGGCTCCAGCTACCTGCCTCTGACCTGGCCAGGGGGCTGAGAAGCAGGTTTGCTATCTCATGGAGTCATCTGAATCACGGAGTAGAGTGTTCACCCATGGGAAGTGAAAAGCAAAAGCTGTTCACTAATGCGTGGACTTTACTAGATAATGAAGAGAGGCATTTCTGAGCTCCACATTTTTACATGGCTCCTTTACATGGCCCACAGAAAGTAGAATATGTTGCAGGAATACAGACAGAGTCTAGAAAAGAAGGGGAAATACTTTATTGGAGACAAGGCATATAAACAGAGAAATTCAAAGAATGGATTGAGTTGAAGCCTTCTATGCTTCAATTTGTTTCATTGAGAAAGTAAATCATCCTTGAACTTAGCTTCACCTTACGTTTCACCTTTCATGTCATTGGTTTCATCTAAAGTATTAAGTTCCTTCCTGTGTGTTCTCTACTTACACGCTTTCAGGTAGAAGCAGAAAAATACAGCTCATTTATTTCTGTTTAAATATTCTGCATAATTACTAATACTAGAAAACGTTAAAAATTGTGCTTACCTTGTAGCCATAAAAATCCACTCCTTTTGAAGAGGGAGGTATTGATCACTGATGAATGAATCATGGAGCATCAGCTTTGATCTGGTTATTTATTGAGTGGGTTTCTGAACTTCAAAAATCTGTCCCTTTGCCTGCCATGAGCCATGTGCTCCCCTCTGCTGCATTTATGGAGAAGCAAAAGTGAGCGTTAATTGTGGTAAAATGAGGCCATGAATAGGAATGATAGCTACGCAGCATACTCCTGTCATTGGCATGTATCTAAAGACACTCTGTCAACAGCAATTCCTTGTGTTGTAATATGAGCATCAACAGGAGCAGTGTGCCTGGCCAGACAGGGAGGGAGTTGGGGAGCAACCACTTTCCACACTCAATTTGAATGAAATGTACATGCTTGCAGCTACAAATGTTTAGAAGATTCCCAAACCACTTTCATAACAGTTCCTCATTTTGTTTTCTGCAAAGAGAGAATGATCTAAAACTAACGTTCTGTGGAACCAAAAATTATTCTCGAGTGGAGACGGTCACTTTGTCTTTAACTAATCCCGTTGTCCCTACATGTTGCAGGAGTCTTTTCCATGTGATTTGCAAAACTTAGGCAGTGTGTTCAAGTAATAGTTAGCTATCAAATTATTTGTGCAGTGAGCAAACTTTTTAACTAACTTTAATAAAAGTTGATGTAGATTGTTTCAATTTGAATTTACTTGCTGCTATTGTTGTTGGTTGTATTTATTTGTATTATCATAGTACCAGTTATGGATGAGGATGCCATTGTTCTAGGCACTGTACGAACACAGAATAAAAAGCTAGTCCCTTCCCCAAAGACTTACTATCTAAGTGTAAGATAAGAGACAACAGATAGATACTGACAGACTAGGGAGTCTAAGGAAACAATGAAACAAAATTGGTCAGCTTGACAGGTGGTGGCTTTCAGCCCCACAGTTGTCAAGTTTTTTGTAGGCCTCACAGCAAAGTAAAGTTTTAAGAAGGGTTTTGCAGGAGAATGAATAATTTGTTTTGTGGAGGCTTGTCCGAAGCATGAGGGCAGCATGGGAGAGAACACGAAGGTGCTTGTTTGAAAATTTAACAGGTGGGGCATGGAGGCTGACATCATTGGCTGACTGGAGGCAGGAGCTGATTTTTTGATACCGAATGAGAGATGATAGGTAGGATGGGGATAAGTCATAAAGAACCTTGAAAGCAAAGAAAAATTGCTTATGCTTGGTACGATAGAGAAGAGACAACTAGAGAAGGGATGCAAAGAGGGGGTGACACAGACTAGGAAATGATCTTTGCAGCAGTAGGATCATAAATGGATATCAGCGGGTCAAAATTGTGTTTGTTGCAATAATGGAGACACGAGATGATGAAAGCCTGGCCAAGAGTTTAACTGTGTGGATGGATAGGAAAAAGCCATATCTTAAAGGTGTTAGGCAGAAAGAATCTGTAAAACCTAGCCATAATCTGGATGTGAGGCCTAGAGAGAGGTCCAAATTGAAGATGACATCCAGGATATGAGACTAAATGACAGATGGAAAGGCAATGATGTCCATGGTGATTAAGAAAGGAGGTAGCAGGAAGGGTTGGAGGGCAAGATTAAGAGCAGTCTTTTAGCCATGTTGAGCTTGAGCTGATAGGTAGACATGCACAAGCTGATGTCAGTGAGAGAGGCTGAGATTTTAGTTTGGACAGAAGGAAACAGGTCTGTAGTAGAGAGGTGGATCTGTGAATTGTCCACATAGAGATGGTAGTTGAATTTGTGTTTGTGGGTGAGATTACCCAGATATAAGGTGTGGAGTGAGAAGGAGACGTTAGAATTTGTGGGGGCAGAAGGATTAAAATGAAGGCCAGATTTGCTCCCTCCAACGAGAAATAAACAAAAAACCCAGAGATATGGGGAAGAATGGGAAGAACAACTGAGATCTCCATTCAGTAGCTTCCAACAGATTGGTCCTTTGGAAGGTTAGGGTTATTTTGCTCTACAGGAGTAGGAGTTTCAGCCTCATGGATGCTTGTATCTCTGGGATTCACCAGTGATCAGGGTCTTTGTTTAGATAGCCTTTGCTTCGTACCCACTCTCATGCCCCATTTGTGTCTCTTAGACCTTCCTACCAGCCCTGGGGCACCATTATGTCCCCCTGTTCCTTCATCTGCTGTTGACCCTGGAACCTGGCCTCTCTCCACCCACAATGCAGGAACGTGTACAAAACTTAATATAGTATGAAGCCATAACCTGGCCTTAAATTAGAATAAAGGTGTTGTGCTGTATCCTGGCAGAAAATTGGTGGTCCTCTTAAATTTCTCCGTGATTTGAATGTAATTTGAGTTCAATTTATAAAGGACTTAAAAGATTAATTAAATATTTTATCTGAGGTTTTGATTGTAAAAAGTAGCCATTTTTCTTAACATACTCAGTGTTTGTTTTGTAATAAGTAAAGATGATGTTTAGCAGTCTGACCCATTGCTGACATTTTCTTGCATCCCGACTTTCAGGTTGTAGCCGACACCAATATCAGTGCCATAGCCAGCCAATTAGAGAGCATGTCTGCTGGATGTAATCTTAACTCCCCTACTCTTGATGGTCATTCTGAAGATCCAGAGTAAGTATGCACTCTTTGATGTGGGAGTATTCTAGTTCAGAGTACTGCCTCAAGGATACTCAAACATTTCCCTTCCCCTCGCACAGGCATGGACAGTGTATTTGCTCTCTTCTCTTGTCGTTTCTTTTTCAACTAATTTTTCAGCACCTTTAAAATGCTCATTATTGTCCTCTACTGGCAAGGATTGGAACCATACCTGCCTTCATCTGGTAATTCAAATGTGAATCTTCATGCTTTTGTTTTTGATAGATTTCCAAAAAGCACATCTCCGTAGATTTTCCAGTTGATGTGTTTTGCAGCTTCCTCTTTGAAATGAGTTATGACAATTGCAATTCAAAATAATCCACCATCTCGGGGATTAAAGAAGAAGAGGTTTTCAGAAAGCGGAGGGTTGATTTAAATGTTGCAAAATGTGCAACAAAATTATTTTTCTTTGTTCCTTGACTCTTTTTCCCCTTAATAACATAAAGGAATATTACAGATACAGATCAATAACATCTAATCATAGATATCTAAATTACAGATGTTCTGCAAATTGCACTTATTACATAAACTCACCAAAATTTAGAGATAGAAGACCTGCAAAGATCATTTAGTCTATCCCTGTACCACACAGCATTGTTCTCAACCATATGTTCTCTAGTGCTTTCTCCAGTTAGCAGGAAAATACTTAAAATTTAAGTATTCCAAGCTATTGAGCTCCCAACCCTTTCCTTGGGAGACTATTCTGCGGTAGAGCTCGCTGTCTGATCATTTTCCGTGATATTCAGATTAATTTCTTTTCACCCTACGATATAATTAAGATTATGTTGCAGACATTTAGCCATGCTATACGTGTTTAGCTCTTTCAACCTTTCCTCGGTCCTTCCAATCTTTCCTTTATCATTTTGTGCTCCTTTTGCCCTTCTTTTTTGCTGTTTGATTTTTATTTCTTTATTTTAAGAAACTGAGGACAGTTTGGGGACACTAGTAACATTCTGTGAACACAGACTACAAGTGGGATGCTAGAAAACCTCATGCTGCACTAAAGCTGAAGTGTATCACTACTCTACAAGATTAATTAAGTTCTAGTAAATAAATTACCTACATGGACTCAAATAGGCTATTTCCACAAATACAAAGCTGCTAGTTTCTTTAGAAGTGGGTTTCAGGAAGGGAAAAACATTTGCACAGCAAGAAATGTGGTAGACTGGCATTTGCATGCATTTTGCTGAGCTTGAAGATATTCATTTATATTAAAGAGATTCCATCTTCCATTAGCTTTTTCATTGTATTGTTCCTTTAGTCAATAATAATAATGCTTAGCGCTAACTGGAAAAACAAAAAAAAATCACAAATATTATCTCAAATTGTTGCATGAATAACATCCATGCCTCTCTTGTGTTCTCTTTCCATGAATGTACATCCAGCCAATGTGAACGCTCACAAATATTTGAAAAAAGGGAGTTTTCACTTGAAGTTAAGAAGTTGTGGGAACTATTTTAAGCTTGCAAGTGCTAATATTTGCATTGAGTGCTTGTGCACTTCTCCAGTCAAAGAGCACGAATCAGATTGATTTGACCAACTTAGATTAGCAAAAAATCAAATACTCTCAGTCCATAAAGTTTAAAAAAAAAGAGTCAGATACAGAAAAAAATATTGAATATTTTTCCAAACTGTGAATCAGTCTAAGAAACTGGCTTCTCAGATATTAAGCAAGTGGAAAAACTAAATCCATCAAATAAATTTTTCATTGTAAACTATTTATTCAGCTGCACTATTTACAGTGTGTGTTATGTCTGTAAATTACCTTGTGCTCATGAACTAATAATGCTTCAAAACACCAGTGAGAGAAAGAAGAATATCCCATTTTTCATATGGGGAAACTGAGATCTGAATGATTATGGCCCCAATACTGCATGTTGCTCCAGGTTGGTAGACTTCTGAACCGGCACAGAGTAACTTTAGAAATTGGGGCCTTTGTGACTCTTTGGTCCATGCTATAAGGCTGTGATAGATCTGAAATTAGAACTCAGGAATTTCTGGCTTCCGGTGTTATGTTCTGTCCACTAGAAACATTGCCTCTGAAGTCAGACGATAATGTTGTGTTGCTATGAAATGATGTTGCAAATTCACTTCTCCTAAACTGGGACAGAAGATGGACCTGTCAGGAAGCAAATCGTATTTAAAAACACATAGCAACTGTGTGGGCCTTACTCCTGAATCACAATCTGCTATTGGGGGATAATGTGCTTTTGTTGAATCCTATTAAAATAAGTATATACAAAGTGAAGTCAATGGGACTCTACTTGGGTTCATGGGTCCATGCTAGTGCATTCCAACATGGGATCAGAGCCATGGTATGTGAAATTTATGAAAAACAGTTAAAAGGAAAATGGGTGTCCATTTGAATCTCTTTGAAAGTCTGAATCTATTTGAAAGTGTTCCTTCTACAAAAAGACACACACTGGATATATATTGTTCTTCTAAGTGGTATTCATTGTTTTTTCAGGGCTCCTCAGCCTAAGATTATTGCTTTGGAGAAAGGTTCTGATGGCCTGGGTTTTAGTATTGTGGGGGGATATGGAAGTCCCCATGGAGACCTGCCCATTTATGTCAAGACTATATTTGCCAAGGTATCTTTTTTTTTTTTTTTTCCTCCTTTTTGCATATATCTTTTAGAAAAACCCTACCGTTAGGAACAGATAAGTCTAATGCAAAAGAATTGTGTCCAATTTGTCTGGGTATGCGTGATTTGATCATCACTGCCTGGACCCAAAGCTCACTGTCAGCTAGCAAGGATGAGGGAAAAGCTGCTGTTTCATTATACTGACATGTGGAAAGAGAGACCTCATCTGAGCAAATACATGTTACTCCATGTATTTGGGAAACGTCTTTAAAGTAGTCTGTATAAGGCATTATTTATCTGTAGGTCTCAAAGTGCTGTGCACAAGTGTATAAGTAGCATTTTACATTGGGGAAACAGTTGCAGAGAGGTTAAATATCTTGCTAAGGTCACAAAGTTAGTTGCAAAGCCAGAAGTAAAACTCAGGTCTCTGTGGTCAGCCGCTCCCTCACGTCCACGTTGTGGCCAACTTGGATGAGAAAAAAGACTCTGAAAGAGGAAGATGCTGTCAGCCTGATTCTCCATTGCCCTGCATGTTGTGAGGTCACTTACACCAGTGCAAACTGGGTATAAAATGCTACCACATCACAACAGTAGTGTTTCACACTTTGCACTGGTGTAGATGACTTCACAAGGGGCAGGGTGATGGGGAATCAGGCCCTATGGCTTTATTAATTTTTAACTTCCCTGTTTCCCCTTGGGAAGTGCTCACCACCACCACAGCCTCCCCCTTCTCTCCTTTTTTAACTTTCAAAGGTGTAGTTTCAAAAGCTCTGAAAGTGGCTGTGGGGGTTTTACCTCCTGTGCTCTGCTCTCGTTCAAGAGGATGATTCCTGCCTGCAGCATGACAGTCTTGCTTTCTTGCAGCTAAGGTGTAAACGTGGACCGAACCACAGAATTTGCATTGGGTTTCAAGCTTCCCTAAAGATATGGCATGCATGAATCCAAGATCTTGGTTTGGCCTATCGTAAAAATAGGGACTAGCCATGAAGTGCAGATCCCCATCCTAATTTCCCCATCACTCACTGGTGTAAAGATCTGGAATTCTGGCTCAATTCAATTCTAGCCCTATTGAATTCGGAATGGGTAACAGAAAGATGTGTTAGCATAAAGTCACTTTTATGGTACAGTCTCAATGGAAGAGACCGAACAGAAAAAATGGTAGGGGACTGATGTAAGGCTGCATAAATACTTAGGGAGTTCCGCAAACATCTCAGGCCAGTGATTTTGTAGAGTATTCCAGGCACTTAGAATTGCTTTTCTCTTCGGTGAATCCAAATTTCAATAGAAGAAAAGACTTTGGGACTAGTACTTACATTTCAGAATGCCTTTTTGTCTTTCCCTTCAAATAACCTCTTGCATAGACTCTCTAGGCATGTTTCTAATCACTGGTTTGCTTTATACTGATTCCAAGGCCCATCAGATGCAGCCCAGATGGAGAGCAGACTGCCTTTATAAGCTTTTGGCACAAGGCCTGGGGTTTAGTGTCATTTTCCTGTCCTAAAGCCATCAATGCATTCATGAACCTTGATGCATCCTTGATGCATCCACGAACTACTGCACAATAATAATAATAATGCATCCTGCCTTTTATGTCGTTGGGAGCCTTATGCCTTCGGCAATACATTTAGTTGTTTTAGTGGAACATCTTGCAGTGTTTTGCTCTGTTTTATGTAACTTTACCTACGTTTTTTTGGAGGGAAAATAAAGTCCACCCTTGGCACTGAGCAAAAAATAAATAAATAAAACTAAAAGCTTCCAGGTTTCTATAAATACTTTTCTCTTTGATCTTCTATACCAGTTCAGATGCTTGGGTTAGGATTCTTCCCAATAAGCAGATGAACACAGAACAGTAAAGGCCTGGCTTTCATTTGCATGGTGGTCCTGCTAGACTACTTTTGGCAGTGTAAAAGGGCTTTAAAGTGAGTGTGTAGAATGGGGCCATTGTGTAAATGAGAATCGGGATCTGTAACTTTGAGTTGCGTCCCACTCATATAAGAGTCAAGCCATCTCTCAGCTTTCAGCTGTTTCTCTCTCCAGCAGACAAAAAACCCTCACCCTAAGGGTGTTACTGGAGGAGAGCAGGCCTCTAAGGCGAAACAAGCCTTGTGGCACACACCCTGTGCAGCTAGCCTAACAGCACACACAAGGCCCTCATCCAGTGGCCCACCTCCTTATCCCAGCAAGGAAACCAGGGCCAAGTGGGGCCATGCTCCAACTCAACCACGCATTGCTAGACCCTTCTACCTAAGGGGTGGCTCAGACTCAGAAGTGGTGAGTGGCAAGGGTCTCCCTGCAGAGAGCCATGACAAGATAGAAAGTCCTAGAAAGGTCCCACTGTCCTTCAAAGGACTCTGCCCCGTTAAAGGAGAAGGGGTTCAGGAGCTCCCAGCCAGATTACTACACTGAGGACTGCAATGGCTCTAGCCACCAGACTAAGGAAGAAAGGAAGTGTACAGCCCTGCTGCTTCAAAGACTTGACCCTTTCCTTGAAGAGGAACAGATGTCCCAGAAAAGGGCACAAACAGAGCAGCAAATCCCCTGTGCCCTCCCATCCACTTGCATCAAGTCTCTGCCAAATACCATCAGCATTTACCAGCACGATACTGAGTCATGGCTGCAGGAAAGAGTTGAGGTTTAAAATTGGTAACAAAGAGAATTGATGTTATTGAGCAGTGTCATGCTGTATTTTTTAAAAATAATTTAGAAGTAAGTCATATCAAATTGTTTGGTCATTTTTGTTGTTTGTAGGGAGCAGCTGCAGATGATGGCAGATTGAAGCGTGGCGATCAGATTTTAGCAGTTAATGGAGAAGCTTTGGAAGGTGTTACTCATGAGCAAGCTGTAGCTATTCTGAAATGCCAGAAAGGATCTGTAACATTAACAGTGTTATCATGAATCTCATTGCACCGTGGAGATGAATGCAATTATTTTAAAACATCGTAGAGCTGCTTTAATAATGTACAGTCCTGAGTGAGATGAAAAACAAACTCCAGATAAGATTAATATATTCTAATCCTATTGTCTGTATGGCTAGCATACATCTGTGGTTTCATTTAGTCTTATAAATGAAGCTTATTGGTCAGTAATTTTTCTACTTCTTTAATATCTTGTGGCTTCTGTTTCCTCTCAACAAGGTTAACTTAGAAAACTTCAATAAACTGTGTGTGTTTTACTTCAGTTAAACATCAGTTTATCCCCATCAGTAGGAAATCCCTGTTACAATTGCTGAAACTGAAAATTAACGCTCACACACAAAAGAGAATTTAGATCATCATCTGATCTCATCTGATGAGCAGAAATAAATGCTAAGTGACTTGTCATCTCACTCATGATTTACTTATGCTAATTGTCCTTTCAAGTATGTCAAAAAACATTAACAACATAATTAAATTACCACTGTTCCAAGTGATGAAATATCTGATTCTCCTCTGGGAAAGTGTTTGTGCTCTGCACAGTAAGTTTGACAGTCAAATGCTAACTTTTCATATTTATCTCTCTGGATAGGTCCAGGCCAGTTAGTGAGGATTATTGTGATGAATCAATTTTCAGCCTTTAACATTAAAAACAAAAACAAAACAAAAAAGGGCGGGGGGAGGCCTGTTTTTTCAGGTCTCTTAAAATTTCCATGACAGTCTTTTAAGATCTTTATGTGGCATGAGCAAGATGTCTTATTCTGTTCTAATTAATTTTTTATAGAAAAAGAAATGTTCTGAAATGACCAAGATGCTCAGTACATGCATTTGTAATTGTGCTGAATTGCAGTACTAGTGTCCACAGTTAGACTTAAAAAGGCCAAAGTTTGCCTCCATAATGTGGTACTATAATTCAGCTAATGTGAAAGCTCGTAAGCTGTGACCTAGTGCTGAGGGCTAAATGAAGGCAGACTGAACCATTTTGCAAGTTTCCAGAAGTCTGCATGGTGTCAGCTGGCATGGGAAAGGGACCTTCACTTATCAGAAACAACCACCCATCCAGTATCCTATGCTTCAGATTGCTAGAACCTAGTTTTGTACAATGCCACGAAGAGATTTAGCAAGTGAACATGTAAAGCAAATAAGTGGTAATGCAAGTCCATGCAGTTTAATCTTTCTGACTTTGTGGAAACTGGTGGCTTGCAGAAAGCACCTCAGTGTGTTGTAGGGCTAAGAGGACTAATTTTTAATGATGATGATGGTACAGCAAGGAAAAGTACTGAAATCGGCAGCTGATTTAATTATCAATTGTGTGAGAGACCTTTCTATCGGTAAATGAAACCAGGCTTCTTTTCAAAATCCTATAATTACTGTTCTTCAGTATGTTTTAGCTAAAATGTGATATTCTCCTGACTGTATAAAGAAAAGTATATTGAAGTGAGGTTACAAGTGATAAAGTAGTAAGCATAGAAGAGATGATGAGCTCTTATTAAAAATGTTGTTTTCCTTCTCATTTAAAAATTATCTCTAAATATAACAAATCACAAAGTGCATTAACTTGTTGGAATATTTTGTGGGTATTCCATAAATAGTGCCTGAAAGAGACTTATGTTTTAAAATGGATTTCATTTCCATTGTGCTGGTTGATTTATTAATATGAAGTGTTAGTGGAATCTTGTTTATAGATGCACATCAAATGTCCAGAGGTATCGAATTGAAGAACTTTTAACTACCCACCTTTGGTTGCCAGAACATTCAAGTATGTCGAAGCTAAATGCACCTACGTAAACCTTTTTAGATGCACCTTGTTAAAATAATTTTTCAAGGTTATGACCAAAATCTAATGACTATTCTGATCAAATAACCATTACATGCATACTTGAAAATATTGCAGCATTGGTCTATTAAATTTTACATGGCCATTTGTCATCTCTTATGCACATATGGTTGATATAAAGAATATAGAATTTATGGGCTGAGATTTTGCACTTCCCATTGTTCAGATTTGAGATAATATTATTGCTTCTTGTAACTTGCACTTTTTCTGTGTGCTGAGTATGTTACTGCCAAAAATTGCATTGCAACTAATTGAT
Organism: Lepidochelys olivacea; assembly: GCF_965140295.1. NCBI lineage: Eukaryota > Metazoa > Chordata > Testudines > Cheloniidae > Lepidochelys > Lepidochelys olivacea. The sequence continues at coordinate 91,648,198 of NC_140418.1, read as the reverse complement.
AAACCAGTGAACATGTGGGGAAGGGAAGTACAGTATTTAAAGGACCAATTCTAGAATTAAATTTCAATTACACTTGTCTGGGTCGAGGTGTTCTGGTTTGTTAAAATTATTATCTACTTCTGTGCAAGGGAAAAAACCAATGAAACTTACTGATAATATGTTTATGTATATCAGTCAAACAAGATGTTTTATTATTTCCAAAGATTCTAAATAAAATTCAGTTACTAAGAAGTTGTGCATTCTTTTTTCTTTTTTTTTTTTGGTACTTTTAAAGAATTTCGCTTCTAGTCCATATTAAATTTTATCCCAGGGTGTAATGTTTGCTATTGACAGTAATGAGCCTCACTTACTTTCCAGTAGGGGTATGAACATCTGTACCTATGGGACTGATCAGAGAATGTTTTGACAGGCAGCTGAGTCCATCCCTCCCAGCCAATCAGATTGCTTTTGGAGTGAAACTTTGGGAGTGTGGATGTGCTATCTTGTGCACATCCATACTCCTTGAAAACACTAATTCCTCTGATGCAAACTATTCTAGGGTGTTAAGCAATTAGTTTTAAGCAGGGAAGCACCAAAAAAGCAATCAGGTTGGGAATACTGGGATCCAGAGTACTTAACAGAGTTGGGAGGGAGGGAAGTGTGAATGGGGAACAGGTTGGCCATTGTGGCAGGATATGTCAGAGGTCAAAGTGGTTGCTCAGCAAAAGAGCCAGTTTGGCTGGAGGAAGCCTGGTTGCAGGAATTTTGCAAAAGCTTTTGGTGATACTGTTCCCCACAGCCCCAAACCAATCTGAGGTCTTCTCCAAAAGACCCATGGCTGTGGACTGAAGATCCTCATTTGTCATGGCTTTTATTTTCATAAAGGTCATGGTTTATTCACAGTTCCCTCTATAGCTTCCCCAGGCAGCCAGAGGAGTTGTAGGAGGAATGGTAAATAATCTGTGATCTGTGTGACACAACCAGGGGCAGTCAGTAATTCTATTTATACTTTCTAGACTAACATCACATAGAAAAGGGCAAGAGACTGACTCTGTATTATAAATAAATGGTGGAATTCTCCCTTCTATTTCTATCACCCCAGTCCAGGGCAGCTTGAGCTATGTCCTTGCCAGGCCCCAAAGGAGCAAAAGATCTTGGGCTCTGTCACCTTTGTAGTTGTCAATGCCTCTCTGACCCCACAGCTCAGTATAAAACGATGTTCTTGCAACCACACACTCAGGACACTAGTTTAAGGTCTACTTCCAGACACTAGGTTAACAGGGAATAATAAAAGGATTGTGTCAAATTATACTTCTACTTGAGGAAGAGCTGTAATGCCACTAAATACCTCGTAATTAATCAAATGGTGATTACCACCATGGAAGTGTGACATATAGAGCCTATTGAGGTAGTATGATTATGCTGAGATGGAGCAGTTAATATACCTTTGCCTGAAAGGACTGGAATGAATTAATTTAACATTACACATGTATAAAACATTCGTTTTTACAGTTGCACTGAGCACTGGTGTATAATTCCATTATCATCTTTCTCCACAGTTTCACACTTCATATCCCTAATTTAGCTGCATTTATACTCTATTTAAAACAGTCTTATTGTTTTCCTTCTCCGTTATGAACATTTTGTTCTCTGATATTATGGACAATCCTGTGATATCCAGATCATTTAAGAGAAAGACACACAAGACCTTTTCAGTGTATTGTAATGCTCTAAGCTTAAAAGGAACAAGGATCTTTTTCACGGTCTTAGACCTTTTTTAAACACACAAGTTCTACCGCTCTAAGTATACTGGTATATTAACAACTCTTTGATAATGCCTAGGAGCCCCAGTTATGGACAGGGACCCCTTTGAACTAGGCATTATGCAAACACAGAATAAAAAGATAGTCTCTGCCCCAAAAAACTTACAATCTAAATAGTTGCAGCAGTATGAGCCACAGTGTACTACTATAAAAGTGCTTAGTATCAGTATAGTTTATTCCCATGCAGGGAGGCACATTTATTATCAATACAATTGCCTCCACATGCAGGGTTTTATTGGTACAACTATATTGGTTAAAAAAAATCGCACATCCCTCCAAAATAGTTACACCAATAAAAATGTGTGTGTAAACCCGTACAACTCATCTAGGGTGCATTAGATAGAATAAAATACACACACACACAGAGACCAGATTATTTCTTTACACAGAAACTGTATTTCTTATCAGAGCTGGGGTCACTTACATAGTCTCCTCAGCAAACTGCCACAGGGTGGAGCTGGAGAAGATCATTCTCATACAGACTTATGATTCCTTCCTCCCTCCCCCCTCCCCCCCCAGGTTCCAAAAGGAAATTAACTCTTTTGTTTGCTCTGTGAATGAGAGTCATCCTTCCAATCCTGCAAAACTCTCTCTTAGTATCTTAGATTTCCTTTACTGCAGTTTGAGATGTACTGTGTGAAAGGGTGTGTGTTGGAAATAAACGATAGCATGACAATGTAAAGCCCAAACGTTCTTTTGACATTGTGGGAAATCCTCCTTGCAGGGTGCTAGCTTGAACTATATAACGTAAGTGGCAAATGGCAAGATCCTTTAATAAAGGCAATAAATGTTAGAAATCACAAACATAAAGTCACCCCTCTGGCCAGTCAGAGCAGATGATGGGTATTTGCAGGTTGGTTTCCTGCTGAAAGAGAATCAATTACATGGAGTCTGGGTATTTTCTAACTGTAACTCAGTTCTTTACAATCTGTGAACAGAAATGTTCACAAACATCCCAGAGGCATCCCCCTCTTTCTAAAATGTCATCCCAAACAGTGATGGCACAAGCAGACTAAACAATTGCTTCGGGTTCCAAGCAGCTCAAGATGGCCCTGATTTAGTATTACAGTACCTGCAAAATGCTGTTCTTCTTATTGAACATGGACTTTTTAATGAGTGTATTACTGTGTGTTGCATTGGCATACTTTTTTGTTTTGTGGAAATAATGCAATTAGTATTTTTAAGGGTTGGGTGAGGAGCAAAAGGAACCCCCCAAAATATTCCCGCTTAGGATCCCTAATGGTCTACCACTGCCTCTGATCCCAAACACCTAGGAGCAACTCTGCCTGAGAATTAAGTGTAGTTAGAGAGATTAAGGCAGAGAGCAAACTCCCACTGCTTGCAACAGCTCCTCTTAAAAAAAAAAATAAAAATAAAAAAAATGCATTGAATCACAAAGCAACAATGCAGCTTCCAAGCAGCGTGAATGCTGCTCACACAGGAAAAGGAGCTTGTAAGACTAACAGCACTATCTGGTGAGGCCTGCCATAGCAGCAGTGAGCATACAGACAAAAGGCAATGCACATTCTGAATGAATATTTATGGGGTTTGGCCTGTGGCCTACTGAGGACCCACGTCTGACCATGATCTTTGCCATGATGGTTATGGAATGAGGATTCTGGTAACACGAGAGGGAAAAGCAAACACTCATGTAGCTGACCTGTCAGATCTGACACGATCCCTGTGGCTGCATGGAGCATGTGTCGCTTAAAATGACACCACAGTGATGTGGGAACCTGGTGCCCGTATGGCCAACGCTCCTGATTTTTGCAGGAGTCAGGGAAGGGGTTTGGGCTGGGGCCGGAGCCAGCCTCTAAATAATGCCCAGAGTGCCAGCCCATAGAGAATTTGAACCCTCTGGTTGGCTGTCTGCCCCACTTGCCTGCCTCCTGAGACAGAATGACCAATCAGTGCTGCAGCAGGCAGAGCTCCATCTCTACCTCTCTTCCTCCCCTTCCTACCCCCTCTTGCCCCAAGCAACCTGAAGCCATTCTCACAGGAGGGGAGCAGGGAGCTGAAAAGCCCAGCCGCTCAGGATGGATTTCACTCCTTCTCTTCTCCTGTGAGCAAAGGGTATAGAGATCTCTGACCCTCTCCAGTTCCTGCCTGCAGCCCGGCCTGGGAAGGTGAAGAGCCCTGGAGCTGCACCGCCCAGGCCTCGGGGTGGGGGTGAAGAACCACAGGAGGAGCAGAGGTGAGACTGGGGGGTTATTTGGGAGAGTGGGCAGCACTGATCTCGCTCTCTCTCGCATGCATGCACAGTGGGATGACCAGAGGGAGGTCAAAAGACAGACAACCCCCTTCTCTCACCCCTTTCCCCCCCAATACGACCTTTTTCTTTTCCCTTTTTCTTGATTTTGAATCTGTGGATTTTGGCAGTGCTGTGGTTCTCTTCTCACATCCACTGAGTAGAGTTGCTGTGTGTCCAGTTTTCAATGCCCGGTTGAAAAGGGACCGGGGCGGCTCTGGTCAGCAACGGTGACCGGGCCGTTAACAGTCCAGTTGGCAGTGCTGTGGGTTTAAGGCAAGCTAGTCCCTACCTGTCCTGACACCGTGCTGCACCCTGGAAGCGGCCAGCAGGTCCAGCTCCTAGGCACGGGGGTCACAGGGCTCCATGCACTGCCCCTGCCCCGAGGATTGGCTGCACACTCCCATTGGATGGGAACCATGGCCAATGGGAGTTGGGGTGGGGATGGTGCCTGCAGGAGAGAGCAGCGTGCAGAACCTGCTGCCCCCCCCACCTAGGAGCTGGACCTACTGGCTGTTTCTGGGGCACAGTGCAAGGCCAGGACAGGCAGGGAGCCTGCCTTAGCCCAGCTGAACCACTGATTGGGAGCCGCCCGAGGTAAGCCCACGCCCCAACTCTCTACCGCAGCCCGGAGCCGCCTCCTGCACTCCAAACCCCTCATTCCTGGCCCCACTCCAGAGCCTGCACCCCCAACCCAGAGCCCTCACCCCTTTCCACACCCCAACCCCCTGCCTCAACCCGCAGCTCCCTCCCATACTCTGAATCCCTCAGCCCCAGCCTGGAGCCCCTTTCTGCACCCCAAACTTCTCATCCCCAGCCCCACCCCAAAGCCTGCACCCCCAGATGGAGCCCTCATCCCCTCCTGCACCCCAAGTCCTGCCCCAGCCTGGAGCCCCCTCCTGCACCCTGAACCCCTCATTTTGGTCTGCAGCTGGAGCCCTAACTCCCTGCCCCAACCCAGATCCCCCTCCCACACCCTGAACCCCTCATTTCTGTCTCCACCCCAGCCCAGTGAAAGTGAGTGAGGGTCGGGGGGAGAGAGACACTGAGGGAGGGTGACCGTAGTGAGCAGGGGTGGGGCCTTGCAGTAGAGGCGGGGCCTCAGTGAAGGGGCAGGGCTAGGGTGTTTAGAAAGTTGGCAACCCTACCATTGAGTGATTCCAGTCTTGTTAGTTGGAGTTACTCCCAGTTTACACAGCTGTAAATGGGTGGAGGATCAGGCCCCTGGTGTTGGAAGTTTCCAAGCTCAGTGTCTGCTAGTGGAGGGTTATCGTGCGGTGGTGGTGATGTGATATGAATGGCTCTCTCCCTAGCCAAGCTCGCAGGACAGAAAAAGGCTGCTGCCCTGTTTAAATTAAAACATTTGTATTAAACGTGGTACAGATAACAGGCCAGGCTATGGAATTATCCCGCCAGATCCATGTGCAGCTGGACCCCTGTGGTTGTAGAGTTCTGCTCTCCTATGTAGAAAGAGGCTCGGTGTGTCTAAGATTCGTGCCTGGGAAAAGAACGGTGGCTGGGCAGACTCCAGGGGAGTTACGCATCATCTCCCTACAGTCAGCAGAAAACATTTCCTGAAACCCCATTTTCAAAGGCCTATGACCTGGGGCAGTTCCCTGAAATGCAGGTCCAATGGAGTGCCATCATCTCAGACCTGGGGCAGTGACTTGAAGAACCTAGGCAAGGACCACTCAGAATTGTTAAAGATCCTATGGCCCTTTTTGCAAGAGTAGGGTTATCAACACTTGTTCCCTGGCCAAATTTCAACACAAGTAATTATATGCCATTTTCCTAAAGTCCTCCTGCAGTCTTCAGAAGTGCAGAGCCTCCATTCGGCTAGCACTGGCCTCCCGTTGATCTCCCTGGGGATCTGCCAGGTTGGGTGATGGGTCCAGTGGCTCATTCTGCAGGAGTCACTGATCCAGACCAAGGTCACTATGATGTGCCAATGTGTTGTGATGTGACAATCCAGCCTCCAGACATGATGGGACATGCTCGACCACATGCAGAGTCTGCCCTACAGAAAGAGTTAAAGTGAAGTTCAGCTTCTAATGCTGAACCACAATGATAACACCGTGGAAACACAAACTCTAGCTGCTCCCCACCCCACCTCTGCCAGGTAAGTGAATGTTATTCATGCCTATTTTATAGATTGCAGAGAGGATCAAGGACAAATCCTATCTCTGTCCCCTTGGGTGTGGAGGGGCCTTCTGGCACATACCACTGCATGGAGGGAGGGCAGGATTTGAGGTTGCCATGCCCAGTGTACAGCATGTGCTTCAAATACTATGTGGATCCTCCCACCCTCCATTCAGCAGAGCAAGCAGGCTAGAGGCTGCTGCAGCCAGTCTATGACCTGGAGGGGAAGTTTTCTTGCTTTTCGCTACTCTGTTTTCCCAACACCAGCTTCTAGGGCTGATCATTAGGGAGATGGATATGTCCCTGAGTAACTTGCCAAAGGGTTTGCAGCAGGTCAGTGGCGGAGCAAAGGAAAGGATGGGTGTCCTGTCTCCCCATCTGCTCTGTTCTGGTCTTTATGAATTCCTATACCGCACTATTTGAGCACCTTTTGCTCAGTCCATTACCATGCTGCTTCCAGGCTTGAAAGGGTTAAGCTGCAGAGGTTAGACACAAGTTTAACGCTGTCCTGATTCCCCTTGCCCCCCCTTTCACCATTGCACAGCTGGATAGGTGCAATGAGGAGAGGAGTTGGCATCTCCTTCCTCTGAACCATCCAATTTGGGGCACTCTTGGGGGCAGGATAGCAGACAAGGTGGAGCAATGGTCTGATAAGGTACATTCTCAAACAGAAACAGATGGTGCAATTTCCAAACCGGTTCCCTTCATTAGTGGCTGTTGAGGTCATGTAGAACAGGGAAGTAAAGGCTCAAACACTAGGGAAGTCTGTGGTTTGCAGCATGACCATGCCCCCAGCACTGTCACTCCGTGACAGGTGTGTCATATACAATCCAGGCTGTATCCACGTTTGAAAAACACCCCCTTAATGATGTTCTCAGTCCTGATCTCAGCAGCAGCTACTTTCCTCCCAAATCATTTAGTGAAACTCCTTTCTATCACGCTGGCCTATTATCTTAAGCTTCCCATTGAAAAGCAATTTTATTTCATGAAATCTCGTCAGGAGATCATGACTATCTGAGACGGTTTTATCTGTCCTCGTAGTTATATGCTTCAGTGTTCCTGCCCGATAAGCAGAAAATCCGTACATAACTCTCCTGTTATATTGTTCCCAGAGGTCTATTATCTTTCTGCATCTTGGGAAGCAGCTAAAACTGGACAAATTATTTTGTGGCCAAATGGACTTTAAAATGCTGCTATTTCTTAAGCAGGGAATAGTTCATTGAGAGGGCCTTTTCCTTCCTTTTGGCAAAAAGAAATTAACCCTCTGCTTCTTGGAATCAGGACTCCTGCCAGTAATGCCACAAGTTTGCAGTGCAACTGTCTTGTCTTAGCTTCTCCTCTGAAGGTGTTCATAAGTGTAGAGACGGTCTTGCCGGTTCCTCCTACTGATGTCAGCCTTGGAGTTCCAAGTCTGGAATAGCGGGCTTTCAGGGGCTCTCATTATTACCTATGGGGATTTACCAGGGTCAACTCTCAGTAATATTAGTCAATGGGATAGCAGAACCCTACAGTCTCATGTGCTGTGTAAGGCATAAACTGTTCCTAATCACCCTGAATATCCTGAATGCCCCTGAATATCCAATGCCCCTGAAAATGACACACAATCGCATGTGCTGAGTGGTTTGGACTGAGAACCTCAATTTTGCTCAGTTTTCCAGTTGGCCCTCATCTCCTTAATGAGTTGCTGACCCAAAGCCCCGTATCTGAAATGTGGAGGAGAGCGAGTCTTGAGATCCTGCTCTAGACATCACAGCTTGGGCCCATCTCTAATTCTGGGTATTGGCAATTGCTTTATTCGTGATATTTATCATGCTTTTTTGAAAGAAGACATCAGTCCCAGACACACTTTGCCATGTAGGATATATAATTATCTAAAGAATAGGGAGCTTCATGTTTGCCACTTTATAATAACTCTAAGATATTACTAAGGATTATTATTTACTGTGTCTGATTTTCATCTCATCTAACACATTTTGTAAGTCAGGGGCAGCTCCACTGAATTCAAGGAGAGACATTGGTGTAAATTGGATTGAGTAAAGATGGAATCAGGCCCAAAGAGATCTTACAAAATTATAACTGACTTTTGGCCAAACACAGTCTTTCTCCAATAGATTAATAGGAACAGCAAAATTTCTGTCAAAATCCAGGCCTAGCTTTTGAAAACTTAGGTTAAAAAAAGCTGACTATGCCGAAGCTCAGTGAGTTTGTCCAATATTAATGTGTTATGGTCCCATGGCTTTTTCTACTGAAATTTCACTAGGTGGAGCAATAGACAAAACATTTCAGTTTTTACATTCCACTAAATGCCAGTTCTTTCTGATATATTTCCCTCTACATCTCTGTGCTCTGGGTTTGCCGTTAAAGCTCCTTGATACTTCAGTCTCTTTGAGTTGTGTAAAGGGGCTATGCAGAAAGATAGGTCATGTGATAGCTTTATCCCTTTAACCCTTTAAGAAAAGGAGTACTTGTGGCACCTTAGAGACTAACCAATTTATTTGAGCATAAGCTTTTGTGATCTAAAGCTCACTTCATCGGATGCATACTGTGGAAAGTACAGAAGATCTTTTTATACACACAAACCATGAAAAAATGGGTGTTTACCACTACAAAAGGTTTTCTCTCCCCCCACCGCGCTCTCCTGCTGATAATACCTTATCTAAAGTGATCACTCTCCTTACAATATGTATGATAATCAAGTTGGGCCATTTCCAGCACAAATCCAGGTTTTCTCCCCACCCCCCCACAAACCCACTCTCCTGTTGGTAATAGCTTATCTAAAGTGATCACTCTCCTTACAATGTGTATGATAATCAAGGTGGGCCATTTCCAGCACAAATCCAGGGTTTAACAAGAACGTCAGGGGGGGGGGGGTAGGAAAAAACAAGGGGAAATAGGTTACCTTGCATAATGACTTAGCCATTCCCAGTCTCTATTCAAGCCTAAGTTAATTGTATCCAATTTGCAAATGAATTCCAATTCAACAGTCTCTCGCTGGAGTCTGGATTTGAAGTTTTTCTGTTGTAATATCGCAACTTTCATGTCTGTAATTTGCGTGACCAGAGAGATTGAAGTGTTCTCCGACTAGTTTATGAATGTTATAATTCTTGACATCTGATTTGTGTCCATTTATTTTTTTACGTAGAGACTTTCCAGTTTGACCAATGTACATGGCAGAGGGGCATTGCTGGCACATGATGGCATAGATCACATTGGTGGATGTGCAGGTGAACGAGCCTCTGATAGTGTGGTTTTTGCGAATACAGACTAACACGGCTGTTACTCTTTAACCCTTTAGTTACTAGCTACAGCCCAGGTGGGAAACACTTGGGAACTGGCTAATTTCCTACTGCAAATGGTTAGCTACTGGGGCAGTGAGGTTCTGTGCCCTGGGAAGAGGAGAGGGAGTCTTGGAGGTGAAGTAGCATGGGGTCTTAGGACAAAAAGCCATATACAACCAAGCTATCCCCTGCTGGGAACTCCTCCCTCCAGCCCCCGCACAAATTGTAGCACAGGGAGGCAGTCAGATGAAGCACTAGGCTGACCCTGGCATGGAGACCAGGGTCACTGTGTAGGGAGGCAGTGTCAGAGAGGAGGCAGGTGGGATGGGGTGGGTGCTCAGCGGGTCAGACGCTGGGTAAGTGGGTGGCACATCATTTTTCTCTGGGGTGGGGAATGGAGGGGCTTCCTGGAGAGGGGCCAACGTCCTGGAACAAATTATACAGGCTGTATCCTGAGTGTGCCTGGGGTTAAGGTGCTGGGCATGGCAGACAAATCTAGCTCTGGTTGAGGCACCTTGAGATGGTTATTCGGATGCGCTGATTATGTGCTTCTAGGCCACGTTACAGTGCCAAATGGCGATGCTGTTGATCTGCATGATATTTTGTCAGAGGCTCTTGCTCAGTTTAATTTCCCAGACAAAAGATAAATCAATCCTTGCCCCTGACAGCCTAATCTCTTTCTAAACAATTAAGCTCTACTGACAGCCACAGAGCTGGGAAAATGCAGCCCGTAGATCAGACCATTTCTGCATGATAAACCGCTAGGTATAAGTTTCTGCACTGCAGCTAACAGCAGCCGCAGTGGCAGTGATGTTTGGCAAACAATGCCGTGATGGATACCTGGGAGAGCTGTTGGTTTATGGCAGGGATAGGCAAGCTGATTTTTAGTGGCACTCTCACGGCCCGGGTCCTGCCCACCGGTCTGGGCATTTTAATTTAATTTTAAATGAAGCTTCTTAAACATTTTAAAAACCTTATTTACTTTACATACAACAATAGTTTAGTTATATATTATAGACTTCTAGAAAGAGACCTTCTGAAAACGTTAAAATATATCACTGGCACGCGAAACCTTACATTAGAGTGAATGAATGAAGACTCGGCCCACCACTTCTGAAGGGTTGCTGACCCCTGGTTTATGGTGGTAATGTTCACTCCTCTGTCTCCACGCTTTCACCTTATTTAGGTCAGCAGAGTCATCCTTTCCAGTGCCTGGTTCTCACACGTGCACAGGGAGCTGGAAATGGAACCCTGCCCATGGAAGTTAATGGGAAGTTTCCTATTGATGTTAATGGGCTTTGGATCAGGCCCTTCTGTCCCCATACACAGGCCTTTACCAGCTGGATCCTTTACAAGGCCAGATTTTCTCCTTTCATCTCTTCCAAGACACTTGAACCATCATGCAAGCCTCTTTCTAAGGGGCATCATTATTAGCAAATTATGTTCTTTCTCACTGAGGCTCTGGTGGGGCGGGCGGCGGGAAGAGCAGCAGCTGGAGCTGGAGCCACGTGGAGGAGCTGCTCTCTGCTCAGCTGCTGACTCCTGACACAGAGCAGCGTCTGGCTTCCAGACCAGGCTCCAAGCGGTTGGTGCTGCCGGCTGTGGAGAAGGGGGAATCCTGCCTGCCCCCTTTCTGCCCCAATTGCCCAGGCCCTGGCCTCTCACTATGGGGACTGACCCCTTCCTGTCCCCTTGCTCCAGGGACCAACCCCCGCCATGCCCCACTGTGCCTCGACTAGGGTTGCCAGCTTTCTAATTTCACAAAACCAAACACTCTTGCCCGGCTGCCTCTCTGAGGCCCCGCCCCCTTCCCTGAGGCCCCGCCCCTACTCACTACATTCCTCCTCCCTCAGTGGCTAGCTCTCCCCAATCCTCACTCACTTTCACTGGGCTTTGAGGGCTCCGGGGTGGGGCCAGAAATGAGGGGTTCAGGGTGTGGGAGGTGGCTCTGGGCTGGGGCTGGGGACGAGGGGTTTCATGGTGGGAGGGGGCTCTGGGCTGCGGAAGAGGGTTGGGGTATGGTGTATGGTTGGGGTGAGGGCTCTGGCTGGGGGTGCGGGGTGTGGGGAGGGGCCAGGGATGAGGGGATTGGGGTGTAGGAAGGGGAGCTGGGTTTGGGGAGGACTCAGGGCTGGGACAAGGGGTTGGGGCATGGGCTTACCTTGGGTGGCTCCCAGTCAGCAGTGCAGCGGGGATAAGGCAGGCTCCCTGCCTGTCCTGGGGCATCACGCTGCACCCTGGAACCAGCCAGCAGGTCCAGCGCGCAGGCAGGGGATGGGGGGCCAGGAGGCTCTGCGTGCTGCTCTCGCCCGCAGGCACCATCCCCCGAGTTTCCATTGGCCACAGTTCCCGTCCAATGGGAGTGTGGAGCCAGTGTTCGGGGCAAGGGCAGCGTGTGGAGCCCCATGGCTCCCCCACCTAGGAGCTGGGCCTGCTGGCTGCTTCCGGGGCGCAGCACGGTGCCAGGACAGGTAGGGACTAGCCTTAAACCCGCAGCACTGCCGACTGGACTTTTAACAGCCCGGTCGGCATTGCTAGCCAGAGTCACCAAGGTCCCTTTTTGACTGGGCGTTCCAGTTGAAAACTGGACACCTGGTCGCCCCAGCCTCGGTCCCCCTTCCACCCCGCTGTGTCCAAATGAGGCAGGCTCCACGTCAGCTCCTCCTGGCCCTGCAGGCAGCAGGTGAGTCCGGGGAGAGGGGGAAGTGACTGCGAGGGGGATGGAGAGTGAGTGACGGAGTGGGGGAGGAGAGGAGTGAGCGGGGGCGAGGCCTGGGGGAAGAGGTGGGGCAGGGGACAGGGCATGCGTGTGCAGTTTTCAGCAATTAGAAAGTTGGCAATTCTATATCCAGAGGTCTGGCCTGCTATCTCCGCTGCCACTGACCCTCCCAGATGCATCACAGTCCGTGAAGTTAGGGCCTGATTCTCCTCTCACGCTGGTGTAAATCAGGAGTGTAAGTTCTTTGAAGTCCATGATGTTACACTGTTGTGAGACGAGACTCAGGACCTTTGCCTCTTGTTTTTACCTTTGACAAAAGTCCACAGTGTGGAAGCAGATGGAAGGTGCGGATTCTTTACTGGATAATGACAGCAAAGCCTTGTACGTGTAAGGAGGCCGTGTGAGCTAGTCGACTAGACTTTGAACGGGGAGTCAGGAGACCTGTATTCTATTCCCAGCTCTGCCTGCTGTGCGACTTTGGGAAAGTCACTTCACCTCTTGTTGCCTCTCTTTCCCCTCCCTTTCTTTGTCTGTCTAGTCTATTTAGCCTGTAAGCTTTTCAGGATAGAGAATGTCTCTCGCTACTTGTGTGTACAGCATCTAGCACAATGGATGAGGCCTCTTAATTACTACTGTTATAGGCAGGGCTGGCTGGCAGGGCTTCCAAGTGTGCAGTTTGCCCTACATTTCCTATTGTAAAATCCTGTTTTCAGTTGCTTATAACTTTAACCATCTAAGTTGAAATTTCCCACACCAGGTGTCTACCTCAGGTTGACTTTTTTTTTTTAATTACAGCCAAAATGATTCAGCCATTTCTGAGAATGAGGTCAGAGAAAAATACATTGTTTTGCCCATGTTAAAAAATTCCAGTGACCTTCTATTTGAAAAGCTCTAGCATCCCCGTGCTTCGGAAGCAGGGACTTTGAATTTGTCAGGGAATGGCCTTTGTGCCAGGGATGTGCCTTTTGCAATCCCTCTGAAAATCCCCCCAAATCTGGCCACGTGTTAAGCCTTTGAAAAATCTCAGTTTGCATATGCGAAGAAAGGACTTGCTAGAGTTTAATGGCTAAAATCTCTGAAGATTCCATCCTCACTAAGCATGCTCCACCCCCTCACAGCTCCTAGTGCTGACTGGACCGTGCATGCATCATCCCCACGGAGTTACTGAACATGCTCCAGCCCAGGGCTATGGGGCTTCAGAAGGACTTTCCCTATAATGGCTGTTTCAAGCTGTCCTCCAGCTGATCCCCATAGAAGATGACAATCTACTACTTCTATCAGATACTCTGTTAGGTCAAGAGGCAGAGGTCTGTGTGGTGAGTCTAAAGGTCCCAACGCTGCTGAGGACCCATGTGGGTGTCAATATGATGCCCCATAATGGAATGCCAGTTTTTTTTAAGCGTAGAAAATTACATCAACAACTATGTTAAAAGAAGGTTGCAAAGTCAAGCACTCAAAAGTTAAGAAATCTGGCATAAAGGTTGCCTGTGTGTATGTGTTATGATACAGCGGTTAATTACACAATCACATACAGAAGTCTTTGAGTTCTCCACGCTAGCTTCAACCTCAGGCCAGTTTCTCAGCTGGTGAATTCACAACAGCTTCATCAAAGAACTTGGAGCCACCCTGATTTCTACCTGCTGAGGATCTGCTTATACAGTGATTTGAAAAGCTAAGAGGATATGGGAAGAGGTCACTTCAGGTAACCTTAGACTCGCATAGGAGACGTTGCACTTAGGGTGACCAGATGTTCCCATTTTATAGGGGCAATCCCGATAATTGGGGCTTTTTTCTTATATAGGCGCCTATTACTTCCCACCCCTGTCCTGATTTTTCATACTTGCTATCTGGACCTGGTCACCCTAATTGCACTGAGGAATTTAAACTTGAATTATGGCCAATTCTACTCTTGATTACACCCAGAAAGCTAAGAGGGATTGTACAGGTGTAATTAGGGCAACAATTTGGAGAAGCAGTGCAGTCTAGTTGAGATAGTTGGTAATTGAGCCATGGATTGGGACTCAGAAGACTGGGGTCTATTTCCTTTTCTTCCACTGATCTGTTATGTAACCTTGGGCAAGTCATTTCCCTTCCCATCCTTTGTCTGTCTTGGCAAGTTAGATAATAAGCTCCACAGGGCAGGGACTATTTCTTCTGAGACGTTTGTACAATCTCTGTCACAATGAAGCTTGGATCTCAAGTAGAGCTTCTAGGCCCTATCCTAGTAATAATAATTACAAATCTTAGTAACTGGCAAAATTTGAACTCTCCTCCTGTCCTAATAAACATAGTTCTTCTTTGCAGTATGAAAAACTCTACAAAGAAATTAGTTAAACGTTAATAGGAGTGAAATGTAATGTTTGAAGTAGCTTAGGCAATGTTAGCAAGTTGTTGCAAATTATTTCTTTCCCTTCTCTGCAACATACAGTCTCTCATTGACAGTGAGGAATGTTGTTTGGTACTATGAAAAGTGGGACCAGTTATTTTGTTTATTTTCAAGTCTGAGGCCCACCATTCTTTGCATAATTTGCATTATTTTTTAACATCCAGTGCCATTAGTTGGGGAGCACAATGCAGCCTTTTTCTCCATTCTCTGATTCATGGAGACCGCACATTTAGACATGGACTGGAAGTTTTCATTCCTCACATATCTCCGAGATTATATCATGACAGCTCTGCAGAGAACAGCTCTTCCATTTGAATCCTCCCCCACCCTCCTTTTCTTTACTCAAAAGACCTCCTCTGCATTTAGAGAGGGAGTCTGCTGTGGGATCACATTCTTGTTTGTTTCATAGACAGTGAAGATCCGGGATTATGGAGTGTATGTGTCTAAAAATTGTTCCATTCATCACATTTATCACCCTATTACCAAAATATTAACATAATTCCAGCATTTCAGTGTCCTCAATTTGTTTGCAACTTGCAAGCAGCGGGAGGGACCATTAGTGACCATCTGTGTTTCTTCATTGAATTAGCTAGAATAAAAACTGTGGGCTGATTCTCCCTTGCCCTACATCTTGCGCAGATATTTACACCAGTACAAAATTACCTAAAATGCTGCTGATCAGAATAGGAATATCTTATAATATTCTTACTCTGCACTGGTGTAAATGATTGCACTGGGGGGCAGGGCAATGGAGAATCCAGCCCTATATGCAAGAAGATGGGACATAAAAGCACCGCTCCACTGCCAATGTCATCAATCACTTGATCTCTTAGTGCTTCCCTTTGTGGGGTTAGGACTTCAAGGGCACATGCCTCCAATGGCCCTCTCAGCAGCCACATGGGCAGGTCTGGGATCTGTGGGGTTGTGGGTGGTATGGGAGAGGGGATAACTGAGGAATGGGCTTGCCCCCGTGGTACCTTCTCAGCCCCAGACTCCAGGGACATCAGCGCATACTGCACCAGAAATGGACTTTCTCCTCTGCTCTCGGACATCTGCTGGGGCTCACTAGGGCCCTTTGGCCTGCAGCAGAGAGTATGGGACAACCCTGGATCTTGCAGAGACGTCCCATCCCCCTCTTCCCCCCCCTCCACCCCCCCCGGAGCAGGGCCCCCAAAATGAGGCAGTTCTGGGTGTTGGGAGTGTTTTGGATAGTTTGTTTACAGGAAGTAATAATACCAGGGGAGTTGGAAACTGTCTGCATAGAAAAGGCAGAAACAGGCAAACCAAATAATATCAAAGGAGTAGGCCGAGGTAAGAGTCACCCTTTTCCCAGGTGGGGGGATGTTCAGAGAGCACATGGGGTTATGGTGAGATAAGAAACATTTAAATAAACAAGTATCATTGGTTCAACACCGTCAAGGGAAACCCAGTGTTAGTGTATAGGAGCACAGAGGATAATCTCTGTTACCTTCACCATCCCATCCCCTTTCACTCCTAGTGTCTGGACACCTATGTGTTTTGTATGGTCTTTGATCGCATTTTAACCTCTTTGGGGCACATTTTCTTACATATTTACACAGCGCCTATCACAGTGGGCCCTGGACACTGTTGTGTCTGTTGCTTTTTCCACAAAAATAACAATATGAAGAAACCACACAGGCACACCTAAGTCCTAAATAACCACATCTAGTCGATATACATTAAAGCTGCTGAGCCTAGCTAACTACATGCTGCTGGTTTGACTAGTTTCACAAACTATTTAAAGGTTTCAGAGTAACAGCCGTGTTAGTCTGTATTCGCAGAAAGAACAGGAGGACTTGTGGCACCTTAGAGACTAACAAATTTATCTGAGCATAAGCTTTCGTGAGCTACAGCTCACTTCATTGGATGCATGCAGTGGAAAATACAGTGGGGGAGATTTTATATACACAGAGAACATGAAACAATGGGTGTTACCATACACACTGTAATCAGAGTGATCAGTTAAGGTGAGCTATTAACAGCAGGAAAGAAAAAAAACCCTTTTGTAGTGATAATCAAGTTGAATAAACAGTAGGAGTGGATGTGTCATTACACAAAGTAAAACTATTTCCCCATGTTTATTTTTTCTACTATTCCTCACACGTTCTTGTCAACAGCTGGAAATGCCCCATCTTGATTATCACTACAAAAGGTTTTTTTTTTCTCTCCTGCTGGTAATAGCTCACCTTACCCGATCACTCTCGTTATAGTAAAAAGAAAAGGAGTACTTGTGGCACCTTAGAGACTAACCAATTTATTTGAGCATAAGCTTTGGTGAGCTACAGCTCACTTCATCGGATGCATACTGTGGAAACTGCAGAAGACATTATATACACAGAGACCATGAAACAATACCTCCTCCCACCCCACTTTCCTGCTGGTAATAGCTTATCTAAAGTGATCACTCTCCTTACAATGTGTATGATAATCAAGTTGGGCCATTTCCAGCACAAATCCAGGTTTTCTCACCCTCCACCCCCCTCCACACAAACTCTCTCTCCTGCTGGTAATAGCCCATCCAAAGTGGGTGAGAAAACCTGGATTTGTGCTGGAAATGGCCCAACTTGATTATCATACCCATTGTAAGGAGAGTGATCACTTTAGATAAGCTATTACCAGCAGGAGAGTGGGGTGGGAGGAGGTATTGTTTCATGGTCTCTGTGTATATAATGTCTTCTGCAGTTTCCACAGTATGCATCCGATGAAGTGAGCTGCAGCTCACCAAAGCTTATGCTCAAATAAATTGGTTAGTCTCTAAGGTGCCACAAGTACTCCTTTTCTTTTTGCGAATACAGACTAACACGGCTGTTACTCTGAAGCCTCTCGTTACAGTGTGTATGGTAACACCCATTGTTTCATGTTCTCTGTGTATATAAAATCGTCCTACTGTATTTTCCGCTGCATGCATCCAATGAAGTGGGCTGTAGCCCACGAAAGCTTATGCTCAGATAAATTTGTTAGTCTCTAAGGTGCCACAAGTACTCCTTAAATAGTTTAGAGACTAACAAATTTATTTGAGCATAAGCTTTTGTGGGCTACAGCCCACTTCTCTGTGTAAATAAAATCGTCCTACTGTATTTTCCACTGCATGCATCCGATGAAGTTGGTTTTAGCCCACAAAAGCTTATGCTTAAATAAATTCGTTAGTCTCTAAACTATTTAAAGGAACACTAAGCATTTAAAGGAACTGTATCCGCAAAAAGAAAAGGAGCACTTGTGGCCACAAGTGCTCCTTTTCTTTTTACTCTGTTTCTATACACTACAGACACTATCAAAATGGAAAAGGGCCAGAGTGAATCCTTACTCTAAATTTTAGTGAGCACTCACTCTCATGAAACATCCCATTCATTTATATTCTTCAGATTTATAAAATAACAAGACGAAGAGACATCTGTCTGATACTCTTGACACCTATGACATATACTTAGGAATTAACTAAACCAGGGGTTGGCAACCTTTCAGAAGTGGTGGGCCAAGTCTTCATTTATTCACTCTAATTTAAGGTTTCATGTGCCACTGATACATTTTAACGTTTTTAGAAGGTCTCTTTCTAGAAGTCTATAATATATAACTAAACTATTGTTGTATATAAAGTAAATAAGGTTTTTTAAATGTTTCAGAAGCTTCATTTAAAATTAAATTAAAATGCAGAGCCCCCTGGACCGGTGGCCAGGACCCGGGCAGCATGAGTGCCCCTGAAAATCAGCTCGCCTGCCGCCTTTGGCGTGTGGGCCATAGGTTGCCTACCCCTGAACTAAACAAACCACAGAAAGAAACAGCAACCTCATAACATCTAATAACCCTAAATAGCCAGGCAGCAGTGCAAAAATTAACTAAATTCCATTTTTTCTCTATACATCAACTCTAAAAATATTTGCTTCCTCATAGCCCTCCTGAAAATACATGTTCCCTCCTAAGAAGGTAGCATCAGTGGATCCATTCAGGTGAGTAAGTGCTCCTGCAGCATGAGTAAAAATTCTACAATCTAGCCCGTAATAAACAACCCTAGAACAAGTTTAAGGCTATAGTGTCCAAGGGCCACATTCTGGAACACATATTAACACTGAGTAGTACCTAATTCCATGTGTAGTCCCATTGATTTCAATAGGTCTGTTAGAGGAGTAGGGTATTATTCAATGTGCATAAGGCTCTCAGAATCTGTTCTTCAGTTATTAGCATGTACTAGACATTAGTGAAACAGAGTAGCTCTGGTGAATACTAATAAATGTTTGAAAGGTCAAACTAATCCTTCACACATGAGAGTGGCCAGAGGTTTCTACCACGGCATGATAGAAGCAGTGCAAGCTCAAGTGAAATGTATTATTAGAAACAGCATGGTTGTTTTTATTAGGCCAGACGGTAGCTGTGTTTGGTTAGGTGCAATTCGCGTGGGTGTGGGTCTAGAGGGTGCAGTGAATTATCACATTAGCTTTAAACATATGGAGACTGGTTTTAATCTCACTCCAGATTGTGAGGTTTTGGTTATGGCACCAAGACACCTCAAGGTTTAATACAATTAAAAGTGGCTGGTAATATGTGCTCCAGACAGGAATAGCACTGAGTCTGCAAATCAGGATTGAGATGCATCAGTTGTGTGAGCTCAAGGCAAGCAGCGTGCCCCAGGGGTTGGTCCTGGGGCCGGTTTTGTCCAACATCTTCGTTAATGATCTGGATGATGGGATGGATTGCACCCTTAGCAAGTTCACGGATGACACTAAGATGGGGGGAGAAGTAGATACACTGGAAGGAGGGCTAGCGTCCAGAGTGACCTAGACAAATTGGAAGATTGGGCCAAAAGAAATCTGATGAGGTTCAACAAGGACAAGTGCAGATTCCTGCATTTAGGATGGAAGAATCCCATGCACCGCTACAGACTATTGACCGAATGGCTAGACAGCAGTTCTGCAGAAAAGGACCTGGGGATTACAGAGGACGAGAAGCTGGATATGAGTCAACAGTGTGCCCTTGTTGCCAAGAAGGCTAACAGCATATTGGGCTGCATTAGTAGGAGCATTGCCAGCAGATCCAGGGAAGTGATTATTCCCCTCTGTTTGGCACTTGTGAGGCCACATCTGGAGTATTGTGTCCAGTTTTGTGCCCCCCACTACAGAAAGGATGTGGACAAATTGGACAGAGTCCAGCAGAGGGCAATAAAAATTATTAGGGGGCTGGGGCACATGACATATGAGGAGAGGCTGAGGGAACTGGGCTTATTTTGTCTGCAGAAGAGAAGAGTAAGGGGAGATTTGATAGCAGCCTTCAACTACCTGAAGGGGGGTTCCAAAGAGGATGGAGCTAGGCTGTTCTCAGTGGTGGCAGATGACAGAACAAGGAGCAATCATCTCAAGTTGCAGTCGGGGAGGTCTAGGTTGGATATTAGGAAACACTATTTCACTAGGAGGGTGGTGAAGCACTGGAATGGGGTACCTAGGAAGGTGGTGGAATCTCCATCCTTAGAGGTTTTAAGGCTCAACTCGGGATGATTTAGTTGGGGTTGGTCCTGCTTTGAGCAGGGGATTGGACTAGATGACCTCTTGAGGTCTCTTCCAACCCTAATCTTCTATGGTTCTATTATTGTAAGTGAATAATTCTATTCATTCCTCACTGTCCTGGACCCTAAATTCACCTGTATTGTTTTTTAATGTGTGGGTAAATGAGAGTAACTAGAGAGCTTATAGTTTTTATTTACATCACAGAGATTAATGTAGGTTTTAGTGAATAGACATGACAACATGATTTTATATGGTAGTGAAGGTGCACCTGATGAATCCACAGAACTTTATGCTAGGCTATTTGAAACCAGGAGAAAGGATAGGCAGTGAGTAAATCATCTTAAAGGTAGATGCATTATACACAGCTGAGTTACTTCTGTACCTTACCGTTCAGAGAAAATAAGCTCTTATATGATGGGGCCATAAATATCCTTAGATGAATTCCTTACTGTAGCTTAATGGTCTCCATTTGTATTGTACAGAGCTTCTCTTCAGGGTATATTCTGTCTGTCTATGTTTAATTTAACCTATACCACATTCACCACCGTGGTATCAGAGTGTATGAACCAATGCTAACTCTTAGATCCTTTGTTGAATTAAGATCTTTTAGGTGATTATCTATTTTAGGGATTTGTACTGCCTACTACCCATCATCACAGTAGCTAAGCATGAATGCATTGGTTGGATGTTATCAGTATTCCAAAGCTGTTTGGATGAAGTGGGAGGGGTGTATGGTCTGATTTCTGGAATTGTGTTAAATACACAAATGTTAAATGTTGTGTTAAATGACACAAGGTTTATCTAACATATTATGGTTATGACAATGAAATGTTATCTATGTACTCTAATCAAATCTAGTAATCTAGTCTGAGGTAGGCCTTTCTAATACACACATCACGGTGGTTTCTGGATGCCAGATTTTAGAGTCTAGTAAATCTGTGTCCCAAAGACGCTTGGCATGGAAGGGGATGATTCTTCCACTTGTTCTTTTTTCACTTATATCAGTGGTGATGTGGTTTGATACTGATGTTCTGAGACAGGACAATATCATTGTCCAGGTATTGAGGATACACCATTTGCAGATCTCATGCCCTACCTAAACCCACTTGTTTGTTTACGTACAGTGACCAAGTGATAACATAACACCTCTGATGTATGTATAACGTTTCCATTGTTGTCCATAGTCCATCTGTTTGTATCCATAGGGACCTCCACGGGTTCTAGCTAAGGGAGGGTTCAGTGTTTTGCACAATCTAATTCTATTCAGAGGACAAAAGTGTCTCCCTGCCCTGGTCACCGGTGAGGAATTGCCTAATTTTTATAGCCATATATGGAAGTGGGCTGCCAGTAACGACGATGTCAGGGGAGTGAAATGAGCATATTTAGTCACTGACATTTGCTTAAAGTAAAGGGCTCTTTGACTCTCTCTAGACCATAGGACTGACCAGCCTGACCTCACTTTTTGCACCCTCAGGGTTGCTGAAATGAGTTTGCTAAGCACTGCGAGTGACAGAACTATTGCACTGTAATGGGGATTTCAGCCTCCTTGCCCTGTGCTGATGCAGCACAGCAAGTCATTGAAATAGCTTAGTAGGTAGGAGGAGACAATCATGAGCTTAGGATATGGTGTCTGTCAATTGAACTTAAAACAAAAGTATGCTGCTTTTGTCAGTCAGTGACGGTACCCAGTAGGGATTCAGGAGGCCAGTAGTGGCTTTGAAGCCTCAGCAGCCGGGCTGTCTCCCTGGCCACAGGGTGAAAGTAGCTTTCAGCTTCGGATTAACACTGGCGAAAGGTGACCTAGAAATAACAGGTAAAAGATAAGCTGATATTTTGGCGAGGACAGAGCTGCCCTTGAAAAGCATTTTTGCTGTGCTTAGGGCCTGATCCCAAGCTTACTGAAGTCAACCAGTGTATTTCCTGTGACTCAAGTAGGCTTTGGATCAGGCCCTTCATGAGGTGGATGAAAACCTGATCTTATATACCTTGGACCCTTGTGCAGCTAAATAAAGCTTTATCCAAAAATGGATTCCGGCTATTGCCCTACCCAGTGTTCACTTCTGCACACCAGGAGAGCAATGTGCTCCAGTACCGTGGCATGGGGAAGCCCTGCCTGGCTATGAACATACTGTAAGACAAACATTTACCAGAATATAATGTGATGGCTGCCTAGCCTGGCAGTTGATCCATTATGTTGTCACTGGTATCTGGTTGCCTTGCATCAGTCACATCAGCTAATGCCCTCATGCAGCTCCACACAGTTTTTCACAGCATGACATAACAAAAGAGAACTGATGGCAGAACAGAGCTTGTCTCTGAGTGTCTCCTGGCTTAACTGATTTGCCTGTTCAAATGTGATTTTTCTCAGGAATGCTTTTAATCAATAATAATAATAGAACAGGCCGGGTCCTTCATGGAAGAGAGCAAAATCCACAACATTTTTGTGGTGAAGTAGTGCTGTGAGGATCAAAATAGCATTCCCAACACCCAGCTGATTTCAGCAGCAGTTTTGCCTGCATCAGGACTCCAGATTGAGCCTATGGAGAGAGTCTTCTAGTAGCTGTTCAAAGGCTAGACACCTATGACTCTATTGTGAGGATTCCTTCAGTGGAAACAAGATTTAAAATGGGTGGCATTTTTATGGCCAGATAGGGTTTGATTCTTTGCACTCTGAAGTCAATGGTAGCCTTTCCACTGATTTCGGTGGGTGATAGCTCAGGACCATAATGTAGAGAAGGCCAGGGGTTCTGTTTTAAGATACAAAGGTGGCACCATAAAGCTTTGGACCAATCCTAACTGCTACTACAAACGCTTGGATTAAATTTCTTTTGGTCATGAGACTAGTTACCTGGATGGCAAAGAAAAGCCTATGTTACTTGTGTTTGTAAGGGAGGGGAAGAGAGAAGTCTAGGCCACTATAATTAACCCAGGGTGGTATTTCTATGACAAAAAATACCCCTGATTTTAATGAACACAACTGCTTTGAAGACTGGAAGTTGAGATACAGTACCTGGCCCTACAGAACTTTCTTCTCCAAATTGTAGAAAGACCCACGGAACAAGAAGTGTATTTTAATTTTGGGTCTGGTTGAAAAATGGTGACAAAAATTCAAAATTTGTCATGAAAATTTGAATCAAGATGTTAAAAATCCACATTGCAGGCCACTCTTCTGAGAAAGTAATTTATTATCACTAGAGAGAGAGAGAGAAGGGTGCAGTGTAAAGACAAGCCTGGGAACCAGGACCTCTTGCAGGCTAATGCTGGATCTGACTCTGACTCCCTCTGAGGCATTGAGCACGTCACAGTCTTTCGGCCTGCATTTCCCCAGCCATAAAATGAGTTGGAGGCATATCTGAGGGGTTTGAAAGCCAAGTATGACACCCTTAAGCCTTATCTAATCTTGTCAGGAAAACCATGCCCACTACAGCCCTCAAGGGACATGAAACTACAGATTTATCCATGTTTTCAAAACAGTGCCCAGATACAGCTGAGTGAATAATTGATTTTTCAATGTACTGGCAGTTCTGAAAAATAAACAAACAAAAATCAGGTCAAACTGAACCAAAAACTTCTGCAAAACTTCATCAAATTGAAAAAATCTGTTGTGGGTCGATTCACAGACATTATGAATGAATGACTATGACATTTTGGGCTGCAGTCCAGATCAGTGCGGGGCTGTGTCACCACTTGCCCTGCAACCATGGGTGCCTCACAATGCTTTGCTATTGTAACTTCCAACTTTGGTCTATCACAAACAGCCTGCCAGCGTGCAGGTCACATGCTGTTTGCGTATAGCTGATCCAGCCATTCTACCCCCAGCAACCTGTCAGCAACACTCCAGTGACACTTTGGCTTCCACCAGCCTTGGTTACCACTTGCAGGATGACCCCAACACATGCCCCGTCCCAGATTTCCCCCTAAAACATGTGTTCTGCACTGTTCAGCCCTCTCATGGACAGTCCCAATATATTAGGTCTGTTGCCTCGCTAAAGGGATCAATATACAACAGTTTGCCACCCTAAATGGAGTTACCCATTTGAATTAAACGATAAAACAAGTTGATTTAACTACAAGGAGATAGATTTAAAGCGAGTACAAATATAAGGCATTAAAGTCAGAAATGGTTACAAGAGAAATAAAGATAAGTTGCTTCCTAGCACTAAATCTTAACAAACTAGACTTGGTTCAAGATGAAGTCCCATACTACATGTTCCCACTAACTCTGCTGACCAAATTCTCAGCCCAGGGTCTACTCTCATAGTTCAAAGGCTTTTGTCTTCTAAGATGAAAGAGAGAGAGAACTTGGGGTGGTTTAGCCCCTTACTTTTATGGGTTCAGTCACCCTTTGAGAATGCCTTTTCCTGAATGTTACTTCCAGATAAATTTCATTCCTGATGTGAGGACGGAGACAGAGTCTGGTGATGAAAGAGGTGCCATGCGGTTGTTTGCTAAAATGCAGATCTATCTGTTCCTATCCCCTTGCCAAAGAATGGTCACTTGACAGGTGATTGCCCATCAACTTTGATGACAGGTGGCTAGAGGCATCCACTGTTCCTTTTCCTTTGAGAAACTGGTTTACCCAAGCTTGTCTGGTAAACACATTTCAAACCTAATTTCCGCTTATGTTCATCACTTTACATATACGGTTGCTACATACATTTCACCATCATATTATTGACCAGCAAGTTATTACTTTTCAAATGATACCTCAAAGGGCATATTTTGTACAAAGATTATTACAATAGTGTGTAGGGTGTGAATACAGGGGCTTATTTGGTCACAATGACAATAACTAGTCACTGGGCCCAGGCATGATTTCCAGCTAGGTGGTTAAGGCACACACCTAGCCTGTGGAAAACCTAAGTTCAAGTCCTTGCTCCAAGGCTTATGTAATTATTTATACAAAGTGCAGCAAAGATTGAGAGAGACCCACACCAGAATATCCCAGTGACTAGGTCACTCTCCTGCAGCGTGGGACACCCAAGTTCAAACCCCTTCTCCACATCCTGCAGAGGTGGGTGACTGAACCAGGTTCTCCCAGAGAAGAGCTGCCCATTTGTAGATTTCCTTGCTGCCTGCAACAGAGAATCAATCATCTGGTGCTTAGTTGTCGCTCCCTGAGAAAGGAAGAGAGAGCAGGAAACAGTTGGAAGGAAGAGAAGAAACAGAAGGTAAAGGAATGAAAATAAACATGCAGGAACATGCATATTAAAGGTACTAAAGTGCAAATCAGGAAAAAGTAAAGGTCAGTGGGGAGGGAGAGAGGAACAAAAATAAATAAGAAACCCAAGAGAAAACAGAGACTTGTAAAAGAAGAAAATAGCCATAAATGGGAAAGAGATGAGAAGATCTAATGGGCGAGCACAGGAACTGCCATGCTGACTCAGAGTGATAGTTCCATATAGGTTTTTATACTGCACTCATCATTGTAGTATCTGAATGCCTCGGTCCATATAGTTCTGTATCCTGATCTTTGAGTGGTACCGGATGGTTCAGTGAAGGGAAAGAAATAATAATTATGTACCCACCTCACCAGGTTTTGTGAAGATTAAGGGCCAGGTCCTGCAAAGTGCTTGAGGTTATTCAAGTTTGAAGCTGACAAGTGTTTTTAGAAGTGTATAGGATTATTATTATTATTAGGGCAACTTTCCCAAATAAATCCAAGTGCAGGAGCTGCAAAACATAATCTCTTCTATTTGGGCCCCAAAGAACTTGAAGTGTATGGTTTCAGAAACCTGTTGTCTTTGTGTAAGGGAAATGCTACGTTTATTTTAAAAGGGAACCACATGCTTAAATGGTCCCTCCTGCATGTTAATCTCTGTTCTTTTTGCAGAATGTTACCCCTATAGCCCTGTTAAAAGGCTACTTGATGAGAGGCCATTGGGGCTTTTGGAAAATTTTGTGCCCTGAGAGTGTGGGGGGAGGGGGAATTTCCCCTGCTGCAGAACAATAATGAAATAAATGCTCAGTCCAAACCAGTCTCCAAGGTATGAAATACCAACTCCCGAGTACAAGGGAGGTTTAGGTGGCTGGGGTTGTTTCAGGATAGAGGGGAACAAATTACTTCTCCCTGGCCATGTAGTCAATCCACAGCCACTGCTGCACCCTGAAAGGTCTGGCAAGCTAGATGAGAGGCAGAGAGAGGTGTCCAGATACTCTGGTGAGGGGCAGGCAGTCTAAAAGCCTAAGCAAGGGAGAAATGGAGTGGGATGGGGAATGAGAGAGAAGTATGAGGAAAGCTTTCACACAGAAAGATGGAGAAAAGGGGACAGAGCCATGGAAGAGAGGTGGTGGGAGAAGAGATGGAGAGTGGAGAAGAAAGAGAGACGTGTAAGAGTTGAAATATCACGTAAGATTCTTTTTCATGGTTATGGACCTGTAGCTCACATCACTATTGATGAGACCTGTCCTGGGATTGTACTGAGAGAAGATTCAACTTCCCAGGAACATATAGAACAATTCTTCTCACAAAGGGAGGCATATCTTTGTCAGAGTGACCCTACATTTTGCTGGGAAAAACCCCAGACATTGGTGATGTCTACAGGAAGGCCTTTAAAACCTTATTACAACTCGCAAACATTTCAACAGGTTTCAGAGTAACAGCCGTGTTAGTCCGTATTCGCAAAAAGAAAAGGAGTACTTGTGGCACCTTAGAGACTAACCAATTTATTTCATTTCAACCTCATTTAAAAAGCAATGGTTATTGTCATATTCCCATTCTGATGCCATTTTGCAAGCCTTGCTTTGGAGTTTTGGGTGCGCTGAGATTATAATAGATTCTGCCCCACAAGGCCATCAAAAAGAAGAAGGTTTGCATTTGTGACTGCCCTTTCCTCTCGCTCTGTGTGTGTGTGAGAGAGAGAGAGAGTCTGTGTGTATTACAGAAATTACAGAAATTGGTCAGAAATTGAGGAGAGGAGGAACTTTTTTTCCCTTTTGTCAGCATTTGAATGTTTCTGTTTTCTTCATTGACATTTCTAGTTTAAAAACATTTAAATCAACTCCGCAGCTGGTCAAAAAGCAGAAAACTTTTTTTTTTAAATGGTCACAAAAGTTTATTCCCATTTATGTCAGAAATTTGAAACAAAACGAACCAGCTCTCACGTAATTCTTCGTTTGTTGTTATGAACGAGGTGGCCCGCCATTTGGGATCCTGGATGCAAAGCCAATCACAGAACCGCTCAGGTGAACGAGTATATACTAAAGCACTTTCCTTTGTGCTCATCAATAGGAGCAGTTTAGGCCCTTTTGCAGTGTAAAGCAGCTTCACATAAAGAAGTGGGGTTGACTCCCAGGGCCAAGTGTTAGTGTGGAGATACCACATGCAATCTGAGAGGCATTTTGGAGCTAACAGGCTTTTCCTAGGTTTCAAATTCCGTTGCTGGAACCAAACTGCCTGCTGAGTAGTCAGTTCAAGTTTGGGGTGGTCTGTGGAAGGAAGCAGTCTGCTTGGCTGTGAGGCTAAGAATACCTCCTTCTTTGGACAAGACAGTGGTTCCTGATCTGGGATTCCTGCAAAAGGAGGCTGCCTGTGGGCAGCTAGTGCTTGCTGCTGTTCAGGGAGAGAGGACTGGTGCCATTTTGTAAATAAACAAATTACACTAAGAAAATACTTCTTGACTGGGTCACCAATTGCTGCTCCAACTGGGAAACTGACCTGCAGGGCTCCGAAATCTGGCTACCACTCAGCCAAGGAAGGAACAGTTGTAAGAGGTCAGTGGCATGAGAGAGACCAGATTCTCATGTCAAAAGTTTTCATTCATAGGTTGCTTGGCCCCAACTACCATGGCTCAATCGCTGCACGCTAGCTTGGGCACCAGTGTTTGAAAGACTCCTGTGACATTGCTGCACTGGATTCATTATGCACTGCTGGGGAGAGCTGAGACAGGGGAACAGGGGGAATCCTTAAACCACAGAGACACTAGATTTTCAGGGACTGCACTTTCATGCCCCTTCTCCCCCACACCCCCGACTTCCCTGATTTCCATCATTTAGTGCCAGTTTCCCTAACACAGCCTCCTTCCCCAAAGACTGTCCTGTCCTCCACCCACCCGCAGTTTCTCCCTCTCTCCTCAACTCTCCCCCACACCCAGTACATTCTGTGCTGTTCTGGGTATGGAAAGTAACTGTAAACCATGCTTAATTAACCTGTAGGCACTGGTTGCTGTGCACTGCTCCCCAAAAGGGTAAAGTAAGACAGAATGTACTGGAGAACCTGGCCCTAAAAGTGAAAATATTAAAAAATTATTTTAGGCTGATACTGCCTATCTTCAAAACATTAGAAATATCCCACAGCAATATTCGCTTTGGGTTGTTTTGTTCAGTATTAAATCTATGACATTTTAAAAAAAAATTAAATAAGGAAATTCCCAGACCAAAAAACATATTAAAATGGAGTTAAGGTTGAGAGTACAATCTGTTATTTAGGGAGAATACATGATGTTTATCCCAGAAGCAAATTTTGTAAACTGAGGAAGTACAGAGTAAGTTAAAGTTACGTTTTAAAATAAATTCGAACAGGTTAAGGTGTGGAAATGCACAAGTAGGGCATGCAAACAACCTTAACTCTGCCTTAACTGGACAGTGGAAAAAATATGACAAAGAAACAAACCCTAACCACAAACACTAAAATACATAAATCACAATTGTTTGTGTTTTGATGCTGTCACAATGATTATAGGCTGAATTCATACATGACATAACTCCATCACTTTCAATGAAGTTGAGTCTTCTGACAATACTCTTGGGATGAATTTAATAAAGCATTATAGTATACATTTTTAGTACTGCTAGCTAAATTCCTTTCTTTTATTCTCCTGTTACAGAATAATTTATTCAATATGGTTATTGGGTAATACTTAATGGCAATATCTCAGGTTAAAGATAATTCAGTTCTTTGTACCCTTTCAGGTATCAGCCAGGCCTGCAAGCCTCTGGGTAGTTACTCCATCCCTTTGAGTAGTAAGCTCCAACAGTGAGGAGATCAAAAGCTTGTTTCTTGTTATTGATTAAGATTTAGGTCCTTCTGGGAGGTGACTCTTTAGTGTCTGGAAATGGTGCTCTGCTGGAAGATAACTGTTGAGCATGCATTTAGTCTTTAATGATCCTGACCCCAGTCCCCCTCTTGTCTGGCTTTATTTATGCTACAGAAAATATTTGGATCAGTCTTTAGAATTCAAGAGCTGAACTTGATTAAAGTACAAACACATCCCCTTTCTCTGTGATTTTCCCAGAGGACACTCTCGTGTAATAGCTAGAGCCAAACTTGTTTCCCTTCTCAGAACTTAAAGTCCCTTCCACGTTCATTCTTAGCACGCTTCCTTCCATGCACACAACCTGTTGACACACAGAACTCCCCACAGCACACTTTCCCTGAGAGTGTGACATAGGCCACAGTTAGAATCAATGTCAGATCTAAGCCTACAATACACAAGCCAAATTCAGCTCTGACGCAATTGCAGTCACTTCAGTGGAATGACTGTCATTTTCACCAGGGCTGACTTTGGCCTGAGGAGCCCCTGTCTCTTGGTGATGGACTCAGACTACTAGATTCATTCCTTTTTCTCCTCCTTGGTAAATCTAATAGTTTCCTATTGAGACCATAACAATTCTAACTGCCTGTGTTCTGAAGAAATATCTAAAACAATGCATGATTTTATGTAGCATATGTACTGAAACCTGTAGGTGCTGCAGCATGAGTTAAGGAGTTTGGCAGATTTCCCCCTGAATTCCTTTGCTTTTATTGGTACACTTGTACCTCAGTGAGTCCCCTTCTTCATTCCAGTGAGGAGAGCATTGTGGTGATATAATGGCAAAAGACAATTAATTCCAGAATTTTGATTTAACCATTCAAATACTGAAGAACTAAAGTACTTGGTTTGACACAAATGATTTACCAAATTTTGTAGGCCAGCTTATATTTGTACATTAGCATTAGTTAGATTTTGACTGCCTGACACTTTCTGTAGTTTTTTGTGAGAGGTTCAATCCAGATTTGAACTTTCCCAGAGTTCTGAGATATTTAGATGGAGGTTCAGGACCATTGTTCATTTATAACTTTGCTTTTGAATCTATTTAGCTTTTTCTTCTTTATCTATCTGCACTTTCTTTTTAAAGCCTGATCGTGGCAGATAGATAAACTTGCAAGGCACTCATATACTTCATTCAGTGCTGTATAAATGAACAATATACCGCTACCTATTTATCTGTGTTTGGTGGCCCTTTGTGTTCCTTTCTCATTACTCTTCTCAGTCTTTGACAAGCTCCTACTGCAAGTCAAGGATACTTCTCTAACCTTCACTTCTGAAAACATCCTTTCATTTTGCTTTGGCTGCTATGGATCTGCCTCATGTAGCGTAACTGCTAGTGGTATTTGGACAACTCAGCTTGTTTTTTAAATTGATTTTGTGTTTGTTTAAAACTTGAAGAGTTAGTGTAGTGTATTGATTACCTCTCAAATTCCAGGATTTGTGTTAGTAATCCTGGCATTGTTTAATCATTTTATAAAGTTTCTCATCATGTATCCACTGGAGACCTGCTTGCCTCTAAAAAGGGACTTTGTCATCCCATCAAAATGTGTTGGAGGTAACAGAGCTTAGAGGTTTTTCCTCGTATTCTGTAACCTGTGTAATTCAGTTTCCCTATAGTAATTAAGACTAAAACTCACCTAAATACAAAGGGTTCACAAAAGGCCCCCTTGTACCGTATTAAACATGGGTCTGATTCAGCTCCCACTGGAGTCAAGAAGAATCTTTTCGTTGACTGCAATGTGTGGTGAGGCAATGGGTAATTTCACCATAACTGCACCCCCATTTACCATAAAGAGAACTAGTTCACTAGTAAAATGTGTGATCTAATTTTCTGTCCCAATGGAGAAGGAAAATAGGTATAAGAACAAATGCAGGTAAATTCAAATCTGACTTTTATTCACACATAAAGGAGGTAAATTCATTTTCGGATACAGTAAAATGGGAGACAAATGTATGGGATGATGACCATACATATTGCTTCTGATTAAGAACCATGAAAGAAATAAAGAGAATTATACAGTAGATTTCAATGTGAAAACATCTGAATAATGAAAAAGAACAAAGGACAGGATCCTCTTTTCCTTACTTCAGCAAAACTCCCACCTAAGCCGTTGAGAGTTTTGTTCAAATGAGGACAACAGGATCACGCGGTCAGTCTTGGAAATTATTTTGATATGCATTGCAAATGCAAGGGAAGGGGATGGGGTGACTCAAATGAGACTTAATAATATGCTATAATGTGACTTACACTTAAGCCAAAAAAGTTAGATCATGATTAGGTTTTGTTTAGAAATAAAAACGAGGATGTTAGCAAAACAGTACATTTTATTTGTAGTAAGTGCTACTGGATCCAGTCTCACTGACTTCATGCTGCACACAACTTGAATGGTTGTGCACAATCAGGGCCTGATCCCAGGCCCATTGAAGTCAATGGAAAAGCTCTTCCAATGGAAGAAATCTCACATCAAGGCTTGTTAATTTTTGGTCTTAATGGGGAAGGGGTAATGAGAATGGAAAGATGTTTGCAGGGATAGGGATTTATGGCTTGATTCTGCAAGGTGCTGAGTATTTCCTGTGAGATGCTGAATTCAGTGGGAGTTGAAAATGCTCAGTATCTCACAGGACGTTCTCAGTACCCTGCAGGATGGAAACCTTTGGCTTTGCCTGTCACAGAGGAAGGGCCTCTGAGACATACCGTACGTGCTTTGAAAGAGGAAGGCAGAGTGGTCTGTAATTGCTATGCTTGGGCCACTGGAACGTAGGAAAGATTTGCCTTATGTATGCACTGCAGACGGTGCTGGATTCCCAGCAGGGCCCAAAGGGCTGTATACTTCAAGGAGGAGCCCTAGCTTCTCTGATGGTGGCAAGTCACTCAGACTACACAGGAAAAATCTGGCAGCTAAATTACTGCACAGATTTAAATCTGCCCAGTTTGGGGGGTTCCAAAAGTTTAGCATGCTGGAAACTGAAGAACAGATATTTGCCCACAGAGCACTTTCTGGGTGGAACCTTTTATCATCAGAAGTGGCTCTATGGAATTTAAATATGCAACCTTTCAGACAGTATTAACCCATCCTTGCAGAGAAGGTTTATGTTATGATCAAGTAATTTGTCTCCTGTACTGTGTTTGGATAACCTAATACATCACAATTGTACCTCAGCTTCCTATAAATTATATATAGTAGATGCCAGTGGGCCACGGTTCCTGGTTAAGTCAAATTTAATTAGAAAAAATGAGAGCCATATGGTAATTCTGAATACAAGAAAAACAATGTCTGTGTGTTTGGATCTGGCACACCCAAATATTTTCCTAGAACATTCATTTTAATTCTTGCTTCTGAGCACATAACCACACATAAATAGGATTTGATATTTTTACATAATCCACCTGACTTGTTTTTACTGCTATATATATTGAGTAAGCATTGCCAGCTAGTACATACAGAAGGCGTAATAATAAATGGTAAGATGCAAACTTGCAAGTTAAATTAGACACATTTTAAATTGTTGATTAAAAAGAACACCATTATCTAAAATTACAAAAAAGTACGTATTGCTTTTCTAATGTGCTTTTGGTTTTTTTTGTTCACCAACGTGACAGAATTATACTGTGAGGGATAGAGAGTGGAATTCAGTTTTAAGATCAAGGTCAAGTGTGTTAATAAAAGGCAATACAATAATCTAACTTTCTGAAACTGTATTTGAGTCATTTATGGCACTATGCATAGGTTAGGACTATAAAAGCAGGCTTAATGAGGAAAATTATATATTAGGAATGTATGCAAATAGTTGACATAGTTCACTCCCTCAATAAGTATGGAAATCAGCAGTATCAGCTACAATAATTTCCATCTAAATTGGAAGCAGAGTTGTTAAAAGAATGAACCTTTTGTTATCCATTCCCCATTCCGACAAATGCTATTTTCCATTTCCTTTATTTAGCCAAAGACCAGCTCTGCTCTATGTGGGCTTGGAGAAGCTCTGCAATTTCCATGTGGGCAGATTTCAGAGCGACAGACAGAGCAGAATTACCACTCTACATGGGAAAGAAAGAAAATGAATTTATTATGCAAATCTTTAAAATAAAAATCTTACCGGACAGCTAAGGGTTAATGTCAGTGTTGAATGTGGAGAGTGCCATGTGCCAGTTCTACTAATGGGAAAAGGGGTTGCATGTATTACAGTGACAAAACTGCCCATAACATCAACATGGCCTAATCATTCATAGAGTCATATAGTCCAAAGCCAGAAGGATCACTAGATCATCTAGTTTGGCCTCCTATATATCACAGGCCACCAATACCACCCAGCACCCACACACTAAACCCAACAACTAAAATGAAAGCAAAGCATTACAGCCCACAGAATAATACCAGACTATTATGTGCCACAGGCAGAGAGAAGGACTGAAGGGGACAAGTGCTCAAGGCCCCAGCAATGACAGAGAAATGATTCAATGAGATATACTCAAATGATCCTGCCAAGAGACCCACACCCACATGTAGCAAAAGAAGGTAAAAAAATAAAACCATGGTGACTGCCAATCTGACCTAGTGAAAATTCCTTCCTGACCCCACGTATGACAATAAGTTAGGCCCTAAGCGTGTCAGCAAGAACCAGCCAGCCGAGCACCTGAGAGAGAGAGAATGCTGGCAGCCGCCTCAGAGCCCTGGCCCTCCCTGCCCAATGTCCCATCTCCAGACATGGTCATCCCTGATGCTTCTGGGGAAGGAGAAAATAGTTTTCAAATGCCAGATGTTTCTCCCTTTTGTCTGTCTTCCTGAGAAAAGCATCAACTGTAAGGAGATGTGTGTGAATCTGAACATAGTCTCTCATCACAGTATTTAGCAGGCTGCCAATCTTAGTTACCAGAGCAGCTGCTTTATCTCAGTAGCTGACTACCCAAAATTAAGATGAGTTGTGGAGAGAGATTGTTATAATCTCCACTTGTGTATGTTTAAATTAAACAAAAGACATTACATTTGGTGTTCGGCTTGTGGTCATGACACTGGGCTCTCCTTCCTGAAGTTGGTCAACTTGATTTATCAGCAGAAGACCATTTTTGCCAGCTTGCTAGGTCTAATTAATCTGTTTCTAATGAATTCATCATGGTCGTATCTTGCCCAATTTTGGGTGCTGTCAGCAATGACTATTCCCCATTAAATAATGTCTGAATTAAGAAAAATTGTATTTAGAGTATGCTTGTATTTGTCTCCATTTGAGTGTGTATGTGTAAACTACCTATTGCCACGCAGATTGAATACATAGATCAGTATACTGTATTAATCTCAGATAGCTAGCCCTGCCCATATGTTCCTGTCTGCTCTTTCACCCTCCTCTGGCATCATCTTGAAACAACGCTGCTCTCTGGTAATGAAGGCTGTGAAATTCATCCTGGATAATTTGGTTCTTGAAGAGACAGTGCGTGATCATCCTCCTTACATACGAACAAAACCAATGCATACAACTACTGAGAAATTCCACACTTAAAGCCACTGTATATAATTCCTCTGAAACTTCATCAGTTAGTTGGCAGTGTGGTGTGCTGCCAGCTTACAATTGGTCTGGCTATTAAACATGGAATTGTGTTTATGTAAATGACATTGTTCAGTCCTTGTCACAGTACCGAAAGCTGTAAATGTATAAGCAATGCACTGGGGTTTTCAAATGTTCCTTAACTAAATAAGAGACTGATTCACATGTTGTGCTGCTACTGAAGACTATACTCCCAAGGCTGAAATGAGATTTTTAAATGTGCTAATGTGGTCTTTGCCAAGGCAGTAGTTTCCTTTCCAGCCAGATGATCTATCCAACTTAGGAGTGGGTGAAAAGGGAGGAATTGGACAATTTGATATATATCGCTGATAGGGCTTTTGTTGCAAGGCTCTCTCTTGACAAGATCCTAAGAGCTCATTTCTGCCTTTCAGATACATTGGTGCAACTCTCAGTCATTTAAATCTGTGTATTCAAAGGGCAGAACTGGGCCCTGATGTGTTTTTCAAATCACTTCATGTCTTGGTGATTGCTGTCTGGACATTAAATGGCATGCTATGTGCTAGCCTATTTAAGGGATTAATGGAAAAACTCCCATTGACTTCAACTGAGCCAGGGTTTCACCCTATATATTATTAACAAGTTTTAATACATCTTGAACAAAATTTCCAACGAGGTTGACTTCCTTTTTATGGGTGCAACTTGCACCTACAAAATTTGTACCCATATTTTTGCACCCACAAGAGAAATCTGTGTATCTGTACCTCTAATTTGGCTGCAGGTGCCCGTCAGGTAGTTTGAACTGCAACCACTCTGCAGCAGCAATGCACTGTGTTAGTTCAAAACCCACAGCTGAATATTTCACCTCTAAAAAGCAAGGTGTGACCTATTCTCTATAAAAAATGTACCCCTTTGTGTCTGTAGGTGTGCTGTGCATAAATATTTCCCCTTTGTGATTCTTTGACATGATCATGACGCAAGGGTTCTTTCTGCTGGAGCTGAGAAGATCATTCAGAGGTATGCAGCACCCACCCATTGACTTCAATAGGAATTGTGAGTATTCAGGGCCACAGGAAATCAGGCCACAATGCCTAAATATTAGAGCTGAGCAAAAAAGTAGAGAGTTTGTCATGAGAAATGTTCATTTTGGGCAGAAATTTGACCACCAAAATATTCTGGCCAAGAACTGAAATATTTTTATTTGAAAACGCTGCTCTGATGCCTCATGGGAGTTGTAGTTCAGGTGACTCAAGCTCCAGTTCTCCTCCGTTGGCTGGGCTCCTGGCCTGGCCTGCACCTCCCATGGTGACTAAAGAGTTTCCCTGCATGGAGAGGAGAAGTGGTGCAACACGGGAGTCCCTGGCTGTGGTGCATCATGGAAGATTGTGAGGGACTAGTGTACGTCTGTATGTTCCTACATCAGATTACAAACTTAATTTTGTTTTGTGAGTGCCATTTTGATTGCCTACACTTTTGCCTTTTACCCTCCATCTTCTGCTAAGACCTCCAAGGAGGAGTCATGAGAAATTCTTGCAGCTAGCAGATGGTTAACAATCCAGGGTCATTTACTGAGATGGTCTCCCATTCAAATACATGCAGCCCAAGACAATGACCTAGATGCTGCCTGAGGAACCAGTTCAGCTAGGTGAGTTTGTAACCAAGCAGTGGATCACCTGATGAGGGATTTGAAGTCACTGAGGAGACTTGGGGTGGTGTGGGGACTGGAACTTTATAAAAGGGAGGCTCTCTCATTGGCTGTTACAAATGGCAAGTCAGCATTCTGAGGAGGAAAGTGCATTTTTCAGTTGTGACCCTCTGTAGTTAAATGGTGGGTACACTCAATTAGTTGACTCTAATAGGTGCAGTTGCTTTCAATGGCCCTGTCAAGTGGAGAATCGGACATTTGATTATGTGCCAAGTTTTTACATAAAACTATATGGTTATAACGAAGCTGTGGTCTCTTAACATAATATTTTTCTGTGGTTTGAGCAGTGCATCATAATGCTGGAATAAAACTCTAAGCCAGAGTGGATCGTCCTCATTATTTTCAAGATGTTTTTACACTTCTAATTATCTGATAAATGCCAATGGGACACGTATTATCGTTTGTAACCTGCTTGTTGTCTGTAACCCACAGTGACAAATGCAAAGGGCTGCATCCAGGCATACTGAACATGTACAAAATAGGAAACATCTTGAGCCGCATGCGCGCAACCGAGGTGTTACTTATTATGGTATTTGAAAGAGATAAAGGCCTAAGTTGGAATCTTTTTTTCTCACTCTCTCTGACACACCCTTTCATATACCAAAACTCCATCACAAGATGCTGCTGTAGTTCATTAGTATTGTACTTACATGTTCACCATATTGTATATTGACCCCTGTCTTAAGCAAATGCTCAATAAACTGAAAAAAAAAGGTTTTTTGCTTAATGGAACTGACCTCCTACAGACCCTGGAGTACAACTGTAGTTAGTACATTTGGGGGTGGTCTATGAAGGCAGGAGCTTGTCTGTTAAAGCAGGTTTCATTGCACTTCTAAGTGTGCAATTGTGCAGCTTGGCTTGGAATTGATAATTGAGTTAAAACGCGGGTTACTTATCCTCCAAATCCTTAAACTGATCCAGTCCCCTTTATTTGTGAGACAGGCAAGGCACAGAGCCAAAGCCCACTCATTAACATGTTTGATAAGGGAGATACTTTGGTTTCCTGGAGGTGTCTAGTGTCTGCTCCAGTTCTAAGGCAAGAAAGCCATATGGTTTCTTTAAATATTCACTAACTGCCTCCTGGCAGTGACTGAGTGTGTATATTTTTTACAGTACATGCTGCAACCACCTGTTTCCCTTACCTTGTCCGTTAATGTAGTGTTACAAGCAGGGTGAGCCAGAAGAAGCTTCGCGATCTCAGCATTACCATGCTGACAGGCAACCATCAGTGCTGATGTTCCATTATCATCCTGCTGGTTTATGTCAGCCTTGCAAGACAACAAGGCTTTCACCATATCTCCCCTGTCATGGCTGACACCTAATATTAAGGCTGTCTGGCCTCCCTAGGAATATCGCAACACAGACCAAACACAATGACATACCCATCAAGGCAATGTAACTTATTTACACAATCTAATCATTCAAATAGCATAGCAGTCTTGCTTGGAACACAGGTAGCCCTACAGCAGATGCTGTAACAAATCCGTGGCCATTTATAACTTCAGAGTTGACTCTTCTACATGTCATGGCTCCTCAGAACTTCACTGTGACAGCAAGGCTAAAACTCACATCTGATCTGCATGCTCCAAAAGCATGCCCTGCCACTAGATTTATTGGAGATTATCCAATACCTATTAGCTGCATAGGGCTTATGACATGCAGTTCCAGTTCCATCCTGCAGTCAGAGGTGATACACGATAGTCTGCTCAGTACCATTTTGTCAGAGGTGTGAAATTGGGAAGCAAATTACAGTGGGACCTCTCACCGTGACTTGAGCACTGTAGTGTGTCAAAAGCCCCCCTTGCAATCTAGATCATCTGGCCCTGGCCAAACTGGCCATTTCTTTTATTTTTATTGACAGTGTAAATATAAAGCTATAACGGCAAAGTAAACTAGTGAAACCTAAAGTGAGAAGAACCTGGTTTCCCTTTACACGAGGGTCCTTAGAATTACATTTATAACCACACTAACACTGCCTTTACACTGCCAGAGCAAAAAGAACACACGACGGAGTAGTGCCAAGGAACCTTAGTGTAAATGAGAATCAGGCCCAGAAAAGTTTACACAACTATGACTAAATAATCATGTGTAGTGATATTGTCTCAAAAATAATTATTCTGAGGTGTCCTGATAGTTCACCCCTGAACCACTGCCCCTCCTGATAGTGGTTCATATTCTGGTTTTTTTTTTAGGTTACTTTAATTCACTTTCATTTCTTAGACTCTTATTTCAGATTTTAACCATTGTTTAGCAAGCAGTTGGGAGTCAGAAAAAGCAAATGTCTGCATCTGAGCCTGCAAGGTTCTGCATCTCAATTCCCGCCCAATAGTAGCTGAAGGCACTTAGCTGTATGTGGAAGATGCTCAGTATAGTGAAGGATCAGGCCCTCTGAGTTTTCCTTCAAGTACTTTAATTAGCAACTGATTAATTGATTGATACTTGTACATAAAAGCATGGATTGAGAAGCATCATTGGGATGGGCAAAGTCCAGAAGATTTAATTAGTCACAGTGGATTGCAGAGTTTGGCTGAATATGTTGCTTTAACTTTCTAATCTGGCAACTTCAATATAATATGCACACTAACACACATAATCTTGCTTCTCAATTTCATGAACATAAGAACGGCCATACTGGGTCAGACCAAAGGTCCGTCTAGTCCAGTATCCTGTCTTCCGACATTGGCCAATGCCAGGTGCCCCAAAAGGAATGAACAGAACAGGTAATCGTCAAGTGATCCATCCCTTGACGCCCATTCCCAGCTTCTGTCAAAAGACAGAAGGACTAGGGACACCACTGTAGAACTGATCAATGAAATTGTTTTTAATTGTTCACTTTATTAATATAACTTCATAAGCAAAGTTTTATGAATGAAACAACATTCATTCATGAAACCAGTTACCCCATAACTGGCTAATTGAGTTTCACTTTCAATCCAATTGCTGCTTAAATCGCTGAAACTTGCACTGTTTCAACATTGTAACTTCTGTACACTGTTTGCCATTTCTTACACTTGTCCATATTGTAACTCAAACTACATTTAACTTGTCCCAAACTCCATTTTAAAATGCTCACTCCATTTTGTAAAAGCTCTTCCTTGTGCCTTGCTTTTCTTGCCAGTTAGCCGCCATAAGCTACGAACCCAAGCCATGAACTCAAGCTACATTTAGGACTGGTAACTATACAGCAGCCGCAGAACCTGTGTGTGTGTATGAATGAACGTGTGAATGAATGTGAAACTGAATGAAATCTTATAGCTATAACTGACTGCCTACTATGATTCTTTTTGTATTCACAATAAATGTGACATTTTGTCTTATCCCCTTTAATAAGATCCTGCTGGTTTTTATTTTATTGGTATAACACCATCCCTGCTCATCCTAGTTAATAGCCATTGATTGACCTATCCTCCATGAATTTATCTAGTTCTTTTTTGAACCCTGGTATAGTCTTGGCCTTCACAACATCCTCTGGCAAGGAGTTTCACAGGTTGATATGCGTTGTGTGGAAAAAATACTTCCTTTTGTTTATTTTAAACATGCTGCCTATTAATTTCATTTGGTGGCCCCTAGTTCTTGTGTTATGAGAAGGAGTAAATTACACTTCCTTATTTACTTTCTCCACACCAGTCACGATTGTATAGACCTCTATCATATCCCCCCTTAGTCGTCTCTATTCCAAGCTGAGAAGTCCCAGTCTTATTAATCTCTCCTCATACAGCAGCCATTCCATACCCCTGATAATTTTTGCTGCTCTTCTCTGAACCTTTTCCAAGTCCAATGTATCTTTTTTGAGATGGGGTGACCACATCTGCACACAGTATTCAAGATGTGGGTGTACCATGGATTTATATAGCGGCAATATGATATTTTCTGTCTTATTATCTATCCCTTTCTTAATGATTCCCAACATTCTGTTCACTTTTTTGACTGCCGCTGCACATTGAGTGGATATTTTCAGAGAAATATCCACAATGACTCCAAGATCTCTTTCTTGAGTGGTAACAGCTAATTTAGACCCCATCATTTTATATGTATAGTTGGGATTATGTTTTCCACTGTGCATTACTTTGCATTTATCAACATTGAATTTCAGCTGCCATTTTGTTGCCCAGTCACCCAGTTTTGTGAGATCCTTTTGTAGTTCTTTGCAGTCTGCTTGGGACTTAACTATCTTGAGTAGTTTTGTATCATCTGCAAATTTTGCCACCTCACTGTTTACCCCTTTTTTCCAGATAATTTATGAATATGTTGAATAGGACTGGGCCCAGTACAGACCCCTGGGGGACACCATTATTTACCTCTCTCCATTCTGAAAACTGACAATTTATTCCTACCCTTTGTTTCCTATCTTTTAACCAGTTACCAATCCATGAGAGAACTTTCCCTCTTATCCCATGACTGCTTACTTTGCTTAAGAGCGTTTGGTGAGGGACCTT
The DNA here is from genome assembly GCF_965140295.1 of Lepidochelys olivacea. Lineage (NCBI taxonomy): Eukaryota > Metazoa > Chordata > Testudines > Cheloniidae > Lepidochelys > Lepidochelys olivacea. The sequence goes on along the minus strand of NC_140418.1, from coordinate 91,607,450 downwards.
GTCAAAGGCTTTCTGAAAATCTAAATACACTATATCCTCCGGATCTCCTTTGTCCACATGCTTGTTGACCCCCGAAAGAATTCTAGTAGATTGGTGAGGCATGATTGCCCTTTACAAAAACCATGTTGACTATTCCCCAACAAATTATGTTCATCTATGTGTCTGACAATTTTGTTCTTTATGATAGTTTCAACCAGTTTTCCCAGTGCTGAAGTCAGGCTTACAGGCCTGTAATTGCCGGGGTCACCTCTGGAGCCCTTTTTAAAAATTGGTGTCACATTAGCTATCCTCAAGTCATTTGGTACAGAAGCTGATTTAAATGATAGGTTACAGATGACAGTTAGTAGCCCTGCAGTTTCACATTTGAGTTCCTTCAGAACTCTTGGGTGAATACCATCTGGTCCTGGTGATTTATTGCTGTTTAATTTATCAATTTGTTCCAAAACCTCCTCTAATGACACCTCAATCTGGGACAGTTCTTCATTCCTAAAAAGAATGGTTCTGGTTTGGGAATCTCCCTCACATCCTCAACCGTGAAGACCGATGCAAAGAATTCATTTAGTTTCACCACAGTAGCCTTATCGTCCTTGAATGCTCCTTTAGCATCTCAATCATCAGTGGCCCCACTGGTTGTTTAGCAGGCTTCCTGCTTCTGATGTTCTTAAAACATTTTTTGCTATTACTTTGTTAGTCTTTGGCTAGCTGTTCTTCAAATTCTTTTTTGGCCTTCCTAATTATATTTTTACACTCCATTTGCCAGAGTTTATGCTCCTTTCTATTTTCCTCACTAGGATTTAACTTCCACTTTTTAAAGGATGCCTTTTTGCCTCTCACTGCTTCTTTTACTTTGTTGTTTAGCCATGGTGGCTCTTTTTTGGTTCTCTTACTATGTTTTTTAATTTGGGGTATACATTTAAGTTGAGCCTCTATTATGGTGTCTTTAAAAAGTTTCCACGCTGATTGCAGGGATTTTACTTCTGGTGCTGTAACTTTTAATTTCTGTTTAACTAACCTCCTGTTTTTGTGTAGTTCCCCTTTCTGAAATTAAATGCTACAGTGTTGGGCCACTGTGGCGTTTTCCCCGCCACAGGGATGTTAAATTTTAATTATATTATGGTCACTATTACCAAGCGGTCCAGCTATATTCACCTCTTGGACCTGATCCTGTGCTCCACTTAGGACTAAATCAAGAATTTCCTTTCCTCTTGTGGGTTCCAGGACTAGCTGCTCCAAGAGGCAGCCATTTAAGGTGTCAAGAAACTTTATCTCTGCCTCCCTTCCTGAGGTGATACGTAGCCAGTCAGTATGGGGATAATTGAAATCCCCCATTATTATTGAGTTTTTATTTTAATAGCTGCTCTAATCACCCTGAGTATTTCACAGTCACTATCACCATCCTGGTCAGGTGGTCTGTAATATATCTCAACTGCTATATTCTTATTATTCAAGCATGGAATTACTATCCATAGAGATTCTATGGTACAGTTTGGTTCATTTAAGATTTTTACTTCATTTGATTCTACGCTTTCTTTCACATATAGTGCCTCCCCCACCAGCACGACCTGTTCTGTCCTTCTCATATATTTTGTACCCTTGTATTACTGTGTCCCATTGATTATCCTCAGTCCACCAAGTTTCTGTGATGCCTATTATATCAATATCCTCATTTCAATATCCTCATTTAATACGAGGCCCTCTAATTCGCCCATCTTATTATTTAGACTTCTAGCATTGGTATATAAGCACTTTAAAAACTTGTCACTTTTTAGCTGCTTACCATTATGTAATGTAATTGAATGGGCCTTTTTTTCTTTTAACTGTTTCCCATCAGATCTTACCTGTATTTTATCATCTTCCTTCCTCTCCTCCTTATTAGGACATAGGGAATCTCCATTTCTAGACCCTCCCCTAAGGGATATCTCTGTCTGAACCATGTGCTCCTCCACACCTGTCAGCTTTCCCTCAGCCCTAAGTTTAAAAAACTGCTCTACGACCTTTTTAATTTTAAGCGCCAGCAATCTGGTTCCATTTTGGCTTAAGTGGAGCCCATCCTTCCTGTATAGGCTCCCTCTTTCCCCAAAGATTCCCCAGTTCCTAATAAATCAAAATCCCTCCTCCCTACACCATCATCTCATCCACACATTGAGAGCCTGCAGTTCTGCCTGTCTAACTGGCCCTGTGCGTGGAACTGAAAGCATTTCAGAGAATGCTACCATGGAGGTCCTGGACTTCAATCTCTTATCTAGCAGCCTAAATTTGGCCTCCAGGACCTCTCTTCTATCCTTCCCTTAGGGCAGCTAATCATACATGCTGCATTGGGTGCAATAAACTGGGTAGCCCCCACTCTGTTGCTGGACTTCGGCCTGCATTCTCTTTTTACTCCTGAACCTTGTTACTTTGTTGTTGTTTTGTTTTTATCAAGGAGTGTTTTGGGCTTTAAGTTTAAAGAAGTTTAAGGAATGTTAAGTGTATGTAGCCCCTCCCTCACACTCCCCGTGTAAACTCCCTTGCAAAACTCCCCTGTTCACTAGCTTCTCTGGTGGCTTAGGAGTGGGCTTTTTAAAGCCCTGGTCTTTCTGAGTAGCCCCGCTCCCTGGTTAAGGGCCGATGGTGTAAGCATGCTGTAATGCTTGATTTATTCTCCCTATAAGGATCTTTAAGGGGATATAATTATGAAGGAAATAAATATGAGGAGTATTAAACATGTGTAGTTACTCTGGCTGAATTAGCATCTAGAAGGTTCTACAATGCACATCTTTTTAAGGCTAGTTCCCATATGCACTGAGACTTAATTAATTACACAATAAATACATCTCAAAGTTGTCTTGTTTAGCCAGATCTTTCACCCCTTTATTCAATCTGAACTCACACTGGGAGTAAGTAATAGGAATTGGACAGGTATGATTATAATTAGGGTGGTATGAACCCTGCAGGGTTTGGCTTGTGAATGGGTTTGCCAAGTGAATCCTGTAGTTTGGGGTTGGAAGGGAACCAATCCCTATGGTTTCCATGCATCATCTAGTTCACAAATATATTCTGTATAAAAACTTCGAATCATAGAATTGTAAGACTAGAAGGGACCTTGAGAGGTCATCTAGTCCAGTCCCCTGCACTCATGGCAGGACAAAGTACTATCTAGACCATCCCTGACAGGTGTTTATCTAACCTGCTCTTAAAAATAACCAACGATGGCAATTTATTCCAGTGTTTAACCACCCAGACAGGAAGTTTTTCCTAGTGTCCAACCTAAACTACCCTTCCTGCAACTTAATACCATTGCTTCTTGTCCCATCCTCAGAGATTAAGTAGAACAGTTATTCTCCTGCTTCCTTATAACAACCTTTTATGTACTTGAAAACTGTTATCATGTCTCCTTTCTGTCATCTCTTCTCCAGAGTAAACAAACCCAATTTTTTCAATCTTCCTGCATAGGCCATATTTTCTAGACTTCAATCACTTTTGTTGCTCTCCTCTGGACTCTCTCCATTTTGTCCACAGCCTTCCTGAAATGTGGTGCCCAGAACTGGACACAATACTCCAGTTGAGGCCTGATCAACGCAGAGTAGAGCAGAAGAATTATGTATTGTGGCTTGCTTACAACAGTCCTGCTAATACTCCTCCCAGAATGATGTTTGCTTTTTTTGCAATGGTGTTACACTATTCACTCATATTTAGATTGTGATCCACTATGACTCCCAGCTCCTTTTCTGCAGTACTCCTTCCTAGGCAGTCATTTCCCATTGTGTAAGTGTGCAACTGATTGTTCCTTCCTAAGTGGAGTACTTTGCATTTGTCCATATTGAATTTCATCCTACTTACTTCAGACCACTTCTCCAGTTTGTCCAGATCATTTTGAATTTTAATCCTATCCTCTAAAGCACTTGCAACCCTTCCCAGTTTGGTATCATCCACAAACTTTATAAGTACACTCTCTATGCCATTATCTAAATCATTGATGAAGACATTGAACAGAACTGGACCTAGAACTGATCCCTGCGGGACCCCACTCTATATGTTCTTCCAGCTTGACTGTGGATCATTGATAACTACTTTCTGGGAACGTTTTTTTTCCAGCCAGTTATGCACCCGCCGTATAGTACAGGGGTAGCCAACCTGTGGCTCCGGAGCCACCTGCGGCTCTTCCGAAGTTAATATGCGGCTCCTTGTCTAGGCACCAACTCCAGGGCTGGGGCTACAGGCGCCAACTTTCCAATGTGCCGGAGGGTGCTCACTGCTCAACCCCTGGCTCTGCCCTTACTCCACCCCTTCCCGCCCCCTCCCCTGAGTCTGCCATGCCCTTGCTCCTCTCCCTCCCCCCAAGAGCCTCCTGCACACCATGAAACAGGTGATCGGTGGGGGGGGTGTGGGGAGGGAGCAGGAGGCTCTGATCAGCGGGGCTGCCGGTGGGCAGGAGGGGCTGGGAGCTGTGGGGGGAGAGGAGGCAGCTGAAGTTTTACTGTGGCTCTTTGGCAATGTACATTGGTAAATTCTGGCTCCTTCTCAGGTGCAAGTTAGTCACCCTGGTATAGTAACTCCGTCTGGGTTGCATTTCCCTAGTTTGTTTATGAGAAGGTCATGCAAGACAGTCAAAAGCCTTACTAAAGTCAAGATTACCACATCTACCAGTTCCCCCCTATCAACAAGGCTTGTTTCCCTGTCAAAGAAAGCTATTAGGTTGGTCTGACTGGATTTGTTCTTGATAAATCCATGCGGACTGTTACTTATCACCTTCTTATCTTCTAGCTCTTTGCAAATTGATTACTTAATTGTTTGCTCCATTATCTTTTCAAGTCTATGTTCACTTGTACAAACAAACAGGGACTGTTGATGATTGTTATGTACCTGACTTGCCCGTATGTTTACGTTCCCTTCTTTCAACAGCTTTAAGACCACCTCCATGTCTTCATCACTTTCTGCTGATGCCAGTGGTGTGATCATCACTGCAGTATATCCAGCTTTATTTTGATGGTCCACATCACAAACACCTAAAGATGAAGGGGAAAAAAGTCCTGAAAATCTACAGATAGTGCAGGGTTGAGTGACATAGCCAAAACACAATACACTATTTACAGCTGGATAACAGATACCTTGGAAGAAATTTTAGGTCATTTATGGCCAATTGCATCGTCACAGGAATCTGCTCTTTTTAAATATTTTTTAAAAAACTGATCTCACATTAATGTTGAGATCTGAAAGTGAGGGGCCTAGAAAGCTGAATCTATAGCAAAGGCAGTGGTTGATGCTCACGACTTGAGATACTGATTTTTGCCCTGAGTTCAGTGGCAGTCACTTTCAGGTGCATGCAAGCCAGGCAAACCGCGCACTAAGGCTCAGCTGTGGAAACTATGTGGATCACAGAGAAAATGCTAAAGATCAGCTGGTCAGAAAAAAGGGAGGGAAGAAAGGAAGAATGTGAAAGAAAGAGAGAAGGAACCCAAAATGGTAAAGAAACTGAAAATAGAGAAAAGGAGGACTTGTGGCACCTTAGAGACTAACAAATTTATTTGAGCATAAGCATCCGATGAAGTGAGCTGTAGCTCATGAAAGCTTATGCTCAAATAAATGTGTTAGTCTCTAAGGTGCCACAAGTACTCCTTTTCTTTTTGCGGATACAGACTAACACAGCTGCTACTCTGAAACCTGAAAGTAGAGAGAAAAGAGTAGAAACAGAAACACTGGAAGAGAAGAGATAATCAAGTAGGGGTATTGCAGAGCAGCGAAACAAATGAAGTAGAAGGAGAAAAGCTGAGTAGAGAAATCATTTAATTATAGCAATTACAGAAAATGTGACCACCAAAAGAGAGGCGAGAGAAGTAAAAGGCAAGCAGAAAAAATAGAAAAGGAAAATATGGAGATTGATCATTTCTCCAATGAAATTAATGGGAGCTTTTCTGCTGACTGCGCTGAGAGCAGAACTAGGCCCTGAGAAGATATGTTGGGTAATTTTTCTTGCCTAGACCTGAAATAGAGAGAGACCCGCACTATCCTGTGTAGAAGGGGGGAAAATAGAGTGCACAGGTCGGGGGGGAAAGTCAGTACATAACATGGAGAAGCAAACTGAGCAAAGAAGAAGTAAAAAAGAGAAGCAGAGACTCAAATATGAAAAGCTGTAAGTATTACTTGTAGCCAACGTTTAAGAGATGGATGCAGTAGTTCTTATTCAGGCAGGAATGACCCATTGCTTGATCAGTGGCCTAACAGAGGAGTTGTGTTTTGAGCAGAGGTGAAAGTAAGCCAGTACGTCCGGTATGGCGTACTGGTAAGAGCCGGTGCACCGTACCAGGACCGGCTTTCAGAGAGGGCAATTTAAAGCCCTGGAGTAGCGGTGGCTGGGCTCCATCAGGGATTTAAAGGGCCCCGGAGTGCCAGCCGCTGCTACCCCCCTCACCCCTCCCCCCGGCCCTTTAAATCCCCGCCTGAGCCCTGCTGCCCAAGCCCTGGGTGGTGGAGCTCTGGCGAGGATTTAAAGGGCCCCAGAGCTCCAGCCGCTGCTACTGCCCCGGGGCCCTTTAAATTCCCACCTGAGCCCTGCTGCCGAAGCCCTGGGATAGTGGCGGCGGGGCTCCGGAGGGGTTTTAAAGGGCCGGGACAGTAGCAGCGGCTGGAGCCCCCAGCCCTTTAAATCCCCACCTGAGCCCTGCTGCCCGAGCCCTGGGGTAGGGGTGGGGTGGGGCTCTGGCGGGGATTTAAAGTGCCTCGGAGCTCCAGCCACCCCTACTGCCCTGGCCCTTTAAATCCCCGCCGGAGCCCTGCTGCCGAAGCCCTGGGGTAGCGGTGGTGGGGCTCCGGCGAGCATTTAAAGGGCCGGGGCGGTAGCGGCGGCTGGAGCCCCGGGGTCCTTTAAATCCCTGATGGAGCCCGGCCACCGCTACTCCAGGGCTCTGGCAGCAGGGCTCAGACCGGGTGATTTAAAGGGCCCCGGGCTCCCAGCCACCACTACTGCTGCTGGAGCCCTGGCCCTTTAAATCAAGATTTAAAGGGCCTGGGGATTTAAGGCCCTGCCTCTTCTGGTTGAGGCCACACCCCCTGCTCAGGACTCCGGCGTACCTAACTTACTTTCACCCCTGGTTTTGAGGCAAGTCTGTGAGTGACTTAGGAACTGCTCCTACTCCCAGTGAAAAAAATGGCAAAAATCCTATTGATTTCAATAGGAGTTTAAGCACCTAATTACCTTTGAGGATCTGGGTCCAAGTGACTTGAAGACTGAGTAAGTTGGCTGTAAGTACAGAAGTCACTGGTTGTTATGTATTGCTCCGAGCTACCTGGAATTTTGTTTCTAAGCATTTTTAAGTTGGGTTATGATCATCAAAGTTATTCTGAACAAAATGGCACTATGCTCCTGCCATCATTGCTTTGTATGGGTGACATTTGCCCCTGTGCTGAAGGCCAGTTCCAGACCTATGAACCACTCATTTAAGTTCTCAGAATAGGGCGTAAGTAGTGCAGCAGAGGAGTGAATTTCACCCAATATGCATTCTAAATCTGATCTTCTTAGGTTGCTCCTATAACCAAGTTTTACTAATGTTAACATTACATAGCTGATATAGCTATGGAACAACAAGCTGGATTCTGACCATCTTTGCTTGCACAACCTCAGGAAAATTGCCAGTGATGAATCGAGATTGCTAGTGATGAAGTGCAGGCCTGAAAGAACATGGCTTGCTTTTCAAATGATGATTTAGGCTGAACTTGCAAGCGCAAGCAGTTGGAAAAATCTTCTTTTGATCTGTAAACTAAGCAGATTTGGGGTCTGATTCTGAGTTACATTGGCTCTTTCACATCACTTTGGCATAGGGTGACCAGATGTCCCAATATTAGGGGCTTTGTTTTATATAGGACCCTATTACCCACACCCAGAGGACCTTATCATCCCCCTCGCCAGCTGTCCCGATTTTCCACACTTGCTAACTGGTCACCCTTCTTTGGCAGCCTGGGGTGTGAACACATTCAAGATAAATTTGTTTCAAAATGTGATTGAACATTCATAGTAAATATGTTTCAGTAGCTGATTTAAATACAGATGCAGCATGCGATTTGTACTATTCTAATTCTGACACTTTTATGCTCTTGACAAGTTTCCGTTCATTTTATACACAACAAATAGGCTAATTCTATTAAGAAATTCATCACTCCTACTGTTCCAGTTTGTGCTGTTATATTCTCAGCCTTCTTATTTACTGTGCCTAAACATTTAAGTATTGCCCTTTGAGCTTAGTCGCTTTGGGGTATTTTCTAAAAGACCAGAACAAATTTCTCTCAATATTTTCTGGAGTTGCTTGGAAGTCTGTTAAACAATGGGTTTATAGATGTGTATGATAATATGCCATTCTCTTAACATTTAACAGATTGTCTTGCCAACCAAGAAAGGCAAAAAGCTTCATTATTCTGTCTGGAAAGTGCCTGCATTTTATCTGATAAAATCTCAGCTGGAAGTTTAATTCTTTACAGTATGAGCTAAAAGTTCAATAGTTTAGAATGCAGTTCTTGCTGCTGAGCTAGAGGCCACTATTACAATCAAAGGGTCTGATCTTGCACACATGAACGGCCGAGCACAATGCTTACTCCTGTGATTAGTCCCACTGAAGTAAGCACTAAAGGCCAAATATTTAAATGTATTTAGGTGCCTGAAGATGCAGCTAGACACCCAGTGGGATTTTCAAAAGCACCTAGGCACTTAACTCCCATTGAAATCCCACTAGATGTCTAGCTGCATCTTCAGGCATCTAAATATCTTTAAAAATCTAGGGGCCCAATCCAGCTCCTACTGAAGCCAATGGAAGGACGATCAATGACTCCAATCTTGCTAGATCAGCCACATGCTGGGTAATCAGTTTTCCAGGATTGGGCCCTTAAATTGTGACCAGATTTTTAAATCTGAAAAAGACATTAAATGTGATTATATGAAATAATTGGCAAGTACCAACCTTTCCCTCCCACCCCAGACAAAAACAACAACTGCAGCATTAGTTCCCACCTGTATCTAGTAGAAGCTTCACAATCAGAAAGTTGGAATGGGAAACACTGTAATGAAGAGCTGTATTCCCGTTTCCATCTGCCAGGTTTATGATCATCTTCAGTAGCTGGGGATGAATTGCTTTGAATTCTTTGAGATAAGCTGCAACAACTTCAGGGCTGGAGGATTTCCTACTAGAGATTCGGAACCACTCTTGACAGACAGTGTTTAAGATGTGTCTCTAAAACACCAACATTTCACAGTCACTTTCAGGACCTTACTTTTTCAAAAAGTAATGATGCCAGTTCCCTTCGCTATTGCTCTACCCAAGGGTTGGTCCCTGGCTGGTGTTTTCACTTTGTGGCTGGTAAAGAAAACTTTGCATTTATTGGCAGTGCAAAAGGGTGATTTGTTTTAGCAAAGACAATACAGCAACATCTTTAAAAATAGAGGTAGTTTGTTATTGGCTTGATTAGTTTGTTTTTAATTGAAAAATGGCAACCCTCAGGGAACTAAAGTGACTAGTTCTACATATGAATACCTGGAAACATTTTCTCATGGGCAAGTTATCACTAGACTTTAACTCAAGCAGCATTCATATTTATTGATACATTAGTGGATACAAATAAATCTGAGCTCATCTCCTATATCCTGTTTTATGGGTCAACTAGAACAACGATGTTATTTTTTAAAATGATATGTCTTCATCAATCTAACATCTATATGAAAACATTTTACCCACTTCTGTTTACCTACCTCCAATAATAAAATAATAATAATTTTTTTATCCTAAATACTCTATAAATCCAGGTCTAAACTGTAGCTTCTCTATTTGCCTCATGTAGGGGGAAGTGCACAACTGAACTAGCCCAAGAGCAACCCGGGAAGTAAACTGTGATTCAGTCACAATCTGACTCCTGGATCCCACCATCTCTACTGCTACACTGTGCCCCAGCCCTATACCTGGCACAGTGTGTGTGTCCTCCATCTGGGGCAGCTGTGCTGTCCATCATGGTTGGGGGGGGCTGTCCCAAGGTTCTGCACATTCCCCAATCCCTGCATGCGTGGGCTCTGCGGAGGCTGCTTCTCCCCAGTGCTGCCACCTGTAGTGTGCTGGTGTAGGGCAGCAAGGGGCAGCCTTACTGACCTGTGCAGAATATAGGATGGGCCAAAATACTGGCCTCAACTATGTCTATGTACAACAATCAAATAGCAGCTTGAGTAGGGAAAACATTCTTTAGCGCTCCATGTTTCTCCTCTAAGTGATTCAGCCTTTGTATGCAAATAGGATTCAGCACTCAGTGTTCCCATTAGGCACGCTCCTGTAGAGCTTTTCTCCGTTCTACTCTTAAAAATTCCCAATAAGCAAAAGGTAATGAAGCATTGTTGTCATTCTCCTGGTTAGTTAATTTGCTGTGTCTCTCTGAGGGGCTCTTTACAGACTATGTAGTCACATTTTTGCAAGGGATATGTGTCCTCTCACCCCAGCCCTTCCTGGAGATCTAGTGCCCTGCTTTTGCCCTACCCTCAGTTGCTTGGCTACAGAAAGAGGAGGAGATGCTGGGCAAATTTTTCCCCTTCTCCAGTGCTCTGCTAGTTAAAGTTAGTACCGGATTCTATTGCACTGAGATCTGCTTGATGCAGCAGAAAGGGGTGGGGGGAAATGCTGGAAGCCTGTTACAACTCCTGGTTCTATGCCCGGCACTGCTTCAGCCTATGCCCTGGCATAGGGTGGAAAAATCTAGTTGCCATATGTATTTTGGCAATGTTGCAGACTGCTTTGCAGCATGATCCAGCATGTGTTTAATATGCAGGATGGATTTTTTGCATAGTTTTTGTTATTTTATTTCCCTTGCAGTCTAGAAGCAGGGAAAGATTATTTAAAGGGGGAAAGGAATTTTTATGTCAGTTTTAGTCTGGCCCAATTGACCAGAAGAAGCTTGGAAAGTTTTCTCCCTTTTTCTGTAGGTCATGAATCTGCAGCCAAACCTTGGGTTGGTTTTGACTTTCAAAATCAAAACTAGACAACAGAAGTTACCTTGACCCACCTCTCCTTATAAAGCTGCCCATGGTTTGCTACAATAATTCTGCAAAACATTGTCTGGATGGTCTAAACTCTAAATGGTTAAATATAGCACAGACAGGGGAGTTGCATTTTAAATTCAGCTGAAAAATACCAATACCAAATGTTTGTCATTGGTGGTCCTTATTTCTGAAAGGTGTTTGCTCAGTAACAGGCAGCCATCAAGAAAATCTTCTGAGGGTTTGCATCTAAAAAGGAAAATACTCTTATAAATCCATTGTAAGAGAGAACTAGTGCACTCTGAACTGGGAAGATAACTTGCAGTGTGTATCTTTAGGCCCCAATGCTGCAAACAAACAATTATGCATGTTGTTCCATTGACTTTGATAGGTTTGTGGGCATAAAGTTAAGCATATGCGTAAGTGTTCATAGGACCAGAGCCACAGATTGTACATTTTAAATAGGCAACCAAATGTCTTTTATATTTACAAATAACCAGTTTAACAAAAATTCATGCAAAAGCAATTTTATTCCCGGATCTTCCAGGAAATCCACTATAGTAACAATCAGATGCATCCGATGAAGTGAGCTGTAGCTCACGAAAGCTTATGCTCAAATAAATTGGTTAGTCTCTAAGGTGCCACAAGTACTCCTTTTCTTTTTAATTAAATGTCTGTTGGGACAAAATTAGAAGATGAGAAACTTTGGATTCTGTAGTAACCTGAAGAAAATATGTAGCTGTTTAAAGCCTGCTCAAGTGCTCACATAAGTCAATGGGAGTTTTTCCATTGACTTTAATTGACATTGCATCTGGTCCTAAACCAGTACATGACAGGTTGTGATGATGTGTGGATAGCTCTAGAGTATGGTACAGAAGTTCCCATTGATACACTGATTTTCACAACATGAATATTCTAATGTCTAGGCATGTGGTTGGAAAATTGACATATATGGCAAATGTGCAATTGTAACATGCTTTTTGCAGGGAAAAATATAAGGACTGAAAGCCCTGTTTTAGTAATTTTAGTTTGAGTTATCTCTCCATGAAAAGCACAGATCTCTCTAAAAAGTTTAATGAAATGAGAACTTAAGACAAAGCAATGGGTCCAGCAATATTATCCTACTGTATCTGCATCATTATAATAACCTAGCCACACAGGTACTGCATGACTCAGAATCAGTCACTTATATTGCTTCTTTCTCTCAAAACGTATTAATAACTTTGCTGCTAACAAAGTGACTGCAGTCTTCCACTGAAACTTGGAACCAAAAATCACAATTTTCCATTGTTCATTAGTCAACATCACTAATATGGTGCATTAGCATGTTTATCTGATTACCTGTCAGTCTTGGGTTGAGCGCTAGCCATTGTTATTTCTTCCAGTTCCTGTGGCTCATTGTCTCTATGGGTAGTGCTCTGGGAGACTCCAGTTGAGGCATGTGTGTTTTCACGGGCAGCTTTCACCTGTCTGTGTTCTAAACTGTCATACTTCCTCTCCATCTCGCTGTCAGAATTTCCTTCCGATGAGCTATCTTCACAGCTGGTGTCTTCACTTGACGTCGTTTCATAACTAATTGAGGACACCAGATATTATTCCCTTTTCCTTCCCCCTCAGCAACTACAGGGCCTTTGCCAATACCCATTGAAGACACCCAATGACTCCAATGGGCCTTGGATGATGCCCATAGTGACATGCATGTTAGACACAGTAAAAATATGTCAATATGAGAGGTTGGCACCAAACCTAAACCATAGATCCAGACCCCAACTTTGAGGTTCAAACCTACTACACAGGAACTCTGGGTTCAATTTTTAGTCGTCTTGTTTCCCAGGCCAATGGGAGTGCTACAGAAGCATTTTGCTGCTAAAATTAGGGATAGGGAACATCTCCACCTTGGCTAATTTAAGAGCAGTGGTGTTAATATGTTACATGTATATGGTGCCTTTTGCTCCAAAGGATCCCAAAACGTTTCACAGACGGAAGCTCAGATTCTGATTTTTTGTTTATGTCGAGTGCCACCTTCCTCCACAAGTAATTCCATTGATTTCTATGACTACTTGTGAAATAGGTACTACTCAGCATGAGCAAGGCTAACAGAATCTCACCCCCTGAACTGCAGTGACTTCTGGGGTAAACAACAGCACATGTAAGTGCAGGGAGAGAAATCAAGGATCAAGTTCACATGCATAAGTCCATGCCCATTGAGGGGAAAATATAAATCTTTCAGCATAAATAAAAATCAGCAGAAGAATTCTTCAACTGAGTCACTTCTGTTGGCATTTTGTAATTGTTCCTTGGGTGATCATTTTTTAAAATAGTTATAATACTCAACTATCACTCACACACAAATAGGCATCTTTTCATGGGCAAGACGTGAATTAGAACTCCTTGGTTTGTACACCTATACATATTGTGTGGGCACAACTTAACAAGCTATTTTTGAAAACTGGGCCCACGATGACCTGATTAATGTATGGGACACTTTTAATTATAGCATATTCTATTTGCAGTCCCTTTGGACAAATTATCCAATTATTTCTACTGCTTGAGGCAAGAAACCTGAAGCAACAGTTGGTAGACTTCCGCACTTATATGAAAAGAACAACATTCTCTTCATAGTTTCATTCCGCTTTTCACTTGTAAGGCTCAGGAGATGACACTGCTATTAGATGAGGATCCATACCTGTACACATTCATGTATCAAATATGTAACTTCATGATTTAAATCTTTAAGCGCCTGGCTTTTGATGATTGGCTGCTGAAGCAGCAGCTTTTCCCCATAACTGATCTTTAATTTATCCCAGTAAGGTGACAATTTGCATACAGGCAAATGCATATCTCTTCTAGAGCAAGCCCAACTACAACCTACATTAATTTTATTCACTTCAAAAGGAGTGCCTACTTATACTTTCTTTTTTAAGTGCTCCTGAAAGCTTCCAGAGTGTCGACACTGGAAACAGATGCCAATTAATCAGCAGAACAGGGGGCAAAGGGGTAAGATTCCATCATGCTGCCCAAACAATGTGCCTCAGACCTTGCCCAGAAAGACCATTTCTAGGGTAAAATGCCATTTTGTCTCAATTCAATCCTTGGCCTCTCTGCTGAGACTCTCAGCAAAGATGTTGATTCATACCAGCTTGAGAGATATGACTGGCAAAAGGCTAATGTAGTGTCCATCTTTTAAAAAGGGAAAAAGGAGGATCCTGGGAACTACAGGCCAGTCAGCCTCACCTCAGTCCCTAGAAATATCATGGAGCAGGTCCTCAAGGAATCAATTCTGAAGCACTTAGAGGAGAGGAAAGTGATCAGCAACAGTCAGCATGGATTCACCAAGGGCAAGTCATGCCTGACTAATTTAATTGCCTTCTATGAAGAGATAACTGGCTCTGTGGATGAGGGGAAAGCAGTGGACATGTTGTTCCTTGACTTTAGCAAAGCTTTTGACATGGTCTCCCACAGTATTCTTGCCAGCAAGTTAAAGAAGTATGGGCTGGATGAATGGATTATAAGGTGGATAGAAAGCTGGCTAGATTGTCCGGGCTCAACGGGTGGTGATCAATGGCTCCATGTCTAGTTGGTAGCGAGTATCAAGTGGAGTGCCCCGGGGGTCGGTCCTTGGGCCAATTTTGTTCAATATCTTCATTAATGATCTGGAGGATGGTGTGGATTGCACCCTCAGCAAGTTTGCAGATGACACTAAACTGGGAGGAGAGGTAGATTCGCTGGAGGGTAGGGATAGGATACAGAGGGGCCTGGACAAATTAGAGAATTGGGCCACGAGAAATCTGATGAGATTCAACAAGGACAAGTGCAGAGTCCTGCACTTAGGACGGAAGAATCCCATGCACCACTACAGACTGGGGACCGAATGGCTAGGCAGCAGTTCTGCAGAAAAGGACCTAGGAGTTACAGTGGATGAGAAACTGGATATGAGTCAACAGTGTGCCCTTGTTGCCAAGAAGGCTAACGACATTTTGGGCTGTATAAATAGGGGCATTACCAGCAGATCGAGGGACGTGATCGTTCCCCTCTATTCGACATTGGTGAGGCCTCATCTGGAGTACTGTGTCCAGTTTTGGGCCCCACGCTACAAGAAGGATGTGGAAAAATTGGAAAACATCCAGCAGAGGGCAACAAAAATGATTAGAGGACTGAACAACATGACTTATGAGGAGAGGCTGAGGGATCTGGGATTGTTTAGTCTGCGGAAGAGAAGAATGAGGGGGGATTTGATAGCTGCTTTCAGCTACCTGAAAGGGGGTTCCAAAGAGGATGGATCTAGACTATTCTCAGTGGTAGCAGATGACAGAGGAGTAATGGTCTCAAGTTGCAGTGGGGGAGTTTTAGATTGGATATTAGGAAAAACTTTTTCACTAGGAGGGTGGTGAAACACTAGAATGCATTACCTAGGGAGGTGGTGGAATCTCCTTCCTTAGAAGTTTTTAAGGTCAGGCTTGACACAGCCCTGGCTGGGATGATTTAGTTGGGGATTGGTCCTGCTTTGAGCTGGGGGTTGGACTAGATGACCACCTGAGGTCTCTTCCAACCCTGATATTCTATGATTCTATTACTTTAGTCCACAAGAAATTCAGCTGAGTTCACGAATGCATTACTCTTATGATGGTCATGGATTTTGCTGAGTGCAAATTAGATTGGATGTAACTGTGAAAAATTCCATATTGCAATTTCTATCTATCTTATATACTTATGGGGCCCGCGCTAATGTAGTATCAGAATGCCTCAGAATCTTTTAATGTAGTTATCCTCACAATATCCCTGTGAGGTAGGGAAGTACTATCCCCATTTTGCAGTTGCAGAACTGAGGCAGAGAGAGATTAAGTGACTTGCCCAACATCACAGAGGAAACCAATGACAGTGCAGGGAATTAAACCTGGATCCCCCAGGATCCAGGTGAATGCCTCAACAACTGGAACATCCTTTCTTTCAGTACCTGACTTACCTGCTAGTGTAGAGCCTCATCCATCTCCCACTGCAATCAACTGAAGAACTCTCATTTACTTGAGCAGGAATTGGATCAGACTCTGAGTTTCCAAGCTGATAATAATGGAAATATATTACATATATAGGTCTCCGTTCAGTTCTTAGTGAACAAGTGTTCACATAATCCCCACTCCTATCACAGCACTAACTGGCACTTTTGTTGGCTGTCGTTATAGAGAGACCAAGGACTGAATAGGCATAGATAGAACTTCTTCTAGGCCAATACTGAGCCACTTTTGATGGCAGGTTGTGGCTGCCTGGCCAGTACAGACTTGATGCAAGTTAATGGAAAGATTCCCAATGACTTTGAGGTTTTGGATCAAGTCCTAAATGACCTGTGAGCAGACGACTTGAGTCTTCAAGGATGTCAATCCAGTACCATTCATTATTTCTGTAAAGTACCAATGTCCCAGTCTTTCCCATCAGGTTTTACTGCAGAGTTATCGATATTAGACTGAAGAAGGGATAAAAGAGATGACATTGCAAATGGCCTTTTAATTAAAGATTTGGGGAGGGGAGGATTATATTTCCTGAGAGAGACAGATGAGGATAATACTGTACGTGAAAAGGCAGTTTTATCTTCTTAACAGATGCTTACCCACCATTTACCCCAACAAACTGAAGATTCTTTTTGGTCCCATTACCTCCTGCATGGAAACCATAACCTTTCTTTTTCATGATTGATTTAAGACTTGTGGTTGGCGAGATTTCTAGCAAAATACAAAATCACAGATTAAGAAAGTATCTATGTTGTCATAATTGTTAGTCTCAACTTTATTGTATGCCTGGAACAAACTACAGAGCGTAAGCACAATTATGTCACACTTATCTAGGTATCTTAGGTTTCTGTTACATGTTACCTTATGAACGACCTTATATACCTTACAGAACTGCAGAGGCAGGTGTATATAGTCGAGATCTGGGCTGCCACCATTAAAACAAGGACGGAGATCTGACACACATCTATAAATGACTTTGTAAGTATCTGCATCTTGTCCTAATATTAAGTAGGCTTTACTGGTATAATAATGTTCTGCTACAACCCCTTAACTAGGTCTTTTTGCACTTTCAATATTGATGTTGTCATTGAAATTCATGCTAGTGTCCTTGGTAACATTCTTAGTGTCAGCCTTCTATACAACACTACAGAAATGAATTACTGCACCTGAATTCACATCCTCTCATGTTATATTGCTTGAAAATAGAAGCCTTGGATTCAATTACACTAATACCCCCTCTGGCAGTGTAGAGGAAACAATGTAAATGAGGATCAGGTCCCAAAAGAATAAAATAACCTAATTTGACATGGAATATTTATTAGTTATTTATCTTAAAGGGCACAGGTCTTTTTAAATACCATGGTCCACATCCTGGTGTGAACTGGCATAGCTCCATTGAAGTTAATGCTGATTTACACCAGATAAAGATCTGGCCATGTGTTCACTAATGAAGTGCAGAATCATAAAACCCAATTAAGAAAAGCTATGAGCAACTTTATCTGACAGACCAGTCCCTCTCAGTAGCATAAGGGAACTTCGAAAAGTTCAGATTGTGTGTAAAACTTCAAGTGTTACACCATGCTATAAAGATTACCTCTCTCATCTATACTTAAGGAAACACAAAGAGCCTGTTTCTGATCTCACTGACACTGGCTCTACATTGATGTAACACCATTGACTTCAGCGAGGTTTCTCCTGATTGATGCTGGTGCAAGTGAGAGGAGAATCGGCCCAGATACTTTTAGACCTGTGCCAATGTTATTTACCCAGCTGTTGATATTGCGTATTCGAATTCTCCTTATCTGATGGTGCTTGGGTAGAATAGGCAGATAACAGCAAGTTTAAGGAATTAACTATCTGATTCTGGATGGAACTAAGCTTCGATGCAGGGTGTTTAATAGCGCTTGCTAACTCTGGATATCCGTGCTCCAAGCACGTCCACTGCTCTTGCAAAAGCTCCTGGATTTTTTTAACATATTGGCTTATGGGATCATCTGCAGAGGAATCTTCTTGTTCTGTACGGTTTTCCTCCTCAATCAGATCTTGCTTTACAACCCTGGCAAAAACTGGTTTATTTCCACCTGGTTTATTTCCATTCGAGTCAGCTCTTCCTGTTCTTGAACAGCTTTCTCCAATCAGAGAGCTTGCAGCACAAGACTGTCTGTCATAGCTGTTTCTTTGATTTTGACAGTCATCATTGATCTGTTCATCAATCTTCAGCTCAGTGAAGCATGGTGTAAAGACAAGGGGTTCAGTGTCAATTCCAGTTCCTTTCTGTTTGGCAAGAAGTGTAGCCCCTTCCTCTCTGACACCAGTGTGAACATCTGCCAACCCCTGATCCGTATGAACAGGCATTCTTCTTAACTCCTTAACCTGCAAGTTCACGTTGTCCACTCCATAGGTACCACATCCTACAGATTCTGTAGCGACTGGAATATTAACATTGACACCCTTGTCATAGGCCTCCTTAAATGTGTTTGCTTGCATGAGTTCAGTGTTCACTGCAGCATCATGGTACTGCAGGACATTTCCATCCTGCTTGGATGGTTCCGTTTCTTTGGTGTTTTCCTGACAAAGCTTCTCTTCCAGTTGAGCTTTGGCGCTTGCCAGTATTTTAATGCTTCTCTCCTTTGCTTTGATCTCACTACCCTGCTGCTTCAGCACTACTCTGATCTGCTCAAGTTCCTCTATTTTGCTCTTTAGTTGCTCCTCCAGAACAGTGATCTGTTGTTTCAGCGCTGTGATCCTGCTGGGATCTACTGTGTCACAAAGCAAAGGTTCAAGATCTGAGTTTTCCTCATTTGCTCTAGCCCAAATGCTTCGAACTTCAGTCTTCTCTGGTGCACTTGGCATGATCTCACTTATGTTTAATTCTGTTATGTCACGGTTCTCATTTTCATGCATAAACTTGGGGGCATTTGATGAGAGTGATTCATCCTTGACTAATTCAGGACATGTATTTGTCTCCGGTGCGCAGCATTCCTCTCCTACACTCTCTGTAACCAGGAGCAGCTCTTGAGCTACGGAATGCTGGCTTTGATGTGGAGATTGGATTTGCATTCTCTCCCTAGGAAGCTCGGGGGGTTGGTGACCCAGCTCAGGGATGGCTTTCACCTGTTGTCCTTTAGGCTGCTCATTTTCCCAGAACACCACTTTGATTTGCTCTTGCACATTCCTTGGCTCTTTGGGGAAATTTAATGTGACACGATCAGAATAGTGTGAATCCAGTGGCTCCTTTGCAGGGCTAAAGGGAATTTCTGTGAAGCTCTTTCCATCACAAGGCTGAGAAAGTGCTGAGGGCTGAGCAGGCTTGGAGCACTGACTTTCCTCTTCTGAACTTTTACTTGGTAGAAGTTTGGCTGGCATGCTGGAAGCCCTTAACAGCTGTGGCCTCCCTCTACAGCTGCCAGGCTCTTCTTCATGGTGGATGACCTCTGCTTGTCTGATTGTCTCTGCTAAAAGGGCCTTTTTTCTATAATTTGGCTCCTCTGCAGTTAAGGATTGTGGTGAGTCATAAGATGTGATGAGACAGGTGGTTTCTTCTGCCCCTAGTGATGCCTTCCTCTGGGCAAATGAGCAGGTTGCAGCCCAGCTCTTATTGGGGGAGGAAGCATATGCATGGGATCTATTCTCAGGCAGGCTGAAATTCCGAGGCAGTGTGCTGAACTTTGGCTGCTTGGCCTTCCTGTGAATGTGAACCCTTTTAATGGTATTTCCTTTTTCAATGTCATCCACATATTTCAGAAAGTCAAGGTCTAAGTGGAAGCCATATGGTGTTTCAACAGAATAAGGGAGACTTCTGGGTTGATCTTTATCCTCATCAGGTTTTGATGGCTGATCGCCAGCTGAAATAAAACGAGACATTAAATTTTAAAAAATAAATTAATTAAAAAAAAATCGAACCATGTTTGCAGCAGAAAAAAAGCGGTCAGCAATGATTTATTTTGCCTCCGCTTTATACCTCTCCCATTCATCTTCCACTCCTCAGGCCCAATCCTTGGCTGTGGCTGAGGAGGCAGTGTGGAGTACGTGGACAGCGAGGGCTGGCTGTACATTGATCCTGTCCTCTGGGGTAGGTTAGAGCAGTCTGAAGGTTGCTCTAATTTTCAGCAACTACCAATGCCTGAAGGAGCCAAAAGGCAGCTGTAGCACAGCTGAGAATCAGGGCTCTCATCACTATGCACAAAATGCTGAAATGCCGGCCAGCTGCCTTCCTAAATCATTATGCAGGGAAAGGGAGAAGGAATGGGTTGTAGTTTGTCATTTGTAATGCTAATGTTGAGTCTGATTAGAGATATAGCCACAGAGCAACACATGCAAATGTATAATCTTGTTTTCTGGAGCTGACTCATGTAATTGTTGCACTGGAATTCGCTAAATCATTATTTTAATTGGCAATTATGTAAATAGCAGGTTTGGTAGGCTGAGCTACAAATATGTCTAAGTATTAAAAAGCTTCCTGATATATAATAAATCCTAATCCTAGTGTATAAGAAATCCAGATATAAGCCAGACGATGGAAACTATTCATGACAATTACATTTGGGTTTTTTTGCAAGTCAGGCAAAGAGACATTGGGTGGCCCTATGGACAAACATTGTCACCCCAGTTGTCCTTTGAAAATAAAGAATACCTCTAAAAGGCAGGGTTGAAATTTTCAAAAGTGACTGGTGATTTTCGATGTCTCACAGTTTGGGTGTCCAATCTGAGGCACTTTAAATGTGTTTCAAACTGTGCACTGAAGAAATGAGGCACCTAGAATCACTAGTTGCTTTTGAAAACATTGGCCAAGGCCCTGAGGCTTGTACAGCACAAAAGGCTGGCACAGATAGGGTTAACCTGTGCAGCTTCATGTAGTCATATCTGTAAATCTGTGTAGAACCACAAAACCCTTTCTAATGTTCATGGATGTTCTTCCAAGAGCACGTCTTTAATTCTTCAGTTCAAGAAAATCCAGCATATTGGAATGTGTTAAATATACAACAGCCAATTTGTTCCATATGTAATCAAATATGCAGAGTTGCAGCAGTCAATACAGAACCTTACAGTGAATATCAGCAACTCTCATGAAAGTAGATGCTAAAATCAGACTTTTCAGTTGTCTCTCCTAATGATGGACATCTTTCAACTTAGACTCAAATTGACCTCTACCCCATTCAAATCTGGTGTGCTCTCATTTTCATGACTGTAAGTCATTTTTATGATTTTACCTTTCTGATGTGTCTGAACAAAATGTAACTTATTTATGTATTTCCCTAAAGAACACTATATCAATTTAAACTTCCTGTACCGATGACACATCCCTGTCCTTCATTCTGGTTATTTGGTCTAGCATTGTGTCCTATATAAGGTGCTTGGCAAGTTGATAGAATAGATAGAACTAATAATAAAATCCACAGCCCATAAAATTCATAGGCCCAAAATTTCAAAGTAGGGTGTCTAAAGTTAAGCACCTATAATCCAATTTCAGGAACAAAATAAACGGCCTGATTTTGAAATGTGAACCCATGAAGTTGTGGTGAGTTAGGACTGCTAAGAACCTCTGAAAATCAGGCCACTGATTTAAATAGGGGTATTGGTGCCTAACTATAGTTACCCAAGACTGAAAATGTTTGAGAATTCTTCCCTTTGCCACTGCCCTTGTGAAGCAGTCTTGCAGGGACTGGTGAGAATTTGGCAAAGATATAGACCCTTTCGTCTCAAAGTTTCCCCAAGCCCTTTATACAAACAGCACCACTGAAATGCAGCCACCACTGCAGAGGAAGCCAGCACACTGGAAATAGTGGAATGAGGAAGGAAAATTTAGTGTAAAGTGACACCCAGGCAAAGCCCTACTTCTCTTATGAAAAGTAGAAGGGAATCCTTAGCGTCCATACAGAACACACAAGACCTTTGTCTTTAAGATCTTCTCTGAAAGCCCCATACACAGTGCTTGAAACTCCACTGTAAACAATAGAATGATCACACTTATTCTCCACTACAGTAATCACAAATCAGAGCAAAATGAGAATGCATTGTGTGTGTCATGAACTATGCACAAACCTTGCCTATTTTCATTGTTGGAAAACATGTCTCCATACAGTGAGCAGAGCATGAATTATTTACTGTGTAAACAAAATACCTTGGTTTAATATTTTTTAAATGATACAAGAGTTCCATTCAACAGCGTTTAAGTAAAAACAGTCTCCATACCATCTGCTTTCTCCATTTCTCCAGGTATATTTCACAATGTGGAATGTGGTCCAGGCTGTCAGTTAAACATCATCCAACGAGTCAATAAGACTTTGTGCACCTAAAAAAATTAAAAGGCCATTTAGACAAAGTTCCCGTATTTATTTCAAAGCCCAAGTACACCACGCCCCATCCATGTTCAAGGGCTTCCATCTAGCTGTAGGAAACTCCTCAGTGAGCCAGAATGGCCACTGCTGAACACTGTGATTTTTAAAAAAAAATCTTTTTGGTACAACAAAAGTCAGGTCCTTCAGGGAGTATAGTTGACGTTAGTGACTGTTGTTGCAGTACCTTGCCTCTTACTTCAAGTATTCTGCAGCCAGACCATGTACAGAAAACATTTTCAAGAATATTTAAATCAATATTTTCTCTTCTAGTGGTAACAATTCCTGCTTCCTTGACACATCACAATGAGATGCTGCTTTAATTAGCTGTTAGCCGGGGATCTGTAGTAGATGGTATATGAACTCTTTACCCAAAATACATTGGTTACTAGGAGATATAGTCTGTAATTTATATACTGTCTGATATTTCATTTCCTGATGAAAAGAGCAAGGGGTATAGGCTACATAGAGTGGTGGCTTGTTTGTCATTTCTTTGCTTAAAGCAGCCAAAGATTCAAAACTGATACTAAATATCTTTAAACCAAACCCCATTATTTCAGTGTGTGATTGATCATATTAAAATAATCCTTCAGCTAAATGACTAAAACACAGTTGTGCTTTTTGTAGGAACATATAACTCCATCTGTCTCTTCGACTCAGGCTTGTGATTGTCAGGAACATGATCATCATCCTTCAACACCCCCTCCCCCCCTCATTTCCTGATTCTAGGTGATGGCGTATAGGATTACATGGATCTCAAGAGGACTGTGGATGTTGGGACTGAGGACACCCAAGGCAAGTCTCATGGGAAGCCCCTACTTCTTCTATGCCTGGTGACTGGATTCTAAAGAGGTCAAGGCAACTGGAGCTCATCAGGCAACCAAGCCCGCTAGTGTATATACCAGACAGGAAAAGAAGGTCAGGGCTAGAATGGGAGGATGATTTCCCAGCTTACAGGAGGAGCCTGTGGGTCCCTCATGTTTTTTGAGGTGGGTTTGTAACCTCAAAGAGAGAACTTTCTTTAAGATCTGGGTTTGTCCTTGGAAAGAGAGGCAGGGAGGACCTGCCCAGTGCAGGCTGGAAATCCACCTTCTGCTGCTCCCAGGGCTAGAACCTTGCTAGAACTACGAGAGTGCAGCCTTGACCCCAATGCACCAAGTCTCTAATGAGGTTGAAGGCTTGAAGAGCCCTGACCTCAGTTCCCACTCTGATCAACATTGGAAAAACTCTGGTTTCAGCCTACTGCCCCGGCCCCCACCCGAACCTCTCTGCAGCAGGCAGTCCCTCAGGGTGCCCAAAATATTTTTCCTGGGCTGCTCTCTTTTTTGAACTCTTTGATCTCTCACCCATGCCTGTGCACAAGAGAGCAGAAAAAAGGTGCATGAATTGCAAGGTCACAAGAGCCAGAAGGGAAGGAGGCAGCCAACCCTGGAGAGCTGAACTACTGGAGAAATTCCCCCAGCCCGTGGCATAAAACAGACTGACACCTGTGGGAGAGCAAAGAGCTGTTCAATAATGTTCAGTTTCAGAAGCTGCTGAGGGTGGAGACTCACTCAGTGCACACACTCTAGACCAATTATGTGGGGGAAGGGCAGATAACTAGTCACGAACCGCCCTCATCTCATTACCCCTATTGGCAGAAGTGGGGGAGGAGAGGGAGATGCCACCTGATTGTTTTCCATTTCCGCTGCTGCCCTCTTCAGCACCATTCCCCAGGTATGCCCTGCCTCATTTCCCCCTCTGTGCGTCCAGCTCCTGGCACCTCGGCTGCTGCAGTTCCTTACTCTGCGTCTGACTCCAGCATGCTCAGAATTCCTCTGCCACCTGCTCAAAAGTGCAAAGAAGTGCAATCAACTTAAACCCCCATTCCTAGCCAGCTCCGCTGACTATCCATTCATTCAGGAGCCAATTCAAATTGCTGTTGGTCCACATACCAAGCCCCTTGCTCACCTTTTAACTCTTAAAGTTTCGCCTAAGGAAGGACTTCCGCATTTGGCCCATAGTATTAAAACCCTCCATGGACTTGCCCCAGCCACATTCATTGGCCTTTATCCCTCACTGTGTCAGTCACTCCACTTATCTAGTATTGGTCTCTTCTCTGCTCCTCCACACAATCTCATCATGGTTAGTACAAGAGACTTCTTCTCTGCAGCCTTCCTATGTCTGTCCACGTCTTCATTTAAATGTTCAGCTGAAACCATAGCTTGTCTTAATTCTCCATTCTTTATCCCTTAAATGCCTCTCTTCCTCTGAGATTGGTTTGAATTTTAACCTAATTTATTTCTGTTTTAATTTTTAGAAAAGCTGCCCCAAAATGGGACAGATGCTGCTGGTATGTAAGTTTTAAAACGTTGAAATGAAGTGCTTAGATTATAGAGCTTTCCAATAAAGACATGAGAGAAAATGACATTAAACTTTGCTGCGTTGCCCATTTTAAATTATGAAAATATTTTTATGAAACCACAACTACCTGGTAAGAAACTAATTACCGCATTAAACAAGTGTGGTCTCTGCATCTGGGTGTGATGGAGTCTTCCAAAAGATATTTCTCTAAAGAGAACATTAACATGATCCTAAGGTTACTACCTTAAACACAGGTTTCAGAGTAGCAGCCGTGTTACTTTCGCAAAAAAGAAAAGGAGCTACAGTTTATGCTCAAATAAATTCGTTAGTCTCTAAGGTCCCACAAGTACTCCTTTTCTTTTTACCTTATACACAATTATAACTGGATAGTAACACAGAAACCTGGCAGACTAGTCATTTGCTTACCCAGCTTAATCCTACAGAACCAGTCAGAACCACATGTTTATGATCGATTTCAACCAATACACTCCTAAGATATTCCCAGGCTAACTCCATTTTGTACATGAAAGGCAGTTTCTCCTGCTTTTCCTCATGAATAAACAGCGTGTGCCAAAATTAACATTAGTCACTTTCTCCAATGTTTTTATTTTACTTTTCCAATTACAGTCAGTTGCACAATGATTATGGATTCCAGCCACCATCTGACCAGTTATATTTCACTCTTCCAGGTCATTTACAAAGAAAAAAAATCCAATCAATACGAGGGTTTTAATATCTAGATAATTACACCTAATTGATTCATTTACGACTTGGCTCAGTTCCAACTTTCCAGTCATAAAATTGAAATTTTGGCTAATCTATTTCAAAATTACCTCATAAAATGACTTCTGCATGGCCCCTACCAGCTTGTAGACGTACTTCAGGTGCCTCCAGTGTAGTTTATACATGGTTCTGATGGCTGACTGCCAAAAATATGGGTCCTATTACCCCTAGTATCCAAACCAATATTCTTCCATGACTGGCTACAATGAAAACTAGATCAGAGTGAATAATTTCATCAGAATACATGGACAAATTATCCTGTCATCTCTCATAAGAGGTTCAAACAGTCTCAAATTTGATTCTACATTTTTTTGTTTTTAACAATAAACCAAATAAGACAACACCAAAAAGATATTTAATTTCTACTTAAGAAGGAACCAAATACCAGACAGGATGATAAAGTACAACAAGGTCTCACCACAGCCTAATGTTGTCTCTGATGGGAGACTAGGGAATGAAAAATGACTCCCACATACCACTTTGTTCCCTGCTCCCATACATAACTTTAGGGAAGCCTGAGTGTGAGGAGACAAGCTGCCAGCTGGTGGGATCAGTTTTCAGATGTGCATTAGTGTTCTGGACAGAGCTCTGAGGCTTTGCAAGAGCCCGCCCAGCTATGAGCAGTTCCATGGATCACAGTCTGCAGACATATCACACATGTCCTCCTGATTCATCTTTGCCTTACACTACTAATATAACTCCACTGACTGCAAAAGAGCTACTTCTGATTTACACTGGTGCAAGAGGAGGATCTGCCCCTTAGACTTTAAGTTTAGAGAATTTAGTGCATCTGAAGGACAGACCTGAACTCCACCGGCTAAGATGGCTCATGCACCACAACATCAATGTGCTTGAACCTTCACCTGTGGCCTGATCCATAGCCCACTGAAGTCAGTGGAAAGATTCTCATTCCATGGACTTCAAAGGGCTTTGGGTCAGGTCTCTGGAGGAACCATTTCTGCGACTGACAGGCTAGTTTTTACTCCATCCCCACTCAGTCCTTGTCTTGTACTGTGTGCGACAAGCTCATCCCCACTCAATGCTTGTCTCCTACTACAACTTAGTGCTAATTTGCAGTGGATTCTTGTGTACTAGAAGCAGGAATGAGTCTAACTCTTTTCACATATGCCACTGAACAGCCTTCAGATTGGTCAAGCCCTTCAGCTACTATCAACCTGGGACACATTTGAACTAGTGTCCTAGTTCTGTATCCTGTTCTCCTCCTCTAAATCATCTAGCCCCTCATCAAAGAGATTTCAAAGATTCTGTAAGGTTTTCTTCCCCTTTGGTAAATACCTTATCAAACACTGTCATTATGAGCCTTTAATATACATTGACAGAAAACACATTATGTATAAATTTGTTAAATTGACCCTGTCTCGGGTTTTAATATTTGCAGACTTTCCCTATACTATACAATAATGGAAAACACTCAATTTTAATCCCCAGGCAGAGAGCATTTCAGCATATATAGCATCTTTGATGTTTAGTTTTACAACAAAGAATAGTGTTGAGGAGGATGAGTTCATCTGTACATTAAAAATACCTCTCATGAGGCAAGAGCATATAGAGAAATAAACATGAAAAAGTCAAATATTTGACACAGTAACTTCATTCCCTCAGTTCCCCATTTGCAAGGACAATGTACTGTCTTTTTAAAAGCCAGGCCTCAAAGAGTATTCCTTTACAATCAGATTTAACTCTCCATTTTCTGGCCCCCATTAACAGAGTAAAAAACAAAACCTAAGATCATCCTGAAGGTTTTAACTTTAACTGAATTACAAAGACTGAGATAGGTGAAATTCACTCTAGGAAAGGAGTCTGCTACCACCAGTTTTACAGATGAGTTTTACATTTACCCCTGTGACTATAAACAAAGAGATAATTCATGCCCGGTAGATGACATATTAACACAATCTCATTAACTATTTAAATAGATCACAACTTTTTTTTTTTTTTTAACCACTGGCTGTCATTTTCTCCTGCATTGCAGCAATTGCATTTAGCACTTCATTATGAAAGAAAAAGTATCATTAAAAAAGCACATTGCCAGGTTACCTTCTCATCCTTCCATCTACAAAGAAACAGAGCAAAAGAACTTTTCCCTTTCAGAAAGGTCTCTTTTCACTGCTGCAAGTCAATAGTTATAGATTCAGAGCAGCAAATGTGTGATTTCCAGCTGTTAAAGAAGTTGGTCAGCTGATCAGTGACCTTGCTTAAAAAGCAAATACTAGTTTAACTAAACAGAGGGAGCAGAACAAAAGATGAATTCATTTTCTAACAAGCTAGCACATAATTCTTACACATCCTTTCTGGAGAAACTTAAAACCCAGTCTTTAAAGTTAATTACACTTTCTGTAGATAGTGTATATTATCTCCCAATCAAAAACAAAATGCAAAATGTTTAGTCTACTGGGGAAATTTTTGAACAACATATGACCTTATCTGCCTTATCAAAAATAGGATTATTTAAAAGTCAGACAATAATTAACTACACAGTTCTTATTTCATCTGATGTTACTCATTAAAGAAATTCTTACTAGCTTCATTCTGAGCTTCAGTTCACATTCTGCAGCTTCGCTATTTTGAATATATTATTTATTCTGGTCAGCATTTCTCCCGACAAAAAATAAAAACAGTCCCCTTGATTAAAGGACAGAAGCTTTATTAGAAAACGCAACATGTTTCAATATTAATAGTTAATTCTACTTCAGTCCTACCCTAGTGCAATGAGTTATATCAGAAATATCCTTTTAAGAATTCATGGTTTTGTCTGTTGCTCACAGTCCCATAGTTACACCCATCAATCTGCTCTTCTGAGGAGCTGAAGATAAGGCAGTGAATCTATTTTACAGGACAAGAAAATCAGCAAAGTATCTTCTGTAATTACTGAACATACCACTCTATTGATTCTACACTTCAGTGAATTGCAGGTCACCATGTAGCATTTGATAACTGCAACACAGAAAGAGGACTTCTAGTACAGCAAGCAAGGCCCTCTGCAGAATGCCCTGCTGATTGAAAGGAGACACATTTAAAACTCTGATCACCCATCTCTTATCGCATTTATTGTTAGCAGTGGCAGGATACAGTGGTAACAAAGGAAACTCCTAGCATTGCTGTTCCCATTGTGCTATGCTAACCAAAGGAAGGAAAGATAGGGTGGATCAATAGGATAAGAGAAAAAACAGTTTGTCTAAATGATGCAACATTTTACATTGGGTTTATCAATGCAAAAATAAAATTCAAACAAACAAAAAACACTGAGGGAATCAAATGGTTTTAAAGATAAAAGGAAAGCACAGATGAACCTCCAGGTTCTGAGGTACATTTGGAAACATTTAAAGTGAAAGGCTTGTTTCCTCACCCATCTTTGCAATGTGAAATATCATTTCTCAAGCTCTAGGTAAATCGTAGTTTGTGAACTAACATAAAGCCCTGCAGTTTGCAGTCATTCAGTTTCATATATCTTATGCCCAGGGCCACCACAGCTGTTGAACTGAAACCAGAACATATACCTGCCCCTGAACACAGTAAAAATTGTGTCTTCTAGATTTTGATCTGTAGAAAACTGGAACTTCAGTAGAAATTGAGCTTGGGAGTAGTTTTTAAATGGTAAATTGCCATGCAATGTTGGGGCATGGTTCCTATCACAAAAGCCTACATAACACTTCGGGCATGAAGAAAAGGAGTACTTGTGGCACCTTAGAGACTAACCAATTTATTAGAGCATAAGCTTTCATTGGTTAGTCTCTAAGGTGCCACAAGTACTCCTTTTCTTTTTGCGAATACAGACTAACACGGCTGTTACTCTGAAACTTCAGGCATGGTGTACGAAATTCATCCACTTCCCAAAAGTGCCAAAACTCTCTCCTGCTCTGCAAAGACAGAATTCAAAACTGTGCCAGACAAATGAAGGGCTGGATTGTGATTTAACAATCTATGCTGAGGTGTGTAGCTGCACTGCCGCTCCAACACACCAGGGAACAAACTGACTCTCAGTTCATATCCTGGTTCCCCTTATTCCAGAAGGGAAGTCTAGTCTATAGTAGCAGATCACTTCTCTGGCTCAGCTGCACTGGTTGGCACAAGAAAAGTTAAGGTTTCCACCTGCATCCCAGCCTGTCTAACCCTCCTTGCCCACCTGTGTGGGGAGTGGGAGTATCATGCCCAAGCTGTGAGCCACAGTGTCTGTAGACCACGCAAGGGAGTTAGGGACACCTGACATTCCCTTCTTCCCCTGCATGATGATCTTGCCCTAAGCAAACAGAGAAGGTGGGGCTGGCTATGGGCTTGGTAATGGAACACAGAGCCTTTCACTGGTAGGCTTGAATCTATCCCATGTCAGAAATGACTGAAAGTTATGAGTGTCTGATCAACACTGAGGGGTCTCTGTGAAGTAAGTTTGTGGCCTGAATCCAGGTTCTTGTGCACAAGTATTTACATCACCACACTGGGATTGTAGCTGATGCTAAGAGACCATCTCAGCAGAGAGACAAGAGGTCAGAGTGATTGCACACAGATCTTACAGACGCTGTCAGGTCAAATTTGGCTGAAAATTTTAAGTTTGGTAAAAAATAAGGTATTACAAAAATTAAGGGCAAATATTTATATTAAATTATTCCATTATATTAAAAATATATTTTGGTTACAGTTTTAAGAAAAGAAGGCAAATAAACTTTCCCCTGAAGCATCTGCAACCCAAACATTGCGCTTGTGTATGAGAATCAGCAAGTGAAATTTTCTGGAAACAGAAACAAAAGTGAAACTTGACTGCCCATTTGCATTGTCCAAACAGTGAGATATGTGCACTGTTTGCACAATTAATTAAAAATAAACTAGGCACTTCAATGGCTTTGAAAATTTCACCTGTTACACATTTCATCATTAAATCAGCACACACAATGACATTATGTTGTTGCATACTGATAAAGTTAAGTCTTTGTATTTCTCTTTTACAGTTCATTAATGTGGTCGGGTGTTCAAATATAACTTCTAACTGTTTGCTTATTTAATGATTATTGCAAGTCTGTTATGTCAGATTCCACTGGTTTGCTGTATTCATGCATCCTGTGATAGGGTATGCAAAGCCCACACTGAGGAAGGATTCAGAGTAGCAGCCGTGTTAGTCTGTATTCGCAAAAAGAAAAGGAGGACTTGTGGCACCTTAGAGACTAACCACTTTATTTGAGCATAAGCTTTCGTGAGCTACAGCTCACTTTTGGGTTCAATCAGCCCTGACCTGCTGCACATGCAGAAGGTATCTGGCCTGGCAGGAGAAGCTAACAGGGCTGAACCTGGCTCAGTTGGGGTCTGGTTGAGGAGAGCAGATCTCTGGCTCTTTTTCAAGGAGAGAGCTATGGCTGGATCTAGGATTTGAGGTGACCTGATGGCAGACAAGAGCCTCCTTGAAGGAAGGCCTTATTGCAGGCCTGCAATAAGGAGCCCAAGGCAGTTGTAAAGGAAAGCAGAGGAAGTGAGTCTCCTTAGTATTCTCTGTACTGGTGGAGAAGCTTGCAGGGAGCAGAGAAACTCCTTCAGGGTCAGCTGAGAAAACTCCCCTACAGCAGAGCTAGCTGGGTGGTAGGACGTACTAAGAAGCTCTGCAGGAGCCTGGAGAAAAGGCCTTGAGAATGTGATGCTGGTACACAGTACGCCCAGGAAGAGGCTGTGGGAAAGGCCCAAGATAGGCCAAGGTAGGAAGTAGTCCAGGGAGGTAGCCAGGGAATCTGTGTACACAGGCCTTGGCCTTTTATTAAAGGGCCCTGGACCAGAACCCAGAGGAGAGGAAGGACCTCGGCTCCTTATGGGCTTGCTGATGAAGGTGGAATAGAAATCCCCCTGACACCAGAGGTAAGGATTATTGAAAATCTCTGATACAAGGAGTAAGGGCCAAAGGCCCAGCATGGGTCGGAGGGTTATTGTTTGGACTCTTTGTTTACCCAGGAAGGGCCAGGAGAATACAGGTACTGGCTGGAGGGCTGAGTCCCAAGAGGAGGTGGATCACCAGCAGACCTAAATGGCCTTTTAGTGGTAGCAACTGCGGGGAAGGCCGTGCAACTCTAGGCCCAGGCCTGGCAACAAGGGGCGAGTCATATTCTTCCATAACTGTTCCGTATATAGTCATTGTTTGCCCTTTATATATGGTGTATTTTCTGTACTATATATATCATTAATTCCAAGTATATTGTCAGACCATTTTCAATTATTTTTTCCCTTTTGAAAGACCCAGTAGTATGTTTTTATTCTAGCATCTCCTCCTCCTCAGATTCAACTTGGCTAAAACATGCATGGCTTAACCAAGCAAAACTCCAAAGGATTTGAAGTGGTGCTCCAAGTCCCTGGGGCTCCCATTCAGCGAAACACTTAAGCATGGACTTGAATCTATCCCTGCTTAGTAAATCACATAAGCCTGGGCCTAAGACCATTCAAGTCAATGAGATATAAGCATGAGATTTAAAGTTGAAGACGTGTGTAAATGGATTGCTGAATAAAATGCAGCCCTACAGGAGGTTTGGCCCAGTGTCTGATCTATATTTAAGGATCTCCAGAAGAGGTATCAGACTGTCACTAGTGGGCAAATTCTGCCCCTCTTCAGCTTGTGCTAACAAATGGGCGTAAAACAGTGCAGCAAAAATAAAGATGAAAAGTCTGACCCAGACGTGTTGCTACTGATTCTCTACCAGATGCTGCAGTTCTTTAAACTCTTGTTCTCTCGAATGCTGCTCTTTGCAGGAGTGGAGTTTATAAAATGGAGCACCCCCAGCCAGTTGTGGTCAGGTGTGTGTTTGTTCTCCATTTGGCAGTCAGCACTGACACCACTCCTATCTTCAGGAGACAGTGCTTTGATGAAGATGAAGATTAGGGACGCACAGTAATGCGGACACTAAGAGGAAGTGAGGATTTTTCTGGTATTGGCCATGAATATGTCTGCATAAGGAGACTGTGGCGGCATGAGATGTAAATAGCTGATATTAAAGAGACACACTGACAGGTAGATAGATGGGAGAAATTATCCAGTGAGCTCTTCTGCAGATTTATCCCAAATCTATGCTATGGAGCACTATAAGATCTTAGATCATCTGTCCATGTATGCGGCAGCTACATGGATTAAGATCCTGAATCCTCTTGCTTGTGTTAGTGAGCTTGCACTCTTGTTGGGTTATGCCCACAGTTCTTAGATTCTCCTACCCCAGATTGGAGAAGGGAAAAGAAAGCAGCAAAATCAAATACTTCAAGGCTTTGAAGTAAGTGATGGGACCTTTACAGCTGGATTCAGTGGCAGGGGATGGCAATGAAAGGTCTCTGTGGAGGCATTTGTGGTGTCAGAAAGCCACTGCAACCTTTCCTTTGCCAAGGAATCCTCAGGTGCCCAGGAAATGGCTGGAGAAAGGAGTGGTCAGGAGTTATGTTGATTCAGCACACCCACTGGAAGCCCTCCAAAGGAGCCCCATCAGTAAGTTTAACCTACCTGCTTAATGGAGAGCAAGGAGTGGCAACACCATCTGTTCTCCCTCATAGTGAATTTCCCCTGGGGGAAGTGAGGGCCGGGCTGATACCGGGAGATGTAATTTGCACATCTCTGTGCCAAATATCTACAGGGAATCTAGCCCTTGCTGTTTAAAGTGTTACTGAAAATCTGCTCCCTCCAGGCGGTCTGCTTGATTACACAATAGCCCAGAAGAGCTATTGTTACAAGTGGACATACCATGAACAAATATGGCCTCACAGGGAATATTTGTTACACGTATTTTCAATTCTGTTTGGATACACAGGAAGAAACATAATGCGTTTTCAATCTGTTAGGTGCAGCAGTGCAGGAGAGAAGGCAGCTATGTAGTGATGGGCTCAGATGATCCAAAATATAAAACAACATGCAGTCTGGGAATGGGCAAGAACAGTAATTTCATGGTAGAGAGAGAGAAGAAAAGTCTTGAAATTTTAGTGTGTTTACGTAGAAAGTGGCCTGGTTAAAACATACATGGCTTGTGTGGCAGGATTTTTTGATGAAGTGAGACTTAAAGACTGGAAAGATCGCTCCTGGTTCACCTATCAGTAAGTCATCACCTTCATTATTATTACACAGCACTATACAAACCTGGGAGATGGGGGGATCCCCTAGTCCAATGCATCCGATGAAGTGAGCTGTAG
This sequence comes from Lepidochelys olivacea, assembly GCF_965140295.1. Classification (NCBI taxonomy): domain Eukaryota; kingdom Metazoa; phylum Chordata; order Testudines; family Cheloniidae; genus Lepidochelys; species Lepidochelys olivacea. The sequence goes on along the minus strand of NC_140418.1, from coordinate 91,573,860 downwards.
CTCACGAAAGCTCATGCTCAAATAAATTGGTTAGTCTCTAAGGTGCCACAAGTACTCCTTTTCTTTCAGTCCTAGAAGCTTACAACAGTCTAAGGCCCTGGTTTTGCAAATACTCATACACATGCCTAACGTTACTACTGTGTGTAGCCCTATTGAAATCAATGGCATTCCTCAGGGTAGTGGATTAAGCGCGTGTTTAAGTGTCAGCAATATCTGGGCCCAACTAATAGGATACACAGGACAACTTTTGCTGCAAGAAGGTCTGGGGAGATTAGCTTCCTAAAAGAATGAGGTAACTTTAGGGGAGGTCCTGAGGCAGACTAGACTCTCCCTTCTAAAATTGCAGCAGCATGACAGTGGCGCACTGTGGCATGCAGAAAGGCAAAGGTTCTCTTCTCTAAGCCCATGTACAGAATAAAAACATTTATAAAGAGAATCAAGTACATTACACAGTCTTCCTTCTCTGTTCTTTGGGTACTTAGTGAGACAATGTTGTCCACAGATTAGAGGAAGGGTCTAGAACTCAGAATTGCTTGGTTCAATTCCCAATGACTTTACTAACTTGCTATGACTTTACTAACATTTACTAACCTTGGACAAATCACTTCCAGCCCCATTTTCATCAGAGGGAACTCCGGTGCTCAGTGCCAGTGAAAATCAGGCCCCTCTTCTCTCTGTGCCTCTGTTTAGCCATCTGCAAAGTGGCTATAACAATGTCTCCTCCATAAGGATGTTTTGAGGATGCATTGATGTTTGTAAAGTGCTTCGAGATCCTTGCATGAAAGGTGCTAAGTAAGTGCAAATATTATGATGACGATCCATTTAGAACGCTTTTTCTTCTCATTTTAAGAGCATGTTACTGGGCTATAGTTATAGTATTCAACAAGGAAAACCTTTGCAGTCAGGCTTTAAGCAACGAGTGATGGCATGATACACTCCCCCTGCGTTAACCTATTGTATACATAATTTTCCTGGTGGTGTCAAATAGAAATATAGATCTTGGGGTGCAAACTTAATTAGTTTTTTAAAAGAAAAAATTACTAAAGTAGTGGATGGAGGTTGAGCAGTAGATGCAGTATATTTAAATTTTAGTTATATTTGATACAATGCCTCATGGAATCTTACTCTCAAAATTGTGTCAAATCAACTTGGATATGAACACTGTGACTGAGTGGAAACAGAAAGAAGGAGCAGTAACAAAAGGTAATTAATGCTAGATAACAAAATATCATCTTAGGAGGCGATATCTACTGCAGAACCACAGGGGAATCTGTGTTAGGTCACTTTTACTTAATGCCTTCATTAATATTATAGGTACAAAGTGCACATTAATGGAACTTGCAGATGATACTAAATTGGAAGGAGCTGCAAACACCAGTGGAAGGAGAGAATACAGGACATGAGCCAAAGTCCATTGAAGTCAGTTGAAAGTTTCCTGTGGACTTCAGTGGACTTTGGATCAAGCCCATAGGGAGATGAGAAATGTAGGCAGAGAATAACAAATGAGATTCAGTTTGAGAACATGCACGCTGGTTAATGTTAATCCAAAGCGCACATTCATGGGGAGGCAGAAACTCACTATCAGAAAGACAGTGGCCAACTGGAAGAATGACAAAAGTCCTTTTGTGGCTGGCAGGAATGGCTTTCAAGGAAAAATTAAGAGCTAAATACAGTATGTCTAGATATGACAGAGGGGATAAAGTCTTGAAACTGCTTGGAAGCTAAAGCTGGTACATAATGCAGCCCCTCACTTAGGCTGAAATTCACCCCTGTGCAGGGGACCAGTCCAAGAGCTATGCACTGTTTAAATCTTGCCCAATTTTAAGGATTGAATTGGTACATATTCCTTGTGCTGGACCTCTGCATGGGGTGAAGTGGGCTTTCACAGTGATGGAGAGGGCATCAGTGCTTTAGGAGTTGATGGTTGCCTGTGAATTTCATCTTGAAAGGGTTTGGGATCTGATTACATCGGAGACTGGCCCTCTCTCTATGAGCTACATATCCACAGTTGCAACCAGTGAAGAGGTTTGAGCTGGAATTCCCTAGTTATGAATGGGTGGGAGCTTCTGACTGACGGCCTCTCCACTCTCGTTCTCTTGCCCCTTTGGTGCTCTAGAGCCTTAACTTTCTGTACATACTATGAGCTCATCTTTTTGTCCCACGCACTCACGGTATGTCTACACTGCAATTAAAAACCTGGGGCTGGCCAGTGCCAGCTGACATTAGGCTTGCAGGGCACAGACCAGGCTGCAGACTGAGCCCAAACATCTACACTGCAGTTAAACAGCTCTGTAGCGTGAGCAGCATGGGCCAGCCGTGGGTTTTTAATTGCCGTGTAGATGTACCCCTAAGTACAGGCTGTCTGGGGATATGTTTTATCTCAAGTGTGGGGGTAGGGTGGGTATTTACAGCTGAGCAGTTCACTGTTTATTGTGTTCATGGCATAAACACAGAAGTTAGATAAACATAAAATACTCGTTCTAGAAGGTTGCAACGTCACACTGCTTTAGTTTGTAAAATCCAGAACCTAATACACAAGAGCCAAAAACGGAGAGACAAAGCAGGCTGCTGCCTAAGGCAGCGAGTCACAACTCAACCTACCTTGCTCTAGGATGGCTTTTTGCAGGTTGACTGCTCCTGTTGTCTGCTTCCCTACACAGCCCCCTAGCACACAAGCAGGGCCAGGAAACACCCGGCAGGTTAAAGTGGTAGCTTGTAACTTCAACACCGTTTTCAATACATCACACTCATTACTCAGCAATATTGACATTGTAAGCTCCTCTCACCACCAGTGCCAGACCATGGGATGGGGGCACCTGCTATGTAACATCCTTTGGACATTGAAAGAAATGGCCCAATTAATATCTGATGGGTGTGAACTCCAGGGAGATCTGGGAGTTCATTATAAGGGTATAACCAAGAGTGATGGAAGGAAATTAAGAAAGGGAAATATTAGGCTGAGTTTTCTGACAGTAAGATCAGTTAGTCCATTGATTAATCTTCATTCCCCTGCACTGCCGTGTTTAAAATTAGGCTGACTGTATTAGGGAATGTACAGCAGGGAACACACCCCCACAGTCAGGGAAGCGGGCTACTGGTCCAAATAGGCCAAATTCAGCCCTGGTGCAAGAGGGCACAGCTTCATTGCTTGAGGCTTCCCTGAGGTTCGTCTGTCTCACACAGGCATCTGAACTGTCCTAGGAGCCTCAAGTATTGGAAAGAACAAATGTGGCATTAAAGGCTCCGTGAGATCCTCAGTCAAGTGCAGCTCCAGCAGACTGCAGAACCATTGGACTAGTAGCCAGCTGTGTTGAATACCAGATGACTATTAGACCCCAATAAATGCAGCTTCAGTAGGTGTATGCACAAGAGATAATGACTTGGCAAATTTAACTCAAACAAATCTGGCTTGGAACTACCCCAAAAGTACTTAATCAATGAAAGGAATTGTTTTCAAAATAATATGTGAAACTCTCAAGGAGTCTTTAGGTGTTTAAATAGCCATTTAATGAGATGGCAGTAAAAGTTATGCAGATATTTATTTTACTAAAACTGGTTATTGCTGTTCGTTAAATATAGTTTATGCTCTGCCAATATTTCCATTCAAAAGACAAGTTCAAGGCAAGACACATCCTATCCAGACACTTCCCTTTTATGACTTGCCAGGGTAAGAAAAAAATCATTCAGACTCTTCCTCTAAAACCTCTTTGACGAGTGGCCACTAGTCTCTTCTGACCATGAATCAGGTAGTGTTATAAAAGCAGTGTTGGCAATTCTTGTCATGGTTTTTGAACATTCAGACATGGCAATACCATGAAGCTAGAAGCGCCAGGGCATTCTTCATCTCTTCTGACTGCTTGCCTCTGTTTTTCTAGTTACTGTACATGCTAGAACAAAGACGCCCATCATGCAGGCTTTGGAGACTGGGCCCAGCACCATCTCAGCACAACCGACACCATCATCATTGATCACACCCACTGCAAACAAACCAAGTTGGTGGCTTCTCCAAGTACATGAGGTTGTCTGCAACTTGTCCAGACCTTAATGCTCCCAGGCCTTTCTGAGGAGGTTTCCATGCTCCTGGGGGTTGTGCTGGAGTCTGTGGTGGAATGGAGACTGTGACTGCTGTTAAACAGAAAGGAGGAGGTGGGTCTAAGATCCACCCTGAAGGGAGAGCCACTTTTGCCTAAGTTGGTCTGGAAAGAGATTGATGGCCCACCTTGAGGGATGGAAAGAAGTCTTGGAGCAGTGTCTTAATTTCTTAAGAAACAACAGACACTCAGTGGATGCTGGACACCTAACTCCTCTTTGTGCCTTTCAAAATCTCCCCCTCTGTGTCTCCCCCTCTGCTCTCTCTGCGGTCTCATTTGCTGGGTACAGGGCAGCTACTTTTTCCTCGGGCAGTGGCAGTGGTCAGGGAGCTGGTGTGATTCTCACACAGACCCTCCTGTGTGCCCCAGCTCTAGGCATGGAACTTGGCAGATAGCGCACACCTCCGCTTTGGGGGCAGGCTTGCTGCAGAGAGACTTTGGAGGTCAGGGAGCCCATTCAATGAGTCTCCCCAGAGAAGAAGCTGAGTGAGGCACTTGGGACACCAAGAACTACTTACTCTACCCCGGGGCAAAAGGGGCCCAAGGATTAACTGCAGGTAGAAGACAGGGCGGGAACTAGGAAGATGTACACTCTTCACTAAGCTGCATGGATGGAGTGAAGCTCTTTTGGTAATTCCCCGGGCTGCTATTGCTTTTACCTTTTTAACAACCCTATCAGCCCTGCTTTCTCCTTTCTGCCGCAGGAGTTAATGCCCATTTCAGTTCCCTCCAGCTCTCTGACCTTTAATAGCTTGGGGGTCTGTCTACACTAAGGAAACTCGAGCTCCATAGCTATGTTGGCACAGCTATGCTGGCATAGACACAGAGTGTAGATGCAGCCTATGCTGACAATGGGGGTTTTTCTATTGGCATAGTACCGCTGCATCCCGGGACAAAGCACTCTTCTGTTGACATAGCTGCATCTACGCTGGGGATCATATCAGTGTAGCTATGTCAGACCAGTGTAGCTATGCCAATATAACTTTTGGGCGTCCTCAGCAGTTGGGCATGAGAGAGAGACGGCAAGGTACTGTGCTCAGACCCTCAGGGAACAGCTCCTTCATTCTTCCTGTGGGCTGGTCTGCACTTGAAAGTCATATCTGCATAGCTATACCGACATAACCCCCCAGCGTAGATGCAGCTGTGTCAACAGAAGAGTGCTTCCATCAGGGTAGCTAATGTCATTTGAGGAGGTGATGTTTCTGCATCTACAGAAAAACCCCTTCTGTCGGCATAGGCTCTGTCTGCACTTTGGGGCTCTGCTGGTATAGTCTCTGTAATGTAGACATACTCTGTGATTAAATAAGGGTTCCCTGCTCACTGGCCATTAGCAGTGCCCATCACTGCAGCTAATGATTATAAAGGATCCTTTTGTACAGAACACCTGAAAAAAAATTTTTTTGAACCTCCATCAATATGCAATATCCAGTGCGTTCCACTCTATTCCACAGTTGCATGAGGTTAAAAGAACAGGACTTGGCTCACTGTGTAAACCCTCTGCTCATGGTCTGTACCACTTGCCTATATAAAAGCTTGCGCACACAGCAAATTTTGCAATGTCGGAAGTCTGTGTTACAATGTGATCATTCTCCCAGCTCTGACAGATCTGTTTGGTCTTGTCTGTGCGGATGGAACCAAACTATTTTCATAGCCCTGTAAAAACCTAGTACCTATCTACAATCTCAGTTACAACTAATGTTTTTCCTAAATTCTGATATGTGATAACATTAGAATCATGGAGACACACACACAACAAGTAATTTAATGTGAGAAGGTTTTAGAAATAAGGGCCAGCTCCTCAGTTGTGAGTAGGGTGAAAGTGGCAGGAATCCTGCTCTGCAAAGCTCAGGTTCTGCTCTGTTACACCGTTGTAAAGCAAGTGTAACTTCATTTACTCCAGCTTTTTCACCAATGTAACTGAGAGCAGGATTTAGCCACAAGCAGGCAGGCCTCCGACTTCTCACAAGAATGAGACTGGCAAGGAGGTGTTCAAACTGCTCTCCTCTCTAGTCAATCATGCTCACAACTATCCTAGTTTGGGTGCTCACCTTCCTGCTGGGATTTTAACTCAGTTGTGACCTGCATCTGGGGAATTGTAGCTCTTTTTAAGGTACCAGGAGGACACTTTTTCTTTAAACTTTATTTTTTGTAGTGGTAGTGTAGTTTTATAATACAACCTCTGAGCATCCTGAAAGGCTTGCTATCCTTTCTTCCTCCTGCAGCGAAGAAGGCAAGAATGACTCTGCAGCACTGAGTTCTCATAAATTACTGACCATACAGGAGGTTTTACTACTTGTACCCATCCACTCTGCCATACAGTTCAGGGAAAAGGGAGCTGAGTCAGATGGAGAATAAGAGCAGATGCATGTTTCCACCTGTTAGCTGAGACATCAAATGGGCCAGACAAGCAAATAAGAGGCATCACAATTCAGGCTTTTAGAGTTTTGATGTGAATTGCATAACAAGTTGGGTTATGTAAATGCATGAGAACTTGTGACGGAAATGTCAGATCCTTCTGCTTACAACACAGCTGTTGAGCTTTAGCAAAATTACCAGTCTAGCTGCAAAAAGGAATCTAAGATTGAATAAGCATATAACAAGCGTAGTCTGAAAAGTTATCCCAGGACAGGCATAAGAGCCAGGAATTCCTACATTCTAATACTAGCCCTGACATTGACTGCCTGTTTGGCTGTGGGCAACTCACCTAACTACTCTGCTTCAGTTTTCCTGTCTAAGAGGTGGCTGAGAGTACTTCCCTATTGTGCTTCCCAGGGATATTGCGAAGATTGATTAGCTAATGTTTATACAGTGCTTGTCCTAAGTCTTACTGTATATCAACAACTAAGTCGTGACTTCTCTGTAAAGGCTAGCGGTGCCCTTTCCCGCCCAGGCTACCTGCCTCTCCATGACTATCTAGCAGCATTTCTGCAATGAATCATTTGGCACTGATTCCTAGAGTGTTGAAAAGTTTATGGATTCTGCACATTTTACAAAATGAGATATTTTTCCCCAAAATAAATCCCCTATTTACCAGAGGAGTGTCACAATTATTTCTTACTTCCATTTTTGCCCCTTTACCATCTTTTGGGGCTGGCAGATACAAAAGCAGGGCAGTCACTACAGGGACAAGTCCTGAACCTGCTGAGCTGATGGCAAAGCTCTCGTTGACATCCAAGGGACTAGGATTTGGCAGTCTTCCATCCCCAAAGCCACCTTGCACTCTTCGATTCAAGGTTGGTACACTAAATATGTTGCTTTTTATTTTATTTAAAATGGGCAAAGTTATTTTTTCTCCTTGTACTGATATTTTTATTTTTTTTACTTTTGCACAGCTCGGCTTGTAACATATGTCCGAGGACACCTCAGTCATGAGTTGAATGGCCTGACATTCGACTGGCTAAGGAAATGGCTTCTGATGCGTAGTCTAGCATATGCACATTAACACATTAAAGGAGACAAAGACTTTCATGGAATGTAGAAAGTCTTTCTACATTCCATGAAAGTCTTTCATGGAATTTTTCCTTTTTATAAGGAGATCATGAGTATGCACCTTGTCTTTCATTTGTGGCTATTTTTGAGCCTGATTCTGCTCTCATAGTGGTGTAAATCAGAAGAACCTCCATTGAAGCCAATGGAACTACAGTGGTTTAAAGTTGGTGTCAGATCAGAATGAGGCTCATGGACTCTAGTTGGTCTTGCACATTATTACACTGATTAATGGCCTAATTCATTCAAAAATATGTGCAACATTCACTTTACACTGCAGTCTACAGATTGCTTTTTCAGAAGATATGCACACTTTTCTGATTCATTAACTGCATTCAGGCCATACAGAACTGATCGCACTTCTCCATCATGTACCCAAAATGTGGACAAGTTCAGTCCATCAAACGAACCCAAAACATACATAGTAGCAGTCTAGGGTAAAGATATCAGCTGCCATGTTTAACTGACAGTTTAAAAGTTATACAATATTTGCTGAAATCTGTATCGTGCTGTTCAAGAACAATGAAGTGTCATAGCAACGATGCTGTCATATGGTGCGCTCAGTGGGGAAAAAATATTAACACAAAATGTTCACTTGGAACTTGTCAGGCCAGATTCATGCCTGATGAAATTCCAAAGGCTTCCCTGCAGTCCTAGCAAACATGGATTTGGCCACAATGCTTTGAAATAAAATGTTACTTGAAAAACATTTGGTGAGGATGTTCCAGGAGCATGACCTGAACTAGTAGCTTTGTGGTAAAGATTGAGCGAATGAGTTTTATTAATATAACATCATTCATCTTGAAGGATCCCGGTGTATTTTGTAACTTAAAGAATGTGCAGGGATCAAACTACCCATCAGTCAGATGCAACCATTTCTGGGAAAGCAGAGTCTGTTATATTATATTTCTGTCCTCAAATGTACATACTAGCATTAGATTCTATGGGCCATATTTTAAGCACCCACTCATGGACCAAATTTTAAAAGTCCTTGACTTCCATATGAGCACTCAGCAGTTCCCAGTGTGATGCTGGTTTTTTTGAAAAGCTGTCTGTATTTGCTGACCTTATTGAAGGAAGGGTCACAGAACAAAATGGAATAATTTTGCAACATACGGGCTCTATTATTTATTTTTATTACAGTGGGGCCTAGAAGCCCTAACTGAGATCAGGGTTCCTCTGTGCTAGGCACTATGTAATAAAAGAAAATCCATGCTCTGAAAGGTTACCAGCCCAAGGTCCCATACCCCCCAATTCCTTTTGTAACGGTGAATCAAGTCCCATGTAGTCAGAGTATCTATATTACAAAACCTGATCTCTACTGCAAGCACTTCCACCTTCTTCTAATACAGCATCTATTCCCTGTTTCTGGAGGCATCACAACAGAATGGATCAAACAGCAGTCTGCTCTGGTGTTGCAACACTAATTGTACATTTTATTTCCAAAGTCCAGATACCAATATAGCTACCAATCGACCTGGCAGAGAGGTGGAGTATCGCTGACAGGGCCCAGTTGTAAGGCAGCAGCACTGAACCTGAGACCTTTGGAGCTAAATGCATCAGCCTCTACTGCATGAGCTAAAAGCTACCTGCCTCTTAGCCAAGGCTATAGCAGACTCATCAATCTCTAGATAAAAACAACGAGGAGTCCGGTGGCACCTTAAAGACTAACAGATTTATTTGGGCATAAGCTTTTGTGGGTAAAAAAACCCACTTCTTCAGATGCATGGAGTGAAAATTACAGATGCAGGCATAAATATTTATGTAATTTTCACTCCATGTATCTGAATGAGAACTGTTTTAAGCTGGGCCACGAGCCGCACCATGCTGCTTGACCCTGCTCTGGCGCTCCGGCTGGGGCGCTGGGTCAGGGGCCACACCCCATGGCTCCCGGAAGCTGCGGCATGGCCCTGCTCCAGCTCCGACATGCTCCAATGGGAGCTGCAGGGGCAGTGCCTGCGGATGGGGCAGCATGCAGAGCCATCTGGCCGCGCCGCCGCGTAGGAGCCAGAGAAGGGGCCTCCAGGAGCCACTTGAGGCAAGCGCCGCTCAGAGCCTGCATCCCCTGAGCCTCTTCCCACGCCCCAACCCCCTGATCCCCCCACCCGCTCTCCAAACCCCTCAATCCCAGCCCAGAGCACCCTTCTGCACCCCAAACCTCTCATCCCCAGTCCCACCCCAGAGCCCGCACCTCCAGCTGGAACCTGCGCCCCTTCCTGCACCCCTGCCCCAGCCCTGATCCCCCTCCTGCCCTCCAAACTCCTTGGTCCCAGCCCAGAGCACCCTCCTACACCCCACACCCCCACTCCAGAGCCCACACTCCCTCCTGTACCCCAATCTTGTGAGCATTCATGGCCCGCCATACAATTTCTATTCCCCGATGTGGCCCTTGGGCCAAAAAGTTTGCCCACCCCTGCTCTAGATGGTCTAAGTGCCTCTAGAGGGGAACAGAACACCACACCAATCAGGCATGGTTACAGTGGCACTGAGTGATATCCACTACAGTACAAGGGACTGAATCTGATTTCACTTACACCGGTTTACACTTTGTGACTCAAGTGACTTCAGTGGAGTACTCCAGATTTACACCAGTGTATGTGAGATTGGGATCAGACCTGTATAAATTTTGTCTTAGTGCTATAACACATCACAGATTGAAAGTCTTGTTTTTAAGAAGGCAATTTATCACTGGGCTCACCAGGTCCTGGCAGGGCTGTGACTTGAAACCTATTACCAGTGAGAAAATATAATAAATCTTGTGATGAGAGAAATTGCACTGTACTCACTTTACTAACAAAAAACAAACAAACCAACCACCCTGGGCACAATTACTGCATAGTGACACAGAAGTGGGTCCCTGAGCCATGAACCCCAAGCCCCAGTGTCCCGCAGGGCAGAAGCCAGGAGCCCGAGCACCCCACAGAACAGAAGCCCTGAACTCTAGCACCATGCGGGGTTAAAGTTGGGAGCCTAGAGCCCCAGCCCCACGTGGGGCTAAAGCCCTGAGCTCCAATGCCCCACTGGGAGCCTGGAGCCCCAAAACTGGGAATCTGGAGCCCAAAGCCCCATGAGACTAAAGTCCAGAGCCCACAGAGAGGTAGAGTCTGGGTAAATTTGCACTCTGAGTATCTATGAGGATGGGTAGGAGTGGGAACCATATATTACATCCTGAGTACCCATGAGAGAGGGTTAGGGGTGGAACCTTAAATTGTGCAAGTAACATGAGCCTCAGTGCCCAGCAGGGCTAAAGCCTGGAACCCTAGTGCCCCACGGGGAGGAAAGGTCAAGCTCCCCCCCACACCACAGGGTTAAAGTTGGGAGTCCTGAGCCCCAGCATCCCATGGGGCAGAAGCTCCAAGCCCCACCACCCTGCAGGACTAAAGCGGGGACCCCTGATCCCCCGTGCCCCGCAGTTACCTGACCCTGTCAGGTAATTAAGCAAAACTTCTAGGTTTTGTCATTTTGAAAATAGCAATAGCAACATTTTCATGAATTTTTTTGCTAGTGCATGAGAACCTGAAAGTGAAAATGACTAGAAACAAAAATGAAAATGTCTAGTCTATTTTCCTTTTCCAAGATGAATGACATTTTAAAAAGGGAACTGGAAAAAACAATAAAAGCAAATTAAATTTTAAACATTTTTTTACTGGGCACACAGGCCAGGGGAGATATTTTCCTTTTAAATATATATATTTTAACCCGAGATGGCACTTTTATAATCTATGGAGTTTTCTTTACTCTTTGCAAATGTGAATAGGGTTGATTTGTTTAGTGCTTATACTGTTCTGGATGTTCTACCCCAGGGGTTCTCAATGTTTTTCTTCCTGAGGGCCCTCACAACATGCTATACAAATTCCAGGACCCAGCAAGGGGGGGAGAGAGACAGGGCTCCTGGATCCAGTTGCAGGGAGGCTGTCTCTGGGCTTCAATCGCAGGAGGGAGAGAGTCTCAGGGCTTCTGCCCTGCCGGGCTTGGGGGCTTCTGCTCCATGGGGCTAGGGGTTCAGGGCTTCTTTAGCCCCATTAGGCTGGGGGACTCGGGGCTTCTGCCCCTCCAGGTGCCAGAGTTTGGGGTTTGTGCCCCACAGGACACCAAGGCTCAGGGCTTTCAGCTTTAGCCCCGCGGGGCAGAGGGGCTCGGAGCTCCAGGTTTTAGCTCTGGGCTCCTGGCATTAGCAGCTCAGGGCTTCTGCCCCTCCGGGCACTGGGGCTTGGGGCTCCCGGCTTGTGCCCTGTGGGGTGCTGGGGCTCAGGGCTTGTGGATCCCCTGAAATGGGGGGCTGTGCCCCACCGTTTGAGAACTGCTGTTCCATGGTATACAGTGCTTGATTCGCTGGGTAAATGGGGGGAGTAACTCCACTGAAGCTAACGGGATAAAACCAGGGTGAGTGGAAAATCAAGCCCATTCCCTGCCCCAAGGACTTACAGTGTAACAAACAGTGGGGGGAGGGGGCTGGGTAGCAGTTAGCGGGGTTTTTCCTTCTCTTCTCTCCCCCTGCTATTGATAGGTTCGGGTTTTGTGGCCTTCAGGGCCGGAATGACTCCCACATGGACGATGATCAGCAAAGTTCCTGGCCGGTGCAGCTCGGATGGTAACTCACCCCCCGCTAGCTTGGCTTCCTTGGACTGGACAAGCCCTGGGCAGCCCTGGGGCCAGGAGGAACGCGATGTCACAAAGCGGGGAAGAAAGGAGGAGGGAGACTCTCACCGGGAAACAAACGACCCTGGCTCCGCAAAAGCACCCGGCCCAGCCGACTCCAGCCGGGTCCCTTCTCAGGGCGGCGCGAGCAGCCGCCTGCCTGGTTCCCGACGCCTCGTGTCCTGCAATCGCATTTCCGCGCTGCCCCAGCCGGCTGCTGTTTCCAGCTGTGGGGGGTGAGGAGGCAGATCTCCCCCCCCCCCCCCCGCCACAAGAGATGGCAGAACCGCCTGCAGCAAACAGCTGGCATCTAACTGCTAGTCAAGCACCGGGCTGCCCGGCTGGGCTCGGCTCGGCTCAGCTCAGCAGCTGCTATGAACCTAACCGTGCCCGATCCCTCCCCCTCCCCGACTGCAGCTCTGGGGCTGGGCAGTCCCGCGACGGGCGATCGGGTCCCGGAGCGCTCCCCGGCCGGAGGGGCAGAGATAGATGCTCATGGAGCCCTTTGGCTCTTTTGTGGCCCCCCCACCCCACCCAGGCGCCCCCGCCCCAGCCCTGCCCAGCCCAGCCCTGCACTCCCGGAGACAAAGGCGGCTCCGCCGCGGAGGGCGAGCGGCGCGCTGACAAAGGAGCGAAGTTTCTTTACCTTGGGAGGTGTCTTTAGTTCCTGCCCGGCTCGCCCGGCTCCCGCAGCTGCTCTCAGTCCGCCTCTGGGCTGGCAGCCCCTTCCCCCCTCCCCCCCCCGCCGCCCTGGGCTGCGTGGGCTGCGGCTCCCCGCCTCCCGCTGCCAGCTGCCCGGGGCTGAGCCGGGGGGATGCTCCCGCAGACAGCCCGGCGGGCAGATGCAAGGCTCGGTGCCTTCCCCGAGACTTTCTGAGCCTCCCTCGCTGCCTGGAAAGCCGGCCCGCCCGCCCAGCGCCCTCGAGCCTCTGGCGGGTGGAGAGCTTCGCCCCTCGCGAGTTCAGCGCGGCCTCAGCATCTCGTGCCACCCTCCCGCCTATCTCGGGGCTTGACAGTGTCGGGGAAAGAAAACGGAAGAGAAAGGGCTTCAGATACTGGATTCGCTGGGTAACGACTGGACTCCTCACACCTCGTCCTGACCGAGTGCTTTGCCCTTTCCAAGCCTTGTGCTGCTCATCCATCAACCCTGTAACCCCCCCCCCCCCACACACACACCCCTTTATGGTTTATAGAGGTATTAATAAGAAGAAGATGGAAATCTGTGGTGTGTTTTCTACCAAATCCTGCGGGGGGAGGGCCTCCAGCACTTTCGGAGGTCTTTAAGGTCCAGGCCCGCGGTCTCATACAGCGCTCACCACTTGGCTAGCTCCAAGGAGCCCGCTTCGGCTTTCGGGCTGGTCTAAAGTAAGGGCCCTGGAACCACGGTGTATTTGAATCTTCCTAGTGGAGTCCAGCACTGAGCAATGGCACTGAATTCAGCAGTGACAGAAGCAGTGGTGTGTATTACACATGAGGTGTAAGTGGGTTAAAGTAATAATAAGACTTCAGCCTTATACAGTACAGTGCTCTCTTCATCCATTCATCCCAAAGTGGGTTAGGAAAGAAATTGAGCGTCACTCCTTATTGACATTGTCAGAGGGGGAAGCTGAGGCCTTGCCTAAATTCACACAGGAGCAGAGGCAAGAACAGACCCTGGCCCTCCTAATTTCCAGCCCCCTGTCTTACCCACAGGTCCCCACTCCCACTGGCACCCCTATGCCATTCAGTGAGTGTGCAAAAAGAACGGTTATACTGTAGTTTTGTTTTGTTGCAGTTCTCTGGAAGCACATCTAATCCTGTTTGCACATGTAAAAGCAAGATGCCACTGGGAATGAATGTCCATGCCCAAACTGGCTTGTTAATTGCTGTTTGGCATCCTTAAGCTTCTTCTTCCTTTGTACACATCGCAATATCTAGATTGGTTTCAGAGTAGCAGCCGGGTTAGTCTGTATTCGCAAAAAGAAAAGGAGTACTTGTGGCACCTTAGAGACTAACCAATTTATTTGAGCATAAACTTTCGTGAGCTACAGCTTACTTCATCGGATATGTTCAGTCATCTAACTGCTACATCGTTGAGGGTAGCAAGGTATTGCTTTCCACCCTCTAATCTAATGGAGCACTCCTCCACCACATGTTTGACCGTTTGCATCACTGCCCTGCAGTCACACTGTGAAAGATTGGACTAAGCCAAATTTCTTCACTGTGGCAGCTGCTCTGGCTGTTTCAATCAGCAGCCTATTAACCCAAGTCCAGGATCTGCATCCCAGGTTGCAAACAGGTGGATGTAAGTTAGGGCTTCTGAAATTCATTAGCATGCTGGTCTCTCTATCCCAGAATTGCTACAAGGACATAGCTGTTGGCCTTGTTATGCTGTTATTCACCTAAGACTGGCACTGGGCCAGCAGTCCTGGACGTGAGGGCATGAATGGCTGCTGCAAAAGGATGTCACAAAGTCAGTCATAGCAAATCAGCAGGAACTGCAGGTGTAGGTGTTTTCTTCTGGAGGCAAACAGATTTTCTTGGAGGACGTGTCCGCTGCTTGTTTGCATCTATTAGAACCATTGTGAGTCTTGGGTGCAGCAAGTTGTTTTAATCTGCCATAGTCCTCCATGCAGTTTTAAGGGTGATGGTGTCTCATAGAAGTTTGCGGGGAATGATATGAGCCAACACTTATAAATTAGATGGTAATGAGGGGTAATAAGGCAACTACTAATGATAAGGGTGGCTGTGTTCGGCTTTGAATCAACTAGATGTGTGTACCGATTTCTGCCCCTAACTACTGAGTGATATTCCATTGGAGCATCAGGACTGAGGTTTGTAAAGCATTTGCCTCAGCTCCCCAGGAGGTTCCTGCTAGCATCTGGATCAAGGCAGTGTGGGAGGTGGACATTGTGTTCTAGATGGGACTGGTATGCTAGACTGCGGCCCAGTTTGACTCCTAAATAAGTGAGAAATGGCTGGAAAGGGGGTGGACAATCCTCAGTGCAGACTGTAAGGGATGGATTGGCCAGACAATTGTTTAGATGAAAGGTTGTGTGGCAAATGTCTGAGACTCACTTAATGTAAGTTTCCACTGACAAAGGTAAGCAGACAGAGCATTCATGTCCTGACTGGGTGACCCTTTAATATTATATAGATCATCACCCACGTCAGCAAGACAGACACGATCCACGTATATGCACTTATCGGCTGTAGTTGTTAGTAGGTCATAAATCTATGTGTTGAAAAGGAGATTAGCTAGAAAGGAAAATGTTACAGAGATGCCTAAGCAGGCTGAGTTTATCTCCAATTTACTAGATAATGCTCCAGTTTGTTATCTTTTCTTTGGTGAACCTCACCATGGGCTTACAGGGGATAGTCTGCAACAACTCGGCAGTTGCTTGGTGACCAGCTGGGACAGTCCAGACTTGTCTTTAGATCTAAAATTGCCTGCAGGCACTTCATTCTGGTTTTGTAAATGATACTTCAGTTGGCCTTGATTGTACAGTGCCATTTTCAATCCTACATTGAACTGCTTCTGACTTTTTGAAATAGCATCATGCCAAGGTATGATACAGAGGCCCATTGGTGCCCGTTGGCAAAGAGTTCACTGTTCTTTACAAGCAACTTACGTCTCAGATCTGACAAAGCCACTACATCTAATATAATAACAGGTTTCAGAGTAGCAGCCGTGTTAGTCTGTATTTGCAAAAAGAAAAGGAGTACTTGTGGCACCTTAGAGACTAACCAACTTATTTGAGCATAAGCTTTCGTGAGCTATAGCTCACTTCATTGGATGCATCAAGGTGGGCCATTTCCAGCACAAATCCAGCTGGAAATGGCCCACCTTGATTATCATACACATTGTAAGGAGAGTGATCACTTTACATAAGCTATTACCAGCAGGAGAGTGGGGTGGGGAGAGAGAAACCCTTTCGTAATGATAAACACCCATTTTTTCATGATATGTGTGTATAAAAACAAATATCTTCTGTATTTTCCACAGTATACATCAGATGAAGTGAGCTGTAGCTCACGAAAGCTTATGCTCAAATAAATTGGTTAGTCTCTAAGGTGCCACAAGTACTCCTTTTCTTTTTTCAGTCATATGTTGTCTCCTGGACATATAATGCAATGGGAATTGATATTAACAAATAAGGATGCCAGTGGCTCTGATAACAAGGCAATAATGCATCTGAATGAACAACCAATTAGACTAAAACCCTCAGTAGCTTATTCAGAGAAGGGAAAGGTATCGACAGCAGACATATTGGCTTCCATGCTTTTTTCTCACCATTATTTGAGTAATACAGAAACAGTATGAGAGATTTTGAACTTCATGGAAAATAATAAAATTGGTCAAACTCAGGGAATAAATTTGATAGGAAACTATGGAAAAGGTAATGTTAATCAAGGCAGATGGAAGAAGCAATGGGATAGTGGTATTTTTAAAGTGGAAATATATTGCCTTGGACTGTTGGAAGGTAATATACCTCTAGATGACCGTAACCCATTATAGGGAACCTCTGTGTTTTTGTACTCATGTCCTGTCATTGTCCACAGATCTGGGAAACAGAGAAATTGGAATTGGTCCGTTAAGATTTTTCCCTCTCAACATCCAGAGCTGGAAAAAGGTGAGCAGATTGAGCTCTTGAAATACAAAGTGGGCCACATTCTTGGCATACCTACACGCTTCCTCCTTTACACCCATTTAGACCTTGATTCATTGAAATCTGTAAGAATCTTGTCTTTCTGCTGACTTCAGTAGACTTACATTCAGATACATAAAGAAGTAAAGAAATTAGTTAACAGAATTGTGTTTCTTTGGGATGCTTCTGCGATGTCAGAGCCTAGTACAGCAATGTAATACAGCCAACCTTTGGCCTTTCGACTAAGAGACCAGTCTCTCTGGAATCAGTGAAACCAGCTTGCTAATTCCAGAGTTGCACCTGCTTATGCAAAAAGTTAATTAGGCCCCCTGTCTAGCAGGGCAGAAACAACCCTGCTGCTCAGAGCCACCAGCCACTATCACAGAAATAGAAAGGAAAAAGAAAAATGAGGATGGTTTAGAAATGCAGCTAACGCGAGAAATAAAGAAAAACAAAGTGTGACCCGTTCTGTATATTAAAACCTGTCAACATTTAAAAGAAGACTCCTGTTGGGCTAAGTTTTCATAAAGGCAACCCTCGCCGCAGCAGTAAGCAGCCCTCCTTTCTAACTGATGTGTAAATAGAATTCATCAGAGCTCTACATTTGGCTGACCATCAGGATATTCAGCAAATCGACTATGTGGGGAGCTGGGTTAAAAGTCCAAAGGTGGGTGGATGCGTCATTAACAGAGAGAAACTGCTTTGAATGCTGTGAGCTGTAGCTCATGAAAGCTTATGCTCAAATAAATTGGTTAGTCTCTAAGGTGCCACAAGTACTCCTTTTCTTTTTGCGAATACAGACTAACACGGCTGTTACTCTGAAACCTGTCACTGTAATGAAATTACCTTTCAAGACTCCAAGGACATAAAGAAATTAGTTGTGTTTAGTGACCTTATGCTGCGGTTTTTATTCTTCTTATTTTGATACATGTACAGCTAGACTCTGACCTCTGTCTCATTCTGAGTGCTCTCTGTCTGCCTCTATCTCTCTCTTCCGCTCTATGACCTCTGAAGCAGTGCTTCTCAAGCTATCTGATGTGGGGGACCGGCAATTTTTTTTCCCAACGTGCGTGCAGACCGGCCTCCGATGGCTCGCGGACCGGGTCCGCGGACCACCACTTTGAGTAGCACTGGTCTAAAGTGTTCGGTCATATTAAGACTTTCAAAGTTCCTTGCACAGTCAAAAGAAGAAATTCTATACTTAAAACCTGTTAACTACAAACCAAACACAGGCCACCAGGCGGTTGCATATATTCTGCCATTGTCCCTTGGGCCAGGTGTTGGCCAATTGCAATCTTGGATAGGAGACTGCTAAGGAAAACATAGATGCTGCAGTGATGGTAAAACATCCCACAGCACTTTAAAAGGAAAAGAAGTGTTAATCTAAACTGAAGCTAATTTCCAATTTGGGTAATTATATGTTGCCTACACTAACCACACTACTAATCTGCAGTATTCCACCCCGGTGGAGCATGGAATTTCCCTGGAAGTTGAACAAAGAGAATGAGATGTTAGCACAGCCTGTTAAAAACATGGAGGGACTCAGAGAGAGGGAGAACAAAAGGGACAGACTTTAGGAGGAAGTTAGGGCATGTTGTCTGAGGGAACAAGTGAAGCTGAAGGAAACTGACTGTAGAGGTCAGAGAGAGACTCCATGATTCAGAGAAGTCATGAACTGGAGAAGTGTAGGGTTGCCAGGCATCCAGTTTTCGACTGGAACACCGGATTGAAAAGGGATCCTGGTGGTTCTGGTCAGCATTGCTGACCGGGCCATTAAAAGTTGGGTTGGCGGTGTAGCGGGGCTAAGGCAGGAAGCGGCTGGAAGCGGCTGGCGTGTCCCTGTGGCTCCTAGGCAGAGGGGCTAAGGCAGGAAGCGTCTGGAAGCGGCTGGTGTGTCCCTGCGGCTCCTAGGCAGAGGGGCAATCGGGGAAGCTCCGCGCACTGCCCCCACCCCCAAGTGCTGGTTCCTGTCTGGGAACCGCAGCCAATTGGGGCCAATGGAAGCTGTGGGGGCAGCACCTACGGGCATGGGCAGCACACGGAGGCCCCTGGCTCCTCCACCTATGAGGCGGACATTCCAGGAGCCATGGAGCCAGGGCAGGCAGGACCTTAGCCCTGCTGCGCCGCTGACCGGGAGCCACCAGAGGTAAGTGCCACCCAGCTGGAGCCTGCATCCTGATCCCCCTCCTTCACCCCAACCCCCTGCCCCAGGTCAGAATCTCCTCCTGCACGCTAACTCCCTCTCACAGCCCACACCCCAACCCACTGCCCCAGGCCCGAGCCCCCTCCCGCAGCCTACACCCCACACCCCCTCCCGCATCCCAACCCCCTGAGTCCATCCCACACCCAAACTCCCTCTCAGAGCCAGCACCCCCTCCTTCACCCCAACTCCCTGCCCCAGGTCAGAATCTCCTCCTGCACGCTAACTCCCTCTCAAAGCCCACACCCCAACCCCCTGCCCCAGCCCTGAGTCCCCTCCCACAGCCTACACCCCACACTCCCTTCCGCATCCCAACCCCCTGTTCCAGCCCTGAGCCCATCCCACACCCAAACTCCCTCCCAGAGCCAGCACCCCCTCCTTCACCCCAACCCCCTACCCCAGCCCTGAACCCCCCCTGCACCTCAAACCCCCCATCCCTGGCCCCACCCCAGAGTCCGTACCCCCTCCCTCACCCCGACCCCATGCCCCAGCCCAGTGAAAGTAAGTGAGGCTGCGGGAGAGCAAGTGATGGAGGGATGGGGGATGGAGTGAATGGGGGCAGGGCCTAGGAGAAGGGGCGGGCCAGGGGCGGGGCCTCACGGCAGAGGTGGTCGGTTTTGTGCAATTAGAAAGTTGGCAACCCTAGAGAAGTGCGACCCAGCTAAGTGCACCTGGATCCTTAAAGGACACTGTCCAAATCATGCTCCAGAATGGTGAGGAAACTTGGCCCGGTATTTGTAAACAGGCATGTAGTGAAATGGTTCTCAAGAGATTAACTGGGTTACTCATAGTATTACTTCCTTACTTCCTGTTTAGGTAGTGGGTTCCCCCACACTCTTTTTGTTATGTAGTTTAATAAAACAGCACATTCCCATCATGCAGTACTGTGTTTCTTGTGTACTGAACAGTCCCTTTACAAAAGGTGTTTCTTGTTTTGCTTAGATCAATATACCTCTTGTGCTATCTAATGAGTAATTGTTTTAGAAACCCTATGCAAATCTTGGGACTATTTGTCTTAACTATCATGTGAACCTGAAGAGCTAAACTGTATGTAGTATCTTACTGAGGAGTAGGCCGGTTTCAAGATAGTTCTTGAAGAGTTTATATGCAAAAATGAGGTAATAACTTTCTACTGCTTGGTCTGACTGCAGCCTGCTGCTGCCCTGTCCTGGGCATCTTTGTTTCTGCCCCAGCAGGCAGTGTGTCTCAGGAAATCAAAGTCTGCAGAGTGTACAGGAACTGTGGCATCTCTCTACTTCCTGGAGGACTTACTCTACAGTACGTTTTCCTTTTTTTAGATCCCTTTTTTTAGCTTCCCGACTTAGCTAAAACACCATTAAACTGTCAAACTATTACAAATACAACAACTGACTTAAACACAACCCAAACATGTCTCAATCAGTCTCTTAAGGCATTTCAGCAACCTTCCGAATCTGCAGTATTGCAAACCTTTTTTTGTCTGAAACACACTATTCATTCACATAGTCAATAACAGGGTCAGTTTGTAGATTGCTTTCCGCTTGTATGTCTGCTCTCACTTCACTTGTCTTGGCTAAGTCAGGTATCTTGAGCATAGGGTGACCAGATGTCCCAATTTTATAGGGACAGTCCCGATATTTGGGGCTTTTTTTTTATATTGGCTCCAATTACCCCCCACCCCCGGCCCGATTTTTCACACTTGCTAACTGGTCACCCTAGTTGAGCAGATGCTTACAATTCCGTCATAAGATTTTGCCTTCATCTGCGATCACCAACTATGAGCAAGGTACCTCTTCTTTGAACACTGTAGCTTTCACTGGCTAGTGTCAAATGCTCACTGAGTCTTTGTTTTTGACTGTGGAAGATGTCCTGCTCCTTTACTGTAATATGTTGTCTGACTATACTTACCCAGTCTTTTTCTTACTACCACACCCTCATCAGTCATCCTTTGTTTTTTGGTAACCAAGCATTTATATGTAGGCTTGGGAGATTTATATCAGTAAATGTCTATTTCACTGGACACACACAAACTGATGAAAGAATATTTCCATTAATAATTATCCAAATAAACAGATAGACAAAGTGGGTAAAATGCTGCTTGAGAACTTATTAAAGGTTGATTTAGAAATATTTATTTGTATATTTTGACATGTGATGTTGACAATTTGTGCTTTAATGGTTATAAAGCTTTAACTTTTTGAATTGCAACATCTCGTGCCATTAATTGTTGTCTGATTCCCCCATAATTTCTTGTAAAAATTTAAATAAACGTTTTAAAAGCTTAATTTTGTACAATTTTGGAAGAATTAAAATAGATAAAAATAGAAAAATACTTAAAATAAACATTGATATTATGTGTTAAAATTATATTTAAAAAATTGAATTCTGCCAAGCCTATCTGTACATCTGTCGTAGAGGCTGGATTCTCAGAGCTGATGGCAGGGTGACGTGCATTGCTGTACAGCCGTTTCAGTGGCTCTGTACAGCCATTTCAGTGTTACCTCTCTCATTGGGTCTTCCAGCACATTGTCTGATGAGAAATCTGGAGTCAAGCTAAGCCCTCTATTATGAACAGGAACAATGTATAGCAGTGAGGTCACAAAACGTTCTGCTGCTCTGTGTTCCTGCAGTGTCTGACCGTCCTGAGCTGGGCTTCTTCTTCGTTTCAAATGCTGCCCCAGCAGAAAATGTGTCCCAGGAAATCGAAGACAGCATCTAGAGTGGACAGGAAGTGTGATATTTCTGCACATCCTGGAGGTCTGTCTTATTCAATAGCACACTGTAAACCAGAGTACCCACATAGTTGGCACTCTGGGAAAGTATGTGCATAAGCAGCTGGGAAGCTTGGGGGAGGTGCCATGAGTCTCAGGGCTTAGGCAATTGGACTGTGGGGTCTCAGCCCTCAGAGGGGGTTGAGAGTAATAGGATCTGCACCCTAGGGGTGTGCCTTGAAACCCAGAGGCAACGTCTGGACTCTCCTAAGACTCAGAGAAGCTTAAAAGCAGATGAGTCCAGTATGTGGGACCCACACAGCAGTGTGGTGAGTGTCCAGAAGGGGGAACTTGAGCAGGGCTGTGACAGCTGTGGAAGGTTGGTTTTTGTTTGTTTTTAACTTATGAATCCATCCTGCCACATTAAACATTAACAGGAAAATAGTTACAGTCTGTAAGAGTGGGTGCCTAAAGTCAGGATACAGCCTCGAGCCTTCATTAGGCTTAGGAACAGTGAGTGGAGTGTGTTGCTTTCACCCTTTGATCTCCCTTCATGCAGAAAGACTCAGGATCCAGGATTCATACCATACAGGCTCAGACAGACATCTGTTATATATCAGACTTCTGCTATCTGTGTAGCATATTTTTGGGGAGACGGGATACTTTGTCATCCCTGGGTGAGATTGTTCAGGAGGGTTTTATTAGGTGGGCAGAGGAGACTTAGACAATTTCAGTAGCTGGTGGAATGATAGGTAAGGGTGTCTGTCAGCAGGGGTAGGACATGTTGGGCTCCTAAATTAATCTTTCAAATTGGTGGTGGCAGAGGAAATGAGGCAGTCATAGAAGGCCAGCTAACTAGAGAAGTTGTAGGTACATGCTCAGAGAGGATATTTACATAGCAGGAGTCCCAATATAGTGGTTCAATCTCTGCCTATGCCTGGACTCATCCCTTGAAAGCCTCTTTTGTTACAGGGTGGTACTTTTGAGAACACTTTTTTCAAAATCTTTAATGGTGACAAAGAATAATGGTTGATTTCCACTTCTGGTTGACGGTGTGAGGGGAGAGATGCAGGATGGATGCAATATGAATTTCTGAATGCCCTCCCTTCCTGGAGCTAGACTGTAGCTTGAACTATTCACCTACACAAGGAGGTGAGTAGGAGTGATAACACCCATTATATCACTCTAGAGCTACTTTGTGTCCAGGCACGCAGGAGAAGTTACTTGCTGTTAGGGGGCTTATTCCTTCACCCACTTACTTCCCTTACTTCTCACATGAACAGAGAGCAACAATACCTGAAGTCCAAAGGTGCAAACAATTCGATGTTTATTGGGGTGAACTTCCAGCAAGCATGATTCCAGTTTCCTTCCTTGGTGTCCCCCTTCCCATCTCTGACACCACAGAGCCTTACCTGTGGCCCTGTTCCCATTCCTGCCCTTAGCAGGACATGATTCCAATTTCCCCACCCCCATTCCCTGTTCCCATTTCCCCCCCCCCCACACACACTTCCTGATTGACTGCAGACTATATAGTAAAAGTTGAGTTCTTCTTAGCTATACCGTAACCAATCATTTTACTGAAATTTAACTAACCAATCCTAACATATTGTAACATGATTATTTAACCAATTATATCCCACCACCTTAATTGGTTTACACCCAGCAAAATTAATTATACAGCAGACAGAAACAATCACAGAACCAGACAGGGATTATACAGACAAACAATAGGGAAATGGGGACTAGAGTGACAGAACAACAAAGAAATGAGGATTTCACATCCCAGCTATTGATAAGTGAGTTCTTGCCAGACAGGATGCTATCAAACTAAGTTTCCTTTTACATCTTCTAGACACTTCCCTTTCTCTGGAGGTGATAGGCACTATCAGGACAGGATTGTATTCCTAACAGCCCAATAGCACCTTATTTCAATGTGACTAGTTTGGAATGTGAGGATCTGACCATTCGCTTCCCAGCTTATGGCTGCCTCTGTTGCTTAGCCAAAGATCTTAGCCTAAGCACAGGGCCTCAGACTGTCATAGTAAGAGAAGGACCTTACACCGGCAGACAGTAATTTTGATTCTTTCTTTTATACCTCTATAACTAGCCAAGTGATAAGAATACACCTAAATTCTTAGAGTATAGGCCTTTTCAGACAGGCCTGAATATCTATATCCTAACACTTGCCTTCTGGAGAAGAAAAGGAGTACTTGTGGCACCTTAGAGACTAACCAATTTATTAGAGCATAGAGGTCTTGGCTCCACCCCCACTTGCTGGCCAGAGTAGGGGAGGGAATAGTGATTTACTGCTGGTTTAGCAGGGTAGCAAGGAATTGCTTCATAGGCAAGTCTTTGATGTCTCCCATGGCTACTCCTGCAGTGAAGTAGGCTAAGCACTATCCCTTGTTCAGGGCCATGTCTAAAGTCACAATGGAGCCCTAAATACTGCTAGTGAACACGTGCAGGTTTGGCAACAAATACCCAGGGGACCCTGCATGTTTGGCAGTCCTCTGTGAATGCTCTTCAACTTTAGTTTCTTTTTAGGATTAATTTAGGACTCCAAATAATTCCCAAGATTTGTGCATTTAAAAGCTGAGAAGTAGGGAGCCGGTGTCTTTACTAGACATATACACTATATATAATGAAGAATTGTTCGAACTCTTGTTTGAATTTGTCCAGCTGCGAAGATGTAAAATTCCAGTGAATAAAATTCTTCTTCAGATATGATCCCTTTTAATGCAGGGAGTTACTGCTCAGGCAAAGTTTGCCCACTGAACTTACAGAAGTTTATGATAAAGAATGGGGAACATTTTGCTGCCTATCTAAATGGCAAACTATGTTTAAAAACTTTCAGAGCTATGGATGAGTATTTACTTGCCAAACAATAGATACTTAAAACTGATCATGAAGCCAGACAGCCTTTAAAAAAAATTTTGTTTTTAAAAATCCCTCCACTGCAAGAGTTACTGAGTGAAATTCTGTGGCCTGAGTAATGCAGAAAGTCAACTAGATGATCATAATGATCTCTTCAGTCCTTAAAATCTATTAATCTGATTCTTACATTATAGTTGGTCCCAGGGCAATCATTTCAATTTTAAAGTAAGCATTCTTTAAAGATGACTGGAAGAGGTGGGAACTAATGTTTGTGCCCTCTTTTGCTTCTTTACAATCTTCCAAGACGTGACGGGTGGTCTTTAAAAGGTCTACAGTACTTGTTTTTTTACATTAGAATTTTCAGGAGAGTTAGGTCTTGTCTTCCTCTTTGTAGCCGGAGGACTTGCAGGCTTCAGTAATGGTGGTGACACTTAAAAAGTTTCTTCCATTTTGAAAGATTCTAATAGTGTGAAGACATTTTCTATACTTAAAATGAGGAATATCACGCGCTAGGAACATTCCTTGAAACCGAAGAACCTTTTCAAGTGTGATCACTATATGTGGCGTATGAGCTTTTCAGTCCTTCTTGAAGGGGCAGGGTGTTGAATCTTTAACAATATTTTTTTCAATTTTTTCAATTTTTTAACAATATCTGTTTCTCAGATAGTTAAGGTAGGTTAACAAAAGACAAACAAAAAACAAAGTGTTGAGCAATCTGAATAAAATAACTTTCCTTCTGAATTAATTAGGTTATACTTACATGATATCTTTGATGTCATCATCCTGTCAGAGTAATCCAGGAAAAATAGGGTAGACAAAACATGAATTTCTAATGCAGAAAAGAAACTGACTAACTAAACTTTTGTGGGTTCTTTTCTTATATCATAAAGAACCGAAAAAGGGCAAAACCCACTTTTTACCTTCTTGGAAGGGGAAATCCTATATAAAGACCTGTTTAGACTATGCATCCGATGAAGTGAGCTGTAGCTCACGAAAGCTTATGCTCAAATAAATTGGTTAGTCTCTAAGGTGCCACAAGTCCTCCTTTTCTTTTTGCGAATACAGACTAACACGGCTGTTACTCTGAAACCTGTTTAGACTATAAACTCCAGTGGTCAGCGGGACTTTGGCCTAGTTCCCCAAAGGTATTAGATGCTTAACTCCCATTGATTTTAATGGGAGTTGAATGCCTAAATACCTTTGAGGATCTCTTGTCTTCCTATTTGCCTGTAAAGCCCATGCACACCTGTGTGGACAGATGAGCTAGAAACATGTCAGAACTGCAAAGCTAAGAACCAGATCTGAACCTGCCCATAGCTTTGGGGGTGTTCAGATCTGGGGTTTCATGTTTTGGCTTGGACTGATCTGTAATGCAAATAATCATAACAATGTGGTGTGGTTTGTAGCTGCTGCATATTCACTCAACCGGAAATAAATTAGTGATTTATTAATCAGTTTAATATCTCCTTTAAAGTGGGAGAGCAGCCCCCCAGGCTGGTGCGGGGTTCAATGGAGGAAGGTTTCCCTGTAGTGGTGGGAGTGGACCTGAGCTGGGAGTTGGTCACCCCTTGGGAGAGGAGCAGATCCCACTCCTGGCAAAGTGGCTTCTGGAATTTGGCACTAGTGGGCATGGTTGTATGGCTGTGATGGTGTTTGCAGTCTCATCTAGGTTCCTTCCCCAAACTCAAGGTAGACTGTGGGTGAGGCCAGAGAATCTAGCAGTGTGGATATTCTGTTGCTTGTTGCCACACAATGTGGTGGGGGCTGCAGAATTCTGCTTCAGCCCTTGTTGTTGCCTCCGTGGAGTGACTGACTCTGCATCTGTTCTGTGGCTTCAGGGGGAAGATTCCTTCTGCTCAGTCATCTCAGGCTGGCCCTTAGTGCAGAACAACAAGCTCGGAACTCCTCATCAGTGGTGGAATGCTCTGTATGCGGGCAATAGCTTTATTTTAATTGGACATTGGGACCGACGAAAGGTGGTCGCCTGGCTAAAGCTCCATCTATGGGGTATATTATATGAACGCTGGGCTTCAATCCTGCGCTGTCTCTGAAGCCACACTCTAGATGATATACAGAAATGTAACCAAAAAAACTCTTGTGTAAATTCTGCTCTCAGTTACATCAGGGTTAATCTGGGGGTGATGGCCTTGTGATTCCACTTCACTGGTGTTACTCCAGATTTACACCAGAGCGACTGAGAGCAGAATTTGGCTGATATACTTTAAAAGCAGTAAACGCTGCAGAAAGATCAATTTAACCCCTTTCCTACTCTTACTGGATGGTCACAGGTTTCAGAGTAGCAGCCGTGTTAGTCTGTATTCACAAAAAGAAAAGGAGGACTTGTGGCACTTTAGAGATTAACCAATTTATTTGAGCATAAGCTTTCATGAGCTAAAGCTCACTTCATCGGATGAAGTGAGCTTTAGCTCATGAAAGCTTATGCTCAAATAAATTGGTTAGTCTCTAAGGTGCCACAAGTCCTCCTTTTCTGGATGGTCACAGGCACTTGGCCTTCAGCTGTGTATTTCACAGAACATCTGAGACATGCTAGCATCTGCCAGAACCACACACCTTGCTGTGCGTTAGTGCTCTCATGTGCAAGAGGAGCTCACTGCATGAAAGTCAGTTCAACTGGCCCCTCGAGAAGAACAGCCTGTTACGTCTGTAATGCACAAAAACATTTTCTTCTCTTGTGTGTTGTCTCTGTTGACATAAAGGAGAGAGAGCTGAGAGGGAGAGTTTGACAAATCTGGCTGACTCTGGCCTCCCAACCCTGCAAACTTTGGGGAGATGGGAGAGAACGTGGAATTTAAAGTTGAAAACAATGCTTTGTGACCTTTAGTTTTGCTTTACTCAAAGCTAAGAGAAGAGAGGATGGAAAGGAAAGGAGGCCATGTGGCTTATGCTCCCAGAGCTGGCTTCTGCCATCCTGTCTGTATTTAATTGCTCCACAAAGCCCAAGCATGGTTTGTTCATGTCACCTACAAAGAGACTGTGGTTGCTGTGTGGCACGGGACACTGTAATGGCTGCAGCTCGGCTGCTCTCCGTCACACATACGTGTATGGCCCAGTGGGTCTGTGCTGTGTATTCAGTGGCTGTGGTGTCACCATGCCCCTCTTCCACACTCCCGGACAAAGCTGCCACAATTCTTTGTTCTACAGCTGGCAGGATTGTTCAACATCCCGTGTACACTGCCTGCTGTTTCCTCCCTGGGTGCAGTGCAAACATGCAGTCAGTGGCTAATGCATCTGGGGGCTTGCACTGTCATTTAGCTGGCCACAAGATTTTCCTTTTCTAGTCCATCTGCACTACAAATCTAAACCTGCTAGCACACAAGTGGCTGGCACAGTTATAGTCATCCATGTTCTAACACTGTTTTCGGTTGGTAGTGTGGAGAGATCAGTGTGATTAGATAATTC
Source organism: Lepidochelys olivacea (assembly GCF_965140295.1). Lineage (NCBI taxonomy): Eukaryota > Metazoa > Chordata > Testudines > Cheloniidae > Lepidochelys > Lepidochelys olivacea. The sequence goes on along the minus strand of NC_140418.1, from coordinate 91,545,833 downwards.
TGTTTGGGAGTCATGTTACAAGGGGCAGCTTTAGCGTGGGCTCATGGGTTCAGCTGCACCCACAGAAATCGTGAAAACAAGAGTGCCAGACCTGACTGGTGCCGCTCTCCCATGTGCCAGGTTGCAACACCACTCACTCAGATTTGGCCCGGAGGTGTGGCTGGGTCAAACCTAAGTGGCACTGCAATCCCATGCTCCAGGTTGCAATTACTACAGCAAAGAGCCAGGTCCAGCCCTGTGGGACAGGAGCTGCCTCCATGGGTGAGTGTGGGGTGGCCTCACGCTTCAGCCCCACCCTCTGGTGCTCCTCAGCAGCACTGGGTTTACAATGGCGCCGGGCCCATGCTCAGAAGGGGCCCCAGCCCAGTCAGCTTGCGCTGTGCCCCGAGGCCCCACTAGCTCGCTGGCTCTTCTCTGCCCACTGGCCCTTTCCCACCACTCAGTCCTCTCAGCCCGCCAGCCCAGGGCTCCTCTCTGCCCCCTGGATGGACCCCAGTGCAGCTCCAGCTCTGGCCAGTCTTGGCCAGTGTTGGGGGAGGGGGCAGTTTGGGGGGCTTAGCTGGGCCTCTCCAGGCAAGAGGGTCCTGAGGGAGCCCATTTGGGGTTGGGGCAGGCCCTGGCCTGGCTGATCACACTGCTCCCAAGGGGCCAGAGCGATTCCCTGCCCCAGGACTGGGACCAGCCCTGGCCCCACTGCCAGCTCAGCCTGGCAGACCCAGTCACCTCCCAGCAGGGCCAGTGAGTGCAGCCAGGAGGAAGGGCATGGGGGAGTGGGTCTCTGGGAAGTCAGTGGGGGGGATGCTGGGCTGTGAGGGGGTGGGGCGTACTGGGCAGTGGGGGAGGTCAGTGTGTGTTGGGGTCCTGGGCAGTGCAGGGGTCTGTGTGGGGAGCTGTGTAGTTGTGATGGTGGGGCTGTGGGGAAGGGCACTGGGGGAGATCTGTGTGTTGGGGGGGCTAGGGAGTGGGCATGCTGGGCAGCTGTGGTGGGCCTGTGGGCAGGAATGGTGGTGTGTAGGGCAGTGTGCATTTGTGATGGGCGGTCCAGGGGAAGGCACTGGGCACAGGGAATCAGAGGGTGTTGGACAGGGGGGCTGTGTGATGTGGCATGGTACTGCCCCCGAGTGGAAGGGACACACTGGCAGGACAGGGCTGGACAGGGCCAGTATGTGTCTGGCGACTGCCAGTTTGTAAACAGTGCCCTCGCACTGGGCTGGGCAGAGCAAGGCCACCCCCGCCATGCCATGCCCCATTTCCCCTGGCCGGCCCCTCGCTCTGGGGACTGGTGTCCTCATGCCATGCTCCATTGCCCCATGGGGGCCCACGGATATGTTTGGCGCTGGGCCCACAAAATGTTAATCCAGCCCTGCTCTTTAGGGCCTCCCATCCTCTGGGGGCTATTTAAAGAGCCCGCGGCTCCCCTGCTTCTACCGCCCCGGTCCTTTAAATAGCTGCCGGAGCCCTGCAGCTGCTACCTCAGGGCTCCAGCAGCGGGGCTCTGGAGGCAATTTAAAGGGCCTGGGGCTCCAGCCACTGCTGGGAGCCCCAGGCCCTTTAAATTGCCCCCTGGGGAAGCCGGGCTGCCCCAGTACGGTGCACCGGCTCTTGCCAGTATGCTGTACCAGCTTACTTTCACCTCTGGCTGTGCCACACCAATAGATGCTGATATAGAACGACCTGAAGTGCAGATGAGGTCTCTGAGACTAAGAAAAGGGAGAAGGAAGCAGATGCATGTTAAAACTTCAGAAATCAAACTGACACGACAAAACTGAATGTTCCATACCATAACTTGTCCTGTGCTCCTCTTGTGATGTCCAAGTAATTTAAAGTACTTATTTTTTTTTATGTCCGTTAACTTTAAACATTCTGTTTGTGAATCTGTATCACTTTGAAACATTTAAACAAACAAACACAAAAATATGAACTTGCCTGCCAAATAAATTTGCCCAGGCCAGCTCTGCTGAAAAAGTCACTGTGGCTTTGCAAACATAAGCAGTATAGGATAGTGCTTACAGTGCAGTCAGAGAATTGCTGCAGATATATCTGCAATTCAAGTGCCACCCTTGACTACAGGGATTTATAGGTTCCAACTCTAAAAGAAGAAGAAAAAAAGAAAATTCATATTTTAGGACAAAAAGAATTCCTGTAAAGTATAATTGTCATTTTCCCATCAAATTCCCTTTGATTGTCTTCCTTTCTGTTCTTCTTTTCTGGCTGCAATGTTGTTCTCTGAAACGCTTGTGTGCTGAGCACTAAGTTTTATGAGACTGCATGTTTCCACCCTAAAAATAGAACAAATGAATAAGCAGTGCACAATAAACAGAAATGGCTAGTTGATATTTACATTTTTAATCAACAGCTGCTTTGTGTAACTCCTGTTGAAACTGACATGTAGACACAACAAACAACTGAGCTTTGTTTCAAAACATACAATGGATGTAGCTTAATCATCTAGATTGTTATATTTTCCCATACAGCAGGAACAAAGCATGTATTTCTCTGTGCAGATTGCTTTAATTTCAGAGTAAGGAAAACAGCAAACAAATAAGGAATAAATATGAAGGACAAAATCATCAGTCATCACTCCAGGCTTTTTGGTCCTCTTCTTAAAAAGACAGCTATGGATTTCCCTTGCTTGTGGGAATCTTCAACAGACTTGGATGCCTAAAACTAGGCACCTAAATCAGTATTTAAGCAGTTAAATAAGTGGCTTGACTTTCAAAGGTGCTGAATTTTATTTCAGTGATTATATTTGTAACTGAATGGGCAGCTCCCTATCCATTTGAGAACATTCAAGCAAGCGTATATGTGCATTTATCTGATTCTGAGCTCATGTGTGATCAGGCATCAAGCTAGTCTTTCTCTTTTGTTTTTTTAAAAGGACACGCTGAAAATGGTGTTAATATAACATTATGGCAGAAGGCCACAGAACACAACATTAAAATGAACACCACATGCAGTAATACACAATACAACATGTACACCAGAGGGATGAATTACAATCACTGTGGGAATCCCATAGCTTTGATTTTCCTGATTTTTGTGATTATGGTCATATAGGATTTGCCATACTGGTCCATCAAATGATGACTGTTGATCCCTCATGTCTGGTACCCTGCCTGCAGTGATGTATCAGAGTGAGATGAAAAACTCCCATTATGCACTAGCCAACTGAGCAATGCCATACAAAGAGAAAATGTTCCTTCCTGATCCTGTGGTGTTTGGTTTACACCCTGAATCATGAAACTTGATTCCCCTTAGCATTATCACAGCCCATATAGGTACACATTTTGCTGGTTAGATACCTGTCAAGCCATTTTTAAAATCCAGCAAGAGCATTTGCCATTATGATCTCTTGCAGCCGTGAATGCCACAGGCTGGGTGGAGGCATTTGCTTTCCTTGACTAAATTTCTCTACTGTCCATTTCATCCAGTTATACCCCTATGACACTTCTTGGGGCACTCAAGGCTGTGAGTCTTCTTGTTACCATCTGCCTCTGGCATGAGGGAGTCTTGCCTATGCTGACTGGGTGTTAGCTCCCTAACACAACCAAACTGTCAGCCACTCAAGCACTCTCCTTTGGGCTACCCCAGCCCTGCCTTGCAGGTTAACAATAGATGCACCTCAGCCCCTGAGACCCTTCAAAGTGTCCCCCTGCAGTAGTCCAGCCTCTGGTCATTGGATAGCCACCAAAATCCCAGATCCTCCATTCCCAAAGGAACAATATACTCTAATTTACCAGTTTTACCTTAAACTACTGTATCATACACAGCACTCGAGTTCTATTTTAGTAAATAGTAATGTAGTAAAACAAAAGGAAATTTACTTAAGACAGGATAGAGATTCAAATAGAAACAAGTGTGAGTGATGGAAACAAATGGTAATATACCAAACAAAATCATAAAACGTGAACTGGGGCCTACACTTTTTAATAGTTATCTTTCGTGTCAAATAAAGTATATTTTCACTCTAAAGTTCAGTCTTTTGCAGCGCTTGCTAGCCCCAAAGAGCTTGGACACATGAAGCACCCCAGCTCATCAGGGTACCTCCTCAGTGAATGGATGCAGAGAGTCTCTTTCCATCCTGTGAGATGCTGAATCAGTCTTTTGTCTTTATTCACAAACAGGGTGATCCCTTCTCTATCTTATCAATCTTTTTCACTTCCATGTGATTTCGATGTTTACAGTTTGTCTTTGATAGTTTTCCATTGACTTGACTTTTCTGGATTGGTGCAAAGGTGGACAATTGAGCAAAACATGATATAATCGGCTAGCTAGAGAGGGGTACCAGCTCCACCCACTTCAAGGGGCAAGCACCACAATATATTACTTCCTAAGGAATCACTTTCACTCCAAGACCAAAAGGGCATAATTATCAATATAGTTACATTATTCCTGAAATATTACCTGTACATACATCTCACAATCATGATGAATATTGATATGTTACAAGCTTTCAATAGAGACCTCATATGCTATCCTTTATGGCTAAATACCATGAAACCAGTGTATCAGAGGTAGTGAATTTGTCAGGTCTGAGACAGGAGTTGCTTGTAAAGAACAGTAAGCCCTTTGCCAGTTGGCATTAATGGACCTCTGTGTCACAACCTTCTTCTTGTGCGAGGTGACAGTGCAGAAAGGGGAAATTGATCCATTCCCACGTATCCTTCACTTAAATCAAGTGCTTTCTTTTACCAGACCGATTAATCTCAACTATAATGTCTAAACATCATTGGACCCAATTTTGCAAGTTGCTGAGCACCTAACAGGAAGTTTCAACAACTCATGAGATTGGACCCATTGCTTTTGTGGAGTAATGTTTAGGGATTCTCTAAATCCTTTTCACAAAATTGTTCTGTTGGGGTAAGGTGTTTTTTCAAAATTCTCCTGGCACGGCTATAGTTTCTAATTAGTGACAGGCCCAAGCCACTAAGTTTGGGGCTATTCGTATCCATAATAGATACTGGATACATTACAAGAGTGCTCTAGAAATTTGATGTCTGTAAATATGTAAATAGGTGCCAGTAGATGGTACTCAAGAATATGTAGCATAGCTCCTGGGTTGTGTAGGTTTTACTTTGGTCCCATTTCTACTTCATAAATTCAGATGTTGCTTGGTCAGATGTTGTTCCATATTACTGGATTATTGAATCACAGAATCATAGAATATCAGGGTTGGAAGGGACCTCAGGAGATCATCTAGTCCAACCCCCTGCTCAAAGCAGGACCAATCCCCAATTAAATCATCCCAGCCAGGGCTTTGTCAAGCCTGACCTTAAAAACTTCTAAGGAAGGAGATTCTACCACCTCCCTAGGTAACACATTCCAGTGTTTCACCAACCTCCTAGTGAAAAAGTTTTTCCTAATATCCAACCTAAACCTCCCCCACTGCAACTTGAGACCATTACTCCTTGTCCTGTCATCTTTACCACTGAGAATAGTCTAGAACCATCCTCTTTGGAACCACCTCTCAGGTAGCTGAAAGCAGCTATCAAATCCCCCCTCATTCTTCTCTTCTGCAGACTAAACAATCCCAGTTCCCTCAGCCTCTCCTCATAACTCATGTGTTCCAGACCCCTAATCATTTTTGTTGCCCTTCGCTGGACTCTCTCCAATTTTTCCACATCCTTCTTATAGTGTGGGGCCCAAAACTGGACACAGTACTCCAGATGAGGCCTCACCAATGTCGAATAGAGGGGAACGATCACGTCCCTCGATCTGCTGGCTATGCCCCTGCTTATACATCCCAAAATGCCATTGGCCTTCTTGGCAACAAGGGCACACTGTTGACTCATATCCAGCTTCTCGTCCACTGTCACCCCTAGGTCCTTTTCTGCAGAACTGCTGCCTAGCCATTCGGTCCCTAGTCTGTAGCGGTGCATTGGATACTTCCGTCCTAAGTGCAGGACCCTGCACTTATCCTTGTTGAACCTCATCAGATTTTTTTTCGCCCAATCCTCCAATTTGTCTAGGTCCCTCTGTATCCTATCCCTACCTGCCACCGTATCTACCACTCCTCCTAGTTTGGTATCATCTGCAAATTTGCAGAGAGTGCAATCCACACCATCCTCCAGATCATTTATGAAGATATTGAACAAAATCAGCCCCAGGACCGACCCTTGGGGCACTCCACTTGATACCGGCTGCCATCTAGATATGGAAACATTGATCACTACCCGTTGAGCCCGACAATCTAGCCAACTTTCTACCCACCTTATAGTGCATTCATCCAGCCCATACTTCTTTAACTTGCTGACAAGAATACTGTGGGAGACCGTGTCAAAAGCTTTGCTAAAGTCAAGAAACAATACATCCACTGCTTTCCCTTCATCCACAGAACCAGTAATCTCATCATAGAAGGCGATTAGATTAGTCAGGCATGACCTTCCCTTGGTGAATCTATGCTGACTGTTCCTGATCACTTTCCTCTCGTGTAAGTGCTTCAGGATTGATTCCTTGAGGACCTGCTCCATGATTTTTCTGGGGACTGAGGTGAGGCTGACTGGCCTGTAGTTCCCAGGATCCTTCTTCTTCCCTTTTTTAAAGATGGGCACTATATTAGCCTTTTTCCAGTCGTCCGGGACTTCCCCCGATCGCCATGAGTTTTCAAAGATAATGGCCAATGGCTCTGCAATCACAGCCGCCAACTACTTTAGCACTCTCGGATGCAACGCATCCGGCCCCATGGACTTGTGCACGTCCAGCTTTTCTAAGTAGTCCCTAACCACCTCTTTCTCCACAGAGGGCTGGCCACCTACTCCCCATGCTGTGTTGCCCAGCGCAGCAGTCTGGGAGCTGACCTTGTTCGTGAAGCTAGAGGCAAAAAAAGCATTGAGTACATTAGCTTTTTCCACATCCTCTGTCACTAGGTTGCCTCCCTCATTCAGTAAGGGGCTCACACTTTCCTTGGCTTTCTTCTTGTTCCAACATACCTGAAGAAACCCTTCTTGTTACTCTTAACATCTCTTGCTAGCTGCAGCTCCAGGTGCGATTTGGCCCTCCTGATTTCATTCCTACATGCCCGAGCAACATTTTTATACTCTTCCCTGGTCATTTGTCCAATCTTCCACTTCTTGTAAGCTTCTTTTTTATGTTTAAGATCCGCAAGGATTTCACTGTTAAGCTAAGCTGGTCGCCTGCCATATTTACTATTCTTTCGACATATCGGGATGGTTTGTCCCTGTAACCTCAATAGGGATTCTTTGAAATACAGCCAGCTCTCCTGGACTCCTTTCCCCCTCATGTTATTTCCCCAGGGGATCTTACCCATCAGTTCCCTGAGGGAGTCGAAGTCTGCTTTCCTGAAGTCCAGGGTCCGTATTCTGCTGCTTACCTTTCTTCCCTGTGTCAGGATCCTGAACTTGACCAACTCATGGTCACTGCCTCCCAGATTCCCATACACTTTTGCTTCCCCTACTAATTCTTCCCGGTTTGTGAGCAGCAGGTCAAGAAAAGCTCTCCCCCTAGTTGACTCCTCCTGCACTTGCACCAGGAAATTGTCCCCTACATTTTCCAAAAACTTCCTGGATTGTCTGTGCACCGCTGTAGTGCTCTCCCAGCAGATATCAGGATGATTAAAGTCGCCCATGGGAACCAGGGCGTGCGATCTAGTAGCTTCTGCGAGTTGCCGGAAGAAAGCCTCATCCACCTCATCCCCCTGGTCCGGTGGTCTATAGCAGACTCCCACCACTACATCACTCTTGTTGCTCACACTTCTAAACTTAATCCAGAGACAGGAAAGTAATTTACCTGAAATGGGGCAAGCAGCCATGCAATAGGGCACCTGGCTTTTCATTTGAATTCTAACACATTATGGAAAACTACACTTCCTATCGTAGCAGGGAATCTCAGGGGCCATGTGTTACCTTGAACTGTGCTTCGACTCCTAATTATGAAAGAAAACATGCATGCCCTCAGTGAGAGAGAGAGCAAACACAACACTCTAAGACCACTTACATAATGTGACCCTTTCTCCAGTGTTATATGTAGGCTTCAGAGGCAACCCCAGGAAAAAAGAAAAGGAGGACTTGTGGCACCTTAGAGACTAACCAATTTATTAGAGCATAAGCTTTCATGAGCTACAGCTACAGCTCACTTCATCAGATGCATATCGTGGAAACTGCTATCACCAGCAGGAGAGTGAATTTGTGGGGGGGGGAGGGTGAGAAAACCTGGATTTGTGCTGGAAATGGCCCACCTGATGATCACTTTAGATAAGCTATTACCAGCAGGACAGTGGGGTGGGAGGAGGTATTGGTTCATATTCTCTGTGTATATATAAAGTCTGCTGCAGTTTCCACGATATGCATCTGATGAAGTGAGCTGTAGCTCACGAAAGCTTATGCTCTAATAAATTGGTTAGTCTCTAAGGTGCCACAAGTCCTCCTTTTCTTTTTGCGAATACAGACTAACACGGCTGTTACTCTGAAACCCCAGGAAAAACATTCAGTTGGATCCAATGGAGGACCCATTTTATATCTGGCATAGATTTCTCAGTGTACAGAACCATGTACACATCAATGTTACAGTCTTATGCATTTATCTACCTATTATATGTGTAATTATATCTATATAACTTTCTTGTGTGTAATAGATACATATGCAATTATAGGAAGTTCATATAGCACATCCAACTGTGTTTCCCCCATGTCAAAAGAGAAACTAGAGCTCTGTGGCTATGTCATGAATTACCTGGCGCTGTAGATTTCAGTCTTAAAAACAAAACACTCTGTGGTACAGGAGGGGCATGTTTCAAAATCTCAGTCTGTTACTGAGATACTCATCCAAAGTAGCCAGGCCTCCATTCTGAAGTTTGCTTTTTTGAAACTAAAACAAAAAGGCATTTGTTGCATCACACTGATGGTTTTGAAGCTTGGGTAACTGTAATAATTTCCAGTGTATTCATTGGTCATTTCCTGTTTTTTTTTAAACTGCTCTAACTAAAGCTTTGTAAACAATTAAAGGATTTTAAGTGGCTAACAAGTCAAAATTTTAGATGACTTTTCAGAACGATGTAATGGGCCTGGTTAGGCTTGCCAATTTTGGTTGGATGTATTCCTGGAGGTTTCATCACATGACATAATCTTTAATTAAAGATTAATCTTTAATTCCTGGAGATTCCAGGATAATCCTGGAGAGCTGGCAAACCTAGGCCTGGTGTAACTTCTTTGACTTCATTAGGTCAAGTATGGCTGAAACAAGCATTATCCTACAGTCTTATGCTCTTTGACATACTCCCCAGAGTCGCTCTAAACCCCTATTAGCAGTTCTGCACTTTTCTGGAGAGGAAAGATCCAACACCTGTCATGGGACAATGCCTCTATTGTTGCATCTTGCAACTAGGCCTCCTTTTGTTGAGGTCATGTCAAATCTCATAGTTAACGACCCATCAATATCTCTGAGAAGAGAACTAGAGCATCCCACTCCCTCCCCATCTGGTATTATGTTGGATCATATTAAAGTAGTTCTGTATTAAAATCACAAATGAGTTTGATTCCCCATAGTTTAAATTCTAGAGTATTACTAATTAAGAGGTCGCTTGGTTTTTGGTACTGTTTCTCTCCCTCTATGTGTGAAACTTGCAAGCTGCTAATTGTGTTAGTACATTCTAAGACAGAGTCTGTTCTCAAAGCAATTCTTTGTAACAACAACTACTCACACAGAGATAGACTCAAAGCAATACTCTATAACAACAGAAACAGCACCCAGAGACTCCCCGCCCTTTTGTTGTATTCATCTCGCTTTGTTAACAATTGTGATTAAAATAGAGATAGAGGATGTATGTGGATGGATGCTTGGTGTGGATAATAACTGAATGATCAGGGAGGTGCCAGCCTAAGAATCCAGTGTCCATCGGCTGCGGCTGAAGAAGGCGTCAAGTGGATATAACCAGAGGACCCCCCGGAGGGCAGACTGGAATCCACCCAACAGCCTCAAGAATGGGAGAACCAAAGAACAAGATAACATCTGGCAGCACGGAGCCATCAGGAATGTGCCATCTGCTGAGTGATTCAGAAACAGCATGATGAAGCAATTCCCATAGACTGGCATAGGAAGAAATTCCTATAAAAATGGACTCTAGAAAGTGAGAACTTTGGGGTCTGATTCTGCAAACCAACCTCCAGGAGCATCAGATGAGCATCTGACAAGGCCCTGCTCCCTCCTCATGTCCAGGCCACCTGGCCAGTGGCTTGGCATGAGCAACTCTAAGGCTGGTAACTATGATAACAACCTTGCAGAACCTGTGTGTGTGTATGAATGAATGTGTGAATAAATATGAAATTGAATGGAATATTATAGCTATAACTAACTGCTTACTATGAGTCTTTCTGTATTCACAATACATGTGGCATTTTGCCTTTTCCCCTTTAATAAGATCCTGCTGGTTTTTATTTTATTGGTATAACATTTTAACATTAGAGGTGACTGCATTTCAGTGTTGGTTGAATTGATTCTATATATAAGAATATAAGAACGGCCATACTGGGTCAGACCAAAGTTCCATCAAGCCCAGTATCCTGTCCACTGAAGTGGCCAATGGCAGGTGCCCCAAAGGGAATGAACAGACTGGTTATCATCAAGTGATCCATGCCCTGTCACCCAATCCCAGCTTTTGGCAAACAGAGGCTAGGGACACCATTCCTGCCCATCCCGGCTAATAGCCATTGATGGACCTATCTTCATTGGGGTGATATTAAAAGACTAAGGGATTGCACACTTTGTAGCTTGTGTAGACTGAATTTATTGCACACACCAGGGGCTCCCTCCATTCCCCCCCGCCCTCCACACTCCCTGTATGCCACCCTCCCATCCCCCTCTATTTCAGGGGCTCCCTGCAATTTCTCCTTCTGGGGTTCTATGTGCCTCACATTCCCCCTCTTCCCACAGTTGGGTCCACCATTCTCTGACGCATGCCAGCAGGTTCAATACCAGAGTCTCCCAGTCTCCCCTCACCGCCATGGCCAGGGATTCTGTGTTCGTGTTCTCTACCCCATCCTCCCCTACCATTATTCTTCTTTCTGTCTGGAAGATAAGTCATTGATGGCTGCCATCAACCAGTTGTTTGATCTAAAGACAACTGCAGAGGTGCTTGAAACTGTGTGTGTACTAAAGAACTAGCAGTGGCTTCCTGTGTCCTCCATGTTCCCTCTTTTGATTTTCTAATTTCCCCCAATTCAAGAACGTTCTTCTGTCTGTTGATGCCTACAACATTTTCTGAAATTTTAGAATTGATAGCTGCAGTGTTCAAAAGTTATCACATTAAATACATACAAACACAGAAATGCCATTGAATTGACTTTAAGGCCTCTGCACAGATGGCCAATAAATAAATGGTTACAAAGTGCTTTGAGATCCTGGGAATATAAAAGTGGATGTACCAGTGTAAGCATGAAGGGTTACTGTATCTCTGAATCTGAGGAGAACCCGAGCTGTTAGAAGTGGGGAAAGTCAGGTGGTTTTCTGTTCTGGTCACTGGAAGTGGTTAAGGAAATTGGGCACGATGTTTCATCCCGCTTCAATCTGCTTGTGAATGGTAGAGTTTGCATGAAATGGGAGTCCCCAAAAGAGTGGAATCCTGAGTGTTCACCGATTTTGCCAATATTTAAAGCCAGTGCTGTTTTGAAGTTTGTTCAGTATTCTCATCTTGTGCCAATGGCTGTGGCCCCTCCTGACAGAAGGTATTTGATCAATCCTCAGAAGCCAAATTGATTTTGTAAACGTAAACAACTCAGGGATACAAGAGCATTTTACAACCGTTCCTACTGTGAGGTCCCTATGTCTGGTTCTGATATGGGGGTGGGGAGGTTAATGAAAGAGCATATTGTCTGTGTACAATTCCCACAATATCCACAAAATTCACAGAATGCTTTTGACAATGCAGGAAACCTTATAGATTTATATGCCTAATGCTGATAGAACCCAGGGCTGACCAAAGATTTTAAATTGATCATTTTTCTACAATGTATATAACTCAACAAGTAAAGGTGGCAGAGTTCTTTCCTGCAGGGGCTAATACTCTGTAATGGAGACTCCCTCCAGGACTCTACAAATCCCACCTGCCTGGGAAGCTGTGCTTTTCAGCTACTGCGTATGGTTATTTCTGGCTATGTCTATTGAGGTTTTTAGTTTCCTAGTGCAGCTATTTTCACAGCATATGGCTACAAATCTTATCACATCAGGAGTGGTTTAATCTCTCACATCTGAGTGTTTCTGAACGGTATGCAAGTATTGCTCCTTAAACACTGCTCTTGTACTGCAAGGGAGCCAGGCTTAGGAGGCTTCTGGATACATCTCCATTATGACAGGTTTCAGAGTAGCAGCCATGTTAGTCTTTATTCGCAAAAAGAAAAGGAGTACTTGTGGCACCTTAGCGACTAACCAATTTATTTGAGCATATTTATTTGAGCTACAGCTCACTTCATCGGATGCATTCAGTGGAAAATACAGTGAGGAGATTTATATACACACAGAACATGAAAAAATGGGTAAGGAGAGTGATCACTTAAGATGAGCTATTACCAGCAGGAGAGCTGGGGGGGGGGGAGAAAACCTTTTGTAGTGATAATCAAGGTGGGCCATTTCCAGCAGTTAACAAGAACGGAGGAACAGGCTCCAAGGAGAGACTGCTGAATTGGAATTAATTTGCAAACTGGATACAATTAACTCAGGCGTGAATAGAGACTGGGAGTGGATGAGTCATTACACAAAGTAAAACTATTTCCCCATGTTTATTTCCCCCCCCCCACTGTTCCTCAGAGGTTCTTGTTAACTGCTGGAAATGGCCCACCTTGATTATCACTACAAAAGGTTTTCTTCCCCCCTCCTCCTCCCCTCTCCTGCTGGTAATAGCTCATGCATCCGATGAAGTGAGCTGTAGCTCAGGAAAGCTTATGCTCAAATAAATTGGTTAGTCTCTAAGGTGCCACAAGTACTCCTTATCTCCATTATGTGCTTTGTTAAACCTCAATATATATTTGATTAGGAATCATTTTATTTTTAAAAAACACAGAAAAACTGCTTTCTTACACAAATGGAAACTTTGCTGCAGACTGATGCTGCGGCGTCTGTGCATTACTGGTGGTGGGCTGCATTTTAAGAGGATATACTAAAGCTGGAGAGAGGGCACAGAGGCTGCTGAACAAGGGGTTTAACCTTCGCTCAGCTTCCCCTCCCCTTGCACACATGCTCAGGAGAAGAGCTATAAATTGGCTGCTGAGAGACAGTGGAGACTAGCTTATGCTCAAATAAATTGGTTAGTCTCTAAGGTGCCACAAGTACTCCTTTTCTTAGTGGGCACTAGATTGCCTCTGGGAAGGCAGGGCTTCACATAATGGATATTGTAGTTATTTAGTTCTTATGCTTAAGAGAAAACAAAAGCAGACAGTGTAATCCTCTTGGTTTGACTATGCAGTACTTAAAAGGCACCACTAAAATAAAATTTAGGTGAGATTTTCCTCAAATCCACTTTTAATAAACCTTTCTAAAAGGGTTTAGTATATAGTTAGTCCAGTACAGAATCCAGGTCTGAGCCCCTAATGCAGGGGTGGCCAACCTGAGCCTGAGAAGGATCCAGAATTTACCAATGTACATTGCCAAAGAGCCACAGTAATATGTCAGCAGCCCCCCCCATCAGCTCCCCTTCCCCCATTCCCAGCCCCAACGATCAGCGCCTCCCGCTCCCTCCCCACACCACCTGATCAGCTGTTTCGTGGTGTGCAGGAGGCTCGGGGGGGAGGGGTGGGAAGGAGGGGAGAGGAGCGAGGGCATGGCAGGCTCAGGGGAGGGGGCAGGGCCTGTGAGAGAGCCAGGGTTGAGCAGGGAGGCACATTGGAAAGTTGGCACCTGTAGCTCCACCCCTGGAGTTGGTGCCTATACTAACCGGAGCTACAGGTTGGCCACCCCTGCCCCAGTGTTACCATACATGGCCTGCTTTGAAGTTGCATCTAAAAATGCACAACGATCCCAGGGAATGATCCCTGACTTCTCTTTTTAGGCTATAACTGGGCAAAAATGCTAACAATAGCTAGTCTTATCTCCTCAGCCACCTCTAGCTATGGCAGAGTTTGACTGTACCTATGTGGGTGACTCTGGATGCCCCATTTTGCGCTGTATCGAAAGCCCTACATAGTTTGTTTCCATGCTCTGTAGGTTCCCACCCATTCAAACTACAGTCTCATTTACATAATCTCTTTCCTCCCCACCCAATATTTACTCAAGAACTACCTGAAAGAGTTTATATGTAAATTTTGACATACTTAAAAATAAGGACAAGGTAAAAGGGCCAGATCTTCAACTGGTGTAAACTGACGTAACTACATTGACTGTAGTGGTGCTTTGCCAGTTTACACCAATTAAGGATGTAGCTTAAAAGTATAAATAATACTGAAACACACATCACCAGCAACTGATGTGCCACTAAATATAACCTTCAGTAAAAGTATCAATATCTACATTATCAATTTTTTTCTGGGTAGCTATTAAAAGGAAAGTGTAAAGGTAATTCAACCAGAATGTCTTATAATTTGCTTTGACCTTCTCTTTAGGAGCTGGAGGGACTAATTTATGAGGAAAGATTAAAAGAATTAAATATGTATGGCTTGGTCAAAATAATGCTAAGGGGAATAGGATAATAATCTGCAAGTATTTGAAAGGGGAGGAATTATTTACGACTGTCAGAGGGCTATAAATAATCAGATGAAATTACACGTGGAAAACGTAAGTTACGGTTCAAGAAAAAGTTCCTTACATTGAGATCTATTAGACTGCAGAATAGATTCATCAAGGGATCATATGGAAGCCACATTGCTTGAGAGAGTTTAAAGCTAGACAAGGAGTACTTGCGGCACCTTAGAGACTAACCAATTTATTTGAGCATAAGCTTTCATGAGCTACAGCTCACTTACTGTAGCTCACGAAAGCTTATGATCAAATAAATTGGTTAGTCTCTAAGGTGCCACAAGTACTCCTTTTCTTTTTGCGAATACAGACTAACACGGCTATTACTCTGAAACCTAAAGCTAGACAGAGCATTGGGGGATGAACTGCAGGGAACAATCTTGTTTTAACAGGGAGCAGACTCCATACAATGGGTATTTTCTGTCTAACTTATTTGACTTGTTGATCACATTTGAGGGGCTGGAAATCTGGATAAACATGATTTTTCTTGTGATTGTTTCTCCTAGGGGAGCTGAGATTACTGCAACTGCTCTGGTTATTTATCTCAATTAACAAACTAAAACAATAATCCCTGTGACAGGGCGCACTTGCCCTGCACTGGTACTGCGAGAGTTAACGCTACTCTCTGGGCTGAGGAGGCCATGCCCCCTCGGCCCTGCTGGGCATGCTCTGGCTGGAGACTAGGTATAAAGGAGAGCAGCTTGACTCGTTCAGGGCTGACCCCTGAAGACGGAGGATGCACGCTGCGAGCTCCAGCCCGGGAACCGTGGACGTCCCAGACGCAGAAGCCAGGGACGCTGAGACTCTGGAGGATGCCCAAGGAGTGACGGAGCTGCTGGGAGCTGCACAGACCGAGGAGCCCAGAAGCCTTGGAGACGCCGGGAGTGGAGTCACCATGTTTTGGGCAGATTCCCCGCTGACCAGTGGTGGGCATACTTGCCACTGAAAAGGCCCTGAGCGGGGACCTGGTGGAGCAGGGAGGGCCCGGGTACCCTACTTGGTAGCTACCCACCCTGGGGTGGTGGCCCGCTTCCCTAATAGGCCACTAAGCCATACATCCCTATGGAAGGGGCAGTTATACTGACCTTGGCCATTTGGCCATGCAGCCCTTAGAGAGGGCGGTCCTACTGACTCTGGCCACTAGGCCACACCGCCTTGCTAAGCCAGGTGGGCACACTGACTCTGACCACTAGGCTAGCCATAGTGACTCGGGCCCTTTGCTTCCACAACCCTGTGGGAAGGGGCCATCACCCTGACTCTGGCCATCGGGCCACATAAACTTGAGAGAGAGTGGCCACATTGACTTTTACCACTAGGCCATGCTACCCCAGGACAAGGGGTGGTCGTAAAGACGTGGCTGTGGGGAAGTAATTACCCTCACCCTGCCCCAAGAGGGGATTGGGTGCACTTGCCCCACAACAACCCCCCAAACATGTATACATATAATTGTATACACTTTTAGTCTATGCAAAAGTACCCTGTACTACTTCTTCTCTCCTTTTCGTTTGTGTCACCCAGCTACTGCATTTGATCTTAAACTAAGGCCCTGAGCCTGGAAACATGCACATGCTTAACTTTAATTACAAAAGTAGCGCCACTGAAAGCATTGGCCCTATTCGTATGCTAAAGCTTAACTATAAACACACAAGTGTTTCCAGGATTGGGTTCTAAGATTGTAAACTCCTTGGGGCAGGGACTGTTTTATTGTATGTCTGTAGAGTGCCTAGCACAATGTGGCCCTGACCTGATTGGCTCTGAGCAATGCTGTAATGTCATAATACAAATAATTAATAGTCTAAATCAGTGGTTCCCAAACTTGTTCTGCCGCTTGTGCAGGGAAAGCCCCTGGCGGGCCCGGCCAGTTTGTTTACCTGCCGCGTCCGCAGGTTCGGCCGATCGCAGCTCCCAGTAGCCGTGGTTCGCTGCTTCAGGCCAATGGGAGCTTGCGGCAGCCAGTATGTCCCTTGGCCCGCGCTGCTTCCAGCAGCTCCCATTGGCCTGGAGCAGCAAACTGCAGTCATTGGGAGCCGCAATCGGCCAAACCTGCGGACACGGCAGGTAAACAAACCGGCGCGGCCTGCCAGGGGCTTTCCCTGCACAAGCAGTGGAACAAATTTGGGAACCACTGGTCTAAATCAATCATAACATTTGGTAGTTTCATAGAAGTTTTTATATTAATAAATTTCTTCACCTCACTGTTACCTGCATAATCAGAGTAAGGATTTTTTATTCAGAGTAACAGATATTGAATTCCCTATTGATAAATTCAAAGGTTACTCCTTCCTCATGTAGTTAACAAACCACTGGTTTTAGTTAATGTGGCTGTAAACCATCAGCCACCCCTTTCATTTTAACTTCTTAGCTTTTTAAAGATTTGATCAAAGCCCCAAAGTTGCAATTCATCAGTTCTGTGGAAGTAGGAAGGAGTCTGTGCTTC
This sequence comes from Lepidochelys olivacea, assembly GCF_965140295.1. Taxonomy (NCBI): domain Eukaryota; kingdom Metazoa; phylum Chordata; order Testudines; family Cheloniidae; genus Lepidochelys; species Lepidochelys olivacea. The sequence goes on along the minus strand of NC_140418.1, from coordinate 91,528,723 downwards.
AGGTTAACAGCTTCTGCTTTTCTAGCGCTGTATCTTTTCCTTTGATGTGTCAAAACATCATGATGTTCATATAAAACCTGGAAAACATTACAAACTTTTCACAGAAGATTAAAAAAAAAATCCTATGAAATCTATTGCAGACACTGCAACTGGCATCAAACATGCTCTTCTCTAAGACATATGGCAGCAAATTAAGTGCCTGATCTACAAAGGTGCTGGGGTGCCACATCTCTTTGACTACAGTGGGAGTGCTAGGTACTCAGCACCCAAGATCATAGGGTGAAATGATCTCATGTGGTGCACAGTCCTTTCTATGGGTTTCAGAGTAACAGCCGTGTTAGTCTGTATTCGCAAAAAGAGAAGGAGTACTTGTGGCACCTTAGAGACTAACCAATTTATTTGAGCATAAGCTTTCGTGAGTTACAGCTCACTTCATCGGATGCAACATGCATCGATGCATCCGATGAAGTGAGCTGTAGCTCACGAAAGCTTATGCTCAAATAAACTGGTTAGTCTCCAAGGTGCCACAAGTACTCCTTTTCTTTTTGCGAGTCCTTTCTATGTCATTCTGCTCACACTTTCGATAGACTGCAATCATCTCTTCTGTAATATTCTGAAGCAGTGGGGCATGCATCGCATCATCCCTGAAAACAGCTTTTCATTATCTCTTTTCCAGGCGGAGGCAGGGACAGGTTTGTTTTAGCCAAAACAATGACTTTAACTCCTCCTGAGATACTCCCTTGTGTAAATGGAGTGTCAGGGAGTACTGTATCCACACCAAACACAAGCCCAGCCCGAACAAAGGGACTAATTCCTTGGAAGCGTATTCCAAACTGTTACTGATTCAAGGTGCAGACAGATGCAGAATTCTGTGCTGTCTCAATGCTTACTCCACTGTCCTGCTACTGAGGACTTGTTTCTCCACTGCCTTCCAGCTTCCCACACAAGGGGATTACTCGGTTGGCCACAAAGAGCTAGTCTACACTGGCAACATAAAAGCGCTGCCGTGGCAATGCTTTAACATGGTTTGTCTAGTCACGGCAAAACGCTGGGAGAGAGGTCTCCCAGCGCTCTAAAAAACCACCTCCACAAGGGGTGTAGCTCCCAGTGTTGGTGCACTGTCTACACCAGTGCTTTGCAGCGCTGAAACTTGCTGCGCTCGGGTGGGGGAGGGGTGTTCTTTCATACCCCTGAGCAAGAGATTTGCAGCGCTGTAAAGTGCCAGTGTAGACAGGCCCTTACATTGGCAGCACGAAGTAGACTTAATGGAACCCAGATTACTGAACAACCAAGAAATGGTACTGCTTTGTCACCACCACCTGGGCTGGATTTGATTTTACTTGTTGCCTTAGAAGGGATCTATATAGGAATAAATGTTTATGTATTTTAACTGCTATGAAGTGCCAGATTTTTCAGTGTGAGCTAGATGCCTAAATCCCATTGAATGTCAATGGGAGTTAGGCACTTCCTGCATAGGAGTTTTTGTAAATCCTACTAGGTGTTTGTCTGCATCTTTAGGCACCTAAATACCTTTGTAAATATGGCTCTTGGTTCTATAGCTTAAAAGGGTATATGCTCACAGTGGTGTTCAGGCTCATGCAGAAATTCAAACTTTACACTCTTACTATATTTATGTGTAAAGCAAATTTGTACAACAGTTCTGTTATTACTCCTACAATATATAGTACTAGTACCATAATTCAAGGGTACAAACTCCATTCAGGAATATTGAAATATAATAATTTACTCTTATATAACAAATTACATAAATCCAGAAATAGCACAAAAAGCTTTTCAAACTTAAATTGATATACCAACTCTATACAGTATACCAATCATTTTAAGGGAATGCAAATAATAAATAATAATACTTGAGACAGATATGACAATATCCTGGACAAACCTCGTAGGATTAAGATAAACGTTACTGAATTAAATTCAACACCTTTGAGATCCACTATATTAAAAATGCAATTGTTTATGTGTTGTGAGACGGTATGTAACTTTGGGGATGCTAATGTCATTCCTCTAGTTATCGGCCCTTTTTAGCCACCCCTCTGGAGAGGTTCACATATACTAGTTCAAACTAAATTCTCCAGGGATCAAGAGACAAAGAAAGGATTTGGGGATAAATAGCCTGATTTTAAACAGGCTCAGGGCCTTTTTCCTGATCCCCCAAGCGGACAGACACTATGGTCCATGGCGGGCCCCAATCCTTCAAGAAGGGTTGGAAGGACTTGGTCTACTGATATTCCATAAGACTGGGTGCCTGTTATGAGCTGAAGCTATGAACTTGAACCCACAAGGAACTCCTTGTTCATCTTCGAGTGCTTGTTCATGTCCATTCCAATCAGGTGTGAGTGCGGGCACATGCACGGCAGCCGGAAGTTTTTTTTCCAATAGCAGCATCTGTTGGGTTGGCCTGGGCACCCCCTGGAGTCGCATCTTCATGGCGCTTAATATAGAGACCTGCAGACCCACCACCCCCTCAGTTCCTTCTTACCGCTAGTGACAGTTAGCTGGAATGTCCCATAGCTCTTGCTTTAGGAAGTGTCTCTGTCCATTTCGTTTGTTTATAGTTCTTCTGTAGTTAGTAGTAGTAGTTTTATAGGTATTTTAGAGTGTGTTGGGGGTTCCCCCCCACGACTCCCCGGAGCCGTGGTATGCCGTGGTCCCTGGGGTTCAAAAAGTGTGAGGTCTGTGCCAAGTGCATGCCAAAAAGCGATCCATACACCGCATGTTTAAGCTGCCTAGGTGAGGGTCACCAAAAGGACCATTGCAGAATTTGCCACGAGTTTCGCCCAAGAACTTTAAAAGAAAGGGAGAAGCGGCTCAAAGTTCTGCTTATGGAGGCAGCTGTTCACGCCCATTCACCCGGGATCCTGCGCCCAGCGCCTCCTCCTTGGTGGGGAGCACCCCAGCACCGTCATCCAGGGAACCGGTGCTGAGAAAGGACTCTGTGCGAGACTCTCAGCACCATCATGGGTCCTTCCGCGTCCATTCAGCGGGTAGGCACCGGTCGCAATCACTGGTGCCTCAGAAGAAAAAGAAGCTGGAGAGTGATCATTCTCCCCCGGCCAAAACTAAAGAGCCGACAACTGTGAGAGCCCAGTTGGATCACAGCACCACGTTGCCTGTGAGGGTCGTGTCGACGCCAGCCCTGGAGGGACAGTTGAGTCCAGGCCCACCCTGCTCGCTGGAACCTAGGAGTCAGCAGCTGCAGTTCCCATCGACCCCGGAGGCATTTGAGGCAGCTCAGGACTTATTACGCCAAACAACGCCACCCTCACCTCCAAGGAGGGATGAACCACTGGCACCGACAGCACCGGCCCGCCCCACAGTACAATCAAGAGGGAAGCCAGCCACATTGTCCTGGTGCTTGCCTTCTCCATAGCACCCCGTGCCGCCAGTAGCCCGGGAACCAGAGCCCAGTCGGTCCCCTAGCTTCCGACACTCTGCGCCTCGCAGTGGTCTTCTTTTTCAGACATCTTGGAGTCAGAGTCCAACTCCTATCGCTCCAACAGGAGTAAGAGCAGGAGAGCCAGGTTGCGGTGGGAGAGACAAGCCTACCCAGCACCTTGGCCACTGCAGTGGCAGAACCCAACGCAGTGGCCCTTCTGGACGCCCTGGGCCTTCCATCAAAGCCAGGTACAGAGGCAGAGGTCGCGCTCGGCATCAACATCTGTAGCTTCGGCTACCTTTGTGCCACCTTCTGTCCCTCATGGACCTGCAGCTCCAGCACTCTCTGAGCCACTGCGTCTAGCTACTGAGGCGCCGCCAGCACTTACTTTGACGCCGTCGGCTGTGGCATCGTCACCAGCACCACTGACACTGGTGTCATCTGCGGCACCTATATCGGCATCGACACCTATGGTAGCACCAGCATCAATACCTCCTCCGGCATCGACAGCGATGCCTACATCCCGACAGGGGTGTCTTCTGTCCCGGCACCGAGGGGCATGGCCCCATCCGGGTCGGCACCAGCCCACGATCCACAAGATTCATGTGACCCCTTGGGTGTGACAGAAGAGAACAGCCACGCTTTATGGGGGCTTCTTCCTCACCAGATGAGACGCTGGCAGGCACTGCTATAGCCCCAGCCCTGGAGGACAACAGGGTGTTGCAGCAGTTCCTGCAGGGAGTTGCTCAGGGTCTAGGTATTCAGGCAGAGGAGGTAGTGAAGGACGCAGATCCGATGGTGGATATCCTCGCGCGCTTTGGACCTGCACGCATTGCCCTGCCTCTTATCAAGACCATATTGGACATGACCAAAACTTTATGGCAGACCCCATCCTAGTGGCCCCCCACAGCTAAGTGCAATGAAAGGTGCTATTTTGTGCCATCTAGGGCTATGAGCATTTATACTCGCACCCGCCGCCTGATTCCCTTGTCGTGGATGCTGCCAATCAGCGTGAGTGGCAAAGCTACCAGGGACCCTCCCCTAAGAACAGGGAGGTGAAAAGACTCGATCTTTTGGGGAGGAAGGTCTACCCTACGGGCAGGTTGCAGCTCCGCATTTCAAATCAGCAAGCCATTGTCAGCAGGTACTGCTATAATACATGTGGGGCAATGGCAAAATTTGCAGAGCTGCTGCCACAAGACTCCCATGCCGAATTCTTGATCTTGACCGACAAGGGTAAGCTCATTTCCCGAGCTTCCCTGCAGGCAGCTCTGGATGGAGCTGATGCAGCCACGAGGGTGATGACTACAGGCGTGGCCAAGAGAAGGGGTGCCTGGCTCCAGGTCTCTGGCCTCCCTTGCAAGGTCCAACAGACAATACAGGACTTTCCCCTTGAGGGTGTGATTCTGTTTTCCAAAAAAACGGTGTAGTGGGGCGCCTGCCCCACTCCTGGAAAACAAGGGTTAAAAGCAGCCCTGGAGAGGGCTGTGGTTGTGAAAGTCTAGGCTGATTGGGAAAGCAGCCACAGCTGGGGCCACGCCTGGCCCATAAGAGGGCTGCGGGCCAGAAGCTGGGAGAAGTCTCACTCTAGCCCTGGAGTGAGAAGGGCTGGCTGCCTGGGAGCTGAAGGTGCCTGAGGAGGGCTGGGGAAGGGCAAAGGGGAGCTGAGGAGCTCCTGCCTGGTAAACCCCCAGGCTGCAGGCCTTCGTGAAGGCCTGCACAGGTACTGGGGTTCCAGAGGTGCAGCCCAGGGTTAGGCAAAGGCAGCTGGTCCTACCCCCTTGCCTGTGATGAGTGGCCATTATAGACTACAGTCTGCCCCAGTGAGCAAAGGCTAGATGATGACTGGCAGTAGCCACTGAGGCAAGGTGGGTTTAGAGGGTTGGAGGTTCCCCAGGGAGGGGAAACCCAGATTGTGGGTTACTGCTGGGAACAGAACCCCGAGATAAAGGGGCACCGGGGTCTGGGAGGGACACGGGGCCAGCAGCAGGCAAGACACTGGCCTGCGGAGGGTGCTCTGAGGCTGGAAAGAGCTAATTCCCAGACAACCAGCAGGAGGCGCCACACCAGTGAGTCATCGACTCGCCACAGATGGATAAAAGGCTTCATAGCCTGAAGGACTCCAGAGCCACCCTCAAATCCTTGGGCCTTCACACCCCCACCACACAGCAGAGACACTCCAGGTCACAACCTCTGCCATGGTTCTTCCAACAACAGAACCGACAGGACGGTTCAAGGAGGAGGAATAGGAATGGCAGGAAGAGGCTGCAGGAATCCTCAGGCCAGGGCTCTGGCCAATCCAAGCCACCTTCGGGCCCGAAACAGGCCTTCTGAAGGGGCAATCAAAGATGGTGTACCAGTGCAAAGACTGGATCCACCCTGTCTTACCTTTTTGTCCCAACTATTTCCTTTCTGCCCTGCGTGGTCCCGCATCACATCAGACCATTGGGTGCTCTGCACAGTAGAGAGGGGATACTCCATCCAATTCTGTGCACTTCTACCTCCTTTCCCCGTCCCTCTTCAAGGACCCCTCTCACGAGCAGCTCCTTGTAAAGGAGGTGCACTTGCTCCTATTGCTAGGGGCACTGGAAGAGGTTCCTCAGGAGCAGAAGGGCAAGGCCTTCTATTCCCGGTATTTTCTAATACCGAAAGCCAAGGGGGGGCTCAAGCCCATCCTAGACCTGCAGGAGCTCAAAAGATTCATAAAGAAACTGAACTTCTGCATGGTCTCCTTGGCCTCCATCTTCCCTTCCTTGGATCCAGGGGACTGGTATGCCGCCCTCACTTTGAAGGATGCATATTTTCATATTGCAATCATTCCGTCCCACAGAAGGTACCTCAAGTTTGTGGTGAACAACAACCACTCTCATTTCACAGTCCTCCCGTTCGGCCTGTCAGCGGCACCTCAGGTGTTTACCAAGTGCATGGCAGTCGTGGGTGCATTCCTGTGCAGATGGCAGGTACAGATGTTTCCGTACCTCGACGACTGACTCATCAAGGGCCGCTCCAAGTCTCAAGTGGAGGCACAAGTCGACTTCATAAGAACGATGTTCGACCAACTGGGCCTTTTCCTCAATGTGAGAAATCAACTCTGTCCCTGGTTCAGCGGATAGAGTTCATAGGGGAGGTATTGGACTCGACACAGGCCAGAGCATACCTCCTGGAAGCAAGGTTTCAGACCCTGGGCGACATCATCCGAAGTCTCAGTCAGTTTGCCACCACCACAGCAAGAAATTGCCTGAAACTTCTAGGACACATGGTTCTATACCTATGTGGTGCAATACGTCAGGCTCAGACTCCAGCCACTCCAGTTGTGGCTAGCCTTGGTGTATCGGCTGGCTTGGGACAGTTTGGACAGGGTCGTGACTGTACCTCACCCGGTCCTTAACTCCCTCCAGTTGTGGCTCGACCCGCAGGTAGTCTGTGCAGGGGTCCCCTTCACCGGTCCTCAGCCATCCCTCTTGCTAGTGATGGACACGTCAGCCTTGAGCTGGGGAGCACATCTGGGAGACCTCAGGACACAAGGGATCTGGTCTGAGGCAGAACTCACTTTCCACATCCATGTCAGAGAGCTGAGAGCCGTGTGCCTGGCATGCCAGTTTTTCCGAGCCCATTTGACAGTTGTGTATCAGTCATGACAGACAACACCCTGGTGATGTTCTATATCAGCAAATGAGGGAGTGCACACTCTTCTCCCCTGTGCCAGGAAGCCCTCATATTGTGGGACTTGTGCATAAAGCATTCAATACACCACCTGCAAGCATCATACCTCCCTGGGGTACAGAATGAGTTGGCAGACTATTGTTGGATCATATTAAAGAAGTTCTGTATTAAAATCACAAATGACTTTGATTCCCCATAGTTTAAATTCAAGGGTATTACTAATTAAGAGGTCTCTTGGTTTTTGGTACTGTTTCTCTCCCTCTATGTGTGAAACTTGCAAGCTGCTAATTGCGTTAGTACATTCTAAGACAGAGTCTGTTCTCAAAGCAATTCACACAGAGAGACTCAAAGCAATACTCTGTAACAACAGAAACAGCACCCAGAGACTCCCCGCCCTTTTGTTGTATTAACAATTGTGATTAAAATAGAGATAGGTTTCAGAGTAGCAGCCGTGTTAGTCTGTATTCACAAAAAGAAAAGGAGTACTTGTGGCACCTTAGAGACTAACCAATTTATTTGAGCATAAGTTTCGTGAGCTAAAGCTCACTTCACCGGATGCATAAAGTGGAAAGTACAGTGAGAAGATTTTATACACACACAGACCATGAAAAAATATACATTGTAAGGAGAATGATCACTTAAGATGAGCTATTACCAGCAGGAGAGTGGGATGGGGGGGAGACAAAACCTTTTGAAGTGATAATCAAGGTGGGCCATTTCCAGCACATTTCCAGGAGTTAACAAGAACCTCTGAGGAACAGTGGGGAGGGGGAGAAATAAACAAGGGGAAATAGTTTCACTTAGTATAATGACTCAACCACTCCCAGTCTCTATTCAAGCCTAAGTTAATTGTATCCAATTTGCAAATTAATTCCAATTCAGCAATCTGTTGTTGGAGTCTGTTTTCGAAGTTTTTTTGTTGAAGGATAGTCACTTTGAGATCAGAAATCGAGTGACCAGAGAGATTGAAGTGTTCTCCGACTGATTTATGAATGTTATAATTCTTGACATCTGATTTGTGTCCATTTATTCTTTTACGTAGAGACCGTCCAGTTTACCCAATGTACATGGCAGAGGGGCATTGCTGGCACATGATGGCATATATAAAATCGGTAGATGTGCAGGTGAACGAGCCACTGATAGTGTGTCTGACGTGATTAGGCCCTATGATGGTGTCCCCTGAATAGATATGTGGGCACAGTTGGCAACGGGCTTTGTTGCAAGGATAGGTTCCTGGGTTAGTGGTTCTGTTGTGTGGTGTGTGGTTGCTGGTGAGTATTTGCTTTAAGTTTGGGGGCTGTCTGTAGGCAAGGAGTGGCCTGTCTCCCAAGATTTGTGAGAGTGATGGGTCGTCCTTCAGGATAGGTTGTAGATCCTTGATAATGCGTTGAAGAGGTTTTAGTTGGGGACTGAAGGTGACGGCTAGTGGTGTTTTGTTATTTTCTTTGTTGGAACTATCCTGTAGTAGGTGACTTCTGGGTACTCTTCTGGCTCTGTCAATCTGTTTCTTCACTTCAGCAGGTTGGTATTGTAGTTGTAAGAATGCTTGATAGAGATCTTGTAGGTGTTTGTCTCTGTCTGAGGGGTTGGAGCAAATGTGGTTGTATTGTAGAGCTTGGCTGTAGACAATGGATCGTGTGGTGTGGTCTGGGTGAAAGCTGGAGGCATGTAGGTAGGAATAGCGGTCAGTAGGTTTCTGGTATAGGGTGGTGTTTATGTGACCATTGCTTATTAGCACTGTAGTGTCCAGGAAGTGGATCTCTTGTGTGGACTGGTCCAAGCTGAGGTTGATGGTGGGATGGAAATTGTTGTAATCATGGTGGAATTCCTCAAGGGCTTCTTTTCCATGGGTCCAGATGATGAAGATGTCATCAATATAGTGCAAGTAGAGTAGGGGCATTAGGGGACGAGAGCTGAGGAAGCATTGTTCTAAGTCAGCCATAAAAATGTTGGCATACTGTGGGGCCATGCGGGTACCCATAGAAGTGCCGCTGATTTGAAGGTATACATTGTCCCCAAATGTGAAATAGTTATGGGTGAGGACAAAGTTACAAAATTCAGCCACCAGGTTTGCCGTGACATTATCGGGGATAGTGTTCCTGATGGCTTGCAGTCCATCTTTGTGTGGAATGTTGGTGTAAAGGGCTTCTACATCCATAGTGGCCAGGATGGTGTTTTCAGGAAGATCACCGATGGATTGTAGTTTCCTCAGGAAGTCAGTGGTGTCTCGAAGATAGCTGGGAGTGCTGGTAGCGTAGGGCCTGAGGAGGGAGTCTACATAGCCAGACAATCCTGCTATCAGGGTGCCAATGCCTGAGATGATGGGGCGCCCAGGATTTCCAGGTTTATGGATCTTGGGTAGCAGATAGAATACCCCAGGTCAGGGTTCCAGGGGTGTGTCTGTGTGGATTTGTTCTTGTGCTTTTTCAGGGAGTTTCTTGAGCAAATGCTGTAGTTTCTTTTGGTAACCCTCAGTGGGATCAGAGGGTAATGGCTTGTAGAAAGTGGTGTTGGAGAGCTGCCTAGCAGCCTCTTGTTCATATTCCGACCTATTCATGATGACGACAGCACCTCCTTTGTCAGCCTTTTTGATTATGATGTCAGAGTTGTTTCTGAGGCTGTGGATGGCATTGTGTTCTGCATGGCTGAGGTTATGGGGCAAGTGATGCTGCTTTTCCACAATTTCAGCCCCTGCACGTCGGCGGAAGCACTCTATGTAGAAGTCCAGTCTGCTGTTTCGACCTTCAGGAGGAGTCCATCTAGAATCCTCCTTTTTGTAGTGTTGGTAGGAAGGTCTCTGTGGATTAGTATGTTGTTCAGAGGTGTGTTGGAAATATTCCTTGAGTCGGAGACGTCGAAAATAGGATGCTAGGTCACCACAGAACTGTATCATGTTCGTGGGGGTGGAGGGGCAGAAGGAGAGGCCCCGAGATAGGACAGATTCTTCTGCTGGGTTAAGAGTATAGTTGGATAGATTAACAATATTGCTGGGTGGGTTAAGGGAACCATTGCTGTGGCTCCTTGTGGCATGTAGTAGTTTAGATAATTTAGTGTCCTTTTTCTTTTGTAGAGAAGCAAAGTGAGTGTTGTAAATCGCTTGTCTAGTTTTAGTAAAGTCCAGCCATGAGGAAGTTTGAGTCGAATGTTGTTTTTTTATGAGAGTATCCAGTTTTTAGAGCTCATTCTTAATCTTTCCCTATTTGCTGTGGAGGATGTTGATCAGGTGATTCCGCAGTTTCTTTGACAGCTTGCAGCGTGGAGCTGTCAGGAATGTGCTATCTGCTGATTGATTCAGCAACAGCATGATGAAGCAATTCCCATAGACTGGCATAGGAAGAAATTCCTATAAAAATGGACTCTAGAAAGTGAGAACTTTGGGGTCTGATTCTGCAAATCAACTTCCAGGAGCATCAGATGTGCATCTGACAAGGCCCTGCTCCCTCCTCATGTCCAGGCCACCTTGGCATGAGCAACTCTAAGTCTGGTAACTATGATAACAACCTTGCAGAACCTGTGTTCGTGTGTTTGTATGAATGAATGTGTGAATAAATATGAGATTGAATGGAATGTTATAGCTATAACTAACTGCTTACTATGATTCTTTCTGTATTCACAATAAATGTGGTATTTTGTCTTTTCCCCTTTAATAAGATCCTGCTGGTTTTTATTTTATTGGTATAACACTATCTCAGCAGGTAGTTCCACGGCCAAGAGTGGTCCTTATGCCTGGACGTCGCAAACTCAATCTTCCAACGGTGGGGCTTTCCCCAGATAGACCTGTTCGCCACGCGACACAACAGGAAGTGCCAGCAATTTTGGTCCTTTCTGAATCACAGCCAGGGCTCCATCATGGATGCGTTCCTCCTCTAAGCGTTCCCGCCCTTCACTCTTATTCACAAGGTGCTCCTCAAGATACGTAGGGAAGAGGCTTCAGTGATATTGATAGCTCCAGCCTGGCCCCACCAACACTGGTACACAGCTCTCCTGGAAATGTCTGTGGAAGCCCCAGTCACCTTGCTGCTTCTCCCGGACTTAATAACTCAGGATCATGGCCATCTCAAGCACCTGAACCTCGAGTCATTGCACCTCACAGCGGGGAAGCTCCATGGCTGTACCCCATGGAGCTCTCCTGCTTGGACCCAGTTAGACAACTCCTCCTTGGCAGTAGGAAACCCTCCACCAGGGCTACCTATCTTGCCAAGTGGAAGAGATTCTCAATCTGGTCGGCACAGTATCCTTCATCCTCAATGTTTGCCTCTATACCACTCATACTGGACTACCTTCTCCACCTCAAGCAGCAGGGGCTGTCCATGTTGTCATAAGGGTTCTCTTGGCCACAATCTCTGCCTTCCATCCAGGCGCAGAGGGCCAGTCAGTCTTTGCCAACACTTTTGTCAGCCGTTTCCTGAAAGGTCTCGACAGGCTGTATCCACATGTCCGACAGCTGATCCCAGCCTGGGACCTCAATCTGGTCCTTTCCAGACTGATGGGGCTGCGCTTTGAACCACTGCTGACAGGCTCCCAGCTCTATCTTTTGTACAAGGTGGCATTTCTGATAGCGATAACTTCAGCCAGGAGGGTGTCTGAGCTAAAGGCCCTAACATCGGAGCCTCCTTACACCGTGTTCTACAAGGACAAAGTTCAGCTCTGGCCACATCCAGCTTTCCTCCCGAAGGTTGTTTCCCAATTTCACATCAATCAGAACATCTTCCTTCCAGTGTTCTATCCTAAGCCACACTCAAGTGGCAGGGAGCACTCACTGGATGTCTGCAGAGTGCTAGCCTTCTACATCGAGAGAAAGTATCCGTTCCGGAAGTCAATTCAGCTGTCTGCGGCTATGGCAGACAGGATGAAAGATCTTCCAGTCTTCTCCCAACGAATTTCATCGTGGATCACGTCCTGCATCCGCAAGTACTACACCCTGGCAGCAGCACCTGCTGCTTCCGCTCACAGTGCACTCCACTAGGGCGCAGGTTTCTTCAGTAGTGTTCCTGGTGCAGGTTCCCACCCAGGAAACATGTAGAGCGGTGACATGGTCATCTATACATATTTTCACTGTATGTGATTACCCAGCAGGCCAGAGATGATGCAGCCTTTGGTAGAGCAGTGCTCCAATCAGTGCATAACTCCGACCCAGCCTCCAGAACTTAGGCTTGGGAGTCACCTGATTGGAATGGACATGAACAAGCACTCAAAGAAGAAAAAACAGTTACTCACCTTCTCATAACTGTTGTTCTTCGAGATGTGGTGTTCATGTCCATTCCAATACCCACCCTTCTACCCCTCTGTTGGAGTAGCTGGCAAGAAGGAACTCAGAGGGTGGTGCGCTGGCATGGCTCTATATTGAGTATCATGAAGGTGCAACTACAGGGGGCAACCAGGCCAACCTGACGGATGCTGCTATGGGAAAAATCTTCCAGCTGCGGTACACGTGCACACACCTGATTAAAATGGACATGAATAGCACATCTTGAAGAACAACAGTTATGAGAAGGTGAGTAACTGTTTTTTAGGGTTGGGTTGATCTCAGGTAAGCTTATTAGCATGAGTTGGTTCTTTTATTGTTTTTAATATGGCTTCTCTGTAGTGCTTTTAACTTAAGAATAAAATAGGGTTGCAAAGAAAGTCCTGTATGGCAACTTATAACTAAGGCTGCGATTTAGTCATGAAAGCCATGGAATCCGTGACTTCCAAAGACCTCTGTGACTTCAGCCAGTGTCAGCTGGAAGCTGCAGGGTCCCGTCACCCGCGGAGGCCGGGAGCTGGGGGTGAGTGGCAGGGGTACCCTGCAGAGCTCCCAGCTGCTGTGGGAGGCATGGGGAACCCCCGCAGGTCCCGGCTACAGCAGGAGCCAGGGGGAACCCCACAGCTTGGAGCTGCTAACAGAGGGGTGACCCTGGAGCTCTGAGCCCTCACGGGTGGGGCCCCTGGAGCTCCCAGCTTGCCTGCTGCTGCCCAGGCTCCCCATTTTGTCATGGATATTTTTAGTAAAAGTCAGAGACAGGTCATGGGCTTCTGTGATTTCTTCATTATAGCTTGTGACCTGTCCCTGACTTTTACTAAAAATATCCATGACAAAATCTTAGCCTTACGTATAAATATTGGCAATTACTCTGTTTATTAGTCTCTGAAGAAACTGCCTAGGCACACTGTCCCTGCAGGGAATAACACAGTGAAGTTAGGGAACTGTTCAGCTTGGAGAGACGTTGGTCAGAAGGAAAAGAGATGTGTGTCTCCATGTACAAGAGGTGAGGGCCTTGGGAGCTTGAAGCCTGAGAGTGGTTGCTCTTGCTGTACCAGGGGGAGTACAGGTGCAGTTGCCCTGAACTGAGACAGTACTACCCCTAAAATGCTGTCCCCTCTTGGGTGAAACATGGTAGCTCTTTAACAGCGAAGAGCAACATTAAACAGACTGACGCAGGAAATGGAAAATAACATATGCAAATGATATTACAAGGGGAACATCAGGGAAGTAAAATGTAATTATTTAAATTGGAATTTGGCCAAGATACTGTCACTAATGAGGCAACTCTTTTGAAAACTGCCATGGATCTTTAATAAGTATGTATAGTTGGGCTTTAGTTTGCCTTATCCAAAAGATAGCATAGTAGCCCTAGTACGATACTGGAGCATTGTTTCATAACTGACAAAAGGAGGAAGGCCACCTACTGAATCACCACTTGAGTTTTTCTTTCATCCTTTCCATTTAAGTACTAAGTAGGCCCAAAGATAAATTCTGATGAGATCACAAGGCTTAGAATTGTGCACTGTTTAAACCTGTTATGAAACCAATTTCACCTGACTATACTTTATTGAATATTTTTAGAATGTTCTTTCTAAAGGAATTTTCCAGCTAAGCCACACATGTAGTAGCAACAGACATCTGCATCTGTGTTCAATAGGCTTTTAACTTGATGTGCATAGCTGTTGCACCAACCCCAAAAAACAGTGAGCATCAAAGGAGGTTTCTTAGCTTCCACCGGATAAAAAAATAAATCTTGAGAAAAATGTTGACATTTGGGACAATATTAAATTATGCACCATCATGGTATATGGTTTTAATGTATCTGTTTCATATTTAGTAAAAAATATTTACTATAGCAATATCTCCTTCATATGGCGTATCCCATCTCTCTCCGTATAAATCCTGTCTATGAAAAAGAGCTGTGAAAAATAGAAGACCGTATATGGAGTAAATAAAGAGCAATTTACAGACCAATGATGAATCTGTGAGATATGGAAGACATCCTAAGGGTAACCAAAAAAAAAAAAAAATCCTCATAGTTCATATCAAGGGAAGCCACAAGTGAAATATGGAGGCCTTTCATCATAAATAGAATGATTCTGTGTTCTACAGATGTTCACTTTGTCATGTCTATTTGACAGATTTAAAATGTTTCATTCTTTTGTATTAAAATATGATAGAATTCTATCGTTTCAGGTTGAGCAGAGCTGTTTGTGTGAGTAGAGAACCTCTCCCGCTGAAGTCACAGGGGACCTTCTGCAATCTGCTTTGCCTTGTTCCCAGAGGGTAAAAAAATATATTCCAAAACTCCTTATTAGTTTGATATTCAGTCAAAGATTTTTCTTTAACAATGGAAAGATATGATTAGTCTGGGAAGAAAAGTTTTGCTGTACATAGAAAGGGTTCTTTGTAAAACTCCAGCTGACACTAAAACAAGGCTGGTTGAAACAGCCTGCTGAGTCTGGAACTATAATGTACATTGTATGTACTGGCTTCAAACCCTCATCAGAAGTAAATGAGGCCTTGTCTACACTTAAAAATGTTTGGTGGTATAGGTATCCTGGTAGAGCTATATTAAGCAAAACCTCCCTAGTGCAGACACAGCTCATAGTGGCAGAACCAGTTCCTCAAACAAAAAAAAAAAGCAATACTGTCAAAAGGACTTTCTATCTGTATAACTGTGTCTTCAGTACGGCTTTTGTCAGCATAGCTATGTAGGTTAGCGGTGTGATTTTTTTTTCGCAC
Organism: Lepidochelys olivacea; assembly: GCF_965140295.1. NCBI lineage: Eukaryota > Metazoa > Chordata > Testudines > Cheloniidae > Lepidochelys > Lepidochelys olivacea. The sequence goes on along the minus strand of NC_140418.1, from coordinate 91,513,670 downwards.
GCTCCTAACAGACAAAGGTATGCCAGTAAAACTTTCTAGTGTAGACCAGCCCTCAATAAGGACAGTAGTGACTGCACTGATTCCAGATAAGCAAAATGGCTGCAATGCAACTATTTTAGTACGTTTAGTAAACTGGGTTGAGTCACGACACATTTCATCCCCAACACATAAACCGAATGCATCCGATGAAGTGAGCTGTAGCTCACGAAAGCTTATGCTCAAATAAATCTGTTAGTCTCTAAGGTGCCACAAGTACTTCTTTTCTTTTTACATATACGTGTGCTTGTGTGCAAATCATACCAGCCAGGGACAATGCATGGGTTAGTAAAGGATGATGAGCAAATCCCATGCAGCCATTACTCTACTAGTCATCCTGCTTGCACAGAAAAGTAGTATACAAGTGGCCTGTGGCAGGGGATGTCCCTGGAGTTATAGCAAAACCTTAAGATGTACATACTTTGTAGTTTAAGGAGACTGTTTCTTTAATTTTGTAATTAAAATTCATTATATCCCTTAAACTGAGACACCAACCTTTTAAACTAGATGTACCCCTACACTGAAAAGTGTAAATGCACTGTTTATACTTGGCTTAAAAGTATCAAAATCCAAAAAGGAATTATAATAATCTCTTAAATTTAGTTATTAATTCAAACAAGCCTAAATTAAACTGAAGCAGCAAACTATAGAGGGGGAAAATTAAGTCTGTCTGGTTGCACAGAAACTCCATCCAAAGCTCCTCACCAGGCTATTGTTACAAAGTTTACAACAATTAGAACCAGCTCATTTCATGTTTATTCTTGGAAGGCACAACTCAGAGTTAGCTGCTTATTGGAAATAGTAATTTTACAAGTTAACTCTTTATTAAATGTCACAAACCCCAGAGTGGGTTTGTACTGTAATTAGACCAAAAGGCATTTCTTACTTTAACAGTAAAAAGACATTTTTAATGTAACAATATTTCAGATAAAATATTAAATGTTTTTATAACAAAAAAGATGCAAATATTCATTAAAATTGCAATACTTAGAACACACACAACACCTTTTACTTTCAAAGTGCTTTACAACCATTTACCAAATAATATCTCACAACACCCTTGTGAGGAAGGTATTACGCACCATTTTACAGGTGGGGAAATTGGCAGTATGTGATTTACTCAAGACACAAGAGGGGGAATCGGTAAAACATAAGACTAGAACTCAGGAATTCTTGGCTTCCAATCCTGTGCTCAGACCATACATCTCAATACAGTTGTTACTTTTAATTTTGTATAAGAACACCAAAAAAGTTGTTCTAATAAGAGGCAGCCTCCATATAATGATTTGGGTACAACAGGATGTGCAGAGGTTTTGCCTTATTTTTAAGTTTGGTGCAACAGCAAGAACCACTGTAAATAACACTAGATTTCCCCATTCAAGAACTGACCAAACATAGATTTAATTAATTTATGAGATTATCATTGTCATTAACTATTTATGTTGCAAGAGCACTTGGGGCGCCATTCATGGATCAGAGACTCATTGTGCTAGGAACTGTGAACAAAGCCCCAAAAGATGAACATTTTAAACTTTTTCTTTCATCTTGCTAATATAATCCATCCTGTTCAGATCAAGAAAAAAGCCTTTAGATCTAGTACTTATGTATTTCAACTACTCAAGTAAAAGAAATGAAATATAATTAAAATGTTGGCAATTAATGTCCAAAGAAGAATGTGTATTTCAAAGTACTTTTGGGAATTGTTCCTTGACACAAAATATTATTTGGACCTGATATTTGATGTAAGTTTTCTTTTTATTGTTTTGTCTATTTTAAACTTGATATTACCTCCAGAAATACATAAAAAAATTGAGCCTGGATTAAGATAATTCAAAACTGGCTATTTAGCAACTTCTTTTCAATAATATAAACTGAATGAAAGCAAACATTTCTAACTACAAGACCATGAATATAAGTATTCTCTACTCTTGTTTTTTTGAACAAAGTCCACTTTTACTTGTTTCAGTTTTCCTGTAAAGGTCATGTGCAAAGGGAAAAATGGGGTTGTGCCCTTTTTTGCTTTTTTATGATAAAGCCTTGAATATTTTTTCTGCTTGTTTTTTTTCTTAAGCCTTAAAAGGATGTCCATTCTTATTTCCTTTTTTGGTGGTGGACTTCTTGGTGACTCAGATGTGCATAGGAAACTTATTCAGATAATAACTGAATGGGTAGGGGTATTAAATCTTTCCAAAAGTCTCTCAAGTGTTTGAAATAGGTGTAAACATAAAAAACCCAAACTCGCAATTTTAAGCAGTCTGGGTAACCATGTCCTGTCTACTAATAAGGTTTCATTTCCTTTGGCCCTGTCTACACACTGAGTTAGCATGCAGCAAGCCAAAGAGTGAATCTACAATGCATCACCTTAGAATCATAGAATATCAGGGTTGGAAGGGACCTCAGGAGGTCATCTAGTCCAACCCCCTGTTCAAAGCAGGACCAATCCCCAATTTTGCCCCTGATCCCTAAATGGCCCCCTCAAGGATTGAACTCACAACCCTGAGTTTAGCAGGCCAATGCTCAAACCACTGAGCAATCCCTCCCCCCCTTGCTGTGTAATGTCCCATGTGGACACTTGTACCATTTAGTGAAGGTCCTGGAGTGTGGCTTAGCAACTATGCTTTCAAACAGTAGTGTGCTAACCCACACTCCAGGACTTTCACCGTGCTACACTGTTTGTAAGGGTGTCCACATGGGACTTTGTTGTGCTGCAAGCTGATGTGCTGTAGCTTCCCACCTTGGGTTGCCCTGCAATAACTCGCCACATCTATGATCCCTTTCTATCTTTGTCATAATCGTACTAGTTCCTCCACTGTCCATTGAGTCTGTCACAAAGTCTAGATTTCTAAAGTAAAAACAAGCAGGAAAATATTTTCAAAGAAAATCTCCACAAAACTTTCAGACCTACTACTGTAGAAATCAGAAAGAGGAAAAAAGGGCACCAACCTATTTTTCCCTTTGTACATCACCTTTAAAGTAAAACTATAAGAGAGAACTAAAATTTGACTTTTGTTTAAAAAAGAAATTGGGTGAAGCAGAAGCAAGCGTACCGGTGAAATGTTTGAGGGGGGGAAAAAAAAAAAGATATGAGGGCTATGGCCTACTTTCCATGTGCTGATTTGAACTACACATTGTGGGCACCACCTAGTGGAGACAGGGAGGATTCTTCATCTTGCATTCTTTATTATCTTTATCCCTACTACTGTACGACAGGGTGCTTCTTGCCCAAAGGCAATCCTCCGCCTCCCAGACCAGAGTCACCTTGACTTGAGAGGGTGAGCATGCATCTGAGCTGTTTCTCAGTCCCTTTGCAATGAGAATGTAAATACTGGTTAAAAAAGTTAACTGGTTAAATGTTTAAAATTGTATCATTTAATCGGTTAACCGTTAACCAAGGTTGCTCTGGCTGGCCTGGCGCAGTCCCTCTGGCCAATGGTTAAGGTCTGGTTAACCGATAAGCCTAATGCTTAGGTTAACCTTTTACATCCCTCTTTGCAACCCTTATATTCACGGTTGGAGTTTTATCCTGAGTCTCTCATGTATTGTTTTTTGAAAGCCCAGCCCGGGGAGGCCAGTGGTGGTGACATAGGGCTCTCAGCTTCCAGGTGTCCAAGCTCAATCGGTTTCTCGCAGCTGGCTGCAGGGAAAATCTTGAGCGCAGGGCCGAGCAGAAGGCGAACCCGCCATGGGCTACCCAACGAGCTCCTCGTGCTGGCTGAGCCCAGGGCAGGTTCTTGGGGGTCGGGGGGAGAGGTTGCAATTTTTTGACCAGACTCACTCAGAGATGCTGCTTGGTTTAGGCCACTTCTTTCCAACGCTCGCTCTCCCCCAGCCCTGGGGCTGCCAGGTTAGGGTGACCAGACAGGAAGTGTGGAAAAACCAGGGTGGGGGTGGGGGGTAATAGGCACCTATATAAGACAAAGCCCCAAATATCGGGACTGTGCCTATAAAATCGGGACATTTGGTCACCCTACCGCCAGGCCGCACCACCCACAGCTCGGGCTGGCCTCGGTGCTCGGACTGTTACAGCGCCCCGGACCACGGGGACCACGCGGGAACTGCTGCCCACAGGGCACGGGCACAGCCGCCTGGGCCTGCGCCGGCTTTGTCCCGTCCGTCCCCCACACGCCACCCGCGCTCCGCCCTACGCCTCCCTCTCTGCGTCCCCCCACCTCTCACGCCTCGCTCCAGTCCGAGAGCCGTTAAATTACCCGGGACCATTTGAACAGCCTCATAGGAATAATCCGCTCGCGCAAAACGCTGATTGGGTGATCTTCTCGCGCGGTTATTGGCGGAGGCGGCAGAGGGTGGGTGGGGTTGAGTCTGCGTGTCAGGACCTACTCACTTTCCTTGGAAAGGGAGGGGGGAGCAGACATCCATGTACGATGGTTTAACCCGTCCCATCCCCTTCCCAGGCTCGAGCCCTCTGGCCAGGCCTCTACCGCCGCACGCGCGCGCCCCGCCAGGACCCCGCGGGCTGGCAAATATATTGCCTGAGTCCAGGAGACAGACAGTTGTGGTGGGGTTCCTAGGGCGCCCCATAATGCGGCCCAGCGCGCCTACCAGATTTTTGTGAGGAGCCGACGCTCTGTTAGCCGATGCTACCCTTTCAGTCCCGAGGGTCCTGGAGGGATTTCTCTGCTGGCGTTTGCTCTGGAAGGCCGCACACGCCCTGGCGCGAGGGGGCAGGTGTCGGGTCCTGGGGCTAGGGAAAACCCGCCAACTTTCCCGTTGTGGGGAGCGCGGGACTGGGGCGCCCTGTAGTCGCCATAGCAACCAGGGAGGGTGATTCTGGGAGAGCATGCCCCCTCCCGGCGGCACCGGGGCCAAGCGAAGATGTAGCGGGTGAGGAGACGCGGCGCCGGCAGGGACCCTCCCCCCGGGAGTCAGGGGACTCACCCCGTCCCTTGCGGGTCAGGAGCGGGGGAGGGGGAGAGGGCGCCTCCGCTCACCTTGGGGCCGGTGGAGTTTGGGGGTTTCCCCGCCCGCCTCAAGATGTGCCTGGGGAGCCTGTAATTCCTCCCCGGGGGGAGGGGGCATGGCTGGAATAAAGGGCTTAGTCTGCTTTAGTCTCGCTCGCTGGGTGCGCCAGGGGCCCTGCGGCGCGGGGCAGCGGCCGCTTTCCCGCGTCGGGGCCGAACCCCGCTGCAGGCTCGGGTTGTTAGTGCTCGCAGAAGGTGCTGTCGCTGGGCGGGCTTCCCCGCCACTGAACCCCCAACAACAGCCCTGCTCTCGAGAGCGGGTCAGGCAGGCTCCAGCCCATTCGTCCCTTGGCCTCCCTGCTGGAAATGCCGCACGGGCACCAGGCGGTGTGGACCGTGTCTGCTGTGAGGTGGGCCCGGTCTTCTACACGACACTGAAACGTCAGCGTAGCCCCTTCCAGGCAGGCCCCTGGACACAGAGACGACCTGGCTTTGGTCGTTTCCAACCCCTGCCTAGATTCGGAGTGCTGAAGGTGGAACGGCTCTTGCCAGTCCTCTGAGCCACGCGGGCCACTAGAAAGTACAGTCATGAACTTTTACTGCATGCATGGCCGCTTCCCATAATAAAAGTAAATGTAACATTATGTATTTGACAGGTGTTACTACCGACTGCAGCTTTCTGTCTAGGGTGATCTTATTCCCCGTCCCCATTATTATTTGTGAGTGAGGAAAAAATGCCAGGTGTATTACCAACTGACGCTACTGGGCTTTTGAGAGGTAGCCCGTCAAAGAAAAACAGGCTTTCCCTGAAGCTTTTCCAAAAAAAGGAAACTAAAAGAGCACTGGATTTTACAGATTCACAAGAAAATGAACAAAAGAGTCCAGAATACAGAGGCTCAGAAATGTATGTAAGAGAAGATTTTCTGATTATAACCTAGGTCAATGCTAAACGTTCTAATAAGTATTTTTATTTTATATCAGAAATAGTTTGTTTAATAATGGACAAGTGGGAGTAAAAACCATCTTAATAAATGGATGTCTTATCAACCTGGCTCTTGAAAACTAAACTGTTATGCTTACTGTACTGCTCCAATAGAGAGTAAATGTCACAAAGCATATTATAATGGAATGCTTGAGTCGGTTTCATCTAACTGAACTGATTTTGGTACTTGAAACCTAATTTAAGAAAATGAGAGGTGACTGAGTTTACACTTATTATGGATGTTAACCTTGCCTGTAGAATGTCTTTTTAACTTGTGGAGAATGTGATCAATATACTAAGCTAACAAAGGATACTTATTCAGATTTACATACCAAATTATTTTAAACAAATTGATATTCTGGCTTTAAAGAATTTGCAAACAACAAACCTGTTTTTCAAAATGAGATTGAAGTGAGCCTGGGCAAGGTTCTGGATTTTAAAGTCCTATTTCTAGTACTTGTACAAGCATTGGCAGTCCCAGTACTAGCTTTCTTCCATTGCATTTCACCAGTGTCCTCAATTCCAGAATGAGGCTTCCAACTCACTTCCTACCAGCTAATGAAGAGGGTTAGATGGGAAAAGGAAAATTACAACTGCACTGATGACCATTTAATGCGTTTGTTCTGTTACACCAGTGGAATGTGTTATCAGTCTAATGCTTCTACATTAGCTTTTGGTTGCTTCGTTGCATAATGGACTGAGTCTTGCCCTTGGGTTTGTGTGCAGGAATTTCTGTGACGATAAGCTTTTGGTGATGGGATGGGGAAGGGTTAGAATGGAAAGTATACACTGTGGCATTTTTCACTTAGTGCTGCAGTAACTAAGTCTATGAAAACTCAACCGTTATAGAAGAACTTGTAGGATTTTTTCCATATTTGTTTGAAGGACTTCAGAAAAAACTGCCTGACCAGGTGTAGCACGTACATAGGTGTCCTACCAAATTCACGGTCCATTTTGTTCAATTTCACAGTCAGAGGATTTTAAAAATAATTTTCATGATTTCAGTTATTTAAATCTGAAATTTCATGGTATTGTAACTGTAGGGGTCCTGACCCAAAAGGGGGCTGTGGTGGGCAGGGTTTGCAAGGTTACTGTAGGGAATCATGGTACTATCACCCTTACTCCTGCACTGCTGCTGGTGGTGGTAGTGCCTTCAGAGCCTGGCAGGCGGAGAGCAGCAGCAGCTGCTGGCTGGGAGCCCAGCTCTGAAGGCAGTGCTGCCAGCAGCAGCGTGGAAGTAAGAATGACATGGTATGGTATTGCCACCCTACTTCTATGCTGTTGCTGGTAGGGTGCTGCCTTCAGAGCTGGGCGCCCTGCCACCCTGCTCTGAAGGAAGCGCAGAAGTAATGGTGGCAATTCTGTGACCCCCGCCACAATAATCTTGCAACCCCCCCACCTTCCCCAACGTGCTTTAGGTCAGGACCTCCAATTTGAGAAACGCTGGTGTACCATGTGAAATCTGTATAGTATAGGGTAAAAGTACACAAAACATCAGATTTCATGGGGGAAACCAGATTTCACGGCCCATGATGCGTTTTTCATGGCTGTAAATTTGGTAGGGCCCTACACGTGGGTATTGTACTATTCCTGGAATATCTGTGTGCTTATTGCAAATCTTTTTGCATAAATTCCTAGAAAATACTGTTTCTGTTGAGTGGTTCCATCTTTGCGCATACAGCATAGCACAAGTTTCAAAAACTGGTAGTTTTGGTACCATCTATGATCTGTTGACAGTATACAAAGATTAATTTTATATAGTAGTGTAAGGGCCAGATTTTTAAAGGTATTTAGGCACCCAACTCCCTTTAAAAATCCAGCCCTAAGTGTTAAAATATGTTTTGTAAGAAGTTAATAATGTGAAGGACAAACACTTCAAAAGGTCAAGGAGATGTATATGCATGTGTTCTAAGATATTTTAAAAAAAAAAAGCCTTGCTTTCTATTACATACTCTCTTCTCTGTTTAATAGTGATCAGGTTGTTCCTGCAGCACAGCCTCCTTCACCCATTAGTTGTGAGAAAAAAGACAATATGCTGCCTTTTGTGGGCTTGAACAATCTTGGCAATACTTGTTACCTTAACAGCATACTTCAGGTAAATTCATATTTTGGGGATTGGAAAAGATATTTGTGTTGTTGTTGTTAAACATTTTATACAAGCATTTTAGACTCCTAGTTTGACGAAGTATTGGGTAAAAATGGGACTGAAGGGAGATACCACACACTCAAGGCAGCCAATGGTGCACATGTATCTATATCTACTCCTGCTCACGTGCAGGAGTAATTGTTTTATAAAGAAATTACTGCGTTGCCCTAAAGGTTTGCTTCCAGGATTGGGCATGAGTTGACCAGACTTGTTCTCTGACCACACCACTTTCCTCGTTTTGCGTCATTGTGCCAAGTTGGGTGCACGAGTGGAGGCAGAACTTGGTGGTGTAAATCGCTTTGTATTCTGCAGAGGGATGCAGATTGCCCTTTAATTTAATAAAGCAAAGTTCCATCCAACACTAATAGTTGGAATATTCTAAGGGATGCTATCAAGTAGTTGAAACTCTCAATTTTATTATTTGTTTTCCAATTTATGAAATTTAAAAAAATAACTAATTTGAATCTCTTAAAACTGAAGCACTCCCCTGCAATGTTGGAAACTCTATCTTTGTACTAGTGCAGGAAACTAGAAAGACAAACCGATGACTAGTCACTTCTCTACACAAGTTTAAAAAGTGTAGTAAAGTGAAAAAATAAACAGTATAAGTGATGAAAATGAAACAACTGTTTAGTTTACTTTTCAGTCATTCATGTTAACTGACTTATCTTCTATCCCTTTAACCACTTGGGTGGAATTTTCAAGTGCCTAAGGGAGTCAGTTGCCCAATTCTTATTAAATTTTGAAGCTTTAAAATCACTGGGAGTTGGACATCTGACTCCCTTTGGCATTTTAAGTATTATTAGTGAGACTTTTTCATATTTCCACCTTAGTTTTAGTTAGTGGAGATAACTATATAAATAGTCGGGGAATTCAAAAGTAAGCTTTTCACTACAGCTATGCATTCCTGAATATCAGCAGTATTTACTCTCACTGTACTGTAAAATGAGTGTTGAGTAGCAGGGAGAAGTTTAACTTTTGAAGGATGGTCTCATGGTTAAATTGTTGGGCTGAAATTTGGTAGACAAGGTTCCCTGATCTGCAACAGACTTCCGGTGGATGTTGGATTAAGCACCTAATCTTTCTTCCTCAATTCCTTACCTGTAAAGTGGAGATAGGAAAGAATTATCTCACAAGGACTTTGGGAGGATAAATTCATTAATGTTTGAGGTATTACGGTGTTTATGACCTCCATTTCCTCAAATGCCACAGTGATTAGAACCACATAAGTACCTAGGTAGAACTTCTTTACCTTTGTGCTTAAGTTTTTAACACATTTTTATATATACATAAAATATTGTTTTTAAATTGTACTCTACCTATATTTGCAAAGTCTGGACCATCAAGGTTTCTGCATCCTTGCGTGCTGTGTAACAACCTAGGAGATGCAGAAGCAGATCTTGGCCTATGTGCATGGACTTTAATATTCGTTTTAACTTTAGTTTCATGTACAACTTTTGCTAACTTTACAGGTTTTTTTTCTTTTTTTTTTTTCTTGTTTTATACTGCTGCTGCTAGGTGTTATATTTTTGCCCTGGCTTTAAAACTGGAGTGAAACACTTATTTAACATTATTTCAAAGAAGAGAGAAATGTTAAAGGATGAAGGAGAACAAAAGTCAGACAAGGTAAATTTTATATGTATCATTTGATCTTTCTTTAGCTGTAATTATGCATAAAAGCAGCATAAATTAAAGTGTCATATCTTGGTATATGTAGGGGCACACAGTAAAGAGCTTTCTTTAACTTCCTGTTGAAGAAAATTTACCTTTATTATAGTGGAATAATTTTTGACTCATTTACAACTTATAACAGTGCTCTTCAAAGTTATTTCTGGGAGGTTTATAAGTAAGACTGCAAGTCTTTCACGGAGGTCACGGAAGTCAGATTCCGTGACTTTCTGGGACCTCCGTGACTTCCGCAGCTGCAGCGGCTAACCTCAGAGTGGCAGCAGGACCCAGGCCGACCCCCGCCCTAGAGTTATTTTGGGGCTAGAATATCCAGTGGAATCTGTTCGTTTTTCATATTCACTTTCTACAGGCAAAGAAGCAATATATTTAATGTTTCAAGAAGCACCTGCTTCCATCCCTTTAACTGATAGAAATGCTGTCAATGACTGACAGAAAAGGGATGAAGGAGGCAGGGTTAAAAACCTTCAACTGTTGTATTCAGAGGCAAAAGCTCAGCTATTGTCTTTTCTTTTATGATTACAGGGAAGTTGTAAAGAAGATCCTTTGGCAAGTTATGAACTAATCTTCAGTTTGCATTCCTTGATTCTTTCAGTGGAACAGCTTCAGGCCAGCTTTCTATTAAATCCAGAAAAATATACAGATGAACTTGCTACTCAGCCAAGAAGGCTACTAAACACACTTAGGTATAAATAATCTTAAATGAAATGTCGGAATTTTCACTGAAATTTGAGCTGATTATAATTTGTGTATTACAATTTTAAGAAAAAGTTGGGGGTTGATGTTCTTAAATTTGATACACCAGCGTAGGAAATGTGTTGTTTTTCCACATTCCATGCAGGGGATTGCATCAGTTCTGCTGCTCAGTAGAATTCTCTAGCAGCCACATAATGAAACTGATATAATCCCAGTCAATTTTACTGTGGGAAGGTGGCCCAAGATAAAATTTGTGCATCTACTGTTTCAGCTATCTCTTGTCGTATCAAAGTTTAGAGCTAAGATTACAGGCCTTGATCCTGTAAGGTTCTGAGTACTTTGGCCCAGATCCAGCAAAGCATTTAAATACGTTTGTCACTAGAACTACACAAATGCTTTAATTTAAGTATGTGCTTAAGTGCTTTGCTGGATCAGGGCTAGAGTGCTCAGCACCTTGCAGGATTCAGTCTGTGAAATGGCCATTTGCCCCTAGCCTCCTTTCCATGGCTACCTGTGGTACATGGACCTTCTCTTCAGGCCTGGACTTTTTATCCAAACATCCCTAATTTTGAATCTCAAATCATATTATAGTTAGCTACTTAGTAAATAGTCTGCAGTGGTGAATGTCTATTTTTTTATTCTTAATCCAGTGCCGAAGTAGTTCTTAAAACTGCTCTGCTTTTTGTCAATTGTAGCACTTAATGGGGATGGGCATTATTAAATAATTGAGGTAAACTGATGTTGTTTATTGATAATACACCTGGACATTGATCTTGTGGTATTGTTCTATCACAGAAAGGCAGTGTCTAGAAAATAGAGAGGGGACACAAGGAGTTAGGAATGTGGGTTCTATGCCAGACTGCCTCCAAATTATGACATTGGTCAAGTCAATTCACTTCTTTGGCCTCAGCTTTCTCATCTGTAAAATGTCCAGAAACATTTATTGCACATGAATATTGTGAGGTTGTGTCTGTATTTATATATAGTCTTTCAGTTGAGAACATAAGTGTTTATAAACTAATACATCTGTATCAATCCTTTAGTATTAGTTTCTTAACGTCTATTGGAAAAGGTAGTCTTATGTTCCAATATTTTCATCCTTTTGCGATTAACACAGAAGTGCTACACAATTTTGTATTAGTTCCTGAAACGATCAGATCCTTCCTCTTTGACTCTTCTTGTGTTTCCACCCCAGTCTGTGGACTCTCTCACTGCCAGATGTAAATTAAAAATATAAAATCTGTGTAGGAGTTCCATTGTAACACAATAACTGATCAAGTGGTAGTCTCCAGCTGTATCATTTCAAAACTATATAACACTTCCCTTTTTCTTTATAGAGAACTTAACCCTATGTATGAAGGATATCTGCAACATGATGCCCAGGAAGTATTGCAGTGTATTCTTGGTAACATCCAGGAAACGTGTCAGATATTGAAGAAGGAAGAATTGAAAAATATGCCAGTGGAAGAGCCTGTAGCTCACTTGGAGAAGTCTAATCAAAATACTGAAAGCAATGGCATTAACAGCCCTGTTGAGGAAAATGACTATGCAACAAGCAGTCACACTGCAGAGGGTTCTGAAGACAAACTATCCAAAGGAATTGGGAAAAGGAAAAGTGACACTGAGAGTGGGAATGCAAAGAAAAAATCTAAAGTATCCAAGGAGCATAATGCAGTAGAGGAAAATCAGAGACAGACCAGATCAAAGAGGAAAGCAACAGCGGAGAAACTAGAAAATCCTACGGAAGCCATTGATAAGTATTCTATTGAAAATGAGATTGCAAAGCCAACACAGAAGAAATCACGACTTAAATTAAATTGGTTTAAGTCTTCAGGCAAACAACCCAGCATTCTGTCTAAATTCTGTAGTGTCGGAAAGCTAGCAAACAACTTGGGATCCAAAGAGCAGATGAAAGAAACTGATGCCTGGGAGATTGAAAAGGCATCTGTAAAGTGTGAAAATGGTAATATAAAAGAATACTGTGAACTTGCATCCCCTGTGGAAAGTGCTGGTGAAAAAGGAACTGAAAAACCACTACAAGAAGGTTAGTAAAAGTGTGGGCTTAATGTAAACACAGTAGGACTAAGAAACCACTACATCGGGGAAGTTGGTGCTCAAATACCATAGTGAGGATATGAAATCTATTTTTCCTTAAATGGAAAATTTCTACACCCAATGTAATCCTAGATTTTTTATATATATATATAAAAAATACCTGACATACAGATGTATCTAAGACATAGAATAATAATTAGAAATTAAAGCATGAACAGAAAATAAGGCTCATTATAGTAATGCAATGTAAAAACCTTAGAAGAATGCCAAGTTTATACTTGTATTACCTCTTGCTAATTTATAATGTAGAATGTGGGTTGTGAACTTGAAAAGTCCACAAGTGTTTGTTCCGCACAAGAGAATTATTTATCATTAAGGTTAATGCCAACATATACACAATCCATGAATGATACAAAACAAATTACCCAAGCTGAGACATTTTCAATAAAAGGATAAATCTAGAATCTAATCTTAAAATAAAATTTGAGTATTTCAAGATCAAGATTTTTTTTTCATATGCTTTATTCAATATACAGTCGTCATGTGCTGGTTTTTATGGTCTGTTAAATATTATAATACAAATGAAGGAATGTGAATATCTAAAACTGAGACCAAGTCTGTTGTGCTTAATGCCAGTTCAGGAAGAATAGTACCAATAACTGTCCTTAATGTACTACTCTGAATAAGAACTTTATTTAACTTTTTCTAGGTTCAGAGTTAGCTGTTTTTGAATTAGTGGAGAAACTGTTCCAGGGTCAGTTGGTATTGAGAACACGATGTTTGGAGTGTGAATGTTTTACTGAAAGAAGAGAAGACTTTCAGGACATCAGTGTCCCAGTACAAGAAGATGAACTTTCTAAAGCAGAAGAGAGTTCTGAAAGTAAGTAACAGTAAAGGGTCACAATATACATATCTGATTCATACATTTATAGTTTTGGGGTGCCCTTGATGTTTATAATGTTACTAGAAAATGCTTTTGGTCCTGGCCACGTCAATATCTTATGATTTTCTTTAGAATTGGAAACCATAGCCTTGATAACATGGATGGATCCAAAAAGCATTAAAAAAGTTATTTTAAATTCACTCTCCTGATATGACACAGGTGCTTGCAATCCTTTTATTCATTTGAATGGACACTATCAACTTGAAAGAGCATTTCTATCTGGATTTTTTTTTTTTTGCCTAATGTATTTATAACTAACCCTTCAGAGTAAAATGTTAGGGAAATATTTTTTTCCAGCTTGTTTTGTGCATCTAACAACTTGGTGTATATAGTCAATTTTAGTTCCTCTCTCACAATTGATCAGTTTGATAATAATGATCGTGGGCCTACCCTTTCTCCCTTGTTGTAAAAAATCCTTTTAAGGAGCAAGGAAGTAGAAAACCCCATATCTAACCCTTTGAGAAAAAACAGGATATATACTGCATGAAGCATGCTCAAACTTTTTTTAAGTTTCAGTTTGAAAATGTAAATTGTCATTGTTCCTTTAGAGTGTCACCAAGATACTATGCATTTTATATTTTTGTGTATTTTCTCTCTCAAATTATATTGGTGTTTCTTGTATGGTGTCCCTAAGGCTACTTCACAAGTATCGATGATTCATATTTGTTTTATGTGAATTTTCCAAAACTGATGCACGTATATATTAACACACTAAAATTTATTTCAAAGTTGTAAAAACTGATTTTAAAAACTTCTAAATTCAGGGTAGTAAAGAAAAGGTTGTTTTAACTCCCAATGATGTAATTTGGGGGAGATTTTACTTTTCCTGACTTCCTATTACATTAGGTGGGGAAAGATGAAAATATTAATGTTGAATTAAAATAGACTAAACCTAATTCCAATTAAGTTTTCTTTTTTAAAGATTTAAAAGTTACTATCACTGCAGATGTTGGCAGTGAAGCTTTTTAATATATATATTTTTAAATCTGGTTTAAAGCTGTGAGTGCAAGCCAGACATGACAGGGAAGAGAACTTGCTAGTTATTTTGGAAACCTACCTACCTTTTAAAAATGGGCCAAATTCTGCTCTTAGATACGTGTGCACAATTCCTAGGGAAGTCAGTGGGAGTTGTGCACTTGTCTTATCTCAGCCTTTGAAGACCCTTTGTTTAAATCTGAAATACAGCAGCACACCAACTGTTTTTCAATCTGAGTTAATCTACATCCTGGGTAGTATCTCTCATTTTTGCACTTCCTGAAATTCAGTGAGCAGAGATGATTTGCTTATCTTGGTTTTCAGTCTATTTGGTGCATTTTTAATATTCTTAACTTTAATACTAGTTCTTGCAAGTGTCTTAACTTTTATAGCTTTGTTTTAAAATTCTTGTGGTATATATTGGAAATGTAAATAACTATCTGTAATAATTCTCTTTTGTAGTTTCTCCAGAGCCAAAAACAGAAATGAAGACCCTAAAATGGGCAATTTCACAGTTTGCATCAGTAGAGAGGATTGTGGGAGAGGATAAATATTTCTGTGAAAACTGCCGTCATTACACAGAAGCAGAACGCAGTCTTTTATTTGATAAAATGCCTGAAGTTATAACCGTTCACTTGAAGTGCTTTGCTGCTAATGGTTTAGAGTGAGTATTGCAGATAAACTATATTAAGAAACAGTGCTGCTGGAAGAGAAACCTTGCCAAAACAGATGCAAAAGTTTAAATAACAAAACTTGTTTGTAGCCTGAATTTAACTTTGAAAAATCCCTTGTGAAAACAGGAATACAAGTAGTTTATTATTTAGCTGTTTAGCACAGGCTCTTCATATTTTAGCAAGCCACAAAACAATTTTCTCAGTGTTTAGATTACCAAGTTTTGTAATACCCTTGTGAAAGCTGGCGAAAATATTCTCAATGTCTCATGCCAACATTATTGTTTTTCTTGTGTTCCTAATGGAACTTGAAATTTTTTTTGGAGGGGGGGGGAGAGTAAAACTTGTTTACTTGCTAATATCAACTATGGGGATAGGGATAGGTTAACTATTTCAGGATAGGTAGTTAAAGCTACAGAGCATAAAACTGGATTTGGCAACTGTAGATGGTAGAGATTTTGTCACTGAGGGAGTAGAAGACATTTTAGAAAGGAAAATATTGGAGATTAGCCTCCCAAGTTCAAAACATATTTTTAAGGTATACCAAATTTGGACCATAGTAATTTGACTATGTCTTTGACTTTTAAAAAACTCAACTAAATTAATTCAGTTACTATAAGTCCCATTTATGTCCATACCTGTAGCTGAGCATTGGCAATATGCTCTTATACTATGTAAATCTTTATTTTGCTGACAAGGTTACCGTGCCTAATTTCAATATCTACTTTTTCTTCCAAATTTATGAATGTGAATAAAAATATTATAGCAAATAGAAATGAATATGAATAGCACAATAACAGTACACATCTGAGAATTGGCTACAGCAACATACTTAATACAATTGTTTTGGGAGTAAATTGGAAAAGCGCTTGAGCAAGTCACAATAGCACTATTCAGATCTCTGTAGAGAAATAACCTTAAGGTGACAGAAGGCCACATCTGAATACATTTTCATTATATTGTGAAATGTATTAAGGTTATTTGTTGTAATCATCATCCAACCACTAAATTGGAAATTTAATGATATAGCATTACTGAGCTCACTTACAGTTTTTCATATGTTGAAACAACATATGCAGATTTGATCTGGCTTTCCAGCCCTCCCAGTATTATAAATTACAAGTGATTACTTTCCTGCCATCTGCATCATTTCCTCAGGAAGCAGTAAACGGACAAACTGCTTATTGTCTCAATATTCCACCACTTTACTTCAGTCCCAGAACATGTTCCTGCCACTCAATACTGCACAGAATCAGAATTCAAGATATTAAATGAAATTACCCAATGTTACAACTTCACTTACTGATTTAGGATGTTTTAGAGGTTGAAGCATGATGCCTGGGAATCAGGAGATATATTCTGTTCCAAAAATCTGTTAGAAGCTTCCTGTGTGACCTTGAACAAGTCACTTAATTTCTTAGGGCTTTAGTCCCGATCTATAAAATGGGGATAATATAAAATGGGGATAATGAATCAGACGGAAGAGCCCATACATTTCTGATCCTTCTGCAAGCAATTCAGAAATAAAACTATAGGGGGTTTTTGTCACAGGGACCCTCAATATTTTTGATCCTCAGTTTGTTTATAAGCTTAAACAACACTTTGTCTTCCTTGAGGATTTAGTTAGCAATTTCCAGGTGACATAGACATTTTCCAAATGTCGTATCTTTTTTTCTTCTGTCCTGGTGATCTTCAGATCCTCACTCAAAAATATTCACACTTCCATCCAGGCAAGTGATGCTATTTTGAACTGAATCCAGTCTCCTCATTTTCCCTTTGAACGATCTTGAATGCTTTCTGCAAAGGTATCGTCAGCCAAAGTGCAAGGAAGTAAGAACAGAGATCAAACTTAATACTGGAGTCAGGGATGCAGCTGAAACTGTCTGGAAAGTTTATTCTAAGGTTCCACTTTTTGGTTTCAGCATTTTAACGTGGAATAGCAATACAATATTGAAATCACTAGGCTTGGAAGAACAAAAGACACCTGCAAAACAAACAAGAACTGCCTAAGACAGTGAGCCAAAACACTGTCTTAGGTCACACCCATTGAGAGCCTTTCTAGTTTATACATGAGAAAGTCAGCTCCTTTCTAATCTGGCTGGAAGAAAAAAATAGGACAACAAGAGTGAAAGCTGAGCAATTGAGAGAAGAAGGGATTTTTAATCACTGTTTAAAATTTTGGATTTTTAGTTAACATCTAGTTAGTGCCAATAATTAACATTTTAGAGAGAGGAAATCTTGGTTAAAGATTCAGTTTCACCCTTCTAGTTAAGTTGTGTGTTAATACACATCCCCCAATAATTTTTTTAGTGATACTGGGGAAGACCAGAATTGACATTCCTATTATTTATAAGTTATAAAACAAGCAGAAAAGTTTTCTGTTGTTGTTTAAGTGTCTATACATTGGAGTAGCAGAAAAAGGCTAGAAACTTCCCCCCCATCATTTGTAGGTCA
The DNA here is from genome assembly GCF_965140295.1 of Lepidochelys olivacea. Lineage (NCBI taxonomy): Eukaryota > Metazoa > Chordata > Testudines > Cheloniidae > Lepidochelys > Lepidochelys olivacea. Next base: position 91,496,107 of record NC_140418.1, on the reverse strand, counting down.
CACAAAGAAAAATGTGAAATGATGTAGTAATCTAACTTTACCATTTTTCTTTCAAAGGTTTGATTGTTATGGTGGACTGTCAAAGATAAATACTCCCTTATTGACACCTCTTAAATTGTCACTAGAAGAATGGAGCACAAAGTCTACTAATGATACCTATGGATTATTTGCAGTAGTAATGCACAGTGGCATTACAATTAGCAGTGGACACTACACTGCCTCTGTCAAAATTACAGATCTTAATAGTTTAGAATTAGACAAGGGCAATTTCATCACTGACCAGATGTATGAAGTGATTAAGCCAGAACCACTGAATGAGGAGGAAGCAAGAGCTGTTGCTGAAGATTATGATGATGGTGAAGTCTCTTTTAGAGTCAATGGAAATGCACAGTCAAGTAAAACTTTGAGCAAAAAGAATATGGAAGCTGTTGGACTTCTCGGAGGACAAAAAAGTAAGTCTGACTGTGACTTGTACAACAACAAAGCAACTAACCCTGATAAGGTTGTTAATACACTAACTGAAAATAAAAATTTTGAGTCTACCAGTACTAATGGGATCTTGGAGTTTGATAAAAGTACTGAAAATGGTGATCAAAATGGTATAGCTTTCAGTGGACTAGAAAACAAAGCTTTGTATGTGTTACAAAGCTTGAAGGAATATGAGGGAAAGTGGTTGCTTTTTGATGATTCTGAAGTGAAGGTTACAGAGGAAAAGGACTTTCTGAACTCTCTCTCCCCTACATCGTCATCTACATCAACTCCTTACCTTTTGTTTTATAAGAAAATTGTAGAGTGATACTGTATTTTGTAAATATTACAGATTTGCATACATCTGTTGATGTGCTTTTTGCATCAAGATTACCTTGATGTAACAGCTGTTTGTCTTTTGAAGCTACTGGATGATATTATTATAGATCTTACAATTCTGTGTAAACAGCACAATTTGAATTAACAAACCATGTCATAGAACTTTAACTCCTACTATAACTTCTGTGCTGCGGACTAGTGATGTCACCTTCTAGGAATACAAATCTGTATAGATTCTTAAGATGTCCAAAAATACAGTCGTGGCTTTTAAATAACTAGTTCTGTCACACCTGACTTGTGTATTATTAGCTTTTTTTTTAAAAAAATAAAGTTATTTGTATTCACATTCTGGAGTAAATTTATATTAACTACTAAAACTCATCAGAGGTTGTGTATTTTTGTAACACTGGAAGCAATATTTCATATCTAGTCTTTGGGGCATCAGTACAGGGCACAAAGTAACAGCTATAGCTTATTGATGACCTTCTTCCCCCCCCACCCCACATATCTTTGCTGTGGTGTTCAAAGTACAAAAACTAACGAGGTCTTGTTAACTCATTTAGTGGATTGGAAGGAGTGGTACCACATCTTAAAGTTTAACTTAATAGTGGATGTGATGCATACTAAGATTCTTTATATTGCAAGTATTAACTGATTCCTGTTCTTAAAGATTTGAATGAGCAAACCTGCATCTGTTTTACATAGGTGTTAAGTGGACAAAGTGTAAATATGTGTGATATTGTAGGTATACCAGATGTATTTGTGGGAGAAAGAAAGCAATTCAAATTGCTGATCTGTATGCAGTGTAATAAAGTATTTTGTATTTTAAAAGCCTTCTAATTTGCATATGTGTTTGGGTGGATTAAGAATTGATCTTATTACCTTAACAGACTAATTTGTACTAAGAGCTCACTGAAATATGGGAAAACTAAAGCATTGGCTTGATAGTGTGTGTACATAGATGTATGAAATAAAAACATAAAATGATATGCATTAATTTTGTCTGAGATGAATAGATCAGATTATGTGTTTGAGAGCTTCTATAGCTCTGGCATTACTCTCTCTCCAATAGTATGGCACAAACACATTCTGCTTCTTTGATCTTTCCTCAAGGGATAAATGTTAACTAAAATTGCTTAGTTATGGCTTTTACAATAACAAGATAATTACACTGGACAAAATTTAAGCCCTTATGTGAACAGCATTTCTGATCCATCTCTTAAGTTTTAAGGCCTACAGTAATTCATATGTTAAACTGTCAATAGTCAAAGGAGTTTACCAATAAACTTTAGGAAAAAGAAGAATAATTTGTCCCAATTAGGACTAGGGTGTTTGCCGGCAAAGGCAAAGATTATTTTGAATAGGTGCTAGAAGAAGTCACTTAAGGTAAGATTCTGCTGTTGTCTGCCAGAGTCTGCCAGAGCACCTTAGTAGTGTTCTGGATCGTTCTTATTAGGGGCAAGGCCACCGTAGATGGACCCTCTGGGGCAAGGATGTCAACCATCAGGTCTGACTCTTCCGTGACTTCCTCTGCCTGGAGATTCAGGTTTAGGGCCACCCTCCTAAGAAGGTCTTGGTGTCCATTGCCGGAAGTGGGGTGGTGGTGCCCACCACCGCCTAGTCTGGCGAGGAGGAGGCACGTGGGACAGGGTCTTCCTGCCCTTCTGGCTCTCTGGAGGCTGGGTCAGGTACTTCAGAGCCCCCCGGGTGACTGGAGGTGGCTCCAGTACAAATGATGGTGCTGGTTCGGGCGCTGCACCTGAGTGTGACAGCCCAAAGTCTCTGTCTCGGGCGGGGTCCCACGGAGCCCTGGGGGTGTGGCAAGCCAGCAACGTTGCTGAGTCGCCTGTGCCCGACTACTGGGGGGGCAGAGCCCAACAGTGCCAGGGAGCGGTACCAGGGTGATGGTGAGCGGTGCCGTAACATCATGGGCTTGCCGCGATGAAGAAGCAGGGGCGGTGCCGCCATCACCATAGGCAGTGCCGAGATAGATGCTGCAGCCAGTGCCAGCGTCGGAGCTGCTGACAGGGCCTGAGCTTGCGGAGCTGGAGCTCGCATGTGCGGGGCTGGGGTCTGCAGCATCATGGCAATGAGGTCCCGTGCAGCCTCCTAGGTATCCGGCGTGGAGGGGAGGTCAAGCTCTTCCTCCAACTCCTCCCAAGTTGGGGAGTCCACCAGCACCGGACTCAATGGTGCCGGGTTTTGAGGTCCAAACCGTGGGTGTCCCGCTGGAGGACGCATCCCGGTGGAATCCCCTCGTGGCTTCTTGACTGGTGAACAACCCCTGTCCGTCTTCTTTTTCTTATGCGGCACTGGGGCCTGTGAGAGGTGCCACCTGGTAGCACTGGCCTTACGAGCTAGGGAGCAGCGCCGTGCTCCTTGGAGGAGTCTTTTCTCGGTGCTGGGACATCCCTCGCCGGGGCGCTGTGCACCGATGATGCAGGTGCTGTTCCGGTGCCAACTGGGGACGGAGGGCTGACTCCATCAGGAGGAGCTTTAAACAATAGTCCCACTCTCTCTTAGTCCTGGATCTAAAGCACCTTCAAATTGGGCACTTATCCGTCTGATGGCTCTCTCCTAAGCACTTGAGACAAGCAGCATGCGGATCGCCTGTGGGCATAGGTTTCACACACCTCTCGCATGCCTTAAACGCCTGTGACCAAGGCATGCCGCGGTGCTTGGGGAAACCGCCCCAAAGTAAGCCCAACTAACTACAAACGACTATATAACTAATAACTATTTACAACTAAGAAAAGGGAACTACGAGGTAGGCACTTGCGAATGCAAGAGACTGAGCTGCTCCAATGAGGGTCACTGGTGGTAAGAAGAAACTGAGCAGGCGGTGGGTCAGCAGGGACCTATATACACCGCCATGAAGGCGCCACTTCAGGGGTCTCCACAGCTGACCCAATGGGTACCGCTAGGGGAAAAACCTTCCGATGATCATGCACACAGCGCACACATGCACCTATTGGAATGCACATAAGCAATCACTCAAAGAAGAATAAATTCTACTCTGCTCTTAACTGGTGTTAGCTAGATATCAACAGTGAGTTCATGAGAATTGTACCTATGTATCTGAGGGCAGCATTGGGCTTAATGAAACACACACATCCCGTTATGGCAAACTAATCTTTAAGTGAATGTTTGTTCTCTATGTGGAAACATCATTGCAAGTACTAGCCAGAACTCAATCCAGTAGCTCTGGGCAGAAAAGAGGTATTTGTTCACAGATTAAAGGATTTACAGGCAATTGGAGTGGGAGGATTAAAACAAAGAATCTATACTATTTTCTATTCTGTAACCCCTCTGTGGGCTGGCATTTTACAAAGCCGTGGTAAAAGCACAATATATATTTTACATCACACATAATCCTAGAGATTAAAACTTCAAAAGGTACTATCATTGACAACTGTTGAGGGGACGCAGGAGTCCACTAATCAATTAGGAAAGACAAGGACTAGAACTCAGCCCTTACTGTTCTAACATATGAAATATCCTGCATTCTTTGAAGTACAATGAAGTCCTTTCCTGATTAAATCTAGGCTGAAAACCATCTTCCTATCAAACACTTCATTATGACTATAGTGGAAGATGTCATATTTTCCAGTCTGCTCTTAAAAGTATGATGCATACATAATAGGATCAGTAACTTATATCTGTTGTCATGACAGTGGGGGACATGGAAACTTTATAGAAAAAAATCATGTCTGGAGCATTCTCCATAGAGAATTATAGTATGCCCTCATTTCTAGCTCATATTTAAAATTATCCTTGTGTAAGGAATTAAAACTATAAGTTAGCCTATGCATCACAAAAGAAAGGGTGATAAAGCTTTAATCAAACTTCTGCAAAACTAAAATTATCTTCAAGGTGGGTAGGGCAAATAGGATAAAAATCTATTAATAAACATGCTTCAGCCTTGGAGAGATGTATGTCTGTAGTGTTACTGAGGAACACATTTAAAGGTGGCTTGGTAAATATACTTATGCTAATATAAGCTCTTTATTATTTGAATAAGTCTATAATGAGTCTTTTTCAAAAAGAGAGAAAAATCTGGCTCTGCATACCTCTTGATGCCTTCTTTCTCCACAGTAGGTATCAACAGAGTGACTGAATTATTTGGTCTAAAACAAGAATTGTCCAATTTGTGTATAATCCTACCCTGCAAAACTGGCACAATCAAAAAGCTCCTAAATATAAAACATCTTACCACACAATCCTACAACACCTAGTGTAGGGCTCACTTAATTTCAGCCTGCAAATGAAAATACATTTTGGTCCATAAAGGGATTACAGCCCTGAAAGACTGTTTCCTTAATATATGTCCTTCAATCAGTCGCAGCCACAACAGGATATTGAAACAATAATTTTACATGGAACAAAGACTACAATACAACCAATGCTAGATCCAGCTCTCTTCCATAATTACATGCAACAGCTGTAGAGAAACATCTTCATTTATAAACAATCAAGCATTTTACATGAGCCTACTGAATACTGACTATGAATGAAAAATATCCTCTGGCACAAGTTTGGAACAGATCTATCAGATGCTTACTCGCCTAAAGCCATTTCTACCATTCCTGAAATGTCAATTTGCAATAGTTGAACAAATGCAGTTTTAAATTACTCAGACTATTGTTTCTCTGCAACTGAAAATAAATAGGTCAGAATTACTATTTGACTTTACAAAATGATACATACGGTAATTCTCCATCACAATTTTTAGATTAATCATCTAAATATAAAATCATCTAATCATCTAAATATAAAAACTCTCTGAATCTGGGATAACCTCTACAGATTTACACTGACTTGGGGTCCTAGTTTTACACCCATTGTAGTTAGTGGAAGTCTTTCCACTGATTACAGTGGGTTTAAGATTGGACAACGTCCCTTCACATGTGAATGTATAACAGAACATTGTATGTAATGAGTTAATTATTTTGGGGCTATTTACCTTTCCTTCTTGATTCTTAAATATCTCTACAATGTAGGAAGAAAATAAGTACTTGTGGCACCTTAGAGACTAACAAATTTATTTGAGCATAAGCTTTCGTGAGTTACAGCTCACTTCATTGAAAGCTTATGCTCAAATAAATTTGTTAGTCTCTAAAGTGCCACAAGTCCTCCTTTTCTTTTTGCGGACACAGACTAACACGGCTGCTACTCTGAAATCTACAGTGACCTTTATATTTAAGTTGCCTAACATTTTCCATTATAAAAGGTTCTTGCATCCTTTCTGCTACAAAAAGTTCTTGAACCTCATTTTTTGCTGCCGGCCTTTGAAATTGGCTTGGAGAAAACCCCTTAGGCTAGAGAAATGCATTTTCTTTGGCCATAAAATTCCATTCAGATCTAGCGGAGATATAAACTGTTAAAAATAATTACTTCTGTATAACTTGTGTTCTTCAGAAAAATTTTGGCTGCCAAAGTAATCTTCTAAAGATAAGACAAATGCTGTTCAATTTTTAACTTAAGAGAAAAAAAAGGCAACACAAAGAACATACAATAAAATTATGTTAAAAGAAAGAAAAGGAGTACTTGTGGCACCTTAGAGACTAACAAATTTATTAGAGCATAAGCTTTCGTGAGCTACAGCTCACTTCATTGGATGCATACAGTGGAAAATATAGTGGGGAGATTTTATATGCACAGAGAACATGAAATAATGGGTGTTACCATACACACTGTAACAAGAGTGACCAGGAAAGGTGAGCTATTACCAGCCAGAAGAGTACCCAGAAGTCACCTACTACAGGACAGGCCTAACAAAGAAAATAACAGAACGCCACTGGCCATCACCTTCAGCCCCCAACTAAAACCTCTCCAGCGCATCATCAAGGATCTACAACCTATCCTGAAGGACGACCCATCACTCTCACAGATCTTGGGAGACAGGCCAGTTCTTGCTTACAGACAGCCCCCCAACCTGAAGCAAATACTCACCAGCAACCACACACCACACCACAAAAACACTAACCCAGGAACCTATCCTTGCAACAAAGCCCGTTGCCAACAGTGTCCACATATCTATTCGGGGACACCATAATAAGGCCAAATCACTTCAGCCACACTATCAGAGGCTCTTTCACCTGCACATCTACCAATGTGATATATGCCATCATGTGCCAGCAATGCCCCTCTGCCACGTACATCGGCCAAACCGGACAGTCTCTACATAAAAGAATAATTGGACACAAATCAGACGTCAAGAATTGTAACATTCAAAAACCAGTTGGAGAACACTTCAATCCCTTTGGTCACTCGATTACAGACCTAAAAGTGGCAATTCTTCAACAAAAAAACTTCAAAAACAGACTCCAACGAGAGACTGCTGAATTGGAATCAATTTGCAAACTGGATACAATTAACTTAGGCTTGAATAGAGACTGGGAGTGGATGGGTCATTACACAAAGTAAAACCATTTCTCCTTGTTTATTTCCTCTCCTACTGTTCTTGTAAAGTGCTGGAAATGGCCCATCTTGATCATCACTATGAAAGGTCTTCCCTCCCATCCCACCGCCCCCCGCTCTCCTGCTGGTAATAGTTCACCTTTCCTGATCACTCTCGTTACAGTGTGTATGGTAACACCCATTGTTTCATGTTTTCTGTGTATATAAAATCTCCCCACTATATTTTCCACTGAATGCATCCGATGAAATGAGCTGTAGCTCACGAAAGCTTATGCTCTAATAAATTTGTTAGTCTCTAAGGGGCCACAAGTACTCCTTTTCTTTTTGCGGATACAGACTAACAAGGCTGCTACTCTGAAACCTGTTAAAAGAAAATTATTTAGATTTCAAAATCCAACACTCAAAAATTAGGAGACAGGATTTATAGTTGCACAAGCAACCTTAATTGTGCCCCCTTGTGCATATGCAGAATGATTTAGTTACACTATCATATACCATTATTTTTATAGGACCCCTCTCTCAGTGCATAGGTTGGAAACATAAAGAGACAGAATTAAGGTTGCAAGGCAACCATAAATATGGGGTTTCTTGATTCAGCAACTTAAATAACTTTCTTTAAAATGTAGTTTTCTTGTATGTAATAAAATATAAACTGTAATTTCTACTAAGCACCAATGGTAATTATATGTATATTTTATTTTAACTTATTTAAATGTGTATGTCATTTTCTTCCAAGATGTGTTTTTATAGATAATTATAATAAAAAGATGACAATAAGAAGTAGTTTTACCTCAAGCACACTGCAAGAGTCAACTATACACATGAGGGGACTACTATGCTGTAACTGGGTTTCCTGGTTTAGTAGAAATTACAGTGTAAACAAGACCGTAGCAATACGTCTACTTTACCAGTACAGAAGAAACAGGTTAGAGTAAGTGGTAACACATTCGTATGTACCACAAAAAGTCATTATTTTAGGAGCATACGTAAAGTTATTTTTCCTTGCAGCAGTCTTCATCAAAGATACAAAAACAAGTTGGAGATGATATGGTCACTGCACTCATTTAAGAATTGTTGGCTTAAGACTTACCTTTCTTTTTAGCTTTCTCAAGGGTGATGAGCTCCGAAGTCCAACACATGGTGAATTAAAATGTAAACATTCACATATTTAATAGTACCATTGAAATAACCAGCACTACATTAAAAACTCTTCAAAAATGCATCTGCAAATGCGCCTAATATAAATTAAATAAATGAACTAAAAAGGAAATAAATTTAACATTAGGTAATGCTATAAATAATGATAAATGCATTTAGTGTACCTTTGAGTCATAAAAATGCCTTAAAAACAGGTAAGTTTACAGCATATCACGAGTATTTTGCATACCACTGCCATTATTTTTTTTAAACATCAATAAGTCAACATTTGACAATTCAGAATAATTTTTGGCCACTTAACACTTCAATGTAAGGAAGTAAATTGTGTGTACGTATGGAGTCCAGGACGAAGTCCAAGTTTTATTTCTCAATAAAACTTCTTTGATTCCCAACGTTGATAACATGGTTCGCTCTTTTCAATACCTTAAAATTAACTACATTTTTTAAAACTTGTTTAGATGTCCATTTTGCGAAGGCTCATTCTGCTGAAGGAGTCTCTGGGGGGGGAGGGGAGGGGAGGAGGAGAAAAAAAACAAGATAAGCTCACATTTTCCATTCTAAGTTAAAAAGTCCATGCTCTCCATTAAGATGAACAGTGCTTTTCTGTACATGATTTCTATGTTTGCTAACTTGCAAAAACTGACTTGAATTTTTAAAATTAGTTTGCTAATTTGGGTTTGCATTTTGAGAACATTTGAGTGATTTTGTGTTTTATTGACATGAATATTCATAAATATTCAGAGATTATGAAATTCAGAGGGACAGCACAAGCTCTGGGCACCTCTTAAATCCTATGGGAAATTTCACTCACGAAACATATTTCTAAACGTCGTGTGAGAAGATCAAATCTGAAATTCATGTGCATGAGCATTTGTGGCAGAAGGCCTCATAAGATCAGCCAGCCAGGGAACAGAACAGAAACAAAACTATGTGACTTACCTGACCAATTAACAACAAACTACAAATAGCTCAAATAAGGAATACTCAGAGAATGGTTCAGGAGCCATCCACAGAGTTGAGAACAAGAAAAATTTTGAATGATGATGAAACTGGAGGAATGGCAATTAGGGATAAAGAGAAGGCTAATTTACAGAATTGCCAAGCATGCCACTTCTTCAATAAGCAAGGAATGTGTAACAGGAGACACTTAACCACTATCCTGTTCTCGGGATTGTAGATTGAGGCCTGCCATTTGCAAGGGATTGTAGTAGTTTTGGGTGGATGCTTTTTACCCTAAATCCACTCCAGGAACTGCATGCAAATTCCACTTGCTCAATCATAATATGTGCACTTGTTAAAATCAGCTCTCATAACACTAATCGTGTAAATGGCTCCTGACCTGGTTGATAAAATAATTAATGATTGTATGTTAAAACTCATTGCAGAGGAATGGAAATGGTCAGTCTGCTTCAGAAAGGTCTCCCAACATGGACAACATTCACTGGCTTTCTAATGTGAAGCTCTACAATCCATACTGTGCATCTGCTAGGATACTCACCCCAGGGGTTCTTTAGCTACCACTCAGGGGATCATTGGGCTTCACTCTCTGAAATTTTAGGTACAGAACTGACTGGACTTAGAGGAGGAGTGGTCTTGAACCTGCTATGAGGAAGGAGCATCCTAATGGAATGAGGAAAAGGAGGCCATACCAGAAAAATCTGCAAAGGCAAACTGGCCAACCAATACATCCTGAAGTGCAAGACACATGGGGAAGGGGAGGGACCCACCTGCATTTCCTCTTGAAAGATCTATGGTAAGGAAAGTGGTTTTAAACACTCCCATGCCTATGTCCTCTTTATGCCATATCATTCCAGCTGAGTTTTTGTTTTTAAACATTACCCAAGCTAGGGTGAAATAGAGTAAAATTAACATCCACCTGTGGCAAGCGACAGGCAAAACTGCCTTGTATAACTGCGGGATCTTTCTATTTATCAAGGGCTGGAGCGCTTCCTTGAGCCGGTGATAGTTCCTTTCAAGCTCCCGCTGATATTCCTTTTGGTCTGGACCTATCAGGCTTTTGTTTTTGCGTAACGCATCTTCACACCTAGAAAACAAAATTTTGTAAAACTCTGGCAGACAACAGCCTGTTAATTTATTAGTATGAGAGCATTTAATACAGTTCTCCTGGCTTGACACTTAATATCCTCTATCTTGTCTTTTGGGTAATAAGAACTCAGCTTATCTGGTTGGTTTCCTTGGGGAGAGGATAGTGAGTCACATTTCCATTTCCATTTTATTCATAGAGTTGTGATTCATTTTTAAGTTTAATTTGTTCTCTTATAACATTTCTCCTCTGTGAGGAGGAATGGAAAGTTTATCTCCACAGCCATTTTCAGTCCAAGGGGGTTTAAAGATGGATGTTTTCACTGTCAGCCCTAGGAAAAGATTATCAAGCAGCTGACTATTAAATGTTCACTGTGAACGCTAGTATTTTGAACGATGTAAATTAAACAACGTGTCTAAAAAGGAATTGATAATATCGATGGCACTTTATTTCATAATGAATACCCAAGCTGCTTCTGGATCTACTAGCTCAGAAGAGGAGGGCAATATTGTAATTTCAATTATTTTCACCAATTGTTTAAATGCTTGTGAGATTTAGTGCTGGATTGAGACTGCAATTCTCTTTACCAACAAGGAAGGAAAAATATAGCAGCGGCACACGTCCTCAGAGAACTCTGCCAACATGCTTCAAAGCCACTTGGAGAGGGTAATTCAGCCTCCCTGCCAAATCAACAGTTTGCCTTTTCTGTTGACACTATCAATAAAGATATTCATTAGTGCCAATTATGGTAGTAGGGTTTTTGAGATGAGGACACCTGTCCATAAGGAACTCAGCCGAGACCACCAATTCATTTCACATACACACCCATGCCTAATGACTTGGGCCACTTGACAGTAGTTCTCAGAGACAGATGGCACGAAGGAAACAGAAAACACATTTTTTAAACAGGCTTGTTCCTTGAACAGAGCAAATGGTGAGTACTGTATCTTTTGCTACATTACAAGTGTATTCTTTTAACAGGCACTGGACACCCCCTTATATTGCTATATCAATTTCTGTTTGATGCACTGAAAGGAGTTTTTGGAAGGAGTTTGAAGCCAACACTCTACCTTTTTGTGAAGTCTTTGAAACAGAGCCGTAGTTTGTTATGGTGTCTGAAGAGCTTTGGATCATTGGGTATTTCAGACAAGAAAACCTGTGCAACTTCTAATGGTCCCTTTAGGAGTAGAAGAGAAAATAGTAAGTTTCTCTGCACTGCCTGTCATATCCATTGGAGAGATTTCTTACAAAAAGGAACTTTCATAAAATGCAACATTCCCTTAGAGCAGCAATCTCAAACTCAAAACATCATGAGGGCCACGTGAGGACTACATTGGCCTGAGGGCAACATCACTAACACCTTTCCATATAAAGATACAAAAGCCCCCCCTCCCGGCCCCGCTCCATCCCTTCCATGAGGCCCCGCCTCTTCCCACCCCTTCCCCGTCCCCATTCCAACCCCTTCCCCAAAGTCTCCACCCCAACTCCGCCCCCTCCCTGCCCCTATTCCAACCCCTTCCATGCCTCTTCTCTGCCTCTTCCCCTGAGCGTGTGGCTCCCCACTCCTCCCCCATCCCTCCTGGAAAGCGCTAAGCGCCGCCAAACAGCTGTTTGGCGGTGGGAAGCGCCTGGAAGTAGACAGGGGAGCAGGGACGCGGCACGCTGCGGGGGGGGGGGGTTGGCGGGTGAGGGGAGCTTGGCAGGCCGCAGCAAATAACTCTGCGGGCCATGTGTTTGAGACCCCTGCCTTAGAGGATGTTTCTTGGTGAATTGTGTCTTCTAAATTCAGAGTAAATCACCAACTATCGTGACAAGTGAAAGCATCTGTTTGCTCAACATAATCTTTAAAGTGTGGGTCTGCTTTTGGAAAGTGACTGTAAAATACATGAGATTCCACATTTATTCTTTCTCAATGGCTTTTAAATCAAATGTGCTCAGTTGTCAAGTAAACAGACATTTAACACTGAAAACTGAACCAGTACAGTAGTTGTTTGCCAGCCCTGCAAAATGAACATAGGGTCTGAAACTCAAGTTATAATTTTTCTGGCTTGTGCATTAGTAACGATTCTGCAGGCAAAAATCTTCCCTCATCTTTTACCTATGCAATTGTATTACTTTCAATTCCATTGATATTGCAGAAACCAAAATACAATCCAGCTCACTCACTCTTAGCTTTGGTAGCTGTGCAGGGCTAACCAGAGTGAGAAATAGCAATACTTATTTTTATCAAAAAAGCAAACAGATCATCATTCAGGATACCAACAAGCAGCAGGTCAGCTGACTAAGATGGGCCAGTTTCACATACTCACTGTATTGATCATAACCACACTTTCAACAATTGCCGCTCAAATCCTAAAATCGGTGATAGTAACTAGTCCAGAATCAACATAAAATTAATCTTGCATATGTGGTTTGGGCTGTAATCTTACGGCAGAGGAAAGGATATTCACCAAATCCATCATTTAGAGTGAGGTACTGTAACCTATTATTTACCACCTCACAGAAACATACAAAAAGCTCACTGGGGTTCCATCATTCAATTGTATTTGCCATAACCTAGAGCATTTGGACAGGAGAAAAATTTCTCTGGGAGCAGTTGTATTGGAAGTGCCCCCATTCTATGGTATGCTTGGTTTTAATTCAGGGCACTGCAACTATTTTCTACCCATAGTTGACTTTCTGTTGCTGAGGTTCTTGAGTGCTGTGTTCCCTCAACGACAGAGAGAGTAAAATCTTTTTGTAACCTCTCTGGATTTTCACTTCTCCCCTGCTAGACTATCCCTAATGCTAAAGGTGTCCAGTCTTTGCAACACAAAGGGCTACAGTGGCAATTTGCCAGGATCACAATGCTGCCTCTCATTTGTAGGGTGACAACAATTTTAAAAACCAAACTATAATTACTATTTACAGAGAACGAACAATATGCTCAGTTTTGTGCAAAACACAAAGGAAGGTACCAAACCATCACAGTAGCCACTTTCACTTAGGACCTTGATAGATGAAGAGAAATTGTATGTTGTTTACATTCCCCAGCAATAAAAACCTTCAGTTGATCTGCTCTGTCCACTTCCTGCAGAGACCAAGCTTCTGGCTGCTTGATATTTTCATTGGTACTTTAATTCTGCTACTAGCTGTCAAGTATGTTTCTAAAGTGACTGCACATTTTTAAAATTAAACAAAACAAATCCAGACGAAAGCGGTTTCCACTGACACAACTTTAAGCCTCCACCATGCTTGAACATCCAACTGAGTGATATGCAATATCCGAGTGTGTTTAAAGCACAATAAAGTGATTCTCACCTGATTTACCGTTGTACCTACTGAACCTTGCAGCACCATCTGGAGCATCTTTGGGTCTGCTGGATCTTGATGAGTTGCAAAAGCTAATTCCTGTGTTTTTTTCTGCATGTCCTCTATGGCAACTTCGATGGGTGTCAAAATTATCTGCAGAGGCAAACATTAGCCAGAAATCCGTGGACTGTATTTTTTTTTTATCATGGCCAAGATTTTCAAAAAGAGGCACCTAAAACTAGGCTCCTAGGGTGGGATTTTCAAAAAGCACCTATGTGACTTGGGAGCCTAAATCCCATTAGAAGTTAATAGGACTGGTGCTCTGAAGTCACTTTGGTGCTGTTGAAAATCCCATCTCTAAATAAGGGTCCTAAATAAGTGACTGGATTTTCAGAAGTGTTTCTGTGGCTGGATGCTCAGAGCTTTTAAAAATTAGGTCCCTTGTGCCTGTTGCACCACATTGTGTTCAATCAACCCACATGCAAGAAATTGCAGGATTACAGCCTTATTCAGGTACCTAATTATGCATTTAGGACCCTGGCTGTAGGTTCCTGTAGTGGAAAATCTTGTCTTAAATTATGTTGGGGACAATTTCTTTCTATTAATGGCAGGCTTCTGAAATAAGTGAGGGAGGGACCCAGTGTAATTGCAGAGGTGGAGCACATGTTCCTTGAGCAAAATGGCAGAGATATACATGGCAGACTCAAAGCTTGTCTACATACACAGACTTGTACAAATTCAACTTCAGGGATGATTTTAAACCAGTTCAAATGGCTATGTGGACACACTTACTTTGGTTTAAAACAGCCTCATTTTGGTTTAGTTTAAATTGATTAATTAAATAAACAAAATAAGCTAAAATAATGAGTGTTTCACCGAGGAGTTTCCACTGGTTTAAGTTTGTGTATAGAAATGGCCTCAGATAGACTAAGGTCTGAAATACTCACAAGGAACAGAAACAGCTGAGTCTGGCCTCCTCAACGGAATGATGTAACCACAACTGTTAAACTTGTAGGAACTGGCTTTGTCATTCGGGATGACACCACAAAGCCTCTGGCTTTGAAGGACAGCCCCTCCTTCTTTATTTGATTCAATACATGCAGCTGTGCTTTCTGGAGCACACAAATGCCCATGATGCAGATGAACCGCTAGTGAAAATGAGTCAATCTGCCATCCAACAGGCTAAAGTTTCATTCTTTATCCCCTGCAAATTGTTCCAATAAGAACCTCTTTGTAATGTTTTAATAAAGCAGATAACTAACCATTACCCATCTTTGTCTGTGGCAGCCTGGCCTGCTTTACAGAGCTCACTGTGCACAAGTCTCAGCAATGCAGGAAGAAAAGGAGGACTTGTGGCACCTTAGAGACTAACCAATTTATTTGAGCATGAGCTTTCGTGAGCTACAGCTCACTTCATCGGATGCAATGCAGGAGAGGCTGATAAGCTTGTTTCCACATAGTGTATTAGACTTTTTGTTGTGGCAGTACAATACATCCCTGCCCCCCCAACGCCACTGTTTGGGATTCACAATATACCTAATACACAGGTCTCACCTCTTCTTTGTGACTAACATTTATTCTAGTTTTAATGTAAGGGAAAGCATGGGAGGTCGTCAAGATTGTCTTCCGCTTGAACTGTTCATGCAGCTCCCCGTGAGCACGTCCGTCCAGGGTGAAGGGCGTGCAGTACATGAAACGCCGCAGGTTGTAGTTTTTGTCAAAATAGGTGATCCTGTCCTTCATCTCGTATGTGTCAAAGTAGGGCTCCACATAGGTTATTTGAATGTAGGCCTGGAATAGGGAAAACAAGTTTTCAGATAACAAAACACAATGCAGAGGGAAGCAAGGAGATAAATTCTGCTTCCCTCCATTTAGCTCCAAATAACCAGCCTCACCTTTAAGAAACAGGACTATTTTTTACTCTCCACTTTTTGGGGTACCTCCTGTAGACCTAAGTCACTTTTTACTCTGTCCTTACTCAAACAAAGCTCCCACTGGCTTCTGTGAGAACTGGGCATGCTCAGTAGCTTGTGGGGAGGGGGAAATGCAGCCCCCCTCCACCCCATGTGTTGGTCTCCTTATCTGTGCTCATCTGCAACACTATTCCCGACTTCCCTATGGCATCTCTCTGCTGGTCCAGGGCCCTGGAGGAAGGAATGGGCAACCCAGGTGCTCGAAGATGTGGGCAAGGAATATTGCACCACCCCTTGTACACAGCAGAGATGATGAAGAACAGATAATGCAGCATGAAGCTGCATTATCTTTTTCACTGAGCTCTCTCTGCAGTGGGGATTTCAGAAGGCCCTGACTTCCCACTGATCGCCCCAGAATCCACAGGGCCATGGCACATGTCCTGCAGCCTATTCTGCATTCTTCTGCGGGAACAGTGGTGTGGGTGGAATCTCCACATGGGGATCCTCACGGGTTTGCCATCTGTCAGCCCTCTCCAAGGAATTTAATTGCAGAAGAGGCTGTATCCAGCCCAGGATTTTGCCCTTTGTGTTTTAAGTACTTAGAAATGGCTTAAACTCGACAGTTGTGCTTTGCATTCTTACCTTGTTAGGATCTAGTTTGCATTTGTCTACAGGGTTAGAGTCCTTAATCACTTCAACCACGTCTTCACCAAATCGCTCGCCGTAAAATCCCTGAAATGGAGAACACTGCGTTGAAAAACAAACACCTATCTCTGTAATCACAGCCAGAGGATTGGGGCGATCAGGCCAAATTCAGCACAGGTGCAACTCCAATGCCTTCAGTGCAAGCTGGGCCTGGGCTGAATTTGATCTGCTGAACTGGGAAAATTAATCAGTTCAGTTCTAGAGGTTACAGCACAAAACCTGGAAGCCAGGATGGGCCTGTATCCTTCCAATCTCAGATACGGACAAATCATCTGGACTCCTTGTAAGTCTGTCACAGGCTGAACAGTGGGCACAACACAGGGTCTTTTTGAAAAGCAGATGGAGCTCAGAACTGGCATTCGCTGGTTTGAATAAATTACATGTGGGGTGGGGGAATCTGAATATCCAGATTCTAACCTCAGTTACACAATTTTAAATTTGGAGCAGCTCCATTAATTTCAACTGAGTGACATCATCAGGGTAACTGAGATAAGAATCTGGCCCTATACTTGCCTCCATTTGATCAGGAAAGGTACGTCGATAAGTGAAACAAACTTTATAGGCTACAATTTCCCGTGATTTTACGTGCCTCATTTTTTGGGACACCGAACCTGAAACACCAAAAAGTGGCCTGATTTTATTTGGGGAGGGGCAGACGTAGGGAAGGGAGGCTCATCTCTTCCTGAAAACCCATTTACATTTGTCCATAGGGTTATATGTTGTCTCGAGTTTTTCCAGAGCGAAGATTACCACTTTTCTACAAACTGCTCTGATTCGATCTCCAAAAGCATTTCTTGAGGACATGGAAGAAATCCTAACAAGCCAAACTAATATCTCCTTTATGCAGTCTCACTAAGGGGAAAAAGATAAACATCATCTGGTTTTGGTGGAGCAATGAAACAGAAGGGCTGCCTGGGGGTCAGCTGAGATCCCGGAATGAAATATTAAGAGAAAGGGGGAAATGTTAACGCAGAAAAAGAAAAAATTTGAGAAGGATTGAGAGGAATGACTGCAATAACCATATTAGTGAAGATCAGCTGCACTGACAAAGATTAATACTCAGTACAATACACCAAGAACATGGAAGTGATGTAGCAAGTCTTGGCCTCTAGCTACAGTAAGTCAAATTATTTATTGTTTCTGAGGGGAAACGCAGGGAGGCCATGCGGGCCCCTCTCAGCACAGAGTGGGGTCAGTGGTTGGAGGGAGATGTGATGGGGGCGTTGCATGCTAGGACCATTCTTAGCAGCTGAGTCACTGAGCAGGGCTCAGGGAGGGCTGGGGTAACTTAGAGCAGCTTACGTTATGCAGGAGGCTGTTTTGGTCCCTGGAGCAGCCCAGAATCAGGCTCCAAGAGGCACAATACAAAATCTCACCCACTGCCTTTGCCTAGTGATTGTTGTTTCAGCCACTACCTACGTTTTATGATAACAATCCAGCTTTCAAGGCTTGAGCAGCTCAATTGCAATTTCCAGAGGGAATTTACAGAGGTCTGCACAACAATCTCACCTCTAGTCTATGGGAAATTTCGGCTAGCTTTGTTATCGCAGGCTCCTTGTACACAAATTCTTGTTCATCCAAGTCTCCAAATTTAGTCCCGTAAAAACCAACCCGGAAGTATGTACCAAACATCCGCTTTCCATCCTACGTTTGGAGAGACAAAAGGCACTTCAGTATAAAGACTCATTCACATATGTTGTAAACTTGAGTGTTTGTAAATTTGCTCCTAACTTTGAACTGCCATTTGCTATGGGGGGTGGGGGAAGGGATAGAAGTACCTGGGCTAATCAACAAACACCACACTGAAGGTAAACTCAAAACTAGTATGAAATCGACGTTATTGGAGATAATTAATAGCCTGATCCTGCAATGAGTTCCCTCCTGGGAGGACCCCTATTGATTCAGGAGCACAGCCATCTCTCAGGCAGAACTCACTGCAAGATCCTGACCCCGCCCTGAACTCAGTGAAGCTCTGCAGATGTACATCAGCTGATTAGCTGGCCCTAGGTTTAAGGCTAGGTCAAATCAAGCTACGGTCCTTATCCTGCAATTTGTAGTGAACAAGCAAGCAGACTGTTGCATGTCTACACAGCCCCATTAAAGTCTGAGCGGCTCCATGTCAGAGCCATCTGTTCATGCACAACTAACTGCAGGATCAGGGCCTAAGTCAAGATCCACTTATTCTGTGATTTAAAAATAATCCAAAATTTAAAAGGTGTTTTATTTATTTTTTAAACAGTGCACTTTCATTCTCCTAGGGTAAACTATAGGGCCAAAGTCACTCTGAGTGGAAGCCGTTGCAATTCCATTGGCTTCCAGGCACTTGCTCCCATTTAAGCCAGTGGTGAATCTGGCCCACAGAATGTAACAGCCATGACAGTTAAACTGAAACACACAGGGTTTTTGTCGGAAAAGTCACATTTTAAAAAAGCGAGATTGAAAGATTGGAAGAAACATATTTAAAAAAAATAAATCACACCTCTGATTTTGTTAAGGATCAAAACAACTCATCACGCTGCATGCAGAAACTAGACGTGCTTTTTAGAACATGTTCACCTTTACTCTCATGGGAAAGTGTGAGGCAGAACAGAACGCATTCTCTCTCTCAGTCTTAGTGTTTGGGTGTCAAATGGCACCTCTACATGTCCAGCCCAGAGGGTGGGATTTGTATTCACTATTTTGCGGTGGGGCAATGCCGCAAGGCATTTTTGGCGACATTTGACTACTTTTTGGGTTAGGTGCAGAACAATTTCTGCTGTAAGTTGATCTTTTGTGGTAGTGGTGAAAACAGTCTGGATGGCAGGAAGGATACAAAACTGATAAGATAAAAAGAATCTGATTCATGAAAAGTGAGCAGTCAGAGGAAAGCATTCAGATATCTGATGGGAGTTCTCCTTACTGCTTTTAAATAATAAAATTGTAGTTTAGGTACATTTCCCTCATTTCAATGACTGTATTTCTTTGTAATGAAAACACATAATTGCTCGAGAGCCACATGATCCCCTCGGCCTTGGTGGTGGAGAGAACAAAAAGCAGGCAAACTAGGAGGGGTGGATATGCCATTCGCACAGCATCACCTCCCCCAGCCCAACTGAATGCCACTGGGAGTTGTGGCTGCTGAGCCCTTCAGTGCAGGGAGCTGCAGCACGTGGAACGCTCAGGTCCCTATGCTCATCGCAGGAAGTGGTCTTACTGGTTCCTTGTTCAGCAGAGGTGCCTTTTCCCTGGACAGGGCAGCCAGCTGGGCTGCCTGCATCCCTAGCTCCCTGCATCTGGTGTGCCCACAAGGCCGTGTACAGCAGAGAGCCCCCAGACAGCAGGAGCTTTGGCTATTTCCATGTTCCCCTAGGCCACAAGAACAGGAGTTTTCCATACTCCCCTAGATTACCAGAACAGAGTAGAAAGGAAGAGCTGGAAGATGCTGGAGGTGCCCATGGCTGGAAAAAAAAAAAAAAGCCTCTGATTTGTTTTTGATGGGTCACATGCTGGCCTTGTTACAGGGAAGTGAAAAGAGAAAAACATTCAGGCCCCACTTCAGCAAAGGACAGGATGTAACTTTAAGCCATTGAGGAATCACGCTGGGCCCGGCTTCACACGTGTTCAATGCTCTGCTGGATCAGTGCCCTAATGGATTACGGTATTTTAATCAAAGTATTGGATGCTACATTTGGGGACTATCAATCATGACTACATCCACATCTCTCAGCTACCCCTTATTTCAGCCCCATACCTCCTCCCATCCCACTCAGCCTTGGTGACCCTTACTCTAACTTTTCAGACGGACCCATGAAACCCAGACAATGGACAATGTTATCTATGCTAAAGAAAACACCTCATCATTTCCAGCTCACTGTGCTATTTGTTTTCTTCCTTCCATCATCTGAATAGCAATGCTTGCATGTACATGGCACCTTTCACCAGAGGATCTCAAAGCACTTCACAAAGAATTATTTCCATTATGCAGATGGGGAACTGAAACACAGAGCTATTCAGTATCTCCCTCAATGTTACGCGGAGCCTAACCCTATACTACCTACATGTCAATGGGAATTTTGCCATTGGCTGATAAGCACAGGATCAGGCCCACAGCGAGTAAGGAGTAAGTACTCTTAATTCCTAGTGCTCTTCCCTGTTCACTAGGCCATGCTGCCTTCCTTTTTGGGTCTTTGTCCCATGCTACAGGCCTGATCCTGTTCTCATGGAAATAAGTGGGATTCTTGCTATGGATTTGCACTGGTAGGATTGGGTCACGTGTCTCTTCTATCTGGGCCTAGTCAAGTTGAGAGGAAAGCCCTGCATCCTTTAGCCTTAATGGTACAAAGCAATATTCCAAATACGTTTTTAAAAGTTACTACAAGTCTCCACCGATGGCAATTCCAACGAGCACCTCCTGAAAGTCACTGGGCACCCAGGGTAACAGCTGAGCTCAGTGGGAGTGGAGGGCGCTTCCCACTTTCCAAGAAGTGCTCAGTATCACCACTGTGCAGGATTGGTCCCTGTGTTTCTGATCGTCTAAAATGCTGAGCACCGCCGATGAGGTGCACAGTGCCCTTAGCTCCGACTGCGCTCAGTTCCCCACAAATTCATCTCTAAAACTAGCTGAATTCAGTCAGCACGAAGGGGTTTGGACCTGATACAAAGGGATATTGGCTTCATCAGTGCAATATATTATTTTTAAAAAAATATAAAACTACCGAAGCAATGGTTGCTTAAAATAAAATGTGAAAGTCCTTTCAGGATGCATGTCTATGCACCCACCTCGCAACAGAAAAAAATCAAAACCCACGGATTTTTCAAAATCCAGGGCTCAACCACCTGCATGCTACTCCCTCTGAGAGGCTGTCCCAGCAGGAAAGGAGACAAAAATGGCTTTCAGCCACCTCTGTGATCTCCTGATCTTGGGGCTGGTCCCTGGCACAAGTTGGAGCAGCCTTCAGGCTGCTCTATTGTGTGCAAGTTCCCAACAGCCTCCTGGGTCACAGCAAGGGATCAGAGGGATCTAGGGGTATCCTGGCCATACCCTTATTCCCCAAACCATGCCGCTTCCCTACACCAGCCAAGGATTCCCCTAAGATAGAAGCACATGGCCAGCTTTTCCTGCTTTAGGGCTGCTTTGGGTTGTTGGAGTGGAGCCAATAAGCCTTAATCTCGGGGGGAAATGGTGGCTAATGATTTCAGTGGCATGACGCACTAAGCCAAGTAATAAGTGCTCGCAGGATTGGGCCCTTAGATTGTAAAGTCTTGGGGCCTGGACATTGTCACAGATACTTTGTTAAGCACTAGGCACATTTATGCTGCTATGCAAATATCCAGAAGTAGGAAAAGAAAATGTTGGCCGTTCATCATTGCAAAATAGTGAAGCTTTATTGGGGAAATTTACTAAACCCGCATAAACCCAGCGTGGTCAGGTTGTGTGTGCACATGTACAGATACACACATATGGACAGGGCAGGGACGGCAAAGGCAAAATCCATCTCCCCAGTCTGGAGCCAGGGTGGGGGCTTAGTACAGCCTCGCAACACATGCCAACATCCTTCACCATCAGAAAGTCCATTTACAGCGGCTTTTTGTGGCAACGAACAGTGTTTTAAGCCAGAAACCAAGTCACTTAAGATGAATCTCTGACTCTTGAAAATGATCCAAGCGAGACAATATGAACAGCAGGTGTGAGCCCTGCCGCGTGGCTATGGCTGGCAGCGTTGGTTAGCACATTAGCCTTTCACCTCTGGAGTCCTGGATTGCAGCTCCCTCTTAGTCCAAATCAAAAACCTGCCCTGCGACGTGACATCTGTGTTTAAGACTCAGGACCTGAACAGCAGGGATGTTACAGGTCAGAACTGAGGAGTGTGGGCGGAGCTTTCATGGCACCTTGCTGCAGGATGTGAGAGCTTCACTCCTGGGCTCCATGGGCTTTGGTTTACACAAGCCACTCTGCTGCACTGGGGTTTCAACAAAGACAGTCACACAGTTCCATAGTGTGCTTCCAAACGGAGTGAGCCAGTGTCAATGCCAGCCCATGGTGGGCCCTAAGGAGGAATATCCCCCCCTCCTCACAACACATACTAGTAATTAAGAGGGGGGGCTCTTGAGCTGCTCGGGGACCTAAGCAATTCCTTTGTCTGCTTATGCCTAGCGCCGGCTCTGGATTGAGCCCATCTACATAAGCAAAACAATCATTTTCAGACACTATTTTGTGCTAAAAAGATCCTCTGGTGGGGGTGGTTTGCCTATGTGGACATATTGTTATTCTCCCTTCCATAAACGCCCACTTCAGGCACAAGCTACATCATTAAAATGTCTTAAATGAGTGAGCGTTTCAGTAACAGTTAGCCTCTGGGCAGCAGGGGCAGGATTTCTTTGAGGGTTAAATAACACGGTGGGAGTGCTAATGGCACAAGCCCTGGATCCATGTACGTGAACCCTGTAGCCGAGCTGCCCAGCATGCTAAAGAACCAACTTCATCCTCCTTAAGCACCATAAAAAAGCAGGTTTCCCTGATACAAAAACAATTAAATATCTCCTAAAGCCTCCTTTCGTCTGCTGTTCCCTCAGCTTTAACCACTGGTGATCTCCATTGTGCTGCCAAGTATGCCGCTTAAAATGCATTTTTAAAGCCATTTTTAGCGTTGGGAGGTCAGCCTTGCTAAGTGGGCACAAGATCACTGACAAACAAAGGAAACAGAGCAAAGGAGAAGGAAACACTTTAACGTTTATTTGAGTTTTCAAAGGAGCATAGGGGAGTTAGGTGCCCAAATCCCACTGAATTTCAGCCTTAATGTCTATGTCCCTGTTCTCATCAATGAAATGCACAGCTGCCAGGCTTTGTGCAGTTCTGTGTATGACATGACATGCAAATTATTTGCAAATATGCAGATAAGCTCATTAAATGTGCATATTTGCAACTACCTTGTATATGATTATAAAACTTTGGTTTAAAGTCAATATACCTCTACCCCAAGCACTGTTGGGGTGCTGACAGGTGTCTGGGAAATAGGTGGGTGATATCTAGGTGGAGGTGGCTGGAAGAAGCTTTGGGGTAGTTAAGGGAGGCTGGGTTTGGTGGGAAGGCCAGCGGGGGGGGGGGGGGAGGTTAGGGTAGCTGAAAAGCTTGAGGTAGAAGCTGGGGGCAGCTATGTTTGTGGGGTGCCTTTTGATGGAGGGACGTTGTGGAAAAGATGAGGACAGCTGGCTGGGGTAGAAGTTAGAATCTTCCAGAGGTGGGCTGGTTGGTTACCAGGTTTGGGGGAGATCTGGGACCAGTACTGAGTCCCCTTCCCCTCAGTGCCACTTGCTACTTCCTACCACCACCACCGCTGCCTCCTGGATGCTCTTTTCCTGCTGAAATCCAGCAGGGGGTACAGCGACCGGGAGCCGGCTTAGCTGCCAGCTGACTATGAACACTCATGCACAACTAATTACCCCTGGTGCAGCCACAAATGAGTATCTGCATGTGCAAACCAGACAGCTGGGTGCACACCAGCTCCATCACTTTGGGCAAATGTTTAGGTGCTATTTTTAGTAACATTGAGCCTCCTGGAATTGGGAAAAGCCCAGTTTCCAGCCTGGCTGGGAAATACCTAAGGGCTTTTGCTTGTGTTAAGCCGGTGTTTGCTCGAGTTACTATAACTAGGAGCCAAGTGAGCCAGTCAGGCAAGGGTTGATTGCTGAGTCAGAGGCAGTTACATGCAAATTTGGGATTAATCAATTCAAATCATTCAAGCCTTTGCCTAATGGCGTTAAAAAAAACAAGTCAGACACCTAGGACAAAGTAGGAAACTGGACACAATGGGGAGGTGGTTGTTCTTTGAATTCCACTGGCGGGTGCAAGAAAGGTGGCTCTCCAAAGGTGTTTGTTGACTGGGCAAGACTGAAGGACAACGTCAGTCTAGGCCATACTCAAATGTACCTCAGTAGCACCAGAAGTGAAACAAAGAATTGAATTCCATGGCTAGTCTGCTTGCAATGGGCTAGATCAGCATTTCTCAAACTGGGGTCCACGGACTCCCTACTCCAGGGGTCCACAGGCCCCGCTGATCAACTCCTCCCCCTTCCTCCCTCAGCTCCTCCCCTTCTCTCTCAGCGCCTCCTGCATGCTGGGGAACAGCTGTTCAGTGGTGTGCTGGGAGGGAGGGGGAGGAGTGGGGACCGGGCATGCTAGGGGGAAGGGGCAGAATCATGTCCAGAGACGCCGGCCCCACTGATCAACTCCTCCCCCTCCCTCTCAGTGCCTCCTGCACACTGGGGAACAGCTGTTCAGTGGCATGCAGGAGGTGCTGGGAAGGAGTGGGGACGCACTTGGGGGAGGGGCCGGAAAGAAGCGGGCAAGAGGAGGGGGGCAGGGGTGGAGTGGGGCAGGAAGAGGTGGGGCGGGGTGGGGTCTGAGTGGGGTACTAGGAGGTCCGTGAAAATTTTTAAATCAAAATGGGGGTCCTCGGGTTGCTAAAGTTTGAGATCCACTGGGCTAAATAACATAACCTAATCTAAAGGGTCTTGTGTTATGAGCATGTGTTGACTCTAAATTTGCCAGGATTTTCCCATAGAAATTAAATCAATTCCAAAGGCCCTGTAAACATAGTACTGAAAACAAAACAAGTAGTTTCAAAATACTACATTGTTTCTGAAGAGAGCTAAAAATGCAGGTATGAGGGAGAAATTATTAACAAAGCATTTTCTCACCTATTATTTCAAGAAAAGTAATAGGTCTTTGGTAGGAGACGAGAATGAAGGTGAACACTGAGTAGCCATTTCAGAACTGGCAGAGCAGATAACAGCCACCATGATTTATGAAGGGTTCATGATTGTTATTATGCATGGTAAACAGCTTCCAAAATTGCTGGGAATAAAGGTTTAAAGTTATCTCTTGCACACACACACCAAAAGCTTTGCCAACTAGATTTAACTGATCAAAGGGCTGAGAAATTAGACACAGCAGGGGGCCATCTATTGACAACGGCGTAGCCTGGGTATAAACGCAGGCAGAACTGGCTCAAAATAGGTATGAGCAAAAATAACTCCTTCATACATGTTAGAGAGGGGAGTTCATAACCCCAAATCTCTCTGTTATGGTGTTTGACATTTTCTTGCTGATTTTAATCCAATGCACAAAGTCTTTAGACAGTCTTGCCAACTCTTGGAGTCTTGTGATTTCAGTAAGAATCTCCACTGGCTTTGTTTTTAAACCCTCACGGTTGCAGTGAAAAGCATGAAAAGGTGAACCCTAACAGCTCAAAAACCAGAAGGTAACTAAAAATATTAAAAACTCATGATTTTTAAGCAACATCTCATGAACGTATTGAGACCTGACTCCTGAACACTTGAGTTGGCAATACTGCTTTCCCTGGATCTGTGAGTTGGCATTGCTCTTTGGTAAAATGAAATTATTGAGGTCTCCACAGAGTAAAAAAAAAAAAGAAAAAATCCACAAAGTAGGAACTTACCACAACAGACAATAGTAAAAGTGGGGAGTAGGGTCAGCAACCAGGGCGATAGAGGAGAAAACAGAAAGTATTTTAATTAGGGAAATTCCAAAAAACAAAGCAGCAGCAATTGGCAGCAAATAAATAAATTAAAAAAAAAAAAGAGGTGTGCATCAATTAAAATATTTTAAAAAATAAGGAAAAAGAAAAACATGCAACAAACGTGAAGGCTACGAAGAAAAAGCTCAGCAAAAAGTGGCAACGAAAGTGCACAACAGTAGACGAGAACATAAACCATGGGTGTGTTTTACCATGCAATAAAACAAGACTGAATGATGTTAAAATCATAACCAATGACAAGGGGATACTTCAGGGGTCGATTTAGCATCATGAAGATTGATCAAAATAGATGCTCACAGGCTTCCATTACTTATTGGATACTGAGCACACATAACTTACATTCTATGATACAAACATTGGATTGTTGGGTCACAGTAAAAAGCAAGCGATTTACAAGGCAAGTTCTTTTACAGCAGAAATTACAAGTAAACTATTGAACTTTAATTCTTGACAAGCCAGAATTAGACATGAAGTTTATACATCTCTGGCCAAAACTCTAGGTGTAATAGAGAATATGTAGGACCTCTTATATGGGCTCCAACTCAGGACCGCGTGGGCTTACGTGCTTTCCTGAATTGGGGTCTTAAAGTACTGAACAATCTTGATAGTAAGAGTGGACCAGATTGAGTTGCTTGATTCAAAGTAAAGCAGAAGCAGATATCAGTGCTTGAAAAGCTCTTTTGGGAACTGAGGAAAATAATCTAGGAGTATATTTACAAAAAGTTAAAAAAATTAAAGTTGATGCATAAGAGCAAAAATGCAAACACAAGCAACTGACCTATTAACTGATTCATCAAAATCACAGTGAACTGGTTTGTGTGAGAGATCTAGTGGACACCGTTTATTTTTAATCCGAACGAGTGTCTCTCGTGATGGATATTGTAGAAATGCAAGCATAGGGCCTCTGCTAAAACTAAAGCAGCAGAACAAAATCTCTGGCGTTAAAAGAATTGCGCTATTTTATCCCCACCCAAAAATCTGCGTTCGAAAAAAGGTATTCAGCATTTGTTAATTACCAAGATGGAGTGGCTCTAGTATGAGCTAATGTCTGCTTAACCATTACAGGTTTCGCTTTCGACACCTCTGAGCATAAGCACTTAAATCGACCCCTGTGGGTGGGGTGAAAATATGGTATGAAGAGATGATATTCTGTGTCAATGCTGATGAGAAGAATTATAAACAAAATATAAAAACAAACTAGTGATGATACAGTGGCTCATTCACCAAAGAACCTCATTAGTGGAACACATTGGCAACCATGCACTACCTACAGCTTCTTAGCAAGAGTTTCCTACAACTACAACGATCATTTTATTGATATTTCTTTGGTTAATGAATTCAGTTTAAACAGCAGACAGCAACAGAAATACCCACAACTAGCACATGTGGGCAAAGCATTGGCATGAGTCATCTGATCAATTAGTGTTCTTTACTAACTAAAATATTACCTACCTCCCAGCCAGTACTCTGTATAATAAAAAGTAAAAAGGGCATGTCACAGAAACAAAAAAAAATGTTTCAAAGGCCAAAAACATGACCACTAATGTAAGGTATTATTAATCTGAAATGGTCTCAATGATTATAAGTTACCAGGCATCTGCTGTGGCCTATTGTTCCCTTTGGCTGAGAAGGACATTACATGACTGATGAGAGAGAGATCAACCACATTTTTGTCCTTTATTATTCTTTTTATCACGTCTGGTCAATATCCGGAATTCTGGCACAGCCATGCCACAAGTTATAATGTGGAGAGAGCAGGGCCAGATCCTCGGCTGGTGTAAATCAGGACAGTCAGTGGAGCTCTGCAGATATCCATCCACTGAAGAACTGGCTCAGCTTACACTTTTATAGAAGCGTAATTAAACCAGCTGTCACACAACATACCCAGTCCATGTGAGGGCCACTGTTTTGGTATTTGTTTTAGAATTGGCTGCTGAGTTCTGATGCTCCCTCACAGGAAAGGACAGGTGCTGTGGGCCAATCCTGTAAGGTAACAAGCACTTCCATCTCCCACTGAGCTGAGGTCCACTGAGCTCAGTGGGAGTTGATGCCTTTCAGCATCTTCCAAGAAGTGCTCAGCACTTCACAGGATGGGTCCCGCATGGCTGCTCTGACCCTGCAAGATGCTGAGTGGCTCCTATGTGGTGCCTTCAAATCCCACTGAGCATAGGCCTCAGTTCAGGAAATCTTCCCAGTTCAGGACAACTTTTAAGCACGTGATTAACCTTTAGCTTAAAGTTAAGCACGTGTTTACATGCTTTCCTGAATTGGGGCCATAGCTTTTACAATGAGCCTAGTCAGAAGTGAGCTCAGTGATTAGCAACCTATGGCTTGATCTTACATCACTGCCTACAGCCGGAGCAGGATCGGCTATGAGGTAGCTAATGTTGCACGGAAAAGAGCAGGAGAATACAGAGAGGAGATTGCACAATGTATTTAACTGAGGCTGCTTTGCTAACAACACAGCCCAGCTACCTCCGTCCTAAGTGTTTGCTTTTTCAAAAACATGGATAATGTTGTCTAACTTTTAGTTATACTGGTGGATACAATATTAAGGATTTTTTTTTTAAATAATAGGTGTGTTCAGAATGAAATCTAATTTCAGAGGCAGGAAAACAAGGATATTTTGATTTCCTTTTGTATTTTTGTTTAATAAGAAAAAAAGATTTTGGTGAAGTTCAAAATAGCCCATGCAGCCTACAAAGAGCTAAATAAAACCCAAACATTTCTTAATGCTATTTAGTAAGCTAAATGTAACAAACCTTTTTTACCAGCATGCAAACATATTTTAAAGTCACACCTGAAATTATACATCTATAACTAGTATGCACAATGCAACTGACAGATTTCTTAATAACTCCTCCTCATTTTTGTTATTTACATGAAAAGTTTGTATGTGCAGACTTGACATCCTTGTATGATTATAAAGGTCCCTAGAGTCAATACTCATCAGCGATCCTTGCATTTACTGTGGACCATCATTTTGATGTTATTCATATAATCTGATTGAAATGGCTGTCTCCTTGATAGTTAGCTTTTGGTGGAAAACAACACTAAAACATTTCAAATATCTTCACAGTTCATACTGCAGCTGGAAGATTAAAATCGTTACCTGATGAACAATTTTGCTGAATGCTTCTTGGAGTTTACCATGAATTGTGGACAGTTTCTTGGCATCTCTGTTAGCTTCGTGAATAGGAATAAGGACTTTGTAAACCTCGTTAACGGCTTCATACATGCCAGCCTACAAAAATAATATGTATCAGATGGATCCTTTTATCAATTCAACAGGAAAAGAAAAGAAATACACTGGTATACAATACATGCCCACAGTACTTCAGTAACTAAGATTACAAAATTGAAGTGGTCACTTATATGCTTACATTTATTGTAATTTAATCAGGAATCTTTTGTAGAAGAGGTATCAAATCCTCAGTAATTCATAGAACCAAAAGCACGTATAGTAGCACATTTCTATTTATTTTTAAAAAACTTATTTATTACTGAAGTTGGGATGTTCTCTTAATTTAAAATACACGCGCAAGAGGGGAGAGGCTGAACCAAATATTAAACAAGTCAATGGGAACAGTGTCTACGTCTGAGTGCACAGTATAGCCCATTAGATTTAGTGCGACTTGGGTCTGTGTAACTTGTATATTGCATTCTCAAACTGCATGAGATGGGACTTGTGAAGTGTCTCCCTGAAGCCTGCCAGGTGTCTGTCAAATAGCACCATTTGCCCTCTCACGCATGGTGATCTGACTAGGGTTCCACCTGTCACAGATGAATTTAGAAGGATCTGCAGAAGCACTATGCCTCCCTACTCCCTCATGGCTTTGCCAGTCCATTGCAGGAAATGTGCTGCCAGGCTCTGTTGTCTGTTGCCACAGGGAATTCCAAATCACGTTGTGGTAAATAATTACCTTGTTCTTAAAAGCCTGTCTCTGATGGGTACACTGCTACCATTCCATTACCTTCCCAACCTCTGCCCACTCCTAGCACCAGCCTGCGCTCTCCCGAGCCACAGACCCTGCCTAGCAATCCGTGGAGGGACATCTGCAGTATGGGGACAGGGAGGCCACAAAGATACCACCCACCAGCTGTGTGTGTGCCAGTCCCCTCTACTCAAAGGGGTGGAAGGAACTACACGGTCTTTAACTAATAATGTAGAGATAATATTTGTCTTTCACTAATGGTGAATTAGAACTAGAATTAGACCTTCCCAACTAACTAAAACTCAATTACCTTAAATGATGAACTGAAAAAACCCACAAAACGCACTCAGTGATAGGCTATGGTTGATTACAGGGGCTAACTGAGCTGCCCAGGAGAAACATTGCTACCAACACCATCAAAATAAACAAAGTGATACGGCAGAATTATACAGTCTCATTTACAAAACTTTTTCCTGAATATTGCCCAGCACTATGAGTGTTGCTGAAATAGATATAGAGAGAGATTAAAATCTTCTACCATGGAGAAAGATGCTGCAGCCTGTTCCAGCAATCCCACCAGACCTGCTTCTGTAAAATACTTCCCAGAACAGATACCTTCTTCGTCTGGTGAGACAACATCATCAGAAACTGCGGATTCTTCCAAAACATTAGAAGATATGTTCTAAGGAGACACAGTTTAGATAGAGTTGAAAAGTTTTATTTAAGCAACTACATTTAATACTCCAAAAGCTACAGGTAATCTGATACTGGGCCAAAAAGCTTTACTCAGTTTTTACTTAGGCAACATCCTCTTTGAAAGAGGCAAATTTCAAGTATTTTTCATTTCTCCACAGGCCTTGATCCAGCACTTACGCATATGATAAAACTTTAAGCCAGTGCGACTACTCACATGCTCAAAACTAAGCATGACCTTACATGCTCTGCTGGATTGAAGCCTGATGCTCTTAGTCACAACCTAATCACAAGAACAGTTTTCAACAACTGTTTCAGAAAAGTTATACCTTGTCTGGAACAGCAAAATCATATTAGATGAAGCTGTTTTCAGGACTGCTTTGATTTGTACTTAGGACTTTTATTATTGCTTTGTATCTCAGCATTAGGCGGTAGAAATGCAAAATGTACAATTGAGGGGGGGATGGAAGCACATTCCTACCTGAAATGTTACACACCCTACGGGAAGGTATTTTCGATCCTCAAGCATGCTTAAATATTCAGCCACAAGGGCTGCCGAGTGGACCAAACACTGGGCAGATTCGGCATGATTGCTCCTTTCAGAATGCTTTCCAGCCATGTTCTGTAACCAGGTCAGTCGCAGATCTGGGGAAGTCTGATAGCCTTTCGCAATTCTAGTTGCAAATAAATGTCTCGCAATTAGTGTTTATTTACTTTTATGTATATTTTACAAGTGCCTACCCATAGTTCTAGGCTTGATATAAACAGATATGAACTAGAATAAAATACAAAATAATTGCCTGGACTTCCAAGCCAAGAAACTCTTGTTGTTATCATTTCACATTTATATTGCAGTAGCACCTAAAGGCTAACCAAGTGGGGGCCCCATTGTGCTCGGCGCTGCACAAACACTGGTGTAAACAAATGCTATAGCAGTAGCATAGGAAGAAACAGGGCGGTGTTTAAATAGAAGAACTCATTTTAAAAACACTTTGACAGTTACATTAATGTTCTTGGAACATAATAACAAAGGGCTTAATCCTGGGAGGTGCTGAGCCCTCTAGCTCTGATCCAGCGAAGTGCTTAAGTACTGAGTAGTCCCCCTGGCTTCAGGTTAACCATGAACTTACATGCTTTGCTAGATCAAGGCCACAACACTCAGCTTCGTGCAGGATTAAGCTCTATTGGCTTTGGACTGGACCGGGCATACCGTGGGCAGACACTGTGTGAGCTTCCCCCCTCTTCTCTGCCAATGCACTTGGAGCATAACCTGAAATACCCAGACTGATTCAGTCTGGGGCCCCTTCTGAGCAGACACTGCCCACTGGGCTGAACAGTGCTAATTTCTGTGGTGGTCTGTGGGGTGGAAATTGGGATCAGACCCCCAAGTTCACCACTTGTCACCTGACCCTTATCCAGCTCTCTTAACAGCAAACACACTCCCAAAATCTAAGACATTTGGACCATGCCTCTCTGCAAACACCACAAGCTGATCAGATTCGTTCACCAGACTCCAGCACCTGGCCTCATAGTTTCAAAACAGACTAATAGCAGCCATTTTAGCAGCCTCTTTCTGTCCTGCTGATCACTCCTTTCCCTTTGCCTACTGCTCGCTATGGGGCTGCGCCAGGTCCCTCTGAAAACACTAGTTGTCTTTTACTTCTGTGGAGCTAGACTGGGTCCTGTATCCCAGACACTTTGCACTAGTACACAGGTCAGAATCCGGAATGGAAAATGTTATCCGAGGTTTTCCCTTCCGGGACTGATCTCTCTCCCAGTCTGCCCCACTCATGAGATGTCCTTCAGGTATTGCACAGCCGAGGAAGGCTGCACTGCTAATAGCTTTTTATAAGAATTCAGTGTTTCAATGCTATTTTGGAAGCACTAATCTTGAGCATGGGAGGAAGAGGTCTGGCGAAACTCTGAGGCCTGTGGTGAGTCTCAATGACCTCCTGTATTTGCAGGAAAGGTGGTGCCACCGAAATAGCTCAAACTGGAGGAGAGGTCAGCACAATTTGACCTCTGCATTTAGTGATACTGGCATGCTCAGCACCATGGGGATCATGGTAACGCAAGGAAAGCAGTTTTAAATGTAAAAAAGGCGATTGCTACTTTAAAAGAAAAATCACTATGACAGGGTGTTTCAAGTTCTAAAGATGGGAAATACAGCAAGAGCTGTGAGAAATTCAAATACCGTAGCTGATTGTTCAGTGGCATCCACTGAACATCTTCTGCAATAGGCATATAAACTCTACCTGTACATCAAGTCTATCAGCATTTCTGGATCTTCCTGGTGTTCCTTCATTTTCACTGTATCAGAGAGGATCATATGGAGGTTGAACACAAGATCCTGGACCTGTAATACAGAAGCCGATGTAGTGAATTGCCATCAGGAACCTCACTATACACTAACACATTAGGGCAGCTGACTACTCTGAATCTGTGCATTTGCTCCTTGTTATCAGTGGGAGCTAATCAAGGGCTTGAGTTTTATAGAGCAGCTCATGGATCCTGCTCCAGGAAATGTATCCGACAGCCCTGCTATACGTGGCTTAATCTAAAATCAGCCCGTTTTAAAAACCTAGAATGAGCCATGCCCGAAGGATTCATGAAAATCCAGCCACTCTTTCCAGCTAAATGTAACTCTTGGCCTGGTGGTATTTCTCTAACCTGATCGGGGAATGTTGTCTCCCGGAGTTCCAGATCTTCTTCAGCGTACGTCAAAATAGTCTTCAGAGAACGTCTCAAAAATTCCTCATTGAAATTCTGGGACGTTCCCACCAGGGACGAGAGGGACATGGTCACCTGCATTTTCACTCTGGCAAAGTTCTGCAACAGAAAAGTTACTACAATGAAATGACTCCGTAAGAATCGTAACTGTTCATTGCAACGCCAGCACAGTGGCATGTGCATCCTCCCACCAGCCATGGACGCAGGACAAAAACGAAACATTTAGTAACACCTTCCCTTTCTTAAGGGGGCTGGCCAGCTGAGCAGCTTAAGGGGGTTGGCCAGCTGGACAATGCACTTGTTTGGTGTCCCTGTCATTTTGTTTGTTGTGCGTCTTTGGCTGGCATATGGCAGGGGTACTTTGTTCCAGGCCAGTGTTCTCCAGAAAAGAGCTGTTAAATTTCCCTGCCTCTTCTTGCTCCCCTCTTGAGCATGGTGTATGAAATGACCTGTTGGCCCCTGTGGGACCCAGTCCCTTTAGAGGAAAAGATTACCCCATGTGTGCATGACCTTCTATTTCAGGTACCCCATTCTGTGTTGTTTCAGACCACAGGCCAAATCCTCAGCAAGAGGGTACAGAGAGCCATTGTAATTTCAGTGGACAGAGCCCTGTGATAGTGACTAAGTGAGCTCCAGTTTCCTTCCCCTTTTTGCTCTCAAATTAAGAGCATCTGAGCCCAGAAGCCTGTGCATGCTTCAGCCTCTGCTGTTCATGAACAGCAAAGATTTTATCACAAGATGAAAGAAGATCTAATCTCAGCTACAGGAACTGTGTAATGAAACACCAGGTGTTTGGGGTATACTTTGTGAGATTGCTGCAGTGGCGCTGTTAAAACATTTAATAGTAAAGTGAACACTGGGAGCTCTCTTTGTAATGTAAAGTGCATATGGGGAGAATCAGGCTGAGATCCAATTAGATTCATACAGAAAACAAAACCAACAGCACCTAATTAGTCTAGATTCATGCAGACCTTTCACAGAGGACACACTTAAGCCTTGTGATGGGACAGCCGAGGGGGCAGGTTGTGGCGGTCTCTTACAGGGGTGTGCAAGGCGGGCAGAGGGCAGTTCCTGCAGTGGCCTCAGGGGTGCCCGCTGCCCCAGCAAAGGGTACAGAGGCATAAGGAGCAGGCAGGGCCACAGAGGAGAATGCCTGCTGCACTCCCCTAGGAGGTAGTGCAGTGGTGGCATTTCCCAGGAGTGTTGCGTGTCACTGTGCGCTCCTGGCCTAATGTGGCCTCACATCATCTCCTGCCAGGGGCCTGTGCCTAAGAGCCTGACCTGGCCCTACAAAAACAGCGAGTAGTAAACAAGTCATTCGGCTTGAGAAAAATTCGACATTTCAGTGGAGGTCCCTGTCCGGCTTTTTTTAAATAAGTCCCTATAAAATGACAAAAGAGGCAGCCTGGTCTAGGGGACAGGGCATCAAACTAGAACTCAGCAGGCTGGGGTTCTAATCTCTGTGCTTCCACTGACCTGACGTGTGACGCACGGCAACGTCACTTCACTGCCCCGTGCCTCTGTTTCCCCCTCCTGTTCTTTACATGTCTTGCCTGTTTAGATTGTAAGTTCTTTGGGGCAGGGAATGTCTCTCACCAGATCCAGATACAGCGCCCCACACAGTGGGTCCCTGATTGCCAATGGGGCTTCTAGGTACTACCGTAACATAAGCAAACACCAAATGATGCTGATAGAATAACAGCAGCAGCCTTATACTTACATTTCCAATCTCAAAGTTCTGCCTCATAAGGAGGTAAAGAGAGGCACTCGCATGGGACCGTATGCTACTAATGCTGCTGCTGCAGTGTCGCAGAAGCCTCAGGCAGAGATCAGCGCACTGCTCGGTCTCCTCTTCGAACAGCAGCTCGGGGAACTGTAGTGACAGCACATGAGAAAAGTAATTCTGCTGAGGCTGCCAGCACCAACTAAGGGACTGAATTCAGAGGTGAATCTAAGGGTTCAGCTATGCGGACAATTAAACCACGGCAAGCTGGGATTTGAATCTACCATGCACTAGTCTGCTGAGGCCTGTCTGCGTGCATTAACAGTTCAATAGAGTGCTCTGAGCTAGTCCACTTACAAAGAGGACTAGATCAAAGCGCTCAAACGAACTGCTAACACGTGTCAATCGGTTGCACATGGACAGATAGACCACAGCTGGCTAGTCGGGGGTTAGATTCACACCCCGACTTGCTGCGGCCTAATTGTTCACAGAGGCGAGCCCTAAGTAATATTACAAGGAGTTTATATCGGTGTAAATTACTTTTTCTTCCAGTTCCCTTGGTTTCTATGTTAAGCCAGCTTTGACTACTAGCCTTTCTTACTCAAACTTCATTAGACTCATGGATCAAAATCCAAGGTCCGAGGGTCAAATTCTGTACGCTAGCTTGGACTCCATTACCCATGTCGAGAGGGCGAAAATTACATGATGAGGAGCTGGAAGGAGAAGAAAGGTGATGTTACATTAGGATAGAGGGTCCTTGGTGTGCATTACAGCAACATGGGCTCCTTTGGCACTGGTAGGGTGGGGGTAAATAGCTCTGAGTAGGTCTCAATGAGTAAGAGAGGCGCTAACTTGTCCATCAGCTCAGTGTGTGTAGAAAAGATGTGATATAATTTTAACAAGCAGCCCAGCAAAACAAAGTCATTTTGTCCACAGTAGTCAGACCTGAAGTGTATGACTGCAGGTAGCAAACATGAAGAATAAACAGCCTCCTTCCATTCACCAAACCCCACAGCGTAAACACTAACGTTAGGAAGTGCAAAATAACAGCCTTGCGGTGACATGACCCAAATACTGAAGAGAAAACCCCACTACATGTGCAGGACACTCACCTTTGACACCAAAGCTCTCTGCGTGGCGAAGCAGTGTTGCAGATAAAGTGCACTTTGATTACAAGCCATGCTGTGGAGAAGAACTTTCAGCACCCCACCGAGAATGCTCTCTTTGGATTCCGTCACAGACACAGTCTGTTGTCAAAATCAAATCAACAGTCACATGAACAAAGTTAACCCTTTGGCCGATCAGGTGGTGCTACTGTCCCGAATAATCTGCCCTGACCTATTACAAATGTGTGAAACTCACAAGTTTCTGAGCCAAATCCTCAGTGGGTGGAAATCAGGTGCCCTATTGAAGCCGATTTACACCTTCTGAGGATCTGTCCCTTGAAGAATTACGTAGCTCTAAGCTCTATTACAAATACTATTTTAGAGACACTTTGGCTGGCTCTTGTGTAGGTTTGGAAGGTGGAAGATGCTCCCAACACAAGAGCCAGCCACAACTGGATTCTCTGTGTTAAATTCTGGCTCTACGGAAGTCAGAGGATTTGCCATTGACTTCAATGGGGCCAGGATTTTACACCCTGAGCATGGGGATTTCTCCCCACTAACATTTAAACAACCTGAGAGACAAACAACAACAAGGCCATAGTCGCAGAGGGGAGCTCACTGCACCTCCTTATGGGATCGTTCTGGTGGCACCATCCTCCCATGCCTCTGGGAAGCACAATGCCTCCTGCAGAGCCCTGGAGCAGAATGGCAAACCTGGGAAGGAACTAGCAGGAATTTGTCAGAGGAAGGCAGGACGATGGAGTTATTACAGATTCTTCCAGGCATTATTTATACATTAAAACATGCAAGAAAATATTTCCTGCATTACACTAATGAGGGGGACAAGCACCTTTACAGAAGGCTGGAGGGATGTTTGTGATTTACGAAACAGACTGTTATAAGGCTTGGAAAAAAAATCACTGATCTTTTATCTGTTCTGGGATCTCACCTCCTGGATCCCCCTTTCTCCTGCAGCAGCAAAGCTTAAATACAAACAGCAGGAGGGCATAGTTTAAGAATCTGAACCACTTAACCTGCTAGCAAATGTTATTCGGACATCAGCAAAATCCCCCTCATCCTTACCTGGACAACTATTTCTAATGTATCCAAAATAATCAGATTTGCTTCAGTTGCAAGATTTCCATCAATAAGCGCTTCATGTTCTATCTCTGCCCTTGATCTAACAGAAGAAAAGACAGCACTCAAGTTAGAGTTAGTTTAAAAATCAGGCCAGCACATTCTCAAGGCTCACCAGTGGGAAAAACCTTGTTATAAAAGCACACAGTTAGTTACGGACAACACCACAAGAATATCTAAATGCATTAGTATATGTAAGAGTACAGAGGGAGAAAGAATTGGGTTTTTTTTATTAATGTATAAAAAAATTCAATGTGATTTAGGTTTATCACCCTCAGGCTGGGTCATGATAATTTTTTTTCCTTTCATTACTCTACCAGTAACCCTCTAATAACAGCGTCAGCAACAAAGTCCTGCTTCAAAGGTGGTTTAATAGCATTGTAAGGCATGCAACAAAAGAATGATTTTATTTTATGTTACAGGATCTGAACACAAGATGGTGCTCTATGAGCTAGTATTTTTGCACTGTTCGCACTAGTTTGCAACTACCTAGTAGCTAGGTTGGGTCCAGTATATTGTACATAGCATGTATATCTGGTATTTATGTTTTTGCCTCTACATTATATTAAAGGTTTTTAAATATCTGCCTTCCAGAGAAAATCAAATGATTGTGCTATTAAATACAATGGACCTGCTTTCCTGGAAAAGCTGACTGTGGTCCCAGTCCTACTCACACTGGTGGTCCCATGTCTTCAGTGGCACTATTGAACTTCAGTAAAATTAGCTGGATTCGGCAAATATCCAGTAGTAATTTTAAGTGTGTGATTGTGGCTTGCCTTGCTTGGCTAAGCAGGAAGGTGGCTGGGGAGGGTGCTCCCCTTGCAACCTTATGTAGGGAAAAGCTACAGTATGGGAGGGATGCACAAATGAGCTGGCTGGATGCAGGCAAAATGCACAGGCCATCCTTTAAAGATGCCAGAGCTCCCGCTATAGCACTGGCTCCTCCAGGGCCCTGGGAGCAACTCTAGCTGACTCAACCAAATTTTCTCCTGAAGCTCCTGCTGCAACATGCCTGCTCCACACCCTGCCTACCATGGAGGCCGTGCTATAAGAGAATACTTTAGTCCTAAATCTCTACATTATGAAGGCTCTGGATTGAGGCATAGACTGTACCACTATTTAAAGGATATCAATTACAAAAAGAAGGGCTGGGTGGGATCACTTCACTTGGCTGTATAGAATTCTTTGTATTGAATAATACTCTACATTCATTTGTTATAAAGTGTATATTCTAGTGTTAAACTCAACGTGTCATATTCTACCCGCAGATGGAGTATGTGCTCACAACTCTCACTGCAACAGTGGAAGTTGTGCAGAAAAGAGAGGCCAGATTTGGCTCAGAATAGCATGTGCAAGTATGACTTGGAGAGCGGGTTTATGGAGTTGTTTTAGCAGATTTTTCTTTTAAGAAAGAAAAGTAAATGATCTTTTGGCTACCATGGTAGTTCCATTAGAGACTCCAGCTGTTCAACAGGTATGTGAGGCCACTAGCAGGGATGAGAGAGATTGTTTGGGGTACAGTACCATCAGCAAGATGATGAGACACAGCTCTATAAGCCAAATTCATATCTGGTGGGGTTTTTGTTTTTTTTTTATATATTCGCTGCTATGGAATCACCCCACGGAGGAATTTGCTCCTATGTCTCTATTTCATTGGGTCCGACAGCGCAGTTCAGCTTTGCCAATGTCTGGAGGTTTGGATAAAAGCTACCTGGCTGACAAAACAAAAGGTTACATTCCTGAGTTGGGGAAAAGCAATTGGCAGAGATGGTAGAGGTGGGATTAGCCCTTTCATTTTCAGGAGCTATGCCTGTCTTTTGTTGTCAGCTGCCTGGCTGCTTCTGGATATCCAGATTGCAGCAGTAGCCAAGAGAGCCTTTTTCCAACTTCATGCAAAGTATTTTTAAGGGACCCATCGCCGTAGAATTTAAGTTCCCTTTTGCTAGATGGTTACAGGCTTTCCTTTTGGACACAGACCTCACCACAGTCAT
The DNA here is from genome assembly GCF_965140295.1 of Lepidochelys olivacea. Lineage (NCBI taxonomy): Eukaryota > Metazoa > Chordata > Testudines > Cheloniidae > Lepidochelys > Lepidochelys olivacea. The sequence goes on along the minus strand of NC_140418.1, from coordinate 91,456,918 downwards.
CCATACCAACATGTGCTCCACTTCAGAGAGACCTTGGAAACCTCAACCATTGCAGAGTAAGGCTGCTGGCTTATACAGGGGAGTTTCACACCTGGACCATTTCACACCTTTGCTCCACAGACTGTGCTGATTTCCCATCCATTTCAGCATGCAGTTCAAGGTGCTGATTGTGATATAAAGCTCTTTGCACACAGGAGTCTGGTTGCCTTAAAGCCTGCCTATCTCCTCCTACACTTGACAGCTGAGCCAAAAATTCCTATGTCTGAGGGCTGGTGGGTGGTCTTAGTGAAGAGTCCTTGACTATCTCCTAGATCTAGGTTTGATGGCTCTCAGAATATGTTACAAAGGCTATTTACTCAAGCTTTTCCTGAGAAGTGGGGAGAGGGTTAAAGAGTTCTTTTAGCATGGCTGACTTGTGTCCGTGTAGCTCATTTTGGCATGTGTTTAAACATTGTATTATAAGTGGATGAAGAGGCATAAGATACACTGTACATATGCAACATTAATTCATTATGTAGTGTGTACCTGTCTATCTGTGTGTGTGTGTGTGTGTATATATATATATATATATATATATATATATATATATATATATATACACACATACACACACTTCATATTAATTCTAATTTCTAAAAACTCTTGGGTTGATGCATGTCTGCAAAATGCAACAGTGAATCTTCTGGGATTCTATTCAAAGCTTGTTACACAGACATGCTAGGGCCAAACAGCAAAAATACTGCATTTCTATTGTGCCGGTCCCAAGTGCTCTGGAGATGTCATGGAAGGAGAACTATGTACCCCAGTGTACGTTGTTGATAGGATGGGTGCTCTGCAACCTGGAGGGCATGAGGCAGAGAACATAGAATCATAGAATATCAGGGTTGGAAGGGACCTTAGGAGGTCGTCTCGTCCAAGCCCCTGCTCAAAGCAGGACCAATCCCCAATTTTTGCCCCAGATCACTAAATGGCCCCCTCAAGGATTGAACTCACAAGCCTGGGTTTAGCAGGCCAATGCTCAAACCACTGAGCTATTCCTCCCCCCGAGGCTTGCGCCAAGATCAAAGCACAGGAATCCATGCACAGCAGAAATCCACGGGACCACAAATGAAGGAGGGAAACAGGGTCCAGCCATGTGGGAGGAAGGAGTAGATGCACTGTGGGTGGCTTGGCCTTCCGTCCATTTGGGCTCTAAGGCTGCCATTTCTCAGTTCCTGAACACCATTAAATTAGGCTTGAATAAAGACTGGGAGTGGATGGGTCATTACACAAAGTAAAACTATTTCCCCCTTATTTCCCCCCCTACTGTTACTCTCACCTTCTTGTCAACTGTTCGAAATGGGCCATCCTGATTATCACTACAAAAGTTTTTTTTCTCCTGCTAATAATAGTTCACCTTAATTGATCACTCTCTTTTTAGTGTGTACAGCAACACCCATTTTTTCATGTTCTCTGTGTATAGCTATCTATCTATCTTCCTACTGTATTTTCCACTGTATGCATCCGATGAAGTGGGTTTTAGCCCACGAAAGCTTATGCTCAAATAAATTTGTTAGTCTCTAAGGTGCCACAAGTCCTCCTCATTCTTTTTGCTGATACAGACTAACATGGCTACCGCTCTGAAACCTGTCATGAAACATGGCTACCACTCTGTCACTTGAGCTGTTTGAAGGCCCAGCAAAAGGACTGGCCCTAATCCATGAACATCAGAGTACCACTAAGGGAGAATGGAAGCCTGTGGGTTGCAATTTTAGAAAATGGAAAACGTGCGCAGCAAAATTCACACACCGTTCCTGAGCCTTCTAGCAAAAAACAAAGTGAACTTAAAACGTCATGGGTGTGACAAGCAAAAGGGATTATTTCAGCCAGTTACACACACAAAAAACCTTCTGCCGAGCATCACAAACAGAGCTGCAATTGTTGAGAATGCAGATGTACAAAATGAAAATTACACAAAAGAGCCACACACCAATGCTACAGTACCTGAGTGGTTTGTGGCTTCTAAAAACACAGCACATGTGGAAAAACAATCAAAGGGATGGATTAGGACAGGAAAGGAAAGCATGCTTGGACAACTCCAGAATGCTCTCATGGAATAACGGAAAGATGACATGAGACATAAATGCTATCTGTGAATATAGCTAATGGATCTTTCCTTTACATTACAACTCACTACAGGCATCTAAGAAGATAATGGAGTTTACTAGTCTTAAGTCTCATTCTGAAATGCTGAGAGAGAAATGGAAAGCGATGCGATGCCTGTCAGCATTAAAACTATTCCCCTATAATCAGCCTGTCTGAGCTTATGGCCTGATCTTGCTCACACGGAGGACAACTGGACTGTTGCCTTTGGCTTCAATGGGAGCAGAGTCAGGGCTTGAATTTTCAATGTGACCGTTCAGTTATTGATGTAGAAGGATTAGATAGAGTTACTTGTCAAACTTTTCCGTGTTTTGACGCCAGTGAGTCATATCCTTTCTCCATCTTAGATTCTCTTGACTTCCAAACGCACTCCCAGATGGACTTCTTTCTGTTGGGTAACATCAAATTTTTTAAAAATAAATCAATATTAACTTTTTCCATGTGGCAACCAAAGACTTGGTTGCAAGTAATGTGACAGACAGCATGATAAAACTCTATAGCACGCAAAGCCGTAACACTTATCTGTCCATACAGTAGAACTGCAGAGTTACGAACACCTCGGGAATGGAGATTGTTTGTAACTCTGAAATGTTCATAACTCTGAACAAAACATTGTAGTTGTTCTTTCAAAAGTTTACAACTGAACACTGAAAATACAACTTTGAGACTTTACTATACAGAAGAAAAAATGCTGCTTTTAACCATCCTAACTGAAATGAAACAAGCACAGAAACAGTTTCCTTACCTTGTCAAATCTTTTTTTGAAACTTTCCCCCCCTTTTTTTTTAGTAGTTTACATTTAACACACTACTGTATTGTATTTGGGGTTTTTCTGTTTGTTTGTTTTTGGGTCTCTGCTACTGCCTGATTGTGTACTTCCAGTTCCAAATGAGGTGTGTAGTTGACTAGTCAGTTTGTAACTCTGGTGTTCGTAACTCTGAGGTTCTACTGTACTTATATGGCCCCCCATTACCGTATTATCTAAGCACGTCTTAATCTTTAATGTATTTATCCTCACACCACCACTGTGATGTAGAGAAATACTATTATCCCCATTGTACAGATGGGGAACTGAAATACGTAGAGACTAAGTGTCTTGCCTATGTCACACAAGAAGTCTCTGGTGGAATTGGAAATTGACCCTGGTTCTCCTGGGTCTAGTGATCTAGCCAGCGGACCAGCCTTCTTATCATACTCAATACTTAGCAATATTACTCTCAATGGGGTGTTAATTCTGACACATGATGGCAATATAATTACCAAAATTGTTAACTATTTCACTGCTTATCATTTTAGCAGAAACCACCATCCATTCAGGGACTGAGTTTCCACTCTGACTCTTGACATACAGTGACAGGGTGTTGGTTCTGCCTATAAGGTCAGGCTAGCATTCCCAGACACTGTTACAGGAGTGCTCTATAAATGAGACACGTCTACACGTGTAAATAGTTAGTGCCCACACATGGTGCTCACAAATATGCAACATAGTTCCTGGGGTTTATAGGACCAATAAAACTTGTGCACTGCAAACCGCTTCCTCTGTGCAGCTCTTCAGATGGAGCTCTTAACTGATACACATATCATCCTGCAGCACTCTACTGGATCTGGGGGCTCTCTGGGGATAGTTTCAAGTGACTCTCATATAGGAAGGTCAGCAACAACAGGCACGCTTACTCACCTAGCTGCCCTCTGCTTCTTCGCACCATTTCTTGCCTCGCCCCTATGCTTCCCAAAATAGCTTCTTCAAGTTTTGCTCTCATGTCCTTCGACTTCTTAAATGTCAGACTGTTCATTCTTTCAAACACTTTCTTGCCCTGCAGATTTCAAACCAGAAAAGCACAGATGTTGAGGGAAGCCTCCTTTTACCTGGGATGGACAAGGCTAAATGCATAGAACTCCTGTCCCTGGAGACCCACAGGGCCAGGATGTTCTGCAGGAGATGTCCAGGCCATGATATCCTCTGCAGGGTCTGACAAGCCTGCAGCGGGGAGAGGACAAGGGAGACACGACCGAGGGAAGGAGCAGAGGATCAACCGGTGACCTGGGAAGCTGCTAAATCTCCACCACAAGAAATTTTCCCCGATGCCTGAGAGTGAGTAAATATGACTGTCAGCTTCTCTCTTCTCTTACTTCCTGTGGCAGCCCCTGGGGTAATAATAGGGGAAGGCACCGCCTGCCTGCCCATGGGAGTGGCAAGCTGGCAGAGCCTTTTTTTAAATCAGCCACTCTGTGATGAGGGGGCAGAGTCACTTGGTGGCTGGAAGACAGGGGGGGAAGGGACAGAGGCAGAGGGACTGGGGGCTGGTGTGTGTACAGAAAGAGGCACGGGCGCTAGGATTTTGAGGGTCAGGAGAAGAAAGCCTGGAGAGGGTGATGGATGGAAGGGGTCTCTTTGGCACTCTGTAAGGGGTGGGGACATCTGTTTTTCACTTTGTGCCTGGGTGCTTGTCTAAATCCCATTTCATGCCTCGAGGGAGCTTGAATGCAACTAACCAATATTTCCGTACCTTGTACTCAAAACAGGAGACACAGAGATACAGCAAATCCAGCAAGCGATTGAGTTGCAGCACGGAGAGGTCTGCGAACCATTTCTGCAGGACGCTTTCGTCGGCATTCCTGAGGACCCACAAGAGGCAGATCAAGAGGCTCCGGCTCGATTCTGCTGAGAAGGTCGAGTGCTGCCGACCAGTCTGAACAGACAGGAACAATCACTTCAGCCACACTTATTAGTGCCCCAAATACTTTGATAGTCCATTAAAAATAGCTGCATCAGGTAACTATGCTGGGCTAACCGATCACCATCCATCAGACAAGGGCAGGGGCGAGCAGATTTGCATAAATAATCATCATGAGTGAACGTCTGAATAACCCACGTTTCCCTTGACTGACGCAACACCTTGACAGAGTCCAGATGACACTGGAATTCAGTCCTAGCAATGCATTTTAAGCTAAATTCAAGCTATGAGAGTGTCCTCCTTTAAGCTCCTTCTCAAGACCCACCTCCACTATGACGCTTTCAATAAATTTCCAGCTAGTTAGCAGCCTGGCAAGGGACCTCCATTCATTACCAGAATTACAGTAGAGGGAAAAAAAAAAAACCCCAAAAACCTTGAAACCTGCAGATGATGGGTTTGTGTAATCTGATGTTCCCTTCATCCCAGACCATCACCCCCTCCACTAAGTCATTCAGCCTCTTGGTTTCGGTCTCATTAGACTGGAAACTCTATGTTGCAGGGGCTGTCCTTCCTTTGTACGTGTGTAGCACCCAGCAAAATGGGGCCCTAATGTTGACTGGGGTCTATGGGTGCTACTGTAACCTAAATAAGGTGAAATCCACCCCTATGCAGAGGGCCAGCCCAAGGCTCACGCCTCACTCAAGCTCCATTTATTACTTGATTAAGTGGGATTTAAGTGGGGCAGAGGCCTTGTGCTGAGAGCCTTGGCAAAAGGGTGAATTTCACCTACAATGACCATAACAGCAGCCATGGTATGGCATTTTCATCAGCTTGCTTTGAGAAGGAGGAACAGAAGCTTGGCAAAACTGACCATTCTAACTATGTGCCCTCCCTCCCATCGCAAGGACAGGAATAACCTAGTGCAAATGTTAGCTGTTTCACATCTCCCACCACCCCTGCCCTCCCTCCTGCTACATGACATGCTCAGGTGCATGCTGATCTCTGTCCCTGCTGCTTTGTGATCATCACTTTCGGGCATAATCGTATAAATATCTGCCTGTTTACACGTGCTCTGAGGGGGAACACTTTTGTACCGTTGATGTGAGTAGAAAACTGCTGGGCCGGGTGAGCTGGGGGACAGATGTTCCCGCAATGGCCATGGCAACTGTCTGACTTATCATGCTTCCACCTTCGCTTTCATAATCGTCGATGGCGACGCAGCTTGGCCTTCCTCGCTGATTGTGAGTCTCTGCAGGGAAACACACGCACCCCAGTCAAATGGTGCATTCAAAGGTCCATTCCTCACAGCTTCTCTCTGTTGGTTTCATTTAACTGTCTGGTAATGGTCACTGAAAAAATTACGTTAGACTGGTATCGCTAGCAAATGGGGATTCTCTCTCTCTCTCTCGTTATGTTATAGTTAGACTGGTATCGCTAGCAAATGGGGATTCTCTCTCTCTCTCTCTCTCTAGTTATGTAAATCAAACATATGAGACTAAGGGAAAATTTTTCAAAAATGACTATGGAATTTTGGAGTTTTAGTCTCATTTTCTAAAGTGACCTAGGCACTATGGAGTCCACGTTTCATTAAAAGTCAACAGGACTTAGGGAACCTAAGTGCCTAAGTCACTTTTGAAAATGGGATACAGACTCTTAAGATACTTAGGCACTTCTGAAAATTTCTCCCAAAGCCTTCACCATGTCATTTAACTTAAAGGGCTGAAATGCTCAAAGAAGCATGCTAAATTGCTACCAAATTCAAGCCCATGCAACTAGTCACAGACCATGAAATCTGGTCTCCCCCACGTGAAATCTTGCCTTGTGTGTGCTTCTACCCTATACTATACAGGAGACCAGTGTTTCTTGAACTGGGGTCCCAATCCAAAAGCGGGTTGTGCAGGGTCACAAGGCTACTGTAGAGGGGTTGCACTGCCAATTTTACTTCTATGTTGCCATCAGAGCTGGGCGGCTGGAGAGCGATGGTTGCCGGCCGGCCGCCCAGCTCTGAAGGCAGTGCTGCAGCCAGCAGCAGCGCAGAAGTAAAGGTGGCAATACCATAGCATGCCACCCTTATTTCTGCACTGCTGCTGGCAGCGGCGATGCCTTCAGAGCTGGGCTCACAGCCAGTAGCTGCAGAGCTTCCTACAGCCTGGAGAGATTCCTGGAAGTTCGTCTGACCAGCCCCAAGGAGTGGCCCCTGCAGGGGAAGAGGAAGTCCCATCCCACAACAGCCCAGCCAGGACCAGCAGTTGGAGCCTGGCATATGGTAGGAGCCCTTGGCCAGGGCACCCCCAACCCTGCCCCTCCCCAGCTCCAGGCCCAGCACCCTGGCACCCAGAGGTTAAAGGGGCCTTGGGTTGGCTGTGGGTGCCCAGCTCTGAAGGTAGCTCAGATGCCAGCAACAGTGCAGAAGTAAGGGTGGCAATACCACAACCCCCCTACAATAGCCTTGTGACCCCCTCAAAGCCCCCTTTTGGGCTGGGACCCCCCAAGGTTTATAACACCGTGAAATTTCAGATATAAGTATCTGAAACTGTGAAATTTATGATTTTTTAAATCCTGTGACCGTGAACTTGACCAAAATTGACTGTGAGTTTGATAGGGCCCTAGCTATATGTCAGACTATTTCATATCCAGCTTCCCCACCCTGGTCTGAAATAGCCCAAACATTTCACCCTTCAGGACACGGTCTGGCAGACTGTAGGAGAGCTACTGCAGAAGAAAACATCAGGTAATGTGTAAAGGAACATGGGAATTTGGTTTTTTGGTGCTGTCTGTTGGTACTATTGTTACATGTATGGAGCTGTTGTCTCTTTGATTGGATGTATTTTTAAGTATGTATCAGAGAGGTTTAGGGTGTCTAGATAGACATTTCTTCTTCTATTAGTCTATATAAAATAAATTGTGCCTGCAAAATTTGCATGTGGTAAAATCCTACATCCACACGGGCAAAAGGACACTCATGCACAATGAATTACTGGTTATGTGCAAACAAGTGGACAAATACAGCTTTTATGCAAGGCAATGTTGAGCATACATTTTGCAGCTGGTAGCTTACTGTGCTCACTAGCTATCTTGACGATCAATATTGTCTCATTGTTTCCCTGTACTCCCAGCCACCTTTCTGTAGCCACCAGTTGTCTCTAGATTTATATGTAGATTTTAAGCTGGAATCGTCTTCTTATTCTCTTTGTATAGCATCTAGTACAATGGGTCCTGGTCCTTGACTAGGGCTCTTGGTCACTATGGTAATACAAATAAATAAATAAATAATATACGTTGAAAATAGCAAGGCTACCAGAACAGTTTGGTTGCTCACTCCAACAGGACTGACTTAATATGCTCAAAAGTTGGGAGTAATTCAACATATATGCAAAGCTTGGTGCACAAAATACCTGTAAAATCATATAGCTGGGGCACGGTTTCCATGATCACGCCAATCAGAGGTAGATACAGCATAGCCACCCGGGCCTTTACCTGTGGGTCAGAGTACCGTGGATCGGAGTCGTGACTGGACAGTAAATTGTGTACCATATTGATGACCTTCTTATGCAATCCAAACAAACTGTTAAAAGAGAGTTGAGTCATAGGGATTGGTTAATACCTTGAAAGCAAACACTACTTTGTAACTAAGTACCTTTAAAAAAAACAAGTGTTTTTTATTTTTAACCTGGCGTGCATATACACGTATCGTTATGCAATATTTCTCAATCTCAGACTCATTTTGGAGACAGGCTTTCATGAATTCACTGGCAGCTAAGTAGTAATTTTAACTGTAGCACAAAGAATGTAAATGAGAAAAACTCCTTCACTGACATACAGGTCTGCAGGTCCTTCAGAACTGATACTATGTGAGTGCCCCAGAATCCTTCTATTGAAGAAATCTACTCGTGCTACGTTTGACGTACCAGGTCTTGTTTGTAGAGTCTCACAAATTTACAACTGGAGAACTAATGGGATTACATCATCACAAGACACAAAAGAAAGAAACCTGAGAAGGCCCAGGGTTTTTAGTTAGACTGTTTAAAACTTTGGTTTTTGTTAATACTTATTTAACTGAAACTTCTGACGAGCACCTTATGATAAAAATTCTCTTTATACAAGATTTGAACATGCCTGACCCTTCAGCTGAAAAAACTTTTCCCCAGTTCTCTGGTCCTCCAAGGAGTCAACTAGCGAAAAAACAAGGAGCTTACTTACCTGAAACTGGAAAGTCTTTGAGATGTGTGGTCCCGATCTGTATTCCACATGTGGGGGCACGCGGCTACCATGCGCCAGAGTCCAGAAATTCTAACAAGCAGTGTCCGGTGGCCCACACATATGCAGTAGTTCTCCTTGTGCTCCAGCCTTATGAGCACATAAGAAGAAGTGGAGGCCAGCACCTCTCCAGTTCCTCTTCTTACAGTGAATCCATAAAGCTCCAAAGCAGAGGAGATGGAGGGTGGGCAGTGGAATACAGACAGGGACCACATATCTCGAAGAATTTCCAGTGACGGGTAAGTAACCTCCATTTCTTCTTCAAGTGCTGGTCCCTATATGTATTCCACACATGGGTGACTGGCAAGCAGTCTTCAGACTGGAGAAGGGTGTGAGGAAGCTGGCAAGAAAGATGTCAAAAGGACTGCATCCACAGCGGAGGCTTGAACGATAGCACGTAATATTTTGTGAACGTGCAAATGGAATTCCAGATAGCCGCTCTGAATATGTCCAGTAACGGTTCTTCCTGTGGCGATGCTGTAGAGGCAGCTTGTGCTCTGGTGGAGTGTGCCCTTCTCCCGTCAGGTGGAGGGATATATGCTAATTGGTTGCAGACACTGATGCATCCAGAAATCTATGTAAAGATTCTCTGAGAGGATACAGCTTGTCCTCACAACCTTTCTGCTACGGCAAGAAATGGCCTAGGAGACTTTCAGATAGATTTGGTTCTCTGCAGGTAGAATGCTAAGGTATGTCTGATGTCAAGGGAACGAAGTTCTCCTTCCTCAGTAGAGTTGTGGGGTTTTGGGAAGAAAACAGGAAAGTGACACAGAATTCCATAAGAACCTTGGGGAGGAATTTAGGATGTTATTGAAGAGAGACCTTTTCCTTGCGAAAAACAGTATATGGTTGGTTTGCCATGAGGGCTCCCATCTCATTCACCCTTCTGGCTAAGGTAATAGTCACTCAGAATGCAATCTTCATGGACAGGTGGGACACGGAACTTGTTGCCAAGGGTTCAAATGGTGGCCCAGGGAGTGCTGATAGTACAAATTGAGGTCCAACAGGGGTGTAGGTTTGACAACTGGTGAAAAGGTCCTAACTAGGCCTTTCAGAAATCTCATTGTAATAGGGTGAGTAAAGATGGAACATCCATTACTGGAGGAAAGAAGGCACTGATCACTGCTAGATGGACCCGCAGTGAGAGCAAATGGAAAGACCTGAATGTTTTAAAAACAGAAGTCAATCTAAAACTGGGATACTTCCAGAATTTGGAGACAGCTGCTTATGCTGAACCCAGGCAGAAAAAGTCTCCATTTAGCTAGGCAGCAGGTTCTAGTTGAGTCTTTTCTACTTTGAGTAAGAATAGCTTGGAGGGATGCTGAGCAAAAGCATCCTAGTTCTGATGCCCATCCAAACACCAGGCCATTAGGAGGAGTAGTTCTGGATTGGGGTTTCTGCTTCTGCCCCCTTCTTGAGTAAGGAGATCCAGGAAGGGGTGGATCCTGATAGGAGGACAGATTGACATCCTCAGGAGCTCTGTAAACCAAAACTGTCTGGGACAGTCCTGACAGATCTTCTCAAGACCTTTGTAACAGGCAAATAGGAGAGAAGGCATGTCTGAGATTGCATGTCCACAGAAGAGCATGCCCTTGGAACCGCAACCCTTAGCTCCTCTGGGGCAGTAAAAAGGAAGCTTCCTGTTCATTTGGGAAGAAATCCCATTGAGGTGCTCCCCAGTGAGCGACTATCTTGCTCAGGATAGAGCTGTGTAACTCCCTCTTGTGAGATGCAGAGAAGTGCTTGCTCAGGTTGTCTGCTAAGGAGTTTTGGGCCCCTGGAAGGTGTGTGGCTTGGACAGCGATGCAGTTATAAATTATTTACAGATTTATTTACAGAGTATAGGGATAAAAGCTGGAGAAATCTGTGGACACAGGGATTCCATGTAGTGGTAAGAAGGAACTGAAGAGGCATTAGCCTGCACTGCCTCTAATGTCCTCAGTCTGGAGCACAAGGGGAACAAGTGGACACGGCTTGTTGGAATTTCCAGGCTCAGGAGCATGCCATGCATGTGCAGCCCATGTGCGGAATATACATAAGGACCAGCACTCAAAGAAGAACAGGAAGATAAGGGTACATATTCCTGATATTTCTAATTTAAAAAAATCCCCCAAACAAACAGGAAAAACAAGAGCAAAAGAACCTTTCTGCTCTTGTTTTTCCTGTAAAGATGCAAAAGAGGACACAGTCTAGATGTTTTTTCCCCTTTTGCAGGTCACCGGCAACACATTCCTTTTCCAATATGTAAGTTATTTTTTCTCTGAACCGCAGGAGAGCCCCACTCCTTCAATACGCTGACGGCCTGGGACTTTGGCAACCTCGGTGGCCTCCGTGAAAAGGAAAGAAATCGGAAAAACCCTTGGGTAGTTCTATAACTGCCTGCAGAGCAGATGCAGAACCTCTCTGTCCTCTATAGGCAACAAGCTTGACCCTCCTCAAGGTTCTTTGATCCAATCCATGAAGCAGGGAAGACTTTCCATGCTCCACACCTTTGTATTACATGGGCCCCAGGATTTGACTCTTAGGTATTAAAGTGCGCTGTGTATTTCAGGCATCATCTACTCTACAACTATTACTAAGTCAGTGGACCTGGTTACAAAAGGCTACCATTTGTAAATAAACCTTGGATTGTCCTACTTTTTAAACAGGTTACAGGGACATACTCAGGGTGTTACCCCTGTTAGCTTATAGAACGACTGCATTGTAACTGGGTCTTCCAGCTTGGTTATATGTGCGGTGTCACTGGGACCTAACACAACGAGGAAGGAAACATTTAAAGTGTCAGGAAATTACAAACCATGATCAGAAAAAAGTTCTTTGCTATAATTGTAAAGTAACTGCCTTTATGTCCCATTAGTAAAAGCTAAAGGAAAAACTGCCTTGGAGATCACAGGATTGCCCAGCTTATGTAACACAATCAAACAGAAATTTCAGTGCAACTTTAACTTTGTCTCTGCTCCACCACCACTTTCCATTGTTGGCATGAAGGAGATGGAAGCTGATATTCCAGAACCATATCAGAGAACAACAAAGAAGAGCTATTAGTCTTGCTAGCTGAGCTTGCATTAAATAGGTCTCGCTGCCCACAGCTGGTCTCTTTGCCATCTCAGCCCAAGATTTACCCTATATTCAGGTGTTGCACAGTTGTATTATATATTCTTTGTTTTATGGGGAGCTGTCCCAAACATGGAAGGCCAGATTCTGATTCCCTTGTGTTCAATAGTACGTACCTTCCTCCACAATTCCACTGAGTCAATAGGACTCTTGGAGGAGGAAGGTGCTACCCAACTTGAGTAAAGGGATCAGAATCTGGCCCTTAGGCAGTGAGCAACGTGGCTATATTTTCTAACAAAGGACTAAACTAGTTTTTACTCTGTTTTCCCTTTCCAGTTGCAGCTTCTTTGACCCATTCCAGGGACTCCTCCTTGAAATTATGATGTGTGTGTCATCAGAATGGAGCCAGCACATGTGAGCCTGGGTATAGAAAGCTTCAAAAGCAAATGGGAAAAGCACTTTTAAAAATGAATGGGTGAGTTACTTGAACATATGACTCAAACAGGGGAAATAATGTTTAAAGTATCTATTTGCAGCACAAAATATAATCAGCCAAATAGGCAGATCTAGTCTTAACCATCACATTAAGGATTTTTTATTTATTTTTTTACCCCTTAGACCTTATGGACCTCACATTTTCACACAATCTGTTTCCCAGTGGCTTTCCATCCAGCACCAAGTTGTGTGAGAGTGTGTGGCTGCTCACAGTGTAAGTGACCACACTGCCAGGGATGGAGGTGAAGCTGGTCTGAGCAGTGAATTCCATTGTGCGGCAGGGCAGCTGAACAAAAGCTTGGGTCAATGTCCAGACCCACTGGAACTAGTCCATGCTTAGCACTGATAACGCTGAGGGCTCTGTGTCTTTGGGTGAAAGGGGTTTCCCATGTGAGAGAGAGCTCAGCAGGCAGGCTAGATAAGAGCAGACAGAGTGCAGAGAAGAGGAGGTTACTCACCTATGTAGTAACTGATGTTATTTGAGATGAGTATCCCTGTGGGTGCTCCACTCCAAGTGTGGGTGCGCCCCTGTGCCTTCACTCAGAGATTTCTACAGCAGTACCTGTACAGGCCGTGCACGCACGGTGCTACCACGTGCGCCAGCCGTGACTCAACAGCACGTGTGCATGGCCGGGCTCCTCAGTTCCTTCTCTACAATGGAGACCACTCCAACTCCAAAGTAGAGGGGAGGAGGGTGGATAGTGGAGCACCCACATCTCGAAGAATGCAGTTACTGCACAGGTGAGTAACCTCCTCTTCAAGAGAGAGATGTCCCTGTGGGTGCTCCACTCCAGGTGACTGAAAAGCAGTGTCTCTTAAGGAGGTAGGGACTTCGGATCTGGTAAGAAAGCTGTGGATAATACAGCCCTGCCCATACGTGTATCAGTTAGGGGTCCTCGGGTAAGAGCACAGTGTTTTGCAAAGGTATGTTCGGAAGCCCAAGTGGCAAGTATCTGCGAGGGGAACGTTACGTAGGAAAGCCACAGCTGTCGACAGGGATCTGGTGGAGTGTGCTCTGATAGAAGTGGGAGGAGTCATGTTCTTCAATTGATAACGAAGGCGAGTGCAACCTGCTATCCAATTGGAAAGTCTCGGAGTAGAGATGGCTGTACCTCTGGAGCATTCCACAATGGAAACAAAGAGTTTCGGGAATTCCTAAAGGCTTTGGTCCTGTTCAAGTAAAAAGACAAAGCTCTGCACACATCTAGTGTGTGTACTGTTGACTCAAAAGTGTTTGCTTTGCAGCTTAGGGAAAAAGGTAAGTGGATAGGTTCGTTGATGTGAAAATACGCGTGCACCTTGGGAAGAAATTTGGGGTGCGGTCGGAGGGTGACTTTTGTCCTTAAAAAATACAGTGTACGGTAGATCCGCCATGAGCGCTCCGATTTCTCCTGCACGTCTGGGAGAGGTAATTGCCACTAAAAACGCAGTTGTCATGGATAGGTGCAGGACAGAGCATGTTGCTAGCAGTTCAAATGGTTGTTACGTCAAACATGGTAGGACTAAGTGAAGGTCCCAAGGTGGAGTGAGCGGTTTAATGTCTGGGTATACGGATTGGAGGCCCTTGAGCAACCTCTTTGTGATGGGATGAGCAAAGATAGTGGTTTCTCCAGTCTTGTGGTAGAACACCGTAATTGCAACTTTGATGGAGCTGAGGGAGAGTCCAGATAGTTTAAGCTCTAAAAGGTAGTTGAGTATTAATGGAAGAGGTGCGGAAGTAGGAGAGGTTTGTTTCTCAGAGCACCAGAGCGTGAATCTCGTCCACTGACGAAGATAGGTGGTACGTGTGGAATGTGTTCTGCTATGTAAAAGTACCCTTTGTACCTGGGCCAATGAGAGCTGCGAAGACAGCACTCTGGGCAGAGGCAGCGCGCAGAGCTGCCTGGCCACGCCTCTGCATAGCAACTGAGTGAGGAGGATGGCGCCGCTTCCGGGGAGCCCCAAGGTAAGCACCACCCAGCACCCGCCTCACCCCGTCCAGTGTCCCAATCTCCTTCCCCGTCCCATACCCAAAATCTCCTCCTGCTGGGGGGAGGGAAGGGGAGGTTGGTGGCTGCTGCAGGCGCACTGGCTGCTGCAGAAGTCACCGAGTCACTGACTTCCATGACAAACCCGCAGCCTTACCTATGAGGGAAGATTGAAAATATTGGATTTGTTTAGTCTGGAAAAGAGAAGACTGAGAGGGGACATGATAGCAGTTTTCAAGTATATAAAAGGTTGTTACAAGGAGGAGGGAGAAGAATTGTTCCCTTTAACCTCTGAGGATAGGACAAGAAGCAATGGGCTTAAATTGCAGCAAGGGAGGTTTAGGTTGGACTTTAGGAAAAACTTCCTAACTAACCTAACTTTAGGAAAACTTCCTAACTTTAGGAAAAACTTCCTAACCTAACAGGATGGTTAAGCACTGAAATAAGTTGTCTAGGGAAGTTGTGGAATCTCCATCATTGGAGATTTTTAAGAGCAGGTTAGACCAGAGGTGGGCAAACTACGGCCTGCGGGACCGTCCTGCCCGGCCCTTGAGCTCCCAGTCGGGGAGGCTAGCCCCCAGCCTCTCCCCTGCTGTCCCCCCACCCCTGCAGCCTCAGTTTGCTGCGCTGCCAGCGCTCTGGCCTGCCGCTCCTGCCGGGGAGCACGGCGCCATGGCTGCAAGCTCCTGCCGCTCTGAGCGCCATGGTAAGTGGGTGGGGAGCGGGGGTTGGCTATGGATAAGGGGCAGGAGATTCCGAGGGGCAGTCAGGGGGTAGGGAGCAGGGGGCGGTTGAATGGGGTGGGGGGCGGTCAGGAAACGTGGGGGATTGAATAGGGGAGCGGGGTCCCGGGGAGAGGTTAGGGGGTGGGGGTCCCGGGGGGGGTGGTCAGGGGACAAGGAGCAGCGGGGTTGTATGGGTTGGGGTTCTGAGGGGGGTGGTCAGGGGACAAGGAGCAGCGGGGTTGTATGGGTTGGGGTTCTGAGGGGGGCAGTCAGGGGACAAGGAGCAGCGGGGTTGTATGGGTTGGGGTTCTGAGGGGGGCAGTCATGGGGTGGGAAGTGGGTGGAGGCAGATTGGACTAGATGACCTCTAGAGGTCTCTTCCAGTCCTATGATTATTGGGCAGTATTCCAAGCTCTGAAAATTTCTTGCTGCATAACCTTGCCAAACAACTTTAAAATACTCTATGTTTCACTTTATCCATCTGTAGTACAGCTATATTTACCGGTCTTACAGGGGAGTTGTGAGACTTAATTTATATTTATAAAGTGCTTTGAGATCCTCAGATGAAAGGCGCTACTACACCTAAACCCAACATCAGCAGACATTTTCTGACCCTTGAAAATTATGTTCTTGCTACTGCTGCAAAAAGCTACTTTCTGATACTGCTCAACAGCAGCCTCCAAAGCCAACTGAAGAGTACCATTGAAAGGCTCCAATGGGAGACTCTCATCCCCTCATTCTCAGCTAGGAGAATGTGCCTGTAAACAGGATTGGAGAGTCAGGGTTAAAAGAGATAGGAATTGGGGCAGAGCAAGTTGGAGGGGAGGATTCTCGGGTTGGAGGACTTGTTTCCTATTCCCACTCTCCTCTCAGATTATACATGTAAATTAGCTCTGACCATGGCAGTAGTTTGCTTGTGAGCCACCATCTACTTAGATTATGGTAACCTCTTGGGAAAAAGTTGAAAACTCACCCTTCAGCATCAGGATCTAAAATGACAGCCAGCTCTGTTAACACAAGCCCTGCCAAGTAATGCTGCTGGCGGAAAGGCACAGACAATTCAAACATATTTGCAATCTTCTGGTCTTGGACATTTGTAGAGAATCCAGAACTCTGTTGAAAAACCCAAGTGTTAAAAGTTGTGTAATGAGCAACTGAGGACACAGAAGATACAGTTTATGAAATACATGACAAGCCTGTGCAGAATTCAAGAAAATCTTAATGTCAGCCACTATTTCACTCATTTTTTGGCTACATATCTACTTATGTCACATGTAACTTCATTAACCTTCAATAATTCAGAGTAGATACATTTTACTTTTGTTCCCTTCTTAGTTAAGTATATGCATTACAAACCAGATGACGAGAAAACAGCTAATCTGATGAGCAAGAGCAGTACTATTGAACAAGGCAACGTGCTTGCTGAGAAATGACTATTTTCTGCCCATGTACTCTTTTGCACAGGATGGGACAAGGTAGTAGAATGATGCTTGGATGTTACAAAGTGATAATAAATGGACCTTGGTTATTTTAATGATCACAGAAGATCAGCACAAGCCTGAATAAAAGCCTACTGTTCTTCGCTTCAAAGAAAAATGTTCTGCTTGCACAATATGGCTAGAAGTTTAGGGTTTCAGAGACACACTTTAAGCTTTCATTACGGCAATTCTAAGACGGGTAACTCAGCCGCAAAGAGTAATGCCAAACGTATTGCCCATAGGCCCCTCTAAGCCACTCTACCTGCATTGCCCGTACTTTTTAAATAAGTGATCAAAGAGGCATTAGCAGGAAAGGAACTTGAACATGTGTGTGACACACCTGTCTCTGAAATTTACTCCTATGAACAAAGCTCAGCTTGAATTTCCACATGTGGCCTTTGCTGCTTTGCCTACCTGAGAAGTTGCTGAAGACACAGACGGTGAGGGAGATGCAGGTGGCGTGAGTAGGCTACAGGGTAAATTCAGGGTGACGTAGTGCTCATGGCTGCAGATAATGCGGAGGAAGTCCAGCCTCAAGGACACAAGGATACTTGGATTTGGTAAGGAATAAAGCTTTGAAGACACCTGGCAAGAACACAGTTATACAGTTAATAGTAATACAGCACACAAATGCAGCATGTGACTTCTGACATATCCTCCATCACTGTGTTATACAGCTGAAGGACCAGATTAAAGGGGTTTATAATGCTTTAGCTGTCGTTAAATAGCAGTGAGACACACACCACTTCTTTGTAGTTTCAATTAAAAGTCTCACATAGGGGAACTGTACATTTAACATTTATCACAGCCAACAATGCTTATAACAATATAACTTTTGCATGACAGGCATACTATTTACAATTAAAAATTAAGTCCCATCTACTTCACATGCGATATTGAACTCCTACTGATTTCAGTAGGCAGTTGCACAAATAAGATCAAGGACAACACATCGGCAGGCTGGCTAGCCACACACATAGGTGCTGCCGCACCCCCTGGCTTGAAGTGGTTTCCATTATGTGCTGGGTTTACAGTTTGGTTCAATGGCTCTCAGCATCCCCACTATACCAATTGTTCCAGCATCCCTGGTCACACAGTAGGCAACAGATTTCAAATACTATTATCGTTCAGGCCATCTACTATGGAATGTTTTAATCTGTAGTAAAGATGAACCTGAAGCCCAGATCCAAATACCCACAAACGTCATGGATGCTCAGATCCAAATTTTGCAATCAAGCCCGTTTCTAATCTCTTCCTCCATTACTCTGGTGGCAACAAGCATGGAAAGAGACTCCTCTCTCCCAGTGTAACTCCACCGACTTAGTGGACTAACTCCCGATTTAGACAGTATACCTGAGAAGGAAATCAGGCACAGAGATGTAGAAGCATTAAAACACAAGCTGAATGAGACAATCAAGCTAATTTTTTTTGAAGAGACGCTGATAATGGAATGTTGTGCCCCTGCTTCACAGCTGGTCCTAAGGAAGTTACAGTAGTGTGGTGTGACACGGAACCCAGTTAATATATAACATTTCTCTGCATTTACCTGTTTGTAGCAGGCCTTAATAAGGCTAAAGACAAACCCTCTGTCCATGATAGACAGCAAATCATTGAGGAAAAATGCAAGACTGGTGTTGAGCCTTTCAATCATTTCTGTATCCTGAACAGGAGAACAAAAAGAGAAAATGCAAGGAAAAGAGCGCTGTTATATATGGTAACAAAACAGTTTCAAATTAAGGCCCCCATCTATGCACCTGGATGGAACAAGCTGCAGAATTGGCCAGGGTGCAGCTAAGTGCTTGCTATTACCTTCTGAAACCGAGAGACTATATCATTGGCAATTGTGCTGACCAGAGCAGCTATGTCATCCATGAAACGTTCTGGAAAACGATTCTTCCTTGGAGCATCCAGTTTGTCAGCAAAATACAAATGATGCACCATACTCTTCACCTATAGGAAACATATATTACTAGTAACGGTCATTTGTGAAAAGCATTATGCTATTAACAGTGGTGTCTGTTTTACTAAAAATCTGGATTAATCTTGTAAACAATGGGTTTCCAATTTGCTCACCATAAGCTCGAAGAAGAACCAGGCCTGCTGTAAAGCTGCCTCCCGAACGCTTCCACTGCAGACAACCCACTGTAAGGCCAGTTCTTCGTGAAAAAGCTAAGCAGATTCAAATCCAAAATTAGTCCCAGTACCCACGTTGGCTTGCAACACAATCCACGTGAAAAATGGAAGCCCAACACATGAAAAATATGGAGAACAATGAGGATAAGCAAAATAATAAATGTTAATGCAACAGCAGTGACAATGTCCCTTAAAGGAGCCCCCCATTAACAATATAGAACACTGTTATGATGTGTAAAGTGAGAAACATCACGTCATTTTGGTCCAACATTAAATTTTAAGTGTTGACAATTTTCTTCCCCCTCAAAGTGGTTGTTGCTCAAATTAGTTTAAAAATCTACCTTTCTGCCTGGTCAGATTCTTGAAGTAAAAGGGAGTAAAAAGGGGACATATAAAGCAATTTGAACAAAAGTGTATACTTATTTTGAGAAAGAACTTTAGCAAAATGGTACATATGGGAAAAATAAACCATACTGCGCTAACAGCCACCTTCTTGATTTAGTTTCAGTTCCCAGAAAGAACAAATCACAGACGAGCAGAAGTCCCTGGTGGTGTTTTATTATTCAAAAAGTCAACAGATTTTGTGTCACTGGCATTATTTAGGAGTAGATTCCTACTCCTTTCAATGGGCGTAAATCCAGAGTAAACCCTGATGTCACTACAGTTACGCTGGATTTACACTCATGTAAGTGAGGTCAGAATCTGGCCCTCAGTGTTAGATAGCTAACAGATTTTAATTCATTGTAGTCAAGTAAGTCAGTTACATAACCCAACAGGAGCACTAATATTTTTTTAAAATCTATAGTAATTCCATCTAAGCAACAGGAACATTCATCAGACAAACCTCTCCTGCTGTTTTGACTCATCCTCATTCACTGGGTCAGGACATTTTATATTTGCTAGTGGTCTAGTATACAGAAGTGCTCAGCAAAAGCAGTTCCCCACTGACCTCTGAAAATCAGGTCAAAATAAAAGATAGACAATCATGTTTCAGAATGACTTGACCTCCCTGCCCCACGATATCAATTGCCTTAACTGAAATCTACCTTTTTAGTTGGTAACCGTCCTGTTAATGTTTGTAAGAAACTTGACGTCTCTGTGTGCGAAGACATACGATTACAACTTCGATCTGTAGCCTACGGAGTGGAGATGAATGAATGATGACAGCACATTAAAGTTTGCTGGGGATGGTTTCTGCAGCTCAAGGACAATGTACATTTACAAAATACTGTTTAACAGTAGATTTCACAGGTTTTTACACCTTCTCCCCCCTCTCAAACTCTTAGTCATCTGTTTAAACAAACAGAGTGACAACAATCAAAAGCATTGTTGTGGTTTGGTTTGGTTTAGGTGTTTTTCTGGGTTTTTTATGGTTTTTTTTTAGATTTACATGTTCTTTAAATAAAAGCATGTTTTTATGCACAAAGACATTTAATGCTGCAAAGCATGAAACTTTTCCATACTTATATTCTGTCAACATGCAGATGTCTGGAATGTAACATTTTTATATGTTTCAGTGTCGTACCTCTCAATCTACCAGTCCAAATGTGTGGACACCCCCTCCCCCAAATGGCCCACCTATTAGTACAGGGAATTAGAAAATTACATGAGTTTTTTTCTTTTAGCATACACAACTTTATCCATAAACTCAATTTCAGGATTCAACACTTCTGATGGAAATAACTTGCCTTAATGCAAGTTAGTTCACACTAGATTTGTGTGAGAGGGAGGTAAATTTGAGTTTACAAGGAAGGAAAGTTGAGAGGTATGTTCAAAACAATCATGCAGTGTAAAGCAACAGGCAACAAGGGTTAAATAAGTGAAACCTATCTTATGTAAGCCACTACAAATTTCATACTTTGCAACACAGAACAGCTACAGCTGCATCTTATGAATCATTGCTTCCAGCACTTCATTTTGGTTTAATTATCTCTCATTCAAACATTCACATTAAAAAGGAAAGATCGATTGAATATGAAGGATACTAAATGCTTTATGAAAATGGTAAAATGGCTCACAACGTTAAAACAAAAAGCAAACATGATGCTGCATAAAATTGTGATCAATGTTCCCATTAAATAATGTGCTTCACCTAAAATAGAAACTAATGTTAAAAAACAACAACAACAAAGGAAAGGAGCTGTAGCATCTAAATTTCACAAACCAGCAACTACTGAAATGAAAGGAAGGGGACATTGTTTATGCAGTTTGTGGGTTTTCATGCAGTGTGGCGGGGAGGGGGAAGAAGTGCTAATTTTAAAATAAAAAATAAAAATCGCTAACTTTTCAAAGACTGAAAAAAGCAAGCCACCAAAACTATAGTATACACTTAAAAGGAGATGTTCTTTAGGGAAAGATCAGCCAATAAAAAACAAAAACAAAAAAAACAAAACTCTAATGTAGACACCACCTGTGTTGACTCTGCACTTGGACTGGGGTTGGATCCCCATGGGGCAGCTTTGGGACCACCAGTGTTTACCCAGGAATTGGAGCGGTCTAAACCCTGGGCATATAATAGAAAGCAGTTGGGAAAGGAAAGACATATTACATGTTGCATGCCATACAGTAGTCTAATTTAGAGATATGCAGTCCTTAAAAGAAATCAAAATGTGTTTAACACACTTGTCACCAATTAGTACTGTTAAAGCAACCTGAATTCTCAGGCATGTGTCGAGAAATTTTAGTCCCAAAGGTTATTTTATTATTTTTCAATCACACAAACACAACATAAACATTGATGAGAGCACCTGTTCAGGCTACACGTGTTGTATTTGTACTCTCCATGCACCAAAACCATTATGACACCAAATTCTGCTCTTCCTTACATCTTGAGTAAATCCAGTGACTTCAGTGGAGTTACTCAGGATTTACACGGGTGTAGCAGAACAAAATCGGGCTCATAGATGATGGGAACCACAAAAGATGGTCTGTGGGGTCTCTACATTTCTTTAGCCAGGCTACTTGCCATATAGTGTTCATAAACCCCACAAGTCCCGTTGAAAAATGTATGAGCTCTGAAGAGACATGTTCATAGCAAAGAACGCTAATATTCTGAAAAAATAGTGCCAAGCACTGGATTTCAACAAGGACCAAATGGGAAAAAAGGTGTTTTTCTAGACCCAAAGCTATATTTGAGATATGACAGTTAAAAAAAAAAGTTAGGCTTTCCATAGCACAACAAATTTTTTTTTTTCAAATTTTCATAGATTGAAAAAAACCAAACCCAGTCTAATTAATATGGAATTTGTTCCCCAAATCCTCCTCCACAAAGAGACCATGCATACAACATTTCAGGTGGAAAAGAATTATGTTCCCACTCATCCGTCCCAAGAAAGTTAAAGAAAATGTCGGAGCAGAGAAAACTGAGCTCATTCCAGAAACCGTTTTACACCATCAATCTGATCCAAATGCGATGGGAACCTATTAACTCCAAGGGGCTTTGGATCAGATCTTATGGAGTCATTACTACATAGATAGCTCCCCATAACATTCTCAAATGAGCTTCAGTTCTCACCTGGGAGAGAGGACTTTTCTAACTCCATGCCAACTTTGCTTAGATGCCAGCTAGGATGGTGGTTTTTAAAATACAGACTTTTGTCAACTACAAACTTGATCCAGACCACCAATTCACTTCTCACAACCCATTAAAAACTCACACCAAACTTGAGTCCAGATTTAAACAAGTAATCTTGAGGTTATGCCATTGAGCCATCCAGTATGAGAGAGCACAGCATTGTTGTAATTTTGCTCAAATAGACTCAGGAACAAACAAACTGACAAAACAAACTGAAAAATGCTGTTTTGTTCTGAATTGTTATTCAGCAGAAACAAACAAAAGCCCTGATCATGCAAAGGCCCAGCTTTTGACTGAGTAGAAGTCAATGGGACTACTTGCAGTGAGTCAAGTTAAGCACATGTCCTGATCCTGCAAACACCTAAACACATGTGTAACTTTGCTCACATGCACAGTCCTAATGACTGCAATATGGATCAAGTGACTTACGTGTTTACAGCAGTGGGAGCCAATTTTGTTTTATATTGGAAAACGTACAAGCCCTCCCCCAGTCACAATGTACAGAATTGAGAGTTTCTTCTTTTAAGGAGGAGTAAATACGAAGTACATACAACTTGTTAAATTCCAGGCAATGGCTGAGGTCCCAGTCCTGTAAGAGGATCTGTGTGGGTGCATCTGCTTGCTTGTGCAGATCCACTAGCAGGATTGTATTCAAGCATTATCATAGAATCATAGAATATCAGGGTTGGAAGGGACCCCAGAAGGTCATCTAGTCCAACCCCCTGCTCCAAGCAGGACCAATTCCCAGTTAAATCATCCCAGCCAGGGCTTTGTCAAGCCTGACCTTAAAAACCTCTAAGGAAGGAGATTCTACCACCTCCCTAGGTAACGCATTCCAGTGTTTCACCACCCTCTTAGTGAAAAAGTTTTTCCTAATATCCAATCTAAACCTCCCCCACTGCAACTTGAGACCATTACTCCTTGTTCTGTCATCTGCTACCATTGAGAACAGTCTAGAGCCATCCTCTTTGGAACCCCCTTTCAGGTAGTTGAAAGCAGCTATCAAATCCCCCCTCATTCTTCTCTTCTGCAGGCTAAACAATCCCAGCTCCCTCAGCCTCTCCTCATAACTCATGTGTTCCAGTCCCCTAATCATTTTTGTTGCCCTTCGCTGGACTCTCTCCAATTTATCCACATCCTTCTTGAAGTGTGGGGCCCAAAACTGGACACAGTACTCCAGATGAGGCCTCACCAATGTCGAATAGAGGGGAACGATCACGTCCCTCGATCTGCTCGCTATGCCCCTACTTATACATCCCAAAATGCCATTGGCCTTCTTGGCAACAAGGGCACACTGCTGACTCATATCCAGCTTCTCGTCCACTGTCACCCCTAGGTCCTTTTCCGCAGAACTGCTGCCTAGCCATTCGGTCCCTAGTCTGTAGCTGTGCACTGGGTTCTTCCGTCCTAAGTGCAGGACCCTGCACTTATCCTTATTGAACCTCATCAGATTCCTTTTGGCCCAATCTTCCAATTGGTCTAGGTCCTTCTGTATCCTATCCCTCCCCTCCAGCGTATCTACCACTCCTCCCAGTTTAGTATCATCCGCAAATTTGCTGAGAGTGCAATCCACACCATCCTCCAGATCATTTATGAAGATATTGAACAAAACCGGCCCCAGGACCGACCCTTGGGGCACTCCACTTGACACTGGCTGCCAACTAGACATGGAGCCATTGATCACTACCCGTTGAGCCCGACAATCTAGCCAGCTTTCTACCCACCTTATAGTGCATTATATTCATAGCAGTCAAAACCCGGATATTTTTTGGTTTTTTTCCCAGCATACTTCCAACAATTTAGGAAATCTACATATTTTTATTACAAATGCAAAATGGCATAAAGGCTATTTTGGGGGAGATGTCAAATTTGCTTCAAAAATAATACGAATCCCAAAATAGTGCAAGACAGAAAGATTAGTATCAGATCCAAAAACTCCTGCATTATGTTGATCCAAAGCAATGCTTAAACACTGTAAGAGAAATAACTTAAAGATTTTTAGAATAAAATCAGAAATATGACTCAGTGATGGCTTACATAGAATCTACCAGATAACCCATACAACAGATAACAAATATAAGGGTTTAGTCCAAACAATTAAATGAAACAAACAAAATGATGGGTGCTTTTTAAAAATAAAAACGCCTCCCATGATTGGTCCTATTTTCAAGTGAAGGCTCTTTAATAGGATGGTCAGAAGCTTAAATCGTTCTTTGGGCAAGTACAACTTGTATTTTGCACCTATGTATCACTTTCAGCATTTTATGAAGACATCTATATTTTGACTACTGGATTTAATAGATTTAAATGTAATTATTTATCTAACATTCTGTATATTCATATTCAGCCTAGTATCTGCTGACCAAGCTACTGGCAAGAAATATTTCCATTAACAGTAGTCTACACATTAGCTTTTTAAGCACAGAGTATGTATCTGGAAGAAAAATCTCTTTCCATTTTCTATTGCCACATTATTCACTCAGCCACCACATGGAAAGCGTCTAATATCCTGTGTAAATTCCACATGCACATCGCTCCCCTAGGCATTTCACAAAAGGTCAAGGTTGTTTAATTAGTGAGACAGCTAAGTGGATCTTTAAACTTTTTTAAGTCTTCTAGTCCCTGCTTTATTTATTTATTTAAAATAATGATTCACCAAACAGAACTTATCTTGTCATCTGTCTGGTGAGAAAATTACATTTTTAGTCATTCAAAAATTAGTGACATCTCTAACTCAGATCAAGCCTCCCCTGCCTTTCTTTGAATACAGGATTGACAAATGTCAAACTGACCCAGGTGTGTGACTTTACTAACAAACCTGATTAGCTGATTTTTCAAGGACTGGGTGTAAAAGTTCTTTCAAGATAGAAGGAAGAAGGAAGGGTGGTGGTGCTGGTGGGGAGTGGCTGTGACACTTTATACCAGCGGAGGGCCAGAGAATATATATAAAATTAAAAAAAAGAGTCCTGCCCTCTCAGCCACCATGTCTTTACAGAGAACACTTGTCAGGAGGCAGGGTAAGATCTGATTGGTACTTGTTTCTCTCTCCTCTTAGGGGTCTTTAGCAAGTCAAATAGAAACAGTGGCATGTGTTCTGGGAGCAAGATGCCGGCTACTTTCCCAGCATAGGAAAACACACTGAAGGGGTCATTAGTAAGGATGAGTGAATATAGATTTCTTTTTGAAAGGACAAACACATTAAAGTTCCTTCTTCATTTGCTTTAAGATTGAGGAGAAACATGGAGTTTCCTAGGAGCCTTAGTTGTGCAAACGTACCTTACTTCCAATGATTGACCGTACTTCATCATCTGGTGAGGTCGGAGTCCCAGATATATCCGGATTGCTGTTACTAAGACTCCTTGAGCGATTCAGGTTAAGGCTTGCTGGTCGGACAGCTGATCGAGCCATAGTAGCATAATGCACGGATCCCCCCAAACCACCGGGACCTACAATTTCACACAAGAGAACATCTTGTAATGTTATAAATCATGGCCACAGAGTGGCTGCTTTGCACCAGTCTGCTGCTGCAAAGCGTCTGCATACCTGGTGGATCCGGGCAGCAGGGGACTCCTCCGATGGCATAGGGTAGCTGTAGCAGCTCCTGTGCCATCCCCACACCTGGCTCTCCAGTATAGGGGATGTGGCTGGGAAAAAGGGGGCATGGTCAGAACGCCATTCTGTCCACTGATCCCTGACTATTGGAATGGCCCCTGGGGACTTTTGGCAACTGATGTAAGATAAAGCAGCCTTCAAGCTGCTCTATCTTGTGCTTGGATTCATGCTGATATTTGCCGGCCCCAAGCCCGCTTGGAGGGGCGGGGGAAGGGGCGCTGTGTCACAAACATGGCTTAATGTCACATTAACTCCACTCCAGATTTGTGTCAAGCCCAGTCTGTCCAATCTGGAGAATATGGTCTTATGTGTACATTCACAAAAGAATACATTTACTCCTAAAATAGAAGCCTTCTGCTACGTATGCTTTGCAGTTATAGAACACAGCCCATCTGACATGCTCAACACACCTTACAAACATTAACTGATTAAGCCTTTGAAGTAGGCAAGTACTATTAAACCCATTGTACAGATGGGTCCACTGAGTCACACAGCAAGCTAACGACCGAGATGTAACCCAGCAGGGATGGCTGCTAGCACCTGTTCTAAACAAGGAACAATATTCTCTCTAACATTCAGCTACATATAACAAAGCTCTTTCACCAAACTCAATTCCAATTTCTCAATAAAATGTGTTTTAAAAACAAGAAGTGAAGATACCTGGTGAAGGTGAATTGGGATAGGTATGTGGTAGACGAAAAACATAATAAATATAGGAAGTGAGAAGGTTGTTTCTGCCATGCTGGTCCTGGTTTCCTTCTAAGTTTTTGTGCAGTCTGTTTATGATTGATGCCATCGCTTCAAAAGACGCTTGACCCAGGTTAACTGAAAGAAGTAAGGTGAGCAGTTTGGTCATAAGAGTTCAGCAGTACCTGTGATCACACTATAATATCTCATTCCATTCAGAGCAGGTCATAAAACACAAAAAGTTTCTTATGAAATATTGCAAAAAGAAAAGGAGTACTTGTGGCACCTTAGAGACTAATCAATTTATTTGAGCATAAGCTTTTGTGAGCTACAGCTCACTTCATCGGATGCATACTGTGGAAAGTGTAGAAGATCTTATTATATACACACAAAGCATGAAAAAATACCTCCTCCCACCCCACTCTCTTGCTGGTAATAGCTTATCTAAAGTGATCACTCTCTTTACAATGTGTATGATAATCAAGTTGGGCCATTTCCAGAACAAATCCAGGGTTTAACAAGAACGTCTGGGGGCGGGGGGGGAGAACAAGGGGAAATTTTCCCCTTGTTTTTTCCTACTCTCCCCCCCCCCAGACGTTCTTGTTAAACCCTGGATTTGTGCTGGAAATGGCCCACCTTGATTATCATACACATTGTAAGGAGAGTGGTCACTTTGGATAAGCTATTACCAGCAGGAGAGTGAGTTTGCGTTGGGGGGGGGGGAGGAAGGTGAGAAAACCTGGATTTGTGCTGGAAATGGCCCAACTTGATTATCATACACATTGTAAGGAGAGTGATCACTTTAGATAAGCTATTACCAGCAGGAGAGTGGGGTGGGAGGAGGTATTTTTTCATGCTTTGTGTGTATATAATAAGATCTTCTACACTTTCCACAGTATGCATCCGATGAAGTGAGCTGTAGCTCACGAAAGCTTATGCTCAAATAAATTGGTTAGTTTCTAAGGTGCCACAAGTACTCCTTTTCTTTTTGCGATTACAGACTAACACGGCTGTTACTCTGAAACCTGTCATTATGCAATATTGTACTTGAAATTTGGATCAACTCTAACAAACAGTTTAAGGAGCAGATACGAGCTGCAGTGATAAGCCTCCATTTGGTTTAATACCAAATTTAATGATGTTAAGGCTCAGTCTTAGAACAAATGGGAGCAGGCTAAGGCCACAAGTTAATGAAAAGATAAAATCCTTGGGATGTTCACGGCATTCTTCTCCACTAACAGTTTTGCTGCAGTCAAGCTGCAACTGAAGTTTGAAATGTACCAACAAGAATTGCCCAGTTCTGTATCTGAACCGGTTATGTTCTAAAAATGAGTACACAGAAAACCTAATGTGGCTATAGGCTAACAAGATATGGGCAGACCCATGTTTGTAGCTGGAACCTGTGTATGACCGCAGTTATTTAAAAGGCAGCCACCAGTTTCATGAGCCCAAAACAAAAAACACTTGTGGAACAAGAGAGCTTTTTTCAAAAATAGAGCCACTCTTCAAGTTTCAAAAACACACCGTTTCCCAAACAAATAAAAAAGAAAATGATTAGTGATTTTCAAAGATGTCTAGGGGATTTAGACATATCTTCCATTGGGTCTAAATTCATTAAATTGCTTTAAAAATCTCAACTTATAGTTTTAAGCAATGAGGGCTTGAATATAATTTTCACACAAGACCTCTTTAGATTATTAGAGTGGTCTAATAAGGCTTAGGACAAATGGGACTCAGATCCTAAGATTTAAAATGGTTACTATTTGATATGCTACGTTTTAATAAGAATGGGCCAAATTCTGCTTTCACTAACACTGATATAAATCCAAAATAACTTCAATGAAGACAGTGTTGGATCTCTAAAAGCAGAATAGGACCCAATGCCTGTACTATATAAACTGACATTCACACTTGAAATCCTTCCTCCTTTTAGAAGGCAAGCTAAATCTCCGAACTGGCATACAATACATATCACTGCGCAAACGGTGCAGAGGTCACTGTAGTTAATTTTCAAGTCTATTTCCCTGGAACACCTACATCATCAACCTCATCCAAAGTGTATTAATTCTATTCCTGTCTATTCAAGATATCATACCTACATACAGCATGGGTAAGTATCTGCATGACCTTAGAGTACAAGACTCATTCATTTTCAAAGGCAGCCACCAGTAAATTCCAACTGTATATATTTATTGTCGGTGCTCCAGGAGTGAAAAGTAACTTGCTTATCAGAAGCACACCATACCTGAACAACTTGCTCACTTATTCTACCTAATCAAACAATCCCCTGAGCACACTGTGGACAGTAAGTACAGAAGTAGCTTCTTCACCTGTGTTTGAACTGTAGGACTTTAAATACTGACAGATTCTACTAAGTGCTCAATTATGTCATTTAAGCCCAGCCCATAAGAGAGTTGTGTGGAGCTGCCTTGCTCGTGGTGGAGGCAAAGGGTGGAATTCCTGCTGGCAGGATTAGATTCATAATGACTACATGAACTAGATAAGTTCATGGAAGATAGGTCCATCAACGGCTATTAGCCAGGATGGACAGGGATGATGTCCCTAGCCTCTGTTTGCCAGAAGGTGGAAATGGCGACAGGGGATGGATCACTTGGTGATTACCTATTCTGTTCATTCCCTCTGGGGCACCT
Source organism: Lepidochelys olivacea (assembly GCF_965140295.1). Taxonomy (NCBI): domain Eukaryota; kingdom Metazoa; phylum Chordata; order Testudines; family Cheloniidae; genus Lepidochelys; species Lepidochelys olivacea. Next base: position 91,427,468 of record NC_140418.1, on the reverse strand, counting down.
GGCATTGGACACTGTCGGAAGACAGGATACTGGGCTAGATGAGCCTTTAGTCTGACCCAGTATGGCCGTTCTTATGTCCTCATGAACGAACAACATCTAAATCTAATCTTAGCTAGGCCAAGATTTTTCAAGGTGACTAGGGATGTTTGGGGTCCCAAACTCTCGGTGCTCAGCTTGGTGATACCTTAATGGGTCCTGGTTTTCAGAAAGTGCTGATCACCCATCCTCTGAAAATCAGGTCTCTTTAAGAATCTTAAATTGGGCACCATAACTCATAATAAAGGTGACCAGATAGCAAGTTGAAAAATGGAGACAGTTTTTTTCAGGGGGTGGGGAAGGGGGATAGAGTTGCGTATATAAGACAAAACCCCTAACATCAGGACATCAGGCGACCCTACTCATATGTCATTTTGGAAAAATCTTGGCCTTAGATATTTCTAGTATGTATCACTACAGATCCAGATGCCAGCATGTTTTATTTTGAGGATACATTGTATATTTGCATTCCTAAAATGTTGGCATGAATATGGGACTATTTTAATTTCTACACAAATATAATAAAGTTGAAAGCATCAGTTTATCAACTGTGTTTGTATAAAACTTCAAGAAAATACCTATTTGGCCTGCAATGACAGGAGGTCTCACTACCAGAAGAATCAGCTTGTCAAGCAGGAGATGAAGAAATCGCACTACCGGCTCCAGCTGAGATGAATTTAAAGCTGAAATGCTGCTCTTCAATTCATTTTCCAAATTGTTCTCCATAATTCTCATGTCTCCTATTCGCACAGGGAACATGTGCTCGTCCAGAGCATGAACAAGTGCAAAGAATTTGTCGAGGTAAGGGTCCTACACACAAATAAAATGAGATTTATAAATATGTTACTTTCAAAGCCTCAGTGGATCTATCTTAAGTGAGCCATTCATTGTGGATTTATCAACAAAACAAAAAGCACATGCAAACCCCCTCCCTCCAATCACATCACACACAAAACACAATATGTAAAAACAGCCAAAAAGAAACCTGGGACTTCAAAATAAAGTATGTGAAGGATTTATTAGTCAAAAGAAGTGCAGTTTCACATTACAGTTCAAGTACAACTGGAAGAGGATACATTTAGGAAAGAAAGAGAAAGATAAACAGGAAAAAAAATGAAAGTCTGAGATCTGAGTAGTACACGGTATCTAAAATTTCAAGGATATAGGCCACAGGCCAAAGAGCTGAAAGTGTTGCAGGCCATTCTGTCCTTAGGTATGCACCCAAAACTCCCACAGACTTCAATTACAGTTACCAGGGTGCACTATGAGCAGAATTTGGGGCAACGGTTCAGTTTTCAGTCCTCTCAGAACTTTACATCCCTTGTTACTTTAAGCTTTCACTGAAATTGACATGAGTTTATTACACGTTTATTACAAGAGGGAGATTCAATGTTACCATTGTCAAATGACTATCAAGCTACATGTGTGACTACGTCCACTATTAGTAGTTACCTGTGTGTGGATGGATGATACGGCAACAACTTCTACATTGAAAACTCCTTTGTGATTATCTACCCACTTCATTCCAGGAAGGGGCACCTATAGGAAATTAATAAAATCATTAACTGTGAGACACCACAGGCATTACCTGCAGGAAAAGAAAAAACACCTCCTTTGTAGAGCTACGGTTCTTCTAATTAAAATACTAACTCCATTTTATTGTCAGATGATACACACAGCACTTTTTAGAGTTAACAGCTTCCAAGAAATAGCCTAGGAATTTCAAAGGTTTCTATAGTTTTTTACTTATATCTTCTGCTGAGGAATTTCAGCATGAGCAATAACTGACCTCTGGAGAAAGCACTGAATAAGCCTGTGGTGGTTTTTCCAATGAAACAGGTAGGCAGAACTGACCAGTCTTCAAACGTCCATTTTGAAGCATTGGTATCCACTTTAAGAGAGGGGGGGAAAAAACAACACAGTATCTTGAGTCCTACAGGGTTGAAATTCACAGCAAACTTTTTGGATGGAAACATGGCTAATGTGTGATTAGTGGCCATTCTAGACTTTTACAAGTTGAAGCACTATTCAAATTATGTCATGTAATGATGTGACAATGCTGAGGGAAATAAAAACAAATACATTATGAATATATCCTGCTTTGGATCAAAATCTGATTTTGTTGAAAGCAAGACAGAAAGAAAGATGCTTACAGTGTATCCAACTGGTGTCTCAAGAGGAGTGTTTTGTTTTTGTTGGCAACTGACATGATAGAAAGTAAAAAGCAGGTGGTGATGATCAGTTAAAGTGGCAGGGAGTTTAATTTTGATTTCCTCATGAAAATCAGGAGATCTGTTTAGAAACAAAATCATCAACTCAGTTATCAATACAAATTCTGTAATTAGGATTATTACTGGCATTCAAATAAACCACGCTTAGCCTGGTTGCTTTACCTTTTGGGATGTTTATTTTTTCCAAAATCCTTTCTAGATTGGTTTAGATTGAACTCTTTGTGCAAAGAAGGAAATAAATGGAGTACCTCAGAGGGTTACAAGTTTTACTTTCTGATCAGAGTTTGGAAAAATATATTAGTCCAGACAATATTTGTACTGGTCTGCCAAAAGTTCTCATAATACTTTGGACCTTAAACATGGGAGTCATCTTTTTGAATAATTAGAAAAAGTATTTTCGCTATTTCATTGAACAGTACATAAAATCTGATCAGCTTCCAGACTTTATTTTTTAATTTAACATTTTACCAGGCTGCATTTCTTCTCCCATCAAAATCGGAGTGAACCCTAGATTCCCATGCTGCTGCTGATGTCATCTGCAGTCAGGGCTGTCCTTACACATACGCAAAGTATGCGGCTGTGTACGGCACCAGGAAATTTGCCACCAAATTTCCTGGTGCCCTGCGCAGCTGCATGTTGCTCCAGCCCCTGCCGCACCTCTTCCCCATAGCCCCCAGCCCCTGCTCGGCCCCTTCCTGCCCCTGAGGACTAGGGTGACCAGACGATGTACAGGCGGGACGCCATTTGTCCCGATATTTTGCTTCGGCAGCATTCCGGCTTTTTTTTTTTTTTTCTTCCGCTTGGGGCAGCAAAAAACCTAGCGCCAGCCCTGGTGCAGGGGGGTGAGCCTGTGGCTGCCCCTCCATGTGTCCTGATATTTTGTTCTTGTCATCTGGTCACCCTACTGAGGACTGAAGCAGGGCCGGGCTTGCACTCACTGGCGGCAGGAAGCACAGCAACCCGGCCTCAACCACGCCGCTGGTGAGTGCTGGGGGGCGGTTCCCTCTTCCCCCCCAAGCCAGCCCCACCCCCACCCCAGCAGAGGCCTGTGGCCCCACACACACACACCCTCATGGGGGGGCTGCGTAGGGACCCAGAATAGCTAGGGACGGCCTTGTCTGCAGTTCCTGTTTCCAAGTTCAAGAGGCGCCCTAGAGTCTACTGTGCCAATTAAGGCCAGTTCACAAAGCACTTAAATGGGTGCTTCACTTGAACCACATGAGCCATGTGCCACTCACACCACTGAAGTTCACTTTGTGCTTAAGGGATTTGCTGGACTGGAGCTTAATGTTTTATGCCATTTGAACGCTGAGTTTTCCAGGTTTCTGATTCTGGCTGGGATTTTTAAGGGGATGTCTTTCCGGCAGAGTTAACTTGGGATCTTATTCAGGTATTGCTGCTAACCTCATTCCCATTTACACACAGAACCCCCTCACCTGATCTGGATGGTGGATTAAGCCTGGGCTAGCTGGCCAGGCTGGAGCTACAGGCTAAAGCCCTCAGAAATCTTAGCAACGCACATGGGGGAGCTTAGCATCAACGAGGACACAATAATTTGAGTCTGGCTTTGCAGTGTGGCTGCTCACACCCAGGGCTAGGCTGACCTGGGTGCCGATCACGAGAGTTAACCTTGCAGTGAAGCCAGACCCTAAGAGAGTGACGTGGTCATCTTCTTGTGCAGTGGTTTTCAACCTGGGATCCGCGGACTCCTGGTGGTCTGTAGACTATGTCTAAGATTTCCAAAGGGGTCCACACCTCCACTTGAACATTTTTAGGAGTCCACAAATTAAAAAAGGTTGAAAACCATTGTCCTAGTGAATTTCACTGGAATTTGGGTATTTTAGGCTCCTTTGAAAATCTTAAGTTTTAACAGTATTTGTTATAGCTCTAACCAGTCTAGAGACTGTGGCTTCGGAAAGAAGGTCAGAACTGAAATGGGGAAGAGGTACAACGGTAATCAGAATGATCTGATTTTTAACATGTCCTATGTCTTGTGAATCATCAGAACTGGAAATGAAGCCTACATATTTCTGGAAAGCCATAACTCTAGGCTGTACAAGTGTATATAGCACACATTGTTAACCCTTGCTGTATGAGAGCTATTCAATAGTGCCTGTTGGAAAATCTTCATAAAAATACTCCCAATTTTTGATTGACTAATATTAAACATTAAAATGTTCACAGGTCCTTTGGACCAACAGTACTATTTTAACAATGGTCCACAATTTAAACAATCAATTCCTGGACCTCACGCCACCTCAAGCTGGAAGTAGATCTATAATTTATCAGCGTTTTTGCTCATTTTCATAAACATCTTTGAGTTCAACAAAGGCAATTTTCCTGTCTACTAATAAAAATAATAAAAAGTATGCTTTATTCTAAAAAGGAAATGACTAAATGAATTTGCTTTCTGGAAATATAAAGGACAAGTGGAGTACATAGACTTGTTATTTAATGGCTTTTGAATGAATGTTAATAATTATAAATTAGGTCAATTTTCAAATGAGATGTTCATTCTATTTACAGCAAAAAGCAAGCACATGACTTCGTTTCATAGATCTGGCATGAAATCTTTGTAAAGCATCCACTGACTTCAATGAGGCCAGGATTTCATGCTTGATTTTTGTATCGAACTACCAAATTGTCTGCTTATTTTAAGTTAGAACCATACGGAATACAGTTTTCACTAAGCTTTATACATTGCAATCAGAGTCCAATCCCAGCCCCGCTGAAGTAAGAGCCTTGTCCTTTAGTGCATTTCTGTAAATGTAAGAGGTTGTGAACAAATGTAGAAGGGGGGCCAACTTATGCATTCTTTACTCAGGTGAGTACTCCTTGCCTCAGGTAGTGCCGCTGGCTTTAATGGGACTATTTTCATGAGTAAGGACAATTAATTTGAGTAAGGGTGTCTGAGTTAGAACTTTTGGTCTCAGAACTGCAAGATGCCAAATACTCTGAGCATGTGCTTAACTTCAGCACATGAACAGTCCCCATTGATTGATATGCCTAACTTTACGCTTGTGCTTAAGTGTTTCGCTGGATCAGGCTGGCGTGCTCAATGTTCTGCAAGAAGGAAACGTTTAGGAGTCGATTCACCTCTCACATCAGTTTTATCCAGAATACTCCTGATTTACATCCCTGTGAGAGCAGACTCCGGCCCTCAATCTCTATAAAAGTACAACTGGAATATTAGGAGCGGTCTTTATTATTTTATATATGATAAGCGCTGACTGTATTGTCAGTGCTAAATAAACCATAATGAGTCAGATTCACATTGAATTGCTCCACATTCACACCAGTAAAACTCCTCTGACTTGAGTGGAGTAGCATTGTGGTGAATTAGGCCCTATCATTTTTTAAAAGCAGGTTTTGTATTTTACCTGTTATGATATACTACAGCTGTGTATGCTTCTTTTGAAAATTCGGGACAGCTAGATTTACCAAAGATAACCTGCAGAAACACAACATAAGAAGCGTTAGAGTTTGCGCCAGAGTTCTACGTCATTTGAGGCTTAGGTCCAGATCCTCAGCTGCTGTAAACTGAAGTCAATGGAGCGGTGCCGATTTAGACCAGCTGAGGATTTGTCCCTTCGTTACTATACAACATCTTTCTTGATCATTTTAAAAATTATTTCATAAACTCAGTTGCAAAAATTGGGTGGAGTGGGGCCAGCCAAAGAATGGCCCACGAAGCCATGTGGTACAGCTAGCTCTCATTCTCAGCTGGGCAACACCAGGAGAATTTCCAGACCCTGGCAAGAGAGTGCAAGATTCCCAGTCTGCATGAGAGCAAGAGGCAGGAAAACAATAAATTGAGAAGATACCAGAGAAAGAAAAGGGGATGAGATACAGAGGGAATCAAGCAAGTGTGACCAAAGGAGGAAGGAAGAAAGGGGAACAGAGAGAGCAAAAGAATGGGAGTGTGAATGTGGGAAAGGGAGAAGGAACCCACAGAGAGATCCTCAGCAGGTGTAATTCAGCGAGCTCTGCTGGATGAGGATCTGGCCCTGAATAAGACTAGATCATAAGATTCAATTTTTTTGCCACTGAAGCAAAAATATTACATTACCAGCCTAAAGGGCGGTCACTACAGACTTCCTGAGTCTGGCGCTGGAACATCAATTGCAACTCAGCTGCTTGACAAACTGCATTTAAATGTGTGCTGTGTTCTGAAATGCTCTTATTTTAATTCCAACAGAAACAGTCATCCCGAAAGGTCTTTTCAGAGCATCGCTAGTTACTGCACCACCTTTCTGGCTGCGGTGCAGACGGTAACACTTTACATTGGCAGCACCCAGCCATTACAGGAACTGAAAGCAAAGCATATTCCTTACTGGCATGGCATTGCTTGGATCCTCTCCATACATAAACTGGACTTTCACAGTGATATTCCTGGCAGAGCCCTGACGATTGGCAAAGTTAAGGCTCTGAGGGTAGACATACAGAAGATTTCTGCAAAAGACAGAAGCATTAGCATTTACCTCAACATGAAAACTCTGGGTAGCACACACAACTATTGATGCTATAATCTCCAAAAACAAATAGAAATTCAATGGAACATATGAAGGACTTGGTATTTTTTTCCTTATATCCCCCCTCTCACTCCACCCTCAAAGGTGATTTGGTTATAACTCATGCGCCAAACATCAAACCTCAATTCTCCCAACTAAGTGACAGGCTCCGATACAGTAATTCTAGGTCCTTGCCATTCTAAAGCTTTCTTGCCATTTTAAAAAGAATTCTGTTCAACGAGTATACCACATCAACAATTCCCTTGGAAAGTGAGAGCATCAATAGGGAAGCATGTGCATGGTTTTAAACTGTCCAACACACCCACCCACCCGTCTCCCATGAAGCACCTGCCTTGCTGACACTTGTGAGGGGATGACGGAGAAGACACCATGACAGTCTCAAAGTGCAGTTCTCCTCTGAAACGTGACTATATAGAAATGGAACCTACTTACTCAGCAGATCTGCACGCTCTGTCTATTAGTTGTAGCTGCTCACTCTGGTGACTGAAATAAGGTTTTACTATTTTTTATTCCTCTTAGGCCTGCAAAACCCATACAAGTGAGCTGGATTTTATTCTGACTCGTGCATCACCAACAGAATTGTGAACCATAGGCTCCATTCTCTCTTATGTAGCAATTCCCCCTGCAGGGGAGAGAAGAACCTCCAGGTGACAAATTCCTCATCGTCTTGCTCCTTGTGCAGTCATCTACACCAGTGCAAAGCAAGCGTAAGGCAGATGTAGTGCATTACTATTCTGATTTGGTGGAAGTTTTTGCACTCCCTTTGCACAGGTATAAATGACTACACAAGGTGTAGGGCAAAGAAGAATCAGGCCCCAGGAGTTTCAAACACTCAGCGTTTCCTACTCACGCTTCTATTGTGGGGGAACAGTTTGCCCCAGCCCAGTGAACCAGAGGAAGCTGGGACATCCACCCACTTCACAGATCCACAAGCATCAAGACCTCACTGGCTCCTGGAAAGCACAGATCAGAGGAGACCAAGCACTTTAAAGTCTCATGGCCTTACTCTCATTCACACTATGGCCCCTTTACACCACTCTCGCAGCACAGAGTCCTTACATTGGACATGTATATAATTTACACCCACTTAAGGGTCTTCTACGTTGCCAAAAAACAATTAGGGCTTGTCTAAATGAACAAGTCCTCTTTGAAGTGGAACTAGCTCAAAGCACTCTAATGCACAGGTAACAAAAAGATGGTCCTTGCCCCGAAGAGCTCCCCAGTCTAGGTTACTAAGTCAAGAGACAACAAGTGGACACAAGACACAGATGTGGGGGGCACAAAAGAACAGCGAGACAATTCATCAATGTAATAAGCAGCAGCCCCAGAGCATCAGCAGTGACAGACTAAAAACAAAAGGCTCCTCTTAAGATTGTCATCACAGATAACTTGCTCTCTTTATGCATCCAGAGCCCCCACTAATTTCTATAAGAATTCTGTGCATGTAGAGTGGGAATAACACTGGGCTTGAGATCGTCTGCAAGACTCTGAGAAAAGAAAGCTGCTTTTAAGGGGGTACCCACTGAAAGTCGGCTCCTGTACAAAGCAGCTCAACTCTACAGCTCCAGAATGCAACATGGGGCTGCACGGTGAACTCAGATTACTTTCCCTCTCCAGGCAGTGGAATGTGCCTACTTCTCACACGGCAAATTTACTCTCTTCAAACAAAGTCCTTCATGCCGAATGAAGCTTTTGAATTTCATCCCCATTGTTCCCCATGCCTAATCAACGTTCTCTTGTTCTTTCAGAGGGTGGCTCATGCTTTTTTTGTGGCTCTGCGAAATGTCCTCGTTCAGGCATGAATACATTTACTCTTCGATGTTCTTTTTAAAAACAGAAATTAAAATTTGCTTTAAAATGCACTTTGATCGCAAAACTTTCATTAAATATTATTAGTGCTTAAAATATTAAGTGCTTAAAAACATTATTAGTGCTTAGGGATTTAATATATTTGGGAAGCCATGCTACAAGACCCCTATATTAAAGGCAGTGTTAGGGCTGAGTTATGTAGAATGGTAGAGTTGGGCCCATGCCAAAACCCTAGATCCAAACATCCATTCTTCTCCGAGGGGCTGGGAGGAGGTGGTGGGGTAGAAGCTATCACAGCTTCTCTGTTCCACCCAAGGAATCCCCAAGCAGGGAGGGAATCCACAAGATGACTTTAGAGAGGTTGTCACACTGCAGCTAAGATCTGGCTCATCAGCTTTGGATAAATTCACAACCAAAAATATGGGGGGGGAAGACGATTAGTTGCTTCCTCCCCCACTTCCTTTTGATTCTCTCTCATTTAAATAAAGGCTGCTAGGACAATCATCATGTATATTAAGAGGAAATTTTCAAAGGCAGTAAGGCGTATGATTTCCATTAATAGCCAATGGGCGTTAGGTGCCTAACTCCTACTTGTGCCTTTGAAAATTTGCCCCTGACGATTAGTTGATACAGCCAGTGGTGTCATAAGTGTGCTTTGTCGGGGACTTAAATACAGTTCATAACAGGATAAAAAATGCCTAGCTATTCAATCAGAATATGATCCTGAATCAGCATGTCCTGGTTCTCCGCTCACTCACAAGGCCCTGGCATCAGTGATGCTACTCCAGTGTAAAACTGATGTAACTGGAACCACTTCACTCATACAGATCTTGTACAGTAAGTGCTAGATCCCAGTTTCATCTTCATTTCCCCTTTCTCCTATTAAGTTCTAATTATTTTTCCTCTCTGCTAAGCCATCAAGCCCCACCAAACAAGCCTTCCCTCCTTCATTAGAGTCACTTCATCATAAAGGCTCATTTCATCACTTGTTTTGCACAACATTCTGGGCACTTGATAACATCGTCAGCATCCCAGCCAGGCTATAATGTTCCTCTGAACATGCTGAGAGAATGTGAAGTCATGGCAAAGATTGCCTAGCTATGTGGGCTTTGTGCCAAGTTATTGGGCTGTTAAGGGTTAATTATTTGGCACAGCTTTGTTGGCAGGGTCCCTGAAGGTCAAAAGTCTACAGTCTTAGCATGGTTTCAGAGGAGGAAAATAGAGAGACAAGACTGCGTGGTTACAGAGTAGCAGCCGTGTTAGTCTGTGTTCGCAAAAAGAAAAGGAGTACTTGTGGCACCTTAGAGATTAACAAATTTATTTGAGCATAAGCTTTCGTGAGCTACAGCTCACTTCATTGGATGAATGCATCTGATGAAGTGAGCTGTAGCTCACGAAAGCTTATGCTCAAATAAATTTGTTAGTCTCTAAGGTGCCACAAGTACTCCTTTTCTCCTTAAGACTGAGTGGGACACTCTGGTGGGGCCAGAAATTTGTGTGGAGGACAGGGCTAGAGAACAGAGGGGGGATTTGCCACTGGAATGGGGCTGAGGTGCCAGTAGACATGCTCGATCGATGATGATGAAGAAAGGACTCCACAGGGACTTCGGCTGCCAGGTAACAGTTAATACCTTGTGGTTTTATTCACAGGTTTTTAAAAGTTGCAGCCAGAGGCTCTAAATCCAAAGACTTGTGTCTAGGGCTTTTACTGCAGGACATCCGCAATGCTATGCAAAATGTATGCAAAGCTTATATTATTTGCAAAGGAGCTCAAAAGTACTTTTACCTTCATAAAATGAACTGTTAAACTGCAAAGTCTTTCTCAGCCCAGGAAATTAAAGCACCAGGCAGTTCTCTAAATATTTGTGTAATGTGATTGCAGCCATTTTCTCAAATCCTTAATTTTGAATACATTTATAAAGAGGCGATCCTGAACTCTTGAAGGGATTTTCTCACCATTATTAAAATTTCCCTTTTCAGTAAAATCCAAAGACATTTTCTTTGTTTTATTCATAGTATAAAAATCCTTAAAAGTTCACTTAACGAGGGTCAGCCAGGTAGCAAGACATGAATGCCCTTCAGGATCGTGTTTGTCAAATACATCTTTTTTTTTCTAGCAGTGTGAGGTCTCAGCTCTCAGAGACAATTTTCTCCTACAGGCTCTGAATAATCTCTTGAAACTTATCATTTAATCAGGCTGTTTTTTTTCCCCTGGACCCCGGCTTGTATAAGGGTATGAATCTCTTCTGTGGCTTTGTTGTGGTATTTTGAGGGTTGGACTTTCAAAAAGTGCTTAGCATTGACCTAAGTCCAATGCTGTTGAAATAAATGGCAAAACTCTCACTGATTTTGCTGGAAATAGAATTGGCCAGTGACGAGTGCTTTGGAAAATCCCACCCATCATTTTTTTATTTTTGACTTTAGAATTTTTGACTAGCTTCCCCATTTTATTTGTTTAAATCCATTTTTTCAAAGCTTAATGTTAGAGTGATACTCATTTACACCACTTCTTCCGCCCAAGAGCACTGGACTTAATTATAGTGTGGTGTACCGTGGCTCAACTCTAGTTACTTCTTGAACCATCTTCTGAGCCTTACTGAGGACAAACTCAAGGGTCGATTCTCTTTTCCTTGGGAAAAATGGGAATACTGGAAAAGTTACTGGGGGGAAATTATGAAAAATATTTGAAAAAAATAAAAAGTGGCTTTGTTTTAAACTCTGAAAAGGAAAGCAACTTCAAACATTTGCAAAAGTGGTTTTTAATTTTTCAACCAGTTCTACTATTTTGTAACTTACAGAACAACCTATTTCCCCTTGTTTTTTCCTACCCCCCCCCCCGCCCCCCCCAGACGTTCTTGTTAAACCCTGGATTTGTGCTGGAAAGGCCCACCTTGATCATCATACACATTGTAAGGAGAGTGATCACTTTAGATAAGCTATTACCAGCAGGAGAGTGGGGTGGGGGGAGGTATTTTTTCATGCTTTGTGTGTATAAAAAGATCTTCTACACTTTCCACAGTATGCATCCGATGAAGTGAGCTGTAGCTCACGAAAGCTTATGCTCAAATAAATTGGTTAGTCTCTAAGGTGCCACAATTACTCCTTTTCTTTTTGCGAATACAGACTAACACGGCTGTTACTCTGAAACCTTACAGAACAATAGCAGTATGGGAAAACGACAATTAGTTGTCTCCCCCTGTTACAAAGTGGTGCCTTGCTTAACTGAAAACTTTATCTGAACTGCATTCACCAAGTTAAGGGTTCAATGACTTTCAGTCTTTTGACTATATGACTATCATGGGTTTTTCCATGCATAAAATACATATGTATTTATCATGCATGTTTATCTTCCTTTTTTTAAACACTGGAAGGGGAGGAACAGGCTGGGCTAATAGGTATTTTCCATCTTTAATTCCTATAATAAGGGATCTATCCATATCAATCATTTAAAATAAAACTCCACCAATGTTACAAATTAAACTGTAAGGGCCCAAAGAAATTTCGGCACAGACACAAGTACAAACTCAGGCCTCGATCTTGAAAATCCTTAAGCATGTACTTAACTTTACTCATGTGAATAGATCCTTTGAACACTATGGAGATACTCACATGAGTAAAGTAATGCAGGATGTAGTTTTTAATAGGACTAAAATCAATAGGGCACCATACACATTTAATGAGTTTCTACAGAAAGTAATCTGAAAATGCTTAGAATTTAGTAGAGAATTATATTGTGCCAATAGAGTAGTTTTGGTTTAAAGTAACTTCTTATAGGCTGTAATCTCATGGACACACCCCTTAAAACCCTGATACTGTGTGGTATAGCAATCAATCTCACTGAATCTATATAAAGCACTATGCATTCTATATCACAGTTAATTACAGTAATCATTATCATCTCAGTACAAATATGACTACTCTGTCACAGCATTATTATTATTTTACTCGCGGAGTTAATACATAACATAATCTAATAAAGGCTAAAGAAGAAAGATTAAATGGGGCTCATTTTAACAAATAGGCCAGAAGTGATTTGAGCTAACACATACTCTGTGCTGTTCCTTCAGGATTTGTTTATAAAGAATGTGTCCTGCAAGTAACATAATTTCTTCACTCTCAGTTCCATTAAGCCACAATATTTGTGGATACGACCTCCTCCACCCATCTTGTAGCCAAGTTTGTAAGCAAGGCCACGGTCAACGTCAAAAGCCACGGCCAAAGTCACTGTTATTCGATGGATTAGCCACATTCATCACAACGTACCTGGAATCTAAAGCCCTGACAAAGCAACATAGGACGTGAGCACATGCCCAACCTTTGACATGTGACTGGTTCCATTAAAATCAATGGAACTACTAAACATACTTAAAGTTATGCATGTGCAACGCTTTGCTTAAATGCGTAAACTTTTGGTGTGTATATGGACTCCACTGGCCTAGGGAATAAGTGACTAGCGGCTGCTGTCATGAAAACAGCTCAGGAGACCACAATTTTCAAATTTTATTAACAATACCTCGTAATACAGTACTATGAGTTTGTAGCAGACCTGGGGATAGTGAATATTTCTGTTAACTTTGCAATGATTTCTATATAGTCACCCTTTAATCGTGCAGAACAAACATCTTTAGATAACATTACACTTGTTGTTCTGTAGATACACCATCAAATACTGCTGACAAAAAATGAATGCACTGGTTTTATTCCCTTTTATTTTCTCATACAAACAAAACAGCACAAAACAGGAACCTTGTAAAAAATTACCTGACATTTCTCTAACACTATTAATCTGAAGATCTCAAAGTGCTTTATAAACATAAATTAGGTGACAGGACTCTTATGAAGGAGAGTATTACCTCCTTTTTACAACTGAGAAAACTGAGGTACAGGCTGGTTTAAGTGACTTGTCAATGCTAACACAGCAAGTTAGAGAACACAGGAGTGCTGACTCCCCTTCTCCTGCTCTCTTCATTCCTCTACACATTCTCTCAGGGAAATACTAAACCATTCAATAAATTACAAACTACTTAACTTCTATGCTGCTACTTAACATGTTGAATATGTTGGCGAAATACACCTTCAATGCCACCACAATACTTTGTCCATCAAGACACATTGCTTTGATTTCAATGGAACTCTAGAACATCAATGCATAGCAGAGGGAATGGGACGAACAGAGGTGAAATGATTAGGCACAAATGACCAAAAATAAACTCCTTGTTTCCAGTGTCCTTTCACACTGAAAAAACTCCACTGTTTGTTATGTCTGACAACAAGTGACCAGAGAGACAAGGTGGGTGAGATCACATCTTTTACTGGATATGACCTCCCCCACCCACTTTGTTTCTCTAATATTCTGGGACCAACATGGCTACAGCAACACTGCATATAACAGGTGATCAGACAGACTTCATTATTGGCTGGCTGGGCTAACTGCATGCCTCCTGCACATAACCACAGCCAAAACTTGAACCTGGACCCTGCCTGTCACTTTACTAGGGACATCAAAAGAGAACCTGCTTGTGACATGGTTACTAGGAGCTGTGCTAAACTTCTCTCAGCTAGAAATGGCTCCTTCTATATCTTACACTCGCTTATTTCTTACCTGACTTAAAGTAGGTTCTAATCAACTAAAAAGAAACAAACCATCCAAAAACCTCTCACATTGAGGGAAGGTAGGGATGCATGTGTGTGTATACATGCACCTATATTCATAGAATCATAGAATATCAGGGTTGGAAGGAACCTCAGGAGGTCATCTTGTCCATCTCCCTGCTCAAAGCAGGACCAATCCCCAATTTTTGCCCCAGCTCCCTAAATGGCCCCCTCAAGGATTGAACTCACAACCCTGGGTTTAGCAGACCAATGCTCAAACCACTGAGCTATCCCTCTCCCCCATGATGGCCATTCCTTTCGTGATGGCCATTTTTTCAGTTTTGTGATTTGTTCTATTAAGTAAAGAGACAGGCAGGGTAAAGTCACATCAGGTTAAACATGAAATCTTTTGGAAATTTGGTTATAAATTAAAAACATGTTAAGATAATTTGTGCCATGGGCTGGGCTGGCCCCCAGCAGCACCGTAGACCAGAGGAACGCAGAGTGGCACAAAGCTGTCTTTGACTCCCTACCCCACTTGAGTTCTGTACTCAGCGTAGCTCCATCAGATCTAAGGACTGGGCCAAAGTCCTCAAAATATCTGAGGGTAAAGAATTAAAAACCATGGATTGCCCTCCTGATGTTTAAATCTTTTCTTTGCCTGACTTTTTAGATACATTTCAGGATCAAATGCCTAATTATTCACAGCCCCTTGTGATGCTATCTGTTCATTCATCCCCCTGTCACTGCACGAATGTTTCCACAAGACATTTTCTAGTGATTTGTCTCAGCACTGTTCCAAAACAAAATCCTGAAACATGGTCTCCTACTGCAGGCTCCTGTTAGCAGACTGCATTGCAGGGCCCTAGTCAGCCGGATTGTTGTCTCATCAAGATTATCTACTTGGGATACTATGAGAAATGTGGTTGTGGTCTGCTGTGAAGTACTGACTATTATATCAGATTATTTCTTGTTTTTTCTTTGACCATATGCCAGCCAATTTATAATGAAGTTCTGAGCAGTAGAATTATGGACTTTATCCAGATTCTCTCCTACCGTTTTTCTGTGGCTGGTGTACATGAGCTAATCACTCAGATTCCTACTGCTCCAATGTAATATATTACTCTAGTTATAAATCTATGCAACAGAATTTTAAAATATTTTCATGCCACTTAATATTTTATGTTTCACTGTATGTCACCAAACTTTTATCATGCAGAGGTTCAGTGCCCAGGTTAACAACTTCATTTCAATACACCTTCCTGTTTGACACGGAGTTATGTGCACATATGCAAATAAAAAAATAAATAAAGTTGAGCAACTAGGAGGCTCTCCCCACTCCAGCACTCTAAAGAAAAACCTTGAAAATCCTCCAAAAGTGCTAGAGTGCACATTATAATCAGCGGGGGCAGATTTCCTATATTTGTACGTGACTGCACCACAAGCCACTGTTAATTCAAAACTTCATTGTTTCCTTGCAAACTGGTTGGTTCTAAAGCAGGCAATCGTTCCAGTCATAAAGCTGAACACTTTCTTCAGATCATCCTTGGAAGACTACCCCTACCCAAACTTTATTTATTTAGGGCCAAATCTAGGCTATGGAGAAGGATCTTAGGGTGAGAGAGGTCTTAGGGTATGTCTATACTATGGAAACAATACTAGCATAGCTAAATTGGAATAGTTACGCTGGCATAGCTTCATAGTGTAGACGCAGCCTGTGCTGATAGAAAGGGTTTTTCTGTCCATGTAGGAACACCACCTGCCCGAAACAATGTTAGCTACGCTGATGGCTAAACAGAGTGACACAGCTCTGTTTACATTGGGGATTATGTCAGCATAGCTATGCCAGTCAGGGGTGTGGTTTTCCCCCCCACTCTTGACCGACATAGCTATGCTGATATAACTTTCAAGTACAGACCAAGCCTAAGTATGGCTTTGCCCCTCTCACCCACCCTTGGAATGCAGCATTTCAAAGTTTGAGGTTTTGCATAGCCAAGCTAAATTAATGGCTGGTCTACACTGGGAATTTACATTGGCATAGCTACGTCTCTCAGGGGTGTGAAAAATCCACAGTTCTGAGAGACATAGCTAGGCCAGCCTAACTCCAAGTGTAGATCGTGCTAAGTCAAAAGAAGACTTAGCTATCATCTCTTGGGAGGTGGATTACCTATGCTGATGGAAGAACCCCTCTCATCAACGTAGGTAGTGTCTACACCAAAGCATTACGACGGCACAGCTGTAGCCATTTAAATGTACACATGCCTTACGACCAGGAAAAGTTTCTCTTGGTTGCGTCATCCACAAACCCATGAAAATTCACCCTGCAAACATATGGAAACCCCTGCAGAATTTCCCGCTGAAACTCACGATGTCCTAAAATCACTCCCAGCACTTAAGAGGACTGTCCAGCATAGGCATAAAGGAAATGGTAGCACGGCTACTCAGGAAGAGGATATCAAGGAAGCGGGTTAGCATGGATTGGCAGACACCCCATGCGGATGGCTCATGGTTTGCTGGAGTTTCCTTTAGGTTCCTAGGGAATCATGAGCATCAACCTTTGCCCTCCAGATCACATGATGCCTCAGAAACCCAGTGATTCACTTGTGCAAAATGATTACAAAGTGAATCTGCCAAATCAGAATTCTTCACTCACGTACACCAGTGGTAGCATTTTACATCCATTGTGCACAGGATTAAAAAACTTAGAGAAGGTGCAAGGCAGTGGAAAATCAAGCTCAATGAGTCTACATTTACTGTGCCTAGTTCTGCTGTCACTTATCCTGGGGTAGCTGAGGAGGAAATCAGTTGAAGTACATTGAATTACACCAGTGTCAAATTTCAGAGTAGCAGCCGTGTTAGTCTGTATTCGCAAAAAGAAAAGGAGGACTTGTGGCACCTTAGAGACTAACCAATTTATTTGAGCATAAGCTTTCGTGGGCTACAGCTCACTTCATCACATGCCACTAGTACTCCTTTTCTTTTTACCAGTGTCAAAGTGGTGTGAAATCAGAGTCAGGCTCAGTGAATTGCCCTTCTGTAGGATGTCCCGCCCCCTTCAGAATCTGAAACACAGAGATTGCTTCTCATTTATGGTAAGGCCCTTTTACATTCCTCTGGCAATGTAAAGAACCCTTACACTGTAATTTAGACCCTTATCCATAGTTCAAGATTATGATAAAAAAAATGAACCTGTTAAGAAAGGTGTATATCCAGCAATACATCACGTTTACCAATAATTTTAACAACAGAATAGCTGGCATATTGGAAATCTAAGTACTAGTTTAATCTGCACCAGGCTGGTCACACAGGTTTATCTTTCCAGATATCAACCTGGACAGGACAGAGGTTACATTAGTTCAATTATACATGGTTTAATGATCAACTTAATCCGTTTGCCTTTTCTGAACCGAACAGGCATATATATAGGCTAAATTCTTTAACCTAGAACCATCATACAGCAAAAGCTAAAACCAGGGAAAACATCTCTGTTCAAAACTACCTTAGGAAATTGGAAACAGACACCATGAAAATAGCCCTCATCTTTCTTTTCATTGCCCCTTGTGCTATTTCAAGTAGAATTGACAAAGACTACTCTTCCTTTGATTCTGCACCTCCTGAGCCGAACTCAAGATTTGCCATGTTAGATGATGTGCGGATTTTAGCTAATGGGCTTCTCCAGCTTGGGCACGGCCTTAAAGACTTTGTCCACAAGACCAAGGGGCAAATGAATGACATCTTTCAAAAACTGAACATTTTTGACAAGTCTTTTTATGAGCTCTCACTGCAAACCAACGAAATCAAAGTAGAAGAAGAAGAACTCAGAAAAACAACTTCCAGATTGCAGGCCAACAATGAAGAGATAAGGAATATATCCCTCGAGCTGAACTCAAAGATTGAAGACCTATTACAAGACAAGATCCAGCTTCAAGAGAAAGTAGGGGGGCTGGAAGAGAAAGTAATTAAATTAGTCCACATCCAGCCTGAAGTTCAAGAACTGAAAGAAATGACTTCACTCAAAGTAAGTAGACTTGAGGAAACCCAGAGGGTAGAAAGCCAAAGTAAATCAGGATTCTATTTTAGGGAGTGATGCTCAGACAGCCATGTTTCCTCCACACATTTCTAGAAGCAGTAATATGTATTTTGAGAAATAAGCTTTGTACATGAAACTGGAGAATAATAGTCTTGCAGAAATCAATTCAAGTGTCTTACTGAAATGTCACCAATTTTAAAGCATAAATCCCCAAAGAAATCAGTGAGGAAATATGCTTGAAAACAGATGGAATGATATGGCTCTACATATTTTGCTTTGTGCTTAAAAAAATAAATCAATTTCAAAGTACACTAAAGCATAGTGGTAAAACCCTTGGAAATCAGATTAACAAAACTACAGCACAATACAGCTCATTGCAAAATGGTGGTCTATGTGAATTCTGATAGGTTTAATGTTAAGATTTAGTAACATTTATTTTAAAAATTAACTTTAAAGAGGGGCTATCTATTTACGGTACTTATATGGTCCCCATTACCATAGTACCTGAGCGCCTCACAATCTTCAATATATTTATCCCCACAACACCCCTGGGAGTTAAGGCAGTTCCATTATCCCCAATTTACAGATGAGAACTGAGGCACAGAGAGGCTAGGTGACTTGCCCAAGGTCACACAGGAAGCACGTGGCACGGCAGGGAAATTAACCCAGGTCTTCCAAGGCCTAACCACTGGAGCATCCTTCCTCTCTACTGGCCTAGTGGTATGTGTTATTTATACAGTTCAATTAAAAACACAAGACAGCTCCACAAAAATTCATTCTTTGAATCACCTACAAAGTGGGATTAAAGTGTTTGAAATAAAGGGCCAAATGAAGGTCTCTGAAGCTGACAGCAGTTTTGCTCAAGTAAGAGCTACATAATTTGATCCAAAATTGGTGTAGATACTCATTGCAGAGGAAAAGAGAGGATTCTACCTCACAAGGCAGGACAGGGAAGGCAAAATAAAGGAAAACGATGACCATGGATGGTGCAGTGATTTTGCCTTTAAAAACTGACACCAATAAAAAAGGTTGGTTGAAGACTACTTTTGCTAAGGCATTAATCTGATCTTTCTAACACAGAATGAAAGTTGTCTTTGGTGAAGTTCCACTTTTTTCCCCCTCCAGAATTTTGTACAGCAACAAGACAACCACATTAGGCAACTTCTCAAAGTTGTACAAGAACAGCATGCACAACTTGATAAACAGCACAATCAAATAAAGGAGCTGGAAGAAAAGGTAAGAGGAACTAGTTATCGAAATACACTTCTCCTTTCCAGAATTCATTCTGATTGTCTGAGATACCTAGGGGGGAAAATAACCCCATCAGCCAAAATGCAAATCTTGGGACACAATCTTTTTATGGGTGTGCAACTGCTAAATGCTGTGGTTCTGTGGTATGTGGTTGGGGCTTAGGGCACAAGAATGCTGAGTATAAAGCTCTGCACCATGGACCATAAAACCCAAGTGGGGCATGTTTGGGGATTGTAACTTTTCTAATTTTGTTTAATTCTCTAATTACCAATCTCACTGTTTTTCCTACTCTTTCCTTTCTCCTGCTTCCCAGTGTTAAGTGATTTTCTCTTTTTCCTCCTCTCTGCTGCTATATTTATTTCAACACAGCACCATACCTCTGCACTAAAATGTTTAACCTCTGTTACCACAGCTGTGGGTACAACTGACATGGTTTTGAAATTGACATGCTCATATTTAATTTCACTCCTCAGAGCAGGCCCCAAAAGAAAAGAGTTTTTAGTGCACGGCCCAAGGGCTCCGTAAACCCTCTACAGGTTGGGACTGGTTGTCTGAGTGGTGTTATATAGGGACCAAATTAAGTTCATCCACCGATCAAGATACATGTCAAATGGACAGCTAAGCAAATTGGCAGCTTATCTTAGTGAACAAGTTTCATAGACAAAACATGAGTTTCAAAGAGGCATGTTAGTATTAATATATTCAAAATCTCCAGGAACATTTATAAAACACTTTACATATTGTACACTGATTACTTTGAAAGATTAAATTGATAATAAAAATGGATATAGTACCTTGGATTCTTGTACTAAGTATATGACTTTTGATTATAATTCCAAGATGCTTGGGAGATCCATAATACATAAATATGCTTCTTTTCAGCTAAGCAATACAAGTTTCCAAGAAAACACAGAGAGTTCATTTTCTCTGAAACAAACTGAACCAAAGATCATTCCCCTTCCTTCACATAATTCCACAGCTCCAGTTCAGGAATTCAATGGTAAGATCATATAATGCTTTAGGTATGACTGTATAACCCATTGTGTTTGCAGTAGTGCATATGTGTGCATGCATGTCCTCACTGTTAAATGGTCAGATACAGGAGGTTTTTACCTTTCTTTTTCTAGTTTCTCTATGAAGCCAGTTCTTATGAAAGGGGCTGGGTTTTCAGCTTTGGAGACTTGAGTCCTTTATTTAACCATATAAAAGGTGTAGCAGTGCACATTTCCACACACTACCCCACAAATTTGCCTCCACTTTCGTGAAGTGGGACAACTTCTAGGGTTGAAATAGTCCAGTCTTGGTAGGCAGTTCAGTCTCTGGCCTTTCTTTGGGTTACATTTTGTATCACACATACAAGGCAATACCTTTATTGTCAGTTTTGATGATGCAGGCATTTGTCCACTGGGAAATGGACTGAGACTTGGATTGACAGGACTTGGATTAGATTTTTAAAGCTGATCAGCATTTTTAGACTTCAGCAATAGTAACGTTTGGGAATTCAGTCTAATTCAAACAACCACGATTAGAACTTCGTGGAGAAAAAAAGTCATTATGTCCAACAGTCTGTTCTTAGACTATCCCTTTTGTAAGATTATCTAAATTGAAACCTTGCCTAATTGAGCAAACACCAGCTGCCCAACAGCCAGTTGGCCACTTTTCCTCTGACGTAATTTTTAGCCCTCAGAATCTAATTTGCCCATTTCACAGAAGGAACCATCATAAAAGAACACTCCCGCTGAACTAACTATTACAACTTCTGTTTTGTTCCAAGAGGTTCAAAACAGGCAACTACCTCTGCAATGTTGGATTCTGTCCTTCAGGCTTCTTAACTGCAAAAATATATTTGTAATTCTTTAATTATTGCTATTCCAGGTGTCGCTACTGATTGCACTGCCCTTTATAAGAGAGGTGAACGGACCAGTGGCATTTACTCTATTAAGCCCAACGGATCTGAAGCTTTTAATGTCTATTGTGAAATGAAATCTGGTAAGACCAGCTATGCTAGAAGCAGTAGAATTCTTCCTTTAACAGTTTACTGATAAACTGTACTGTGCTTACTGCCCTAAAATGTACACAAACTTACAGCAGACTACCCAAAAGGTTGTCATCTATTAGAAAGCTGACTGCAACCAGTGGCATTCTGAATTCGTCCCGACTTTTCAAAATACCAGAGAGAATTGAAGAAAACACTTCCACTCTTTGTTCAGTCCATTCCTCACTATAAGCAAGAGGCAAATCCACTGGCATCTACAGGAAATAGCTTTTCATCCCTTCAGCCAAATGACCACTAAAAAGCAATGATTACTAACACGGTATTACAAACAACTAGTAACTTTTCTAAATTAAACCAGTTAATTGCATAACACTCAGCATAGGCAGCTAACAGTGGTTATGCTTTGAATAGTCTGACACACATTCTTTATAAGGTTATTCCGGGGTACAGAACTGCCATGAGTTTATCAGGCCCCTCCATGCTATCACATTTCAATTAGTTTATCACCAGTCAGTGACCATGTTGGATCTAAACAAGGATTGTGTCCATGCACAACATGGCTGATACATATATAATAACTATGGCAACTACCGATGGTATATCTTTGCCAGCAGCCTACGCTGGTATCTGCTTGTCTTCCTATAACAAAGTCATAATGCTGTTATTTTGTGGTACACATGCATGTGTATCACCAGTTTGGCCAGTTGTTCTTTCTCCCATTGTATCAGAGCACAGCACAGTGCCTCTCACACTGGCCGTGCAGCTCTATGTAAGTGCCCTCTTGGCTCCCTGATCTCTGGCACAGCTACCTAGCATTTCCAAGAATACACTGATGCAAACATAGTTGGCCTGTGGTTTCATTGTGAAAAGAAGCTGCTGAAGGGTCATAATTCAAGCATGTTTGTTGTATCTGGGTCAGATGAGGGTGTCATGACCTGGTTACTACAAAAAAGAAAAAAAAAATCAGTCACGCTTCATATGAATGTTAGCGAAATATCCTAAGCAGTCAAGAGCTACCACTTGAGAGAATTTTGTTGACTGTAAATGGTATTTATTAAATGCCCAGCAAAGCTACTAACATGGAACAATTAATTTCTCTTTTTATCTATTGCTCTACTCTTGTCAAAGTCCAAACAAATGCTTAAAATGACCTAACAGGCTGATGGTTTCTTTCCCTTTGTCATTCACAGACAGCTCATGGACAGTCATTCAAAACAGAGTCAATGGATCACTAGATTTCAACCAAACCTGGGAGAGCTATGCAAATGGTTTTGGTGATCTCAAGGGTAAAGGCACTGTTTTTACTCCTTCATTTTTTATAGGTTGTTAGCGGCTTTCAAATGCTAGAATCTTCAATGACTCTAGTGCATTCACACACCAGCAGGCAGAAACAAGCAAGCCAGTCTGAGCAGCTCATATAGCTAATGTGAGACACTGTCTATTGCATACCAGAAAATATAAGGCCCTGAATTCAGCAAAGCACGTAAGCATGTGCTTACCCTTAAACATGTGCTCAAGACCTTTGCTAAATCAAGACCAAAAAGACATATTTCAAATGTTATTTTATTTATTTATATTCTGCCCTTTTCAAGTTCCCCATCCAAAGTTTTAGGTTTCCTTGACACAGATTTCCAACCACAAGAACACAAGAAATACACAGTAAACACCACCAAAGTAAGCAGCACTTCTTCCTCCCACCATACCATGTTTACACTAAACACCACCACATCAATTGTTCAAGCTCAAGACACCATTAGACTAGACAGTATTTTCTTCTCTACACGTCCAGTCTCCCAATCATTGGCAGCCAATCATCTTACCTGGCATGTGAATGGTGAAGAAACACCCATGTTTATATTAGTTATTCATCAACTCTAAGATCATTTTTAATGCCAAGCATTGGCTAACAGCTTGCCTATCCAACAGATTTGTCTATGCATCTATTTAAAATTACTTGATTCTCCTTTTACAGAAAAATGACTCACTGTGGCAGGACTCAGGTGGCAGATTCAAGCCACCAATTTCCCAGTCTGGGCACAGAGCAGAGGGTAGATAGCAGCAGGATATCAACTATTGCCTTCTTTCAGATCTGCAACAGTGAAGAGTTGCTCTATTCCTCCCTCTGGTGTTGGAGCAGTAAATAGGACTGAGACAAGCATTCTCTCATGTAGGAGGATTCTCACCTCATATTTTAAGGAATGTGCCTTACCTGGTGTAGAATTCCCACATCCCTTAACAATATAGGATGCATTTTGTTCCATAGATCAGAAAAATTCATGCAAAGGATCATAGAAGTATACAGAGATACCAATGTATGACTGTGGCCTGTGAAGAATTTTCTAACATGAATGGAAAATGGTGGAGTGCTGCTTCTTAAAGTATTGTCCTGTATTTTTTCAAAAGTGCTTGTCCTTTGATCCTTGAAATGTAGGTGGGCACCTTGCTTGTGAGGCATTCACATTTGGCAGTATTGTTTTTGGTCGGAGATCAGCAATAGACATAATAAGAAGCTGGTTCATATTTTGCTAAACAATATGTTCAACTATCAAAAAGTCCATGAAGGAGAAAAACTACTCAAATTAAATCCACTTTTTTTTCTATAAGGGCATCAAAATCCCAATGTAGGTCCCCCACCACAACCACAAGTGAAATCCATTTCCAGTACAATTAAGTTTTATATATGCCACTTGCTTCACTTATCATGCTGTTTCAGTTACGTATTTTTTTTTAATGTCTGGAGTCCCCTCTGCAGTCCTTCACAAGCACTGTGAAAATTAGGAGAGGTTCCGTTTAATTTATATATCTAGTTTTTATTGATCACGAGTGTGTAATTAAAAAGATGTAAACAAAAAGAATGTTTCAGGAGACTCTCTGAAAAGATCAAGAGTTCCCAAGACTCATACTATTGATTTAATTAAAGCAATGAATAAACCTTTTAAAATAATTGTGCTCTGTCTTAACTCCATACTAATGATATTCATGCAACCTGTCCTTGCAGGGGAATTTTGGTTGGGACTAGCGAAGTTATATTCCATTGCTAACCAAGCTGACTACATTTTACGTATTGAGCTGAAAGACTGGAAAGATAATAAACGTTACGTCGAGTACACATTCACCCTGGGAAGTCCAGAAACAGACTACACACTTCATCTTTCAGAGATCTCAGGAAATATTCCCAACGCACTGCCTGAACAAAAAAAACTGAGGTTCTCTTTGATGGATCACGACAATGCTACAAAGAGTGATTTAAACTGTCCAGAAAGATATTCAGGTACCAGTATTTGAAGCACATTAAAATTCCAGTTCCTTTGTTACATTAGATATAACTTCATGAATTACTGGGAATCTACCTATAATGCTCAGCTGTCATGGATGTTAGAGACTGAAAAGACTAGTTCACAAAATCTCTCCCCTGCAAATGAAGAACATAAAATGAAATAATAATTATCAGCACTTATATAGTGTTTTTTGTCCACAGATTTCAGAGTCCTAAGACACCACCTAAGCATTATTATCCCATTTCACACATGGGGAAAACTGAAGCACAGAAATGCTAAGTGACTTGCTCAAGGCCATAGAGTGATTAGTAGCAGAGATAGAAATGGAACTCAGGGGTGAGTTCCTTGTTCATTTAAGTCAATAGGAGTTTTGCCACAGACTTCAATGGAGCCAGGAGTTCATCTCCCGTGTACTGGGTCCTAGTCCAGCGCCCAGCCACTGGACTACATTGGCTTTCTACATATAATCCCTTCTTGCACACAACACAAGATGGACTGGATATTAATTCCACTCTATCATACGCAGCAGACTATAGTTAAGCCTGCAGCCGAGTTTCCATTTAAAGCCTGATTTTGGTGCGCTCTAAAATATACAAAATAAGTCACATTCACCTCAAAACTGATGGATATATCTAGGACAAAGGTAGAATTTTCCTACACATTTATAAAACAAAAAAACAAAAACCTCAATGGGAGTTGGATCAGGCCTAGAGAAGCCTCACTTTGAAAATGCTGTCCAAATCAGTGACTAGCCTTCTGACGTCAAACAGAAAAAGTAAAATTTGGACTAAATGACACCAAAATATTGTTTTTAGGTGGCTGGTGGCACAGAGCGTGTGGGGAAACCAATCTGAATGGAAAATATATCAAACCAAGATCAGAAGGAAAACTAGAAAGGAGACGAGGAATATACTGGAAGCCTAAGAAAGGAAGATTCTATTTGATCAGGTCAACCAAGCTGATGATACATCCTACGGATTTAGAAAGTTTTGAGTGAATCCTCATTCTGAAGTGTTTAATTGAACACATATTCACTGAATATGAAACATAATATGAACTAATAATCAGGGCCGAATGCCCAAATACAAGGCATTACATATACAGTATTCCATACTACTCAATGATACAACACGGAGGAGTCTACTGTGGTCTTATGGTATATTTTGAAAGTATTATTATTTTTTCCAATATAAATATATTTCAAGTTCAAAACTACCTACGCATCCCCACCTTTGAACACTGGTGCCTAGAAACTGGATGTGGTTTTGATATTTTGGCAGACTGTATTACATGTGGACAAGAATTTTCAGGCCAATGCATTCATTTCTGGATTATGTAGAGGAGAATATTCAAAATGTTTCAATAAAAATAACAGACTGACAGAATTCTACAGAAAACATGTAAGTATTAGTTTTGAAGAAAAAAAAGGTTTTACTTTATAAAGTAACTTACTTTCATGTTAGACTCAAGTACTGTAGTCTTGGAATGTGTCTATGCATGACTGAATTGGCAGATAATTCTGCATTTTATGGTACTATGTATTTAAATGTGAACACCCAGCTGTGTATCTTGAGCCAAATATTCATTGTTGTGCTCATGCAACTATGAAAACAGCGCATCTGGAAATCCAGAATGTGAAACTAACCTTTTATATTATACTTTGTAGAATAATTCTTAGGGCCTGATCCAAAGACTGCCATTAGTTTTTTTGCACGGATGTCAACTGGCTTTGAATCAGGCCCTTAAATTACCTTTTGGTACACCTTATTTATGGAATCAAATGGACAAAGTGCTGTGTTTGAAACAGACCGATTGCCTTTAATATAAATAGAAACCAATCCTGCAACCTGTACCTATGCAAGAAATCCCACTGAAGTCAATGGTGCAACTCAACTAATCACATTCGTAAGGACTGTAAGATCCTGCAGGACCTTCAGCCCCAATCCTGCAAACACATATTTGCATAAATTTACTCAAAGGAGGAACCCCCAAAGTCGATGGGACTATTCACATATTTATGGTTAGGCGTGCCTGTAAGTGTTTGCATGGTAGGAGCCATAGAATGTGAATATTTTGAATCATATTGACTTTTCTATCTTACCTAAAAACTGTACTGTATGAATTTTGTAGCATTTTAACATTTGTCGACATTAATAAAACCCACCTTTTTAAACTATATTTTGTCAAAATGAAAACAAGGTTGAATATAATTAGCAAATTTCAGAGAAACAATGCACTAACTAATTGAATTAGAGGTCTGATGCTGTTGAAATGCACTCATTACAATCAAAGTAAGATAATCAAGCAAGAGGAACTGCACATTTGTACTGATGTCCTGGAAATGTTTAGTTGTTTATATTATACTTTAAAAATCAATAAAGAAAATTTCCAAAAAGAAACTAATATGTAACATGAATAAAAGAAGTCTTAGGCCACGTCTACACTACCCACCGGATCGGCACGTAGTGTTCGATCTATCGGGGATCGATTTACTGCGTCTAGTATAGACACGATAAATCAATCTCCGATCACTCTGCCGTCGACTCCGGAACTCCATGGCGAGAGGCGGAAGCGGAGTCGACGGGTGAGCGGCGGCTGTCGATCCCGCGCTGCGAGGACGCGAAGTGAGTGATTCTAAGTCGATCTAAGATACGTCAACTTCAGCTACGCTATTCTCGTAGCTGAAGTTGTGTATCTTAGATCGATTCCCCCCCCCAGTGTAGACCAGGCCTTAGAGGATTAGTTTTCTGTGAGTTGGTTGCACCCATACAGAGGTTTGTCTAGTTCCAAGAGGCCAAGGAGACCCACACCAGCTTAGAGGAAAGGTAGTCTGGGGATGAGGATAAGAACTGTCTTGGGGCTGCTTATCCTCTGTGCAAATCTCAAGTCCCTTCCTGCCAGCATCCATGGAAGACAAGAAACAGCAGAGCTGTCTCACCAGTTTTTCCCACCAGCTGTTCCATCCTACCCCCAGGACTGGATCCTCACTCCCCTGTCTTGCCCCTTGTAACAATGCCTGAGTGATAGATCTACTGTGCAGCTAATTAGACTGTACTTTGAAGCCCTCCAACTTCAGTGATCTGGAATTGGGTTTTTTCATTGCTAGTAGACCAGGACTGGCCAACCTGCAGCTCCAGAGCCACCTGCGGCTCTTCAGAAGTGACTATGCCGCTCCTTGTATAGGCACCGACTCCGAGGCTGGGGCTACAGGCGCCAACTTTCCAATGTGCCGGGGAGTGCTCACTGCTCAACCCCTGGCTCTGCCACAGGCTCCGCCCCCTCCCCTGAGCCTGCCATGCTCTGGCTCCTCCCCCTCCGAGCCTCCTGAACACCATGAAACAGCTGATCAGGAGGTTTGGGGAGGGAGGAGGAGGTGCTGATTGGCAGGGCAGCCAGTGGGCAGGAAGTGCTGGGAGCAGGGGGGTGGAGCTGCTGGGGGGGCTGCGGACGTATGACTGTGGCTCTTTGGCAATGTACATTGGTAAATTCTGGCTCCTCCTCAGGCTCAGGTTGGCCACCCCTGTAATAGACTAATTCATAGATACAAACCAATTCACTTTCCAGTCAAGAAAAGTCATTACTTCCTGTTAAGCCCCAGTCACTAGATCCACAGAAGACTGCCAAACATCCGGAAAAAAGCAATGAGCGATGTCCTGTCCCTGGGGAGCAGGAAGTTGGGTCTGTAGAAAGGCTAGAACATACAGGCCATGGGAATTGTGGGATAGCACTGCCGGCCTATTCAAACATGACCTCAGCAACACATGCTTTAGCTTCATCCTCATTGCAAAGTGAGTGGGCTGAGATACAAATTTCAGTAAGACATAGTTATGGGTACCTATACTCCTGGTCAAGCTAGCACGCATGTATTCTGAGGACTTAAATACAAGTGTCAAGGGCTTTATGTATGGATTGTAGGATGGGATTGGGCTAAAACATGTATCAGACCTGCAGTTTAGACACACCTTCAATGGACTTCAGCACTAGCTACTTCTAGCAAAAGAGCTCAAGAGTTCATAGAATCATAGAATATTCAGGGTTGGAAGGGACCTCAAGAGGTCATCTAGTCCAACCCCCTACTCAAAGCAGGACCAATCCCCAATTAAATCATCCCAGCCAGGGCTTTGTCAAGCCTGACCTTAAAAACTTCTAAGGAAGGAGATTCTACCACCTCCCTAGGTAATCCCTAGTTCAACTCCTTAGTAAAAATCCTCTAGCAGGAGAGAAGGTCTTGACTGACAGGTATAGTCCCATGTTTTAGAACCCCAACACCTGACCCTTAGTGTTCTATGATGAAGAATGTGAGATGGGTTTTCATCTCTCTACTTTCACTGCCTCCATCTCCTTTCCCCAGCTGCAAAACGAGCCCTTCCCCACCTCATCGGCTCCATCCCCCATCCCCAGTCTTTGAAAGTGAGACTCCTGAGTGAGCAGAGACTATCATGCTCACAGCCCATCACCAACTCCTAATGGCCAGGCTTTGAGCTAACAGCTGTGTCCTAGAGCCAGGCTAGTTATGCCCGGCCCACAGTTGCCCAATGACTGCAGAATTCCAGCATGGGGAAAGGGATGGAAAAGATTACAAAGGGGAGGCAGGGCAGATCAGGATGGTCAGCTAGGAGAAGAATGAAGTAATTTTGAAGGGCAGAGAAGGACTGTCTCTCCCCAGAAGAACCCAGCCTCTCTTCCCCATAAAAACAGCATGTCCCTACCCAACACGGGTATAGTGAGGATAAATCCATTAAAGATTGCGAGATGCTCAGATACTATGGTAATGGGACCATATAAGTACAATAAATGAAGCAGTTAAAGAATATACTTTCAGAAACAGTTTAAATGGGTAGCTGGTAATAAAAATGTTTGTTATATACATACTACAGGGAACAAAAGAACATTTTAGTCTTGTAATGTGAAGTGCTGCTGTTCCACATGATCTGTAGGATATCAGTATAATTTCAATGCAGGTAATTGATTTTTAAATGAGCTTAATCATTTGGCTATCCATAGGATTCATATTTGAATATGTATCCAAGTGCTATGAACAGATCAACAAAATATTTACTGTGACTATATTTAAGCAGATATTAGAGATCTATGAAATATTTATACTAAAATGTAATGCAGATATGTGAACTGGTGAAATGACTCAGCAGAAAAGGACAGTTCCAGTCAGTAAGGGTTAATGTTTATAAGAAAAAAGCAAAATAAGTTAAGATAGTACGAAAGTAAAGACAGCAAATCTGTCCTCCAGCTTGGAGGGGAGCTATGGTTGGCCAAAAATGGTAATAATTTTCTGCAAGAATTCTTATTATTTAAATTGATCTTTTCCAATTTTTTTGGTGGATTTTCTTCTATTTCCTGTGAAAAATAAAAATAAATGTTCTTTCTCCTCCTCCCCCCTCTTTCCCTCCCCCAACCACCACCAAAAAAGGGGTAGGAGAGGAGAAAAAGTGAGAGAAAAGTTTTGGGGAAACCAAAATACTGAAAACTGAACACACAACATTTTGTGTTTTGTTCTGGTGCAATATTTTGAATGATAAACCTGCAATGCACCATGTAGTTCTGTCGACACATCAGAGGGCTGGGTTGAACCTAAAGCTGGTGGAAATTTTTTCTTCTAAACATTTTTTTCCAATTAAAAATAGCTTTTCAAATTATAGGAAATTTTTCTCCTAAAATTTTCATATAGTCAAAGACATTTTGCATCAAATAATTTTTTACAAGAAACATTTTTGATCTCTAGGTCCAGCCCAATCCTATGGCCCCTGAGCATGTGACCCTATCTTCCCAAAAGGCATTCTCTCCCTTCGGCCTTCCAAGATGTCACTCTTACAGCACCTCCCCATACCATATGTGCAAAAAGAGGGAAAAGATGTGCTGAAATTAACCCCTTGTTCACTGATACCATGACTCCGATTTACTGACACAGTTGTAAAACTCAGCTGGATTTGAGTTTCATTATGTAACTGAAACACTCAGGTTTATGGTTTCATGTTGGGACTGTGATGAAGTAATTATGATTTTAACACAAAACCACATGAAACGTGTGAGGTTTCAACTGAAATTTCCTTTGAGGTTTTGGGTTGTTTGTAACCGAAACTCAAGCAAACCTCATATAGACTAAAAATGAAGAAAGCTCACTCAGATATCCCCACAAATTGCTGCGTTTTATGCAGCTAGGTCTACTAGGTTCTGCAAAGAACTGTTCTACAGCTGTTTATTTTTTGCCATAAGAGAGTCTGACTCCTTATGATGTCTTTGGCACAGAGGATCTGATGCTGTGGCAAGTTTTGCAGCAAACCAGCGTGGATAAGCGTGGAAGGTCTGGACCTGCTGATCTCATAGGGATTAAAATGTATTTCAAAAATCTTACCTGTAAGTAGTATTTGGAATATACACATCCCTAGCAGGAAACTCCAGTATCTCTCTTGTAGGTCTAACTCTGCTATCTGGGTAAAGTTTGACTTGCAGCAATTCTGGAGTTAGACAGTAATGAGGATTCTCTGGGGCTGGAGATATGTCTATCTTCAGCTGAGCTATAGAAAAAAAAATTATTACAATAATTGAAAGAAAAACACAAATTCAGTGTGCATATTAATGCTGTTTTCTAGAATGGAGAAGGTTAATATACTTGCCTTTCGCTTCTGAAAAGGAAAAAAAAGTATCCTGAAAGTAACATCTATTAGCCTGTGAAATAATTTACTAAGGGAAACATCTAGACACCCATCACTTGGCACTTGAAATACTAGACTGGGTAATAAATATACAATCAGGAACTATCCTGAACTGCCAATGATATGGTTTACAACAGTAGGATTTTCCCATCTAAAAGATACACATAGATTCTATGATGCCACAGTCCTGAGGCAAATGCATTTGTGCAACACTGAAATAAAGGGTTGGGGGGGCACAGATGGGCAACAGAGAATGAGTAAGGGGATAGGAATCAGGTGGGAGTTGTGAGGGGACAGACAAACAATCTTATAATATACAATCCATAAAGGTTTCCTTCCAGCACTTTCCATCAGGATAATTAAATACCTGTAATGGGTCTCAATCTCCGTAAAACAGAAGATGGTCTTCTCATATCTGCAAGGAACTTGTACAAATCTTCATCACTCAAGCGATCCCCTTCCTATTGTTAAAGAGAAAAAAAATGCTTAATACAGTGCCTGCATAAGGATGCAATTAGGAAAAAAAAAATCACCTCTCGCCTTCCTGCACCTGACTCCAAAACGTACTTTCTTGGAACAAGATGGTGAGAACATTAATAGGTTATGTTAATATCACGGGCCCTTCCTTATGAGAACTGGGTGAAATTTTTTATTGGAAACTTTTAAAAATAAAAATAGCCTTTTTCAGATTCCCCCCCCCGCAAAAAATTTCCTACTTTCATCAAAACAGAAAATTGAATTTTCAAATTACGAAATTTCAAAGGACTTGCCCCCCTTTCTTCCCTCTGCCCTTTCTCTCCCCTTTTTGCCAATGAACACAATAGAATTAATGATGTCTACAGTTTTGGGGCGGGTTGAGAGAGAGCAGGGAGAGGAGTTCCACTTTGTCCTTTTTCTTTTTTTCATTTGCCACTTTGTAACTCGCCAAAACTTCCTCAGCTTTGGCTTGGGAGAAGCTAGAGTGGCAGAGTTACAATTTCACCTTTCCTTTTGCCGCTCGGTAATGCTTCAAAAATTAACGACATTTTCTAGAGCAGCAAAAAACACCGTAATACCACACTGAACATCATTTTATTGCACCTGGTGGCCAAAAAATAAAAAATAATAATAATTACCTCATACATTACTTAATTGAAAACAAAATAGCTTCCATTTAAAAAATAGTCCAGCCTCCCTTACCATCCTCTTATCCTTAAATACTAAATGTTTTGAAATCTTTCCCTTGCTGCTGTTCCTCAGGGAAATCCACAGCCTCAGCTGAGGAGAGCTGACATCAGCACCACAGTATCAGAAAGGATCTGTTCCACCATGGGATCTGAGCTCCAAATGCTGAGAGAATTCCAAGAACTGCTGGCCATTCTTATCTCCCACTGCAGAGCATGGTCTTGCTTCTATTGAAATCAGTGGCAAATTGCCCATTGAATTGAATAGGGTTGTTTCAACAGAGATTGAGGGCAATCTAAGAACTGAGGCCATTATGTGTGAGCTAAAGATGCAACCACCATGGTAAAGGTTATGCTACAGTTCATGGCCAAGAGCAGGTCAAATACATCAACTATCCTTTGGCACATATTCACTCAAATAAAAATAATGGATTCTCACTGGCTGCTTTGTGATTTCTTCTGTGATTATTCGAGCAAACGGGTATACTGCAGGAATGTTCATGAAAACAGCGAATTTTAAATGTTTATTAGAGAACACTGGAGAAGAATGAACTAATATTCCCCGAGGAAACCTGTTTCTATTAGTTACACTGATACAGTCAGGGAACAGTGACAATGCCATGTGACCTAAAGGTCCACTCAGAACAAACTGACAAAGCTCAAATTTCATAAATCAATTTTTCACAATGAACTTCTCAGAAAGAATCCACAGATCATGACAAACTATTTGCAAAAATGTGTCTGTAGAATAAACTTCCAGTAATATAAATGAAATCAGATGCTGCTCAAACATAATCCGTGAATGGGAAAGCAAGGCTAAATTCAGTCAATGGATTATGAATTATCCACTCAGCTCTACTCTGACCTCACCAGGAGGGCGAACCAAATCATGCTGTGTCATGGGAAACACCGCAATGACCATGGCTCTTACAGTACCTGTTTAAAGAAGTTTGTCACCGTAAGAGTAGCTGGTCTAAAGCTAGTAAGGTTGCAAGTTTCATCTCCACTGGTTGTCCTTTCTAATGAACGCCTTCCAACAATACTGGAATTCCGTCTCTCTGACCAAGATCCTTTGCGTTCTAAAAGAAAAGGAAGAAAAACAAAGAGAACTACATTTGTTTCAAGCAGATTTTCTACACAGGAAGACAACTGCTGCATTCAAAAATTATGCAATAAGCATGATAGAAGAGGTGGTTATGCTAAGACAATCACACTCCTGAGGCATCAGGAAGCTATGAAGCACAGCTGAATACCTCTGCTCCTTTCATAGCAACCTCACCCCAGTGCCTTATTGCTATTATAAAAGTCTTTATTGTGTGGAGATTTATGTATTTCTCTTGTGCTGAAAGATGATGAAGTTGGCAGTTTTGGGGATGCTGAAGAGCAGTTTCAGATGAGCTGTGTGGTTCAAAAAGATTAATCCACTCCTTTGGAAAATGTTCATCAGCCTACAATGCTCTTCAGTCTTAGCAGCCTGGGTATAAATAGCATATAACAGATGGTTTGCTTGTAAAATTCTTGAAAGATAAACCTATTTGTTACCACAGCCTTGTCCTTTTTATTTCAACCCTTTTCTAGGACTGTTACAAAGGCGTGCGTGGGGGAGGGGGAGTGGAAAGAGAGAGAACAAGCTGGTAAAAGGAAAGAGCAGTGGCCATAGGGCCTGATCTAAGCTGATTTAGCTCAGGCACATATTCCCTTATGAAAACGCAGGATATACTTAACCTCCTGTGCCAATTTCAACCTCTGTGGAATCTCTCTCCAAACTTCCAGCACTGCTGACTATGTTCATTAAATGAATGGCTGTCCAGGCAAAAGGCATTCGATATTTGCCGAGTCTTTGGCAAAACTGCTCTGCTTGGCTTTTCAACTTTTCCAATTTCTCCTTATTCTGCAAACAAAACATTAATTCCAACAGATTAAAAAAAAAAAAAAAAAAAAAAGGAAAGGGAAGGGAAGCCAGCCTCCGCTTATCAAAAACGTTTCCAGGTGCTTTGTCCATGCAAAGTAATAATAATGACTTTTACACTGATCCCTAGTATAATAAATAAATAACTATAATAATAATAATACTTTGCATTTCCATAGCACCATCTACCTGAGTATTCCCAAGTGCTTTACAAACAATAAGGAATTGAGCCTCAGAACACTCCCATCCTGTAGAGCAGTGATGATCTAAAAGAGCAGCTGATTTAATGTTCCTAAGCTTCCAGAAATTGCCAGTTCAAATCACTTGGCCCTCTGCCCTCACAAGGCAGCTAAATTATACTCCAGGAAGTCCACTAGGGATTTCATTATTGCTATTGATTTTATGAGGTGATACTATGGTGACGGGAGCAGCATAAAACCCTAAAATAATAATACCACCAGCTACCTTTTACATAGCACTTTTCCTCAGTAGATTCCAAAGTGTTTTACATAGGAGATCAGTCTTTGTCCCCATTTTACATATGGGGAAGCTGAGGCAGAAAGCAATTAAAGGGACTTGCCCATGGTCATATATAGTCTGTGGTAGAGCCCGAAATAGAACTCAGGCTTCCTGTCTCTCAGTCCTGTGCCTTTAACATGCAGATCCTGATTTATCAAGGCATGACTTTAACCACGAGTAGTCCTTCGAATTCCATGGAAATCCTCACATGCTTCAAATTAGACATGTGCTTAGGCACCTTGCTGCAACGAGGCCTTACAAAACACCACTTGCCCAAAATTCACAAACCACCTGTCTGATTCCAAAATACAATATACGTGCAGGGTCACCTCACTCATCACAGGAATGGAGGCCCGTCTAGCTTAGGGTTTATACTGCCACCCATCACCATGGTATCTGAATGCTTAGGGAGCATCATTGCATAAGAGTTCAGAAGAGAAAGTGAATATAAACTTTGCCAGCTGGAACTATGAAGGAATTTAAATAGCAACCAGAGGTTTGCAGTCTTAGCTCTTAGAAAATGTATGGTGACAGATTTGAGGGTCACATGCAGGCAGAACATCCATTCTATGGTGCAGCCAGGCTTCACCATTTCCTTTTGCTTTTCACTTCATCTGCAACACTCATTCAGGAAATCAGAAGTAAATTAAATGATAAGCAAGAGAAGATGCCACGCACCACCTCATTCTATATTCCATTAGATCGGGGGCGGGGAGGGGGGGTTTTTCTTAAGATGGCTGTGAAATCGGTTTTTAAAATTAAATTGTACAAAAACTGACTGAGCTTGGGTAAAGTTTTACAGCTCTAAACTGTAGCTCTTCTAAAGATAAAATGGAGATTTCCCATTCTATAGCCATTGCTGATCTTGGAGTAACCTACAAAGGACAACATCAAAGAAATGCCACAGCACAAGTTGTCTCTTAGATGCTACTAGTATTCCTGTCTGTTCCAGAAAGCCAGCAAAAGAATGCACTCCCTTCTAGCCTCTGATCCACAGTGATTTACCATATCCAGGCTTGCACAACCACCACTTTAACAGCTCAGAGTTCAGTAAAAATTATGGTATTCTTCTAAGCTATGAAAACTGCAGTTCCAAGCCTTCTGCATCGTAGGTAGGATTTCCACAGTAAAGTATCTAGTTGTTTGGAAGGGAAGCAGGGACGGAGAGGTAGGAATTCAACTCTAAGTGTGGGCCAAGAGGCCAAGCCTTTTGCTATGCTTCATTACACATAACTAAAAAAAATATTAGAGACAAAAATATACACTGTCTCTCTTTGTTCAGTTGGCTATTTTGTACATGCAACAGGAGCACTGGGATTACAGTTTGTTTCATGATAGTCAGTTTCCCCCCCCCGATGTGTGGGTGGATCTTCCACACAACATCAGAAGAGAGGAAAACATTTTAAAACGTGGTTGTAAAAGCACCACAATTCAAATGCTAGCAGTGGACCTCCCCAGGAGCTGTGATACTGGGATTATTTTATAATTCCCTTTTAGAAGTTGACA
The DNA here is from genome assembly GCF_965140295.1 of Lepidochelys olivacea. NCBI lineage: Eukaryota > Metazoa > Chordata > Testudines > Cheloniidae > Lepidochelys > Lepidochelys olivacea. The sequence continues at coordinate 91,390,945 of NC_140418.1, read as the reverse complement.
AGAATCCTAGTTAAAGGTATCGTTTTAATAACAGGAATAGCAGGAACCGGGACAAACCACAGTAAAGGGAAATAAGGTCAATACATTTAATTAAAATATGAATGATTAAACTTCAATATCTTTGGAAGTATCAATGCCAACATTTCCTCTAAACTTCTAAAAATCCTTACCTTTGCCGCATCCGCTTCTTTAAAAATCATATAGGGCTCTGCGCATTCGCCAATATCCCCCTGCTGTAATACTTTTTCCAGCTGTGAAGAAACAACGGGTGTTTGTGAGGACAGGGACATGTATTTATCAGAGAATGGCAAATTAATAGAACACTCTATGTAGTTTAGACATGTTCTGAAGAATAGACATTCAAAAGAGCTGAAGCTCGTTTCCCTTTTGCACCAGCAAATTTAACCATAGATGTAAATCAAAGAACATTCTCCTTGACCAGATAGTCGGAAGTGTGAGTAACACAACTGAATTGTGGGTGAAAACTGGAAGTGCAAAAATGAAGGTGCAAATTACAGCCTTTTGAACGTTTAGCCAATTGCCAAGGGCTTTTAAAGAGTTATGTGTCAGATTATTACTTCATGATTCTTCTGAATTTGGTTCTTCTCCATGTTATTTTATCTATTCGCAGTAGCACCTAAAGTTCTCGACAAGACTGGTGTCCCGTTATGCAAGGCCCAGTACAAAGGTATAGAAAATTACTGTCCCTGCCCAAAGAGCCTGAAATCTAGGAGATGAGACAAAACAGGTGGCTCACACGAATGAGCAGTGAAGAGGGCTGGGGACATATGAATTGGTTTAAAAAGCACCCCTGCCTTCACAAGCTAACCATTGCATACTTGCCATTACTTAGACTGTCAGCTCTTTGGGGGCATCTTTTTGTTCTCTGTTTGTACAGTGCCTAGCACAACGAGGCCTGGCCCATGACCAGGACTCCTAGGTAATACCATAGTACAAATAATAAAGAAGAATGTTTACCATCATCCTTTGCATGCCCAGATTAGCTAGGATGATTAGTTAGAAATGTTCAAATGCATAGCTAGTGATTTCATAATACATAACAAAGCTAACACCTATGTGAAAATTCAACTGACAAGGCAAGCTATTTTTCTATCTTATTTACTATTATCACATGATAAAAATCAAAATGTCACTGTTAAATAAATGGCTACCAGCTGTGCTTACCTCACTGGGTTTACAAGTCCTAATGTGCAAACACAAACTCCTCTGGCTAGATCCTGATTTCAGTTATATGGTGTATATCTCTGCCTCTCAGCTTGTAAAAATCAGCTACTGTGCAAACACAGACCCTGATTTTACAAGATATGCAATGACACATGTGGCAAATCTGAGATCAGAATATGACCTAAATTACCAAACTCCTTGATCTTTCTTGGGACAATTTTGACTGAGCCACCACATTAATTTACTTCCAAAAGCTTAATCTATCTGTGCATACATTCAGAATCAATTTTTAACACATGGCTTGCTATAGGGTGATGTAACCAATGGCTGTAAATACAAAGGGCGTGTCACATTCCCTTTTCTCCAATGGGAAAGAATTCATTCTGGGACTGAGGTAGAGAACTGATCCAATTGCCAATTTCAGCCAGCTGGGGAATGAATGTCCCTCCCATTGGGGCGTTCTTCTAACCAAATGAGAGGAGGAATAATGTTTTTCATCTTCACGCACCTTATTCCTGAAGTTACCAACACTACATTTTATGGGTCTAATTTTCCACCAGGCCTTATCCCAGCCTCCCTCCAGGGGCCCACAATTTTGCAGGTGCCAATAAAAAGTAGATGCAATGTATATAATTTCGATATTTATCTACCTGATCATGCTCACAGATCTGGTACTTAGATATCTTACATGACATATATGGTTCTTTCAATTACTGACCAGGTTTGAAGATCAAGCCTTTTTAGTTTTTTGCAGCTTATGTAAAGTCAGCTTTTGTAAAGTCTGCTATAGACAGCATACTAGGATGTATTCATTGACATATAAGCGGTTTCACTGTATAAGTAACTATGAATGAAATGTATTAGCACCTCAAATATACACTCAATACCAAATCAGAATACTTTTTAGAACACTGAAGCCTCTGTGCATGATAACTTTGAAGTCTATTTAAGGAAACTCTCCCCCTTCCAACCGTTAAATAGGATGCAACATTTATTTAAAAAATAAGATGTATGCTGAAAAGAGAGGACATGCAGCAAATGTAAGATGACCCTCTTAGTAATTTCTATAGAAGTCAATATTTGCCTTCCAATCAGTAATAGGGGAATAATTATTAATAATAATAATAATAATAAAAAAGACAGTTATTTCATATACAACAGACAGATACAACAGCTGAGCTTTTGATAACTAGATGCATGTGTGTGAAAGGAGAAACTGTTAAAATGATACAGTAACTAGGCAATAAATGGCAATAGAATCGTGGGATGAAATGCAACATTATTGGCACACCACATACTTAGGTCACAATTAAAAAATTATATTTAATTAACTTCAATGGGATTTAGGCTCCCAAGTGTCTAAATCACTTTTCAAAATGAGATTTAGGCTCCAAAATCAGTTAGGCATTGCAGCGCAGCAATGCCTAAGTATCTAGCTATCTGGGGCTCAGTAGAACTTCAGTAGGAGTCTCCTGATAAGATGGTTTTGAAAACGCTCCTAGGTGCCTATCTAAATCTTTAGGTGCCTAAATATCTTTGAAAATCTGGCCCTAGGTCACTTTTGAATATGGTACTTAGGCTCATGTGCTTCTTTTTTTAAATTTTACCCAGTGGCTTCTCTATCATTTTAACGCTCCACCAAACTGTTTCCTTTCACAGAAAATAGCAATCCCGAAAAAGAAGCTATGCACTAAGCTGTTTTCTAGGGTTTTCAATATTAAAACCAGCCTACTTCTCCATTGGAGAGTATCTGATATAAAAAATGTTTAACATAAAAAGAGCTATTGATACGAATCAAATTCTCAGACGCTCCTATGGGAACACCCCACGACCATCTCCTAGGGACAAAATTTGCCTGAATACATTTGAGTCACAGGCCTGTGTGGTCTACAGGTCCTAGTTTTTTATTTAAAATAAACAAGGAACAATGACATTTCTCTCTCTCTCTCACACACACACACACACACCCACCCCACACACACCCTTCTTACCTTTATTACCAGAAAAACATCCTGAGAGGGATAAGTAATAGAAAAGATGGCTGATCTGGCCAGAGTGGTAATGGCAGCAGGTGGGACATGAGGACGCAGCATTCCTTTCATTTGTTCAGAGTTTAAATCAAAGTAGAAGTTCTCTGAAATCTAAGGGAAATGTTAGCTAGCTCTAGATGTTTGTTACACTTAATAGTGAACTCTTCACGAACACCCCCGGCAATTTGAAAACATTCCTGAAAAAGACTGCACAATGCCCTCTGTTGATATCACTTATTTAGCAAACAACATTACCAATCCATATTGTCTGAAGTCCAAAACAAACAGTCTCATAAAGGCAGATGATAAGGGGAAGAGGAATGCAAAAAGAAAAGAGCAATGTAAGTTATTTATAAAACCTACTGTACCTCTCTCAAACATGATCCCTTGATTAACTATTACAACAGTTTCAAAGTGTCAGAGAAGGAAAGGTTTCAGAGTAGCAGCCGTGTTAGTCTGTAACCGCAAAAAGAACGACGAGTACTTGTGGCACCCTAGAGACTAACAAAGTTATTTGAACATAAGCTTTCGTGAGCTACAGCTCACTTCATTGGATGCATGCAGTGGAAGTATCTATAAAAGAGTAGTGTCCCCAGTCTAGGCTGAAACACAAAAATTGCATGGCATGGGGCTGAGTAACCTTAGTACACTGAAACATTCCACAGAGACATCAAATACCAGTGTCTGTAGTAAGATTCCAATGCCAAAAGGAGTAACATGCCATTATCAACAGTAGAGGTCACTAAAGCCACTTCACAAACATACTACATGAAAGAAAATGACTGAAACGATAAGATGGTCAAAACTGGCCTGAGAAATGTGACTGAAAAATTAAGCAAAGTTTACAAAGTCTACCTACTCACATTTAAAAAAGACTATTTGAGATATTCAAGCATTGAAGGGACAGTGTCAAAATAAGACATATACTTTATTTTTAAAAATATCTTTACCTTGGTTACTAACAATATCTTGGATTATAAAAACCAAAAGAATTTTCAAAATCTAGCTTACTTCTCACTATTTACACTCCGTTCACTTTGCATTTCACTCAACTTGAACTACAAAAACAGACTGGTCAGTTTTGTTTCTAGTCAGTTTCCTATTCTCATGCACTAGCAAAATGTTATTTGGATTGACAACATGCCAGGGCAATGTTTGAATCACTCAAAGAAAAATCTTTATTTTTAAAAAATCATTTTTTAGTTTAAATTTTCCATTCATACATTTTGAACCTGAAACTAGCTGACAGTGTCCCTTTACAGATATGCAGATTTAAGTTGCTTACATATTTTTAGAAAATCATGTATGTTTTAACTGATGTGTCATTAAAGACAGAGAGAATGCAGCTTTTTGAAATTTCTGTAATACCATAAACTGGGTGCCTGAGCCTGCAAAATGTACTTGTTTAAATATATGAGCAGTGCAACTGAAACCTATACTTTACTACTGGATGTTGTACCTCCTACCATAAGTAGTCCCATTGGCTTCATGATAGGAAGTATTTGCAGGATCAGGGCCTTCAACCATAAGTGCTTTGGACACATATCTTTAATGCCCCATACACAAACATGTCACCATGTAAGTAAAAAATAATAACTACATACCTTTTTCTTTTCTTTAACATCATACAAAGCCAAACTTGCAAAAATGGGTTCAATTTCAATTTCAAATCTTTAAGGGAAGAGACAAATAAATAAATTGATCTGACTTGAGTTTGACTCAAAAACAAAAACCTCACAGGGTCCTAGAGCCCAGGCTCCAGCCAGGGCCTGGAAAATCGACACAGCAATTAAACAGCATCACACCCCGAGCCGTGGGTTTTTCTTTGCTGTGGAGACATACCCAAAAAGGACCAGAATCTTATTACAGAATTCTTTCAAATGAAAACAAATTCTGCAGACACTCATGGGGCTACCAAAAAAGTGTTACTAGATAGCCACCAGCATTAGCTCAGTCTGACTACCGGATATATGAAACTTAATAGTATCCTTTTTTGTCCGGCTTCTCTCTCTTCCTCAGTTCGCATCTCAGGGAAAGATACACAAGTGGAATCTGAAACTGCTGTCAACAGGCAATGAAAACTAGACTATTTCTTCTTTCCTAGGAGCAACTGATCAGGGAAGAATTCCAGGGGCTGATCCTGATCTCACTGATTTGCAGTGGTGTAGGATCAGAATCCTAAACTCAAGCTATTTATTTGGTTATCATCTGCTGGTGCTATTGGAAGCCAAGGAAAGCACTCTAGTGGTTTCCTTGAAGAAAAGCAAATGATTAACTGATATAGCTGGACCATTGGAAATGGAGGAACCTTAGCTTCTGTGAACAGAAATTAATCTAGTTCTTATTCTTTGTATAGCTTTTCTTGCCATGCTTCTGAATTATCAAAAGATAATTTTTTCAAAAGATATATGGAGGAGTTGCTGTGTGTCTAGTGATTGGAGCAGGAGACTGGGATTCAGAACGTCTAACTTAGAATTGGTAGAATTTCTTACCCACAACCAATTTCATCTGAAAAGATTCCAATTTTCAATGGAAACATTTTTGCCTAAATTTCCTGACCAGCTCTATGGCTGGTTAGAAAACCAAAAACAATTTTTCTAAGGATTTGCATAATTTTTTTTTTTAAAACTCTTGGCATCTGAATTTTTTTCTTTCATGAGAATTTGGCACCTAGATCTCTTTTATTCCCAGAACTAGCTCTGACTCAACATGTGGTCTTGGACAAGTCACTTAATTTCTCTGGGCCGATAACCTCCCATCTGTAAAATGGTAAAATAGCACCTACCTTATGGTAGTTTATATTTGTAAATATATAGTATGCAATATCTACCATCTATTATTACAGATGGTATTATATTGTTATATTTGATGGCATCTTAGAAATCCCTGGATTAAAGATTCTAACAAAGTACAAATAATCATGGTGAATAATAATTAAGTGTCCATCTTTCATCAGAAGTATCATGATACTCTATTGATGAAATTACATTCATTCCAATGACAGGTTTGATGCCACTATTCAAAGTTATGACTTTGCTGCATGGCCATGTAGTCAAGGCCGTTGAGTATTCACAACACAAATATGTGAAAAATAACTGGCAAGGGAACACAGCAAATGATTGTTCAAGTTAGTTACTGTTGGGTAATTGTTCACTTCTCTAGTTAGATCCTCTGTGCCCTTTTGGAACCTGTCTGGTTCGCTGTGGTATATGCTTTTGAAATCAATGAAAGGTCCCAAGAGCAAAGGTATATTTTAATAGATAAGCAGCAATCTGGATTCCTGTATCAGAGAGCAGCATGGTGCTCTTACGGGCTAGTCCTACAAAGTTCTGAGCATCTCTCGGGAGACCTAAGTCGCCTCAGCTCCTTGTGAAAGGAATGATGGCCAAGTGGTTAGGGCACTAACCTGGGATTGAGAAAAACTGGGTTCAATTCCCTGCTCTGTCACAGACTTCCTGTGACAAGTTGGGCAAGTCAGTTAGCCTCTCTGTGCCTCAGTTCCTTCTCTGTAAAATGGGGTGTGATGCTAAATATGTTAAAAGATTCGGAGGCATTCAAATACCACAGTACTGAGGGCTATATCAACAGAATGAGGCAAATAGGGATGGAGCACGTTCAGCAGCTCATGGGAGGCACACAGCACCTTGCAGGAAGGAGCCCCTAAACCTCCGCATGCAGCATCATTTCTCTGTAAGAATCATACATAACATGAGCATCTGAACTTGATAGTTCTGCACTGCTCCTAACAATGAGGAGTGGAATGTCTTGGAGCAGAACATAGGAAAGGTAATTTTCCCTACATTTGCAATAAGGTCTGTCTGGCTCAGCCTGACAATGGTCCCAGGTTACAGTCCTGCTTGAGGTTTGTTTTTTTAATTGCTGTTACCCTTGTCCTTCCTCATCCCCCCCCCGCTGTTTGTTTGCCACCATTCATTAACTCACCTGTAGCTTTAAACAGTAAGCTCATTGGGGCAAGGCCCACGCATCTCTCTCTCTACCACGAAGCATCTAGCACAGTTTTGGGTGCCATAAAAATAACAAACAGTAGCACAAAGTACAAATAATCTTTGTATTAGGGGCAAATATGGTTTTGATAGATTTGCTATAAATTTACTAACACACAAAGGATAACCTCAAATAGCAGAACTCATTAATTTCTAAAATTTAACTCACTTCCATTAAATACAGCTATTTTTGGAGAGATAGCTCCATTGCTACTGCATATTATCTTGTTCTAGCTCATGACATCACTCAGTAAAATAAAAGGCTGAAATATCAGCTCATCTCTAAGGCTACATCAGGCCCTGAAGTGTTTTACCTGCAGGGGGTAAGTCCCACATATGTCTCAGTTATGAGGGGCAATGTAGTCTAACTTGAGCTCTCTAACAAGAAGGCTTGATCTAACTGAGGACACAGAAGATGAATACAGCAGTGTGGAAAATCAGTTTTGTACTTTATTTCTCTAAGGGAATAACAGTAAAATTTTACCTTGTGTTAATAGAGAAGAGTTATAGGCAATGATCCAGCAGCAGGTAACCCTATATTCAGGAGCTTCACTTCATTAAACTTGTTTAACAGGTTTCCGTTCCTCCAGTTAAAGCTTGCTAAGTGTACAAAGACTTAGCTTTTAAAAGGATACAGTCAAGGTTGTTGAGCCTGAACCTTCACATAACCCTGCCAGTTGTCTCACACTGTAAAGCCTTATCTTAAAAATCTGCAGCAATGTTTTCATTGTGATTTAAAAAAAAACAACAACAACAAAAAACTTTGCTACAGGGCAAAAAACAAAATGCCTGACTTACTCCAAGGCCCAATGTAACAAATTGAGCGTGTATGGGCTCATGATAGGTGATAGGGCACGTCGACAGATTTGTCTACAACGGATGTACAGTGAGCCAGGGAAACATGAGTGTTTTCCATTTCACACACTTACCACAAAGGTTTGACACATAAAATTGGCTGATATGAGTTCCATAATATTGCACAACTAATGACAATATAATACATGCCTTTTTAAGCCTAAGAACAATCTTAACTGTGTCCCTTTAAGTAAGGGGTAATCAACAGAGTTACTCCCATTAAACATTGGTATAACAGCTGAATTTGACCCTATATTAAAATAATACTCACTTAAGAGACAAACACTTCACAAGAAGTCTCTGACCAAAATGTTCTTTGGGTACTTCTGGGACACAAAGCCGTTCAATAGGCTCCTCCTGGAATTTGTCACAGAAGCAGTCATTTACACATGGGTCATTGCTACACTCCAATAGTATCATTAAAACGCTAATCTAGGTTCAGATTTTTTTTCTTCTAAAACATAAGTAACAATTTAATCCTCAAGATTTAACTGCATGTTGCATTCACTGTGACTATAAATAAGAGCTACGGGATTTAATTTAGGGTATCTACATAATAGGGGACTGGAGATCTACAAAGAAAAAAGGTCTTTGGAAAGTAATATCCTTGGCTAGTCCACATGCTCAAAACATATGCTACTACAGGCAAATTGGAATACAGTTTTATGGAAATTAAACTGAGATGATCTTATTTCCTTAGTACTTTAAATCCATTGTAATTTGACTTTGTCCCACATTCCCCTTACTCCTTATGTTTTCTTTCTAGACTAGTTTACTCCACATTCACTCAAAATACCTCATCTGGTGCTGGATGCAATGCAAAAAGCTCCTTGTGTCTGTTTGACTTCCTCTGATCATCATTTTGATGGTCGATTTCCTCATTTGGGGTTCGGTCAAGTAGGTTTGGAAGGAGAGCATCAGGAAGGGAGTTCTTCAGATCAAAAATACTGCATGCCCAGCTGCCCCGTGGAGTATCATCTATTGACATTGAACGTCTTTTAAGGTCATCCTGAGATTTAACAAATTAAATGTAATTAATAATGCAATAGGGAAGGAGTCATATTTTTAAAACATGGCTATCGTGTAGCTTTTACATGGCAGGGTTTTAAGGCACATTACTTGTTCATCTTGGTAACTGTTGCCATCTGGAGCTTCATCCGACTCAAAGATCTGTTTGGGGAGCCCTTTTTGCCTCTCTTTCTGTTTGTCTAATGTGTTGGGATTAAATCCGGTTCCCAGTTTGTGATATCTATTCAAAACAGAATATTTCAAGTAATTTTTATCCTTCTCACCCCCATCTCCAAACAAGCATACTTGAGCATATACAGGATTATCTCAGCACCATTTTAAATTATAAATCACTCCCAGAAATATTTGTTGTCATGCTTAACAGTAAGCTTGTAATGATGTGTGCTGCTGTGTGGAAGACTCAGGTTTATTTCCCGTTCTCCCGGTCACTTCTTGCTCTGCACTGGACTGGGAATGATTCATGTCACTCCACAGCAATATGACTGCTTTAAGATACAAAACAATACTGACTAGCTTTGAAAGGAAATCCTATGTAAGCCCAAGTAACCTGGGTGGAAAATATGGTGATTTTAAAGCTGGACCTAAAGGCAGAGTGGGTTAAACTGGCTAAAAGCATGGGGATGAACAGCCTTTGGGCCAACTTCAGGTCTGATCCTATGAAGTGCTGAGTAATATGCTGAGGGACCTCAAATTCCAATGAAATTTGAATAATACAGGCCCTGGTACTATTACAATTTATCAGTTAGCTACACAATGTTTTACCCAGATTATCTGAATGTGCAAAGCAAAGACTCAAAAGTATTACATTTCAATCACGGCTTAGCTGATAAAAGTAAAATTTGTTTTAATCTTAGCTTCATTCAATGCTTTCTAGGATTGCTGCCTCCAGTGTAGGGTAGCAAATTACTGCAAAGGTCAGCATTAGGAAACCCTATTATTTTTTCAGATAATTAGAGAAAATGTGTTTACAATTAGAGCACTCACTCAAGAGAGCCAAGGGCCCACTAAATGCTCTGGGCACAGAGAACTGCAAACAAAGATATTGGAATAAGGGATTTCTCCCCCATTAGGTTTTGCAGGATCAGAAGGGAGACATGTCAGAAGCCCCTTTTTATAGCATCCTTCTAATCTAGATAAGAAGGGCTGGATTTAGCTCCAACCAAAGCTAGTCAATGCCACTCTAACCACTGACCTGAAGGGACTGCTTATGAGCAAGTCTGTTACTGCCCCTTTTCATGTACAGCAAGCTACTCCTGCAGCAGTCACAATCCTGACAACCCATAGAGCAAGCGACCAAACTTTGAGATTTAAACTCGGTCCCTCCCAACTAGGCAGTCAGACTCTTCTCCCGCTTCACACACAACCCTGCAGCCCTTATTCAGGCAAGACACCCGCTGTCTCCCACCAGTGTTTCATCTGCACTGTTGGAACTGCACGGAGGGTTCAATCTGCAAGATTCCTATCAGTTCCTGGAGGTGCAGAGCACCCTCAACTGTAGGTAAGGGGAACTGGGTGCACTCAGCACTTCCAGGAGCTGCTCCACACTTGTAGGATCAGGCCTTCCGAGCCCCCACCACCACTTTGCTGTGGTGATAGAGCATACCCTCTGCAGAGGGTGGAGGTGGAGGTGGAGGGGGGATGTTACCTCTAGCAGTTGGTGGCTAGTATGCATCAGCTGGACCACAATCTGGGAGGCTAATTTTGTCTGTACTCCTTCTGGTCTCAAAGGGCTTAGCGATGCCTCTAGCAAGACCGAGTTGTGCCAAGGAGTGGGAGGAGGCTCACCACTTCCATGGCAGAGGTTGGAGACATTATGCCTTTGAAAGACACAATGTCTCTTGGGCACTCAGCATGCTAATCTGTACAGGGAACGCTTTCCTCAGGGCAGCCACCTGGGTCCACAACGTGGGAGTGAGAGCCAGGCCTTGTCCTCACCCAATCAGACACACCTAATTTTGTGCTGTTAACCTCCAGTGGCTATGTCTATTCTGAATACCCAGTGTTGGGAGTCAGACTTGTTTGCTTCCTGTATGAGTGGGGTAGTACTCCTTGCACTCTTTCCCTCTCTGGTGCACCCACATAGGGGAGGGCAACATTTAGACATGCACATTTGGAAACGGTGCAAACCTTTGTTAAATTTAGTGATGCATGTCTGCTGGCTATGTGGGTTATGCTGCCCCAGTATATGGCGGAAACTAGACTATTTGCTTACAAACACAGGTGAGTAAATAAAGCCGCCCCCCTCCCTTTTTTTTTTTAAAAAATTACAGACCTTGTTTTTCTTAGGCTATGCTATCTCTGAAAAGCAAGTCTTCAGCATTCCCTACAGTGGTGCTTGGGACAATATTAAATCCAGTGAACTGTAGCAGCTGCCACAAGGACATGGCAGCAGCTATCGTAGTGTCATTTTTAGGTGATGTAGCATCACACGGATCACTTGCTCCTTGGCCGTGATTCTTTTATAGTTGCCAGAACTTTAGTCATTCAAGACACACTTTTAAAAGAAAAGCTACCCAGACATTTTCCTACTGATTTGCATAAATTAATCAATTTATGTTCAGGCTCTAAACAGTTAAGTCAAAGCATTATGTAAATGTTGGTAGAGTTTAAATATTACTAAGCATTTTTAAAGTAATGTACAACTGCAGAACCTCTTTGAGAACACATGATTATTACTTTAGACACCTTTACTACAGAAATGCTCACCCACCAAAAGTGTACACTAAACCTTCCCAAACCTATTTTCTTTTTGTAAGAAACTGATGCCGAGAGAGTGAGAGAGAGATTTGACCTGCATGTTTATATTCCCTAATTTTTTCCTACCGTCCAATACCTAAAGGAAGTTATCACTGATGACAAAAAGGATTTCTGGTGCTTCAGATTCTGGGCATGGAACATCAGATACCTTAGAAGGGCCTGATTTTCAGAATGTGTTGAGCATCCACTTCACTTGGTTTAGGAAGCCAAATATGGAGAGGCACCCAAAATCCTAGTCACTTCTGAAAATGTAGGTCTGCAGTTATCATTCTGTTTGCTCATACCAGAATCCACCTTGAAAGATCAGGACCTTAAATCAAAATGATAAATATCACATTGTAACTTACTTTCTGTTCACAATTGCCCAATCTTCTGTGTAACTTCTTACACAATCCCTCACATGAGGGTCCATTTCACTGTAAAAGAATAAGACAATCTCTTCAAATCACAAAAAATTAATTTTTCTAATGACATATCGACTTTTCACTTCATAGTATATTAAAGTACGATCTTTTTCACGCACATGGAAGAATTTATTGTAAAAGAAAAATTTGGCCCCCACCTCGCAAACACTTATACCCCAAGCAGCTCCTTTGAACTCAATGGGGTCCACTTCCATGTGAAAAGATACATGTGTTTGCAGGTCAGGCCTGCAGTTTTCTGCACCTTACCTCTCTTCAGGTACAGCTGACACAAGAGTCCTACATTCTCGAGGACTGTACACAACTTCAATATCATCTGGAGGAAATTCAAGCAAGTCCCTCAAAGGCCCGGAATCCATTGCAAGTGGATGTGTAATAAGATATTCTTCCAAATCCACTGGATCCACAGCTTCCGTAAGTGGAACCTAAGAGAAGTCAAGCCGTGGGAGAGTTTTTAATGAGAACAATCAAAAGCAAGTCTTATTTTCTACTGCACTTTTAAAACCAGATTGACCTCCCAATTAAAACAGCAGCTTGGTCTATTGCCAGACTGCAGTTAGTCTGAACCAACATACAGTATGAAGCTAATTTTCACACCCTATGTTTTATCCAGCTACCTCTCCTGGTATGTATATTATGCTAATCATTATAGTATCACTGACATTGCTTCTACCACATTTTCCATAAGAGCTGGAAATTCATTAGTTTAACTCAAAAGTAAATCTCTCATTTTATTACTGGTGATCTGTCACTTTCTCTTTGATTACCCACAAATCTGAACTACCACCAAAGGTCACTCTTTGACTCAAGAGACACACAGAACTCATTTACCCTGGGGAATGCAGATACAGTTGCAAAATCACTATAAACAGTGAAGGGAACACCCCTATGAAAGCTAACACTGTCTCCATGTAAATGTCTTCTCTCGGGAATGCAAAACATAATCTACTCTTCCCCCTCAAAAAGAGTCCCACAGACTTATACTGAAGAGTAAATTAGATTCATTTACTATGCACTAAATCCTGTAGTCTTTTCCCCAGCTCCCCAAAGGAGTTTTACTTGTGTAAGATCTATAGGATTTGCACCAACCACAGCAACATGAATGGCAGATTCCGACACGTGGCTATCCCTTGACAGCATGTGATCTCCAAAATTAACAGCGTTCCATATCCCCTACACAACCATCAGATAGTGTAGGCCCAAAAACATGTCTGATCTGAAAATGGTTATAACCTGGATAGGGAATGTACTCTGTACGAAAAAGAATGACTCCTCACAGATTCTCAAATGGAAAAGTCTCCAAAATGAAAGCTACCTGCCTCTGTTGATCTATTCTGGACTATATCCTATTCTGTATTGGTTCTTATATCACACTTATCGTCATAGTATCTGAGTGTCTTCCAGCAGTGCACACCAACCAGTTTTTTTAATGCATATGCAAACGCCACCTCGCTAAGGGTTTTTGGGGGGGCACAAGCTGGACCTACTGTCAACACCCAAGGAGTATGTCTACACTGCAATGTAAGCCCAGGCTCAGACTCAGGCTTGAGCCCAAACCTCTCTTCCGTCTTGGACTCAGGCTCAGACACAGGGTCCTAGAACCCCAGGAGGATGGAGGGTTTGAGTTCAAGTTAAACTGGGACCCAGGGCTCAACCACTATTGCTTTGCAGTGTAGACTCCCTCCTCCAGACTCGGGTCCTGGGAGTCCACCAAAAGTATCCCACAATCCCATGGGCCAACTTCCTCTGTCCTCTCTATCCTAAGAATCACCAAGTGACTTCAGGGAAATGGAAGCAAGCCCCCTTACTGTAGTGCAGCAGCTCAGCGAGTCAGCGTTTAACCCTTCCATATTTTTTTTTTCCTAACTGCTGAGCTGCACACACACCTTTGGAGAACCTGTTGTGTTTGCCATGGAGACTGACCAGAAGCAGTCCTCCGCAAAGCACCCTGCTTCATGGTCGCGGGTGCACAGCCAGATTGTGGTTAATCTCAGGTGCGAGGCCCGCAAAACAGTGGACGGCAGTAAGAGTACCAGGAATGACCACACATACCAGCCAATAGCAAAGAAGCTGGCAGTGTTGGGAATTTACTGGACTGGTAACCAGTGCAGGGAGCAAATTAAGCAGCTCAGGACCAAGGACCAGAAAACTGGGGACCAGAACTGCACCTCGGGCAACTCACAGACATCCTGCCCATTTTATGAGGAGTTTGACCAGGTGCTGGGTAGTGCACTGAGCACAAAGCCAATGGCGCTGCATGATGACCTGGTTAGCAAAGTTGGTGACCTGCTGGCCCCAGAATCCAGCATGGGAACTGATGGAAGCCAGCAGCAGGTGCCAAATGAAGCTAGTGAAATGACTCTGCTGCTGACACCAGTCCCTGAGGAAGCTTTGCCACAGGAGCAGCTGCAGCATATCCTGGGGCTTTACTCTGAGCCACTTTTTGACGTTCTCTCCCTCCCCCCGAGGAACAGCCAGCGATGGAACTGGCATCAGAAACAGAAGGGACAGAAGCTGCCCCAGAGCCTGGTATGTTTATTAATACAGAAACGGGAGGAGTTTCCATTCTATGAACCAATGCAAAAGTTATTACAAGCCCCGGCTAGCAACATATATCTGCTGATGATGGATTGTATGCCAGCGTCTTGGTGTCCCCCCAGCCTACCCACCCACTTCCACCATGTGGAATTCAAAATGGTAACTAGGAAATGCAAAGAGTAAAAAACGCCTTGAAAAGTGATTTTTTACTGGAAAGGCACAGATCTTTCCTGTTTGTCAAAAATAATAGCCTTACATTGCCATGCCTGTAAGGACGCTACTCTGTAAACACTCAGCGTGGTACGTGTAACGTGCTGCCTGAAAACAGTGAACTGGGGAGCTGGGGACAATGGAAATGTGTTCCATTTATAAATCTGTTTTGCAATTTTTAGGAAAATAAAAAAGCAGCTGTGATTTTTTACTTACCGTTGTCTCTGCACTTCTTTCGCTGTGATGAACCCGGCTGGGTCCAGGGAGCTTCTGTGGTCTGAAGCAGCCCTCTCACAATATACTGAAGTTCAGGTGTCAACAGTAACATTTCATGTCCTTGATATTCCACGAGGACTTTTTCTGCACTGACACTAACTCTGTGTGTCTTGTCCTATTCCAAGGCCCTTTGACCTCTACAGCCTGCAGCACCTTCACAGCTCCCCCACATTGCAGCAGAAGCCTGGGCCAACACACCTTCACGGACCGTTCCACGAGGAAGCATTTCCATGGTGAACTTGTGGTTGAAGTTCTGGACAGGGCCAACAAGCAGCCCCAGTACCAAAGACAGAGGGACTGACGGCAAGAAGAAAGGCACGGGCGAGAGGAGAGGGGAAAGACTCAGGCTGGTTGCGCAGCTTGAGGACAGGGTTTCAGCGGGGGAGCAGGCACTTCCTTCACAGTTCCTGGAACAGGAATGGCAACTAAAGGAGGATGCCAGAGCTCAGCAGAAAGAACTTTGGAGCAGCTGCTACAATTAACGGTCAGAAGAGCACTGGCTCCTGTTGCACCCACACCACAGCCTGAGTCCCCTGCATGGTACCCTGGGATGTAGTCCAGGAAAACCTTGGACAGCGTCTCCACAATATAAACAAAACACAGAGTATTTTAGAAGTAAAGAAATTCACCATGACAGTCACCCAAACAACCTTAACTTTCCCCCTTAACACCATTAACATTCCCCCTTAACACCATTAACCATCTATTTCCCTCTCTAACCTTACTTTTTAGAAAATGACACTGCAATTATACAGCTTGCAGGTGGATTTTGAAAATGTGAACCATAGACAACTGATTTTAAGTGGCTCCCTACAAACATCACCCTAATACTAAATCATAATTTCATCATACCAGATTAGGAGGTATATACCTGTAGACATACTAGCTCTGTTTTACACTTGTACAAGTGGCAACAAGTGGCATAGCTGTATGTAGTATGCTATTTGGATAATTAGGAATTCTTCCATGGACTGTATATAGCTGTACAGAAGGACAGAGCTGTTAACTAACTAACTAGGTATGTATATAATGCTGTGCATCCATAGACCTCAAAGCACTTCATGAAGGGTGAATAAGTATTATTCTCTCCATTTTACAAACTGGGAAATCGTGACACAGAAAGGTTAAATAACTGAGCCAAGGTCACAGAATGAGCCAGTGGCACCGCTGGGAATAGAACTGAGGTTTCCTGATTCTCAGTCCAGAACCCTATCCATGTACAATCCTGATTCCCCTGGGCATTACTAAACTGAACCTACATGCAGGAAGGACAAAGGTTGTTAGAGTTTTTGGCTGTTCTCAAGGGTAGCATAACAGGGGTAAAGTTAAGGTTGTTTGAATGATCATATATAATTTTACACACACACACATTTTGGGTTTAAAATGTGCTATCCTTCCTTCTGCCCACCACCCCCACACCGGCAGTTTCAATCTTCATATACCCTAAGGAGCACTGTCCCAGAGCACCTAACATTTGAACCAAAAGTTCCACCACCAAGTTACACGTGTGCACAGCTTGACAGAGCAGCCCCCCTTTCTCATTTCCTCCCCATTTTTC
Source organism: Lepidochelys olivacea (assembly GCF_965140295.1). Taxonomy (NCBI): domain Eukaryota; kingdom Metazoa; phylum Chordata; order Testudines; family Cheloniidae; genus Lepidochelys; species Lepidochelys olivacea. The sequence goes on along the minus strand of NC_140418.1, from coordinate 91,374,081 downwards.
TAAATTCCTCTCCTTCAGAAATAGTATGGGGGGGAAAAACACATCACTGCACAGTTGTGGCTGGAGACTGGCCACACTGCACAATATATATTAATTCAGTACCATACAGAATAACTCAGAATATGTGATCTATGTAAGGATTCAGTTATGGTTGCAGGGGAGATGCATAATTTGAATTTCCTGACTTCTGTGCATATAAAATCTCAACTGCAGTACTCCAGCAATGTAGGTTTCTTATATTTAATAGAAGAAAAAAACCTACTACCCACATGATTGAAGGACTTCATCCTGAAAAGCGCCAAAGGACCTACTGGACACCTGCCAATGCTACTGCACTCAGTGGGAGCTGTGGGTGCGCCACATGTCTCCGGACTAAGCACAAGGTTAGGCTTAACAGTTTTTCCACTATGTCTCTTCAGATGACTTGTACTGTGAAGATGTAAATAAACATAAAAGTCAAACCCAGAAGCCTAGTATTAGAATCACCATCTGTGCAGCCAAAAATACTGTCTAGCACCTGAGTAAACAGGCCAAACATAAATTCATGGTTATAAAGAGGAACTAGTTCATGTTAGACTACTGGCAGATAAACGGAAAGTGCATTGTTTTAAGCTTTAGCTATCTGTGGGGTAAAAGGTGAAGAAAGAGGAGGGAGAAGTAGGGATGAGCGAACTCGTCTATACAAAATAAGCACCAACCCAAATCCCACCAGAAGTTTAACTGAACCAGGACAGACGCTTTTATGAAGTTGTTTAAAGTTCACATAACTTTTCCTCTGCGCTGTTTTTCACTGTTACACACCTCTGCAGGCCAGGAACAGAAACAATGCACAAGTGGCTGTTCTCATGGTATTTCCAGTTTGACCCAGAGCAGAAGCTACACACACCCGATGAATTAGTTCGCCTAAGATTTCTGGACCACATATGCAGAGCCAAGGAGTCTGGATAGTTCAGATAAGCTCTGGATAAGCATCTCAAATTTTGGTTACTTATACAACCCAAACCTCTAAACCTTGTCATTTTAGGCTGCACTGCTCCCACTGAGATGAAGAAACTGTTTTATTGGTCCAGTATTGGAAGCTACAGAACTGGTTCAGTTTCAGAGGACCCTGAGGAAAACTGTGATGCAGCGAATAGATGACTACTGATGACCTATCAGGACATTATTATACTTTGTTTATGACTCATCATCTCCACAGATCATCTTGGTCTACAGCAGAAGTGAGGATAAATGACAAGAACACTGGTAAAAATCCCACACCTCATCACATAGTCAAGTGTTTTGAAATCTTACACTGCAGTCACTCAGGAAGCAAAGGAAGAAGCCATGAAGTCCAAATCAGTGAATCTGTTTCAGGCCATTAGACAGTTTGATAAATGCTCAATGTCTCCATCTGGAGAGAGAGAGTTGAGTATTATTCACTCCAAGACTACAATAAATTGTTATTGTACTTTATGGATAAGATTGTTTTAATTCAGTCTGAACTTTGGTTTTTGTGGAAGACAGCCAGTGTCTTCTCTATTTAAGTTTTGGTCAGTTCCTCTCACTGAGGATCTAAAGGTGCTAGCAGATCTTTGGACAAACATCTGCATGTTCAACCCCCCTCCTTCCTGGCAGGTAAAGTCTAGTGGCGAAATAACAGGCTATTATTATAAAAGATGTCAACAATTCTCTTCAGGTGGGCACAGTGCCAGCTTCTATTAAAGAAGTGGTTAGTAGGCCTTTTCTCAAGAAGCCACATCTGGATATTGATAATCTTGCCAACAACAACCTTGGAGGTAAAAATCCAGGCCCCACTGAAGTCAATGGCAAAATTTCCATTACTGGTCTCTAACCTTCCTCTATCTTTTTTAGAGACAGTGGTGTGGACACAACTCTGGCTGTCCCTATACTCCTCAGATTTATTTCACCCAGACCAGTACAAGTTTGGGCATAGAGACACTGTTTCTATGCCAGGGGTCAGCAGAACTAGCAACAGAGAATAACTAAGTAAGCATCCACATTGTTCCTTTGAGACCTATCAGCTGCCTTTGATACCACTGACCATGTGGTCTTGAAGGGATGAACAAAATTCTACTTGAGTTGCTCCGTTCCATTTTTCTGAAAGGACTCCGAAAGTCGTGTTTGGTGACTGCTCATCTGGCCCAAGGATTCTCACATATCTTGTCATCCCCACCTCCTCAATGTGTGCATGAGGCTGTTGCAGGCTGACAGGTGCTATGCATTTCCAGTATTCAGTGGACACTTTACATCTCTGGTCTATCAGACCTACTTGGCAAAGGTAATCAATTTACCACACTGTTTTGCTGGGACTGAGTCTTAGATGAGGTCAAACTGTCTGCAACTCAATCCAGACTGAGATTATGCTTGGGGGAACCAACCAGAAGAAATGGCAGAGTTGATATCAGTTCCCTCCACTGGTGCAGGCTGCCAGTGCTTTGTTACTCCAGCTCAGAATCTGGGGGTCCTGTTGTTGGTTCCAAGTAGCTGCAATGGTCTGAGGGTCCTCCCATATGTCTAGCCAGCGATGGGGCCAAGAACTTTTCTTGTCATTTACACTTGGCAAGAAGGTTGCAAAATGTTCCTTCTGATGTGAACCTTGGCCATGAAATGAATGGTATTACAGCGGAGATGGAGATAGGCCATGAAGGGCACCATTATTTAGCATGTGACCCAGTACTCATTGAAGTCACTTCAGTGGGCACTGGATCAGTCCCTTATAGCACAGGTTTTCAATACTGATGTCTCAAAATATGTACAGCGAAACCTGCCCTGAGATCCGCCTACAACAGCTCACCCCATGTCTCAAGAGACCTCCAGTGTTGCAGCTTGGTTTTGCCTGACCCCTAATTAAAGCATATCAATTTTTGCTGATCCCTGGGAAAGTTGCTCAAGACAGACTTCATTCCATTTTGATTCCTAAGGTCAGATTCTGCCATCCTTACTCACAGTAAGCAGTACCTTACTCTGCAAGTAGCCCCACTGAAATTAATATGGATAAAATGCTACTCCTGGACTAAGGTGCTACTTAGTGTGAGTAAAGGTGGTATAACCTGGCCCCTAGATAAGAGGTTGTACATCAAGTACAATATATAGATAAACTGCAGCTCCTACAACGCAGGCAGAACAAAAGAAATCACTTGGAGCTGGCTCTTTTCCAGGGCTAGGCCAATAAAGTCTTTATCTTCCTGAATCAAGCACATCACTTGTAACTAAATACTTTGCATATATTTTTAATCTGTCCATAGACTGACACCCCTTCCCTGCTTAACTAAGATACCAGTTTGATTGATTGGGTTTATATAAACTATTATGCATTACATTGGTGTATTTGGGCCACTGGAGTTAAGGCTGTCAGCACCTACATTATAAAACCCTATTTCAAAGGTTTATAACTCTACTGCAACAGAGACAGTCAAGCTTCTGTCTTTAAAACTCCATTATTCTTCACTGTTCCCTTAAAAACTTGAAAATAAAATTTTGTTTCCTATTGACTTTGTCCTTCTCTACATGGCAAACATAGTATTTTACTCAAGTTTAGTGCTCTTCCAGCCAAAATGCGGCTCCTTCCTGTTTATTTCCCTCTCTGTGCACCTGCAGTATCATTGGTTAGGACACAAATATGTACACCGCTCTGGCTATAAGAGGCCATATTCTCAGTTTGAGTAAATGGGCGCTGCTCCATGAAGGCCAATTCAGTGCTCTACTCTCAGAATGGTTCTCATAACTTATGTCGCTCCCCCCGCCCGCCCAAGTGACATAAGTTACGACAACCATTTTGAGAGTGGAGTTGTGGCCTGGCTCATGGCGTTGCAGCGTCACTCGCTCAAATTTGGCCTACCCGGACTCCCGTCATCACGACGGCTGGGCCAAACCTGAGTGGCGCTGGGACTCCTGGAGCAGGAAGGTGAGCCCAGCCAGCCCCAGCCACAGCAGCTGCCACAAGACCGTTTGAAACATTCTGGTGATGCAATTTTGGGTCCCAACTCAAGGGCTGAGAAACCTTTCTCTCATTCATCCCCCTACACTGAGACAGGACCAAGTATACCTAGGCTATCCCTGACAAGTGTTTGTCCAACCTGTTCTCAAAAATCACCAATGATGGGGATTCCACAGACTCCTCAGGTAACTTGTTCCAGTACTTAACTTTCCTTAGAATTAGAAAGCTTTTCCTAATTTCTCACCTAAATCTCCTTTGCTGGAAACTAAGCTCACTAGTTCTTGTCCAACCCTTGGTGAACATGGAGAACAATCCCTGTAGCTCTCCACAGCAAGCGGTCACCTCCACCTGCTTAGCCCATTCAGTGAAGCCACTGGCCAGTTTCTATTCTGCCAAAATACCATACCATGAAAATGACACTGAAGTCACAGAGACTGAATCATTCCACTAGTAAATGAAATTGATTGGAGACTGATTACATGGGACAAACCATGGTAATTAGAAATGCTGGAAAATAAAACACAGAACAAACAAATTTGTACATGACAAAATGCGGTTTTGGTTTACAATCACTAATTTGCTGAGTAGGGACAGTAGATTTTTTTACCTCCTAAACTATGAGTTAAGAGCAGTGTTCACTTTAACTGTCTAATCTTGCTCCCTTATCTCAGGTACTAATAAGTAAGTTTTTACATTTCATTTTACAGATGTGAGGAGGCGGCAGACCTCAATAACCGTTTTTGCATCACTATTAATAAAATTATTACAGATTATTTTTATAAAGTTAGGTTATTACAAATTTACCGTTACCATCACTGAATTTTAAGAGATACTTACACTTCTTGTCATAAACACAATGCTTGGAGAATTCATTAAGCAACCAAAAAAATAAGCTTGTGAGCTATTGTAATGAAATGTTCAAGCTATTTAAGAAAATTCCTAGAAAATCTCTGCTTTCTGTCAACAAGTGACAGGGAGCAAGTATCGAACAGGATGACAGCTCCTTAGTCTTAAATCCATATTTATTATCTCTAAGTGTGTTTAAAAGATTCTGGGATGCAGCTTTAAAACTTCTACTTTGTTTTAACATTCTATATACTATTTTCTTTTATACTATGTTTTGAAAGATGTAGATAAGTGTTAGTTATTGTGATTTGTGCTTTACCTAGAATATCTAGTAGGCATCTTTAATTGCAAACTGTAAATGTACTACTAATGGTAGGTCATAAAGCTTGACCAAATGGTTCCTAAAGGCAATTAACCAACACTTGTGTCTTCACAAAGAACAGGATCCCGCCCCCATCTCCAACTTACCCAAACATAAGTGTGGTATAGACATGATCTTTATCTCAAAAAAATAAAAAATTCTTGATGTTTATGTTTTAGAAAGTGATCTGGTTGTGTAAAAGAATGTAAGTCTATTCCTTATTCAGAATATTCCAAAGAGGAGTGATGTTTAGGATATGTTATCAGAGCAATAAACTAATAAACTGGGCCTCTTTACCCCTCCTCTTTGCAAAGAGAAAAACCTTTGGTTTTTAAACTCACACAAATAGAAATATCCTTGATTAACCTGATTTATTTCTAAAGTCTTCATTCTTTAAACACTGGGACCATTTATGGTTAGGAAATGTTTTACAGATATTTAAAGACGAAAACCTTTGTTGTTCTGCAAATACTTAAGAAATAGTCTTTTGAGATGCATATTTGCAAATACTTTTATCTAAATGCAAGCCTTCATATAGTAACTGCCTGATACCATTGTTAAGTAAATAGTAAGATATTTTTGGCGCAAATCTAGCAAGGTCATTTGATGCTATAACTGGTTACTAATGTAAACAGCCATTTGAGTATAGAAATATTTATATTAATTGTGGAATTAGTTATCTGGCAATGCTTAAGCCACCCCTCACCAAACTCAGCAAGACAAGAGTCACCTCTCCAAGGATTCGTAAGATGAAAGAAAATACCTTTTTTCTTGACCACTTAATATTAAAGACTCCCTTTAAAATCATTTAATTTAAAAAGACTATTTTAAGAGCAGAAAGACTTTGATATAGAAAATAGGAGTGTTTTGACTTATTTGAAACAGAATTTTAACTACTACTATACCATGAATCAACTAAAGGGATAGCTCAAAAAATGAACTTTAAACTTTTTGTTTTTTTAAACTACAGCAGAACCCCATTTATCGGAGCCTCCATTATCCAGCTCTCCGTATTAACTGAACGGGTGCTGACAGCCCTGCAGCCAGGGGCTGAAGCTCTTTGCCCATTCTCCAGATTATCCAAATTTTTGATTATCCGATCCGGCCCAATTAGATCAGATAAACGGGGTTCCACTGTATCTTTAAAATGTTATGAGAATTCCCTGCCACAAAGACAAGAGCAGTATAACCCCACAACTGAAGAATTACAACCCTGCTGCATACGCATTAGCAGGCTGCATATTCATGAGCTGAAGATGCTACCAAAACCACCCCATGAAGGTGTTGAGCCAATGAAAGGTGAGAGCGACTAATATCTGAATCCAGACAAGCCCCTGAAAAGGTATCTTCCATCTTCAGTGAGACTGTGGAAAGAGAACAGTATAAATTCCTCTGACTTAAGACACTCCAAAACACTATACTTTCCCACACTTACTCTTATTACACTCTTCCAGATATGCTTTCTTACGGTTTCAGTGCTCATCTCTAACGAAAACAGCAGCAGTGACAAGACAACTATCAAGAAGGAATGAGCTTCCAGCCCAGCACTCCTTCTGTAACATGATGACATCACCCAGACTACAGGATTATTGGTAAAATGGAGCATACAAAAGCCCTCCCAAGGGACTAGATTTAACTTGTTCTCGTTATAATGTTAATGGGACATTGGAATGCTCTAGTAATTTCAGGTACTAACAGTTTAGTCTGATTAAACATCAGATTGTTTAAACTCTGTATTCCTGGAGAGGAGACATTGTTAATGTTAGTAAACAAAGCAAAATGTGGGATTTAATTTGATTTTAAGATTCTTCATATTAATTACTATGCCTGCCTTGAATGGCTTCTTTTAAACAAGTTAAAAAACTCATTTCATGGGACTTCATTATAATCATTTACCTCTGCCCATTTATGAACTAAGTGTTCCATGATAAACTAAACCTCATTGACCAACCCTTAAATGAAATTCCTTTGCCCATCTACATGCTGCTTTGGTTCTCTCTGATATACTAAAATAGGACTCATTACTGATTTGGGGAATAATAAACTTTGGTTTACATTTACCAAAGGAAGAGTGTCACTACCAGAGAGGACCCCCTCAAAGTATTATCTCTGTTGAAAGCTCTCCACAGAGAAACAGAGGAGATGGTCACTGAAGTAACCCAGTGATGGCTGGTGAACCTTGGGGTAAGTGCGACATACCAGGAAAATAAAAAAAAAAAAAGCCTTGTCCCCTGGGTAATATATCTTGGCCCTGGAGTCACTCCAGTTGCACTGGGGCATGTGAAAGCTGGTCCCTGCAGTCTGGGTGTGCACTGGAGGAGTGTAAATTGTAGATTGCGCTAAAGTATTGCGCTCTACCTGCCCCATGTAGACCCAGCTGATGTGCTCCAAAAGGTATCTAGAACATGTGAAAGTAGTCCTGTTTGAAATGGAACTATGTCAACGAAAAGTATGTATCTTTTAGAGCCCATCAGCAGGATCTATATGGGGTGGTCAGAGCGCAAGACTTTAGAGTGCTCGACAGTCACTGCAGTCTGTGGCTTGGGCAGAGAATCCAGCACCCCGAACCCCACTGAAAAATGGCAGCAGCTCTGCCTCTTGATTGACCTTGACTGCAGTCTATGCATATGCCACAGGAGCAATGGAGAAGAATACCCGGCTACTAGATATATACAGCGAACACAGAAAATCTATAGCAGGCTGCTACAGATTTGCTGTATTCAAAATCGATATGTAGTCTCTCTCACAGACTCTTTCCCTCACACACAAGTGTTGGGTTTGTGTGCTTTGGTGAGCCCCAACACCCTCCATACATGACCTGCCACTGAAGTAACCACTGTTTATTGTCTGTGTTCTATTTAGCTTTATTTTAAATAATTTTAGTTTTAATAAAATAGCCATAGTTAATAATTGTGATTGTTTTGCTTGTCTTTAATCCTGGTGTCCCCTAAGGCCAGGCAAAGAACCTCATGTGACTAAAACAGTAAGAGTCACATCCCTGAATCCGAAGACTTGGTTCCTACCATTTCTTGTTTCTCTAGAGCATATATTTTTAGTGTTTTGGGGCATAAAGTTACGTGGCACTCGATACCTTAGAACACCTTTTCTACCCCATGGGGCAGGCCGACGGAAAGAGGAGGGTATTATAATTTTTTCCCTAGCAGTATTTTCCATTCCTTGGCAAACATTATCTTTTCCTCTTCTTCTGAATAAAGCTAAAATTAACATTGGTTCTTTTGTATAACTACGATATCATCTTATGTGATAATTACATCTTAGCTTCCATAGACGCTGATCTCAACACCGATTACATCCATGGAAAGGCTCCAACTGGCATTGGCTCAGAGATCTGAAAGTACTTTTCAAAGGGAGGAAGTATCATTAGCCTCATTTTACATGGGGAAACTGAAGCACCGAGAAGAGAAGTGTTAAGGTCAATGTCACAGTGGGAATAGAACCCAGGCCTCCCTAGTCCATTGTCTTACCCCTTGGACCACGCTGCTTGCTAACATTAAACCCAATGATGCAATAAAATGTCTTTGCACACCAACATAACAGGCAATGTCAGTGCAGTTTCAGTTGTGGAACAGTGTTTTGCTTGTGCAAAACCAGCTGAATGGCAAAATATTTTCCAGATCCTACAAAATGTTACTTTTAAAATGAAAAATACATATTTACAGTCCAGACTATTTTCTTCCTACCCTAATCAAAATATAACCATTTTAAGGTATTTTAGATAAAATTTTGGTCCCAAAAACATTTTTACCATGAAATGTTTGCCTTTCCAAGTTTTGACACAACCTTACTATTCTGCAATTTCCTGCTATAGCTTTACAATGCACAAAGAGATGCACATTTAAACATACACATAAACTGAATGTTTAAAGTATTCACAAATCAGTGCATGCATAACTATCTATTCCCATTTTAACAATGTAAATATCGTTAAACAGCAAAAGCTTTCAAAACTGCTGCTAAAAAAAGAGCAAGGGAGAGAGAGACAGACAACTAGGCTAGATGTTAGGAGATGAAGAGAAATCTTTATATTTACTGATTATTTTCCAGCTTTTGAGGGCATGGTTTGTTCTCTGTAAACGGACAATAGCAAAAATGTCAGTCAAAGAAATATAACAACAATGGATACTTGACCCTCAACCTCAGTCAACAGGTCTGCTCTTACTAACCCAAACAAGAATAACCACAAGCCCTTAAACACCAAACCAAAAGTCTGCACAACAAGATTCAGAGAAAGAGAAAGTCCCTGTGTTGCCCAGACAATAACCAGAATTAACCCAAGACTTCTACCTAACATTCCAAAAACACCCAGGTAAAACCACACCTGACATGCTAATGAATGTGTCAGCCAGGTCCCTAACTTGCCTTTAAATTCAGTGTAAAACAGCACAAACGATGAGTGCATTAAAGGCTCAGCAGTGAAAGAGTTAACAAGCATCACAGCATAATGAGTTGCTGAAAAGAAAAAGCAAACATTTAATGATGGGAAAGAAAGTGGTCACAAACAGATGAGAGTAGTCCAGACTAAACTCTTGAATTTAGCAGAAAAACAAGGCAAAGGCCTTCAGCTCTCATTGGGCCCAATCCTGCAAACTCCTCCTGAGCAAATTTCTTCAGAGGGGCTGAACACCACGAAATCAATGGGAGTTGAGGGAGGCATTCAACATCTTGCAGGATTGGTTCCCAACAAAACTCCCTCAGTAAAATGGTTGGAAGAGACAACAATCCACTTACCTGTGCAAAGGGCTGCTAATTCACCTCCTAATGATAGGGTCCAAATGCACCCAGAAGTCTATTGGGCATTACTAATATTACACAAACTCCATCATGATGGAGGGGCTGCTGGGCCAAATTTCACTGAGTGACATTGCATACAGGGTCACAACACCACCCAAGCCTGGTCTGGCCAACCCTCGGGCCGCTGGTCCTAACCTGAGTGGCATTGCGACACCATGTGCTAGGTTGCAATGCAACTCGTTTGGGGGCTCTTTCAAACAGGAGGCCCAGAGCAAATTCCTCCTCTTGTCCCCCGCCATCCCAGGCAGCACCGAATCAAACACTCTGAGACCTTAACTTTTATTTCTTACAGATAAATTGATAGTTGGGGTGTGTAACTGGGTTTTCAAATCTAAGGCCCTGAGCTTGCAAAGACTTATTGCTGTGACTAGTCCCATTGCAGCCAATAACAATATTCAGTGGGTAAAGTTAAGCACATGTGGAAGTGTCTGCATGACTGGGACCTAAATTTGTGAATTCCCCAAAGCACAACTAGAAAGAGCTGCATTTAAACTGGGAAGGGAGGAAGGCAGTAACTCATAGGCTCCTGTATTGTCACCTTAATATACTTAGTGTATTTCTCCCTCGCTTCTACGAGTAGCAAAGATAGAAACAATCATGGAATTATTTTTTCTGTTGCTCATGCAGCATAAGGATCTCGCCAAACTACAGGGAAGAGACTAGTTACATTTCAGCTGACCGTTTACTGAACTAAAAAAAAGGAGTACTTGTGGCACCTTAGAGACTAACCAATTTATTTGAGCATGAGCTTTCCTGAGCTACAGCTCACTTCATCGGATGCATACCGTGGATACTGCAGCGGACTTTATATACACACAGAGATCATGAAACAATACCTCCTCCCACCCCACTGTCCTGCTGGTAATAGCTTATCTAAAGTGATCATCAAGTTGGGCCATTTCCAGCACAAATCCAGGTTTTCTCACCCTCCACCCCCCCACACACAAACTCACTCTCCTGCTGGTAATAGCCCATCCAAAGTGACAACCCTCTACACAATGTGCATGATAATCAAGGTGGGCCATTTCCTGCACAAATCCAGGTTCTCTCACCTCCTCACCCCCCTCCAAAAACCACACACACACAAACTCACTATTCTGCTGGAAATGGCCCAACCTGATGATCACTTTAGATAAGCTATTACCAGCAGGACAGTGGGGTGGGAAGAGGTATTGTTTCATGATCTCTGTGTGTATATAAAGTCTGCTGCAGTATCCACGGTATGCATCCAATGAAGTGAGCTGTAGCTCAACGAAAGCTCATGCTCAAATAAATTGGTTAGTCTCTAAGGTGCCACAAGTACTCCTTTTTTTTTTTGCGAATACAGACTAACACGGCTGTTACTCTGAAACCTGTTTACTGCACTGCATCCCATACTCAACTGCCATCTAAGAGACTGCAAATGTGATTCAGTCAATGAGAAACTAAGGGAGAGACCTTGCAAGGTGCCAAGTGACTTCCATGTTACCAGGTTTCAGAGTAGCAGCCGGGTTAGTCTGTATTCGCAAAAAGAACAGGAGTACTTGTGGCACCTTAGAGACTAACCAATTTATTTGAGCATAAGCTTTCGTGAGCTACAGCATCCGATGAAGTGAGCTGTAGCTCACGAAAGCTTATGCTCAAATAAATTGGTTAGTCTCTAAGGTGCCACAAGTACTCCTTCTCTTTTTTCCATGTTACCAACTCCCTCACGAAGGCATATTGTTTTATAGAAAATGCCTACACGTGTCATAAGACTAACAGGATAATTACCCGCAGCCATTGCTAATGAGGAAATTGCCAAGACCGGTCAGTGGCGTGACCTCATTCGGATCGTAGCCATCTACAAATACAACTGAGCAGGATGTCTTTAATATTATAGGCTGTGTCTATGCTAGCATTAAAAAATCCTGCAGACTCAACAGTGGGAACACTAGTGTAGACCTGCTGCCAATGTTTGAGTCTCCACATTGAGGCAGCATTGTCTACTGGACAGGAAACAGGGCTCGGAGTCTAGAGACCTGGGGTGTATTCCTGGTACAGACAGTGAGCTGCATGACCTCTGTTTCCCCTCCCACCTTTTAACTCTTTCGAACGTAAGCTCTTTGGGGCAGGGATGATCTCTCACTAGGATTTGTGCAGCACCTGGCACAATGGGGTCCCAATCTCAGTTGGGGTCTCTAGGCACTAACTCTAATATTATAAGTGATTAATATGTGGTGGTTGGACATGCCTTGTCTCTACTAGAGCTACCATTGGAGACATGCATCAGAGGGAAATATTAAGAAAAAAAAATAGGGTAGATAAAGCCAGTGGGGGCCTTCACCAGTCCTCTTCATTAATCCTGCTGTACACCACAGCGGGCTACAGCAAATGTTTAAAGACACTTCTCCAACATGAAAAGGTAGAAGAATTCATTAACCTTTTCATACCTAGATTCAATAAATGAACTCATTCTTATTTAATTTTCCACCAGACTTTTTCACAACCTCTCTGGTGATTGGGCAATAATATATTAAACAATAAGTCAGATAATTCACTCAAGCAATTACACTATCAAATGCATCCAAAACAGCAACTTAGGCCCTTGTCTTGCAAGCTCGTGTGTGTGTGTGTGTGGGTGGGTGGGTGGGTGGACCCCAATGCCTGCAGAGACCGGCTATGCAGGATCAGGGCCTTATATTTTATTCTCCAGAACACACACACCTTTCCCAGAACAAAGACTATTTCTGCATAACAAAGACAACTTCTAAGGGTGTGGTTATCATAAAGCACTCCCTCTAAGGGAATTTACTGCCCAATGCCATGCCCAGTTCTTTCTAGCATCCCAGAGGTATAACACTCAGCTGAATTCTGCCCCGGACTCATGCATGACTCCCACTGACTTCAATGAGAGCCTGTCATGCATGCCCAAAGAGCAGAATTTGGCCCTAAATTCTTTACAACCAAGTCCCTGTCGTATTAGCTACACATTCAAAAAGAAAGATTCTTTACTTGCCCAGCCACGTCCTGTCACCATGCCCACTATCACTTTGAGATAATCTTACTTCTGAGTAGCATCTAGGCTCAGTGTAGAATTTAACATGACAAGCACATCAACCATTGTGAAGTCTGATATGAAATGCTGAGCTTTCAAGCAGTGTGCCATTTTCTGAGATTCTTGAGATCCTGTTTTACATTTCCACTGACTCCCCATATACACACACAGACACAGGATGCCGCAGAAGTACAAGTACAAAATAATTCACTAGGATTGATAGGAGGGAGCAGCGGGGGATGACTTAGAGCAACACACTAGTAAGGCAACATACCCCTAAGGACCTGATCCTGCTCTGAAAACAGCATGGGTAAATCCCTGTACTAGCAGAGTCCCCACAGTGTCCACTCATACAGTTCTCAGCATAGCACTGGAACACTGAATGTTTGTTTTGATGCCTGCATGATGGAAAAATCTTACAGAAGAAAGAAAATCAGAGGATACAATGCAGCTAGAAGAAAGATGACAGAGAAGAAGAAATGATACCCAGATTTACCAAGGTACGGTCAGCTGAGCAGCATCTGGGATAGGTGCAGGAAGAGATCTTACTTATAGACCTACTTCTGGATTACAAGATGGATCCTATGGGACTGGCTGGGTCATGACTGCTGTAACCTGCTCCATCTGCTGCCATAGCCCCCATGCAGCTTGCAGCAGTCCAGGACTGCCCCGGCTAAGGGACTCCTGCCATCAACCCTCTCCTTCTTTCTGCCTCCAGCCTGGAACACCTCCAGGGCTTCTGTGGCAATAGCACAGAGCTAGCCCTATAGTCCCTTTGTGCCCGCATAGCCAACATCACTGACAAAAAGGGCCCATAAGGCAACTATGGATGTGGCCCTCGACATTTGTCGGTGATCGTGGTGCTGCAGCGGCTCCACGTGAAGCAGAGGAAGATATCACAACTACTGCAGGTACCAGGAATGATAAATGTGGCGCTTTGAATAAAACTTCAAAAGTATTCCCAGCATGAAGCTAACTCACTTCTTTAAGCTGGAGGTTATCCCTGCCTTCTGCGATGCAAGCATGGCCTTTTAATGTTAGGTTGACTCTAAGGAAGTATGTGTGCTCTGGATGAGAAAGCTGGAAAGGTTTTAAATGCATCACAGGGGATGCAGACTAAAGTAGGAGGTGCTATATCAGAAGCTGATCCTCAGTAGGCCCTTACTGCAAAACAGGATGACCACATCGTATCCCAAAAGCATGTGTGCCAGGGTTCCATGCTCCAGGGAGGATTTCCAGCAACTGATACTACACAGAAGAGAACACTTCACTGCACAGCTGGTATGAAAGATGAAAAGTTACAGGTATCTAGAACTTGGAATGCAACAGTTAAGCAGACCCATTTTATGAGGACAGGGTGATGCAATGAATTATTTTCAACATAGATTGGTCTAACACAGAGCAATGATGTAGGCATCATGAATGTTTCCCAGAATGCAGTTCCACCTTGAGCAAGTACATGGGAATTTTCACCCCCTCTGTATCTGATGACTTGGATTTATGTCCAGAGAGCTGGTTCAATTCTGAAATCTGAGCAGAAGATGGTGAGTATAATTTGCCTCAATGTGGGCAATGCTGACAATTTTGTTTCCAATATTCAACTGCTCTTAAAAAAAAAGAAAACCAACCTCAGCTCATCTGAATAATTTCACACATTTAAATAAATGCATACTCCTCAGTGATAACCATCTCCAAACTCTCACCTTCCCTTCTAAAGCATTTTATCAGGGAAACTTATTCCATTTGCTGCCATTCCATCCCCAAAGACCAAGACAAGACTCCAACTTTCTAAGGCCATGTGTACACTACCCACTGGATCGGAGGATAGTAATCGATTTATTGGGGATCGATTTATTGCATCTAGTGCAGACACGATAAATCGATCCCTGATCGCTCTGCCGTCAACTCCAGAACTCCACCACGGCAAGAGGCAGAAGCGGAGTCGACAGGGGAGCGGCAGCGGTCGCTCCCGTGCCGCAAGAACACGAAGTAAGTGATTCTGAGTCAATCTAAGATACACAACTTCAGCTACTAGAATAGCGTAGCTGAAGTCGACATATCTTAGATCGATTCCCCCCCCCCAGTGAAGACCAGACCTAAGGCCCTGACCCTGCATTAAGCTGAGTGGGCAGAACCCTGCATGCATGCAGCACTGATTGCAGGACTGAGACCTTAAAGGGATAAACAACGGCTACAGTCCTACAAAGGGAGCCACATGAACATATATTTGGAGTATCCACCCATGCAGACTGTTTGCAGGATTCAGACCATTGATCTAAAGAAAGGCCAGCCTAATTGCCTCTGCCATCCCTTTCCTGCTCCTATGCACCAGTGGTGGAGTGCAGCTGGCACAGAAGCTGGCTATGCTGCTTTGTGCCTGCTGAGAGCTCCCCTAAAGGAATTCTCAGCTAGCCAGTTAGAATCAGATTCTCTCTTTTGCACTGCCTGAGTTGTGCAAAATGGATGGAATTTGGTAAGAGAATCTGGCCCCATGTCTCAGAAGAAGGCCTCTGGTCTAGATTCACATGGGAAAATTCAGCTGAGTACTGCAGGACCTAATAGGTGGTATTCACAATTCTGAGTGAGGCACGGAGGTTCCCCATGCATTGTATGGGGAGAATTAGGTGCCTAAAAAAGGATTCACAGAAGCCAGCAAGCTGAGGAAGGGCTGCCTAAGCTAGCCAGTAGTAAATTATTTGCCTAAATGTTTTTATTATCAGTTAATTCATTACATTGTTATCACTTATAGAACAGTGGTTTTTTTTCCTGACTTGCAATCAAAACAACTTGCATCTTCTTCTTTACTGTGGCACTGTATAAAGGAAGAGCGTTACTTACAGTTGTATGATGGGAGACACTGCCTCCAATACTAAGGTTTTTGAGAAGTTGAGGAGACCCGCCATACTGCCCCGAGATCTGCTTCCTGACTTCTGCTGCCACAGTTCTGAAACAAGAGAGGAACAATTTAACTTTTGTAAACCAGGGCAAAATGTCAGGTAGGTGCTTCCGCTGTAGGAATATTGTTGACCCGTGAGGACAGAATGTGTGTATGAGACTTCCCAGTACTTACAGAATCTACTGCAGGGCAAAAAAATTCAGATTCTTAAGCCAAATACAAACATTTTCCTCTTGTGTGGTGCATTTCCAAGCCACAACAAAATGAGACGTGGCATCCAACTGGCTGAACCCGTCCCTAGCAAGCTCCTTCCACTTTTCCTGTGTGGAAAGACCTTCTGCAGCACTCTCGGTGCCCCCCAGCAGTTCAGACCTCAGTCACAAACCAGCTCTTGTATGTGCTCGCTCACTCATTCCTGAACCGTGTGTGTGTGCCATGACTTCTCTTTCACCTCAATGATTACAGATTGGCAGAGACTTCTTCGCTGAAGTCCAACCCCCACCGCCCCCCGAATAACTGTGCAGCCTAGAAAGTAGGTTGGGATAGCTGAGGAGGCGACACCTGGAAAATGCACTGACTAAGCCCTGGACGGCATTTAAAGCCATTTCTCCCAAGCTCGTCGAAATCTTAGGGGAGGGCAGCAAAAGTGCCGCTGTGATGGCTCTGTAGCTAGAGACTGAAACAGGCCCACATCCTCTGTGGCTCAGGCACAGAAAAAGACATGTAACGTACACTGACCTGCTGGGTTGTACTGCCGCATGCTCTCTGCTACAGGTGAATCCCACCATTGCTTTCCTCTTGGGCACAGGGGAATGCAAATTATGCCCCTCTGTGCCTGCAGGGTGAATTAAATACTATGTGTCCCCTTTGCTTTTTTTATGTTCCTAGGCGAGCATCCCCCCCATCACAGGATAGCATTAAAACATAAGACAGCTTTATTTACAAACAGTAGCAAAGGGACAGAGACAACATAAGGAAAAACGTGGGTAAAAAAAGGAAAAGGAGTACTTGTGGCACCTGAGAGACTAACCAATTTATTTGAGCATGAGCTTTCGTGAGCTACAGCTCACGAAAGCTTATGCTCAAATAAATTGGTTAGTCTCTCAGGTGCCACAAGTACTCCTTTTCTTTTTGTGAATACAGACTAACACGGCTGTTACTCTGAAACCGGTAAAAAAAGGAACATCCCTAAAAACAACACTGGGCCAAATCCTGGGCCTCAGGTTGTCCATAGTGCTCAGCCCTGCAACCCACTGGAAACTTTCCCATAGCCTTGGAAGGGGATGGAAATGGAACACTCCCACCAGAAACTGAGCTGGTCAAAGCGTTTCAAATTTTGAAAACTTGACCAAAAAAAAATAAAATAAAAAAATAAAAATTGTTGAAAAATAAAGTTTTGCCAAAAGAATGTCATCCAGCTCTTTGCAATACCCTTTCTCACGAGCCCACCCCATTAGCCGAAGGCAATGCCCAGCTTGCCCAGCCTCAAGATAACCCCCAAAAATCTTCCAACATTTTTTTCAAACACAGCTGGCTCTGTGGTGTAAACCAGCAGAGTCACGGCTAATTGAACGAGCTCTGACTTAACTCTTAGGTAAGCCACCATAGGGTGTGATTGGCGGGTTCCACTTGCTGGAAAGAAGGTTAAAACCTTTCTGAGCAAGGACTTGACAACAGGGTCTGCTCTCATTGTTGGGATTGCCAAGGAAGTTAGCAATGGCAGAGTGCAAGGGGGCTGGCAGCAGGGGAAAGCCATTGATGTCAAGGAGGGAGGAAAAATTTATAAAAAAGGAAGAGGCTAGAACAACCAGGCCTAGTGTGGAGAGCAGATGTTTCCTCGGTCCAGAGAATGGGGGTAAGATTAGCTAAAGGAAGCACTATTTTACCTTAAAAATAACTTGGACTATAGAAAACTGTTTTTATGCACTCTGGCTGCAAGAAGTCATTTGATTCATATTTGACTTTACCACAGGAAGCTTTGTTTTCACTTCCAGAAGCTGAAAGTTGAATGTAGACCAGCCAGCTCCTGCTGGGGACTGACAGGCAGCCTATTCTCGTCCATAAGGATCTATCATCCTTGTGTTGGTTTTTCCCCTATCTACTTGGCTGTTAATAGTCATAGAAAAGTTTGGAATGTACTAAAATTAGTCTTAGACATGGAAAATATTCTGCATCTATAGCTGATGAGAGACTTAAAAGCATGCCTTATGTTGCAGATGAGCCTGGCTTTAAACCTGATCCCTTACTTGTTACATGTTTTGAGTATCTCCTCAGGCAACACAGAACAGAGCTCTTCATTGCATGGCTGGTATGGAGGCTACAGTTATCTAGGACTTGGAATGCAACAGGGGGAGGGGAAAAAATCTGACCACAGATTTACAGATCTAAATATTGTTTCTAGATGGAAAGTTTAGCCAGAGGAGCAAATTTATCTTCAACTGTGAAGCCACAGCTGATGTCTAGATATGTTACTAAATGTTGCACCTTTGGCTGTGTGGTGACTTCTTTAAACTTGACTCCATCATGTAACAAGCAACCCATTCTATTCTGATGTAGTTCTTGGTTCTTGTTCTTCTTTGTAGGTTCAGCTCTTGCATGATAATGACCTGGGTGTTTGGGAATTCTTGCAGTGGTAGGAGGGCAAAAATGGAGATTTGTCCCAGTTTCAAGCAAGGGCCAGCTACACTACAATTGCGGTGTTGCCTGGGTACACGAGTTTGCATGGGTGCAGCTATGGCGGTTGAAATAATCAGTACTGACAAGGCCTTAGCTCGGTAAGTCAGTGCAGTACAAGCCTGCATGGAGGGTAGGAGAAGGGATGAAACATCATAAAACAAAAGGGGACATTGCTATAACCATGAGATGGTGCTTCTTTGAAGGATTCTCTACTACTATCATCCTCATCTTCCAACTATTCAAACGAAGACCTAGTTAAGTACTTCTGCCCAAGAAACTAGAATTCTCTTCTCACAACAGAGAATAGTGACAAGACTAATAGAAAAAAAATGAACATAAGTCTAGAAGCCAGAAATCGTGAAGTGTTTGGGATGATTTATAAATTCAATGGAGTCATGATATCTGAGCCCCCAGCAGGAGTACAAAACAGAAAAGGAATGTGCTATATCAGATAGGCTAAAAAGGCTGCAATGCTCCAAAGCTAATCAGAAAAAGCTTTCCTGACACAAGCCTCTGATTCAAAGACTCTTGTGCTGGTAATAGAATAAAATGAACAACAATGGTAAAGCTTTTAATTGGAATGACAAATCAAGAATTAGTTCTACCGTAATCATCTGACGCTAACATCATACTTAGTTTATCTGGAATTCTTAGACAAATATTCCACAACTTTGTCACAGGACACTGTCACATGACTGACTATGCTTAAAGTACACTTTTTCCTAGTAACACTCTTTCTGATCTTATTCTTCACTGGATAATTACTGTGAACATATGTAATGTCACAAAAATACAGAATATGCCAAAGGAGGGGGGCAAATCCCCTAGGAGCCCGTTTTTAAAGAAAAACAAAACTAGTCTTTTTTTTTAAAGTACTATCACTAACTAGACAATGAGCTGCAAGCAAAACCAAACTTGATTGCACTTTATATATGATGATATCCAGGACATATGTTAACAATGAGTTTCTAATCATGTGTCTATTTGCTGGTGTTATTCACTTCTAAACTAGAATCAAGCTGCTAAATATTATAAAGCCCATACATCACCCTTCACTTCTCCCTAAAACATGCTCAATTTTTACTCACATTTTAATATGAGATCTTATTTTGTCATGTAGTTTGAGGAAGTATCTTTCCCACAGTTCTCCATATTTTGAACTGTGGAATAAAAAAATGTCTGTTTCTCTCTCCCATCAAGATTGTTACTCTTTCTGGCTTTCCAGTTCTTTTGTTGTCTTGTTTATGATCCTTAATCGTGTATTTAGTGATGCTCTGCCTACAGTATTTTACTGTAGAAAGACAGCCTTACAGTAAAGTGTGCTTGCAGATCTAACAATCAAGCTGCTTCTCTTTCAGCAGTTCAGAGAATTCTGTTCAATGTTTCTGTTTCTAAAAGGGTTTTGAGCATTGTTCATTTCTCAGTTGGATTATTTGTAGCATGGCTTTGAACATCAGTGTATAATGTTATTCCACTCCCAGATCTGAAGTTTGTGTATTGGTCTTCTAAGCTTTCTCTACACTGGGGATAATTTCTGGAAGATTTTTCTGGAGGGAATATAACTGTTTCTAAATTTGATAAGAATCTGAGGAAAACTTCCACGGTGCAGATGTGTTCCAACTGTTCTGGAATAAGAGTGTGTCTTGATTAAGATGATACCAGAACTAGGTATCTTGTGGGGTTTTTATATTGGTTAGCAGAGGAATGACCCTGTTCTAATACTACCAATATAGTAAAACCAATAGATTTCTAGAAAGGCAAACAACTGTCTCACCCTTCATCCCTGAGCTGCAGTGGGGAGAGGTGTAGCCCAAGTTACATCTTGTAAGGGGTTCCCCCAATGAACTTATCAAGATCCTCCACCAAAGAGGGAAATTACTTCTAATATGAACTCTCTTACACCAGGAGGAAGCAACAACGGAAAGGTTAGTCTTTTGTTTTGAGGTCCATCTTTAGTGATGAACTGTTCTCCTTGCCCTTATTCCATTGACCAGTCAGTCATTTTTCTGAACTCTCTCTAGAATGGTGTATACTCAAACACGTTTGAAAGCCAAAGGTTAAACAGGTGCAAAAGTCCCAGCACTTATTGTCTCTCTTTAGGGACTGAGGGTCTGAGGTTGGGGAGAGGGAGTGCTGACGCTTTCACTAAAGGCACCTTACACCTTAGCCTCTTCTAGTTTGCTGCATTTGTGATAACTGTTATAAAGCTATTTAACGTGAAGACGACATTGCCATCATTTGGTGGCTGGTCCTGTGCCCACTGAAGCCAATGAGGGCTTTGATATTGGTTTCAATAGGTGCAGGATCAGACCATCTCAGCATGTGAATTATTTGGGCTAAGAACAACCCTCAATCTCTACTGGACCTAAGCAGACTAAAGACTGAGGGCCAGAGACTCACAACTTCATCAGATACATGGAGTGGAAAATACAGAGGCAGGTATAAATACACAGCACATTAAAAGATGGGAGTTGCCTAAGGCAATATATAATGTTGTTATATCTGCCCCTGAATTTTCCACTCCATGCATCTGATGAAGTGAATGTTAGCCCACAAAAGCTTATGCCCAAATAAATGTGTTAGTCTGTAAGGTACCACAAGGACTCCTCATTGTTTTAGCATCCACGGTAGAGTTTATACCGATATAACTATATTTTTTTCTTTTTTTAAATCACATGCCTAACTGACCTACATATACTGTTACAACTTCCAGGGCAGACCAGGCCTCAGGCATTAACTAACCCACCTCAGTCAGTCGGCTCAACACTGAGGCCTTTTTAGATAGGGTGAGGGAGGAATAGTACATACATAATAGTCATAGTGCAGACCAAGAATTTTGCATCTTTTTGAACACTTCCAGTAAGAAAATGTTGCACTGCAGTGGTGTCTGGCACCACTTCTGTTGCTCATAGTAAAATAACCTCATAGTGATGAACGTATACCACTGATGGGACTCCTATTCTGCATCCACTTGTGAGGTAGACCACATTGGTTAGGGGAAATAGTAGACAATGTATCAGTGCTATGATGACTAGGAAGCACAGAATTACCTGGATAGTATTTCAGAAAAAGTAATAACGAAAGTCTGTACACTTCCTCACTCAGAAAATTCTTCCCCAAAACTACTCTAAAATCCAACCCAGAATCCCGCACACACTCTGGCAGGTAATCCTACAAATTGTATTCTGCTTTAATATTACCCAAAGTGTGTGATAGCTACATGAACACACTCACTACAGGCCAAACTTTGATCTGTGTGACTAGCTCTATGAGTATGGCAAACAGGATGTCAATGTGTGAAAAATGTATCACGGATATTCTACTTCAAACAATGGCATGAAGATTAAAACAAGAGAAGGCTTCCGACAGCCACAGGGAAAAGCTCTAGGAACCTACAAGTGCAAGCAGTTTGCCAGAGTTCAGATTCTAGGACTCCACAACAGCAATGTTTTGAGGAGCCATTTGTGTATTGGTATAAGTACAAAAAATAAGTTACCTGGCTTCAGAATTCCTAAATACTGCTCTACCAGAATAACTAGACATAGGGCTTATCCAGTCATATCCATTAACAGTAGTTTTGCTCTAAGAAACTGTCAGTGTAGTGTGCTATATTAACCTGTCCATGTGCAGGTAAAATTTGCATATAAATCACATACTCCATGTCAGAAGGTCCATAACTCTTCTCTGCAAGTGTCAGAAAGGAAACATCTGTACCTGCACAGTGTCATTTGATTGCTTTAAAACACAACAAAAGGCTACAGCACTGCAAGGTATACAAAGATGGCATTATAGCAATTTCCTCCCCTTCCTATACTGTGAGGTTAACATCTGTAACAGTGATTTGGAAACTTAAAAGCTACTCAACTAGAGCCAGACAGAGATGTCACAAAGGGAGGGTGGCAAATTATTGTGTAGACTCTTCACCAGAGCTGCAGAACTCACAAATTCTTACTCCTGACTTTCCTAGAATTCCTGCCTCTCATGCAGCTGTACCCATGACTGCAAGTTAGAACCAGGAAAAGTGCCCTGATGGCAAAAGCAGCTCCCGCCACACCATGTGATGGGAAGAGGTCTGGTGAAATTCTTGGGTCATCGATTTTTCACATCAGTCTCTGACTAGCACATTCTAATAAATCTGAAGCCCCTCTTCTCACCTGCCTATGCCCTAAGAAGGAAGGAGCACAGAGCTGCATTCTTTCCTGTAACCCCTACAATGGGAGGGATAGCACTCTTCCCCTCCCCCACCTTCTCCCATGAATCACTTCAGTAACTGCTTCTGCAGCTTTCTGATTCTGAAAACTGAAAGTGACATTCAGTTCATGGCTGCCCAGAGCCATCTGAATAGCAGCAGTGAAACTGACCAGTCTAGGTAATTTCACTCTGCTGCTTGGGAAAGGAAGGAGCAGCCACAGAGACCCTTAACCAATCTGCTCTCAGGCTCTCAAAAACAGCACTGCATCAGTTCACACTTGGAAGCATGTGTGTGTTTGTGGCTGGAAATGTAACTTTTAAAAAGGCTGTAGAAAGTTGCTAGTGGAATTCTTTTAAATTCTGCTCTGTACCAAAAAACCATTCCATATTAAAATGTTATATACACCTTAGTGTTTGCACAGGTCTCTAGAGGCACAAACCTAGCTGGCTTATCACAGCATGTATAAGGAAGGGAGCTGTATCCTGCATTTTACAGAAGGGGAGAAGGGACTGAGGCAGAGGTTAAGTGACTCTCCCAAGGTGCCCCTGCTGAACTGGTGCTAAAAGTCCATGGGATTCCAGACCCATGCACCTTCCACTAGACTAATCTGCGTGACATACATTTGGTCAGTAGAGGAAGAATTATATTCCAGTAGTAGTTCTAAATTCTTGATACAATGTCTGAGTAATATTTTATACTAGTACAGCCCTAGCATCGTACCCCTATATCTAGACAGCACACATGGAACAGCTCTAATTTTTCAGAAGACTTCAGAGCCACCTGGTACAAAAGCAGAGGTGAAATGCGAGGGTGCAGAATGCTGTCAGCAAGACTTGCCCAATGTGTGTTTAACCCAAAAGAGTTTCAATGAATTGAGGTGACACCATGTACACATATATAAACACACAATAACAACTGCAGATGGAGCTTAGCCCAGGGATCTCCTTCCCCCACCCCCTTTTGTGGCGGAATGAGGAAACACAATCTCCACAGCAACCCCATTAATTGCCTTTGTTGTTTTGATTAAAGCAGACCCGTGGCTAATTTGAGCCTTCTCTTCCGAACGGATCTTCCCTCCTGCCGGGGCCGGGGGGATGTCAAAAGGCCAGGAGCAAAACATTACAGAAGTGTTTTGCTTCTTCACGCTGGACATCTCGCGCTGCGCCCTGCACCCCACCCCGCCCGCCGCACTGACAGCGCCAGCCAGGGCGGCGCTGGGGAACCTGTCAGCCTGCACAATGGGACTGTGGCCGACCCTGGGTTTCTCCAGCATCCAACGCACGTAAACAAACCTCCCCAGACCCTCCCTGGGAGCACAATGCACCCGAGCCGCCCCGGCGGAGCGCGATGCATCCCAGCCGCCCGCGCCCCCCCACCCGCGATCGGGACCACGCACAGACACAACGCAACCCGCGGCAACACAAAACCAACCGGCCCCAAGCGGGCCGGCGAGTAACCCGGGACCGGGGAGCCGAACCGCCAGGCGGGTGAGCGGGGGCATCTCCAGCCCCGACTAGGCCCCTTCTGCCGCTACCG
Source organism: Lepidochelys olivacea (assembly GCF_965140295.1). NCBI lineage: Eukaryota > Metazoa > Chordata > Testudines > Cheloniidae > Lepidochelys > Lepidochelys olivacea. The sequence goes on along the minus strand of NC_140418.1, from coordinate 91,349,806 downwards.
GCCCAGCCCGGCGCTCAGTGCCCGCCCAGCGCTGCTCCAGCGGGAGGCGGCCGCGGTGCACACGCCTCCCGGGAGCGCGGCGCTCCGCGGGGGCCCTTTACCTGCTGATCTTCTGGGCGAAGGCGCGGCGCTCGGCCATGGCTGCGGCGGCTCGGGCTGGGAGCCGAACGCTTCTCCCCTCGCCGCCGCCGAGCCGGGAGCAGCGAAGGAGCCGGGAAAGGGCGCCGTAATGCTGCGGAGAGACACGCAGCCGGAATTTGCCGGCCCAGCACGCAACCACGATTCCACGCTGACAATCCCACCCCACCCCTTCCAGGCAAGGCAGGCGGGGGGAGGATGAGCCGCTCTTCGCCGATATGCGGTACGGCGGCGAGGGGGTGCGGGGGGAAGGCCAAGGGCTGTCTGAGGAGTTATTGTCCCATTGTAGGGCGGGGGTTAGGGCAGAGCGGCCCCAGGCCCCCGAATCTCCTCTTGGGGAGTGACTGGGAGTCGCCCTCGCCAGCGCCGGGAACAGGGACCTGGGGGGGACACAGTGTCACGGCCCTGAACCCCACTGAAGTACATGGAAGGGGGGAGCCGGGCCGCTTTGCAGGCGGACGCGGCCCGGGCAGAGATGCTGCTGGAAAAGGCAGGGAGCGTCCCTCGTTGGCAGATGATCGTTTTCCGGCCTTTCCCCGTGAGGGCGGTTAAACAGATTGTGTGGGAACCCACGTCCCCGACCCAAAGGGCGTGGCAGTCCAGCCCCTGACTTGGGCCCCCCAATGCATGGGCCGCGCTTTGTCCCACCGCGTCAGCCCGGAGTCAGCCCCTCAGCTCTTCGGGCAGGGGCCCTACTTCTGTACATGGCACAGGGTTAGGCGTGCCGTTTTCCCTCACCAAATAACACTGCTCTCTTACCGCGAGGCAGGCTAACACGCCTCACCAGGAGATCTCAAAGCGCTCTGCAACCCTTCTTGACATGTTTAGCCTCACCCCAAAGTAGGATTATCCTCATTTTACAGATCGCTGCGAAGGGAGGCATAGAGAGGCCAAGTGTCTTACCCAAGGTCACGCATACAGTCTAGAGCAGAGAATTGAACCCAGGTTGCCTAAGTCTTAGATTTCTGCCCAAACCACTGGGTCATTCTTCCTCTCTAGAAAGTTGGGTTGCCGGCCATTCTGACTTGTGAGTGCAGTCTCACCGCTGGGTTCAGATTACAGAAATTTGAAGGAATCCTGAAATATCTTTTGGTGTAGACACGACATCACGGTGCTGTGACTCTCTTACATTTTATAACTTTTGATTTAGTCAAGTGACAAGCCAAATGGTCCATTTTTCTGCATTTTTTTTCATTTTATTACATCCATTCTGACCCCTGCCCATCTGTTTTGTCCATCTGCATCTTTAAGCGATGGGGCTGTCTTCATTTGTCACACAGCACCTAGTACAATGGGTCTTGATCCTTTCACTGGGTGCTGCTGTAATACAAATGACAAATAATAGCCGTGTAATGTTGCATACTGATGATCGAATACACTTTGTACTTGCCTAGCAGTTCTTCATCTAAGATCTCAGCATGCTTTAGAAAGGATAAGTATTGTTATTCCCATTTTACGGATTAAACATAGAATCATAGGACTGGAAGGGACCTTGAGAGGTCCTCTAGTCCAGTCCCCTGTACTTGTGGCAGGACTAATTATCTAGACCTTTCCTGACAGATGTTTAACCTGCTCTTAAAAATCTCCAATGATGGAGATTCTACAACGTCCCTAGGCAATTTATTCCAGTGCTTAACCACCCTGACAGGAAGCTTTTCCTAATGTCCAACCTAAAACTCCACTGCTGCAATTTAAGATCATTGCTTCTTGTCCTATCTTCAGAGGTTAAGAAAAACAAATTTTCTTCCTCCTCCTTGTAACAACCTTTTATGTACTTGAAAACTGCTATCATGTCCCCTCTCAGTCTTCTCTTTTCCAGACTAAACAAACCCAATTTTTTCAATCTTCCCTCATACGTCATGCTTTCTAGACCTTTAATCATTTTTGTTGCTCTTCTTTGGACTCTCTCCAATTTGTCCACATCCTTCCTGAAATGTGGTGCCCAGCACTGGACACAATACTCCAGTTGAGGCTTAATCAGAGCGGAAGAATTACTTCTCGGGTCTTGCTTACAAAACTCCTGGTAATACATCCCAGAATGATGTTTGCTTTTTTGGCAACAGTGTTACACTGTTGACTCATATTTAGCTTGTGGTCCTCTAGGACCCCCAGATCCCTTTCTGCAGTACTCCTTCCTAGGCAGTCATTTCCCATTTTGTATGTGTGCAACTGACTGTTCCTTCCTAAGAGGAGTACTTTGCATTTGTCCTTATTGAATTTCATCCTATTTACTTCAGACCATTTCTCCAGTTTGTCCATATCATTTTGAATTTTAATCCTATCCCCTAAAGCACTTGCAACCCCTTCCAGTTTGATATCGTCCGCAAACTTTAGAAGTGTGCTCTGTATGCCATTATCTAAATCATTGATGAAGATATTGAACAGAACCAGACCCAGAACTGATCCCTGCGGGACCCCATTCGTTATGCCCTTCCAGCATGACTGTGAACCACTGATAACTACTCTTTGGGAATGGTTTTCCAACCAGTTTTGCACCCACCTTATAGTAGCTCTGTCTAGGTTGCATCTCCCTAGTTTGTTTATGCGAAGGTCATGTCAGGCAGTATCAAAAGCTTTACTAAAGTCAAGATATATCACGTCTACCGCTTCCCCCTAAACACAGGGCTTGCTACCCTGTCAAAGAAAGCTATCAGGTTGGTTTAACACCATTTGTTTTTGACAAATCCATGCTGTTACTTATCACCTTATCTTCTAGATCTGGGGTGCGCAAACTATGTCCCGTGGGCCGGATCCAGCCTGCTAGTTGTTTTAATGCAGCCCTCAAGCTCCCGCTGGGGAGCAGGGTCTGGGGCTTATCCCGCTCCAGTGCTCCAGCTGGGAAGCGAGGTCTGGAGCCGCTCCACGAGGCTCCTGGAAGCAGCAGCATGGCCCTGCTCCTGCTCCTATGCATAGGAACAACCAGGAGGCTCCGCTCTGCATGCTGCCCCCGCCCCAAGCACCGCCCCTGCAACTCCCATTGGCCTGGAACTGCAGCCAATGGGAGTTGCAGGGGCGGCGCCTGCGGACAGTGCAGCGCACAGAGCTGCCTGGCCGTGGTTCCACGTAGGAGCCAGCGGGGGGACATGGCTGCTGCTTATGGGAACTGTTTGAGGTAAGCGCCACACTCCTGAGCCTCTCCCCACACCCCAACCCCCTGCCCCAGCCCCGATCCTCCTCCCGCCCTCTGTTCCCCTCAATCCCAGCCTGGAGCACCCTTCTGCACCCCAAACCTCTCATCCCCATTCCCACCCCAGAGTCCACATCCCCAGCCAGAGCCTGCACCTCTTATCCCCCTCCTGCCCTCCGAACTCCTCGCTCCCAGCCTGGAGCACCCTCCTACACCCCAAACTCCTCATCCCCAGCCCCACTCCAGAGCCTGCATCCCCAGCCAGGGCCCTCACCCCCCCCCCCCGACTGTACTTCCCCACCCCAGCCCGGAGCCCCTTCCTGCACCCTGAACTCCTCATTTCTGGCCCCACCCCGGAGCCCGCACCCCCAATCAGAGCCCACACCCCATCCCCAATTTTGTGAGCATTCATGGCCTGCCATACAATTTCTATTCCCAGATGTGGCCCTCAGGCCAAAAAGTTTGCCCATCCTGTTCTAGATGTTTGCCATAATTAAGTCACACCTTGATTGCCATGACATCACAAGACCTTTTTTTTTGCTTTAAGAAGTAATAGCCACTCATAGCTATGAGAAACCGATCTCCATCTGATGTGTTGACTCAAAACTTCACTCCAGTGAATTATGTGGCTCTAATACACATTAATTTCACTTTATGTGGCTCCGGCTCCAGTTCATGTAGATTTGTATTCCCTGAGTTTGATTTCAAACCACCCCTGAAGCTCTAGGATGAATCTACCAAGTGTCACCTGGTTTTGAACTTGAACCATGAAAACTTTGCATGATTTTTAGAATACAGTTTATAATGAAATGGTAAACAGATCCAGGTTCTTTCCCTTTAACAAACCCTCTGTTGAATGCTGCTGTTATTATTTGCATTGCGTAGGGGCCCCAGTCATAGACCAGGACCCATTGTGCTAAGTGCTGTACAAACACAGACCAAAAAGACGGGCCCTGCTCAAAAGGGCTTACTTAAGGGGTCTACGTATAAGACAAGCGCCAACAGATAGATATAGACAAATGTGGGAGTCCAAGCAAACAATGAGTCGTTATTGGTCAGCATGATAGGCAGTGGTCTTTGCATACTAGCAGCCTAACCATTGTCACTAACCTATGCATTTTAAGTTTGTGATTAAACCAGTTACATTTCACTTTGTATAGCATTTGCAAAAAACTGAAACCATCTCTAGCATTTGCAACAAGGCGAAAGCTAGGACAAATACTGAACAAATAGCTTTGACTGGAGAAAGGAGGGCTTTGTGGAGACAGCAGGAGTAGCTGAGAAGAGAATTGCTGGGCTGCAAAACAGATGCCCTGTCTCCACAAGGGAAATCTTCTAAAACATTTTCACGGTTGCTAATACTGTTCCTGCTCACCATGTTTAGTGTAGGCTAAATTGGGATAGAGTCTAAAAACCTGGTCAGCTGCCCATCTACTAAGGCTCCTAATGATGCTAATACCAGTGACAAGGTCATAGTGAATGGACTCTGACTCCATCAGGGCTAATGGGGCTAGATTCTATGCTGCATCTCAGTAGGCAAAGCCTGAAGCAGTAGGCAAAGCTGGTTTTCTGCCACCTTTGCACTGCCTAGATTCTGAGCTGTTGTAGGGGTTGTAATGGACCCACTATAAACTAGAAGAGTCCAGGGGCAGCCTTACTTAGGCTGCCTATGGACTTCTCTGAAGCCCAGAATCCCTATAGTACTGAGTGCTGTGATCATATCCCCTCTCACCCCGATTTGTCTCCGCCCAGCTTTGCTGCTCCAGCAGCTCACCTTGGTCTGTGTCTGTGAGGAGGCTGGAGAGCATCTCACAAGGCTGCTATGCCAGGGGAATTCTCCTGTACATCTTTTATGCTGTTGCAGTAGCAGAATATAGCCCCAGGAGTCGTGGTCAGAATCCTGCCCAGTAGCTCTAAAATCTCCCCCTATATATTTTCTCTTAAACTTTGAAAATCTCCCCTTGCCTAATAGTAATTTAGAAGGGAATCAGATACATGCACCGTACTTTCAACCCAAACAAGTACAATTTATGTTTGTTAAGGTAGCAACTGTAAAAGGGGAGTGGAGGTGAAGCATATTTTGGTGTTTTAGAAAAAAAAAAAGAAAGACTGAACTGTTACCTAGGATACTTTCTAGATGGCATTGTTTCAAAGCCACTCTTTCCCAACATACTCCATACATTAAATCTACAAATGGAAACTATTAATAGTAATCAAGGAAGTGTCCATTATACCTACTGTTAATTCATCAGGTTCCATCTGTTTGCATTGTATTAATATTTCTAACCCACTGAGTATGCAAGCTAAAATCTATCACTTTTTAACACTTGGAAAGATACTATTTTCCAGTAGCATAGAATTATTCTGCTTCTCAGTTCATGTACATGCACTGTATTTACATTGTGCATATGACAGTGATAGCCAGGGCCCCAATTCTGCAAACACTTGCACACATACTCAGCTTTCTGCACATGAGTCACCCCACTGGAGTCAATGGGTCTACTCACATATATAAAGTTAATCAAATGCTGGAAGGATTGGGGCCCGTGACAAACTGCAGAGTCATGTAATAAACTGGATGAAAATATGTAATACACACACACACATAGTCAAAAGCAGAGACTTATTGTATGTCACTTGAAAATAGCTTCTTTACAGAGGGGGGGAAATGGATTCATTTTAGGGCACACTGAAGATGTTATGTAGAACTGCTCAGAATATCAATCCCTTAGATTGCAGCCTCATAAAGTGTACAGGATAAATCAATTAGCTCACTCACACATGAATGATTTCACATCCGAGAATACATGAGCTAAGCAGACTTGGCCTTCTGCGATCCTGACCATAAACCCCTCAGCAGCTTCAACAAAGTGCGCAACCTGTGGGTCCTGTGGTCCATCCCATTACCATCGAGACCAAGCACATTTACAAGCACATCAAGACCAAGTTCTACATCTGGCCCACCGATGGCTACGAGGTAGGTGTGCAGGGGCAGGCGTACTGGCTGTGGGTGGAGGACCTCCTGATCTCACTCGTATTGCATAACCCTGACGATGTCGACAGTACTAACTACTTTGGGGCCCGCAGAGCTGCTGCGAATGGGGGGCCTCGGTCACCTCCCCCTCCCGTCAGTGCATCAGCAGCTTCCACCTGACCAAGCGCTCCTTTCGGCAGCCAATTGTGGGCCCCATGTGCGGGTGGATGCTGACCCATGACCAGTTAAATGAGACACTCGGGTGGTTTTGCATTGCTCAGATAAACACCTTCGGGCCTTTCCCCAACAACCAGCAGTACGCGGGCAACTACAACAACGTGTACACCATGAAGTCCATCATAGGGGACACCACTCAGGACTGGGTGGGCTGGGCGCGGATGATCATCAAGACACACTGGAAGTTTTGCTTTAACGAGATTCCCCCCTTTGAGAAACGGCGAGGCTTAATGCACATGCTGGAGGGCAACACCATACTGCAGGCTCATCACCAAAAGATGATGTACGGACGCCCCTTTACCTTTGATACTGAGCGCGAGGGCTTTGAAATGCTGTAATCAATAACATGGCATTGTACCCAATCAAGCATGTCTGTCATCATTAGGGCCTTAAAATAGTGCCATCTTCTTAAAGAACCACCACAAAATATTTCCTTCTTCTCTTCCTCCTCACCATATGGAATTTCCTTTTTGAAATTCCACTAGTCTGAGATGCAGGATGGACAATATTCAATCCTGTACCAGTGGCAAATATAAGGTCCTATTTCTTTCAACTCTTCAGACCAAATATTGTGAGACTTACACCACTGGAAAGAGAAAATTCTTATCACTACAGCAGGGGACACAGCACATGGCTCTAGTCCTGTAACTTACTGAGAGACTGGGCTTTAGAATTACAATGATAATGCATACAGAAAAGCTAATACTGATGATTCAGAGGTTTCTAAGATTCTGATTATAACTCTTCTTTCCTTCCAAATGCCGAACTATTGGACTCATAGTAACAAAAGAACCTGGCTTGGCACATAGGGACATGAAAAATAGTCCCAATTTTTTTAAACTTTCTAAATATAGGTTAAAGACTTTCTAAAATAATTTTTCTGTTAAATTTGTGGCATATAGTGAATACATAATAATGTGGTGTATAATTTTCAAAAGCACGTTAAGTCCCATTGACTTTCACTGAGCCTTAGACTCCTAAGTCACTTTTGAAAATGGCATTTATGGCACTTGAAAATTAAGTCCCATTTTCAAAAGAGACTTAGGAATCTAAGTCTCAATGAAAGTTAATGGGACTTAGGCTCTTAACTCACTTTTGAAAATGTTCACCTGTGGTGTAAAGATTTTATGACTGATTACTTATCAGGATGGCTTGACTTGTAGAACTTGAGTAATGTGGCTTTCCTAAATAAAACCTTTAAACTACACCATCGCGCAGTGTAATATACCATTGCAAATACCTGTAATATATTCTTTATGCATTCTTTCTGATTATATTTTCCCTTCTCACTGTAGCTCTAACTTGATCATTTGATAAAGTTTGTATTATCCGTTATAGCTGGCACTCTGTGGTGTTCTTTCAAGATGTGCAGCACAGCAAGGCATAACGCAAGGGGGATGGACTACAAAAGTAGCTTTAAGCCACATTTGCATGCATTTGATTCTGGGCTCCACTTCCAGGGTCCCTTGTAGCACTCAGTAGGCCCTGCACAGGGAGGTTGCATCCACAATACACTGTAAAGTACAGAATTCAGGAGCTGCTCTAATTTACCATGTCCCCCTTCCAGGCTTCCTATTAACTGCTGCACAGCAGCTGATAAATGAGAATCTCTGTCACTAAATGTATAGGATAGAGCTGGGCAAATTTTTCTTTTTCCTTTAAGAAAATAGTAAAGTCACACCAAAAAATGTGAATAGTTTTAGTGCCCTGAAAAATGCAAGCTTAGGTTGAATTTGGTAAATAGTTTTGACTGGAAAAAAGCCTGGAAATGTTTAAATATTTTTTAAATAAACCATTTTGACATTTTGTTTTGAAATGACCTTTTCAAAATGAACTGTTGATTCAAAAGGTTATGTTCGACCCAAATTACATTTTGGGGTGGTTTTGGCAACAAAAAATTGGGGGAAAAGGTCAGGTTTGGTTCAAAAAGAACCAAATTTGGGAAAGAGGGGGTAGATTTTTGGATTCAGACAGTGAACCAAGAAGTCAGTTAATAGCTCAGCTCTAGTTGGGATTCCATTCCTGCTCTGGCACAACACGTGTGAATAAACGTGTAGGAGGAGGCCTATGCCATGCCCATGTCAGAAGATTTCTCCCTCTGCCAGCTAAGAGGCTCTTAGGATGCCCGTACATCACTGCAGCAGCATACCCTACAGGGGCCAAATCCTTCCTTTTTCTTTTCTTTTTTTTTTTTTAAATAAATAATTTTGTTTTCATTCTGTTCAAGCAGGTAAATATCCATAAGTAGCAAAGTACAGAAGTAATAACAGAGATGAGAAAATCCTGACTTCATGTTATCTAATGTGTAAGATCTGCCCACAGAGAGAAGAATGTATATTTAAGTTTCCAAGCTATAAAATGAATAAAACGAATATAGTCTTGTAGCTAACGTAGATTAAACCATAATTTATATTCCCTCCGTGTAGAATTATGCACTGCAGATTGATAGGCTCTCTCCATATATTTGGTCTAAATATGAAAAAAATCTCTCAACCCAGTGAACCTCAACAAGCAAATATCTGAAAAATAATAGAAACATTTCTTGTTACTTTCCAGATAGCTACAGCCCAGCAACAAACTACCACATCAGTGCCAATGAATTTAAATCATATCAGATGGGTGAGGCTGGTAGAAATGTATACATGACCTTGTAAGGAAGACCAACAGATACTGTAGATTGACGGTCTCAACATTTTTCAGCGCATGGAACATTAACCAACAGAATGAAGGAAAAATTGAAGATCTGTAAGAAAAGATGCAGTCTCTTTTCTAGTATGCTCCCAATAACACCAAACACTAACATTCATGTTATCAACAAATCTTTTCTTCATACTGCTGACAGGCAGTCTGACTGATCTTCTGGTTCAGAACCATAAACTCTGAATTCTAATCCTAGCGCTGCCACTGACTTGCTGTGTGAGTCACTTACCCTCTCTGCCTCGATTTCCTCATCTCTAAAACTGGATATAATATTTACTTGAAAAGGTGGTGTGGAACTAATTCGCTAAATTTCATACATTGCTTTTGAAAATATAAAGTGGTACGTAAGAGCTAAGTAGTACTGTGATCCTGCAATAATTACTGGAGTAGTGCCATGAATAATGCTATGAAAGTCAATGGCAGGACTCGTAGAAAGCTCTACCCTGGGGTAGTATGTATTTGCAGATCTGAGCCAATCATAATTAAATGAACTTAAATAAACTGTTTGTAAGCACACACATTCTTTATTATATACAAATTCATTTCTTTAGAGAAGAGAATGATTTTACAAACCTCACACACATAAACCTGCTAAAATGCAGTTACATTCTATGAATTGCCTCTGTCAGAATGGTATTGTGGGGATCAGTGTTTGACTTCCACTGATTCAATAACAAACTTCTTAGATTCATATTAAAAAGCTGCTTTTTCTAACTGCCATTTTGGCAAATTCAGCTTGTCCTTCGAAAGCTGAGTTGTGTTCTTTCTGAAATTAAAATAAAACTGGACCCTGTAAGCAAGAAAGAGACCAAACCTAAAATCAAACTAAAATATGTTAAAGGAAATGGACACATACCAAAATTCATAGGAAAAGCTTGTGAAAATAATCAAGAAGAAACTGGTCAAGAAGGATTCCTCTATGGAGTGAAGATAAAGGAGCTGTTTAGGGAGGGACAATATACGGAACATCTCAGCTACCGTCTACCCGTGCTTTTGGAAAAGCTCTAACAGGCTTATACTTTGCTGATGACAAATATCACAATTGTTGAAGACACTCTGCTTATGTCTGAATTTGCAACACCTGAGGAAGCAGATGCATCAGATGAGGTATTCAACTTGGGTAGTCGCTCTCTTTGGATCAAAAATTACAACCTATGGCCGTGATCCTGCAAAGGCACATACACATGCTTAACTTTACACACAGCAGAGTCACAACAAGTTGACATTTTTATTTTCAACTGAAAGGTCATGAGATTTTAAAAAATTAAAGCAGAACTGCTTCAGTTTCCATGGCATGCCTAGAGTAGGGGCTGAGCCAAAGTTACTGCCACAGGAACTGACTATCTATCTATCTATCTATCGTATCTCTCCTAGGTATTCTAGAAATTCCTGAAACTAAAGTACCTAAAGGCTGAATACATTACATACATTTCAGTGTACACACTCTAGTCAATAGAGAACATCATAATGTAGAACTTGGGAGAAGCATATTGACCTTCTTGACTAAAGCAACAAACAAACAGTAGAATAGTGGTGTTTTGGGTCTATTTTTTAGTATTTTATGATTCACAAATGTGTTTATTCACACACACCATTGGGGCCTGGAGATACTTGCAAGTGTTTCTCAAAAGCCTGGAAATTCCTATTTCTCCCCTTTAACTCTTCCTTCACCCTTCCTCCTGCCTTTGCAATACAGTTATGGATGTGTGGGGCTTAGACCTGGATTCCTTCTGAAACAGTCTGTTAAACAGCAGCACAGTTTAGAGCAACTCTGGACACTTTCTAAAATCCTATTGGGCATGAAGCATAAATGTTGACCACATGGATACATTACATTTCAAAATCTATCAGACTAATTAAGAAAGCAGTTTAAAAGAAAGTTTCTGAGTGATCAAGTGAAGCTAGACTGCACTCACTGCTCTTCACCCAGTGACTTAGTTTCATGGGCAGAAATGTGACAATTTCTATTACTGAAAATGGAAATATGTATCTCAAGTACAGGAAACTACTAAATAACTGACTTCAGGGCACTGGCCCACTGCAAGTCAAGTGCTGCAACTTGATTTTCTTTGTTGGTGTTAGGCAGTTGAGGAAATAGTTTGCAGCCAATTATTTAAGCATAAAATTAACAATGATTTCATTTTTAAATGAATGCAGCTAGTTATAAAACCTGTACTAACATGGTTGTAAATAGGAGTTATTCATAGGGACATAGATGTTCAAGATGGAGAGATACTGGATGACCTAGCCAGTATATCTATGTGCAAGTGCAGGATTATTGCCATATATAAAGGCAGAGATGTGGAACCTCTCCACTCCACCGATCAGCAGAAGGGTTGTGAACACTGAAACTACTTTGGAGCCTCATTGGCTGGGGATGGGCAAATAGGAGAAGCTGACCTCTCCACATCCCAGAGTCCTGGTTGGCTAGAGATCTGGCACCAGCCAGAAAGCCAGGGGGCCATGCCCCCCACTTTTTAACATAAGAAACATATGTGCTGTGGGAAAAACCATGATCGTACTGCTAATGGCCAAGATGCACTATGAGATCGGATCAGATGCATTCCTAGATATCCACGGCAATCTGGATGATCACATAATGAAAACTGCATTAAGTTTAAATTTTTTTGCTCAGCAGATATTGTATTACTTCTGTCTGCTACAGCCTGTTGATGGTGTTTACTAGGTTTTCTACAAATATTTTTTACTTTTTATAAAACATTAGAAAAAACATCATTTTATATGGTAGCTCTTAGATAGGGACACATTTACCTCCCTTCAAAGTTGTTTGTTGTTATTTATTTTGATAACACCTTTTTCCAAGGAGATTTAAAATTTAGGGTTACAATTGTTAAAACATGCATTACAAATAAACAAGGATGATTTGACACAGTGCAGTATTAATAGTGGAGTATACGCAATAAAATGATAAATGTAAGTGATGTACAATAAAATACAGACCCAATGTTTAGAACTAAAGTTGTTTTTTTGTTTGTTCATATTATAATATACCTTAAATATTATAATGTGGCTACATTTTGTATTCTGGTTATTTGTGTTACAGTTGTACTCTGCAGGATATTTAAGTAATATTTTAATTCCCCTGCCACTTTGGCCTTGGCCCCGCCCCACCCCCCACTTCTATAAATGTTCCGACACCCTTGGCTGGCAGGAAATACCACTCCTCCTTGCTGCTGCCAGTTCTCCACTGATTAGATTGCCAATTGAGAAGGGACCGTACAGGCTGCAGCAGGAAGTGCATGCTGCCACTGCAAGGATACAGCAGGTTGAGACTTCTCCACTAAAGAATCAGCCACTGTCTGAAGGGAAGGAGGGGCCTTACCCTGGGACAAAGGAGCCAAGACTGGGGCAGTCAAGATTGTTTTTGATTGATGGAGCTTGAGTTCCTTGTAGGCATCTGGGATTTCTGTGACACATCCACTGACTGTTCTTAGCAATGTCAGTGGGATTCTAATAAAGCTGATGGGAGAAAGCTGTGCCTTGGACTGACGCCTGGGTGAATTCCTGCCTCCCAAAGGCAGGGAAGAGAGGCCCCAGCACAAAGGATTAGACTGAAATGGATGTTAAGGGAAAATGAGTTTCACACAGTCTAGGCCCAAACACCTGCTGACCTAACATATAATCCTTAAAAGGCACATGCTGAAGCCAAACCCCAGAATGAGGCTCCAAGAGAGCTCCAGTTAGTACTGGAACAAATTAATTAGGACGGTTGTGGAATCTCCATCAACAGAGGCTTTTAAGAGCAGGTTAGAAAAAACACCTGTCAGGGATAGTCTAACTAATACTCAGTCCTGGCTCAGTGCAGGGGATTGGACTGGACGACCTATTGAGGTCCCTTCCAGCCCTACATTTCTATGATTTTTATGAAATATAGCCAATCTAGAGTCTACCATTAAGAGTTTTTAAAACTATCAAAGACAACTTACATGGATAGTCTTTAGGCCCCATATATGTTGCAACCATAACTTCATCAGGGGCCCCCAAGTACACATGGTTGAAGTGTAGATGGGACCTAAGTGTCCCTACAACTAGTTTAAAACTCTGAAGCGTCCAGAGCTTTAGCCTGGTTATTCTAGAAAGGGCCTAATGCACTACAGCTCTTATCCAAATTATAATCAGAGTAAGGGAAAACTCTTGGTGTAACTAGCATTCCTGACTCTTTATAGTTGTAATGTAAACAGACCCTTCAATTTAATTCACTTTACGGGCCTCCAGTGTAAAGAGTGCATAATTGAGCAAACAAGCTTCTGTATTCTGGTCTAGACTCCAGCAATAAACAGGCATTGCTAAAACCTTATCAAGAGGGAATTAAAATAGCCCAGTTGTATGGTCATAAGGAGAAATCTTCTTATAAGGTTGGCACAGGATTAAGAAGGGTGAAGCCTGGCCACATTGGACAATGGGAGACACTCAGGGACATAAGACTGGGAGGGACTGACTGGGACATCAAGTCTCCCCCCACCCCCCGCCGTTGCACACAACCCCATCATATAATCCCATTCATAACTTTATCAAACTCCATTTTAAAACTAATTAGGTCGTTTGCCCCACTGCTATTGTTCCAGAACCTCATTCCTTCTAATTATGTACTATATCTGACCCAGGGCTTTCTATGGGAAAAGGCATGAGCAGCAGTAATAGCAACATCTTAACTAATCTGCTATTTTCAAATAAACCCTCTCCAAGAAGAGGAGATACGAGGAATACATCAATAACTTCTTCCAACCTTCGAGACTTTTGTTGTGAGGTGCTGGGCGCCTTCACATACCCAGGATGCAACATTATCCAAAAGTTACTCCACTAAAAGGGCTGAACTTGTAGTGAGAAGATGAGTTGGGATTAGACTACTGCAGAGATGAGCGGGTTTGAGGTGAAACAAAGTGAGGGAATAGGATAAAGAGAGAGAATAGCAGAGAAAGAAGGAACAGGAAAATAGGGATGAGACAGGTGACAGAAAGAACCAAAAATATAACTGTAAGCTTTTCAGGTCTTTTCTCTGTCTTCCTAGGCATTTGTACAATGCTTAGCACAATAAAGCCATGATTCTGACTAGGGCTTTTGGGGGCTGCCATAATATAACCTATTTAATATTTAAAAGGAACCCGAACGAGAGGATAGGAAAGGGGAGAAAGACAAAGTAATACAGGAATGAAAAGGAGCAGAAGACACAGGAGGAGAAGAAAAGGGAAGACAGAAATGGTTTGCTATAGCAGCATCCCCTCCTGTCAGGCACTATTTCATAGGCAAGAATGACTTGAAATGTGATAAAAGAGGTAACGCTGTTGCATTGTTTGGGGATAACAACAATGTTAATTTTCAGAGTAGCAGCCGTGTTAGTCTGTATCCGCAAAAAGAAAAGGAGTACTTGTGGTACCTTGGAGACTAACAAATTTATTTGAGGATAAGCTTTCGTGAGCTACAGCTCACATCCGATGAAGTGAGCTGTCGCTCACAAAAGCTTATGCTCAAATAAATTTGTTAGTCTCTAAGGTGCCACAAATACTCCTTTTCTTTTAACAATGCTGCAATATCTAGACCAAATACAGCAACTTTGAGGGACACTATAAAGCCTGACTGACCCTAGTTGTTTTTGCCAACAATACTTTTTTAAATGTCCATATATCTTTTTTAATTGCTCTGCTGATCTTGGGAGTGGGAGAAAACTATTAACTCACGACATCAAGGGCTAAAATGCTGGATGGGGGAAATCCACATTTCTCTGCTGGGAGATTTAGCAACAACAAATTCAGGGAATGACCAATCTATTTTATGTATCTCAGAGTTATAGTTAGGTTCAACCTGTGTGTCTATATAATGAAGGTTCACACACTGAGTATATCTAAGAATATCGATGTATTTATGACACTGTGGCAATTCTACTACACTAAAGGCCTTCTGCACCCAAGTGTAGTGGGATGGAAGAGAAGTAACTCATCTATTCACTTAGGCATCTGTCCACTAGCCAGATACCTCTTTTAAAATAAGTGACTATATTTTGTTATCTTTATTTTCTGAACTTTTTAGAGAATTTTTACTTGGTTCTTATCACAGTAGGTGAGTGACTTTCTGCCAGTATAATGATGAGTCATCAGGCTTGTTACCTGTGCTGTCTAGCTCTTCCACACCAGTATAAAAGATCTCTTTCACTACCTTCAAAGCACTTTGCAAACACCAGTTAGGAAAAATATTAAATAATAATAGATATTGTCTTTATTAGCCTATTCATTCAATTCTGTCAGCTATTACTGCTTGTTGTATTATTCTTACATAAAGTTCCTCAAAGAAAACACACTTTCCACTGAAAATATGTCCAGCATAACCCAAAGTGCAAATAATATAAATATTTCATTGCAAATTAAGAGAGCCATCTACTGGCAACTAGGTGAAACCTTTTAAATTCATTAAGGGCCAAATCTTGTCACCTAACTCATGCAAGTAGTTCCATTCAAGTCAATGGACTAAACATGAGCAAAGTAAACTGGATAATAAGGATCTTTTCATTTTTATGTTCTTATTACATCCCTCAGATCTATCTTGCTCCTTTTAAAGATAGGTAAATTAAGGCACAAGGAGGGTAAGTGATTCAGCAAGTCAGTGACAGAGCTGGGAACAGAACCTAGGCGTCCTGCCTCCCTGTCCCTTGCAGTAACTATTAGGCTCACGCAAGCACTGAAGATCAAGAAGTTTGGATGGTGAAGGGTGTTCTTTATCCCTCTCAACTTTCTCCATCAATACAATAAGTCAGGGACAGCTCATTAGTTTTGAATATCAAAGAAAATCATGCTAAGAAAGTTGTAGTGCAAAGCAAGCTTCTTTCTAAACCAATGGTTCCTAACCGGTGAGGCCCACAAGGGGATCATGATTCCTTTCTGGAGCAGGTACAGCGGTTCCAGTTCCATCTCATCTCAGTTGCCACTAAAGTGATGAAAAAACAGAGCGGAACTCTGAGCTTCTACCCTGCCTCTGTCTTTGGTCCCAAAGAGACTAGGAGAAGGTGGTGTTTACCAGGGCCAGCTCCAGGCACCAGCGAAGGAAGCAGGTGCCTGGGGCGGCTAATAGAAAGGGGCAGCACTCCGTCCGTCATCGGGGCGGCACGTCCGGGTCTTCAGCGGCGGGCCCTGCAGTCCCTCTCTTCCTCTTCGGCGGCAGCTCAACCAGGCTTGGGGGTTTTTTCGTATTTTTTTTTCTTCGCTGCTTGGGGCAGCAAAAAAGGTGGAGCCGGCCCTGCTGTTGATGCTGGAGCAGTGGGACTGGAGCAGCTCTCCTTTGGAGTGGCGGGGAGAAGATCTGAAACCAAAATTGCATTGGCCTCTTCTGCAGCCTATGTAAGGCAAGTGAAGTATAGAGCATCTCCCTTAACTTTTAATCTTGTTTTTGTCACAGGTTTACTATTGTTCTTGCGCGCTAATATAAAAAAGTAACATACACTTATATTATGTTTTCTATCAACAGATTTTAAATATTTACTTGCTGGTATTGCATAATTTAGCACTCCTGGAGCTGGGAAGTTGTTTGTATGGAAGTTCATGCTATTACAATGCTAAAAGTATAAACTTCCTCTATGACTTTTGTGTGAAGTTTGCTATATGCAAGATGTTTCCTCCAATCTCTCTTCTACAGAAATATAACTTGGTGCATTGGCTCTCAACCTTTCCAAACTACTGTACCCCTTTCAGGAGTCTGATTTGTCTTGCATAACCCCAACTATCATCTCACTTTAAAACTACTTGCTTACAAAATCAGACATAAAGATACAAAAGTGTCACAGCACGCTATTACTGACAAATTGCTTACTTTCTCATGTTTACCATATAAATTATAAAATAAATCAATTGGAATATAAATACTGTACTTACATTTCAGTGTATCATAAATAAAGCAGTATAAACAAGACATTGTCTGTATGAAATTTTAGTTTGTACTGATTTCACCTCTTGTAACCTATCCCTGGTTGAGAACCACTGACTTATAGTGTATGTGAAGCAAACTAATCCACGTATATTGTTATTTATGGTTGCCTGCTGTAATTATTTTGTAATCAAAGCCTTGTTTTGCATGATCTGACAGATGCACAAAGCAGAAAATAAATATTTTCATTCTCATAACCTGGATGCCCTAGGGATTAACAGTGTATATCTAGATGGCATGTTGTGTGTCCTATCAAATCAAGACATAGTTATTAGATTTCATTGTAGGGAGGTGCAGGCAACTAATGTCAGGCGAGGGAAGAGTCATTTTATTTGATACATCAAGCAACTCTTTGTTCTTATATTGGTAAATTCTGGCCACCCTAGCTGCTCTAAACTCCATATGCAAGACCATACACTAACAGACAAGTACCCTAATCTGTCTTTGTATCTGAAAATAAAAACAAAGATTCAACTTTAAAAATATATTTTCAAATTAGGTTATAAACCATGAAGGGCAGGGACCTTGTTTTCCTCTCTTTGTACAGTGCCTACCACAGTGGACCCCCCCACTCCTGATTGGGCCTTTGACAGCTTAGTTCAAATAGCAAATAACAATAGATAAGACTACAATCCTATTTTGAATAAACATTTTATCATTTTTTCTGGCAGACAAGCACATGCAGCATAAATTACTTCCAGTCCTTCCTCTTCTCTTTCTTGAGCTAAAAAAGGACAATAGAGAATTGTATGCTGCAGGTGCAACAGTAAAATAGAAGCTTGCTCTTTTATAACATTTTTGATCAGTATCTCTCAAAGCTCTTTGCAAAGGAGGTTGCCACCATTACCCCCATTTTACCGATAGAGAAACTGAGGCAGAGAAAGGCAGTGACTTGTCCTACCAACCTGCAGTGGTAGTGGTAGGCGAGAATGGAACCCAGGACCTGTGTTTGCTCTCCACTAGGTGTATGGTACTTTCATGCTTCATGTGATGCAGCATTTCTCTTGTGTGATTGTAACAAATATGTATCTAGAGAGAACCTGGAGATCTTTTGCTCTAAAACAGCTCCAATAACATGAGACAAGTAAAATATCTATGGACTATATACTAGCACTGAGTCTCATTTCCCTACATAGGTCAGCTGATATGGTCATATGTTTGTAAGGAGATCTAAATTTCTACGATTCTATGAAATGTCAGAACTGGAAGGGACATCAATAAGTCATCTAGTCCAGTCCCCTGCACTGAAGCAGGACTAAGTGTTATCTAGAACATCCCAGACAGGTATTTGTCTAACTTGTCCTTTAAAACCTTCAATGACAGAGATTCCACAGCCTCCCTAGGTAATTTGTTCCAGTTCTAAACTACCCTTATAGTCACAAAGTTTTTCCTAATGTCAAACCCAGGGGTCGGCAACCTTTCAAAGATGAAGAGCCATTTTTTTTGTTTTTGTCTTTGACCAAAATATTTCAAGAGCCGCATCACACACAAAGTATTGGGGTGCAGGAGGGGCTGAGGGGTGTGGGCAGGAGTTTGGGTGCAGGAGGGAGCTCCAGGCTGGTGCAGAGCGTTGGGGTGCAAGGAGAGGGTGCAGGGTCTGTAAGGGAGTTTGGGTGCAGGAGGGGGTTCTGACCTGGCTCCTGCATGCCGTGGCCCCATGCCGCTCCTGGATGCTGCCTGCTGCTGGCACATCTCTGCATGCCCCTTGGAGGGAGGAGGGCAGCGGGTCTCCGTGTGCTGCCCACAAGCATTGCCCCCACAGCTCCCATTGGCCAGTTCCCAGAATTGAACACAATACTCTAGCTAAGGCCTTATCAGTGCAGAGGAGAGTGAAAGAATTACTTCTCATGCCTTGCTTACAATACTCTTGCTAATACATCCCAGAATGATGGTCACTTTTGGCAACAATATTATATTGTTGACTCATATTTACTTTGTGATACATTATAGCCCCCAGATCCTTATCTGAAGTACTCCTTCCTTGGCAGTCATTTCCCATTTTGAATTTGTGCAATTGATTTCTCCTTCCTAAGTGTAGTACTTTGCAATGTTGTTATTGAATTTCATCCTATTTATTTCAGACCATTTCTCCAGTTTGTGAAGATCATTGTGCATTCTAATCCTGCATGGTGTTTTCTCCAATCCACAGGGCTTGCAGTATTGTTCACAAACTTGATATTGTTCAAAAACTTGTTAAGTGTACTTTCTATGCCATTATCAATTAAGATATTATATAGAATCAGATACAGGATAGATCCCTGCTCTCTTGAGTATTCTTTTCCAACCAGTTGTGCACTCACCTTATAGTAGTTTTGTCTAGGCTCTATTTCTCTAGTTTATTTATGAGAAGATCACGTGAGACAGCATAAAAAGCCTCACTGAAGTCAAGATATATCACATCTACTGCTTCTCCCCATCCACAAGGCTTGTTACCTGTCACAGAAGGACATTAGATTTGTTTGACATGATTTGTCCTTGACAAATCCATATTGACCGTTACTTATCTTATTTTCCTCTAGGTGCTTACAAATTGACTGTTGATTATTTGCTCCATTATCTTTCTGGGTACTGACGGTAAGCTGACAGGTCTATAACTTCCTGGGTTGTCCTTATTCCCCTTTTTGTAGATAGGTACTTTATTTGTCCTTTCCCAGTCCTCTGGGATCTCTCCCATCCTCCACGAGTTCTCAAAGATAATCACTTATGGATCAGAGATCTCTTCAGACAGTTCTTTAAGCATTCTAGGATGTATATCATGAGGCCCTGCCGACCGTAGGACATTTAACTCATCTAATTAATTCTTAATTTGTTCTTTTGCTATTTTACCCTCAGATTCTACCCCATTTACATTGATGTTCACTATGTTAGTTGTCCAATCACTGCTAACTTTTCTGGAGAAAACTGAAACAAAAAAGGCGTTTAACATTTTGGCCATTGCTGCATTTTCTGTTATTGTCTTTCCCTCCTCGTTGAGTAATCAGCCTACCTTGTTCTTCCTCTTGCTTCCAATGTATTCGTAAAATGTTTTCTTGCTACCCTTTAAGTCCCTAGCTAGTATAGTCTCCAGTTTTTGCCTTGGCCTTTCTAATTTTGTCCCTAAAGGCTTGTGGGTTTTTTAAAAATATATATTCATCCATTGTAATTCAACCTCATTTCCACTTTTTGTATGACACTTCCCCGAGTTTCAGGTCTCTGAAGATTTTCACTTCCTATCTTTTACCCAGAAGAAGGGAGTAGTGCAAAGAGAGGGCATGTAATGTATTCTTTATGCACCCAAACCTGCCCCTAGTGGAATGGGAACACAAGGAATGCAGGAATCTATTACTTATATAGTATCTTTAGAAGAATTGCCAATCCCATAAGTTCAAAAATCTTAAGTCAGATGCCCAAAAATCATGAGATTGGGCCAAAAATGGCAAACAATTTTTAAAATATTCTATTGTTTATTGTCCTGTTTTTCTATTTTTTGAACTTCCTCTGCACCCCTTCCCTCTCCCCTGCTCATGAGTTTTACAGTGTCACCACGTCTCCCAAACTTTATAGAGTAAGGTGATTTTTGGCCCCTGCTGCAAGAGCTCTTACTAGAGGACGCAGTTGACATCAAATGACAAAGATTTGTGTGAAAATGCCATCTGATGGTGCAGAACTTCCAGCTTCTCCTCAAATGTTTACTAATTCTGTGTTCCACTGCCTAGCCCAGCAATTAATTCTGCCCCACCATTCATCTGCACCTTGCCCCTCAACACATCTCTACTCCTTCTGCAATTGTGAGGGCTTTTCACCCCTGCTTCCAGGATTGGGCTGGCAGCTGCAGCAGGGGCCTTTTCTCTCCCAGACTTGATGTTGCACTGGTGGAAAGGAAAAACAGACTGACCTATTTTTTGGAGGGGTAACAAAAAAAAAAAAAAATGAGAACTACCTTGAACTGATGGACATTTTCTGCTGCCTCCTCCCTGGCTGTGAAAATGTTATGGGCTGCTCCCTCTCCCGCATGCAACATCTCTTCTCTGGAGGAAAGGAGTACTTGTGGCACCTTAGAGACTAACCAATTTATTTGAGCATGAGCTTTCGTGAGCTACAGCTCACTTCATTGGATGCGATGAAGTGACCTGTGCTCACGAAAGCTCATGCTCAAATAAATTGGTTAGTCTCTAAGGTGCCACAAGTACTCCTTTTCTTTTTGCGAATACAGACTAACACGGCTGTTACTCTGAAACTTCTCTGGAGGGAATACTAGCTTCCCCTGCAGCAGTTCTGATTGGGAGGCAGTGGTGCTTAGTGGATAGGGCACTAGACTTGGACTCAGGAGCCTTACGGCCAAGTCCAGGCTTTGCCATGCACCTGCTAGGTAACCTTAGGCAAGCCATTTCACTGTCCAGTGCCTGGGTTTCCCCACGTATCAAATGGGGGGAAACGATACTTACCCTCCTGTGTAAAGAGCTTCGAGCGCTTTCTGATGAATATGCAAGAGCTAGGCACTATTACGATTGGCTGCTCCTCCCCAGGAGACAGGTACGTAGGGAAGGCAGCCAAGCAGAGGAGATATTCCCCCGGGCCAGTGCTGCAAATCAAGCTTCTGGAGTTATTGCTAGTCTGGCTCCAGCGACTAGTCTGGCTCCAGTTGCATTAGTGGCGATTACACCTGACACGTGCTGACGCCGCTCTGGTGCTTTTAACATGCAAATGAGCCGCCCCCGTCTCCAAAAGGGGCGGTGCCAGCGACGCGGAGCAAAAGTGTTGTAACCGCAGCCGAGCACGAGGCCGGGGGCGGGGAACACAGCTATCCCAGGGAACACGGCTCCCGGCATACCGCGCGCGCTGTTTCTCCCCGCCGGGAGCAGGGCATGCTGGGACTTGTAGTCGCTGGCGTGTCCAGCGCGGTTGACGGCGTCCCGTGACCGGCGGCCGGAAATGGAGGCCAGCAGGTTCCGGACTCTGGAGCGCGCTAACGGGTCCTGCTTCGCCTCCTGAGCCGTACGGCGGCCGCGAGGGGCCAGCCGGCGCGCGGTGGCGGGGTGAGCGGCTCCCTTTTCCCGCCCGCCCGCTGGGGCGGAGGGAGCGTCCGGGTCCTGCCCGCAGGCTGGAGGGGGCGAGCGTGGCTCCTGCGGGCCCCTATGGGGTCGGGACAGCGGGAGGGGGCGGAGCGAGCGCCCCTCGGGGGACCGGGAGAGCCAGCGCTGGGGGAGCCTGACTGTCCCTGGCGGTGTCACCGGGAGGCTGGCTGGGCGCCCCGGGGTGCATGGCTCGGTGCCTTGGGGAGGGTGGCTTTGGTTCCCCCAGTGAGGTGGGCGAGGGATGTTTAGTGAGAGGCCTGTGTCTTCCTGTCTGCTTCAGTTTTGGCGCCTGGGGGGCAGGTTAAGATCTTAACAGGCTTTTCCATCCCGGGAGACCACCCTCCCCAAGGGAAGGGGCGCAAAGAGACTGCCCTGGGTGAGGCCGTGCTTGGTGGTGGTGTCATTATGCCAGCAGGAGGGCGCGGCATAGAGCGGCTACATGGGAAACCTGTCAGCGGCGCCGCTGTGCTGCTGTAAGGTCTGTAGTTTAGACGGAGCCTTGGTGCAGTACGCCCATTCTACAAGGGCTGCAAACTTTGGTGTTCTTTAAACAATTCTGTATAGTTGATGGCTTAGGCCTCACCAGAGAGAGCTGCTCACTTGCTGTTGATGAGTGAGCAAGCAAAGTTTTCAATACCTGCAAGAACAACGAGGAGTCCGATGGCACCTTAAGGACTAACAGATTTATTTGGGCATAAGCTTTTGTGGGTAAAAAAACACTTCTTCAGTTATGCCCAAAGAAACCTTAGTCTTTTAGGGGCTACCGGGAGACTTGTTTTTATGGATACAGACTAACACGGCTACCCCCTAATACTTAATACCTTCAAGGGTTTTAAAAAAATTAACAGTATGCGTACGTTGATATTTCATTATTGTACTATTCATCCATCTCTTCCCCTTCTCCACTCTTTATCGTTCAAAGCAAGCACCTGTAAACTTTGTTCATAAAGTGCACGTGTATCTATGATGCCTTCTAAGTACCTAGGCAGTTATATTTTGTAGTACAAAATAAAGTTGTGAATAGCTCTTTATGCTTAAGAGCATAAAAAAATGCAGCGTGACACCCTTCATGCTTTCAACAGTCCGATACTAACATTCAAAAGCCTTCAGAGCAAACAAATCCCAGAAGAATCAGTATCTTTCTTCTCTCCAAGAAGTTACTAACAAGGGTAGTTTGCAGAACTGGCACTAATTTCTGCCAATTTAAGTACCAAAGAATAATCTGAAACAGTTCCTAAAGGTCTGCTTGTCAAAAGCTTTTATTCAGCAGTAAATCCTGAATGGGTAAAATGTTCTATCTTTGTCTGAGAAAAAAACTTGTTCTCTTCACCTGCCCTTCAAGGATACTGTTTTGAAATACCCTTTACATTTATCAGAGTGTAATTTATTGACTGTCTGAATGTGTGGTTTTTGTTAGAAAAGTGACTATAAAAATGATATTTTGGCATTCCATATTTAGTCTCTGTCAGTGACTTCCATATGAATTTTGAACACTGTCATTACTGCAAGTGCAATCTCTTCTGAAAAACAAACTGGGTTCTTTTTTCTTCTCACATCACCAATAATAAAGATCCTGGAATCCAGAATTTCTCTAGCGATCTTACTGGTGATGCATAAAGCAGAGTAGATTAGAGCTTGCTCTTCTGTCGCTAAATTAGTTAGTTAATAAATTAGGCTGTTAGTAAAAAGTCAGCAAAAACTTTCCACAGTACCTAGGAGCCTGATAACACTCAGAGAATTTTGTGTGTATGGTGTCTTCTGGCACTTTGTACTGTAGGATTATATTAATAATGTTTCTTATTAGACAACTTCTCAAAATTATAATAAACCTTTCGTAGAGAACAGAAGCTCTAGGTTTTAGAGGGGGCTTGCAGCAAGCAGTGTCTGTTGGGTCTGATTCTCTTCTCATACTGACCTTTTATTGCTATAACTCCACTGATTTCAGTAGAGTTACTCCTGATTCCTATCAGCATGAGAATTGAATAGCCCAGTGTGTTTTCTCCCAAAGTGAAACATTTGACTCTTCGAACTTGGTATTCTTTTCAATACTATACTAAAGACAGGAGGATTTCTAGGAAAGAAATGTATGAGGGTAAAAAGAAAAGTGTACCAGTGTGGCTAGCATCTTTTAGGGGAAAACAAGATTTATGTTTCTCTTCAGAATACTTTTAGAATTTCTTTCAATCCCGAGGTTAAGCAGAGAGAGCTTTTATAACTATAGAGGCCATTGGTTGCCATAAATGACCGTCCTTGATTGATCCTATGAGAGCAATAACAGAATCACGAAGAAGCTAATCTCTAGCTCCCTCAGATAATCACAACTATTATCCCTGTTACCTGTCCACACAAAGTCTCTTCTTTTCTTTCCTTCTTAATTTTCCTCCAAAACACACACACACAATCTAAAGGACCCGATTAATAAAGGAAAGGATGTTGAGTTGTCACTCTTTATGAAGCTTTGTTTTCTGTGTTTCTGTTAGTAAAATAGTCGTTAATTTATTTTATTTCTTGGTTTATGTGACTGAACAAAAAGAAAACTAATACCAGAATTGCTCCTTTCTGTGGGGAAGAAAAAAACTTAGAAGAGGATGTTTGACAAGTTTCCACCCAAATCATTCCGTGGATGGGGACGAAGAGAATAACATGACAGTGTTTACACTCTTGTGCCATAGGCTGCATTTTCACTCCCAACTGTACAGAGCTCTGGAGACACAATGCCTTGTAACTTCTCACTGGTTCTGGGGAACTTGACATCTCTTCTCCATCCTTAACTCTGATGGAGTTATGTCAGTGATATGCTGCCAGGACTTTTCTTGGTGCTGGCTGCCAAGAGTTAAACGTGTCTTCCCCAAGGTGGAGGGAGTAAGGTAATACAGCCTCGTCCCATGCATTTCTGTTCCGATCCTGCCCCCAATGGAGAGCCTCTCGTGTGAAGGGGAGTTTTGGCTTTCGATTTCCAAACTTTTAAAGGAAAGAAAGTGTAATTAATGTCCGTGATGGAGTTGCCCACATCTCAAGCCATTTAATTATAATAGTAAGCCCTCTTGTTTGATAAAACGCTGAGTGAATTATTCTACTTGGCTACAAAGAGGGCAATGACTATAATGATCTACCTATAATGCCAAGATCCATTTTCGAGGCTAGAAAAGTTTGGTCTTGTAGCAGGGACTCTTAATTCGTTCAGCCTTTTGTTAAAACTTTTGGTCTACTTAACATGGGCAAGAAAATGCTCCTCAACCAAGTATTTTAACGTAAATGTATTTCTGGTGAAAGGTGCCAGCTTGACAACTATAGAAACTGAAGTCCTCTATTTATTGGTAAAGCATGTGCAATTTAGGCAGTTGTATTGTTCAAAGCAACCTTTCTTGTTAAGTGGCACTGATGGACAGACTACCAAGGGAGTTCTGTTCAGTTCTCTCAGACTTCTTCGGAGAAGAAAAAAACCAGGTGAGGGTAGTATGCCGCTTTTATGTATTATAAAGAAATGGGGCATTAGAAGCTGCAGCACAAACTGATTCAGCTTTCAAACATGTTAGTAAGTATGCACTGCATTTCGCATTGTTTGATTATTCCAGGAATCAGTTTCCCTTTCTTGACAACTTGTAAGTAGCTTTTTAAAACATTAAGTGAATTAGTTTGCAAGGTAATCGCTGCTCCCACTATTTTATGTATTCGGTCTAGTTATGTTGCTAAAATGATCACCTTCTAGCAACATAACTAGACCGAATACATAAAATATATGTATGAAAACCCTTTTTGTCTTTTGTACAAAACAAGATAAAAGTAGAAGGGAAACTGCAATTAGCCTGTACATGTAATTAGAGGTGATGTAAAGTACACTATAAAAGATCTCTAGAAAATATTGATAAAATAAATACTGTTGCAAAATAAATTTAATTTTATAATCTTCTATAACAAATTGTTTCTGTACAAAATAGTCTCAGTTCTCTTACACATAAAACCTGTTTTCAGTAACTATTTTCTTCCTTTTCCTCCACAAGCTCAACATCTTCCTCTTTGTCTTCCGTCCCACTTCTCTCCCCACTCCAGCACCACCTCCTCATCAAAACACACACACACTCTGCATTGGAAAGGTCTGGTTTATATCTGAAACCAACACTGCAGTGTCCTTTTTTTAAAAGTTATTTTTATATTATTTTTATGTGCTCATAATCCTAGATGTGAGCAAAATAAACTTATAAAACTCTCTAATATAGGGATTCAAGCATTCCGCTCTAACTACAAATTGAAACTTGAGTGTGAGGTTACATACACTAGTGTGGTCTATGTGGTCTAGATCAGTTTCTGGAACAGAGAACCGATGGAGGGCATATTTTATTTAGCTTTGTACAGTAGTTTTATTGTATATTTCGAATTAAATGCTTTTATTACACATTCATAGAACATATGATTGTTTTTCAGTCCCTGGAAGTGGAGGATTCTGAAAGTTTATTATTGTTTCTGGTCATATTAGGTTTAAGTACCTAAGCATGCTGGTGATACTATACAATGTATACTCTATGCCCATAGTTATGTTTATTTTTTGTTTTTGCAGTGACAAATTCATGTCCTGCAAGACAGTGATGGCTTTTTCTCTAGAATTTGAATATGGAGGCCACAGGGACAGATGAAGTGGAAAAGCTAAAATCCAAGTTCATGTCTGCATGGCACAATATGAAATACAGTAAGTGAAACAGTGGATAAAATCCTGACTCCATTGAAGTCAATAGTTTTGCCATTGACTTCAGTGGGGAGCCAAGATTTCAAACAGTAAGTATATTTGTATACATCTATTAATCAGAAATGTAACTTGGACTTTGAAACCAATTTGTTCTTCAACAATAAACTAAATAATCTGGGAAAACAAACTCATTTAGATATTCTCTTTCACTTTAAATATTTTAAGGATTTATTTTTTCAGTGACTGACTTAGGTCAGAAAAACAGATTGGCATTAAGCACAGATGACATGACAGTTTTGCATAGGATCTTAAACAGAGAAGTTGTAAAATCAGGCTATAGGAATGTCTACACTTGTGAGTTAGAGTGCATTAAAGCAGTCCAGTGCTCCCTAACTCACAACGCATCCACGCTGGCAAGGCATGTAGAGCACCCTGACTCCGCGGCTGGAGCGCTCCTGGTAATCCATCTTCATGATTGGCATAACGCTTGGTGCACCATGGCTGGAGCGCCGCAGTACCAGTGTGGATACCCTGGTCTGTTAATGCGCTCTGATCAGCCTCCAGAACTGTCCCACAATGCCTGTTCTAGCCAGTCTGGTCGTCACTTTGAACTCTACTGCCCTG
Source organism: Lepidochelys olivacea (assembly GCF_965140295.1). Lineage (NCBI taxonomy): Eukaryota > Metazoa > Chordata > Testudines > Cheloniidae > Lepidochelys > Lepidochelys olivacea. The sequence continues at coordinate 91,322,342 of NC_140418.1, read as the reverse complement.
CCCTCAGATGATGAATCATCAGACCTGCCCTTTAAATTCTCTGGGAATTTTGAAAATACCCTTCCTGTTTGCTCAGCAAGGCATGGAGTGCTCTCAGTGCATCTTTCCAGGTGACCATGCCTCCACGCACCAGGCGATCTCTGGTATGGAGCAATGGCAAGGTGCTGGACCTCATCAGTGTTTGTGGGGAGGAAGCTGTCCAGTCCCATCTGCGCTCCAGCCGTAGGAATTACGATACCTTCAGACAGATATCAACGGACATGATGGAAAGGGGCCATGACAGGGATGCACTGCAGTGCAGGGTTAAAATGAAGGAGCTGCAGAATGCCTACCACAAAGCCTGTAAGGCAAACTGCCGCTCCGGTTCTGCCCTCCGCAACCTGCCATTTCTACAAAGAGCTGGACGCAATACTGGGGATGACCCCACCTCCACTCCAAGGACCACCATGGAGACTTCAGAGCCCAGCTCAACAAGGCAGGAAGAGGAGGAGGAAAGCGGGAGTGAGGGTGCTGAAGAGGAGGAAGACACCCTGGCAGCTCTAGATGCATGCAGCCAGGAACTGTTCTCAAGCCAGGAGGAAGGTAGCCAGTCACAGTGGCCAGTGCTTTTTGAAGGACAAACACCAGAGGACATGCCCGGTAAGCGGCTTTTATTTTGGGAAGGAAGTTATTTGGTGCAGGCTCTTGGGACGAGGAGGATTAGGTCTGCATGCATGCCTAGATGTGGAATAGGGCATTGATGTGCTCTCTCACATCCTGGTAATTTGCCTCAGTGATCTTTTCAAAGGTCTCATCCAGAAGCCATGCAATGCGCTTGCACAGGTTCCTTGGGAGCGCTACTGTACTCCTTGTCCTAGTCAGGCTAACATGTCCGTGCCACTGTGCCGTGAGGCAAGCTGCATATGGGCCAGGGCAGAAGCTGCATTGTAGTAGAAGACCCTCCCTTGCTTTCCAGGTCACCCTGAGCAGCGAGATATCTTCCAGGATGAACTCCTGTGGAAAATGTGAGGACAGTATTCAGTATAGGGGCCCCCTGCAACTGTTGGCTCTCCCCAAGGCACAGAAACCGAGAGGACAGTACGGCAGTGAAACAATCAGTCCCCCTTGACCCCTGTGCTTACTCACCATTTTGGGGCTTCTGTGGGTTACGTGAGCTCGCTTTGGGCTGGGCAAATTCTGCTATTGTTTAGACTGTGCTCGTCTTTAAGTACGGGCAAATCATTGCTCTGTCTGGTGTGAACAATGCTGCCTCTGTTAAGTGTTGCATTTTGCCTTTACAGATGCAATCTTGAGATCTCACCTGTCCGTGTTATTACCGGCCAAAAGACTCCAAAGAATTAGGAAGAGGCCATGTAGAAGCAAAGAAGACATGCTGCATGAAGTAATGTAGCAGCCCCTTCATGAAAATCAAAAAGTGCAGGAGTGGAGGGAGAGTAAAAGGAGGTTCTGCCAGCAGAATGCAGAGCGCTGGCACCAAAGAACGGAGCAGCTGATAAGCATTATGGAGTGCCAAGCGGACTCAATCCAGGAGCTTGTAGCCATGCAGGCGGAGAACTACTGCCCCCCCCCCACTCCCCCAGCCCTTGTCCCAAAACTCTTTCCCTTGTGCCCCCATGTCACCTCCAACTCACTTTCCCCAACATCCGGGTTCTTATTGCCACCAGCTGCCTCCAACACCTGTAGCTTCACCACCCAACCCTGTAAACTACTACCATTACCCACTGCAGTCAGCCCCCATCACCATGCATTTTAGCCAGCCTGAAGTGCAGCACTCATTGCACAGCACTCCAGACAGGAAGGCTGAGTATGAGAACAGGACAAGCAAATCTGTGATTGAACTGTTCCCTACCCCGTCCCTTTGCCCTTTCTGTTTCCCAAGCAGTTGTTTCTTTTCAATAAATGAATCTTCTTTCTTTATTATTGCATTAAGTAAAAGATACTTTAGCCCAGGAAAGCAACAGGCACTGCAAAGCAAGCACAGATTCCTACTAACATTGGAACCACTGCACTTCACTCCCGTGCAGGGCACCAAACATTACTGGTGGCTTTCAGTCTCAAATTGCTCCCTCAAGGCATCCCTAATCCTTGCAGCCCTGCTCTGGGCTCCTCTAATAGCCCTGCTCTCTTGCTGTTCAAATTCAGCCTCCAGGTGTTGAACCTCTGAGTTCCATGCCTGAGTGAATCTTCCACCCTTTCCTCTGCAAATGTTACGGAGGGTGCAGCACGCGAATATAACTGCCGGGATGTTGTCATTGGCCAGGTCCAGCTTTCCATACAGAGAGCGCCAGCGGCCCTTTAAACGGCCAAAAGCACGCTCCACAGTCATTCTGCACCAACTCAGCCTGTTGTTGAACTGCTCCTTGCTGCTGTCAAGGCTCCCTGTGTAGGGTTTCATGAGCCATGGCATTAAAGGCTAAGCGGGGCCTCCAGGGATCACAGTGGGTATTTCAACTTCCCCTATGGTGATTTTCTGGTCTGGGAAAAAAGTCCCGGCTTGTAGCTTCCTGAACAGACCAGTGTTCTGAAAGATGCATGTGTCATGCACCTTTCTGGGCCAGCCTGCGTTAATGTCAATGAAATGTCCACAGTGATCCATAAGTGCCTGGAGAACCATAGAGAAATAGCCCTTCCGATTAATGTACTCGGAGGCTAGGTGGACTGGTGCCAGAATTGGAGTATGAGTCCCATCTATCACCCCTCTGCAGTTAGGGAAACCCATTTGTGCAAAACCAGCCACAATGTCATGCACGTTACCCAAAGCCACGGTTCTTCTGAACAGGATGCAATTAATGGCCCTGCAAACTTGCATCAACATGATTCCAACGGTCGACTTTCCCACTCCAAACTGGTTAGCGACTGATCGGTAGCTGTCTGGAGTTGCCAGCTTCCAGATTGCAATAGCCATCCGCTTCTCCACCGGCAGGGCAGCTCTCAATCTCATGTCCTTGCACTGCAGGGTGGGGGCGAGCTCATCACACAGTCCCATGGAAGTGGCTTTTCTCATCGGAAAGTTCTGCAACCCCTGCTCGTCATCCCAGACTTGCATGACGATGTGGTCCCACCACTCAGTGCTTGTTTTCCGAGCCCAAAAGAGGCATTCCACGGTGGTGAGCATATCCGTGAATGCCACAAGCAATCTCGTGTCATACGCGTCATGCGAGTCAACGTCATCGTTAGACTCCTCGCTGTCAGTTTGTAGCTTAAGGAGTAACTCGACTGCCAAACATGACGTTCTGGCAAGACCCATCAGCATATTCCTCAGCACTTTGGGATCCATTCCCGCAGAACGAAAGGGAAGACAGAGCGCACAGAACAAAAAACGTTAAAATGGTGCTAAATGTGGATAGAAGCACAGGGATTGCTGGGATGCGAAGCGATGCATCATGGGGCGTTGGGACAGGACCCAGAATGCCCCACAACCTCCTGCCCCCTTCCCACAAGCTACAGCACTAGAATGGGAAGAGGTGCCCTGTGGGATAGCTGCCGATAATGCACCAGTCCCAATGCCGCTGCAAATGTGGCCACGCCGGTGCGCTTGCAGCTGACAGTGTGGACACGCTGCAGCGCTTTCCGTACTGTGCTCTCCGAGGGCTGGTTTAACTCTCAGCGCTCTACATCTGCAAATGTAGCCGTGCCCTGTGTGTAAGACTACAGCAGCACAGCTGCAGCTATGCTGCTGTAGTGCTTGTAGTGTAGATGCTTCTTACATCGATAGAAGGGGCTTTTCTGTCAGTGTAATTAACCCACCTGTCCAAGAGGTCGTAGCTAGGTTGACGGAAGAATGTATTTACACTGGGTGGGGAGTTAGGTCTACGTAGCCATGGGACTCAGGGCATGAAATTTTTCACAGCCCTGAGTGACAGAGGTAGCTCTATCTAATTTTTAGTTGTAGACCAGGCCTCAGTATGAGCAGTTCTCATTGGTAGTGTATTTTGATAAAGTTAAGACTCTGGGTCAAATCCTGTCTCCATCAAAGTCAATGGGGTGTGGATTTCACCCTTTGTCTCTTCTCTCTCAAAACAGTTCAGAAGTAGGCAAATCTCAAAACTTGGTCACGAGGAATTAATTAGCTTTTATCTTCCCATTTCCCCTCAAGGCCTGAGGTCAAAATTTACATCTTAAGTCAGTGGAAGTTATTTTTGAGTGAAGACTGCAGGATTTGGGCCTAAATGGGGGGGGGGGAGGGGGAATTGGTGCAATGTTTGCTAATATTAAATATTCAAATCAGGACGTGCAGCGGTTAAGATTAAACATGGAACCTTAATTCTACCCTTTGTGGCTATATGTTACACTATTGTGTTTCTCAATGAAGTATGTAAGTGTTGAAGTTCTGACAGCAACATTAACTCACCCATTTTGTGCATATATATTTTTTTATTCCTGTTTTTCTCAAATATGCATCTTAATCTTGTGACTAAATGTATACAGTAAAACTTTGCAGGTTGTGCATTGTGGCTTTTTAGTATTGCTGTTGGAAGCTTAACTTGAGTATTTTAATATAGTAATTAAAAGAATCACAAAATTAAACTGTATAGTAATGAGTTCATGCAAAAAGGCAGAGTTAACATAAGTTCAAACTTAACTTTTGCATTTCATGACTTCAGTGCTTACCTATGAAATTTTCAGGTTGCATAACATCTTATGTGGATGATATTGTTTTTACAAGGGCTACGTTACTTTAAGCTTGTTGACTATAAATCCATTCATGTGTCTTAACAATAGAACCTGTTTGTATTATTCAATCTATAAAATAATTCCAATTCCAGTGTGGTGTTTCCATGTTCTACTAACTTGTGTGACTTTTTGTATAATGAAATGTTTTTGGAAGTGTTTTGAAATATTTCAGCGACAAACTTTTGTTTGCTTTGTATCTCTTTTAGGTTGGGTATTGAAAACAAAAACTTACTTTAGAAGAAATTCTGCTGTCTTCTTGCTGGGAAAATGTTACCATTTCAAGTCTGATGGTAAGTGTAAAGGATTTAATTGATCCCATTTTGGCACTGCTCTGTGAAGTCTTTGTAATAATCTACCAAAACCTTTATTAATAGAGAATTAAAGTTCACAATTTAAATATGGAAAAGCTAGAATATTCTCAGTTAAGTTTCCAAAACCAGTCTTAATACCTGCCCCATCCCACTGTTCACACATAGGCCAGAGAACCCAGCCATTGTCAAATCAGACTTCATCCTTTGCGTGCATACGTTTTATAACCTATGCTTGAGTTTACTCATCTGTAAAATGGGTACTGAGGCTTAATCAAAGGTACTGCATAAACTCAGCCTTGTTCAGGAGAATGAAATGGTAATACCAACATCAAAGTAACACCTTCCTTGATGATTTCCTAGTCCCTGTTAACTCTTTCCTGTGCAAATTTGCCCTCTTATGGTAGCCGTTTTCCCAGCATGCCTTTCTCAATTTGGCCACTTATATTTAGTAGGACCAAGCAGCTGCAGCCTTAAAATGGCCGTTTCAATTGACAGCTGCTACCTGAATCATTCTTTTTTTCAGCTGCTACATACCTTTTATGTTTCTCCTCAGGTTTCGCTACTTGTTGCGGAGGAGATACTGTAGTCTCCTAGGGAATTCCTATTTTTTAATAGTATAATTTTATTTTAATTAACAAAAGTCCTGTGTCAGTTAATTTCAAAGCTGTAACTTGTGTTATGTGTGTCTTGCAGAACCCAGTGAACTCTCTCCAGATGGATCCTGCTTCGATATAGTCGACAAAGTCATTTCTGGAAATGTAGAAGAGTTTCGTAAAGATTTTATTTCTAGAATATGGTTGACTTACAGAGAGGATTTTCCTCAGATAAAAGAATCTGCTTTGACAACAGACTGTGGTTGGGGTTGTACACTGAGAACTGGCCAGATGCTGCTGGCTCAAGGGCTTGTGCTTCATTTTCTTGGTAGAGGTAAGCATGAAGAGTAGATCATTTTTGGTTTTGTCAGGAGGTAGAACCAAGCATCAGGATGCAGGTGGCCCTTTGTTAATGATGAGGAACATGTATCAGCTTTCGCATATGCATCCAGTAAACTTAGCTAGCTAAAGTGCTTGCTTGCTTTTGATTCTGGACTGCTTTTTAAGAATATAGGAATTGCTTTACTGAATTAGACTAATGGTCTGTCTAGTCCAGGAGCCAGTCTCTGATGATGGTGAATACTAGCTGCTTCAAAGGAAGCTTCAGGAAACCCTGTAGAAGTTAGTTTTGGCCACAGCGAAAATTTCTTCCTAACCCTTATTATCCAAAGGGTAGCTTATGGCTGAAGTATGAGAGTTTATGTCCATTTCAAAACTCCTAACTAAAAAATAAAACAAAACACGCACCTTTACTTCAGTAACTGCATCTTCTTGTTATCCATGTAAATGTTCAATCCTTTTTAGAAACCTAGTAGGTTCTTGACCTCAGTGATATCTTGCGGTAATGAGTTCCACTGCCGAATTGTGTGCTGTGTGCAGAAAGTATTTCCTTCATCAGATTTAAATTTGTCATCTTTCAATTTTCTTTAATTCTTGTATCATGAGAGAGCATTAACAGAAGTTTCTAATCTATTATCTGCATGATTCACTATTTTTTTTCCCTGGTGGGGTTTGGAAAAGTTATTTTTCTGCTTCCCTTTGTGTTTTCTTATCTTAACCTTGTTCTTTCAAGATGTACTGTCTTACAGCCGCAGTCCCCTTTGGGGAAAATTGACTGCTTTCTGGGGTTGAGCATATTACCTCTCATGCTCTCCCCAGTCTTTTCAAACCCAAGAGGTGATAGACTGGAAATACAAAGCTGTTTCCTGCATGGTAGTTTGTTTCAGTACCACTAGGTCTGCAAGCCAGCCACCGTCTCAGTATTTCATCCTCTTTCCTTCCATCCCTTCTATAATACATGTATCCGTTCCCTGTTGATCAGTTCCTGTGCTGGGTTGGCTGTCCCCCATTGTCAAAGACCTTTCAACTCTGTCAGTCCCAAACTATGGTTTATTGCAAGGGAGTGTGTTGTTTTGTTTACTCAGCGATTTGGTGGTCTATGAGGGTTGTATTTATAACTAACATAAAAACATAGCATTCCGAAGGTCCAGCTCAGTAATATTTTGCAAATACTATGTAAGCCAAGAACCAAATCTTGCATGGTTCTTAAAGCCCTAAAACCACCACATCAGAAAATGCAAATTTGACTATTCTTTAGTTGTCCAGTAGCAAAATTGAACTGTGGAATTGACATAGCTAGCATTCTTTTTGTTGTAAGCACTTTGTCTGCTTAAAATATTATTTTGTTCCATTTGCCCCAACCCCAACATCCAAACATATGAAATTATTGTGTTTGGAGATGGCTTATTCACTGATCCTACCCCAGTTTCCCCATAAATACAGCTTTTGTTGCACATAAATCTTTTATTTAAATTTTTTTAAAACCCTGCACAATCTGGATAGAACACTAAACATGAATATGCCCGTGAGGCTGTAGGAGTAGCCCAGTTTAACATTATCAAAACAAAAGGGTCTTGACTAGTCTTAATCTAAAGTGTATTTTTTAAAAACTGTACTTAAAAATCATTCTTGTACTATCCACTATGTATCCTCACTTGTGAGTCATGTGCTGCACTACTTCGGAGCTCCCAACCTCCCACATTTCTGTGGGAGCCCATCTGTGTAGGGAAAGGAGACATGTCTGGTCTACATGAAAGTTTTCTGTCATCACTCTGCCCTTAAGGGATAGTAAATCTTCTTTAGAAAAGCTTTTGGTGAAAATTGGGGTAACTGAAATGTGTTGTATTCACATCTTCATATGAAATATTTCATTGGTTGTGGATCCTTTTCTGGACATTTTTTTAATAGTATTTTCTTTTAACCAAAAAAAAAAAAAACTTAAATGCCACTAATAGCTAAAATGCTTATCTTTCTACAGCTACGTGAAATGCTCCAAATATTGCAGTATGATGTTGTCAATAAGTTTCTATTTTTAATTTTTATGTTTTGGAAGGTTTTACATTTAATTTTTTGGTACGTACACAAATATGGCAGCTTGAGATGTCGAGGTTCAGGAACAACTAAGTCCATTTCATCTTTCTGTTACATTTGCATCTTCCTTGATTTCTGAATCTTCCTCTGAAGGGCTTAATATGAGGCTAGAGTTTGGTAAGTCACTTCCTATGACTGAAATCTGTCTCTCTTCTACATATTAGAGCAGATGTTGTCAAACTGTGATCCATGGTACACTTGTTAGTGCCACAGAGCTGGCAGCTCACATGATTCTTGTGTCTTCTCATTTCCAGTTGGTTTTACAGGCCTCTTGGCTCTTTATTGGAAAGAAGAGACTGGAAGTCTGTAAAAGCATCTGCAAGCAAGGAGGAGGATCAGCTCTAATTGACTGCCTCTACCAGTAGCAACGCTACTACCTGCCTTATTCCAGCAACTGCCCTTTTAACAGGGTTTCCCTCATGATGCTTCACATCTCTAGAATGCTCCTCTCCTAATTGTCACCTCCCAAAGAGCTGTACATCCACAGACCGGCTTTCTGAGCTAACAGTGACACCCAGACCTCGTACACACCTGTATCACCATTTATAGTCCCTCCAATGGCTTCCTCAATTTTCCGCTGCCCACAGTCTATCTGGTATTTGCATTAGACAAAGTGCAACAGAGGACAGTATATTCAGACACAGTACACATCCTGGTAGCTTTAGTTTTTAGCATTTTAAAGCTAAATAAAACTTGAGTTTAAAAAAAAATTGTGCAATCTGCCTGTATTTTATATGCAATTTACAAATGATCCGTCAAATGTTCACTTTACATCTACCACCATAAGATAGTGAAAAGATACTACTTACAAATCTTAAAGTCAGGTGGCAATATTCTGATGTCAGCATTATCATTTCTATTTGTATCCCTTGCACAGTGCATTTCTGTTAATCAATAGCCTATGTACTTTGTGGCAAGTTGGAGCTAAATTCTGCCTCAGGACTTCTGGATTCCATGGCACTCTGATGGAAGTTCTGTAGCAATTTCAGATTAAACTAAAGATGAGATTTTTATTAATATGAGTAATACAATTGGTACTTTTTTTTTATTTTGATACTAAATTCATTGTACATCATTCCATATCTTAAGTTTTGATGTGCAGTAGAATTTTGTATTGAAGATGCATCATAGTAGTTATTGGGAGAAGCTGGAGGAGGTTATAGCATCTGGCCAGTGTCAGTTTAGGCTTTGTTGGGACCGATTGGGAGGGACCCACAATACACTGGTAAGAGAAGCGTTAGTGAATTATTAGTGTTGTGTTGACATGCTGAACCAGTTTACACCAACTAGGCTAGTAATGTGGACACTGCGTGTAAGGCAAACTGTTACAGAAAAAGTAGTTCCAGAAACATGGACAGGAGATGCTTTGCTACAATAGCTAACCTTGAAACAGTTCTGTTCTCTAGTATAGACAGACGTTACAGTTTACTTTGTTTGACAAATCTTATGTTCTGGAGTGTCACTCTGCTGACCTTTTTTTGACTGATGTGCATTTTGAACATTGTTTGGGAGAATGGTTCTTCTGTTCATATTATAAGAATTCTACATCCCTGTTTAAAAAAAAATTATAAGAATTCTTCTCCATAAACTTGTCTTAGGAATCAACAAACAAGAAAGAGAAAGAATCAGTCATCAAAGGCTTTGCCTTGAATAACTATCAGTTGAACCTTTTTACATGTATTAAATAGTTAACTTACTGTGTTGATGGTATGTAAATTCCCCTAATCTCTATCTTGTAATTATACCCTAACTGGCTAAGTCTGCAGAGTCTACTATATCCTCTCCTGGAAAATCCTGCTAAAATTAAGGGCTAAGAAAGAAATGTAATGTGGCTAGTGTCTTCATTGCTTCCTCCTTTCTCCCTCACAAGTAAAAATAGCACAACATATTATACTGAGTTGAAATTTTTTTTGCCTATATTCTCAGCAGGAGCATTTGCATGTCTGTGTAAAGCATAGATTATTGGTTTTATTAAAAATTGGCACTTTTTTGGTAATTATACAAAAAACTTACTGTTAAGAAGTGTAAAACATATCTTTAAGAAATATTCTGTTTCAGCCTGGACCTGGCCGGGTGCGCTGAACATTGAAAATTCAGACTCTGAATCATGGACAAGCCACACAGTAAAAAAGCTGACTGCATCATTTGAATCATCACTTACGGGGGAGAGAGAACCCAAGGTCCTCTCAAATGGTCATAAAGAAGCTCTAAAGAGAGACTGTGATGACAGTGAAATGAGAGATGAAGTTTATCATAGAAAAATAATCTCTTGGTTTGGAGATTCTCCACCTGCATCTTTTGGCTTGCATCAGTTAATAGAATATGGAAAGAAGTCTGGCAAAACAGCTGGAGACTGGTATGGGCCTGCTATAGTAGCACATATTTTAAGGTAAAAAATATCTTTAAATTGTCCTTCATTATTACAATGCCTTAAGTGTTACGGGAGAAACACTTAGAAGTGTCTTGAGATTTCTTCAGATTAATTGGACACCTAACCATTAATTATTGACTTAGCAACATGTCCATGTTACTAGCAATTTAGAAGAGCTTTTTTTTTTTTTTTTTTTTTTTGCTATAGGAAGGGAAAAATAGTAGATTCAGGAACTGAAGTATGAGCTTCTGTCCAGTCTTGTCATTTATTTCTGAAACATTCCTATTTTCCTCCAGTCTGAGCAACAAGAGACCCAAGGTCTCTCCATACCTGATCTTTAAATAGGGCTGCCTTTAATGAAATGTTCTAAAAACTAACCACTCTTTCAACCTTGGAACATGCATAATATTATAGATTTTTTTTTTATACTGTAACCTGGGGGCTGTAATGTACTGATAGTGTAATGAAATGTCAGAGCTAAAATTGATGTTTTCAGCATTTCTTTGCACACATCAAATTCTTGTGAAACTGTCAATGTATGGGACTATTAATATTATAATTATATTATAGTAAAAGTAAAGGATCTTTGACATTCAATATGAGTGTAAAAAAAAAAAAAGGCCAATTTCTCTATACTCTGTGCCTTTATATGCCATTTCTTTGGATACTACTGATTTTGTTTTTTATAGTCTTATGTTCTAGGCGGGTCCCAGTTTAGCCATAAACGGAATCATTAATAAGTCACCTAAACATGAGAGGTCAAAGTTCAGATGTAATTTTTCTACATTTATGTAGATGCTGGAATAATTTCATATACAAATATACTCTCCTTGAATGAGCCTACATTGAAATACTACAGTGTTTGTGCTATGACAGGGGACGGTTATTTATGTATGTGCCTGTATTTGTAATATTTTCTTCACGTGGTAGATATCTGAAATTGACTTTTTTGTGAAATTTCAAAACAAATATTTTCTACTACTCCATTTTCTAATTTGCAAAGTATATTTGGCTTCAGGATCCACATGATCAAATCATGCATTCCCTTCAACATAATTCCTACCATTATTCAAACATTGCAAAGCTTTCCTTTCTTAGAACTCCCCTTCTCCCTTACTGCAGTACTGAGAATGTATAGCTCTCCCATAACTTGAGAATGTCTGTAATAAATGATTCTTCAGAATATATTGTGAAATAAAGGGATAGTGACCATTTAATACAATTACATATCAGAAGTCAAAGGCTAATCTTTTATTTTGAGCAGTTTAATTTCTTTACAAATTTTGTCCTTCACTGGTGATCATGATTCAGACTATCGACATATATTTTCTTTTTAATCTTTAGGTTCATTACTCTTATTCTTCTGAGGCTAGTTTAGTATTGCCATTATCTTTTTAAAAGTTTCAGTGAAACCATGGAGCTGTTCAGATGTTAGTTTTTGTTCTAATAGATGTCTGAAGCTAATTCTATATGTCTGAAGCTAATTCTATACATCTTTAGCTTGTCTTCTTAGGTTAGTTGTGTGAGCTGAAAAACAGTTCATACTGAGCCGATACTACTTTGAAGGTTAGTTAAAGGAACCCTATCAACTTGAAAATCACATTTCTGTTGGCAAATTTAGTATTTCCTATAGTTACAAATAAGACAAAAGATTACTATAACCAAAGGTATGTCGGGTGGTGGTGGTGTTTGTGTTTAGTTAATTTTGTACATTTAATCAGATTCTGTGTATTGTCACTTTCACTACTTCTTCTTAATAGCCTGTCAGTTTCTGCTTTTGCTGGAAAGGCTTTGAAATATTCTACAGGGTTTGCTGAAAAAATCGCACAATAAAATAAATAAACTTCAGTTTATTTTTATTTAAGGGATCCCCGTTTAAAAGGTGATCTATCAAAAACTGGAATATTTTGAAATCAGTTTCTTTTAAATTCAAGTTAATAGTATCTCTAAAAATCAAGAATCTAAATTCAGTTTACTGTTAATTTCTTGAAATGAAATACTCTAGCAAATCTTTTATTTGCACTTAGAAAAGCTGTTGAAGAAGCAAGAGACCCTGAGTTACAAGGGATAACTATCTATGTTGCTCAGGACTGTACAGGTAAGTGATGTGGCTATTGCAGGTTTTAGCCAACTTTATAAGCGCTTCACTTATGCTTTTCAGTTAGTGCTCAACAATATTACGATTTCAAAAGAAAAAACTAAATGCTATCCATATGTTTTGAAAATCTAAAAATTGGAATCATGAGCTCAGAGTGGATATTGATTTCTGCACTATATCTTTGTCCTGATGAATCAAACATAATAAGTGGAAAGGTTGGTAAATTGCTTGTTTGACATCTGATTAGGATAATGGCACTCAAAATAGTTAAATGGAAAAAAGCATCCACAAATCTGCCTGGCATGTATAATTTCACTCCGATGACTTATTATTTGTTTCTAGGGAGTCTGTTGTTCTTTCTGCTAGATCTACTCTTTAAAATAAATAAAAATGGTTTACATTTCCCTTCCCTGTCTTCCTTTTTCCTTTTGGTGAAGTGCAGAAAGTGGTAGAGATTTTTCTTAAAAACAAAAAACTGTCAGTAATTTAATTTATTATGCATTTTCTTAAATATTAAGCTGCATTCTCTTTGCAACGAACAGTCCCATTTCTTGCAGGAACGTGTCCATGGGAAAGTTAATGCACCAGTTTCTAGTAGTAATAAATCTGATCAGTTCAAAGATGTGATCAGTCCAATAAACCAAGCACTATGGTTACCTATTTTCTACTCTAACACGATGTATAGGACATCTCACAAATACAAATGCTTTTAAATACTTGGCTGTTATCACAGGTAGGGTAGATTAGGGCTCTGGTGGATGTGCAGAAGTGGAGGGTGACAAGACAAACTAAATGTGTAATAAAACTTTACACTAATAACTATGACAATCTAGGCTTTCAAATGAAAGCATAATGTATTACTTCTATAGCTGTGTTCAGTTGCCTAAACTATTACTTTCTATGGTCTACTGTACCTGATCTTGGGAGATAATACAGGAATATCATTCCTTTCTGTGATCAAGCTAGTTTTAAAGGGACATACTCAACTTAATTGTATATTGTAAACAAATTTCTTTACCATGTTACAATTAACACCTATGGGCAGGGGTCGGCAACCTTCGGCACACAGCCCATCAGGGTAATCCCTGCGGCTTGCGCTGCTTCCCGCAGCTCCCATTGTCCGGGAATGGCGAACTGCAGCCACTGGGAGCTGCGGGGAGCCGTGCCTACGGACAATCAACAGAAACAAAATGTCTCGCTGCCTGCCAGTGGATTACCTTGATGGGCCGCGTGCCGCAGGTTGCCAACTCCTGCCTTAGGGTATTAAAAGTGAGAGAATTTTAAAAATCTAATGTAGTCTTAATTTAAATATTGGAAGTGGATTTTTTTGTCTTTATGCACTTTCTGAGTGGAGGAAGTAAAACAATGGTTTTATATTTTTGTTTAACTCAGGATCTAATACTATATTGTTTGAACATTAATGTTTTTAAAAAGCTTTTCTTTGAGATACATATTTTTAAATACGAAAGTTAGTTCTAGGACCAAATTTTAAACTATCCATTTATTTTAAAACAAATAGAAGAAATGTTTCTCTGCTCTTCTCAATAACTACTTTCCTACACCCTACATGCCACTTATCCAAACTGTTGAACTCAACAATGTAGCATATCTTTCTACATAATGCCACTCGAGGTGAGGAAAACGTGATTAGTTTCTATTAATACAGGTTTTTTCCGAAAGACCATTTAATGTGGAGAGTCTAATTTTTTCAGAAATGTACAGGTTTGATTTATCGTGCTTAAATATAATTGTGTAGGCATATAAAATTTTGTAAAAGGTATTCAGTATATTTTTACTTCCAAAAAAATTACATGTGTACCTTACTGATGCTCAAGTATTTTCATTCTTATTTTCAGTTTACAGTTTGGATGTTGTTGATAGACAGTGCTCTTCTATGGGCTCTAAAAAAGCAGATATGAAAGCTGTAATTATATTAGTTCCTGTAAGACTTGGTGGAGAGAGAACCAACATGGACTACTTGGAGTTTGTAAAGGTATGAAATAAGAGTTCATTCTCGGTTTCAAACAGTAGCACTGGGTATGAAAAGATTCTTCATGGTGGTAATCTTCTAGCCATTAAATGCATGGTGATGATTTTACAGTTGTAAGTTGTAAAGTTTGACTTAACAGATTTTAAATGTCAGTATTACAAGATCACACATAATTGCAGAGCACATGATGTCCTATGGCAGGGGTTGTCAACCTTTCAAAGAAGAGCCATTTTTTATTTTTATCTTTTAACCAAAATATTTCGAGAGCCGCATCACACACAAAGTGTTGGGGTGCAGGAAGGGGTGTGGGCTGTGGGAGGGAGTTTGGGTGCAGGAGGGTGTTCCGGGCTGGTGCAGAGTGTTGGGGTGCAGGAGAGGGTGAGGGGTATGGTTTCTGGGAGGGAGTTTGTTGCAGGAGGAGGCTTCGGGCTAGGGCAGGGGGTTGGGGTGCAGGAGGGGGTGCAAGGTGCAGGGCTCTGGCTGGGAGGCACTTACCACAGGTGGCTCCCAGCCAGCAGCACAGCAGGGCTCAGACAGGCTGCCTGCCTGCCTTGGCCCCACGCTGCTCCCGGAAGTGTCTGGCTGCTGGCATGTCTCTGTGCGCCCCTTGCGGGGAGGGGGACAGCGGGTCTTTGTGTGCTGCCCATGCCCACAAGCACCACACCCGCATCTGTGAGGACGGTGCTGGGGGCAGGGGCGGCGTGCGGAGCCCCTTCCCCTCTCCCCTCCACAGAGGCTCACAGGGACATGCGATCAGCCGGTCGCTTCCCAGAGTAGCCTGGGGCCATGGCATGCAGGCAGCCTGCCTGAGCCCTGCTGTGCCGGACAAAAAATGTGTTCTATAACATAAGGTATTGAAGGGTCAGATTAAAGAGCCGCAGGTTGCCAACCCCTGGCCTATGGTAAAGCAGTGATAAATATTTCGTTGCTAAAGTAATTTCCTGAAAAGGCACTAATGCAGTGACTCAAATTACAAATATAAATACCATAGATATACTAAATTATTATTTGTGGTGTCTTAAATGAACTTTCATATTAACAAACACTCAAAAAATATAAACCAAGCTGCTTATTTTCTTGTCTGTCTTTTTAATCTTTAAATAGCGAATATTGAAGACTACTAGCTACACTTTCACAGCTTATTCCTTCTACCTCTCTTTTTTCAGATTGAAGGGTTATAATCATTTGACCCAATTGACAGTTTTTGTGGCCATTATTTCATTAGCTGGAGGTTCGGATGACTCTGTATGTGGAAGAAGAGAGTGACGATTAAGAATGAA
Organism: Lepidochelys olivacea; assembly: GCF_965140295.1. NCBI lineage: Eukaryota > Metazoa > Chordata > Testudines > Cheloniidae > Lepidochelys > Lepidochelys olivacea. Next base: position 91,306,595 of record NC_140418.1, on the reverse strand, counting down.
AAACCCACCAGTGTATCAAATTTCAGGACAGAGCCGGGAAACAAACAGTTTAGTGTAGGGTTTTTTTGTCTATCTTCTCATCAACAAATATTCAGCTTTTTTAATTGAACACTTAAAAATGGTCTCTAAGAAACTAGACCATAATTCTCATGCCCCATGAGCACATGTTGGTAGTTTGCTGGTTGAAGGGAAGAACTTGCGTAACTCTGTTCCTTCGTCTTTACTATCCTATTGTTAATCACACAGATTCATCCTTTTGAGTCCCATCTAAATTTGTATGATTGGACAGTTTAAGGAGCTGCTCAGTGGCATTAAGATAATCTGAGTTGGGCACTTTTGTTACCATACCTATTTTTCCTTTCTCTTGATTATCTGTTCCATTTTATCACAAAGTTTCAGAGAGAACTATGAAAAACTTTTATAACCAAGGAGGAGAGAACTATGAAGTCTTTTATTTAAAGTATGAAATAGCTGTTCTGTCTTGATTCCTTTTTTGTGTGTCTAGTTGTTTTAGAAGAGCTTTTGCTCTTTGCTGGTTAAGTCTGGCACAGTGAAACATGTCCCTGGTTGTAGATCTGATCTAAGAACCCAATTCCCATTACAGTACTTCTGCAAAAGAGCTTTGGAATCTCTGAATGTGGAATCATAATACCTTTATTTGTAGGCTAACACACGCGCTGCTTTTGCCTCTATTTTCATAAGGGTTTCTGATCTTGTGTGGTCACTCTTCTTTAATGTGGGCTTTTGTATTGGTGTTGACCATTGTTTTACTGGAAAACGTGCTGTCATTTGCAGATATAGCTCACGGGGGCTAGGATAAAAGGGGCTTCAGTTGCATGCATGCAATCATCCTGTCTTTGTAATTCATTGAAAGTGACTTAGTATCTTTGGTGTGGATTTAGGTATATGAAAACACAAACTTCCAAACTGAATTAAGTAAATAAGTGTTTACAAAGGATTTGGCAATTTGTGGATGATGGTTGTTACTTGATTGATTTTATAATACCTTTATACAAGAAAAGTACCTGATTACCATAGGGAAATCAGACCTTTGCTTTACCTAAGTAGCTCCTGTTTCAATTTTGGTGCACTGGAATAGGTTGAGTGGACACGGTCTTAAACTGTTTTCTCCTCTTTATCTTATATGCATAAGCATGTTTTGTAATGTTTATTACCCCTTGGTAATATTTGAAATAAATGGTATTTCCTCCTTACCTATTTGAACCACTCAGAAGTTGGTTTCCATGTTTTAATATCTTGGGTTAGTAATGTGATAGCTCTGCAAAAGTAGAAATTTTGTTGTTTGTTAATATTGTCTTTTAAGGCCAAATTTCTTGTTGAGAGAGTCTTCACAATGTAATTGATGATATGTAATGGTCTTACCTTTAGTGGCTACAGCCCTAGAAATTGGGGCATAAGAGCCACTGCCATTTTAGCTCAAATGGTAGCCTTTTGGAGGTGGAGACACTAATTCCTCATTTTGGCCAATAATGGACATCAGAGTCCTTACCAGACTCTCTTCTATTCCCTGGTGTCTGCTATTCTGGGGGGGAATGTTTCTCCCTCTATCTCTCTACACTTCTAGAGGTTCCTGCATGAGGGGTGACACGTGTACTTCTGCCAAACCCCCTGCTGTTTACCCTCTTCAGGTAAACATATGATGTTTCCTTCAAAACAGCCACACATTAGATCAGTGGGATTTTGGTGATCAAGAGGCAGCACTGGTGCACCTTTCTTATCTTCTCTTGTCTTTTAGGGTAACTGCTCTTAGAAGCAGCTGCAGCCTCTTCCTGTGAAGTAGGGCTTTTACCTATGAACAGGATGGAGGGACTCAGTGAAGGGCCACTGAACATAACACTATAAAATATGTAAAACTTCATGCCAGGCAGCCTACAGTGACTCCAACTTTTGTTATGTTACATTTATTCTCTTCTAAACTGTCCTGCCTGTCTTTGAACTGTGAACACCTCAGAACAGATCGGGGTCATCCCTTCTTGAATGTCTCCCAGCCCGTGGTCAGTTATGCCAATCACAAGCATTCAAAAAATTTACTGAAAAATCATGGTGGTTGTTTTTTTTAATATCAGCCTTATTTATCTTTTGATCTTTGAGTGCTTAAGGCTTACATTTCCTAGATTTTTCTCCACAACCACAAGAGCTGGATACATGTTTTAAAATTGAGTACTGAGGTTCTAATATAATTGCATGACTCCAGGAGCTGGGGCTTTCAGAAGAACACCAAATCATGAGACTTGCAATAAAACTGTAAAAGTTGGCAACACTGGGCACTTCCATAAATCATTCACCCTGACCTCACTCTACATGTGATGGTCAGGAAAAATTAAATGAATAAAGTTACACCAAGTTACTTTAATTCATCACCTTCTTCTGTTAGCCTTTAAATCTGAATTATTTAATATTTTGTTGGCAGGGAATTTTGAGTCTTGAGTACTGTGTTGGTATTATTGGTGGGAAACCTAAGCAGTCATATTACTTTGCTGGATTTCAAGGTTAGTGTTTTAATAAGAGATGTCTCTTTAGTGTTTTCCTTTTAAAAGCTAGAAAGTTAATATAGGATCAGTGGGAAGCAGAATGATTAAAATAGCAAAATGAGTACCTTATTAATTCATCATATCTGCCAAAGTCCAGGCATTTGTCATTTGCCCCACATAGTAATTGGATTCTGTAAAATGTACATTTAATTTCCTTTGTTTTATAAACAAGGCATAATTTATCCGTTTCACCAAAACTTTAGAAGCCTTTGCTGCTACTGTCTGGCAGTTCTTATTTCATATTTACTTTTTACCAGTTTAAGTAGTGCTAGTTGATGCTCAAATGACAAGCAATATGTTCTTCCTGTCAGGATGAAGTAGCACAATACATTTTTCATATGCAAACTCTAGAATATAATTGTGTGTTTGTAAAAGTAATTTTATCACCAAAAATTAAATGACAGTCTCATCACTTTATAAAAATTCTGCTTATACAAGCATATTTGATTATGCAAAAGTTAATCTGTCCTGCAAAAACCGATGCTTCCGTCAATGAATATCAGTCTGGCAAGCAGTTACTTGCTGGCTTTTTTTTTTTTCAGCTGTTCTGCATAGAAATTGGATTGTAAGCAGTGTAATAATAAGGTGTTTTTTGAATTACTTGTCTTCTGTTTTGTCCTTGTAGATGACAGTTTGATTTACATGGATCCTCATTACTGCCAATCTTTTGTGGATGTCAGCATAAAGGATTTCCCTCTTGAGGTAGTGTGGATAAAGAGCTGGTACTGTTTTTTTCCCATATGAATCAAACACTAATTATTTAGAGCTGTTCTAGCTATCTGTATTTTTACAGTTTTAGTTACATGTTATTTGTCAAATTTTTGCCCTTCTTTATAGACTTATAATCAACAAAAATGACTAAAGGTTAAATACTTGATAGTGGATTTTAATTTATTATGTACTTATTACTTCATTTATCTTTGTCTGTATCTTGTTATATACCAGAAACCCTCCACAAATAAATGATCATGCCACTAAGTAATTTTCCATTATAGACAGCTAGGCAGTACCAGCGAGCTTAAACATTACACATGGATTCTCTTAAAATAATAATAATGAATTGGTGTCAGAAATATATGTTAGAGTGTAATAGGGTTCAGCTTTGTTTTGAACTTTCGGCTATACAAATTTACTCTCTGCTTCTTTGACCAGTAATTTTCAGTGTGTTGTCTAGGCAGACTTGGTGATTACCATTTCAGTACTGTTGTCTACTTGTAATTACTTTATAGGTCATTTATTTAGCTTCTTAGATCAGAATTTTCCATTGTTGTATTGCTTTTACTGATGTCTTCTATGCTGTTCCTCTCAACAGATTGTTTTATTATTATTTTTAATCAAGTTAGCTCCATGGATCAGTAGCTTTCAAGGACTTGTCAAGTCTGAAAGTGTAGTTACTGTTTCTTTTTTTAGCTATGGCATGCTGTCTCCTTCAGGTTATAGTTAATGCATCCTGTCAGGCTCTGTCTAGGTCTTGAAAAATCAGACTTTTACATTAGTATTTTCTCCCCTTCTCCTCCGACTCACATAAAAAAAAAAAAGGAGTAAATCCAGGGAAAGGTACTAAAGAACTGCATTTACAAGCAGCCCATAGACAAGCCAATATGTCCCCAGTACTCATGCTAAAAGAGGTATTCAGTACAGCAGTTTAAAACTTCTCCTTCTGGATCCTGTGATGTCCAGCCCTTACATGAACCTCTCTGAATGACACTTTATCAGCTACGGAACCCATCTGGGGCCTGCTCTTGTTGACTTCATTGCGCACCCAGGGTTCACAGCAGCTTGCAGGATCAGGCCACTAGAGCACAGAGCTGGTCTCTGGACTGTAGTTTTTAGCACTGGGGTTTTTCCAATTAAAAATTACAAAACCTAAAACACAATTTCACAAAACCACACCATATTTGGGGAGGGAGGAACATTTGCTTGCCATCTATTAGTTGGTACTAGCAGGGTTCTATGGCTGTGATGTCACCAGTATAATGAATACGATGGTAACACTTAAAGTTTTGCTGCAAATACTTGCGCAGGGTTGGAGGTGGGGGAAGAAATACTCTTTTAAGCTTAAATGTTGTGAGTGCATCCTTTAACCTGCTAATTGGGGAATTCAGCACATTCTTAAACTGATGACATTTAGTTAAATGTAAAACATAAGTCAAATGGTTTGTAATGAAGTATACAACTATATTGTGGCCCCAAAGCTGTTGCTGCTGTATAACAATTGGTTTAAAAACAGAGAGAAGAGCAGGAATTATTTGAATTTCCTTGTCTAACACTATTGTGAGTAAAGCGCAATTAACATACCAACTTCAAAGAGGTAACAGGCTGAAGTCAATCGTAATATCTTAATCAAAATATTATCAAATAGGGTGTTGAGCAGAACTGTTTGGACCCCTTTTAAGCTTACATAAACACTAGTAAATTTTAAAACCTAGCACGGGGTTAAACCAATAATGAAACTACTTTTAATGTTTAATTTTAACAAGATGCTTTAATGAAGGTGTCATGTAGTCTGAGATTATAAAGTTCCCCCTAGAAAACTAGTGGTTCTGAATTTAAAAAGAAATATAGGTCGTTTTTATAGTCTCAAACAAAAAAAATGTTCTATACTTCAAACTTTCTTCATTTTATAGTGCCCTTCTGAGGTCCTCAGATGGAAGTTGCTAAATGACTAACTTTATTTGTATTAGGATAGTGCCTGTAGACCCTAACTAGCATCAGTGTCCCATCCTGCTAAGCACTGTGCAAGTGCATAATAAAATACAGTCCCTGCCTTGAAGATCCTACAGTCTAACTAGATAAGAGGTGGGAGTCATAGAGCAGCTCAGGGAGCCAGGAATAGAACCTACATCTGTGGGCTCCTAGTCCAGTGATTTGTGCACCAGAGTGTGCTGCTGGGTGTCATTAATATGAATTTCCAAGTAATAATATACTTTAAATGTATTTTGAAGATGCAGAAGCAGCCAGCTTGGCTTGATCACTTCATATTGCTTTTCTGGATACAGGATTGTGTATCGGAAGGTCATGCTCAGTGCATTGAATAGTAATGTATGAGTTGTCCAGAAGTGTCAGAAAGTAAACAGAAATTGCTCTCTTAAGGTGGATAATAGCTTGTTAGCTTTCTCTATAGGAAATATTTTCAAAATTGACAAATTGTCCAGAATAAGTTGGAAATCAATCCAGTCTGTGCTGGCTTCTAGAATCCATTTGTTGGATGAGTGGAAAAAAATATGCCTATCCACTTCTCTCTGTGGTAGTGACTTTCACAGCATTAATAAGACTGCTCCTAAACATTCTACAAAACTAGTCTTAGGATGTTCCAATACCACCAATAACAATTAATGTTACTGTTCGAATGCTTTTCTTAAAGCAGACTCCCAGTATCTAACCTTGGTTAACTGTGAACTGCATAATATTTGGGCAGTATTAGGGAAAACACAATAAATAGGTGTCTCAGTCTTGCAGAAATATAACTTGCTAGTCTTTATTGATTTTGTAACAAAATTTAATGTAAAATGTAAACTGTTTTATTTGTAATTGGACCAGTCAGTAGTAAAGAGCAGTACATGCCAATAGTGTACAACTACCACAATGAGAGAAACCTTAAAATTTTATGTAGCAATCTGTACTCTTGCAGATCTGCTTTGTACCGAGTTCAAAAATGAAAAGTAGGAAGGTGTTAGGAAGAGGGATTCTACACCAATAGAGTGTTGGATATTAGCTTGCTTTTTGCTGTTTCTGTAGAGCCAGGTTAGAATTTAACAACTGTTATTTTGACACAAGGATAAGCTAACTGAGTTTGTGCCTGATGCATATCTACATATGTATTTCACATTACTTCCTTTCATAGCGGAAGTACTCAGAGAATAAAACTACTAGTCCAGTCTCAGTAGAACATGAAATGTGGAGCACTAAGATTTGTTAGATTTAAATACTAAGCTATTATAAGAGGATTAATAGTGATTTAATGGAGGGTCTGGGGTATGGATAGCTCTGAGTAGTAGTAGGATACAGAGCCTTACCCCTTTAGATCACTGACTGCAGCCTAGATCAGTAGTGACCAAATGGTTTAACCATCAGGTGGCTATACTGCGACATGTGAAATCAGTTAATGACTTTTGTCCAGCTCAATAAACACGAAACTAACAACTGTTGCCCATGTTCAGTCTCCATGCCAATTTAATTACTACAGAGCGTGAAGTGAAATACCCTATATGTGTTTTCTAGATCTGGGTGAAGTAGTGAGGGGAAGTTTGCACCGCTAGCGCTCGTAGTTTCCATTTCGAAGGCTGTCAATGTGTCATCTATCATAAGAACAAATTTTGCATTTAAAATAAAAATCCTTGTGTGTAAAATATGAAGTGGATTTTTGTGGTTGTGGTATATTGTAGTACTCGGCCCTTTTTTTTTATTTAACCCACTTCTCTTGCTAATGAAAATACATTCCATCATTTCTCTTTTAGGGAGGTGTGGGGAAAAGGGGGAAATGGGAAGTGGTGGTAGAGCAGTAATTGTAAGAGTGCAATTACTGCTACAAATGCACTTTGCAGAGCAGCATTCACCTTCTCTACCTTGGAAATGTTCATAAAATGCTCTCTAGAGCCTCCAACTTTTGACAGATTTCACATCCTTTTTTGGACTGGCATTAATGTGGCCTAATGTGGAAGTTTGGTAAATAGAATATAAACAGTACTAGCTTATATGGTCTTATGAATGTCCAGGGGTGAAATAACTTGAATGTTTTGGGGAACAGAAATAACTTTAAAGCTTGTACTGGTTTTGGAGCGTATGTGGCATGGTGAATTATATGTTAAAACCATTACTAGAAAGGCATGTGCATTGATATCTGTGCCTCCCTCATGTCTTTAAAAGATATTTTAAAATGTTTTTATCTCCATAATTGCAGTCATTTCACTGTCCTTCCCCCAAAAAGATGTCATTCAAAAACATGGATCCCAGCTGTACAATAGGATTTTATTGTAGAAACATGCAAGACTTTGAAAGAATTTCTGAAGAAATAACTAAGGTAAGTGTTGAAATTATGAAATTGATATCTGCCTGATACCCACTATCAAGAACTACAATAGTATGTACTGTATATACTAAGGATAGAAAATATAGTTTTATCTATACTAAATGGAACCCATCCTGTTCTAGAAATAGGGGTTATTGATGAAGTACAAACATACAAGAATTCTAGAATATTTTTACATCCCATAATATGAACATGTAAAGTCGAAAAGGAGAATAACTTCTGTAATTGTGTGTTAAGAGATGATTGCTAGGAGAAGATGAGTATAAGAGACAGACTGAAACAAACTAGTGTAGTATCTGTTATGTAGACTCAGTATAAGATTATTCCACTAGGTGGCACTATTGAAATGAAAATATTTTTGCAGACAGCAGCTTTTACAGTCATTGGATTGTCTTCTACCTGAAGAGGAATTTTTAAAATGCAATCCATCCCTTGGAGATGAAATTTTTAAGAAATGGAAATGTTTGAGCAAAGCAAAACTGTGCATTATTTCTTGTTAATATAAGTGCTTTTTTGATTACATTTAAAGATAAAGCAATATTTTTATGACTTGGAAGCATTGTTTTAAATTAGCAAAGCAGGTATCATACAGTAAACCTGCCTAATCATGTCCATTCCACTTTAAGAACATAGGAATAGGTTTAATTAGGTAGGTCTGAATTTAATTGACAGATGTTTTCTGCTAGACTATTGCAGTGTATGATTGCCAATAATGTGATACAGTGCTAATGTGTGTTGTGTTAGCTATGGTACCAAACAACCAAATGTTTTATTATCAAAAATTGCCTATAAAAGGATTCAGCAATAACAAAAGATGCATCACAATATTAATACATTTGACATAATGGTTTTCACATCTCTGCAAGGAATTAAGGTTTGTACAACACTTAGAAAATATAACTTTCTATGTAAGTGGTAAATATTTTTATTAGATAAGGTATGAACCAATAAGTAATATCCAGATTTTAAACTTAGTAACCACATATAGTGGTCAGTAGATTTTTGGTTAATGCTGAAGTTTTTTCTTTTGTATGATTCAGACATGGAGAACTAGAAAGTAGATTTAGAGAACAGGAACAATAGAGACATGGAATGAAAGTTTATAAAGAAAAGTTTCTTTATGTTTAGTTTATCTGCCCTGCTGTGTTTGAGAGGAGTTTTAAGAAAATGACAGAATAATGAATGAAAAATTGGGATATGTAAGAAACTTCTCTTATTTTTTTTCCATTGTCTTCCTCTTAAATCTCAGGCCAGGTGAGTTTCTCTCCCCATCCATTTGTTGAATGCTCTGAAACAGCATATAGTTTAATGTCAAAGGAGCTGATTTTAGTCTTAAAACTATTTTACTAACATTTTGGATTGGGGCTCTTTAATATTAATATGATGACAGCAATGTAAGTATACCCAAAAATAGATCATGTATTTTCCGAAAAAATAGGAAAGTTTTCATATGAATATTGTGTGAAGAACAGTCCTACTGTCATCCTCCAGTCTGCCCCATCAGTTTGTTCATTTTTCCTGCTCTGCCTCTGACTACTACTTTTCTGTTCATTTATTATCACTTTAAGAGTAACTTAATGCCTTGAATGGTAGCACAGTGTACTTCCAAGTGGGGACACCCAGGTTAGGTTAATGAAGGACTTCAGATTCTTGCTTCTGTAGCAAGTGAAGTAATAGGGTTCTGTAGACTCAGCCTCTGAGACTTGCTGCTACTGGTTTTAAAACACAGTGTAGATATATCCTTGAAATCACAAAAAATAAAGTTTTTAATCTTTGAAAGTAAATTACTGACAATGTACTTTAAATTTTTACAAAAATTTAAAGAAATGTAGCTAAATTCCTGTTTTGGAGAGAGAGAGAGTAGTTCTCGGGCTGCAGAGCTGTTTTTGTCATGCTTTTGCATCATCTCATAATTCATTCAAGCAATGATATTTCTGGTACAGGATAAAGCTTTCCCTGTGTGTACAAGTGTGTGTGTGTGTTTTGTAAGCCAACTAAATTGAAAAACAAGCAGCTCTTTGAACACTGTTCAGTTACTTTGTTCATGTTTTTTTAGAATGAATGTTTCTTTGATAAAAATGCAACAGTGATCAAATTTGTACTATAGGTTTCCCAAAAAAAGGAGGTTGTAGGAGTGATTGTAAAAAATATTTATACATGTTTGAGAACCACAGGGATTTATTCATTTGGAAGTGTGTCCTCTCTGTCATCTATATCCATTGAGCAGATACTATAGAAATAAATGCTTTAGAAACATTGCTTAGCAGTCAGTTAATGGGACTCAGCATGTCAAATTAATGAGATCTCTTCTGATAATTGTCTCCTGTTCACGTGAACGTCTGGGCGGAAGTATCTTCTATAACAAATATTATGTACATACACACTTTTGCATTTTCTTTTTTCAAAGCTAGAATACTGATTAAGAAAACCCACGTCCGGAATTTGCCCATTGACTTGGAAGGTAGTGGTAGTCCCTGAGGGACATGCAATTCGGAAATAATTGCTCATTTTAATCAAGTTCCATACTGCAGTTGTTTTATGATCAGCTTTCTGCTACCTTTTCTAGTTTACTTTCTCTTTCTCTCTAATCTTTTATAATTTCCCTTAGTATTTAGTACTCGGAGAGGTGTCAGAGTAATGGCTCTAGAGAATGAAGTCTTCTGTCATCTCCCATGCTGCCTCATTCATGTATCTCAGTCCTGACCTAGAGGGACCACCTTTAGGGGGTGAGACAATGGTTCAGTCTCGTTACTACTTTGGCTTCTCTGAAACTGTGGTGATGGTTTTTGTGTTGCAGACCACATGTCATTTAGGAGCTGGACTATGTGTACTAACCCATTTCACAGGCCACCAAGCAGCTGCCATGTGACTGTCAGTTGCTACTGACCCAGGGCTGGCTTCATCTAATGACCTAGTGATGAAAGGCTCTATATAAAATTACGCAGTCCCCTGAGATGTACAGTCTTTCTTCTTGTCTAAACTTTTTTCTTTCTTCCCCAGTACTCATTCTTTTCTTTTTTCCTTTTTCATTGCCTTCTGCTCATCGCAGTTGTCTGCATGTCTCTCACTTTCTCCTTGCCCTACTCTTTAGGTACAATAATAGAATGAATTAAAATAATCTAGAATAAAGTGGAAAATTGCAGAGCACAGTAAAAATTGCAGAATCTGATTTTACTTGGAGCATAATTTTCCAGTGCCTTACTTTTTTAAATAGCTCATACTGTTTAAATATCTATTTAAGATTTTTAGTGCTTCAGATTGTTTTTCATTAAGACAAATTATTTTTGGACTTCATAGTTTGATCACTTCAATGCAGATTATATCTGTAGACTAATGTAGCTTTGCATATACTATAGCTGTGTATCGAGATTTACTTTCAAAGGTGATCAGCAATTTTTTTTTTTAACTTCAGTGGGTGTTGAATCCCTTAAACAGTGGAAAGCACATTTAAGCCCTTTTGTATATGGGCCAATAGCACCTACTATTAAAACTTTTTATTTGTACCTGTGGCTGATCACCCTTAGTAAGAATAGCTTCCTTGATAGAGGCTCAGCTTCCTCATCTCTGAGGAGACAGGTGGTATGTCTACACTGTATTGTAAATCCAGGTCTGTGGGACATGGGCTTGTGGACTCGGTATTTCCAAGCCCACGATTGAGTGTCCACATGGCATCATAAACCTGGGTTTACAATTGCTGGACCCTGGTCTCTGTCATACTAATGTATCCATCCTGCATTGCACAGACCTTCTGACTCCAGTCTGCAACGTGAGCTGCATCCACACTGCAGAATGACAGAGCTTGGACCTGAGTCTGAGGAATTTGGACTCTGACACACCCTCCTGGCAGGGCCTTAGGACCTGGGACCTGAGTGTTTGCTGACCTGAGTCAGATTGATTTGTGTGGGAACTGACGAGGGGTTTGAGCTCAAACCTGAATCAGAACCCAAGCTTAGTGTGCAGTGTGGACATACCCAGGGAGGTTTCTGACATGTAATTAAAGCAGTCTGATAGCATTTTTAGTCCACTGTCAGATTTATCTGCTCTTGAGCTGGCTTATTTCCCTTAAATGTATATGTTTAAACTTAATAAAAGTATTGATGGCTATAAGTGCTCTGTCTCTGCCATAAAAATGCTTCCACAAATTCCAGAAGGTGCTAACCTGCCCACAAATCCTGCTTGCAATTCAAGAGATGACAGAAGATATGAAGATTGTTCTGCAACTTGTTCCACACGAGTGGAAGCTAATGGAGTTCTGCATGTGTAGTGGTTCAGTTCGCGTGTGTGGAACAAGTTGAAGATTGGGGCCTGAAACTCCAAGTGTAGCTATTGTTTCATGAGGAGACTGAGTTAGAAACATATTTATTTACCAGAAGAAGTGGGCTATTGAGAGTCTGTGCAGTTTTATTCTAATGTGACAAATGAAAATAAAAACAAATATGCATGTTGTAAATTATGTGACTGTAATTAGATCAATACACCCAGGGACTTTATCCCTTCATTTTCAATTAACAGTTTATCCGGTATGTTATCTTGCATTATAGATGCTGAAATCTTCATCTAAGGAGAAATATCCCTTGTTTACTTTTGTAAAGGGTCATTCTAGAGACTATGACTTTGCCTCCAGTCCACTCCATGAAGAAAATGACCTTTTCTCCGAGGATGAAAAGAAAAGATTAAAAAGATTTAGTACAGAAGAGTTTGTCTTGCTTTAAGGACATTTTACAATAGGGTCCTGGCAGCTGTCTAGGAGAACACTTGCCCTTAAAAAAAAAAAAAATCACACAACACAAGACAAGCAATATTGAAATGGATCTATTTTCATAAAGATTATCATGTCGTATATGTTCGGTCTTTAAAATGTCACTTATAAATGTAATTAATTATTTTTGTTTGTTCATTGATGGATGAATATGATGACACTTTTTGCTAGTGAAGACAGACAGCATTATTTAGAGCCAGACACAATGTAGTGTGGTTGGGTACCATGCATACCCTCCTGGATAGCTCTGCCAATGAGCCTCAGTCTTGACCTGCCGTCCGCACTGCTGTTCCAGTCCTGAACAGTCTGCCAATTATGTGGTGGTTTTGTGGTGTGGACATGTCATCTAGTTTTGAGACTACTGGATTGTTTCCAGTTGTAAGCAAAACCTGAATCTAGGGCTCCTGAAGAAAAAGCCTTGTTCATTTAATCTATTTTGCTGCCTACGCCCCTATAATGGTTAATAATGTAACCATGAGATACCTTTCTAGCATTGCACTACTCAAGATGTAACTTTGATATATCAATAGTAATTGTTAGCTACAATCCAGATGCAATTATATAAGCAGAATTGTGAGTTAAGGTACTATTTAGCAATATAATTTTATAATGGCTACTCATTAAACTTCTTGTTGAACCTTAAAATCAGGAATGAATATGAAGTATTGGCTTTTCCCTACCATTTTTAAAGGTTATGTTATTAATATTAACTGCAACCAATCAAAGCAGATAGACCGTTATTAAATGGGAGCAGTGTTTGTTTCCTGTCTCTACAATGTAATTTTGAGACTTCTATTCCTACCCATGCAGCTTCTAAATCAGAGCATAAAACAGCAAATTGGGGGTAGACAGTAAATATTCTGGGATATGATCTTCTGGTATGTGCCATTACTGTACACTCTTTGTAGTGATTTTAGATGTACAGAACATCTAGCAAATAAATCTACATGAACAGTTTCATGCTTTAACAGAGCAAATTCAGAATTTAAAATACACATTTAATACTGCCTACAAATTTAAAAATAACTTTATTAAAGTGTGAGATTAAATGCATGTACTTTTGAACAGTAATGGTAAATTTCTCTTGTTCGAATTCTTTGAATTCTGGATCTAAAAAAATATTGAGGTGCAAATACTCTGTAATAAGGTAAATTTTATTGTATTGTAAATGAGCTATTAACTTATTCTAAAGTGCCATTTAGGCACAGAATGCACAAATGTTGTCTACCCAAACAATAAATATTCTATGTACCACTAAAGTAATTTTTTTCCTTTTATGAGAACAGCGAGTAGTTACTAGTAGGCAGATTTTAGGCAGATCTGGGACAAACGCATGTTCGTACCAGAGTTGAGTTGTTCATTTTCACATTTGTTCATTGAGTTACCACTCCAAAAAAGGGGGATTGTTTTTCAGTTTCATTGGTTTTCATTTAAAAAAAAATTCTCCAGTTGATTGGATATGGTAATCTGCTCCTTATTAAATAATATTTTAATCAGTATAATATTACTTTAGGTCCTGCATATACATAAGGAATCAGTTAGGGCTGATCTTGTTTGATATTTTTTCCTTAATAATCCGGAAGTAGTAGTAGAATTAACGTGTTAATGAAACGCAGATGCTAATTTGGGAAGAATTGTGAATACTAGTGAGGACTAGAAAATACTATAAAGATACTGTAGATTTGAGTTTGGCTTGCATTTTTCTAATGCTACTTTTGCTGTGGAAAAATAATGCAAAAAATAAATATTAGGGAGTATGTCCGGAAAACAAAACTACTGAACAAGACCTATGTGGGATAGTGGACAACAAATTAGACATGATCTTGCACTTAAGAGAAAAAAAGGCCAATGCAATTTTGGGCTTTGTATCTAGACACTCATGTCATAAAACCGGGAGGTAATAATTCTTTCTGATCTCACTGATAGTTTCGTTTCTGCTGCTGCCTCTTTACCAGGAAGGTATTAACAAATTAAAGTTCATAGAAGAACAATAAAAATGATCAGGGGCCTGTAGGCGTGGATTTAAGGCAAATTAACAAATATGTATGGCTTGTTAATCTATTACTAAGGGGAGGGCATGACACTTCAGAAATATTTAATGTATAAACACTGGTGAGGAGAAGAGGAATTACTTGGGTGGTACAAGGACATATAACTTTCTGAAAACTTTCCGAAAACTAAACGGAAAACTTCATACAGGAGAATATTATGCTGTGTAACACTCACAAGGAAGTGTTGGAAGTCCCATCACATGTGACTATTGATACCTGACTGACCCAAACACTAACAAATGTACAATAAGGAATAATTACGCTTATGGTGAACTAGATAAACTAATAGCATCCCTTCCGTTTCCAGTTTCTATTCCTGTAATAATAAAATAATAAAAATAAATTTAGTATGCCTAAAAGGCTTTAATGCTTGGGAGTTTACAAGTAACTTTTTAAGCAAGGAACCAAAAGTGGCATTTAGTTTAGTGAATATTTTTTGAAGTGGATATCCAGTAGACTTTTTCCTGACTCTATGAAATACTTAGTTTTGATCATGGGGAATAAATTTGCTACAGGAAATATTACAATAAGGCTGTATGTAAGCATTTCTTATACATAAAATATCACATCTCTGTTAAAAGAAATGTCCCTCCATTTCCTATTAGAGGCTGCATTCTTTACAGCAGTAACCGTAACTGAGCTGCTAATCTGACGGATGTCAGTTTTGTCCCATGGTGGATAGCTAATAAGCAGAATTAAATTTTGAAACTGGAGTGGGTTTGAGAGGGAAGGACATATTTGCAAAGTGAGAAAGATTAGGTTTGGTATTTAAACTAAAACAAAATTACCTGGGCTAGGTAACTTTATAAATCGTTCATCTAAGAGTGAGTCTGTTTGCCACAATTATAGACTTCAATTCAACAAGCCATTTCAGCATGCTTTAACTTTAAGCGTAGTACTTCCTGTTTTTAATAAAACCTTCTTGCAGCAAACTTACCTACAAATGGATTATAGGTAAAAGTACCTACTGCAGTACAATGCATGTAACTTTTACCCTAGTATGCTGATTAAGGATTGCCATTTCCTCCGCCTTTGCTCCATGGGGGAAGTTACGCTTACATCAGAAAATAAAACATGCATGTAACCACACAAGATAACGGTCTATAGATATGCATGTAAGAATTATTTTATGTACATGAGAAGAACGGATTGGCATTCTGACTGTAAATAGAAATAATTTTATTGTAAATAAATGTTAAATATAAAATGTATCTAAACACTTCAACAGGTTCACATTGTTCTAGTATCTGTAAGAACATTTTCATTTCTTACTCTAACTTGTGAAGAAGGCCCAATGGTTGAAATACCTTAGCTAACTTAATTTTAATGATAGACCTTTTGTTCAGTGTCTATTTATGATAGATAGGAAAACTTACATAGCAAAACTGTCAATAATGTTAAGACAGCTGGTGATGATGTTTTTGGGTCCTTTAGTCTATCAAGATATCTTGCCACTCAAAGCCAGCTGCACAAATTTGTTAGAAACTGGTAGCAATTTTCAGCTACCTTTTCTCTCACTTCTCCAGCTTCCATCTTGTTCCTTTTTCCATGTTGGTGATTTAGGTAGATGCCCCAAAATCTGTGTCAATAAGCATCTAACAAGGAAAGGGGAGTCGGGGACAGAAATGAAAACTGGGGAATCTTTTGAAGGAGGCATGGGGGATTTAATTATAATTCTGTGGTACTTCTTGGGGAAAAGTAGGGCAGTCCAGGCCAAATTCCAGCTTGGGTACTTAAGGGAGAATTTAAGTTTTCCACTTGTACTTTCAATGAAATATGGTGCTTATTTCTGGCCTTAATTTTTTTCCCCCCATCCCTCTTGGTCAGATCACTGGCAGCCTCTGTTCTGTAACCTCTCTTTCCTGTATTCCTGGCCAATTTGATCTGTTACCATGGATTTAACTATCATGTCTATGTTAGCGACTCTTGCATGTCCTTCGCTACCCATGACATTTCACCTTTGGTAGTCCTCATCTCTACCTGTCTACATAGTTTTCAAAATGCCCGATACTAGGCATCAGTATTTTAGAAATACAGCGAGTTTCATGACTTTTCTCTGTTGCCCATAAAGCTAGTTACATAGGACTTGAAACGTAATAGTTCAGGATTCTAACCCCTTCCAGTCTTACTTTCTGTTTAGAGCCCATTGTCCCAGTGAAAAATGGCTAGGGCACAGAAAGAAGACCTAAGAACTTCTGACACATTGGGTTTGGAAAGCATTCTAGTATATTTCCTGACTCCAGCACAGGCAAGCTCACAGGTTGTCCTCATCCCTGAAGGTCCATGTACAGTGGTGACACAAGTTAAATTACCAAGTTACTAGAAATAAATGTTTTTCTGTAACTACAGGGGACTTTAATTGGAAACTATGTTAATCGCATAGTAATTATCTTTACTTCTACTGCATTATCTCCTGAAAACTGTGCAATTAATTTGTGTCATCACTGTTGCTGCTGCTGCCTTCAAACACAAACCAACTGTGCATTAGTTACTCACACACCCAGCAGTGGCCTATATTCTTAAGTGGCTTATACAAATCATTGACTGATTAGTTACTTGCTTCCTTGATGGAACCAGCCTCTCAATATCATGGAATGTGGCTTCTTTCAAATAGGCCTGTTCTTTCCCCACCCAATAAATGTTTCTGCTGTTTCTTTTCTTTTCTTAGGACGGGCGCATTTTTGTTTATCAAGTCTAATAGCAGTAGGAGTCACGTCTGCCAGAGCTTTGAATAACTAGCTGGGACTTTGTCTTCTGCATCTAGCAAGGGCATATGCCTCCATTTATCAAAGTGAAGCAAAGTCTTGGGGTTGACTTCCACTCATCTCTAGGTGGTCAGTGACCACAATCCCTTTTTAAACCAGCTTTCTATGAAAACCTGGTTCTGATGGCCTATGTGTTTTGTCACCACCAGTCTGGATCACTGTAAAACGCTCTATCTAGGATTGAAGGTGGATGCAATACGGAGGGTCCACCTTTGTGACTGCACCTACCGACTCAGTGAGACAGACTACCCATCATGAGCACTTCGTCCACATGTTCCACTTTCTGTTGGTTCCCAGTCTGTGTCCAGTATCCATTCAAAGCCATGGTCCTGATCTTCAAAGGCATCTGTGGGAGACCACATCATTCAGGATTTACCAAGACAACTGCTCTCTGAGACAATGCAACTTTCAAAGCATTTGTTAAATAAAAAAAAAAATTCAAATTATGTCCCACTTTTTTTTTTTTTTGGTGCCTTATTTTGGTTTCATGAGTCATTTTTTATTTTTATTATGGCTAGGGGCCTCAAAAGTTGGAAATAGCAGAAGTGCGCATGAAAGAAGGACTAAGATTCCTATCTTGGAAGCTCTCTGCTTGTGAAATGACCATAGAAATCTGTGTGGGCAGCTATGTATTAGTTTTACAGCAATCAAGTGTGTTAGGCTTGGATGGTTGGGTCCTAATTTCTTATCTTGTTAAGCAAAGAATTTTTCAGCCCAAGGAAAGTCTTGTGAATTTTTAATCCCTAAACATAAGAAATGTTGTTCATGGATGATATGATGCAACCTTAATTGCTGAAAGTGTAGCACTAACATGGGGGAGCATGTTTGTAAGTTACGTTAATTACAGTAAAGAATGAGCTCAGTCCAGAGACCTGCTTTATTTCCAGGAGTTATTGATGACCTGTAAAATCAAATGGTGATTGAGTTATAAAGGTCAATAATAGCAGCAATGAACATAAACAGCATGTTTAAAGTCCAGCCCACCTGGTGTTCTTTTTATCCATCGTTTGTATTGATGGACTATTTTTGTGTATGTGATGGAGCAAATAGTCTGTGGCTGCAGTTCCAGGAGCCCCCAATAGGGGCAGATTGTGCTTGATTATTTTAAGGTCTCCCCAGTCCATGAATTATCCATGATCAGGATGTGATTTTTAACAAATTTGTTCATTCTTTACAATTATTGGACAGCTAGGCCCTGATCTGGCGCTGAACATACTGTGGCTGCAGGGTGAGAGTATAGATTGCGTAACAAATTTTACCTTGTTGTTTGGTTTTGAACACCTCACTGATGGTCTGATTTTCATTTACACTAAGGGCTGTTTACACTTCTATGGCAGTGTAAACTAGTTACATCCATTTTAAAGCCCCTTTATAGCATCACAGCCATGTAAAAGAGCCTTAAGCTATGTCAACACTAGAGACCTTACAGCGGCACAGCTGCACCGCTGTAAGGTCTCCTGTTAACCGCTCTCTACCAACGGGGGAGAGCTCTCCGGTCGGCATGATTAAACACCCCCAATGAGCGGCAGTAGCTGTGTTGGTGAGAGAGCATCAAAAGTTTTACCAACAAAAGTGCTAGTGTAGACATAACCTTAGTGTAAATGAAAATCAGGACCTGAGTAGTTGTCATTGGACCGTACGATTGGTCACCTTCATCAAATGGTATTGTTTCTGTTTCCTCATTAGATGATACCAGCTTTATAAATAAGAGTCCCTTTCCCAGTTTGCAAGCAATCCATGGGCAGTCATAGTTGTTTGTCTATTGTGTGAATAGTAAAAAAGGATTTTCTTCATGGTCACAAGATCTCTTCTTGTGTGAAAGCTCTGGAATGTTTATTCACACGAAAATTCATGATGGTTTTGTTTTCTGCAAACGCTCTTTCAGATAAAAACTTACTCTGTTTATGAATAAAAGCAGTTGTAATTGCCATCAAAACAAATCAGTGTTTTTTTGTTGTTTGTTTAAACCCAAGAAGATGCACAATAAATGTTTAGTGGTTTTTGCCTACCACTAACGTGCATGTGTTGCATATGTTAACAACCAGGGCTTTGTGAGTTCTGTGCTTAATATAAATGAGAGTAATACGTATACAGTCTTTCCTTGTGCTCGCCTTTTAGGCCCTGATCCTGTAAGCTGGTCTGCTCAAGTGAACCCCTGTGTCTGTAGGGAGCTCCATTTAAGTTAAGGGGCCTCTGTGCTGGCTAAAGGACTACACATGCAAAGCTGCTTGCAAGATCAGGGCCTTGATTAGGATAAGGTTATCCAACTTAGTGGGACCTCTTCTGAGAAAGGGTTGCAGGTTTGGGCTCCTATCCTTAGACAGGTTTCAGAGTAGCAGCCGTGTTAGTCTGTATCCGCAAAAAGAAAAGGAGTACTTGTGGCACCTTAGAGACTAACCAATTTATTAGAGCATAAGCTTTTGTAGGCTACAGCCCACTTCATCAGATGCATAGAATGGAACATATAGTAAGAAGAGACAGATATAAATAAAAGTTGGAAGCTGCCATACAAACTGAGAGGCTAATTAGTTAAGGTGAGCTATTATCAGTAGGAGAAAAAAACTTTTGTACTGATAATCAAGATGGCCCATTTAGACAGTTGACAGGAAGGTGTGAGGATACTTAACTGAGGGAAATAGATTCAATATGTGTAATGACCCAGCCACTCCCAGTCTCTATTCAAACCCAAGTTAATGGTATGTAGTTTAAACTAGGTTTCAGAGTAGCAGCCATGTTAGTCTGTATCCGCAAAAAGAAAAGGAGGACTTGTGGCACCTGAGCGACTAATTTATTTGAGCATAAGCTTTCGTGAGCTACAGCTCACTTCATTAACTTTAAATATATATCTAGATACCATTAACTTGGGTTTGAATAGAGTCTGGGAGTGGCTGGGTCATTACACATATTGAATCTATTTCCCTAAGTTAAGTATCCTCACACCTTCTTGTCAACTGTCTAAATGGGCCATCTTGATTATCAGTACAAAAGTTTTTTTCTCCTACTGATAATAGCTCACCTTAACTAATTAGCCTCTCAGTTTGTATGGCAGCTTCCAAATTATCTCTCTCTCTGTGTGTGTGTGTGTGTGTGTGTGTGTGTATATATATATATATATCTTCTTACTATATGTTCCATTCTATGCATCCGATGAAGTGGGCTGTAGCCGACGAAAGCTTATGCTCTAATAAATTTGTTAGTCTCTAAGGTGCCACAAGTACTCCTGTTCTTTTTATCCTTAGACAGTAAGAGTTGGCAATTATTGCAATCCCATAGTTTCTGCAGAGTGGTACTGAGTGAATGACCGCACTTGTTTTATTGGCATGTGCTGACTCAGTGGAGCAAGGTTGCTTAGATTCTGTTTTTCAGGAAGTTGCGGGGAGGGAAGGAATTGTTGTTGCTCTGCATCAGTCAGTGGCTGTCTTAATTAAATGAGGAAGATGATCTTCATTTTTAAATGTAAATGTCAATTCCACTTAAAGACAATTAAAAATCACGGCAAAATAATGCAAGGAGAGCAGTGTAGGATGCTTGGATTAGCATATTTATTTATTTAATATTAAACGAAGTGGGATGTTTCCTCTTTGGTTTGTCCTATCTCCACTAACAACTAGGTTGGTTAATAAATAAATTTAAGAAGAAAAACCCCTTCATGTAAATCTAATGAAACATTTAAAAAGAATCTTATTAAAAAACAGAACTAATTCTCCAAAGTTGTTACCTAATCAACAGGCCAACTTTAATCCTTAAACTGGGACAATTGAAAGTTACTTGCATCGTATGGCAGGCCACTCTGATTTTTTAAGTACCTCTCTAAAGCTTGCAGTGTGGGCATCTCTTCTAAGAGTTGCTGTGCTTTCTACACCTAGAAATAATCTGACAGTTGTCTGCTTCAAGATTTACCAGCAACCTTAAGTTCATAGTAGATTAATTTGAAATCGGTGCAGAGGTTTTAAAATCTACACAGTATTGTGATAATCCATATTTAAACACCATACAGTGGCATCTAGCTACCTTAAATTAGAAAGGGTCTGACCCAATGGTGTGGATCAGAATTTTGTAACTCTGTAAGAAGCAGAATCCAAATGCTGGATCTGAACATACCTGAATGTACAGGTTCGAAATTCAAACCCTAATTTTGCCGATGTTTCAGGGTGTTGGGATTCAGCTGGCAACAGAGCCAATCATGAGCACTGAACTGAAATATGAACCTGAGTTTAGACTTTTTCAGCCCTATTTCTCCTTCCAATGGGATGGGTAAGAAGACATTAAATTTTTCAGCAGCTGTGAAAAGCAGAATGAAGTATTTGCAAAACACAGCAAGCTGATGTCTTGCAAATATATGAAGCTCTCTGGCCTTCACAGCTCAACCAGTGGTTTGTTGTTTTCATGCTAATACAAATTCTTGTATTAATAAGAGCACGGCCTTGGGTTTCTTCATCCGTATGGGAAAAAGTTACTTGTCTGCTGGTAAACAAAGAACAGAAGAATTGATTCACTGTCTTCAATTTTAAAAAGACGGTATGAAGCAATAGTGGAGCAATTTTAATTGTAACTATGTAACACTTGCGATCAGTAAGATCATTTGTGTTCTGTTTTTAGGAATTGGGGTACTAAGGAGTACACAGAGCATTAGAAATGCAAAATATGACCGCATGTTCTCAGGATTTTGTCAGTGTTACATGAAAGAGCGCTTGTGCTGGGATGCTCAACTCTGAGGGTATTCTCTGTTCAGTGTGTATTTACAGAGATGTATGAATATTTGATTAATGAGTCATGGTCTCTGGAGAAATTTAATAACTGTACTGCTGTACAAAGCCAGCTCCTTAACTGTTAACACAGCTGCCAATAGTGTCATTGACACTGAAGCCCTTTCTGCATCTAATATATTCTGTGGCGTAAATTCCTTCGTTACAAGGGGATCTGTGGGACACATTATTCAGTTATCTGTTTTGAACTGTTACAAGCTCAATTTACAGACCTTGATTTGTAAAGATTTTTCCAGTAGAAACAAGCAGTGACACATGAGCTGTAAAACAGCAGTTTCATGTGGTTATGTTTTTACAAAAGTTAGTTGGAAGGTCAGATTTACAAAGTGTTGTTTTAAAAACTTCTCTATATATTATAATAAGGTCTGGGTACAAAGTGTCATTACCTGCAACATTAATATGACGTTTGTATACTATAAAAGCATGTGCAACATAAGAATCAATTACAAATGTGGGTGTTAGTGGTTGTGTGTGTAAATATCAGTATTCATACAATCCAGTAAATAAAAATTGAAGTTAGCAATACTTTAAAAAATTGACCTAGTGCATCGCAGGTTGATCCTAGTAATCCTTACTTACCTGAGCAATGAATTCAGTGGGACGACTGGTGAGAAAAGACTCTTTTGATGTCGTTTTCAGAGTGAGGTACTAGTTGCGGGTTTTGTTGTTTTTTTTTTAATGTTAGGACAGATTCATTATTAAATTTTTGTTGAACACTTTTCCAGAAATAATTCACTCTAATTTTACCATTTTCTCCCTTTTTATTTCTAATATCTGTGAAGAGATCAGTTCTTACTTACAAAGTTAGGTGGATATTTTAGCGGTGTTACTTCAGTTAAAGTACTTTAAATAATAGGGGGAAATGTCAAAAAAAGATAAATTTAGTGCTGAGGCTTTTACTGGAAGCTTTAACTGCAGGTTAGAATTATACATGCTATGCAGAATTTCCTGCAACACTTCTCCTTAGGGCCACAATGCATTACAGCAGACGTATAATGAAGCTGCTATAAAATCTCTGGTAATTAAGGGGGATTTGACAGTAATTGCAACAGTGAATCAACTTAATTATTACCTGCTTCAAAGAGAGCTAACCTGATGTTATAATCTAACCTTTTCTACTTTTAAAATGAGAGATTAAACAAGTATATGTAGCATTTAAGAATTAAATCTGTTGAGATAGAATTCTATTAACATACTTTATTATATTATATATACTATATTATATAGTATGTATATACTATATATAAAGTTCTTCTCCTTTAGTTGCTGTGTACATATAGTATGAGTAAAAAGCAAAGCAGCTGAAGGAAAAGAACGGTCATCCAATGAATTAGAAACACACAGCGTGTGTTTGTTCATATAATAAGCAGAACCTTAGCCCATATCTCTGATGCAACCCTCGTCTTGACTGTTAACAGCATAGGGACCCATATAAAGACCTTTGTTATAAATTGCTACAATAAATGCAAGTCTAGTTCCTTGAAGAGCTTTGTAAAAGAGACATGGTGAAGGTACTGTATTTGTGGACTGAATTTTAAGCAAACTATGCTGAAATATATTTCAGATATACTGTAAAACCACAAAAGCAAGGGGATGCTGGCTTGAGGATGTCACAGCACTATTGTTTACACTCCTGTTGTGGCATTCACAATACTGTGAGAAGCTATGTAGCTTTTACAAATGTGTAATATTGAAGTAAAAGCGTACACAGAATAGTTAACTCCTTTGGTCAAAATTGGTCAGATCCTTTTGGAGATGTGTAATCTGGCCACGTACTGGGAGGAAGACTGTTGACAGAGGAACTATTTTAACTTCCTCTTCAATATTTTGTCCAATTTTAGTATAATGACATTGTCAGCAAATTACAAACAACAAAACAATGAGGTTTAAAGCTCCTTGGGCTGTGGAGAAGGCAGGTTCCAGCCTCAAGGAGCTTCCTGTCTTCTTACTTTCATAAGATCTTCACATAAACATCAAGGGAAGAGTAGACCCTAATAATGGCACTATGAGCTCACTCATGTGCATTAATAGAAAGGATGAGTTGGTGACTAAACATCAGGGGCTTGATCCAACTCCTTTTAATATCAACGGACTCTGAGACGAGTTGGGTTGGATCCCAGGTTTACATATCTTGAAGCATACCTTAACTCTCTGGAGGACAAGTTCAAATCCTGGCAGGTCAACCCAGCTTTCCATCCTTCAGAGGTAGAAAACTTGAGTTTCATGGGGTTAACCAAGTATGGGTCTTTTGGAATAGACAATCAAAAAATGGAGGCCTTTTCTGCATAGATTTTTAAAGATCCCATAGCATCTCACATAAGACTAATGGGTTGCCTAGAGGATATTAACCAAAATTTTTCTCCCTGCCTCTCTTGCAGGGTGCTGCCCTAGTTGGTTTCTATCCTTCCTCGTAGGGGTAAGAGCATTTCATCAGTGTTCTATGTATGTCTAGTATGTGAAGCATCTTGGAGGATGAGAGGCACAATATAAAATCAAATTGTATTCTCCAAAAGCAACAGAGAACTGGGCACAATTATGATGATGAATGTTTTCCATAGCACTATCCACACCAGGATCACCAGCCACAGAAACTAACAAATTTAACCTCTCAACACCCCTGCGAAGCAGGGATTTTACAGATAGAGAAACTAAGGCACAGAGATGTTATGACTTAACCATGTGTTCTTAGGATCATACAACTACTCTGTTATTGTATACATCTGCTTGTTAGGATGTGGAAAGATAGACAAAGAGATTTTTGTTTGTTTTTTCTGGTGCCATAACATCCTGCCACTTACAATGTTAGTTTTGCCACTGTAGCCCTCAGTTTTCAGTAATTTGATTAGCCTGACCACTTCAAATGGCCAACTGCTGAAAACGTTCTCAACCCATGCAGCAGTTCCATGGTTTGTGTGAAAATGCCAGTTTTTCATGCACATAAAAGGAATTTAAATTAACTGCATGGCATTAAAAGGGCACAGCTGTGATGTTGCCATTCTAAAACAGCCATCTCTGGGACTTGTGGTATTAGCAGAACGCAGTAGTTAAATCTCTATCCTTCAAATAAGACTTAGAACACGTACAATAGAAATAACTGCTGCAACAGCTTGTTTCAGTTTTGTTGTTTCAAAATCTAGTGCTGTTGCTGCCCAATGACTGGCAATTAAAACAAAACAAACCATGCTAGGCTATGTCTTCCATTTAATAATGGAATAACATCTTAACCGTTACTCTGGAACTCTGTCTAGCTCCCATAGCTACAAAACTGTTAGGGCCTGCAGGGTACAGGATAACTTCCTGTGGCAAAATAGAAACACAAGCCTAGCCCAAGCTGTGAAAGCTACCTTCAGTAGAGAGAACTGAGCCACAATCCCTATGGTTTCTGCTATTCATATCTGGTACTGAGGCTTCCCCCTTATGTGATAGGGAAGTTCCAAGTCTGGAGAATCCCTTTCCCATGCCTGTAAATCAACAAAGAGTAAAGGTGTTCAAGCTCACCCCGCAAGGATGACTACTCTGTGGCATAATATACTCAAATAAAGCACCTTCTGTTCTACCACCTATCAAAGTGGCCTTGTTTATTTTACTTCGTAGCCCCCACCAAGTGACGGGCACATCACAATATTAAAAAAGTGCATGGGTGGCTCAATGGCACACTGCTAGTACTACTTATTAACTGCTGTCATCTGCCACAGATAGCAGTTAAATGCCTGACTAAACAATTGGGCCTTTCTCCCTGCCCTGAAAGGCATCAGTCCCCCGGCTCTGGGAGTTCAGCTGAGGAAGTGAATTCCAAAAGCAAGGACCCCCTGCTGAAGAGAACCAAAACGGTTTATCTCAAAAACTGACCCTACATGTGCCCCAGTTTTTAACAACGTGCAGAAAGGGGTGATCTCTTAGGTTACAAGGGCCCAAACTGCCCAAGAGACTGGGGAGAAATCTCCGTGACCACAGCCTCTGTGAAGTGTAGTCATAAGATAGGTAGGAACCTGCATCTTCAGCAATCATAACTCCTATAAGATTTGCTGTAGCCTGTAACCTGGTAGCAGGCAATGGAAACTTGAGAACATTTCCTAGAATTCACTTGTTCATAGCAAAAGCTAAATATGTGATCAGATGCTTTTGGTCTCTCTAGTGGCATCAGTGGCTTCCTGCTCTCATATTCATGGGGGGGAAGTGGCAGACTTTTTAAATAAATTTTCACTGATGTCTTTTGCTATTTTTACAATGCATTTTAACATAAATGAGAGATTAACGTAGGGAAAAGTACTTCAGGTGCATGCTCGGTAACTATTTTTTCATAACGTTTTAATGGATTCAGGGTTGAGCGCTACTAAAATCTGGATTTATTAGAAACGCTCCGTGCATTTCAATGGCGTTTTTCTCATGAATCTGGATATTTTACATTATTTCAATGGAGCTGACCCTCTGATTCATTAGAAATGCGCTAATATAACCAATGGACTATTTCTAATGATTCTGGTTTTACAGTAAATCCAAGGGTCAGCTGTACTGAAAACAGTGGTGCTAACCCCTAGGTTTATTAGAAAAATGCTTCAGTGTCTCAATGGAGCATTTCTAATCAATCGGATAAATAGGAATCCTGCACCCAAAAATACCCCTTCTATTGGTGAAACAGGCCCATGGATTTGTTGTTCCTGGCATCCTTTAAAAAATACAGTAGGACTTTTTTGTTCCTTCTAGTGAAATTCCCTCTCCGCTGTACTCACTTCTCTGTGAGGCAGAGGAGTATTTTTCATTTCGTAGAAGAAGAAACTAAAGCACAGAGAAGTTCTGTGAGTTGCTTGGAGCTGGGATTAGAACTTGCAAGTTCTTGACTTTTTAATCATGCAGATGGTTGGCGCACACCTCTCTCTGCCCTCTTCCCTAGATGCTGCAGTGGCAGCATCATCACTGGCCATCCCTGCAGCAAGTTCATCCCAGTCCAGCCTGCAGCTGTTGCTCTAGATCAGACCCTTAGGGATCTGCAAGTCCTTCATCTTTCCCCGCAATTGGCCTAGGCCCACTGAAAAACTCTATTGAAATGCATGGAGTGTCCATCATGGCAGACCAATGGGAAGATGCAAGGAGCAGCCTTAGGCATCCCTCTTCACTGGGACAACCAATAGTCTTGTTCCCCTGAACTGTGGCCCCACCTTTGTAGCGGGACTTGGGGTGATAATTGCAACTGTCTGGGCTGGAGAGGGGGAGACCCCCAACCTCCTCTTTTGGGGTCTCCCCATGACCTTCCTCCCTGGACACTTGTTCCCCTGTATTCGGGAGGGTCCACTTCTAAGGAAGGAGAACTCAAACCCCACCTAATGGAGCAAAGGGCATACATCTGTGTGTGTTTGCATGTGCGTGTGTGTGTAAGACACTGCTGACACCATCCCAGAAGAGCCATGATGGGGTATTGGAGTGAAAGAACACGCACCTCCTTCTCCTCCCCCACCTTCCCAAACAGCATCCTTTCCTGGGAAGTTCTGATTTTATTATGTGACTTTAGGAGCAGGGACCCTAGTCATGGGCCTAGAAAGCCTATGTAGTAACCCAGCCATACAGGCAAAATTGTATGTATTTTGGGATGGGGCTTGTGCAAAAAGCTGCTAGGTAGGTTGAGCCTAGTAGGATTTGTGGATGAAAGGAAAAAAACAGTCAGGCCATTTTAATTATTTCAGATTTGTTTCAAATAATTTTTAGTTGAACTGATCCTATACAGGTTTCAGAGTAGCAGCCGTGTTAGTCTGTATCCGCAAAAAGAACAGGAGGACTTGTGGCACCTTAGAGACTAACAAATTTATTTGAGCATAAGCTATTTACTAAGATCCCATTGAGGTCAAAAAAGCACTGGTAATGAATCCAGATTCCTTGTCCTCTTTGTGTGAATTACAAACCAGCTTCGTCCCGGAGTGAGCAATATTCTAGCTCTCCTTGTCACACTCTAGGAAATGCACTGACCAACTCATCTGGAAAACCATAAATATAAAGAAAAAGCTGTGGTGGTGACAAATCTGCAAAAATGGAAACTCCTCTTTAAAAAAGTTTAGCGTAACTTAGTTCTCTCTTTTTGGGAAGCTACATGATTTTACCTGAATGTGGAAGTGGAGAAATCCAGGCTAGAGCCAAAAGAAAAAGATTCTGTTCTGAAGTTGCTAAAATTTTGTGCCTCTGCCTAATGCTTGAATATATGATCAGTGTATTCCCTGAATGTGGGAAGACATTGAACCTGCCTACGATGCTTACTGAGAGTCCATCATAAAGACTGAGTATGAATGAGACCACCCTTGATTTCCTTGTTTCTAGGCCCTTTTGTACCCATAACACCCACTGCTTCCAGTTCAGTTGTCTTCTAACTGGTAAAGCCTTTACTGAAGAATGTAGATCCTGGTGGGAATACACTTGGTCAGGGGGATTATAGCAAAGATAGCAATGTGATTTCAAGTCTTTTCCTGCCCTAGAGGTATTCACAAAATCACCAACAGGCAACCTCCCCCTACCCACTCAAATGAGATACAGCAGTTTATCATGTCAAGCCTCACTGCTGAGCGCAGTGTCTAGGGCCTCTGGCTGTCAGAGGCAGGATTTCATCTTGGGGTCCCTAAGGCCAAATAGAAAGCCTCAAATGTTCATTTGTGTTTCTTATTGCCTGGCCAAACCTGTGTGTGCTTAAAAAAGTTTAAAAAGCTGACCCATGTATTAATGGGGCTCAGAAAAATACCCAGTAAGTTAAACTGTTAAATACATTTTTTAAACAAAAATGCATTTCACTCTCTCCTTACTTCTTTTGCATTAGTTGCCTGTATGATATGCTTCCTTCTGTGGTACTAGTTCTTGAAATGAATCTTTCTTATTGAAACCTTGGAAGCAATCCAATTTGAGATAAATCTTAAAATATTGTTGGACAATCTGGTTCATAGACATAACTACACAGAGGTGTGTGTGCCTATAGTGAAGTACGTGTGAATATATATTATATACATTACATTATCTGTAAAGTCTGTGTGTGTATATGTATATTCAAGTTATATCTGTTCACGTATTTGTATGTGTATATAACACACACACGCACATTATATGTATCTCCATATATCTCTGTGTTCAAAATGTGTCTATAGATGCACATATATTTGAATTGTGTTTATATATTTATAATCCTTGGAAGGATTAGATTTTTATTTGGTAAATGTTGGAAAACATCAATTTCACCGAACACCCACAAACCAAACGAAAAAATGTCTTATTAATTTAATAATAGAAATTTACAGATAGGCAAAGTAAGAAAAATGCTGGTTGACAACTTATTAGAGTTTGATTTAAGGATATTAACGTTGTGGACATCACATTCAAAATATACAATTTGTGTTAGAAAGCTTTAACTTTTTGAATTTCAGCATCTAATGTTATTGAATAATTGTCTGACCTCTCCATTGTGTAATCCCCCGCCCCCATAGTTTCCCACACTTTTAAAAATTTAGATGGCTAAAAATAGGAAAAACAGCTAAAACCCATAATTCTGTGCAACTGTGAAAATTTAAATAGATAAAAATAGAAAAAACACTTAAAAATAAATATTGATATTATCCGTCAAAATTATAAAAGCATTAAAATTGAATTCTGCCAAGGGTATATATTTGTGTGTGTATATATATATTATTATATGCATTGTATCTCTTATGTACAAAGTGTATATATATGCATATATACTTGAGTTATATTTTTGTGCGTGTCAAAAAGAGTATGTCTGTAAAATATTTACTATAGTGTGTGCACATATGTGTATTCATGATGTATGTAAATTTGTGTAAGGTATTTGTGCAACCATAATTTAATCCTCTGTTCAAAATTTATTTCAGCTTACAACATGAGCTCTTTGAAACAATGTTAATTGTTTCAGAACCAAAATCATTGATGATAACTCTTTTAGGAGTTGTCATGTTGTCTATAAATATTTAGCAACTGGATTGCATTTGCCAGTGTAACCCTGTATTACAGATGAAAAGGTAGCATCTGCTGAAATTAAAAGTGGCCACATTTTCACTGTAGCTTAATTAAATGCCAAAATTTATCTACATTAACAACAAAGTGGTGAAATTTATTGATCAATTCACATGATATAAGTTGACAAATGGCCTGAGCAATTTCCATAATTTTCTACACGTGTTAAAATTTGTAATGAAAAAAGAATACTATATTAACATTAAATGTAAAATGAAAGGGATATTTTGTACTGGGAGCTAACGCCTGGGGCAGTGTACTTTGTTTTCCATGCCCTGTCCAGGCCTAGGCTGCTTGAGCTGTGTACAGATGGGTCTCTGACAGTCCTACAGCTGTTCTCCTAATTGTCCATTAAGTGTTCTATTGATTCTCTGATTCAAAGTACATGTCTTTCAGCTCAAGCTAGCCTGTGAAGTGGCAGGCACATTCCTTGCAGAATGACAGAGGTGCTTAAAACCTTAAAATGTGGGCTGCCACTTTCAATTGAGGATCCTGCTTTCAAAGGAAAAGGCTTGGTTAAAGGAGCTTTGTAATAGCTGGTGAGGTTTTAGTTTCTAAACTTTTAGCATCAATCAATTAAAGCAGCGGCAACATGAAGAGTTTTAATTCCTTGTTAAGCACGTACAGATTGTACTTGGCTGATAAAGGGCTGTGAGTATATCAGTGCTTGCTAACAAGTGATTAGGCTTGTTTAGCTGTATGCAGATTTTTTTTCCAGACCCCTGACATGCGCAAAGATGTTCTCTTCTCATTTGACTTGCAAGTTCACTTTTTGCATTTTTTTTAAAGCGAGATCATCTGCAATTCCAGATTATGCCAGTCAGAACCCTGTTTAAAATCATCTTCCTTTAATCTGAAGAGTGAAAGATAAGATGCATATCTGTTCCAAGGACCATAAATCTTCAAAGAAACAAATAGCCATAGATAAAACTGTAAAAGTTATTTAGTTCTCCACCGAAAGAGGTTTATTAATCTAAAATTTCCAGTCCATTGTGCCATGATTTGGTTATCACACTGTATCTCATTTCTTGCAATTGTGTAAGCCTTGTATCTCAAGCAAAGAGATGATAGCTCCATAGCTTAAACTTTATCAATTGAATTCAGATGTATCTCTATCTCTAAGCATATAAATAAATAAATAAATTGCAACATAAAAAATACCTTCCTAAACACAGAGATTTGGATTGTACAATGTACAGATTTTTATCTAGCATTTTTACCCATATTTGTATATGTTGATTTTGTAATTAAATAATTTTAAGTTTCCACTTAATTTAAATTTCTGTTTTTAAAAAAAGTATAATTCTCCATATAGAATAAGCAAACAACAAGGAACTGTATATAAACTCCATTATAACTTACTATTTAGAAACCATCTGTTACTTGTGCAAAAAGTGAGCTTTTTCTAGATAATTGAAATTACAAAACGGTCCTGTATATTTTTCTAAATGTGTATATATAATTGAAATGAGACATGAAACTGTTTCAGATAAAACTTAAAATAAGGAGAGTTGTTTCTGTGCAAGAAGATTTTTATCCTTTATAGTTAAAGAAAAATCACTCTGGTGTGAATGTGTGAGATGCTTATTCTTTAATCATTCCCCTTATATTATTCCGTATTTTACTTTTTGCATTGTAGCTAGCAAAATTAACAATCATGGAAGATAACACATTACTTTGACCCATCAATCAAATTTTTCAGAGCCTTTTAATTTAAACCAGAATCTTGCTCCTTGAATTACATTACATTTTTTTTTTCTTACCTTGGCCCAGTTGTCTTTGGGATGTCAAAATTACAAGCAACAACAAAGCGTGGTTCTAAGAAGCAAAAGAACTAGCCAAAAATGCAAGTGAAATTTCTGCCTATGATTCACAGGCAAAAAAAAGATGCATTTGAGATTTTATAACCACAGTCTCTCCCTATCCCATAAAAAGGAATATGTGTCAAATTAAAGAAGTCATCTAGGAGGTTGTAGAATATGTTGTAAGGCACATATTCTCAATTTAGGGATGTAAATTTCCACCCTACATGCATGGGGCTGATACACCAAATTCCCTGTGCATCAAGAGGACAATAAACCACTGCCTTGTTTTCACCTTCAAACAGATTGAATAAAAAAAGTCTCTTTAATGTAATAATAAACTATATATTGATACCTGCAAAACATTTTGTGAATCTACTTAGATTCCAGCACTTTCAATTACACTGTTAGCCAGTTTTTTAAAAAGATTTTTAGAAGCTTTCAGCTGTAGACTTTTGTCTTGTTGAATGAACTTCAGCTACACTAAATTTTAAGTAAATTTGTGATGACTGAGCAATATACATTGGCTGAGCTAGAATCCAATAACCCACAGGACAAATTAATTTTCAACAAAAAGGGCAGAAACCTCAAGTGCCATGAGTATATGGAATCTCGGTCTATCTCTCCGGAGCCATTTTTGCAAATCACTACAGCTATTCATAATCTAAATCAGTCTCCTTTAGCAGCAGAAAGATCTTTTTTCATGACAAAACAGAAGATGACATTCATTAGTGCCTAACTTGCATAAGCTACCTTAAATTTATTGGTGCTCTTATACTTATTGGGATAAGAATTCCTTTGTCTACAGCTATTGGAAAATTCCGGATGTACTACTTAAAAATATAAATTGTCACTTTTATCAGAACTTTTGGCAGTTTACTTTATTTTAAAAGTAAAACCAGTGGTTAAGGTTTTAAGACTTGCAATGGGCGTTGTTTCAATCGTGGTTAATATGCACCCAGGATAGCAATACCAGTGTAAGTGAGTGGCTGTACAAAAATCCACACTTCTTAGAGAATTGCTGCTGCTTAGAGCGAGAGGTGTAAACTCTTCACTATACGGTGTATAAATACAACTTAGGGTATTACAAATGAACTCTACAATTTATGGGTGGATTCTTGGCTGAGGGCCAAATCCTCAGCTGGTGTAGATCAGTGTATCTCCACTGACTTGTAAGCAGTATTATGCAGAGAAATGGTGTATGACAGTGCTTCTAGTCTGGACCACTCCCTATGCTGGAGATCTTCTAGTCAGTGCACTCCGATTCCCTTTCCAACATCCCACATCCTGCAGAACCTATAGAGCTTGGTTGTGTGAAAATGTATTATTAGGACAGTATTAAAGAGTGTAAATAAATGTGCTGAAGGTGCCTGATGGTTTCTGTCCTCCCAGTTTATACTCTTCATTCCATGTCCTGGGTATAGGACTCTACATTTATTAGTATTGAATTTCCTCTTGTTCCATGCAGTCTCCGCTCTTCTCAACTTTCCAAATCTCTTTGCAGTATGTGTCTGTCCTCTTGGATATTTGCAATGCCTTCTGTTTTGGTGCCATCCACAAATTTGAGCCCTGGGGGATTGGGCTACAACTAGCAGAAAGTATATCTGCTTCAAGAAGGACAGAAGTTCATGGGTTCTGCAGACCACTAGATGTCCATGAACCACAATTTGAGAACAACTTCTCTATCAGAGCCTTTAAGAAATGAAAAATATATTGAGATCTGTTGGAATGCATCTTTCTGATGTGGAGTCGGGGGAGCAATTTCTGCCTGCAGTTCGGCTTATCCACCTCCCATTGCCAATGGCAGCTGCCTGTGCATATTGGAATGTGTGCAAGATTGGACAACAATGTTTGTTGTCTTATTGTTATTTAAAAGCTGACAATGTGACTGATGTGACATGAAATACATCCACCAGTGGATTCAGGGGCTAAAACCACTTTAAGGATAATTCTCCCTTATCCATTAATCATAAAACATGGACAGCAAGGGCAGAATACTTAGATTAAGTGCATTAGGGCAGGGACCCTTTTATTGTTATGAATACAATGGGTCCATGGCTCCTAGGTGCTACCACCATGCAAATAAATTATAATAATAATATATTTCCTGCTTATACACGGTTAGTTTTAGGACATGCTCTTTAGTATTGTCTCTCTTGTGATCCCTACCCTCTTTAAATGTTCTGCTAGCACCTAGAGGCAAGAGTAAATTCTTCAGGTCTCTTCAGAAAATCATAGTAACTCGTCCATCAGGAATCATCTTTGCATCTTCCTAAAGATTAGAAAGGAGGCTCAAATTTTAAAGAGAGGGAATTTGAACACTCAACAAATTTACCGAAGAATGTGGTGGATTGTTGATGACTTGAAGTCTTTAAATCAAGACTAGCTGAAACTGAAGTTATGGGCTTGATGCAGAAATTATTGGGTGAGGTTCTTTGGTCAGTGTTATGCATGAGGATTGACCAAATAATCAGGCTGTAAAATCTTCTAATCTAGTCTATCTTCATGCATCACCATATGCTCCTCTATCTGTAGGCTTTAGCCAAAGTGGACATAGATATTTATATTAAAATTCTAAAAATAAAATAGTGAACTGACTTGTGTCTGTGGGCACCACTCCTCTCTTCTGGATGGAACTGGCACTGCTTGACTATAACTTGTAGGCCCTAGACCAGGCGTGGGCAAACTTTTTGGCCCGAGAGCCACATCTGGGAATAGAAATTGTTTCATGGGCTATGAATGCTCACAAAATTGGGGTTGTGATGCGGAGTGGGGTGGGGTGAGGGCTCTGGTTGGGGGTGCAGCCATAAATGAGCTAAGAGCGCAGGAGGGGGCTCAGGGTTGGGGCAGAGGAGTGGGAGGGGTTTGAGGGCTCTGGGGTGGGGTTGGGGATGAGGATTTTGGGGTGTAGGAGGTTCTCTGGGCTGGGACTGAGGGGTTCAGAAGGCAGGAGGGGGATCGGGCTGGGGCAGGGGGTTAGGGTGCAGGAAGGAGTACAGGCTCTGGCTGGGGTGTGGGCTCTGGGGTGGGGCTGGGGATGAAGGGTTTGGGGTGCCAGAGGGTGCTCCGGGCTGGGATCGAGGGGTTTGGAGGGCGGGAGGGGGATCAGGGTTGGGGCAGCGGGTTGGGGTTGAGGGGAGGCTTAGGGTTGCAGGCTCCAGGTGGCGCTTACCTCAAGCAGCTCCCGGAAGCAGTGGCCATGTCCCCCCAAGCAGGCTCCTACATAGACCTGCGGCCAAGCATCTCTGCACGCTGCCCCATCCACAGGCACCACCCCTGCAGCTCCCATTGGCTGCAGTTCCTGGCCAATGGGAGCTGCGGGGGTGGCACTTGGGGTGGTGGCAGAATGCAGAGCGGAGCCCCCTGGCTGCTCCTATGTGTTGGAGCCATAGGGGGGCCATGCCGCTGCTTCCTGGAGCTGCGTGGAGCGGCCCCCGACCCTGCTCCCGGGCTGAAGCACCGGAGTGGGGCAAGCCCCAGACCCCCCTCCCCACCAGGAGCTTGAGGGCCAGATTAAAATGGCTGGCGGGCCAGATACGGCCTGCGAGCCGTAGTTTGCCCACCCCTGTCCTAGACAGCTAATGGATGCTAGTAGTTCTTCTTTAGCCTCAGCGGTAGGAGCCTGGTTTTGGAGTCTGAAGATGTGGATTCTGTAACTACTGCCACCTTGAAGTGTTGAGTAGCCATTGTGCAATAACTACCAAGTCCTTGGAGGCCACAGATTTGTTACAATGTTTAAAAAAAAAATTCTGGGTTTTATTTCTAATTATCACATCAATTCTTCTGAGAATGTCCAGGCAAGGGAGCTACAGGAATTGCTTCCTATCCAAGTACAACAAATATAACTTAACTCCAGGAAATAGTTCTCCTGGAGTTCAAATGACTGGTCTGACTCCTGTTTCTACTATGGAACTTTGATACCTTGGCTGGCTGGGCCTGGGAGCATCACACAGTTACATCTTTTTAGTTCGGGTGGGGAGGTGCATTACCTATTGTGTAATCTAGAACCGTCTTTTTCCTCTCTCGTGTCACCCATCCCAAAAGAGGACTGTTCTAGTGGAACAAATTTGAAAAATGCTTCTCCTTTTTCATACTTTATTGAAATCATAACCCTTTGTTTCTGACCTACTGGTTTGTTACCAGGGAAATTCATAGGGCTATTACAGATTCATCATTTTGACTCATCTGCAGGCTGTTTCTCTATATATATCTAAGTAAATGGGTCTAAAATTTAATTACAAGAAACGTATCAATGACATGAGAACTCACTTTCTGATCTCATCCACGAGCTTTATAAAAGCAGGGTAAGAATGAAACATCCTCATCTTGGCACAGATTTTCAAAGTTACAATAGGTGCATGCTCTTGCACAGCTATGTTTGCGTGCAAATACCATGGCTGCAAATCAGACCTTTTCCCCTGCAGACATGGTTGGGTTTTCACACTTACCTGGTCTTGTCAGTACCCGAAAATCTAATGTGCCCATGTATGCTGGGTATTTGTTTCCTAAATTAGACACGCAATTGTATGTGAATGCCTAACTTTAAAAATATGGCTTTTTATGGACTTTACTGGCCTCCCTGGCATGCAGCCATATTGATGAGAATCCACTTTTTGCATCCGTCACAGCATACCCAAGACCTATATGTGTATTTTACTGTGCCCTGCTGGCTATTTTTCTTAAATACTAGATATGAGTTTACTAACTCCAACATGATGGACTAATCAGCATTGTCCCTGTTGTGTTCCACAAAGAGATAGGAGGCCTTTCACTTTTTATCAAGTGTTTCTCTGACACATAGAACCTCTTCTTAACCACATTGCAAAACATTCCCTTTTCTCTATTGATTTTAAGCCTTTCGCAAGGTCATTAATCTTCTAGTGATGGTCAAATCTCATAAGTGCCAGAGGTTCAGACTGGCTAGTTAAGCAAAAAAGTTTGGATGTTTAACCCAAATCTGAGAAGAACTA
Organism: Lepidochelys olivacea; assembly: GCF_965140295.1. Classification (NCBI taxonomy): domain Eukaryota; kingdom Metazoa; phylum Chordata; order Testudines; family Cheloniidae; genus Lepidochelys; species Lepidochelys olivacea. Next base: position 91,269,906 of record NC_140418.1, on the reverse strand, counting down.
TCTGAGCATTGTAGATCTGTAGAACCTAAGATTCTCAGTACAAACACACCTTCTGCCATAGTCTTCCATCTTGTGTAGTTCTGGTTCCAGATGGAGCCAGGAAGTTCAGATGCAGGGGTGAAGAACAGGATATGCTTGGAGGCAGGTATAGTGGAATTCTTCTGAAGTTTACTGTTTCAGATTTGGATGAAAGGTCAGGTTAGTTCTTGTTTTATTGTTTATCTCTACTAGAAAAAATGGGAGTTCTTGTTTTATCATCTGTGTTCTAATCCTGGCTTTGTGGATGACCTTGGGCAAGATTTTCCCCTCTATAAAATGGCAATAGTAATATTTACTTCCCTCACAGAGATGTTGTGCGGCTTAGGGCTTGTCTAGATAAACATTTAGTTCACCACAAACTGGGGTTTTATACCCTCTACTAGTCTGCTGCAGACTAATTGTCCAGGTGGACTATGTTGACTCACATTAACAGTTTGTTAATGTGCTTTAATCTCGTCCCATTTCAAAGAGGACTAGATCAAAGTGCATTAATGCACTGTTAATGTGCTTTAGCAGGGTCCTCATGGACAGTTAGTCAGTGGCAGGCTAGTGCAGGGTTGAGTCACACCACAGCTAGCCCTGAACGAATTGTACCTGTTGACAAGTCCTTAATGTCTGTAAAATGCTCTGAGATCCTCAAAAGATGCTACAGTATTACTGTAGAGAAAGGAAAAGCATCCTAGCACAAAACATTTTGGAGAAAAGGGACTACTAAAAATAGCGCCCCCCCCCGCCGGTTTAGAAAGGTGCAGTATGAAAAGTGTGCAGAGAGAATACATAACGCACTGTACCTGTTCCTAAAGCCATGGGCATTCCAGGTAGAACAGCCATTTAAGCCCTGTGTTAGTTCCCAATAGCCTTGCTTGTATTCAACAGCACAACAAAATGACTCTTACCCAACCTGATGGATTTTTTCCTAGAAAGCAGCGAGCACAGCAGCAATTGAGGAGGAATCTCCCTCCTCGGTGGGGAGGGCTAGGGCCTTGTGGGGAAATCCTGTTGGAAAGAGCCTTTTCCTTGCTCCTGGACCTCTTTAATGTGTATGTCTCAGCTCTTTATGAAAGAGGATGATTTAGGAAGTATAAATGGATGCACTCTGGTGCATCATCACAGCTCAGCTACGCTTCATGGTTCTCTCGCCCTAAGAACATGGGCTACACGCTTGATCAGCCAAGAGAAGCTGCTCCATCTCCACTGATATAGTCCAAAAGGTGCAGTGCATAGCCATTGTAACAAGAAAAGGATCAGTTTGTGGCCCCAGGGTATTAATATATTCCTCAAACCACCCTTCCAGGAAAGTTATGACACTAGAGTACAATACAGGGGTTTTCAGGACAAATTTTTTGGTGGCCTCAGAGTGCGGCCACCAACTCTTGCTGGTGGCCTCTCTCACACTTTCCCCTAAACTATTTAATTAGTTTTAGGAAAAACAAATAAATATGCACATATTCACATCCAAAATCATTGTAATTTATTTATTGCTAGCTAGTAAGTCTGTTGCAAAAAAGTGATATTAGCAAACATAAAGGTATCACTTTACTTGGCCCCAGCAAGCCTGGGGACAAATTAAGCCCTGGATTGCGGGGGTGGGGGCAGGGTAGTCTGTAGGGGTCAGGAGTGATGGAGTTGAGGGGTCCAGGGGAGACAGTGGGGGGCCAGAGCCTGAAGCCCCATAGCCAGGGGATGAGGATGGAGCCCGAAGCTCTGTGGCCGGAGACTGTCACCCCACTACACCTGGGTGAAGCCAAAGCCTGAGCCCCACCATCCCTGGGAAGGTGGGGAACTCACCAGTTGCCTGCTCCTCCAGCGATGTGCCCCAGCTATCTCCAGAGGGGGGCTGGGACCAACCCCTGCTTGCAGCCCCAGCAGACAACACCGAGCTGGTGCATCCAGGAGCAAGAGGGAGGGGCCACTGCTTTGCCCCCCTTCCCCTCAGTCACAGCCCAGGAAGCTGTGGCTGCAAGAAAAGCCACTGGTGGCCACAGTTGAGAAACGCTGAGTTACAACAGATCAAACCAGACCATAATGTTTGCTAATTATTGTTAGTTTTCAAATTGCAACACATTATGTCTTTCATCAATTTCTCCTTTGATTTGAAGCTGATTGAGAGCAGAACAAAATGGCTCAATTATAAAGTTACCATAGCTGGTTCTCTCTAAAAATGAGCCCAACTTAATTTTAGCTCTGCATAATACTACGGAAATCTCTGCTGTAATTTGGCAATCTTTTTAGGATGGTCCTGAGGGTGTAGCATAAAATAAGAAGGCAATTCACTTACATCAGGCTTTCTGGGTTGCAGTTTAAGATATATTTGAAATGAAGGTAAGGATTTGTTTAAACCTCTTTTGGAGTGAGACCCCCATTTCCAGCAGCTGTGATATCTCAGCAGGGCATCAGAAGAAGAGTAAATCTAAGTGGGCTGAGATGCGCCACAGAAAGGTTGTTCAGATTCACCTGGGAATGGTGAAATCTCTTAAAAATGGAAGTAAATAAATACATTAAAATGGTTTACCCTACCTTCCTAACCCCTCCAAAACACAATGATCTGAAAACTAATTAGTACCACTCCCAGCCCCACCATGCTCCGGCATGCCCACATTGACTTGCAGGGATGGGGATTGTAGCTGCAAACTCCACTGAATCCATGGAGCCGTGGGTCAAAGAGAGGCCAGTCGTTGCTAGCACACCTCTGGAGATAGCCAGCCTCCTAGCTCCTGGGTCAGAAGGATCCCACAAGAACTGCTATTCCGTTAGTTATTCTCCCTGCAGCTAGGCACCCTTCCCTGTGCCCCAGGAGTTTAGAAGGCTCTTGGGGGAGATGCTGCTGCTCCTAGCAGCAGCGATGCCTAGACAGATTTCTGAAGGTGCCGCTTCCAGGTCATTTCATATGTAGAAGTAGGAAGCCTGTAGGTGATGAAGGGTGAGCATTGCAATGAACGCCTGAGAAGCCTGGCTTTCTGCCCCCGCACGTACATCACACCATCTAGCGGTTACAGTCCTCAGACAACCACTCTCGCCCCATCCTGCACTTGCTCCTCTCTCTCTCTTTTTCCCAGACAGTTCAGGAAAGTGCATGGCTCAGAGCATTAGCAATGGGATAAAAATCCTTTCACATCTAGATCACTAATTTAAATTCAGTCCTGGGGCCCACTTCTCCCATTGCAGGATGCAAGCAACTCCCATTGATTTTCAATGGGGGTTCCACTGACCTCAAAGGGAATGAATTACCTCATGCAATGGGAGACCAGGGACCAAGGTTGATGGTGACCCACATTTGTTACAATGTGAAAGGTATTTGGTGGTCTTACCCACTTTCCAGCAGACAAACCTCCACCAATGTCAGGACTAGTCGACTGTATCTGCCATTGATTGGCTGGCTCTGGAGACTGGGTTGTCCTGTCAGCCCTTGAGGGGCTCCCATCAGGTCAAGAGTGAGGAAGCTTGCACTGGGCTGAACCTGTTTTATAGATCTCACATAGGAAAAAGCTCGGGAGATAGCACTGCATGATGACAGGCTCTGCCCAGCAGTAGTTGCTATAGGAATGTGTGAAATAGATTTCGTTCTCCATCCCTACCAATGGGTCACTTTTAATGGAAAGAACATTGTGTTAAAATTGTCATGGTTTTAGGGATTGCCTCATTTGAACTGGTTGCTCTATGCTGTCCTAATGGTCCAGTGATGGCATCTGATTGTGAAACTGGCTCTCGGCCACTCTGATTGTGATTGTTGTCTGCAGCAGCATTGCTGATTCCCTGCTCTCTGTGTATTGTTATGAGCCTAGCCCATCGAAACTGTCAATATAGTTTATTCAGCGGCACACTTATTCCCTCATTTGCTCCAATGCATTTGAAAATCCTTAAGTATCAAGAGACATGAAATTAAAAAATAACAACCACCAAGTAAAAACAAAGCCACAACAACCAGGGGGCCAAATTCAACCCGGATGCCGTTTCTTCAGAATAGCACCAGGGATAGAATTTAACCCACAGCCTGTCTGCATCTTGTCAGTTGAAATAAAAATGCAGCCTTGTAATAACAAACTCTGACTGTGTCACTTTCTCTAGATAAATGTAGAGGAAAATTTAAGGCATCAAGAGAAGGAGCTTAAAATCAGGTGATGCCCCACATAATACATGCTGGAGAGGGAATCCTGGCAAGAATTGGATTGTGTGTATCTATGTGTGTGTTACCTATAGGGATAGGTATATATATTAGAAATTCACAAGTATTCACAAGTCTAAGTCAAAACATCTATCATTGGATGCAAAAAAATTCCTTGCAACAAGATCAGTTTTTGCAATAAACTAAATAATACCAACCCTTTAAGTAGGTGACCATAGTTAACATTCACATTTCCTTACACTTTGCAAGTGGTGAATGGGAGGTCTGATTAAACATGATACAAAAAGAGCTTGCAAGTAGCACTGTTTACTAACATTTCAATTTCTATGCCTCATTTATTAGACTTAGAATAAAAAGGTTAGAGGGCTGTTTGGGATTGTCTTTAACCTTGATGATATTTCCACTGAAGCAGCATAATGGCTCTTAATTGCTTAAGTGAAGAGAACATGTTGACATGTCCTTCTTTGTGCTTAAAGCTCTGTGCCTAAAGCATTATGCTAATTCAAGCATTATATACACCAAAGTATTTATGGGACTGACACAAGTGATGTTGCAGGTAAAGGGCTGTGAAATGGTCTGTAAACAGAGAGAATTGATTCCAGGCCCAAAGCAATGCTGTTAAAGTCACAGACATTGAACAGCCAGCCCTACAATTTCTATCCAGATTGTCAAACTGGGTCAGACGGTGTCAGCAGGGCTGCCATTATGGATCAGATGGGTGGTTTAATAATATGTAAACCAACCACATAAATGGAAATTAACGTGGAAGCACTGAGTACCTGATTCTGGCTTTTTTTTTTTTTTTTTTTTTGCACAGCCGTTTTGGTTACGGAATTCTAAGTTGCAACATTTGCTAAAACATTTAGGTGTAAAAAAGTAAATCAGCATTATGGATTGTAATTGTATTTCCCTAAGTCAAGAGAGCAGCAGTGCAGCCTGAAGAAATCACAGAAGAATCTGTGCATCATTTAAATCTTTGTGCAACAATATAAAATAAAAAAATCCAAAGATTTGACCCACTAGTCTTTCAGTATATTTAGTTTTATACATTGTCTGCCTTTTCATACTAGGGAGTGAGGTTAATATGTAAAAGAGCACTGTTACTTTTAAAATAAAACAGGTTTCAAATATCTTCTTACATGGTTTACTAATGACCACAGGCTCCCAAAACTGAAAAAAAATTAAAAGTCTAATTTGCATCTCATCCTTTTATGCCATTTATTTACTTTTTGTATTTCACTCACATAAATCAATGAAATTAGAAAAAAAAATTTCTACTTATTTTCACTCTAGATTCTGAGGTACTAGCCCAATTATTTGCTGTTTCACTTTAAACTGATACAGAAGTATGTTTAAATCTCTCACTCACATCTAATGTATTTTCATTCAACTATTTTTATATATTTTTAATGTCATGAAAACATTTAAATTCGTACTCGAATTCATGTGTAAAGTGTAAGTTCAGACAAAAATCTTATATTCATCGTTGTTTGTAAGGAACTAGCATACTTTGGACATGATTGAAATAATACTAAATAATAATCATAAAAAAGATTTTGTAACACCTCTTTCCTTTTTAGAAAAATCTAAATGTTGAAAATAAACTCATGTGTGTCCTTTGAAATGCTATGTGTCTCGCTCTGATTTAGAAGTGATTCAGCAAGAAGGATATTTTTGATTAAATGGACCTTGTTGCACAGGAAAAATCTGGACAAGTTGCTGCCTGTTTCTTCAAACTCCTCCTCCACAACAAGATGCTGTTTCTCTCAGCACGGTACACTGCAACGTATGCACCAAGGACATACCTCTTTCCCTCTCTGTGGAAAAGTTCTGTTTCAGTGTTTCCTTGTTTGCAGATTTCTGCATTGTTGAGAACGTTATTCTGTAAAAACTGTACCTTACCAAACGACTCAAAGACAGATTTTGGCATCATGCATCCCAACTTAACATGTCTGCCAATGGGGTTATAATGTTCTGACTGTTTCTTGGACCATTGGCAAATATTTATATGGCACTATAATATATCAGACCTATATGGTGATTATAAAGAGGTGTCAATATTTGCATGTTAAAGCGCGAGGTAAATATTTTTAATCGTTCATAGGGTGGAATAGCAGAAATAGTCGAACCCTGGGTTGAGTCCCTTGCACACTTTGGAGTTCCCTTAGACCAGGGGTCAGCAACCTTTCAGAAGTGGTATGCCAAGTCTTCATTTATTCACTCTAATTTAAGGTTTCGCTTGCCAGTAATACATTTTAACATTTTAGAAGGTCTCTTTCTATAGTATATAACTAAACTATTGTTGTATGTAAAGTAAATAAGGTTTTTAAAATGGTTAAGAAGCTTCATTTTAAATTAAATTAAAATGCAGAGCCCCCTGGACCGGTGGCCAGGACCCGAGCAGTGTGAGTGCCCCTGAAAATCAGCTCGCATGCCGCCTTTGGCATGCGGGCCATAGGTTGCCTACCCTTGCATTAGACAAAACCCATTTACATGGGAAGGGGTTAATTTTACCCTTGCAATATTTTGAAAAGTAAAATAAGTGGGCTGAGGATTTATTCTAGTATAATAATTGGAGGGGACTGATGGTCTTGGGAATACGAACGTGAACTAAGAGACACTGGAAGGTTCTACACCTATATTTGGGGGGCTACATAATAATATATTTGCATATTACACAGTGCATGATTTTTTGCATGTTTAATGCTTGAAACAAATATTTCTTGACTGATCACATATGTTGTGCTTGCTCTTTATTAGTTACGGGTTGCAGGATATTAGGCTTTGATGTAAGATTTTTAGTGCCATGATGAAACTGAGGTAAAAATATCACAAAAACAATCTTTCCATAGGTGATCATTCACTTCCTGTTACACTCCAAACCAGGAAATGGAGAGGTCTACAAAAATGGAAAAATAAAACAACAAAATTGAACCAGACCCTTTAAAAACTTCATATGGTGGATTGGTTGAGGTCAGATCTTATTTTAATGAGACTAATTTGCTTGTATGGTTTAGTATTTATTTTTACACGATGTGCACTATAGTAATATGCAATACCAACCTGGTGCAATCAATAGCATTTCAGTTCCTGTTATTAATTGGACCATACTTGAAGGCAGGGTGGAGGTGAGTCATGGGAAAGAGTGGAAGTGGCAAGAGCTGAGTGTTATGTCCAGTCTTCTAGGATGAGCTCAAGGCCAGCCACCATCCCATTGACTTTTGTTTTTCCTAATGGATCACTG